>NC_083812.1:2336810-3741634 GCF_015708825.2 Lethenteron reissneri
GTGGGGGAGCGGTGTTGTGTGTGTGTGGTGTGTGTGTATTGTGTGTGTGTGGTGTGTGTGTTGTGTGTGTGTGGTGTGTGTGGTGTGTGTGGTGTGTGTGTGATGTGTGTGTTGTGTGTGTTGTGTGTGTGGTGTGTGTGTGATGTGTGTGTGGTGTGTTGTGTGTGTGTGGTGTGTGTAGTGTGTGGTGGGGGGGCGGTGTGTGTGGTGTGTGTGTGTGATGTGTGTGTAGTGTGTGGTGTGTGTGTGGTGTGTGTGTGGTGTGTTGTGTGTGTGTGGTGTGTGTGGTGTGTGTGTGTGATGTGTGTGTAGTGTGTGTTGTGTGTGTTGTGTGTGGTGTGTTGTGTGTGTGTGGTGTGTGTGTGGTGGGGGAGCGGTGTGTGTGGTGTGTGTGTGTAGTGTGTGGTGTGTGTGTGGTGTGTGTGTGTTGTGTGTGTGTGGTGTGTGTGGTGTGTGTGTGTGATGTGTGTGTAGTGTGTGTTGTGTGTGGTGTGTTGTGTGTGTGTGGTGTGTGTGTGGTGTGTGGTGGGGGAGCGGTGTTGCCAGCTCTGATAAGCGTAAAGTTGGCAACGCATCTCAAAAAATTGCGGAATCGACCTTTGTAAATTGCTCATCATGTCACCAGAGAGTTTCGGCAGTGTAGCAACGTGAACCCAGACCGGTATCTGGATACCAATCTCGAGTTGCTACCCCAAGTCTGCATTCCCGCACCTCCGATTAGCATCGTTGGTTACGCAAGGTTCAACATATAAACACCATACATGACTTTTTATACGCTAGATTTTGTCCACGATTCGTCTTGACGAACGAACGTTGGTCGCTACGGAAATCCCAAAAAGTGTCTGAATCCAGTGACACTGGCTGGGTAGGGGTGAGAGGCTTTCTCCCTTGGTCCTCTGGGGCGCACAGCCCACGGCGATGGAGGCATCTTTAATAAAAAAAACAATCTGTAACCAAGGAGAAAACACCCATCCCCAACCGAACGACGGTGGCAGGCTGGAACACCCTAGGTGTCAAACATCACGTGGCAGCGCGTATCATGGGGGGGGGGGGGGGAGATGGAGAAAAAAATCCCCCCATCAGTTGCTGACGAATTGCATCGTGATCCCATGTTATTTACACGCCCACCCCCCCGTCCCCCGAATCTCGTCGCCGAAGAGAAACTGCGTCGCAGAGCCGACTCCGAGAGATGCGCCGGCTTGGTGAGCCCTCTCACGTGTCGTTGCGCCTCCAGTTGACGGTGCACGTGGCCCCCGTGGGGTCGGGCGCGTACCCGGCCCAGCCGAGGAGCGGCGCACCGGCCCAGAAGGCGGCGTTGGCCCACGCCAGCGCCATGAGGTTCGTGTAGCTGCGGCCCTCGACTACGGGACAGGGGGCCCACCCCACGCGCGCAGACGAGAGAGGGACGAGATGAAAGCGCAGAACTCAACACGTTGGTCAGTAACACCGGGTGGCCTTAAAGGAAAAAAATGTATATAGACGTTTTGTGGCAATGGTCCTTTCTGATAGCGCATCTTATTTTTAACACCCCGGCACACCACATCCAGTAAACCGCTCACGTGCCTACTCCAATCTACTAGCGACCCGCGAAAAAAAATCAATTACAGATGAAAGCCCTGGTTCCACTGCATGCTTTGCCAGTGCTTCATCGATTTTATACACAGCTCCGCAAGATTATTCAATTGTCTTCATGTTCATGGCTGCAGTATGCCCAGCAGCTAAATGCCAAAGTCGATGTCTGTTAGCCACAAAGAGGGCTTCAGGCGAGAGTTCGTGTAGTTTTGCCGTTCCCCCTCCACTGAAGAAGCGCAGGCCTCAAGTGTTTTACAACAAGGTGCAGTTTGGGTTGCATGGCCTGCACAATCACACTACCGTGGCTTGCCTTACATTTTTGATACACAATCACAGTGCAACTTGGATTCACAAACATCTCAGTGCTTTGCCCATGTCAAGAAACGGGAGAGACACGGAGCTGTGGTCAGTGTACCTGGGTTCTTGCTGCAGACGACCAAGTATCGATCCACTGCCACGACTGTGAGAAGCCCAATACTTGCCATCCCGAAGAAGATGTTCAGAGCTGCGTATACCTGCACGTGGAGAGGGAGGGCCTCTATGAGGATGCTGTGTGCGCGTGTATAACCTTTGTGTATGTAGTGCAGTGGTTAGCGCGCTACGGATCTGGGCACCCGAATTAAATTTAACTCACGGCCAACGCCAGTGACGATTATCTGAACCGGTCCTGGGTCTCTCCTAGGTCAACTTAGCCTAAAATAAGTACCTGGTGTGAGCCTTTAAAAGATGCTCGCGAACAACACTCGTCCAAGAGGATTAAGGCGAGACTGGGGATTTAACACGTAGGCTTTTCACGACACACTGAGATTTACGCGATCTAACCCCCCAAAAAAACCCTATATTATGGGGTCTTTGTATGTCTTTATAGTCGATGTATCGACATGTACAGCCGCTTTATCGCCCCACTGCTGGATGAGGGGGCCACCCTATGCCATATGAGTCGTTGGGTGGGGTTGACCATACTTCACCATGCTGGGCAATGTGAATTGACGTTGGCGTGGAGTACAAACATGGGTGCATAGAAGCAGAGCATCACAATTTGTTTCCGCACTGCCCTCCACCGACCACAACGTAGCCTATGACACCTGTTTCACGTACTGTGGTCGCCCACCCTAAGCACTACTCGGGCTCACCACAGCTTGTGCATTCAGGGTGTTTGGAACACGGGGAGCTCTTCCTTAAAATCCCCGACACCACGGACGCAAAGTCGCACCTGGCAGCCGGTCCAGCCAAAGCGCCAGGATCCGTGGAGGTCTGACGCGGCGGACAGCGGGTACCCGACGGAGCTCACGCCGATGTCGGTGACCGCCAGGTTCATGATGATGTAGTTCGTGTGCGTGCGGAGCACGCGGAACCGTGCGAACATGCCCATGACCACCACGTTGCTGACGATGCTGATGATGCCTTCATTCATTCGGCCATTCAGCCATCCAGCGAGGCATGCATCCATCCATCCAGCCAGTCGTGCATCCAATACAGCAAGTCATTCATCCATTTAGTCATCCATCCATTCATCCACCCATCCAGCCAAACATATTTCAGCCATCCATTTATTTTATCCAACCATCCAGCCATTAAGCACAATATATTGGTGCATGCACATCGACAAAAAGACACGTATTATAAAATGCACAATAAATACAAATTACGAACTTGTGAGAAAAGTGCCGTAAGCAAGCACCTCTTAAGGCCGGCCCAGCACACAACTACGATGGTGTGGGCAACACCTCGTGCGCGCACACGCACGCACGCACAGCATGGCCAGCCTTTTGCGCTGGTGTTGATAGCACCGCACCAGGAACTCCGTTAAGGCCGAGCTGATCTAAGGGAGCAGAACCGGAGCGTGGCGACTGCACCGTTCTCCGTTCAGGCTACTGGATATCACGTGGCCATCGCCTCCCCCTGCCAGGCCATTTCCGTGGTTGCCAATATCCTCCATCGAATGTGGAGTGAGAAAGAAACCAAAACGAGTATTCGCCACGCGCACGAGTCAACGTGCGAGCGTGACAATGAACGCAAGAGGCATGCGGCAGTCCAGCCCACCCACCATGCAGTGAATTGTCAAGATTTAAGGTCGGGATAGGATTCAAGAATATAAATGTATATAGTGGTGAGAGTTAGCACCGCGAGTGGCTGCAGAGGTCACATGCATCACCAAAGTATGTATGTTGAACCTCTTTCGCATGGTATGTAACCAACCGTGCTAAACGGACAACAAACTAAACACAAACAGCAGTTTTAAAGAAATGAGATTTCAATCTAGATTTAAAAGTGCATAGCTCCAGTGTCTTCCTAATATCAGATGGAGGAACGTTCCAGACGCCCGCATGAGGGCATCTGAAAGCGCGGTGCAGCGACCGATGATGCAGTGACCGACCGACGACGATCTCACAAACGGACGCGTGCGAGTGTCCCACCGGCGGTGACGAGGTATGCCGCCACGATGTTGTGCTCCCGCTGCGTGAACACAGACTCGCCATTAAAGGCCCACGTCTCGTTCCAACTTGGCGGTGCCGGCATCCTCAACGTTCGTCGAGAGACAACTCCTTCGCACGAAACGCACGAGCGATGAGCGTCCGGCCTCAAAACGTCCACAGGGCCGCGTGCGCTTTTTGTCAGCGGCCACGGTAGGTGGAGAAAAGTTAAGAGGGAAAAGGGGATTAAGGCAATCGGAGGAGCGGCGCAGCGTGTTACGTTATCAACGTCGCCACACGTATAGTTTAAACCGTTTGGGGGTAAGGATTGTTAGCCGGCCTGGATTAAAAGAATAGCCTGCAACCCCCACCACCCCACGTCCAATCATTAAGGGTCTCACACCACACCCCACGTGCATTTTCAAACTACGTCAACGCAAACAGCACGAGGTTGGTCACCCCCACACGTGGTTACTTGCAAAATTGGGCTCTTCGTGGGAGTCTTGCCGAGCCACAGCTTGTAGAGTAGAAAGGTAGGAAGCTGTGCCAGTGGATGCCACATGGAATGCTGGAACATAAGCCACTGTGTGTGTACCCGATGCCACCAGTTATTCCAAGTCATCTCGGTCAAGTAATGTGAAGGTTGAGCTTGCATCGATCACAACGAACATGTTTCTGTTGGTCTCCACTGCAGATGCATGCTGTAAATACACACGTGACCCTGTATGCTGTAAACGTGTCTGGTAGCGTTAATAGAGGCCTGTGAGAGGTACGGACATTGCAAGCCTGAGCGTGGAAAACATTTTCCTGCATCAAGACTCCCGGCCAGCCACCCACCACATTTCCAGACTCCCACCCAACCATCCATTCCGTCTGCTATGCATCCACCCACCAAGCTATTCACTTACCCACCCATCCATTGTCCAACAATGAGAACAATCAACCCACCAATCAATCCGTCACCGAAGGCGTGGGGGGCAAGGAATCCAACAAGAATCAATGAACGGCCTCCAGGGTAGTCCAGATGTCTTGTGACCCCTATTTCATTCTCTAAAATGTAATATTCTTGTTAAGCAAGGTTTATTTAAAACATAAATGAATATGCCAAGTACAAAAAAATGTAGGGGTCAATTGGCGCAGGGGGGGGGGGGTCAAAAGACATCTGGCTCACCCTGTGGATGGTAGCACGGAGTGCCAACCATCGTGTCAACCCTTCTCACGCGAGCATGCGCACGCAAACACGCACGCTGTGCGCCATGCGGCAATAACCTATCGTGCAAGTCGGGGTTAATCCCGCTCCACACAAAGCCCACGCGCTTCAGTACGCACACGGGGGTCACATGTTTAAAAAATGTAAACATACACCCATAATGAGCACCTTAAGACAAATGCATGAAATCGTGCGAGAATCGATGCTTACCGATCCAATTTACGTAATGTGATCACGTCATCTGTGCGGCCACAGGAGGCAACAATCATTCAACAGAATGAAACAAAACGCATTTTTGAGTTAAATAAGAAGAATCCTGAATTGTGACAATTCGTCAAACTACTTGGGAGGAGGGTTGAATTCGTAGAAAAATAAAAGCATTCTCAAATTATCTTATTGATCAGAATGCTATTAACTCTCAAAACATTTTTCACAACCATTTTTTTTGTTTACAAACAGCAGCATTCTTAACAAAAGAAAAAAAAGCACTAAAGCCAGGACGGTCCAAGATTGAAAAAAAACTTTATTTGACACGTGATACAACATATTTTTGAAGCAATTTACCATGTGATGACATTCCAGCTACTTGTACGAGATAAACGGCAAGAGAAGCATGCCGACGGATGGATCCTCCACAAATGGATATAACTAAAAAGACGTCGACCAAAATTGCCTGGGGCGAACGAACATCCGACGCACTGCAGAGACACCCCACTTGACGTGCCCGTCTGCACAGAACGATATATAAAATCCCGCAGGCGCCAACGCGACGTGAGAGCGTCGCAGGGCCCACGCACGCGCCACCTTCCACTGAAAAACCGGCTCCAGCGTCGCCCGAAGTCGGTTTCTCCGCTCGGCTCACAGAACCTTGTAGCGTGACTTGTTGATCGGCTGGTACGAGTTTTGCTGCAAGGGAAGAGAAGACGAAGAAGTTTATCGTCACGCTGCCGGATTGATATTACCGCGAAGCTGCTTTTTTGCGTTTTGGTTTGTTGTCCTTCGCCGCACCTCCGCTTAGCATGGTTAGCTAT
The DNA here is from genome assembly GCF_015708825.2 of Lethenteron reissneri. Lineage (NCBI taxonomy): Eukaryota > Metazoa > Chordata > Hyperoartia > Petromyzontiformes > Petromyzontidae > Lethenteron > Lethenteron reissneri. The sequence goes on from NC_083812.1 coordinate 2,343,038, forward strand.
GAACGGTGAGAAAGACGTTCAGCATACATACAAGCAAAGGCTCTTGTGATATCAGCTTCAGTGTCCTTTTACTTTAACAGAAAAAGTCGAGTGGCTTTTGCCTTTTGAAATTGGACAATTCCTTTCAACTATTTTTCCCACCAATCACATTTGCGCTGTGCTACTGTCGCCTTGTCACAAGGACATTCCCATTTGGAATTCTCACAGCAAGCAGTGCACCACCCTGTGTTACAGAGAATGACTCCAGAAGAAAGTAGTCATGGGAAAGTAACTATTTGGAATGTGCTTCAAAAAGATTATGAACACCTTTGGTATGCCCTGCAAGGAGTGTTCATTACACGCTAATCAAAGAAAAAAACAATGAAAGCCGGAATTTGCCATATTAAGTGAAAAGTAACATTTCTATTTTTTGTTATTTTGAGAATTTATGGGACCCATCAAGTCACCACATACATAGCACGTACGATCACGGTTGTGTAATCATGGGTCACTGTTCAGATTTGAACCCAAAATCTCAGCAGTGCCGGCTCAGTGCTTTGACCTAGCAATAGGCCACGTGAGTCACCCGGTCACCCCCTGCTCAAATCCTGAAGGAGCGCTTCCTATGGTGGAGAAATCCCACGCCTATGAAGGGGGTATCGCACAAAGGTCCCCACAGATGGGTTCAAAAACCCATTCTCTGTGCGGCCACCTAGCAGCTCAGCGAGTTTGGGAGTTGTACTAATCTGTCATCCACCAACCCTTGACTCCAAAGAGGTGGATTACAGGTGTGCCACCCAACACCATCGCATCCGAATACAAAAGTCCAACCTTTATCTTCGTCAAATAATAATTTACAGTGAAGGCTAGCGTGTGGCTACATCAGCTTGCTGCACATCGGGTGTGACGCCCTGCATTTCGTACAAGGAAAGGCGTGACCGCCACAGAGAGAATGGTGTGGTGTGCAGAGAAAACGGTGATTGGTGCGGGCTGGGAATATTGGGTGGGCTGCACGGGGAGAACGGTGTGGCGAGTGTCCACTGTGCGATGCTGCTCTCTCACCAGCCTGATGAGCTCATCCTTGATGAGACGAGTGACCTCAGCCTTGGCCTTCTGCACAGACAACTCGCTGGTGCCTGTGGTGGACACGCGCGGCTTGTTAACATCGTGCACGGCAGAAAAAAACTCAAAACATGGTATAGGTGCGGCCGTTGAAATCGCTCGTTCGTGACAATATTGACAAAAGGGCTTCTACTAGAGTGGGCTCTAGAGAGGGGAGAGGGAAGTTGGTCTACTCGTTCACACTGGCCAGGCATCTTGGAATATATGAAAGTAGGCAGACTTTACCCCACCACAAGCAACATGACTCTCGACTAATCGTGGTGCACCCATTTATACTGCGGCAGCGTGGAAAGAGGTGGGAGAGATTTAAGAAACTTGTTAACTTTTTCAACTGCCAGCGCCGGGAGATTGAACAGACCTCTGGAATGTGTGCTAACCTTAACTCCACGGTGTCATACAAGGCCAACCCCCCTCCCCACAAACAAATGAATAAAGGAATGCTCAATTACAGGGTGACCATTCAAGCGAGCAGCGTGGCAAACTGCTACAAGCTGGGATTAATTGTGAAGCAGGAGATTTAAAAAAAAAATCCTCCCTTAATCCCCAATCACAACTGTGCCGAGACGGAACAATTTGTTCAAGTTTGGCATCTAATAAATAAATGATCACGGCATCTTTGAGGATTCTATATATATGTATTACTATTTCCACCGAGGCCAGAACAAGAGCATTTGGATATCATCAACAATGAATAAACAGCAATGAGGTCATGGATCGATTGACCACGTCCATGTTGTGGATCTCTTCGGAGCAAGCGTAAGCTTCTTTAGCATTCGCAGAGCTCATAATATCATAAGGGCTCTTACACAAGCCAACATCCACTCTGGCCAAAGGGGATCCTTTTCAAGTGAAAATCAAAGCAGAAACGGTTTGCAGTTGCTGGTGGTACGAGAGAATAAACTCGCGGTCGTTCCCGTGCTCGTGAACCTGAGTTTGCGGTGAACACGCACACGTTCAAGTGTGCCTTGGAAGCAAATTGATGATGCAGAAAGTAAAAAAAAACACGTGTTTTAATATGCATCCCGATGTGTATTCACGGAGAAAATGGGATTACATTTTCAGCGGACGGCAGCGAAAATCTACTGCTGTACCGCGCCAAGTCTTTGCTCGCCGTCTTCACCAACCCGCACTGACTAGTGTGGTTAAGTATGGCCATAGAGCGCCCACGACAACACACCATGTAGAAGCCCGCATCCAAATGTACCTGAATACAAATGCTCTTAAATTCACCACAATGATACTCACCAATGTAAACATAAAACTGGCTATTGCAATAGTCCTTTGAGGCTCAGTGCTTAAAGAATAATGTTAAAGAGCCTCCTTGCTATCTCAGGCATTAGAAGGTGCCTATCTGTATGTGGAGAACTCTTTCCCATAACAGCAGGCAACATGGAAGTGTTTATGCATGTTGAACTTCTTTCGCACCGTACGTAGCCAACCGTGCTAATCGCAGGTGCGAGGGAAGGACAACAGACTAAACACAAAAAGCAGCTATAAAGAAATTAGTTTCAATCTAGAAGGCCAGAACCTGCTGACCCTGCTGATTAGACTCAGAGAAGATGAAACCGATCCATATATTGTCTGCTTAAACCGACTTTTCTGGAAGGAATTTGATCCGGGAGTAAAAAACAAATCCTTATCATCCCATTCGTTTCCTCCTTTGGCCCAAGTGGCAGTGTGAATTCCACTTTTTCCAATGGGGCAGGACCAGGCGAGGAGTGCCTGTGGACAGACGCAGATGACCAGTGCCGCCGGGTGAGCGTCTCACTCTCAATGGCCAGGTAGATCTTGCGTTCTCCGTCAGTCGGCTCTTTGCCCGGAGCAAAGTAGGAGCCACGGATTGTGATGGCGGCCTCCGAGTATTCGCTGATCTGCGCCAACGCCTCCTTTGAGGTCACCTTCCAGCGAGCCGTCTGCAAAACACAAATTGCAACCGCACGCACAATCGGCCGACACACACGAGTGTTTATGCATAGAAATAGGCACGTAATGATTTATTGAATCGTGAAATGTGTGTTATGAGCGTGCGTGTGTTTGGCAATTAACTGCATGTGTCCGCGTTTGTGCGTACGTACAAGCGTGTATTACAGCGTGTATGTTTTTAGCTAGTGTATGTCAGATCTGCGGTTAATGACAGCTGTCATTGTGCAATTCCTTATGAATCGAAATCACGATATAATTTTAATTTCAGCTGACAAAGCTGCTTTAATTGTATTTATAATTGACCCCTGGTCTAATATGTATGTGTACGAGCGTGTATGTATGTGTACGAGCGTGTATGTGTATGTCTGCCACTGCGTGCACGTGCAAGAGAATATGTATATGAAACATTTGCAAATGTTTGTGTGTGTATAAAAACATGCATGTATGATTATGTGTATGTATGATTATGTGTATAAGCATATGCGTGCATATGTGCATGAGTGTACATGTGTGTGCGACTATGTGTGTATATGTATACGTACAAAGGGTGTGAATACTTGGGTGCGTGCGTACGAGCATGTCAATACGAGAATGTGTACATGTACAGTTGGAATTTGCACGTCCCCGTGGTGACGTGGACTTTTCTCTGGGTCCTCCGGTTTTTCCCTCCACATTTAGAATCAACAAGGCTGCTATAAGCCACTACGTTGATCTATCATGTGTGGCCAGGTTGCTCCTGAAAAAGAGCCAAAACAGCTCAGTGGGCCTTACCTGGTAAAAATGAAAATGTTTTTGTTTTTTAGTTACCTGCGGGAAGTCGTTGATCTCGAGCTCCTCCTCGTAGCGCCGCACCTTGTCCGCCTGCTTCTCCTGCTCCACGCGCTCCTCCTCCAGCAGCTTCTCGGCGGGCACGTAGTTGAGCTTGGCGTTGATCTTCTCCGCCAGCTGTTCGGCGATCGACTTGGCCGACACCATGGGCACGTTCATGGTGCCGCCTCGCATGATGCTGTTGGTCGCCTGCTGGATCACGTCCTGTAGGAGGGAGCGGGCGCGCGTGGGCAAAGCACGCGAGTGGACGTTCACCGCCGCACCGAGTTATTCGTCACCGTCCACATTTTCCAAATCACTGGCAAATTTAGTGAATTGGGGGAAAAAAAGCCACACGGCAACATCGCCCTCTACTGGTACTCATCCCCATCTTGTGCCGCACAGGGGCAGCTGCCTCCGGGGGGTCCCCTTGGCTAGACTGGAGCAGGGCATTCGATTGTATGAAATGAGATGTAATGCGAGGCGCTTGCTTTGAGGCTGCCGAGGCATTTAAGCACCCTATAAATGCACGTCCTTCAGGGCTTATTTTCCCAATGAATATTTTCCAGATGGCTGGAAGCACTGGAGAAGTCACAGTCATAGGGGTGCACTGGATGTGGTGTAGGGGGTGAGGGAATATTTTCTTGATCGCCAACCCAGTCAGACATTGCTGAAATTATGCTATGGTCAAATTTCACGGTGTGATATCGATTTAATAATCAAATGTTTTACATCTGGTATTCACCAAATACTTTTAAGTATTTTCTTTTTTTTCGCCAGTCCTATTGCTTAGAAACCGCACGAGTAGTCAGGTTCTATAAAACATCCAAGTGAAAAACTCCCAAAGTTAACATCGATTGTGACAGGAAACTGTCGCAATCGATAATAGTTTGCTGGGAATAGTTCTGATGTGAATTGCAATGGACACACAGCCATGTCCAGGAATTGGCCCGAGGTAGCCAGGATTTGTGGTGCAGTGCTACCCACGTTCACTTACACGCACTCACAAGTACAGTATACAACAACCGCCGTTTGCCACTTGTGCCAGGCTAGGTGCACCTTGAGGCCACGTGAACTGCCGAAAGCTCGCTGGCAGGAGGTCACGGTGTAGTACAAACACATACACACGAGTGCATGTATAGACGATGATTCCCCTATCAGACTGGGCATTGTTAAACCTTGCCGCTGGGTCAAACTGTGCAAGCGAGACAGCTGCCATTGAGAGGCGCTGCACATGGGGGCGTGGGTGAGTCGGGAGAGAGACGGCACCACGCCAGACATCTCTCCCACCCCCGCCACCATCCCCCCCCAGTGCTGACATACATTACTGTGCCAGGTGCTCGTTTAAAAGGTGCAATATAAATCGCACAGCTCTCAATCCCGTAGCTTCACACCTATGCTGTGCATCCCAGGATGCCCGGGATGAATTTGAAGCCGTCTTAATGGGATACCATCGAGGCGTGTACTATGACGTAAGCAAGAAGAGCTACAGATGTTTTTGGGTTGTATCCCCTTGAAGGCAAAGGACGAATTATCGCATTGCTACATATTGGCCATGAAGCGCACGGCGAGCAATCGAAATCCAGAGTAGGCCCCGACTGTACTGCAGTGAATCACCTGTCCCCGACAGAGCGCATGCCTACAAACGCTTGTGCATGGCACTGCGTTGGGTTCAATAACCAGCACAGAGTGAAGTAGGCAGTAAAATCACCGGGCTGCCAAACCTGGCCAAAGTGCAATGGGTGTAACACGTCAAAGGCTTTATTTAACGGGGGGCCTGTGCTGCAGCGCAGTGGTAGATGTCATCGTCTCGGGGGCCTAAGTGGCAATATTTATAGGCGCTAGCGAGTGGAAACACTTGCCAATGGTATTTTCCGCCCACGTGAACGCGCACGAGATGTGCACGGCACGGCCAACGAGAGTGGAAACAAAGCAGAGCGATGCGGTAAGAAGGCGAGTGTGCGTGCCTGTCCTCTTGTTCAAGTATACAAAGACAAAGATTACCCCCCCCCCCCGCATAGTGATACAAACTGTTAGAGACAAGTGTTGTTAGCGAGCGACTATGAAGGCCGGCAGGCGCACACCAAGGGGGTGGTGTGGCCTAACACCACGTGCGGCCGCCTTTTTATTTTTCAGTGATGATGTTTCAGCACTCCACTAGGTACTCATTTGAGGCCGATATGACCCCAGGGTCATTTCCGAAGTCACCATCAACTGACGTTAACCGTGGCCGAAAATCGAACTCAGATTGCCGTGCTCGTGGCGTAAAGCTACAGAACCACTAAGCCACTGCTACGTACGTAACACACGACACCCGCCAGCCACGCACGTACCATGGCCTCTGTGCCGAGGTTGCGCTGGGAGTTGATCTTGGACGCGAGCCTCTTGGCGATCTCCAGCTTCTGAGCGTTGCTCCCGGATGGCATCATTATGCCGGTGGAGGACGCTCCGTGCGCATTCACGTCCTTCACGATCTTCTTCGAGCGGAACATGTTCTCGATCTGCTGGTCGATCTGTAAAGGCAACGAGCCAGCAAAAAAAAAAAAGCCAAGCCAAGCCGGTGTCATTTCAAATTGACGAGGTTTCGCTGAAAGAACCGATGCACCGCCACTGACCCTCCTCCCCTAAACAGCAGGACGAGAAGAGGAGTTCCCGGCACGTATTTTCACATTTGAACTTCTGCCGTACTGTACGTAACCTACTGTGCTAATCGGAGGTGCGGGGGAAGGACAACTAACACAACAATCAGTTCTAGAGACATGAGTTTTCAATCTACAGAGCGTTCCAGATGGCCACAGAAGCACATCTGAAAGGGTGTGATGCAGTGACCGTCTTTGTTCGATGGTTTTGTGCACCGCGCCGGGCACTTGGGGGTTCAACGCGTCTGCGCTAGCTTTCTGGAACTCGCTCAGCTGGGGGTGGGTTGCCGCCTTCGGGCAAACAGTCCACCGCAGCTCCCGACGAGGTTCAAGAAAGACCAGCGAAGGGCCTTGTAACGAGCAAAGGGCCTTGGAATCTTTGGAATCACGTCGCTGTGTAAATGTGGATTGTGATTACAATAATTGTTATCATCACAATGACTCACGTCTCCGGACCCCTCCTCCTCGTCCGAGTCGTGCATCCCCAGCGCCACCTTTTGCAGCTTCTTGCGCTCGTTGACGAGCTGAGTGCTCCGTCTCGTCAAACTTGAAGCCCTTGCCCGAGAAGCCGCTGCTCTTCCTCATCGTTTTGCCCTCCTGTAAAGTCGGGGGAGGTGAGGGTGACAGTTTTCACGGCACTCGCAACATTGCAATGGGAAGTACAATTTGGAATTAAACAAAATCGAAATGTGACTGTATTTACAAGTGGCTTAAGATGTACTGCATGGCAGGCGCGGTATAAAATGTAAATGATGATTAGATGGTGGGCCTAGTTATTTTGTAGAGGCAGTCAGTAACAGAACAAGAATATGGAAGATGGAAGCACGGGCAGCTGGGGGAAGGGAGTTCCAGTCAATGGGGACTTCGACAGAAATCCTTTTGTTGTTGGAGCAAAGACTGGGTGGAGGGGGAGTGGTGGGAGATGAGAGAGAGGATAAGTAGGAAAGTGCACGGAGGGGAGAAGAGCGAGATGAGAGGGAAGAGGTAGCCAGAGGCGAGTCCACGGTGGATCTTGAAGAGCGAGTGCGATCTTGAAGTGGAATGGGAACCCGTGGATGGGAAAAGCAGAAGTAGAAAACTCTGCAAAATTGTGAAGAATAATGTTCAATGAGTCATGCAAGGGACATCAAACAACGTTCACAAAATTGTTGATATATGCGTAGTTAAATGTGTTTTATACATTCATGGTTGGATTGAAACCGCTGCACGACCCAGTTCCATTATTTATTTTTAATCCTGACGTAACTGACGCTGCTGTGCATCCTATTCTTGGGTGTGCGTTCCAATGTAGCATTGCCCAAGTGCTCTCTGGATTGAATAGGAGACCAATTGAGCCTTGCAAAGACAGAGAAGATGTTTGATGATGATGATCATGACATCTCCATGACATCTGTGAAAAAAGAGCTTCAATAGCTCATTGGATTCCTCCAGACTAAATAAAGAGTCTGATAACAACGATGTGTAATCCATCCCATCACTGGTGTCGCTCGCTCGCGTTTTGACGAACGCAACCAAAAACGTACGGCCTTCTGCTTCTCCCTGAAATCGGTCCAAAGCTTCTCGAGGTCGGGCGGGAGGGGCGTGCCGGACAGCTCCAGGGCTTTGATGATGTCCCCCGAGTATCGCTCCTGCTCACTCGTGATGAACGTGTACGAGTATCCCTGCGGAACGGTGGAGGTGGTGGGGAGAGGACCCATCAATCGTATCAGCCCCTCATGACAGCAAAAAACGCACGTTCACGTGCCAAGCAACTTTCACAACATTGCGGAATTGCGGGCTGAGTGACGGTGTCGTCGCGTGGTAGGCGTGGGGCCCTGGTGGAAAGAATGCAATGCCCCCCCCCCCCCCGGTCCAATTTAAACCCTCCCTTCTTCGTAGCTCGGCACCTGGGCCCGGTTGGGCCACAAAGCCCTGGTGATAGCTGCACGACAGCTGCAGAGTGAGATCCGTCACGGTTTGTAAGTGTTTAAATGGAAAGCAAATAAAATTACCGCACTGACCAGCGTGGTCAAGTATGGACAAATAGCCCCCATGACTGACACGGTGTGAGGGTCTTCTAATAGCAGCTGGCTTGCTTCAATTATTATTAAGCAGCTTCATGGACAGTTGGGCTATAAACGTGGTCCCCTCGAGTCTCTTGAGCCCAATTGACAACCGACTGTCCACTAGTGCGTGATGACATCGATACTGTGTCTATGCAGAACTTCTTTCGTACCGTATGTAGCCAACCGTGATAATCGGAAGTGCGGGGGAAGGACAACAAAATGGACGTAGGAGCTGTTATATAAATCTATATGAGATAAGATAACAGTGGCACAAACGACATAAACTAAGCAACTTATTTTTTATTTTACCAGCTATAAGACCCACTGAGTTATACGGCTCTTTTTCAGAAGCGACCTGGCCACAAATGATAGCTCAACAAAGTGGCTTATCGCGTGGAAAATTAAGGCAGCCAAATTATCTCAACGCATGTTTCTTAATGTGGAGGGAAAAACCGGAGGACCTGGAGCAAATTCCACATGACTACGGGGAGAGAGAGACATGCAAACTCCAAATATACAGCAGCAGGCGTCAGGGTCGGAATGGCACCCAAGACCACCTGTCTACCAGGCGAGGTAGTTAACATCTTGCCACCATGCCGACATAGATGAAGCGAAGGCGATCTCGGCCGATAATAATTATTGGTGTCCACCTTGTTGCCGGCGCGGCCCGTGCGGCCCACGCGGTGCACGTAGTCCTCGTAGTGGTTGGGGCAGTCGTAGTTGACCACCATGATCAGATGCTTGACGTCGAGGCCCCTAGCCGCCACCGACGTGGCAACCATCAGGCGGCACACGCCCGACTTGAAGTCGTTGATGATGCTGTCACGGTCGTACTGGTCGATGCCTGCGCGGAGAGGGGGGGGGGTGGAGAGGCACGGGGGAGAGAGACAGTCAGCGTCTATGACCAAATCACCCCAAGTGAATGGGCCCGACCCCACCAGATCTGAGGTGCTAAGCACGGCTGAACCTGGTTAGTGCTAAAGATGGTGGAGTGCACAGCAATAGCAAGGTCTGGTAGGCTTGGGCTGCATGTTGGCCAGGACATGGCAGTATGGCAGTTGTTGATTTATCATATTCAGTGATACCCCTTCATGTCATTAAGAGTATACTTTTTATTACAATAATTTCCTGCCCATTATTTATGAATGCGGATGTAATCAATGAAAACCTACCTTGGGGATTGATTGGATCATACTTCAGCACGAAGGTTAGTGCAGATTGGCAAAGGTTTGGGTCCGTGACCGGTGTTAGCTGTGGCCAGGAATTGATTTCAGGTGGTTTCGATTCATAGCGCAGTGCGCTAACCAGCACCCCACTCTTACTTTTGATCAAATCAACACAGGAAGTCGCGACAACGGAGGACGCAATAGGACGAGCACGCAGGGGCCTGACACCGCGTGTGCAGCACCGCTCACCTCCATGCAGTGACAAGCAAGGGTAGGACGCCTTCATGAGGTCCTTGAGCAGTGAGTCGGCATGCTCCTGCTTATCCACAAACACGATGACAGCCCCCTTCTCCTGGTACAGGCCCAGCAGCTCCAGCAGCTTGTAGAACTTGGTGTCCTCCTCGATCACGATCTGTGGTCGACGTGCACAGCGCTCGATCGTGACGGGCTTCCCACATTCAAGCCCAGGCCTTCGGCAGCGCCAGCTCTGTGCTTTAACCATCATCGAGGCACCAACCAAGCAACCAAACTGCAAACTGTGATGACTTTTTTTTGTTACTTGAAAGCCGCTGACAAAAAGGTTTTGAATTCTTGTGAACCAAATCACCAACGGTAACGCAGGTCCAAGGGTGGTGAGCGAATGACGTTAGACTAACGGCACCGAAGACTGTTTAGTCAGGAGAAAACGTGAGCTTAATCATGAAAGTAAGAGGCTTAAAGAGTGCAAGTACATTCATGTGTACTTTTGTGCGGGCATTCACACACGCATCCAAACATACATGTCTACATGACTCCCATAGGCACTCAACCTTAAATTAGTATGTGGTGTGATGTTGGTCACCCCCCCCCCCCCCCCGCGCGTCGTGTGCCCTACCGGCCTTAACAGGCGTTCTATAACAGCATTTGTCCCAACAGTCAACAGCCTGTAGCAAACACGTCTCCAGATACTCTTGGATGATGGCATTGGGGGGGGGCAGGGCTGTTGTTGGGGGTCACCGTAACAGTGATATACCACGAAGGAGAAGAGCGAACATGGGTGGGCGAAAGGGACATATGGTGGTGCAGAGCCAACCCCAGCACCCCACGAGTGGTTAACCGAGTCTGTAGGCCTACAGGGGTATCTCAGTCTTTGTACGTGCGTGCGTACCTGCGTGTGTAAGTTCATGCACACGCAGCCAGATGTGGTGCTGGCCATTCATCCCCTCATGTGCGGTGCTGGCCTTCATAGGTGCTCGCCAACAGCGCTTGCCCTAACAGTCTGTTAAAAAGCTACATGGGGGATCTTTGTCTTTGCAGGTGTGTACGCGTGTGCGATGCCGTCTCCGCCAGCCACCCGTGACCCTCACCACGTGCTGCTCGACGTCGGAGCAGACGACAGAGCGACCTCCGACCTGCACCTCGACGGGCTTGTTGAGGATGCGGCGAGCGAGGCGCCTCCATGGCGCGTGGAAACGTGGCCGAGAACATCACCGTCTGCCGGTCCGGCCTCGACGTCTCGATGATTCGCATTACCTAGACGAGCGTCAACACGCACGCGCGTTTGTGACAGGTGAGGGATGGATCGCTTGTCTAATTCACGCACACGTACAGCTCGTTTCTCAACCCGCTGCTGGAGTGTGAGTCTCCCAACGCCATCCAGACAGCGAGGGTAAGTTGACCATACTTCAGTGCGGGTTGGTGAAGGTGGAGAGGAGTACAGAAAAATAATGGATTTTTATTAAGTGCCCCCTACTGCCCAAGCCTAATGTATGCCTGTTTTATGCATGGTGGTCACTCATCCAAGCACAATCCAGGCTGAACTCTGCTTAGCTTACAAGGTCTAATGAGATCGGATACCTTCTGAGTGATTTGGTCATAGGCCGCCTAATTCCATGCTGGAGTGTGCCTCTGGTGTGACCGGCCGTGGCGTCGGCCTATCGCACCACAGCCCTGCATACCATCATCAACAGCGGCTAACACAGGACGGGAGCCGACCTCAGGGTGGACAGAGATTGATGCGCGGCCGATGTCAAGGCGGACCGAAACATCACGAAGGTGTTGGACTGCGCTCAGCGCGGCCGGCGTGCTCAGGGGGGGGGGGGGGGGGGTCGCCTGGCGGCCACTCGAGGTGGACCACTACGCTCACGAATGATGATGACGGTGTCTCATTGAAACGGAGATCTTCGAGAAGTGTCACTTACATATTTAATTACAACCTTTGTGCTATCGGGATTATATCACGAGATGCAGTGTCCATTCAAAACTATTGCAGAGCCTGTTATATAACGGCCCCGTGGTACGATATATCAAATGAAATTGATTTATCCACACAGTAGGGGGCGACCTTTCTCCACATACCCTGCTTCTGTAAAATATTCCTTGCATGGCAGCCAAACCGATATAAAACTTTCTCAGTGCTGTAATTTGCCAAATTAAGTTATGAGCTCAATATAATGATGGAATGTATTATATTCATCATTGGTAATCAGGTCAAGGCCAGTAACTCACTACAGTGATGGGTGGCTACCAAGATTCAAATCCAGGATCCCGATGGTGATAGCTTTAGCGTTGACCAGAGCCACACAGCCACCTCCTGCAATTGAGATTAGAGTGAGTCAGGGTAGAATTACTCATGCCAGGTTTAAAATTGTGCCAAGAGTAAAGATTATTATTTTGCTTATTTACCCATGCCTCACCGAGTCTCAACTTTTGCAGGAGTCTCAACTCTGCCAGGAAAGTTTTCGCAGTATATTGCTATGTGTAATCCCAATGGAGTAATTTGCAAGTATTTATTCTACGTGGCAATGTTTGGCCAATACCACTAACATTGTATGCGTTTTTATATATATTTTTGCTATGGAACAAAACCCCAGAACCTGAAGGTAATCCATGCAGAACACGGGGAGAACATACAAACCCACATGGAAAGATACCAAAGTAGAAATCAAAATCAGGCCCTTCTTTCTGCGAGGTCACAAAGTGTTCCTGCTGCGCCCCCCTGCTGCTTCTTATGCTCACTCGAGTAACCTACGTGACATGTGGTTTCTTCCATCCACACAAGGAGCACGCAATGTTTTATCGATTTAAAAAGAGCTTATGTTCACGACACATGCATTGAACCGTGAGAATACATTATTTCTGATATACAAGTATTGTATGTGACTGGTTAATTAATTGCAATGTTGCAGCCACTATCAATTCTACATGTAAAATATAAAAATTATAATAGGGGGAAATGTCATATTCATGTAAATTAAACAGGACTGATAATCATGAGAATTCAATGAATTGTGGACAGCCTTAAAACTTACATCACATGTAAGACGTCTCTCCGTTTTCAGGTTGTACCGCGTAGTATTTGGCATGATGCCTGACATTGTACTCCAAGAGCTGGGAGCTTCTTCAGGAACTGAATGTATTCATATATTTTTAGTCATATAGACATTCAGTTCAGCATGACTTCCCGACATTTAGCTCGATGCAGTATAACCCGTAAACACATTGGACAGCTCTACAACTCTACAGCAGAACCACAAACACCTACGCTGCAGACGACGACATCTTTCACAATCTCATCCAAAAATAATGTGCCTCTTACAATACAGCACCTTAATGGTCCATTAGCTGAACTCTGACCTAAAGGAGGCCTGTCACGCACCACTATAATCCTAACAATGAAACCAGCATCACAACAAGGCCACTTTTAGTTTAGATGGGGAACGCTGTAAACAGTACGACGATCAGTACTGACCCCCCGAGATTCTCAGCTATGCCGGGGTAATTTCAATGGGGCGGTGCGGCCCCAATTTACGTGTTTAACGCTAGTACGGTATAAGAGCACCGAGTCATGGGCACATGGTCCAGCATCGTGTGTACCCATCGGCCAGGGCGAGAGGCGGTAGGACAAGACCTGGCTCATCCAGAGGCGAGAAACCTGAGCCCAACAAATAAAAAGTGAAATAAATACGAGCGGCAGTGTTGATGGTGGCAGCGCATACAGACGACCTCAGTCAAAATCAAAAGCACATGTCCTATCAGGTGTCGGTGTGCTTTAATGCCATCAATCTTTTAATAACTTGTTTATCTGTAGAACTTGCATGGCTATGAGGGAAGAGATAAAATGAAACTGGCAATGCACACAAGGTGCAAGTCTGCTGGCAATAATATGGGATGTGGGGACTTTATTACTGACATGATAATTAAGAGACTTGGTTTTATTTCTGGGGAGACGCTGGGCAGGAGGTGAATTGTGTAAAGATCTCCAGCATGAATACTAAGCATGTGATACATTCACTCCCGAGCAATTCCATGAATTGTCGCGATCCGAGGTCACGATTCGATTCAGGAACCGATGATTTTCCTCTCTCTCATGTCTGACATCACATAAGTATCCCCGCACAAACAATTCTAGGCAGATAAAGAGGAAATACCAGCAAACGGGAAAGAGTCTGGGGCGCGTTATTACCTGTGGCTCGAAGCCCATGTCGAACATGCGGTCGGCCTCGTCAAGAACCATGTATGTGGCCCTCCTGAAGTTCGTCACCCGCCCTGCATGGAAAGGGGTGGCACCACATGACCAAGCGTTTCAGGGATTACTCGCCGTCAACTCGCACGCAAGCAGCCTGTGCGCTGATTGACATCCTTCCAAGAGCCAAGCGATGAAGGATGTGTGGTTTTTATGATTTTGGAAACTTTGCAGAATTTTGCCCCGTGGGCTGCAGAAGAGTTTGTTGTGGGACTGGAAAGGGGAAGTGGATGGGGGAGATGTGGAAATGTTAATGAGGAAAAGAAACTGAAATGTTTCAGTTGTGAAGAAATCCCCGGGGCAGAGCAGCCGGCTTCAAACGTGGTTTGCAAATTCGCCAATTATCAATAGGTTCATGGAAGCCAACATCAATGGCCACACTTAACGTGCAATGCTGATGTGCATTAAAATTCATACTGGACATGCAACAAAACAAACCCCTGAATGCTGATAAAAGGTACACACCGTAAAATAATTGAAATCTTGGAACACTGACTAGAATGAAGGATTTAAATTCTCTCAAACGACTTTGCAAACGTCACATTTTCACACCTTTACCAATGCAACAATTACACTGTGTTAAGCCATGTGCACAGGGTTATTTGTGTGTCATTGTTATTCTGATAGTAAAAGGAGCTGACGCGATTAATGGCATAAGGATCACAGTAATGATTGCACTCCACGGTGTGATGACGGAGGTGGTAACTTGACCTCGTCCCGGTCACCGAACAGATTTTAATCTCAATTATGCTTCGAGGCTAAAAGTTAAGCAACCTTTTACTTTTGAATTACAATAATTTGTGACTGACCTTTAAATGCATTAATTTTGCAGCATGCGGGTCACCTAATAAACAGTGAAACTTTAATGCCAAAATTCTCATCTCGATTACTATCAATTATAATACTTTCCAAAATATTCTTATATAAGCAACCTTTTAAATGTTAAGGTCATATTATTTTAGTTTACATGTTAAAAGGTAGCGTTAACAACGATGGTGCAAACGTATTTTCAGCCTTTGCCGAATTCTTATTCTTGTACGTGCAGTGTACGAACATATTTCTGAACAGCTGATGCTTCAGTATTCGACACGCATGCCACCACACTGTGTACCACCCATCACAGAGCCATAATTACACACACGAGAGTTTAACACAACTCGCTCCCCACTAGCAGCACTTCACAGCATGTTCTCAGCATTTCAATATCACGCAAACATATTTTTTTTCACGGCTCGAGCCATCACGGACCGGCGCAAAATCACAAGCGCCCGCCCGCCTGCCCGCCGCGTGTTCGACCGAGCTATGCTCGGGTATCCCATGGACGAGAGAGAAGCGGCCACCACGAGGAAGTGGGGAGAGGCGAGAGACGTGGCCACAGCCGAGACAACAACAACGCGCTGTGGCTCGGACCTGAGGGACACACAACACACATTACGCCGCATGTGCGGGAGGGTGGTCCCGCGACCGCACGCTAAAAACCGACGCACATATCGGAGCGGCGGTGCTTTTTGTAATTAGGTAGGCATGTAGCGACTCGTCTATTAAAGTACTGTAGATTATTTTATGGTTTTTAAAGTTTTTCGTCTACTTCCCAAGTTTTATTCTTATCATTAGATGAATTACCCATCGGATCTCTCACACACCAGTACAACCCATCGTGTTACAGAAACGGCCCACAGAAGTAGATATGACAGATCTACCTCTGAAATGTTCGTCGCCGCACGAGTCAAAACAAAATGTTTTAATTCTCAGAGCTATAGCCAAATTAAGCGCATGAACAAATTTATTGTGATGATAAAATTGATTATTATGCCGACAGCACATGGGTCAGCTTGTACGCTTGAATAGATTGATTGTGTTTCATGCAAATTATATGCACATTCTCTGTATGCTGATGGCAGTACAAGCAGGCCCCCGAATCATGAGAATTCACTGAATCGTTACATGTCCATGATGAGTAATCATCTGCAGCAACCCAAAAAATAAACCTAAGACATATGCATCGATTGTGGTCTAGGGTTGAACAGCAAATTGGAATGTCAAAATATACATTATGCAGCAGGTCGTTGTTTAAATGTCTGCAGCAGAATCCTCATCATGCTGTGGTGCTTTCGTTTGACTCATTGTTGGCCAATCCAGCTGTCGGTGCATGTACATTAACAGCCCTTTGTCAATTAACTGCTGGGTTGGAGCATCCTCATGCCCTGTGGATCGAAATGGTTATTTGACCATACTTCACCACACCGGTAAGTGTGCGTTGGCGAAGGCGGAGAGCACAGACGTGAGAGCAGAATGCAGCATAGCAACGTCACTGCCGTACATTTTCATAGACCTGAGTCATGAGACGCCTGATGCAACGGGGGAGGGGGGAAAGCACCACATCGATGGCACAGTGCATATTGGAAGCTCGTGGAAGTTGGGTGTGTGTGCGCTGGAAAATGTAAACGCATAAATGCAGTGTGCAGTCCTGAAGGTGATTATAATGGGGTTGCAGAGGTGAAAGGTCAGCTTGTGTTTTGCAATACAATTTTAATCCACAGAGCAACTAAATGCAACGTCTCAAGACACTTTTCAGCAATTCAAATAGAGAGGGGAGTCATTGTTACAGTGTAAAAATGAGACAGTGCACAACTGTAGGTGATCGTAAGCAGAGGAGACAAAGAAAGGTAAGGTGTTTAACGGGAGTATAAAATCAGCCATATTGATAAAATAGGGAAGAGCATTCCAGACAGCAGAGGCACCAGCAGAATTAGCAGCCCCCACTTCAAAGATAAAAGTGATACTCTTTCTTTAAGTTCTCTGCCCAAGAACAGGTGCTTGATTGAAGTTCCCTCTACCCTATCGGATCCCAGTGCCCAATCTCCACCTCGCCACTCCACACTCCAAACAAGGGCTCTTGGGCAAGGACGAGGGAAGGATTATTGGAGGTGCCAGCTTCCCTTTGCTCTCCCTCAAGTGTTCTCGTGGAGACACTATCTTCAGATGCAGAGTTACGGGGCCATATTTAAACTGCTGCACCGCCATGGATCGACGTTGTTTTGGCAACAAAAATAAAGGCACTGTTTTTTGCACACTTGGCCGTTTGTGCGGGAATCCGCAACACACATCTGGATCTGATTCGCGCGGTTTACGCGCTCGCGCAAGCATTGATGACGGCGGCAGTGGCGGCAATGGGCCGACTCTTTTTGCAGAGAGTTATCGAATTAGCAGATTCTGCGAGAGGCCCCAGTGAAGTCAACTATGCGCTGCGTAGTCGGTACACGCCACGGATATCGCTTCCGTACAAGCACGCGGGTCGGTCGTAAATCTCGCGTCCTGCCCCGGTAACACGAGCGCGAGGGCTTACCGCTGTTTGCAGCCAGCATGTCGATCATCCGGCCGGGCGTGCACACGATGATTTCTGCTCCCCTCTTCAATTCAGCGATCTGTAACAAAACACAAGTGCATGAGAAAACGCAGAACTGAAACGGCCGAGCATCTTAGGGGGGAGGTCAGAGCATCGAGCCAAAGCAGCCGAAATTCCAGAGCGTGGAATCCAGGTTTCGGCCACCAGCTATAAAAAACGGTTTCGTAGAGTGTAGTGAGAGGTGACGGTCTTCACTTGGTTACTGATGACGACGTTGCATTAAATTAGATCTTTCACTGAAGGAGAAACTGTAGATTTGAAGTGGCCAGGGGCGGGGGGACGGTCTCAGGGGGTCAACACTCTGAGCCAACACTGCTGAGCATCTGGGTAGAATCCAGGTTTCAGATAGCCGTGATTAAACTGGTCTTCTCATAAGTGCAGTCCATGGTAACCTGAGCCTGGTTAGCAATTTATTACACAAAACGGTCACATTACATTTGGTTTCTCACTTAATTGGGCTACATTCCAGATCTGAGAAAATTACCGCTTTGACCGTCGAGTGAGAAACGTGTCTGTGAAGCAGGGCAAGCAGGAAAGTGTTCCTGCTATTGTGGGATTTAAAAAAAGATGTCAATTGATAGAATATCCACAAGGAGTGGGTGAAATCTGTTTCCACAGGCCCTCCTCTAACACACGAGGTGATACCCTATTCTGTGAGAGTTATAACGAGACACTTAATCTCATAACATGACGCCAATAGGACAGTTAGAATATATGTGGGAGAAAAAAAATCGCAACGAAATAACAGATTCTGGTCTATATTTTTGGAAAAGATCTTGAGCTAAACCCTTAAAGTTAAAATAGGAAATTAAAAGTACACGTACATTGTACTTAAAATATTAAATGTCATAGACATGTTGTCAGACCACCTTTACTGGACTTGCTCAGTATTAATCTACATCACCTGGGTTACACTGAGTGTTTTAAAACGAGTGCATGCTAATGGATTATAGGGCAGGTGATAACGATTATATTTTGGTCAAGTGGGTTAGTTGGCGAGTTGTGAGTAGGCAATTCAGTTCGCAAGCGAATGAAAGAGTGGGTGAGCTGAGTCAAAGTAAGAATGAGTCAGAGTGTGTGTGAATAAGTGAGTAAATTAGTTCCACAGTTTGCAAGACTTGACTTAAGGCTTTCGTGACTGCAGGAATTCATATTCTTTGGGTATTTCGGTAAAGTCATGTAGATAGAAAAAATAATAGAAATAAAATGAAATGTTTGAAATAAAAATTAAGTGAATACAAATAATAATTTTTTTCTATCTACGTGACTTTACCGAAAGACCCAAAGAATAGTTTGCAAGACTATTGGTGCATGGTTAGCAAGTGCGTGAGTTGAGCAAGTGAGCGACTGTGATAGTACGCTTACATTAAAGAGACTAAACGAGTTGGAGAGTGGTGGTGATTTGGGAGATTAGAATATGTGATTGAGTCGGTGAATGAATGGCAGAGAGTTTGTAGGGAAGCGAGCAAGTGAGAGAGCGAAAGATTTGCCAAGTCAGCGAATGAGTGAGTCAGTGAATGAGTGAGCAAGACCATGCACAAAGCAAGTTGCAGTGAGGAGCGCAAGCAGGGAGTGGGGGGGCAGGGGCGGAGGGGGTGGCGGCACCTGTTCACTGATGCCCGTGCCACCGTACACGCACACCACGCGCAGCGCCAACTGCTTGGTGAACTTCCTGCACTCCTTGGCGATCTGCAGAGCCAGCTCGCGCGTTGGCGTCATAATCACGCCTGCGACGGCAACACAAGCGCTGATGTCAATCTTTTCTCCCAGGTCTCCGTTTCAGCAAAGTGCAACAACATGTCTTGACAGGTGGTAATGGGGTTCTAAATCAATAAAATGACAGATGGGCAGCTCTGAAATGCAATTACGTACGTACTTTGGAATGGGCATCTATATTTTTGGATATACGTATGGAAGCGTGCACACTACCAACGATTTGGTCTGCGTTTGATCGGCGCTGCCAACAAAGTTATTTCATTTTTATTTAATTTGCATGGGTCATATACAAATTGCTTCCATCTATCAGGTCAAGAAACGTACCCCTTTCACCTTACATACAAGTATGATTAATTTATTTTACAAACAGAGAATGTGCTTGAACAGACTCTCACGTGACTATAAATAATGAACTTCTGATCAATATTTTTTCGTACATATATTTGTATATTTACAGCCCTTTGGCAATCCAGCGCTGGATGAAGGACTCCTTACAACGTGCCGGTCATAGCATGCTTGTTTGACCATAATTGACCATGCTGGGTCAATGCAGGTGAGAAGGCGGACCATGCATGTTTAGGACATCACTTGGCCACCGATGTGAGTGTCGGCCTAGAATTTAACTCAGCAGCAGCTAGGCTCATAGGGTGGTGCATGGACCACCGTACCATTGCATGTCAATTAAACAATCTTCACAAACCGAAATAAGAAGGAAGTTTCACACGAATAGGTTCATATTGGCCTGTGCACTTTCTGTCAAGAAAAGAATTAGATCAAGCAAATACTCTCCTGTTGAAAAGCTCATGTTAACGAGACATGTGATTATCATTTTGATCCAACAGTTTACACAAGCCTGCAGTAATCACACTATTATGCTTTTCGTGCAGCATGTCTAATTACACTACACGCCTAAACAGTTGCAATTCAGTAAAAGGATGAGAATGTAGAGATATATATCACCGTTCACTTCGCATTTGGTTTTGTGCACATTTATAGCACATTTTTTAACAATTTTAAAAACCTGTTTGTTGAATTAAACTTCATAAAACTCCAAATATTTGTTGCAATAACATAACTGATAATTAAAACATGTATCCCAATATATGAACATATTTACAAGAAACTAAATAAATTTGCAATGTAACATTCCATGGCACTACTTTTGAGAACATGAATAAACAGTGGAGAATGCGCAGTAACAATAACACTCTTCACCAACTGCAATCATTTAATCACTTATGCAAACACATAGCAAAACTCATATCGAATGCACAAAAAAATAAACACCACACTTAATTCTCTGGCACACTGCACTGCAAAAACACAGCTTCATAAACACCCTAGAGTACATGAACTCGGGAATGGTTTAATTTTTCTCTCGTCATCTGCCCGTTCCCTCCCCGACAACCAAACGAAGCCGGTGCGACAGGGTGAGGCGTGCGAGCGGACACGCCGGGATGGCTGTACCGATGGGCCCCTCCCCTTCCTCCAGAGGCCGCTGGTCCATGACGTGCCGGAACATGGGCAGCAGGAAGCCGATGGTCTTTCCGCTGCCCGTCTTGGCAATGCCTATGAGGTCGCGGCCAGACATGATGGCCGGAATGGCCTGTGCCTGGATGGGTGTGGGCTTCTCGTAGTTTTGCCTGTGCATTTCCACGAGAGAAAGAGTTTCAAGGAGGCCATTCATTACAAAGGAAAGCAAAGTAACTGCAGTTGTTCATTTCAGTGTCTCAGTGTCAACTATAATCGCATGCAAAATGTTTTTTACAGGTTTGCCGCACAAATCGAAATGTATAAAATAAGTCTAACCCTTTTATGTGTGTGTGTCTTCAATGTCTGTTCAAACATTCCACGTGGTGACTGACGAACCCTGCTGCTGGGGGCTTCACGATGGTTGTCGTTGACCAATAACATTGAAACGATCCGTCCATTTGAACGTTCGTGCATGTGCCAATAAGTTGAACCGTTACAAAAATGTGACTTGACTCAATTACCGATTTAATGTGTTTTGGAATCAATAATTTAATCAGAAAAATTCTAAATATAAAAATCGATAACTGATTGAGGATCCTAACAGCAATAATGCACAATTGCAGGATAGGCCCAACCAGACATGTAATGCTTTAGTCGAAAACGAACTTGATGTATTGTCATGATTCTGTGCCATGTTTGAAATTGAGTTTCTTCCTTGTTGATACGGTGCGAAATAGAATGGATGGTTTGAAACATGGGCACGGTGTGATTGAGTTTATTGGTGCGGATGCAATGATGCATGGAAAATATAAAATGATTTGAAAAACTAGATTATTTGTCTTGTTTTTACGGTCTAATTTGTATAGCTTTAGGAAGATAATTGCATTGATAATAATTCAATTGCTCTTATTTGTATAGTTTTTTACACATCATTTGGCAAAATGAAACATTAGCATATTAATTGAAAAGAATTCGTAATTCCATAAATAATCTATTTTATAAGCACAATTCAATGAAAGTAACATGAGCATAAGAATACATTTTAATAGATGAATTTGTGAAATGCCTAGACTAGATTTCTTGCCATGCCTCATCACTTAGCTTAACCAGAATCCTACAGTTAACTTCTTTCCTCGCTCGAACGTAAATATATATTTATACATCTCAGCACTAACCTTAAACTGCACCAAAATATTGAAAATTTCGCATCAATGCTCACGTTATCCACATCACCTTGGTGCTCATTATGGCACCAACGCCCACGTAAATAAGGCATTGATCTGGCATTGATCTGCTGAATTTTTTTCCTATCCTGTGCCATTTTCTGCATCGCAGCACAAATCTGTCAGCAGCCTCACTGTGAGTTCCTTCGCAGCACCCAGAATACGTAGCTGTAAATTTCATTACGAAAAGAGAGACACTGCTCTGCCACGGTTGCTCGACATTTACTTGTCAGCTGGTCAGATGCATCATTGAATGGAGTCGCCAGTCATACAAAAGGGGGACTTCGTGAATTGTGTTCACTCACTTCTTGAGGGTGTTGAGAATCTTCATGGAGATGCCACACTGCACCCAGGTCTTTATTGGTTTGGGGCAACCCTTGCCCTTCACAATGACGCCTTCCATCTCCAGCCTGTAAGCGCTCACCTCTTGGGGGATGAACGCGAGATCGCGAGATGTGAAAGAGACCGACGGGGCGGGTTGGGGTGAGGTTAGAGAGATAACGGCGCAAATACAAATGGATGCAAGGTTCGCTTGTTACTTAGCATCGTGAATGGATTGTGGAAATTTGCAGTGATGACACAGTTCCCTTTCTAACGACATGGTGTGCGTGTTGGTGGAGCAGCCATCGTTCATTTGGAAAGCGCGAAGGCATGTGAATGCCAAAACGTCGCCTGCTTCTTATACAAAGAATAATATTGATAGAATGAAAAGTAAGCCCAAGATGCTTTATAATCTCAGCTGAAAATAAAATTTGAGAAACTGTCAAACCACAAAACAGGAAAAACGATGAAATGCATCGCTAAGAACACCCCTGTCGGTATAAATGTTTACTTATGCAAGGCACAACATCAAAAATTATGTTTTTATTTATATTTCATGTAAATACTTGCAAATTATATTCAGATGTCACTTATTCGTTAATAGAACAAATGATATAGACCTATGCAGAACATACGAGACAGAAAATGTACACGGGAGGGAATACAAACGGATCGAAAACAATACATTCTTAATTCAAATCGTCACCCCAGATTCTGACAATTCATAGAATCGTGGGAGTGGTGAATAATTGCACGACTACTCGTGTATGTATGTTGAACTTCTTTCGCGCCCTACTTAGCCAACCGTGCTATTCGGACAACAAACTAAATGCAAAAAGCAGCTCTAAAGAAACGAGCATTCAATCTAGATTTTAAAGTGCAAGGGAGACATTGGCGGGGGGCACCTTCTGCTGTCATCTTGGCCAGCTCGGGAACCTCGACGTAGAAGTTTCGGCGGAAGGGCTCGTACGCAATCTTGGAGTGGTCCACCACCTCCACCATCTTGCGCTGCTTGTTCTGATTGTATCCGGTGAGCGCCGTGGCCAGGTCCGAGTCCTCCTCTTCGGATGAGTACTGCGCATCCGACACAGCACACACGTCTCATCGCACCGAGCAGACGCCCATGGGACGGACACGTGCGCCTATACAGCAGGTTATGTAGAACAAAGTATAAACACAATAATCCCAAAATATCTCACCACTATAGTCATTAACACCGATCCATAGCACGTCTGTGTGTGTATATATAAATAAAATGCTTAGTGTATATGAGCTAGAAATAATTACATCATTTGGAATAATTGCTTTCATCAATAGCCAATAATTACTGCTTATATCACTACTAACGACAGTGACAAGTGAAATAACCCCATCAAACATCTTCTGCAGAAGCGAGCGCTTTTCGGGAAAGTGACTTTAGGTCCTGGGCAGTGGATGCACAGCAAGATAATGATGAACGTGTTCCAGACCAACGAACTCACCTCCATGGCATCCTGGTCATTCTCCATCAGCTCCCCTTTGGGCTTCTCTACCTCCGACTGCTTTTTGGTGACCACCGTGACCACCTTCGTAACCGAGGAGCCCGCCTTCTGTTGGCACCAATAATGAGCGTTATTTAACCCCAAAGCTAAATGTCCATATAGCTGGAGAATTGAAAAATGAAAAGAAAAAAATACAAATACGTCACGACAAGTAGTGGTGGTAACTTGACCATACTTCGCCATGCTGGTCAGTGCGGGTTTGCGAAGGTGGGAACAATTATTATGGGAGCATACAAGTACAATATAACAGTGGATTTTGCTGCATTGCCCTCTGTTGCTCACCACATAGGACTTACGTTGTCTTCAACTGTCACAGTGTAGCGTGGACAAGTCATTCGGTACCATTTGCCCTTACAGTGAACATATTAGTGAATATTACATTGGAAAGGGAGCTGTAACTGAAACTAACAAGAAAACTACTTAAATGTCACAGTGTAGCGTGGACAAGTCATTCGGTACCATGTGCCCTTACAGTGAACATATTAGTGAATATTACATTGGAAAGGGAGCTGTAACTGAAACTAACAAGAAAACTACTTAATGTGGTCTTGTAAATGCGAGACAAATTTCAAATGAACCGTCAACTGAACAAAACCATATTAACTGTTTGTTTTTGCCATTCCTGCTACTGTTGTTTGTACAAAAGGAAAGGCATACTACATCACTGGAAATACCTTTACTGACAACACAGTAGTCTGTCATGGCAGGGAACAATTCAGGAATAGGATACCATAAGGATTCCCCCAGTGCCTCTCCAATGAAGGATTTTAAACACTCTTGAGTGCCTTATACCGCCCGAGATGGCCACAATTCTGGACTCACAGCTTGATTTAAAGCACCACGGCAATGCTGTAGTCAGATGCCCTGTGGGACAGCATGCACGTGTGCTGACTTGGTTATTAATAAAACAACGGCAGCATGGAAAAGTGTGACCTTGGTGCTTGCAAGGCTGTATGGGATAGACTGCATGGTTGTTCCTCATGCCTACAATCACAAGCACTGCCTCAATCAGCACCACTACCATGAGCAAAGACAACGCCGTCCCTGTTAAGCCTTATAAAATGTTGAAACAAGTGTTGTTAGCAATCATTTATTAAGACGAATATGGCCAGAAGTACACTTGGCCAGAAGCACACTTGTCTTATTTTGTCTCCCAAGTGATATTTACACAATGCACCAGTTACTCACTTATGATTAATTGAGGAAGGGGATGCCAAAGGTAGGCTCAAATACCACTTGCCATTGATGGTTTAGAATTGAATCAATGTAACCAAGATTACTACTACTACTACAGGCTAGTGCTGCCACCTACTCCATAAATGCCAACATCTGCTGCATTACCAAGTCCATCACATGCACAGCCAACAGTTCCCATCACCACCAGCTGCACAAGTAACTCCATCAACACCAACACCAGCTCCATCACCAACCATTACTATCATCAGCAGCAGCAAAATCCACCAACTCCATCAGCAACCCCCACTGCCAACAACTCTACCAGTCAGCAACACCGGCAGCAGCAGGACCTACCTTCTCGCCCGTCTTTGCGTCGCCCATGTTGAACTTCTTCACCTCCTCCTTGATGCCCTCCATGAAAGCGTCCAGGGGGTCCACGCCATCGTCGTCGTCATCGTCGACGACAGCCTGAATACTCGCCATGTGCTGCTCGGGCTTGGCCGGCTCCGGCACCGGCACCACCACCTCTTGCACCATCTCCTCCTTCTCCTCGACCTTCAGTTTTGGCTCCTCATCGTCATCCTCCTCCTTGTCGGCAGAATCCTCGTCCTCATCCTCACCCTCATCATCGTCCTCGTCTGCGCCAGACCACAGAAACCGGAGCGTGTGGATTTTACGGCGAGGTGGACAGGAGTTGGTGGCATAGAAATTGATTCCTGAATGAATCCGTGCAGAACTTTGGGTGTTACCACTCAAATATGTGTTTTCAGTTGTCCCAGGGTAGTTTCTGGTTTCTTTCCCCATGCCAAACACCGATTGGAAACGCCCAAACATCCCAATGCGGGACCTTCCAAAAAAAGTCTTGTGACACATTGACTTACATGTAAAATTAACGAGACTGCTAGTCAAAAACCCTTGGGAAAAAACTAAGAAAGTTAGGCTGAATTGACCCTTACAGAAGACATGGACCATTGGCAGATGCCGCTGCAGTGCAGTAAACAGGGCTGAGTCAATTATTTTCCGGTTAAACACTAAAAACGTAAGAATCCATTGCATGGCCGAGAGACACTCAACATTGTCAATTTAAAAAAACGCGTCTCAAGGGCAATCCTGGAGACTTGACACATGCAATTATGGTTTCCTTGAATAGAAGGCATTATTACAACAAATTATTGGTTAGAATTAGAACGATCAAATTATATTGTAAGAAGATCAAAATTAGTTTACCATCATCCTCCAGGCTCCACTTCTTCCGCTGTTTGGACATGAGCTCCACCTGCGTCTTGATGTCGCCAATGTTGATGTGCGCCTTCTTCTTCTGCTCTTCACGCCATTTTTCAATGCGTTCCTTCCTCTTCCTCATCTCCACTTCCAGCTTGCCCTGCTCAAAGCTCTGTCGCGACAAATAATCACTCTCCATGAGTTTGTCATGCCCTTTTGTCAATTTACTGCAAAATGAGGGCCTCCCCATGCTGTGCAGTTTGTGGGGAATATTTAACCACAAGGTACCGCACCGGTTGGTGCAGATTGGCAAAAAAGCAGGGAACGTTGACTATGAAGCATAGTAGTGTACAACAATGGATATTCTGCATTGCCATCTCCTGACATAATCCCACAACAGCCTATAACACCTGTTTTATTGCATGGTGGTCAACCATCCAAAGACTATCTCCGCTGAAACCTGCTGAGCTTGCGAGATATGACAAGATCGAGTGCATTGCAGGTGATTTGCTAATAGTATGCTCTGTATATTGGGTAATTAAAAAAAAAACTCATAGAATATGCAAAAGTGTTCACAAATTACTCACAGGCAGCATCCTTCTCTTCTTCTTTGGGCTTCTCCTTTTCTTCTGGTTCAGGTTTCTCTTTCTTTTCTTTGGACTTGGAACTTCACGTGAAAAATAAAAACAGTCCTTTCATTAATTTTAATTTATACTACGTACAATTTACATTTTCTCACTAATCACGGTTAAGACAGCCCCCATGATGTAACTATTTCTGTGCCAATCTTGATGTGAAGCTTTCATGATTGCAGGAATCCATATTCTTTGGTTCTTTCGGTAAAGTCACGTATGTGACTTTATAAAAAAAAAAGTCACATAGGTGATTTAATGTTATACCTACGTGACTTTACCGAAAAAACCAAAGAGTATATTTCTGTGCCGTCCTAAGGAAATTCTGACAAATTAAACGACTAAAACAATTTTTTTTTCCCTCGGAAAGGATCACTGAGCTATATAGCTATTTTGCAGAAGTGACCCGACCACAAATGATAGCTCAACCAAGTGGCTTATAATGTGGAAAAATGTAGCAGCCAACTACTCTAAGTGTAAGTTTCTAAATGTGGAGGGAAAAACCGGAGAACCCGGAGAAAAATCCACACGACTACGAGGAGAACATGCAAACTCCAAATATACAGACGTCAGGGTCGATGAATCGGTTCGCTATGCTATTCCCAGGAGTGACACTGCGAAAAGTAAAACATTTTCAAGCAAAATAAAACTTTAACAACTTTAATAAGCTGTATCCGGTCCCACATGGCTCACCGCTTGCGTTCCTTGCTGCGGCTGCGTGTGCGGGAGCGTTTGCGCTCCCTCGAGCGGGAGCGACGGGAGCGGCGCTCCCGGCTGTGTGAGCGTCGTCGCTCCCTGCTTGAACGCCTGCGCAACAACACAAGGAAGACTAATCATGCGTATTTAAGAATTGTCTGGATCTTTCTATGTTTGTCCTCAGAAATATTTCAATTAGACACGTTCACTTTTAAGCTGCACAGCAAGGTGATGTCGCGTTACGCGTCATTTGTGGCAATACAAGATGACATCAGGGTAGTAAAATCGTGTGGGGAGGTGAGCACATGGTGTGTGATGTAATCACATTGGCTGAAAAGGGAAATTCATTGAGTGTCGATTTTTTGTTCACGTTGATGAATTTATCCAATTTTTTATGGAATAAATCCCGAACAGCAACACAACTTTCTAATGAATTAAAATTGTATCAGACCATCTTTACATTAATTATTGTGACCCCATGATCCCATGACAGACAGGTGTGCACCACCATGATCCATATAGCAGAAGTAGAGACCCTACTTGCAGCAAGTGAGCCACATACAAGGCTTTAAAACATCGTGGAAACCACTGCAAGTATCTTATTGATAAAAAAGGAGAATATTTTCAAATTGGCAACACCTGTGTTAATAATATTAGTGCACTATGCAAAGGTGATTCTTAAAATAAAAAAAGTTATTACTGGAAAAGAATAAGGTGCATATTAATATGGCCTGCTAAAGGTATTTGAAAGTCCTATTCATCCCAGCAAGGAAAATGTTTCCCACCACTGCCATGGCGTTAACGTACATTATTGCTGGGATCCTAAAACCAAAACTGGTTTGCTAAATTATCTCAAAAACGTAAATAAAACATAAATATAGAAGCAATAACCAATGAAATAATGAAGTTGTATTAATGAATCTTAAGATATTTGCAATGCATGGAATTTTTTAACAAACTAACAGCCCTTTAGATATGACCATCTATCCGTCCCTCCCAACAGCGAGCAACGCTTTTTTTTCTTAAACATTTTGTGGGGTAAACACAAAACCAGCAGGGAATACGCACGCCTCGTAGGTTCAACCAACAAGATCAAAACGACATCTTCTTGATCTGGATGAATGAACATTCAAATAAAAGTGGTTTAATGCCGGGTCCTTTTTTTATATATACACTATAAATAAATTACAACAACAACAACAACAAATCGTGGACACTTTGACGTGGAAAGACAGTGAGTAGTGAACAGCGCGCAACCTCGTGCGCTGGGTCTCGGTGCGTCGGCGGTCACGCTCCCGATCGCGTTTCTTGTCACGACTCTCGGCGGCCTTGGAGCGCTTCTCGGCTGGCGACCTCCCGCGAGACGAAGACCGAGAACGTTTGCGGTGGTGTCTGTGCGATGCAACAACAACAACAAAAAGCATTGCATTCAGTAGGGTGCGAAAGATGTTAGACATACACGGGTATACAAATGGATGTACTTTGTGAGCGGGTATTAGCGGATTTAGACTTGTATACCGGCCCCTTGGTCAAGAGAGAACCGGGATGAAACTAATAATGTGACGAAAGGTCAATTATAACCACGTAAAAAAACGTAAATACTCAAAAAACGGATAGCTTTTAATCATTAAAGATTTCATTTCGTTTCCCGTAATGTTCATGACAAATACACACATTTTTAGTGTACAACGCTTTCCATAACATTTCAGGGTGGAAACTGCAACACAATACGGTTTAGCGGAATGAATAAAGGAAGAGAAATGCATGTTGGCTAAATTATACAATATCGAACGTGATTAAAATACAAGATATCGGTTCAAACAAAATAACAAAGCTCCGTTTTCTTTGAACCTATCTACGTGACTTTACAGAAAAACACAAGTAATATGAATTCCTGCAGTCACGAAAGCTTTAGGTAAAGATTTAAAATACAAGATTTAATTACTGAACAACCACTGGGTACACAACGCTGCAACTCAACGCATTAACGTCGAAACTGTTGTTGTACCTGGAGTCGCGCGCCATTCTCCGCTCCCGTCGTGTTGTTCTTGTCCGTCACACCGCTGGCCGAGTGTTTTGTTGTTGTTGTTTATTGTTGTTAACTTTGTTGTTTTCCTCTCGCTTTTAAATCAACGCCGTCGTTCCGTCAGGCCTCACCCATGACTCCTAGGCCTTCCGGAAGTCTCCGCGGTCCGCTGCTCGGGTAAGAAAACAAACCGTGTGCCCGGAATAAATATTTGGTTCCGGAACAAAAAATTGCAGTTGTCACACAAGGGGGCTTTCCTGGCCCAGTGCTTTACTGATCAAATGTTTCACCTTGGGCGCAATTGAAGAGTGCCATCGAATATTTGAAAGAATATAAACAGACAACAGGCCAAGTTCAATAAGTGACATTTACACATGCAATAAACAACGTGATCCTTCTGTGAGTGCATCATTTCTGCAGTTCAGCATTGGGTTGACACAGCAAACTCTGGACGGGTTCGTTATTCAGTGCCTCATCAGCAGTCAGATTTAATTAGACCGGAGTATTATCTGCTTGTTCTGCGACTGATATTCTCCACAACGCCTCTGATTGTTGCGTACGGTGTGAAAGAAGTTCAACATAAGTTAAACTTTTGATTTAAAGCTTTCGTGACTGCAGGGATTCATATTCTTGGTTCTTTCGGTAAAGTCACGTAGAAGGGAAATAATAAAATAATAAAAATAAAACAATTAAATTATCACGACGTTTCGACTGCAACACAAGCAATCATCATCAGGTGTGAAATTCACAGCAAGAAAATTAAAAAAAAAATCTTACTGTGGATTTCACACCTGATGATGATTGCTTGTGTTGCAGTCGAAACGTCGTGAGAATTGTATTGTTTAATATTTTATTTTATTATTTCCCTTCTACGTGACTTTACCGAAAGAACCAAGAATATACATGAAAATATTTAAGCAAAACATTTTAAATACCCTCGCCTTGTATGTGTGGTTGCTACACCTACATTTCGCACGGTTGGCTAGGTACGGTGCGAAAGAAGTTCAACAAACAAACACACGTGTGGACGTGTGCGGTGGACAGCGTGACGTTCCAGTTGGGAACGAGCGCATGGCCGTGATGGATTTCGCCCAAGTAAACCACGCGCTTCAGTTGCCAACCACGCCCGTTTAATTATCCAGTAAGGCGATAAATATATCGATTCGAGGATTAATGCGTATTTTAATATCACGCGTTTTTTAATCGACGTTTTTCCATTCGTATACACACGTCATTAGTTCACTATACCCATCCAAACCCCTATGGTAAAACAACACGGATTGAAATCGCGATCCTGACTTACAAAGAGGGCAGATCGTTACTTTACAAGAACATAGTTTACCTTTTTGGTTTAATTTAAATTCGCGGAGTTGTTTGGGGGGATGTCATCCGTGGCTGGCAATCGAAACCAGATCATCGGGTTCAGAGAATGGGGCGTTAATCACTGCGCCACTGCTCTATTTGCTGTACTTTTTGTTTGTTTAGCTTTTGTGGCGCTCGTGACGAATGCCACTCTTGCAAATGAGACCATCCTGGTCCCTTCAGTTCTCACGTGGTTAAGCAAAAGAATGCTTGAAAGTTGAACGTGTGACATGTTTATGCAGTATGTTTGTGTTTCTTCTGCACCTCTGTTGTGTATGCTGATTCCTATTTCATTGTTTTGTCTCCGCCTGCGTTTTTGTGCTTTTTGAAAACAAAATATTTCGCTTGTCATTTTGGTGCCGCTCTTACCAACGAGGTTCATCCCACGACGTTTCGATTGCAACACAAGCAATCATCGTCGTGAGAATGTTGTTTTATTTTTATTATTTTATTATTTCCCTTCTACGTGACTCTACCGAAAGAACCAAGAATATGAATCCCTGCAGTCACGAAAGCTTTAAATCGAAATTAGAGGTTCATCCCGTCCTCTTTCAGTTCTCACCCGCTTCAACAAATGCAACTTGAACCTAAACCCGCTTATATAGTAAATTATGTCTAAAATGAAAAGCGCTATATACATGTAATTATTATAATAACATGCCCACCACCAGGTACACCAATGAGAGCATCTTGACTGGCTGCAGCACCACCTTGTAGGGTAACTGCACTGAACGGGACGGGCAGAGCCTTCAGAGGGCGATGCGGTCCGCCCAGCGGGTCACAGGTGGCGTGCTGCCATGGCCTTTTCATCAGGAAACAATCCAAGAGGAAGCCCGGCCACATCAGCATTGCGGATACCACCAACCGCTTTAGGGACAGCGTCTATCCCCAGGCCATCCGGATGCTCAGCTGAACAAAGCCCCGCGCAATATTTGCCCAAGCCCCACCCCCCCTACCTCCATTCACACCCCTTCTCCCCACCGACTGCACAATACATTGACCAAACAAGAACATTTTGCATATCAAGATCATGAAAAAGCTCACCCGCAGGGGACCCTATTCCTGCTATACACATGTCACTGTTATCATCTGCACGGCGATTTTATTTAGTTTTGAATATTTTTTTATATATTTTTTAAAAATAGTTGCTGCTGTTTACATTGTTGTTCATTTGCACAAGCTGAGAGAGAGACAGCGACACGGGAACAAATAATCTCATGCATGGGTATGTGATCAATAAAGCTGGACCCGATGACCGAAACCACCTGCACGCACCTCGTGGCACGTCACTCAGGACGTGGACCCCCGACCTCCCAGAGGCGGGGGCCCGCTCCTCAGTGTGGCCACGCCTTTCTCTATGACGTCACAACATTTCCCCGCCGCCCCTTCCCCGTTCGCTTGGTCACGTCCTACTTCTGACTGACGTCACGCCCTTCAGCCCCCCGCCCCCACCCACCGAGTGACTCCATGCGCGCAACCGGTCCCCCGCCCAGCGCGCGCCTCGGTCACCGAGTGACGTCACGCCCGCTGACCACGCCCCTAAACTGTGACCACGCCCTTTTGTGTGACGTCAGGAGCATCGACCCCCCCCCCCCTGCACGCAATCGGCGAGGGGTCGCGGCTCCTTGTCAAGCGACGGCCGCTGTCGTTTTATTATTTATTTATTTTATCATCATCACTGTTCTCCTTACCCTTTTTAAAATCGTATTTATCGTTATAATCGTAATGACTGCTTATTTTATAATCGCTTTTACAATTGATAGTGATGATTCATATTAATTACGGTTACTATTAATAATACATGTGCATTTGTAATTCTGAGGCGGCAGCGCGAACCACGTCGTAGACTACATTTTTTTGATGTGTGTTTTTTAAAACCAATTAAACAAATATTGATAACATTATAAACTGATACGTTATTTGGCGAGACGTGCTTGGGGTGGGGGGTGTGGGATAGAGATTTAAATTTTTAGAGCGTCGTGTGAGGGAGAAAGGCGGCGATATCAGAGCGGAGAGCGCGGGGAGCAGGAGTGAGAAATATAAAGGGGAGGGGGGAGGGGGAGTGAGGGGGGAGGGAGAGAGGGGGAGTGAGGGGGAGAGTTAAGGGAGAGAGAGCGGGGAGGGGGGGAGAGAGCGGGGAGGGGGGGGGGGGAGGGAGAGTTAAGGGAGAGAGGGGGGGAGGGAGAGTTAAGGGAGAGAGAGGGGGAGGGGGGGAGAGAGCGGAGGGAGGGGAGAGCGCGGAGAGAGGGGGGGAAAGAGAGGGAGGGGGGGAAAGAGAGGGAGAGGGGAGATAGAGGGGGTGGGAGGGGAGAAGGGGGAGGGAGCGCGAAGAGAGAGGGAGGAGAGGGGGAGGGAGAGGGAGAGCGGGGAGAGAGGAGGGGGAGTGTTAAAGGAGAGCGCCAGAAGCGATACCAGATATCGGCAGAGAGAGAGAGAGGGCGTGGGTGAGCTACAGCGAACGAGAGAGAGAGAGAGAGCAAAGGGGGAGAGTTAAGATCGCCAGCGAGCGGACGGGATAGGAGGAGGGGAGACAGGAAAGAGAAGGGGAGCGCTAAGGGAGAGCTAAAGGGGAGAGCTAAGGGGAGAGCTAAGGGAGAGAGAGGAAGAAGGGAGCGGAGAAGGGAGCGCGACAGAGCCTTGCGCACACAGCAAACATGGCGACGACGATATGCACCCGCTTCACGGACGAGTATCAGCTGTACGAGGAGCTGGGCAAGTGAGTAAAACCACGACAGTGACAGCCTCTTTGTGTGTCGCTTGTTGAGTGTGTTGTGCGCTATCGTTAACGACGATTGCCGGTGCATTTGATGAGAATTTTGCGCGTACATCGGCGGTGGGTCGTGGTGCTCCAATGGGTTGCAATGGTCGCTGCTGCTGCTGCGGCTGTCATCATCCGCGAA
The DNA here is from genome assembly GCF_015708825.2 of Lethenteron reissneri. NCBI lineage: Eukaryota > Metazoa > Chordata > Hyperoartia > Petromyzontiformes > Petromyzontidae > Lethenteron > Lethenteron reissneri. The sequence continues at coordinate 2,376,916 of NC_083812.1, forward strand.
TCTAATGTGTCGGTGATGTCCATTCCACGTATACATTGTACACAGATTTAGTAACTTGTCGTCAAAGCTACGTCCGATGCTGATGCATGACCGCGTGTTGTGTGTTGGCCTTAATAGGTGCTCGCTGACAGCAGTTGTCATGACACCCTTCTTGAGTTCGTGTGGGGGGTGATCGTGTGTGTGTGTGGCAATGTACGTCCTTTGTGTCTTTGCTTTAATACACAAACACGCTGCTAATGTCTTCGTTGGGGGATAGCTTCATCCGCTGGGCGTGCCGTGGGTTTTCGCCTGCCTCGCCGCCATTTCTGCGATATAAATAAAATAAAAATAACGAATAATTCGGTGATGACAATGATAATGATACAAACGCGACATTGTCATCATCATTCCACCACCGTGACCACCACCCGCACGGTCATCATTGTCATCGCCACCTTCTCTTCACCTCCGCCTGCGTCTCTATTTGGTCTCTCGTTTCCATCTCCAGCTCTTCCTTCTCTTTCCACGGCCAAATCGCCTCTTCCACATCTTCTCCTCTTCCATATCTTCTCTCTAACACCATGACGCCATCTGCTCAGCATCGCCATCTCTTTTCCAATGCGTTAATCGCCTCGTCTCTCCATGCGCCGCTCCATTTCCTTACTGTCGTCTACTTCATATCTCCCTCCTCCGGACGTGTGTGAGGGCCTCGTCTTAACATTCGTGACTTTTGGTCTGTTCTTCTGATCTCCAGCTGTCGTTACCCCTCTTTTCGTTTACATCTCCACGTCCTGTGTCCCCCTCCCATCACCCTCTCGTCTTGTGTATGCTCCCATCTCACACTCCGTTTTCCAAACCTGTTTTTAACCAAATCACTGAATGAAGCCGATCTCAGAAGCTCATAATGATAAATCCTGGTTAGTACCTGGATAGGAGACTCGCTTGGTAAATGCCATGTGTTTTAGGCTTGGGCTTTGAGGTATCTAAGAGATGGCAGTACATCAGAATGTGTAATCTATCTGCATGACATGCGAGTGTTCGTCCCTTGTATGCGTGGTGGTTTTTCTCTGGGTACTCCAGGTTTCTCCTCGCTACTCTCATCGGTCTCGTCCTCATCTCCAGTTCTCGTCATGCCGATTCAATTCACGTCGTTCGCCCTCACTTTTCCTCCCCATCGCCTCCTTTCCTCCATACGATATCTTCAGTCTTTTCATCCCCCCCCCACTACCCTTAGCCTCCTCATATCCAGCTTTTGTTTCCTCTTTTCAATTTACATCTTCCTCTCCATCACCTCTCATCTCGCGTTTGCACTATCTTTAACTCGTGTTCACTATCCTCAGCCTGCTTCTCATCCACCAGCTTAATTTTTCTCTCCACACTATCGCCTCCTGTCATTCTCTATTCCCTCTCATCATATCCCATTGCTGGCTGCCTTTCCCCTTCCACAGTGCCTCGCGCTATCTTCCTGAGCGTCCTATTTGTGCCAGTCTTCCCGCGTGTGATGTTTTGTCAGCCTGCTTGTCAATGTGCCCATCAGTTCTGCATGTTAGAGTTGTCCGTCATCCAGCTAGACCTGTGTCCACCTGTCGTATCAGCTTGTCATCCTGTCCGCATGTCCCCTTGTTTGTTTTTTTATCTTCGAGGCTTGTCATCATGACCTGTCAGCTTCGTTTTCCTGTTAATTTCATCCACGTGTCAATCCGTCTGCATTTGTGTCTATTTGCCTCCGTTTTCCAAACCTGTTTTTAACCAAATCACTCTGAATGAACCCCATCTCAGAAGCTCATAATGATAAATCCTGATTAGTACGTGGATAGGAGACTCGCTTGGTAAATGCCATGTGTTTTAGGCTTAGGCTTTGAGCTATCTAAGAGATGGCAGTACATCAGAATTTTTAATCTATCTGCATGACATGCGAGTGTTTTTCCCTTGTATGCGTGGTGGTTTTTCTCTGGGTACTCCAGTTTCTTTACACATGCTTTTCAACCAACATCTTAATTCTTAAACTCAGAATTAATAATGTAACGTGCTGCTGGTCAATATTGTAATAGTACAATATATGTAACTTTAGTATTTCATATGCCCAACAACCCCGAGTGGAATACGCCCAGGAGGACCTGAAAAGGAGTCTTGAGACTCATTGATACGTCCTTGTTAAGTTAATGACTGGCTGCCTTGAGTTCTGTTTGCCTCACTTCTGTCTGCACCTATGCACTTTTGGTTCCTATAACAGCCAGTCATGATGACATTAATAGTGGTTTTGGTGATGATGATCGGAGCTGGCCTGTCTTTGCTGTCCACAGGGGAGCCTTCTCGGTGGTCCGCAGGTGTGTGAAGGTGAGCACTGGGCAAGAGTTTGCAGCCAAGATCATCAACACCAAGAAGCTGTCTGCCCGAGGTATGACTACACAGGTTCACACCTATTTAGTCTGTGCGTGTGCCATCTCCGTGTGATTGTTTATGTGTGTGCAGGTAGTGCTTGCCCCCAGGGTTTATAAGACTATAGACGTAGGATCTGTGTGCATGTGTGTTTGTCTGCATCTGTGCGTAATCTGTATATGTGGAGCGGTGACGCAGTGGTTGTTGCGCTGCGTTATAAACCCAGCCACCTAAGTTTGATTCCTATCCATGGCCAGCATTGATGTAAATTACATAATTGTTACTGGTCCCCCTGAGAGCAACTCAGCCTTGTGCCTAGTGTGGTGTATGAACATCAGTACCTGGGAGACAAAGGCAGCCAGGTATGGTGGCCCAAACACCCCCCTGGTCTTAATAGGTGGTTGCTATCTCATTTCTCCCAACAGCCTGGAAGGTTACTGGGTGAGGGTCTTTATCTATGTGTCTTAATCTATGTATCTGTGTGTGTCTGTATCTGGTATGCTCATGTGTCTCTGCATGTCTGCAAGGTTTGGCAGTTCTGTAAGGTCCCCAGAAAGACTGCCTGTCTTCTTTAGTGGGTGACAGTGATTCAGGGCAGTCTTTCCTGGGGGATTTAACCCATGACATTTCATGGACATTTTCTGATGTATATACCCAGTATATGTGTTCACCTGTTCATAATGATACATGAATGAATGTATATATGAACACATCTGTGTCTGAGAGAAACTTGCATTGCATTTAAAATCGAAAGTTGACACGTAGGCCATAATGCCTGGCTTGCTTGTACCAGCACTGCATGTCCATATTCTCGAGCCTGCATACGCTCATCCATGCGTGTGTTCATGGGTATGTGTTGCTGCCGATAAGCCGAAGGCTCGTGTCTTCGCAAATGCCAAAGTGAAACGTCACGTCACAAATAACGTCACTACAAGGCAAGGTGTCATGTTTCTGTTAATGCCTGTGTGTGGTTAATGAAAATTATAGGACCCTGTTCTTCCTTAGCTTTTAGAGGTCGATTGGAGATGTTTCTGTGTTGACTCCAGTGCTTGCAGCTGTCATGCCAGAGCATCTTCAATGAATGGCTTTTAAAGGAGTGTGCAAATTAGAATTTGTGTGCATTGCCCTTGTTAACCTCAAATTTATTATGGCAATGATTCAAATGTGTGCGCAAAGCAGCAATAGCCACACATACGGACACAGTGTTAAAGTTCCACAGTGACATGTTGCAGACCCTTGTCATGTGACATTTAGAGCCATAATATACAGACGTGAATAGCGTCACTTGCTTTCTTTTTTTTAAAGACAGTATAATAAAATACTGAATTACGTAAGGCCCGTTTTGTTACAAAGGCATTGAAAACGTTCCGTGAAGATGTAGAGGCTTTGTGGTATTTTCAAACTTGCTCGAGCTGCCCAGAGAGGCGGTCATGGGGTTCGAGGGCTTTTGGTATTCTGTGTACGTCGCAGTCTGTATAACAACATCACGGAATAAGAATAAGCTATGCCCTCGTGTAATGCATGCGCTTCCACCAAACGTAACCCCTCCCTTCAAGCCCCTTCCCTGCTGGAGCAGTGCAGCTGTCGCAGTGACTTTCCCGTTCACACTTTGCACCCGTTTTGTTCTCTACATGCACACTTAATGGTGCGGTTATTACCATTTATAAAGATTTGGCAATGCAAAACATTGTTCTGCGACCCCTGCACATCTCGTAATGAATATGATAACATGCATTTATTTTATTTCCATAAGATTTGTGGCCACATCCAAATGTACGCTGCAGATAGTACTTGTCAAATTGTTACAGGGCGCAAATGTTTGTGCTTTAAGTTTATATTAAATATTATTGAAACTGATATGTAGACGGCTTCATGATAGTGATACAGCATAAATAAGCATTTTATTTTGGTATTTGATTATATTTTTTGTATGAGCAGATTTTTTTTTTAAAACCCTGAATAGCACATTGTGCATATACACCAAATATTCTGAGGCACAGCAGATTCAAAATCTTGTTTATCACGTACTGCAATAGGAACGTTTGGACATATTTAGAATTGTAATGATAGTTAAAAATGAACACCAAATAAATAATGTTCCAGAATAATGTTTTCTCATTCAACCAATATAAAATAATGCGGTGTTCAGAATTATTCCGAATCCAACTGCATTGCAGAGCCAGAAAAAAACACGTGGAATGCACGGAGTTCATTTCTCAACCTGTTGTTACAAGTGGAGGCCGCAAATGATGCCGTAGTGGCACATGTGTACTGTGTTCCAAAATAGATTGTGTGTAAATTTTAAGCGGTGAACTGTGTTTAAAAAGGAAATCGATATTCCAGAAAGTAAAAGCCAAAGACGGATTAGCGTGTTTGGAGCCGAACTGTTACATTGAAGGTACAGTTTTTGTTAATTTAGCCATTCGTATTTAAGATGTATTTTGTTATTCAAAAAGCCATTAGTATACCACATTCTTTTTGAGGTGGTATGGTTTTGCTTTATTCGCTTTGAAAGCACTTATCACTTGTATACTTACTGCTCCCATGAATGTCTCCAAGGAACTGGTAACATGGAAGCACTTGAAGAAAAATATCTGCCCTGAGGGTAGCTATTATTTGCATTATGGACGATTTGCCTGATATTGCTGTCTGTTTTTTTAGTGAAACAAATGTTTGCGCATTTCTTGTAATAAAATCATTGTTTGCTGAACATTAATGCAAGGTATTTTCATATTATCAAACAAAAAACATGGGTATTTAATGCATTACACATGCTTTTTCCTCGCCATATCTGGTTTTGTGCGAAATATTGAAGCAGAATAGGCCCACAGTGTTTTAAACAATGGAGTATTCACCCAACATTTGATACATGTATAAGAATACAAAATATACTTGGGTTGCCAATCCTGTTGCAGTTTCATGAATTCTTGGCTCTCAATGTCAGGTTCCTTTGCATCAATGGAGTGGAAAAACAACACCACCCATTATGTGATTACACCTTTCCTCTGCTTCTGTTTAATTTGAGCAGTCCTGGCTGATTATGGTAAATCCGTGCGTAAATCCCAACGTAAATCTCCTCGGTGGTGAGTGATGGGGAGCATCTATGGTGGCTGAATGCTAAGTAGGATTCTGCTCTGCAGCACACATAATGAGAGAACCAAAGTAATGCATGCAGGGTCATAAGTGGGGGGTTCAAAGTTCACGTCCTAAGAGGTTACCTCTCGGATGCTTCACGCAGGCAGCTTAAATTACACCTCGACAAGGAATGTGCCACTGCTAATCTGTTCTCAGTCTAAATTGGAAGTTGGTCAACCAAACCACGGTTGTGAATTACACGGTGTGGTTGTTTTTTACATTTTCTTCAGTATATCCGCATACTATTCATACCATACTGCCACCCAATTGGTTTCCATAATTGTGGTGTTTGGAAAAATCTGTTTTTATTATATGGTGGGCAAACATACGAGTGAAACAACCTACTGTAAAAGTGTTGCTCCAACATAATGTTGAGCTTAATGAATCTCTTGCCGTTTGTTAGCCATGGTCAGGGATTGAACTCGTTCTCTGATTCATAGCGCAGTGCGCAAACCAGTGGAGCACAATTCTTGTCCCTGGAGTGTTAGTGTACGATAAATATTATATTATTAATGCAGTAATTCCTGTCTATTATATCTCTGCTGTAGAAAATATAGTTACAAAAATAGTGTTTCTGCAATAATTATCTTTGTCCAGCCTCTACATATTCGTGTGATATATGTTACGTATAAAAAGGTTATGAGAAATTAGTGATTGTTCTCAGTAAAAGTAGTTTTTACCAGCTACAAGTTAATTATTTGTTTCTGTGATATTTGCTGTGCAAGGCTAGGAGAGCCATATTTATAGGTATACATCAAGAAACAAAAGTAGTTTTGAAATGATGAACACCATGTATTTATTGCAGCACATTATTGGATCGTCTGCAACTGGCCGTAAAGCATGAAACATATTGATGTCACAAGCAAATGATGAGGCACAGGAGTCAATAGCCAAGAAGATTAATGCAATTAATAACTTTTTGAAATGTCTGGCCAAGAAAATTGAGCAAGCAGCTACTTATAATTGGTAATATTAGAATTGTTTTCACAATGCGATTACTGAAGCCGAGTACATTTGTGTACTTGATCTATCCAACTATAATGTCTATAATAAAATGAAAATAAATCTGGTTGATTCAATTGATGGCCGTACAAGAAAAGAACACGCAATAATCGTGTTCACTGTAGAACATTCATTTAAATCTATGCGAATGTAATCTGTCATTAGCAGCCAAACGCAAGCAGCTGAGCACAGCCTGACTTGCATCGTATGCAGTCTTGTTTGGACCATCAAATGCCTTCCTCATGAAAAATTATATAGTCTGTAATGGGCAGTAAATCTGGCTCATAATGTGGTTTTCTTGAAATGCAGTTGGGTCCTTTGTGTGTCATTACTGTGTCTGAGAAACAGCTCTGGTTAATTATGTATGCGATAATCACGGGAGGGTATGGGTTAGGACTCCCAGTGTCTGCAAGTCACCCACGGTTTCATGTAGAGCCACTACACCCCAAAATGACAAATACAACGGCGGGAGCACACTGACGCAGTGCGTTTGGATGTTTCCTTAAAAGCAGTAGGCGAGAAGTTTGTGCCCTCCGAGGGATGGATTTCTCTGCAGCGAGTGAGGATTGCTGCGACATAGGTTTTGAAGGGAAGGGTTGGATCTGTCATCCTTGGATTCACGATAAGAAAAAAGTGTATTCGCATTGTGTTAAGCAGTGAACTGTAAATAAATAATTGGGCTCCAGTTTTTTGGTGTTTTTTTTTTATCCCAGTTATATAATTTACGATATAGGTATGCATATCATGCATTTTCATACCAAAGTATAATCAATTTCTATACAATCAAATCACGGCGCATATTGTGAAGCATGCGTTGTGAAAGTAATAATTGATTAAACATTACATGTCTAGAAGCTACTGGGTCTAATCAACTTTAAACACATAGTATGATCAATTAGCATGACAGGACACTTTCTTCATGTAATGGTCTCCATTTGGAAGAATAATATTGTTTTGCAATTGTATGTGATTTTTTTTTTCAAAATGTAGTTGAGATGGGTTTCAAATGTGGTGCTAATTAATGCAGTGTGCTTGCCATTATTGTATTGTCATGCTGTATGCAGTGCACCATGGCAAACGTATCACATTACATGGGGAACATGTGCACTGTGACCATGCCCATTGTGAAGTTAAATATTTACTATCATTTTGGCATATCCACAAGGTATTTACTCTTCAACTGTAAATGTTCTGAAATAAGGTGTTTCACACAGGGGCTTAAAAGTTTATCTTCTTAGAATCCAATGTTCAACTCGCATCCATCATTAAGTGGGATAGGTGGGTGAGTTTGTTTTTATGATAGGGTATATAGGGACCTTTTTATTATTTCCTGACGTAAACAAATGTCAGAGCAAAACTCAGGATTGTTCACCGACCTGATGATAACCACGTCGGGCCAGCAGCAAATTTAACTGCAACTTGAGTGGAAACCGACAGTTTAGTCCAGTAGTTTCAGGGCAGGCATTTCAATCGCCAGCTCACCTTAAGACTATTTCAGCAGATTACTTTTACTCACATGGTCCATAAGCTTAGGGTACGTAATGATTTAATAATGCATCGAACCACTTGTGTTATCATGATTATCCTATTGATATCTTCTTGGTTCTTTCGGTAAAGTCACGTAGAAGGGAAGTAATAAAATAATAAAAATAAAACATAATAAAATAAAATAATTCTCACGACGTTTCGGCTACAACGCAAGCAGCCGTCTTCAGGTGAAGAATGAGACAGTGTCTCATTCTTCACCTGAAGACGGCTGCTTGAAACGTCGTGAGAATTATTTTATTTTATTATGTTTTATTTTTATTATTTTATTACTTCCCTTCGACATGACTTTACCGAAAGAACCAAGAAGATGAATCCCTGCAGTCACGAAAGCTTTAAATCGAAATTTATCCCATTGATAGTTTATGAAAATTATATGATAATGATATTTAATTATATCTGCCAATGAAACTTATTATAGCTGACACACAATACCGAACATACAAGACAGTACAATGAGAGAATTTTTTTTATTTTGGGCTTGCATAATCAATTGAATTTCAGTTTGTGGAAAGAGGCGGGGGGGGGGGTGATGAATGATTAATGATTCTGACAGGTCATCTTTGAATAAGGGTGAGTCCACATACAATAAATTAAATCCATAATAGAGGTTTTTTTGGGTTAGATCATGTAAATATATAAATGTGTCGTTATAATCCGCCACCACCTGACAGTCAACGAGTAATGATTGTCACGTAAACAGAACATGCCAATTCGTCACTAGTACAGCACACCGGTGTATTGGAGAGCCAAGCCACAACATTTACAATTTGAGAATGACGTTCCACCAGTAATTACAACTAGTTTCATCAGGCGACAGCCAGATTTGTCGCCTGATGAAGCTAGTTATAATTGCTGGCGAAACGTCGTACTCGGATTGTAAATGTTGTGGCTTGGCTATCGAGTATATCAGTAATCCCATTGCCGAGTAGCATGTTTTCAATTAACGGTGTGTTTATATTCTTGGTTCTAAAGTCACGTAGAAGGGGAATAAAAAAATAATAAAAATATAAAACTATAAAAATTATCACGAAGTTTCGACTGCAACACAAGCAAAGCACTCATCATCAGGTGTGAAATCCACAGCAAGAAAATTTAAATTTCACGCCTGATGATTGCTTGTGTTGCAGTCGAAACGTCGTGAGAATTTTTATTGTTTATATTTTTATTATTTTATTTTTTCCCTTCTACGTGACTTTACCGAAAGAACCAAGAATATAAATCCCTGCGGTCACGAAAGCTTTAAATCAAAATTTACCGGTGTGTTTGTTACCTATCAATACGTGTGTTTTTACATGTGTAGTGGGTTCTATGGAGGCACACGCTAGAACTTGGAGGCAACACGTTTATTCTACAACCCCAACAGGGTACTACATAAACGTAACAACGGGTTCGGCATATAGGTGATAACTACACGGTTAACTTGACCACAACGGGGTAACTATACCACAACGGGGTAACTACATAACTGGGTCAGTCGGTGACATACTGCCTGACCCACGAAGCCGAGCGTAAGACCAAAGACTGAGGACCGAGAATCGAAGAGACGTAGCGCCGACGGGTTCCATTCCAACAGGCAGCCGCGATTGCTCTCGGGACTTCCCTTTTATGCCTCTGAGTGTGGCCTGGCTCCACCCTCGCCCTCGCCCACACACCCCCTTCTAGATCCTACTAGAAGGCTCTGGGCCATATATCACTTGTCCCTCTTGCCACCCTTTGGCCCACCTCTCTACCCTCTCTTGGTCACGTGCCCTCTCGGGTTCAACTCGACTGTCACGTCCTCAACTGCCCTCTCTCTGACCCCACCAGAACCATGCCGCCTAGGGCCCGCTTCCATGCCATACCCACTGTGGTGCCAGAGAGAGGCTCAAGGTACACAGTTCCACTCTTGTGACAGTATCTGGCACTAAACGCCACAGTGACTCCATTTACGTCACTACACATGCATTAAGAACTCATGCCTTGCTGGAAAGCTACATTTTGTTAGATTTATGGAGTAAAATTGCAGAGTAAGAGCTGGTTAAAAATAATCTTCTGGTGTTGTGCTAGCATTCAATCATTTTTAAATAACTGACAGTATGTAAAGCTATACCCCAACTGACAAAACACTAAAGTGGATTTTATGATTTGGGGGAGAAAAAAGACACCAGTAAAACATATAGTTTACAGATGCACTGCATGCACTTGTCTGTATTAAGGTTATTATGCATGGGGTTACTATGGGAACAGGTATTGTTGGATAAGTGATATAAATTACATCACAAAATCACATTTGAAAAGTCCCCATTTTTGAAGAATTCCTGGTATGGGAACTAAGTGTGTTGAATTTAATAAAAAATATAACGTAATTTTCACAATCACATGTGGTGCAAAGTTACTTGGTTGGAGCCGAGCTTTGTGGTGGCAGTGGTTATTCTTGTTGTTTGCTATAAGATTGGCACCGGAGGGTTATCGGAAACTGCAGTCAAACACAAATGCCACGAGTGAGAATTTGTTCGGTTTCTGCTTGCAAGAAACTGAATGCGGTGCCTTAAGAGTGCAAGGAATATTTATTGCATTTTCTTCCCCGACATAATTAAATATCTTGACTGAATACACGCAAAAACTGGCAGGCTGTTTGAATAGTGATTATGCAAACAACATCGACACAAATATAGACCTTAATCTATATTCTTTGGGTCTTTTGGTGAAGTCGCCAAAGAAAATAACAAATTTTGGATTCAAGTTGTTTTGAACGAAAACAAAAGGCATTTAATGATCTTTAAATCTGAATAATTCGATAACGGTAAGAGATAGGAACTTCCCCTCAGAGTGTTAAGTTAATTATTTGTTGTTGTTTCTAATAGAAAAAAGAACGGAATCTTTCAATTGAGCGGTTTCCGATGGGTACGTCTATACATTTAAGACGTTGAATTTCGTCGTTGAGTAGTTCGTATCTGATCGTAGATACAAATTGTAACAAATACGTAAGGTTAATTATATTATTATATTCATTGAAAACTATTGCCGAGCGAAGACAGGTTTTATGAACTAGTATCAAATAAATTTCGCAAGATTATTTTAAATAATTCGTAATGAATGCAAGCCGAGTTGATATATTTTTTTCTGGAAGAAAATGAAAACAGGATGGGCCTCCTGAAACTCAAATGGTGATATCGCACTGCAAAATATTTTGGAGGATTTAGGCTACATGTATTTTAAATGAGTAGCTTGTAATTGTAATGAGGTTTTGTGACGTGCAATAAGGCGCGCGAAAGTACTGACGTAATGTATTGCATATGAAATTACGAGATTATCTACAAAGCCACATCTCGTCAAGGTGATAAAGTTTTCAACATCAAAACAAATGGGTTTTTCCCCTCCCCATATCGATGTTTATTGATGATTGAAGAGCGCTATTGTATTGGACCGCCTGCCTGGTTGTGTCAGAATAGTGAATGGTAATTGGAGTGATAGAAGTCACGGGATTGGAGCCCACTCATTTGTTCTCTTGTATACACAATTTATTAAAGGGATCTCCCCAACTGTCTTGCCATTGGACACAGCATGGTACGTTTGAAGCAAAAGCCAATGGATTTCTTTACGTCATCTGGTCTCATACTGGCATTTCAATCACAAGTGTTGCTCTGATTTTGCTGCGAAGAGTGTCAGGTGGTTTTGGAGGAGCATGTTTTTCCATCTAATCAAGCATAAGCAACTAAGCGTTAATGGTAGGGTCCTATGAAACATTTAATCCCATGCATACCCATAGTTTGATTCATGAAAACAAAATTATGGGGCTTTACAGCTCTTAGTTTTTAATATTGCCTTTGTAGTATGTGGGGTGGGTAGCAGTCGCACAATGATTGGTGCACTGCTATGAACCTGCCTACCCGAGTTTGAATCGTGGCCACAGCTAATGTGTGGGTGACCCGATATCCCCTTCACCAACCCGCATTGCCCATTGTAGTGAAGTATGGTCCAAATAATCCCCATGTCCAATATAGAGTGGAAAGATCTTAAGCTCTGCATTAATAAACGGCTGAAGATTATTATTATTGTTGCGTAATCTATTGTTTCGAGTTTACAATAACCTCATGAATAAAGAGAGCAATTGTAGCTTAAAAAAATATCTTACCTTTGTCAATTCCCTGCTGGCTGAAAATAGCTCACTGCATGGCCATTGGGGTTTTTTGACCATACTTCACCATGCCAGTCAGTGTAGGTTAGTGAAGTTGGCTGGGTGGGGGCAGGATCAATTCGAATATCATTCACCACCCACTGATGTAACCTGTGGTCGAGAATTGAACTCTGTAGCCAGGTTCAAAGCACAGTTTGACCACTCCACCACCACTCAAAGGGAACACAGTGTAATAGTGATGGTACTAAAATAGAAATCATTGTGCTCCCCTCGTTTTGTGTTCTTCACAGTCCTGTGTCTTCTTTATATTTAATTCTGATCGGGGATGCAAGATTTTTTCTCTCTCGCTATAACCAACGGCCAATTTAAATATAATTTGTAGTTTGCGTTAATTCTTTCATTTTGTCATCAATTGTTTATTTTGGAGCAGTCCATTTGAGTGAGGCCCTTGCAGTATAAGTGTTGGATCATACCAAATGCTACCAAAACCACCTCCAATTGGTGCAGTGCAATTTTTAACCATACTGAAGTGTAAATGGTGCAGAGAGAACACAAAATGGCATTGTTAACCTGTACAACACGTCTCGCTAATTGGTCAGATATACAAGCTGTCCAGCGGAAATGGCAAGAATCTCTACCTTTGAGCCCGAGTTCATATTGTGCCCACTTGAAGCACCATTTATTGCTGTCCCACTTCACTTGGTGTGTACATTTCTATATTACAAGTCCTACCGTATTATTTATATGCATCCTCTTTTGCATTTTTTAAAACTTTCATTCTGTAGTTATGTTTATTTATATTTGGTACTGTTTTAGCAGATTCTGCTGCGCACTGTTGTCACATTTTTGCGACGTTATGCTTTGTATATGGGGTAAAGGGAAGTGATGCTACAGTGGTCCCTGATGATTTGAGTTTTATTCCCACCATGTCTGACATCAGTGGTGAGTGATATCTGTACTGTTCCTGGGTTCCCCACTCACCAACCCACACTGACCAGCATGGTGGAATATGGTCAAACAATCCTCATGACCAACAGGAAGTGGGGAGGCTTAATCCAGCAGTGCATGTATAACAACAAAGCTCTACTTTGTTGGTATATGTTCTGTATATTGTATCTATTAAAATAACATTAAAAGATGCTTTCAATAAGTATAATGTGGAAGAGTGGTATCACAGTTGTTCGTGCAGTTTCTTGCTATGGCTCGCACAGTAGGGAGGGATATCTGAACCCGTTCTAGGCTTCCTTTTCACCAGTCTGCACTGACCGTCATGGTGAAGTATGGTCAAACAACTCCCCTGATGGACAGGGTTGAGGGGGAGGCCTCTATCCGGAAGTGTGGTATCATTCGTTTTTAACCTTGGGCAAATTTAATAATTTGTACTTCTTTAAAGCACATGTTATAAAATGTTTGTACATACTGTGAAGTGGGGAAAATAGATATCGGCTGATTTTACAGCCATTAAATGCCACTTTGATTATTCAATCTGATATCAACTCAACAGCAAATCAATTTCTTAAAGGCAAAATAAATATCTTCAAAGGCCTGATCGCCGATGCATTGATCGTTTGTCTATGTTGCATAAAGATTATCTCATTCGTTTCATTTGAAGCTTTTAGGTGTGTTTACTGGTGAAATGTTGGCTTGGGTTGGGCCCCTTCTTACAGTTTACTGATTGTCTTGCAATGCGGTTATCGCAGGCCACACGGTTTCCTCTCAGCCTGATTGGTCACCTCGGGTAATGTTGGAGCAGAAAACACTGTTGTAAACATTTCTCAGTATTAGCAGACTCTATAACCACTGCGTGTACTTTTGCAGACACCTCGTTGTTGATGTGGCTTGTTCTATGTTGCGAGATGCATTAAGGTTTTTTTTTGCCTCGTTTAATACAACATTAAGCCAACCAAAAGACAAATAATACATGTACAGTCCATTCTTGTGAATCCACGACTGCATGAGGATATCTCCATGCCGTGCGTATCATGGAGGGTTATTTGACTATTTGACCATACTTTTGTTTTATGTATACGCAGGTAATTTTACACAAATCAAATTTGTTAAGCAAATGGACATAGGAAGGAACGTCGCAAGAAGGGCTGATGACCGTTGGTCAAGAATAGTGACAGTGGTGCCAAGGAATGTAACGCATCCGAGAGGATGTCCACTGAGGAGATGGAGCGATGAAATCAGCTTTTGTGCAGCCAATTTTTACATAGCATTGAGATAAATGACACCAGCTCAGGGAGGGATTTATCCAGCAGGTCATGGCTGATGACTTTTTCTTGATGGTCTTTGTGGGTTAGTGATGTTGGAGCATTGGTGTAGGAACATAGCACTACAACAATGGATTCTGAAATACTTGCCAAGGCTAACATGAGTGCCATTAACTACCTGTTTTTTTGCAATGACCGTGTTTAGTTTTTCTTTCGCAAAATGTATCTTTCTAGATTTGAAGCTTTCGTGACTGCAAGGATTCATACTCTTTGGTTTTTTCGGTAAAGTCACGTAGGTAAAAAATATAATAAATGGAAACAAAATTATTTATTTTATTTTATTTTTTGCCTACGTGACTTTACCGAAAAAACCAAAGAGTGTGTATCTGTTTCGCATTCAGGATCTGACGATCAGGTGCCTTCCGGTTGGATTGGTCAAAAGCAGGAAAAGTATGTTTGCTTTTAGGCCATCGAGCCATGCTGGGACGCGAGTTTCTTCAACAAAATGGGTGTTGAGGCACTTGGCGACTGTATGCGGTGTTTTTGCTGTAGGCATGATGCCCAGCAGTTCATGGCTGACTCACTCTGGCATCCTATCTTCAGTTCAGGCTGCGAAAGAAGCCCCCTAACCTTTCCCCCCCATGGTGCCAGCATCTTTCCGTTCCTATTTTGCTAGTACTAGTTTGCATTCTGGAATTATGCCCTGTATTTACTATATTTCAAAGGGTGTCTTTGATAAACAGTTTTATGTAACAGTTGTGCCGGGGCTTATAAAAGGCTATTTTAAGGTGCAAAAACAAGCATGTCATGAAGATTCAACAGTTATAGATGGCGTTTCATTGCATTTTGTTTTTTCTTTGCCTTACAATAAATGTTGTCACTCAGTGATAAATCAATGCCTTTTTGGACCACTTTAATACAGAGTGATAATGAAATGGTGCACTGTTTATCTTATTTAAAGACGCAGGTTCCCGTTGACATTCATTCCTGTATAATTTGTAGTGTGCAGAATTTATAGTCTGCTTAACCACCAAACATTTCTGCCAGGCGCTCTTTTGCAAGTAATCTGCATCTAAAGGGGCTGTAATTTATTGCAAATCTTTGCATTGGTTACCCGGCATGAAATGCTAATAATTGGTAGAGAAGGAGTGGCGGTTCTTTGCTCGTAACGCTATTGCTGTTTACTGTGGCTGCAACCGTTGAGGGCGGCGCATTAAAATGCAGCGCACAGCACCTTGAACACAGCATACTGTAGCCAATGACGGCCATACACGTCTGCAGCGCGGCCTGAATTAGGTTGCATTGCATGCTTGTGGTGACATACAAACTTGCCCCTGTGATTTACTGTAGCTGTAAAGCTATCGTAGGCCATCTTGTACAAATGGGGTACCTTTGCTGGCACTCGGGATCTTGCCATCTGCCAAACCAAAATGCCGAACCAAAATGTCAAGGTTAGGTAATGGACCAGTTATATCAAAGTTTCCTTTTTATACTTTTAACTTTTTTTCTTACTTTTGAGTTTCTTTTTAAAGTACCTATGAATAATGCACACTGAATTGTTGTGATAATTAATTAATGTTACAGCACTATGTGATTAAATGCGGCCAGGATATTGAGGCCTCTGTGGAGAATATGGGGGAATCTGAGTGGTCGGGAGCAATCAAGGTTATATAATGGCTGGTTCAGCCCTTATTAGCATCCAACTGGAGTTTTAGGTTGGATCTGCAATAAAGTAGCAATAGCATTATGAGCAGGAGCTCAATACATCTTTAATATTACTACTAGTAATATTCATATTACTAACATTGGTATTTTGGGAAGATTAAAGGTCACTGGAGTGCATTCTGTGCAATGAACCCAGTGACCTTAGTTCAATTCTTGGCCATGGCTAACATCAGTGGCGAGTGATAGCTGAACGTTTCCCACTTCACCAGCTTGGTGAACTATGGTCAAACAACTCGCAACCAACTGACCCTGCGTCGGGAGATCTACATCCAGCAGGAGTTTCAAAGGTCTATTCAAATGTGTTTTAAAATGTATTTTTAACAGTGTGATTTAAAAAGGCACTCTACATGCACTGTATGTAAAGTTGTCTTTGTTACTGGTTGTACTTTAGACTTAAATTACATTTTATGTTGCCATTGTTATTTTCAAATACAGTAGACTCGATTCTTCGCATTTATGACGGAGGACGGTCGCGGATAATTCAAAATCGTGGATAATCCAAACTAAATAATTTTCCTCGGATCTCTATGCCAAAAACCACTAATAAATGTATAAAGTATATTTAAGTGTCTTTTGCCATCGAACAGTTTCGTAAGTTAAAACTCACAAAATAAATGATCGGATACATCACTCAAGATGAAGCACAACTGACAATATTGATTGTTACTCTTTCGATTTAGAAGGAATACTAACGATCGACCGATTGAAGCGCATGCTCGGTGATAACACTTTACTGCTCCTGCGCAGAAGACTGCCCACTAAGTGGACAGCAGAGCCACGCCAATCAAAATCAATCAAACTCTACCCACTTGTAAATATATGCAACTACTGTACTGTAGAGGCGATCACGTGGATTTCGGATTAACCAGAGCACATATTGCTTCAGTTTAAGCACATCAATTGCAATAAATATTTGCAAGAATAACACTGTTTCTGTTTTTAGATTATTCATTTGGGCTTGTGGGAAATTCCATGAGTTATTCATTTTTGTCAATCTCAGGTGTGCGGTTAATCCTCAAATCGGATAAACCGCATGCGGATCATCGAGAGTCTTCTTTAATGTCAGCGCCCACTGTGTAAAAAATAAAAGAGGTGCAAATGATGCATGGTATACTCCTTACAAATGTTACAATACTGCACTGAATAACTGGAGTTTAT
Organism: Lethenteron reissneri; assembly: GCF_015708825.2. Lineage (NCBI taxonomy): Eukaryota > Metazoa > Chordata > Hyperoartia > Petromyzontiformes > Petromyzontidae > Lethenteron > Lethenteron reissneri. The sequence goes on from NC_083812.1 coordinate 2,394,172, forward strand.
TTCTTGTTTTGGTTGTTTACTTTTTCTAATTACAGATCACCAAAAACTGGAGAGGGAAGCTCGGATTTGCCGTCTGCTGAAGCACTCCAACATCGGTAAGTCATTGCGCCCTGCAAAATGTTTGAAGTACATTAAAAGCTCACATGTCTCAACACTTTGTCCATGACATTTGGCACTGACCTGCAGGACATCCTTGACCAAATGAACATGCACCCTATGAACGGGCAAGTAGGACACATAATGAACAAACCAATAATTGTCTCCCAGGCATGTCGTGTATGTGTTCTGCATATCTTGCGGTCCTTTTTTAAACTAGAATTTCTGGTTACATATTTGCACGTGTGCAAGATTTTTTAACCGATAGCACTATGTAACACAATTTTTGTTTCTGGGTACTCAGTGTTATTTTTTTATTCTTGACGTAAAGCTTCCGTGACTGCAGGAATTCATATTCTTGGGTCTTTTGGTAAATTCACGTAGATAAGTTCAAAGAAAATAACAAAAAATAACAAACTAACTTTTCCTGAAGACGACTTCTTGTGTTGCGATCGAAACGTCGTACTTTTTTGTTATTTTTTGTTATTTTCTTTGAACCTATCTACGTGACTTCACCAAAAGGCCCAAGAATATGTTATTTTAAAATTTCTTATGCCTAAAAAGTATAGAAAATGGCTAATTTCCCCACACACTTTGCTTTTGTGACCAGGACTTTACGTGAACAAAAGACACAAATGCACACGTTTTCTCATTGCAATAGGTACATTTAAAATATCACTGTCCTGGTCACAAAAGCAAAGGTTGTGGGGAATAATAGCCGTTTTATGTACTTTTGAGACAGAAGCAATTAGGAAATAACACTTAGTACCCAGGAACAAATTTTTATTTTTGTTACACAGTGTAGTCGTGCCATTAAAAGTGTAGTGAGTCCAACTGAGTCGCAGGCGTTATTCTTGAGAGGCAACACATTTATTGTAACACGTATATATAAAGGGGTAACTGCCCCTTTACCAGATACAGCCTGGGGTGGTGACCACCCAGCTAACTCCACTATACGGAGGAGTTACAGCTACGAAGGGTCAGACCCTCACTCGGGTCCCCTGCTACGTGTTGATGCCTCGTAGAATGTAGGGCTTCCAGCTTGTGGACGTAGAGCTTGCAGCTTGTAGAACGAAGCGACCCCGGTCCCTCTCAGGGACCCACCTTATATCCTCCCGGGTCGGGGCCGGCTCCGCCCTCGGCCCCGCCCACCTTCTCGAGCGTTCTAGCTCCCCCTCGATCCCTCTCGAGAGCTCTCGCTGGACACGTGATCACCCCCAAGCCCCCCCCACCTGGGGCCTTCTCTGTGGACACTCCAGATCACGTGTCTACGTGGTCAACCAGAGTGCTATGGCCCGGGGCAACCCTGTCCCTGGGCTGACACTCTCCCACTCCCCCTTGTGGGATGCCGCACTGCACGCTATGCGTGGTGCCCGTGCTATCCCAGCGCTCACCAAGCCCCACTAGGGCTGGTACTAAACCCATCTCTGGGTGTGCGCGATGACGGTGCATCGCACACTGTGCTATGCTAAAGCCGGCATCATACAGCAACCCACCCGGTGCTGTCCGCATCCCTGATGTCACTACAAAAGTATAATCATAACAATATAATGAGCCAAGAATGTGTGTCCCGCGCGTGAGGCCCCCCCCCCCCCTCATTAATAATCATGAGCGGGTGACGTCACTCCACATGCCACACCCCTCCCTGTGGTTGTCCCACCTGATGACGATTGCTTGTGTTGCGATCGAAACGTCGTGATCTATTACTTTTCTACATACTTGACTTTACCGAAAGAACCAAAGAGTAACCATGAGGGGGTGACGTCACTCCACATGGGGCAACCCCCCCCTCATTAATTATCATGAGCTGAACAATTTTTCTATTGAATATTTCAAATTTACTGTAATATACACCCGTCCTTGGACAGGCAAACTAGCTAGTGTTACAATAATATCACATGAACAGATCCAGATTAATCCCAAGCCAGATATTGCATACTTTTTTCTTATATAAATGTTATTATTTATTTTCAAACGGATATACAGTGGTACCTCGGTATACATAGTTAATTCCAGAAGGTCGGACTTATCCCGAAACGAATTTTTCCAATAAGAAATAAAGGGAAAGGAAATAATACATTTCAGAGTATAAGAAATTATATTTTACATGGCATATTATACATTAATGGGGTTGTATAAAATAATTTAGACACTACTTATTACTAAAAAGCATACATAAATTAAAATAAATGCATAAATAAATTAAAATAAGTTTAAATAATAATCAAATTTATCATCACTTTACCTTGCTGAGAGGAGTTGATAGCCTACGAGGATGGTGGTGAGGAAGGGGAGGAGTCGGGAAAGGGGTCTACGCGGCGGGTACGCGGTGACTCATCCCAACCCATACAAGTTCTAGCAAGCAAGACGTCGTATCCCAAGACATTTTTTTTCTCGTCAAAACACGACGTGTACCAAATTCAACGTATTCCAAAGCGGTCGTATACCGAGGTATGACTATACATGTACACAAGCAAATATTTCCCATTTTTTGTTTCATTTATTCTCGGTCATGTCAAAATGCCACATTAATGTTATGTTGAAGACTTGAAATCTTTGATATGTCTGCAGGCCCTTGAACCATGCTTCATTAAAAGCATTTTCACCAAAAATGTCTTGACATGCAACTGAATCACGATGTTTCAAAATTGGCATCTGAAAATACTCTGTTTCCAATTAAATTACAATTATACTGTACCGTTTTGATGTACATTGTTTAAATATGAATGTAAATGTTTGGCATGCATTTTCAATAACAATTTAAATGCACGCATTAATTCCATTGAATCTACTAACATTAATTACATGGCATATGTTATTTTTACATCAATGCTACCATCTACAGGTCTTATTATTCTTTGCATTTAATATATTCTTGAAGGGTGATGGAACGTCCACAGAGTATACTTTTGGAGGCGTGCATTAGTGCCTGCTCCTGCCATCCGACGTGTACCCACCCTCCATAATTCCTCACTTTTTTAAATCCTTTATATTAAGTTCACTTGCTTGCTTGCGTGCTTACGACCGTGCAAATCTTTCGGTCGTTTTTTAACCCACTTCCCGTGATCCAATCGAGCTGACATTTTGGACACAGACTCGTTGTGCGTGACAATTGATTTTCGTGAAAAAAATTCCAAAATTTTCCACTTTTTAGGACATTTTTTTTTCATATTTAATTTAAAATACCAATGTGATAAAAATGAAACTCTTACTCAAGAAAAACAGAAATGAATAATAAAATAAAACCGATGCCACGCATATAAAGGATTTATAGTGAAAAACTTTGTTTTTACGGGTTAATTTTAACCCGTCTGCACTACCAGCAGAGCGCAGCATGGGGCTAAACCACTTTGGAATAACTAGTGGATAAATATTTTTATTACAAGAGGGCAGACCAGAGGAGCATATGCAGAGCTGTATTTTCCTTTCTCTGCTGCCCTATCTTTACTGCATCAAATTTGACCTTTCAAGAATAGAAGTTAATTAATGCTAGACTTTTAGTTTTTTTAAGGAATGTTAAGAAATATGTGATACTTTACAGTTCAACATCACTTTCCTGATCATATGCAGATTATGCATTTATCATACCATTGTTAATTTTCCAATTGTTATTTTGTGGAGAGACTGGACTAAGCCCCAAATCAGAATATTTATTTATACTTGAGGAATCTGATGAGCTGTAAAGCTCTTTTGCGCAGATTTCCAGTAAATAAGCACCACCCCCAACACTCGTTTCACGAGAAAGACACATTGAGTATTCGTTTTGCACGAAATTCTAAACAAGAAATTTACAATGAAATTGACACTAGTGATAAGTCTCGTATAATTAAATTATTACATTGGTGTGCAGACTTCAGAATAATTTGTAACGGTATTACCCAACGTTAAATTAACAAGTTTCTTGCATAATAAGGCAAGTAGTGCAAATGAGCACCTAATTAAGGTCTGCCTACTACACAAGGGCAATCGTCAACATGCCCCTCAGGATCTGTAACTCCTGTCAAGAAATATAATATTGAACGGATACTATATTATTTCATGAAGTATAGAAAAATGTACCCTATTTCTACAATATAATAACAATAGGTTGTTTGTACAAAAGTGTTTAAAAATAAATAACATTCCCAGTATAGTGCACAAATGATGGTGTATTTTGCACACCACTTGATATAAGTAAGGGCATTTGCAATTTTAATGGATAATTGGCATCAGCGGTAGCATTTTTTTTAGGACAAAGTCAACACTTTGCAACCATAAATTGCACTTTAAAGTTAAGAATATACAAAAAATGTACTGCCTGAGGCAAAGTTCTTTAAAAAATTCCATTCATTTAGTCCTTACGCCAAATCGCAACATGCATATTAATGATGCTGTCTGGGAAGTGATTTTTGGTGCGTAAAATTTCACATAGCCACGACTATAATGCAGCCCCCACTCATTCTTAGGGAAACAAAAAAACAAAGAAGCATCAGATAACCTTTACCAACATGGCCAGCGATTATATCCCACATTGTCAAGCAGGGTCTACTCCAGGCATGTGGCATTGCTTGTGGTGGTGATCCAAAATTTGGCATGTAAAAACAGGCATTTTGTGTAAACATGTTCACGTCAGCACTCGTAATTCCACTTATATTTTTTACAGCTGTGCAGCTTCTGTTATTGTCCACAAGATGAAGATGTAAATTGGTTTCCAATTGGTAGTCCTTGACAATTAAAACAACATTTAGTTCACAATATTTTTTTCTGTGATACGATTGATCTTCTCTCCCCTGCAGCTTTTAACAAAAGAATTGCAGACCTTTGGCATGCATTTTATTTTTAAATATAATGTATGTCTGGGGCATTGCATTTCTGGCCTGTGCCCTGCCTGTGACACTGTCAAAGCTTTCTTGGAAGCATTGTCAGGATATTTTTACCTCGGCGCCATGTAGAAGGAATACACTGATGAGCTGTGTGTGTGTTCGTGTGTCCCATGCGCAACTTTGACATTTTAAATCGGATAGGGACCAAACTTGCTATTCATGTCGGCACAGTCATAAAGGGCACTTGGCGCTATTTAATATGTTGAGCTCTTGACAGAAGCAGTAGAAATCTGCAGAAGCAGTTTTATTGACTTTATCAACAAAAGTAAAAAAATCTCTTGAGAAATATTGCCGTGTCAGATTTTAATTCTTGGAGGTGTACAATGTGTTTTTTTTCTTTCGTCTGAGACTTTCAAAATTGTGTTTGTTGTTTTATGTGTGCAGTTGGAATGCATAATGCACAACAACTTTAAAGTATGAGAGATGAGACATTTAAACAAAACATTATTTCACACGATGTTCTGAAGCAGATTCAAATGCTAGGTTGAAATCATCTAGGGAAAATAGTGTTGGCTCTATTGGCAAATTACTCACATAATTTGCAAATTACTGTGCCAAAGTCATAAGATTTTGTTTGGTGATATATGCGGTTCAGAGTGGTTTTTTTTTATGAAAGGCTTGACTCAAAACATCTTCTTTTTTTCATGAATATATTTTGGCATGATGGGTTAGTAGAGTTGACCTGAGTCCTAAGTTATTGAAGTCATACAACTTTACAGTGAAGGTTAACATTCCCGTAACATCATTAGGAAGAGTTGTCCATTGTCTGCCAGCATCATGGTCCCAGTTTTCCAAATTAGAAAAGAGTATACTTGAGAATTACTCAATTGGCATTAACCATAGCAATCATTCCCCCCCCCCCCCCACACTGTGAAAACTTGGCAGGACCTTTAAAATGGTCATGAGGCTTGGTGAGATTTTTCTGGGTAAACAAGCATTATAATAATACACAAGTATCTAAGCCTGTTTCACATATTCTACAACAGTTACAATTAGGATTGTTGATTATAAATGTTTGAATAATTTTAGTCAGAATCAATTATTGAATCCAAAAGTGGAGGAATCTGATAATCAAATTCTAATAAACTTTGGAACCAATTGGCAGATGGCACTGCGCAATCGAACGTGATTGGTCAACAGTAGATATGACATGGCATCGGCGGCAAAGCTCATTCGTCACGGTGTTGTACATTCCAACACAGGCGCAGCAGGGCAGGACTTTATTTTTTATTGTTTGAAATTCCAATATGCGCAGGAAAACGTATTATTTGAGGGTGTTTTTTACGCGCAATTGTTAATGCTAAACAAATAATATCTGCAACCCTCTTTTCAATCGCGACTCGCATTTGGAAATGTGAATATATTCCACTCATGCCTTTGACGAGCATCGCCTTACTGCTTTGTCGAAACTCTTTAGCAAGATTACGTTTGCCCTGCAGCTGTAGTGTTGATTGGGGTTATGGAAAATACACTCCGACCTCAATCTAATGAATTCGAATTGCCCATGACCTGTGTAAAACATGCAGTCCATCTCATTGTATCGCACAGAAGCTACGAATATAAAACACATTTATTTTACAATGAACATCAATGTGTATAAAGCAAATGCTAATAATAGGTCCTTAACCATGTGATACATCTTTTATTCAAACATTCTTAAGATTCGTGCATGCAAGAATATATTGTTTAAAATGTACGCAGAATTTGTTTTAATGGCAACAGAAAAAATCAAACAATCTACAGAATACACTGAGTGATACAGTGGGGCGAATAGGAAAATCGATTCTTGAATAATACCATGACATCTGATTGTGAGAGTCACCAAGGGGAGATGATTACTTGACTACAATTGTTTACAGGTATGTTATCGTCCAATGCTGGATGAAGACCCCCCCACCAGGGCAGCCATAGGGATTGTTTAGTCATGATTGACTGTTGGTCAGTCTGGGTTGATGAAAGCATGTCCAGCCAGCTAAGGTATGGCTCGTTGTTGATGTTTGCAGTGGCTGGGAATTGAACTGATCTCTGAGTTCATTCTAGATTTGAAGTTTTCGTGACTGCAAGGATCCATATTCGTTGGTTCTTTCGGTAAAGTCACAGTAGGTAAAAAATAAAAAAAAATTAATGGCAACAGAAAAAATTTAACTCTGAGTTCATATGCCAGTGTGGGTACCAACCAACCTAAACATTACTTTTGTTATAAAGACAGTAGTTCATATATAATAAAGTTGAAAAACGTTCTAAAAGGTCAAGTGATTATGATTGTCCATATATGCTTGCTTCATATTGTTTGCCAACTATTACAAAACAAACCACAAGCTTAAGTTTTAGTTACCAAATAGTAATTAAAACTCGGTTCACTGTCGCCACGCCTACATCTTTTTAATGATACGTCACCTTGGTGAAACAGAGGCAAAGACGACATACTTGTGGGAAAAAAAACCAGGGGCAGTATATTTGTATTGCCAAACACCCCTGCTCCCACCCTTCCCGATTCACGCCACAACCCAAATTGCATTGTTCAGTCCGTTTATGTTAGGAGAGCACGACGCCAGGAGAAGCAGCAGCAACAGTAGCAGCCTGCGGAATTGGATTGTAAACCGGTTTTCACAGGATGTGGAAACGTTTGTGAAATTGTGCACCACACCCCATAACCTCTCCATTGGGATGTGGATAGGCATTGCCGACATTGTTTGTTTTACATCTGTATCAAACAAAATTTTCTCGCTATACCTACTTTTTCTTTTAGCCATTGCCACTAAGTTTGATTGTATGCATTTTTTGTGATGAAAAAAAAATAACCTCTTGATTCTACAGTTAAAGTGCACCACAAAATAGACAAGCGTTGAACGTTTAGCATTGTTAAAATGCGGAGCAAAGCAAATGTACGTGGAATTTTTTTGAAGGCGCTATTATAACATTTCTAGTCTCTGGCATGCGAGAACTTGCCTTGCCTGAGATCGTGCGATGCTTTGTATCTCGTGCATGTGTCACACATCGTACATATACTGCGATATTATTTCGGCACATTTTTTGGCAAATAAATATAGTGTTATTTTATTTAATTCTCATTACTTGCACAGTTGCTGGCTTGAACATCAGTCCTATATGACTTATCAATGCAGAGGGAAAAAACATGAGTGGGTGTTCCCAATTAAAGTCTGTCATAAAAAAAGTAATATGTAAAATGTCATATGCCAGAGAATTTTCATGGCCATTAGCACCTTTAATTGGCCTAAGAAAAGTTTGTCGCATTGCTACGGAAGAGCATTTCTGTTGTTGGAGTTAATTGTCACTGCACATGCATCCACATTGCTTCCTATGCATTAGGCTATGCTTTGCAGATTTAAATTTTGCACAAGTTAAAACTGTGGCGAATAATTTTCTCCACACTGTTGTAGTCAAATGGATTTTAAAAATAGCATTTCAAAAAGCACTACCAATTCAACCCTGTGGAGGCAATGTCCAAATGTTGGGTCTAGTTAAGAAAATGGAAAATGAAAATATGATCTATAGAGTTCAAGCCCATATGTTTAATGATATAATCGTTCTACCCCCCACCCCTCAGCGATGTTTATTTCAATTTGGGATCACAATTCGATTAAAGAATCAATGATTTTGTCTTGGTCATGCCGTCTTGTTTGTATTGTCTGTCTCTGCTCTAGTTTGCAATTCAGTGTCTTGTTTGTTCTGTCTGACCCTTAATTTCATAGCCTAATTGTAAGAATGGCATATAATTAGCATAAACATTGTGCGTGCACAGTTCGATATGCATTAAGAGAGTAAGAATATATTTAGTTTACGTTATGTCCGTGTTATATAACTTTCCTGCTCATACGGGCCTTTTTAAGCAGACGCTTGCCAACAGTTGGCAGTATTGCTCTGTTGCGTTGAACGAATATGCTGTTTGGTTTGTCCAACATGTTTTAGTTTTGTGCCTGATCAAAATTCTCCCTAGTTCCAAGAATGCCCTCGAAGCACGTGCACGTGGAAGCGTGCATGCGAAATTGTGTTCAACCGAGATGGTTGTAGCTGGAGATGGGACACCACAGATGATCCTCCTCGGGTTTCTCAATTTATTAATATGATTAATATTCTCGTGACAGTGCGCGCTATGCTACATGTGGTCAGTAAAATCAAATGTTCGCAATTTCACAGCTCCTTTCTCTGTGTGTACACACATACCATAATCACCAGATTATAAGCCACACTTTTTTCCTCAGTTTAAGCCAGAGAATACATTGTCTTGCAGAAGTCATGTTTTAAGCTACTTCAGAATAATTTGTCCCAAAATGGGTCTGTTTAGCAATACATTACCAGCCAGATGACAAACGAACATGGTGTCCGTTTAGAATAATCTTGTAAAAGACATTTCTCCCCTTTTTAAAGTAGCATATTCATAATCATCTTCCAGAAATTGGCTTTCCATAGTAGCATATTCTCCCGATCATAACAACACCTTAAGAAAAAGGTTTGTGGTGTGTCTTACTTTCCGGAGAATCATATAAACCAGAGAATACTGTATATATGCGATATAGCAAGGCATTAGTGCTTTTGTCCATGTGAGAATCAAGGGGTAAAATCCCACATCTGTCCGTTAGGTCAGCTGGGCTTTATCGCATTGCGCAATTTGCCATAGATGGACGTTGAAAGACCCAGCGATGTAATTATCGACAGTAAGTAATTCTGTGTGGGTGTCACGTGCAGAAAATTATTGAAGTCTGAAAAATAGATTCTCCATTGCTTGTTCTTATTTCCTCCTGAAGGCAGGAAACCTCTTGTTGGCACTTAGATGGTTGCTCTAGCCTAAATGTTCACAAGATAATATTGTAATTGGCACATACATGATCAGTGAATGAATTATATTATCAGGGCTGAACAATACCAGCATTTACCTGCCAAATTCTTGACCAAATTATCTTCATTCCACAGTGCTTTTTACATTCATCCCAGCAGTGTAGTATAACACCATGTTTTGTTAGCAATGCTGATTAACTTTGGAATATTGGTGGTTGGGGAAGAAATAATGCCTGGTTTATTAACATAAAATTGGTAAGTTTTACTTTCCTCGGATTATATCACATCCAAGAGATGGCATACTCTCCTAATGGCTGTAAAACCCACGTAATGAATCCATCCACACAGGCACATCCACCTGCCTACAATGTAAGCTTTGTCCTATTCAATTTCTGCCTGCTCAATCCCAAGTTTATTTTCATTATTTATTTTGTTGCCAGAGTAAAACACAGACATCCTCTTGTCACAGAGGGTTTGGCATGCTTCCTCTGAACTCAACCCTTCTGGCTACCACTGCAATGAGAGCATGCTCTTTCCCCCGGCCAGAGTATGGCCTTGCAGGCATCTCTGAATCTGATTTCACTTCTTTGTTACATCTATTTCCCTTTATTGCCACGTTCCAACCTCATACCACCTTCATATTTGGGTTTTCCCACCTTGCCTTCATTTTGGCCTCTACATATTATTTTTGTGGATTTCAATTTTCAAATTCCATCTTGATTATCCATCCAAACTCTCTTTCATTTTCTTTCCTCACTGCTATAAGTCAGTTGACCTGCCAACTGATTTAATCTTCTGGCCCTTCGTCTTGTGATTTTCAGCTCAAAAGTCCATCTTTCTCACATTGGCAACACCTATTACTCTAAATGTTTCTCCATATCTAGCCCCTTGCCACTTCCGATGGGGACCCAAATATCCTTTTGCATTATCCCTCACTTCTGAGCTCCTGCATCCAGTATTTTGATCATTGGTTACTCCTTATACATCAGCAAATTCCGACAGTATGCATATTTAATTTTATAATTTGACCGCTGTCTTTTGTTCCCCATGGACATAACTTTGTCGTATTTTGGTTAAAGAATTAGGTCCAGGAGAATCATTCTGCTCATGGTACTGTGTATATGGAATTTGGTAAAATAACAATCTAGGCTATGTTTACATTGGCTATGTTTACTATATCTGATTTGGTGAAGCTGTTTTGATTTTCTTTCCGATAATTTTTAGGTAAGGTCACTTTATAACAAATTCGCATTTTCAGCACCTAACATTGTTTTGTATGCGTACACGACATTATGCTAATTTTTGAAAGGTTATGAGGATGAGAACTTGCATGCTAGGCAACACTAATTTATAAGGCAAGTGTGCGAGATTTTAACAATTCATTAAGGTCTTGGTATAAATATGCAGTGCCCGTATTTCATATTCTTTTCAATAAGCTTTCAAATCTAGATGTGCAGCCACATAATTTATCTGACACCAATACCTACTCTGAAGGCGATTGAAAGTTGAAGGCTTTCTGTCTAGAAAGTGAAGATGATGGATTAAGTTGGATGGGGTGGAAGATTAAGGTGCAGATAAATATTATTTTTTCTAATTGAATATTTGCTCAATTCTGAAAGCCAGCCTTAAAGCAAATTAAATTTTCTTTTTTTTCTTAGGATTTAATAGTTTGCTGCTTTAACATTAATGAATGCAAGAATGAGGTAATGAATTACAACGTTTGTTCTGTACAGGTCCAAAAATTAATGCTTTTGCCAAACACTTGGGGTTTATTTTTAAAATATATTCAACACTTGGCATTTCAAGAGCAGTGATGGTAAGCAGACCTTGCTTTTTATTAATATTTTTGTTATCTCAAAACATGTGGTACATAAATGATTGGGCTGCCATAGTTAGTAATAGGCTTAAGAAGCGCAGTGAGGGATGTGTGAAGCAGTAATTTGAGGCATCTATGAGAGGCCAAGCCAGTAAATAGGCTGAATACTTTCTGGGTCAGTCCCTATTAATACCATCTGGTGTGCTGTACTGGTGTGCAGAGTGACAGAGGACTGTAACTTGGCATAGGGCCCACTTTATTTTTTGGCCACCCTTCATGCCCAAGGGAATTCAGGATTAGCAAGATCACTAACCTAACAGCATGCCATATTATATAATTGTATTTGTGTATGTAACTCGTACAGTGCGTGTGTATGTACAGAACATTTACTGTTAACCCTGTATGTATTTGAGATGTTTTTGTTCATAGACACCATTCTGTGGTCTAAATATAGGGCTGTTATGTTTTCATCATTAAAAAGGACCAGTGTTTTATCATGTGCTTTTGCATTGGCATCACCTCCAGAAAAAATAGTTGTTGACCCTCCTATCCACCGTTATGTACTCGTGGATATTTGTGCAGTTCGTAAAATGACACACCATTGTCTTCTGATTTCTAATGCTGATCAACAACCCAATTTGGCTTGGATTGTAGTGAAATTTTTAGAACAGATTTTTTTCCTTACATTCACAGCATTGCTCAGTTCAAACAGTGCTAAGTATCTTTCTGCCAATTGTGTATGCCAAATGTTATTAATATTCCTCATGCACACACTAATGAGACCATAAAAAGGTTACGGATAACAAAAAACCTCGTTATCATTCCCTACATATGAGTAAGTTACTTAAAGTAGATTATTTTCCATTTATACAATTATTTCATTTCGGGACCAAGGGATTTTTTTGTGTGTGTGTCACTTGTGCCTATTTATTGTTTCCCTGCGGTTGGTCAGATTGCAGCTGTCCACGTTTAGGCTAAGCAGTCACTTGGTGCTACGTAGCAGACTAAGTTTGTAAAACGTAGCGCTGTCGAACACTATGTTTAGGCCACAGGACGACTGTGTCCGCGTGGTTGCTATGGCCTTGTTTAGAGCCTGCCCAGGCTTGAACATAGACAGATGCCGCCTAAAAATACAACGGCTCCATTTCGCTGCGGAATCCCTGCCCGTGACCGCGATGGCATCGGGGGCTGGGGTCGCGTTGCCGTCAAAGGTTCTGACGCGAGGACCCAATCGCTGGCGATCGATGCCTGCAGAGAGAGATTTGATTGGATTGTAAATTGTGGGTGTAGATCCGAGGGATGGAAATTGATTGGATTAGGCAAAGTAGTTTCCTTAATTCTGCATGTCCCTTTGATTGATCGCTGGAATATATTGCAGTGACAATTTAAATGCATTCATTGCAACTTGGCAATTTTAGTGCAGCAACGCGATTTGTGAGCCCATGCAGCAGTGTTGCGTAAGAGGACATTTTATATCTGTGCAGGGCTCTGCATCCATATCGCAATCGGTATGCTTAAAGGCTAAACCATTACACAACTCCTCTAAACCGCTATCTAACATTATCACGTAACGGTAACACATATGCGTGATTTGTTGTTTTTAATTATGATATGCTGTTTAAACAATAGCATATACAATTTTATTTTCGCAGTCCTTTCTCCATGCTGCTCATGCTAATATGGTTAATGCTGCATAATGATTTAAAATTAAGTCATGTTCTCAACATAATGGTACTGCACCATGTTTGACTGTGGCCCTGAAATAGTTTGAACAAACTCAACTTTTCGATTGTTTTGTACCAGCTAATTTGTCGCATGTTTTAACACGACTTTGCAACTGGATGTAATTAAAGGTGACCCTTCATTGTTTCTTGTTCTCTTGCATTGTACATTATGCTGACATTATTTTTAGTACAGTGATGTTTTATTTTAGAAAACGTTTTCCTGCGTAATTAAAATAATGAGAGGGTATGTGCCAAAGATATTTGAAAAATTTGAAAGGTCCATCTACCGCAGGAACACATTCTCAATTGGGAATTGGGTAAGAATTTATAACGTGTCAAGGTTAGATATTTGACTGAAATGTAGTGGGAGTTTAGCTGATCTTGCTCTAAACCCTCATTAGACCACGCATCAGAGGGAAAATATCTTTTTATGGCTTGATTCAGCTCAACAAGACCATATTTTCTCTCCGCCCTAACCCATTTGGGGCCATCTAACCAGCCACCACTGCTGCAACACAGCGCAATGAGGGGTGCCAAGGCTGGTTGGTTTAGTTCCTAATAGGGCATGGGGGACGGTGCAGTGAGGCAGAGGCAGTAGGGAGTTATGGAATATATTAAGATTGGTTTGGACCAGAGTGTGGCCATCTATTGACTCGTAAACACGATGACATGTTAATCAGACACACAAGTATATATGTTAACCTGTTAAGTAAACCCATATATATACTGGTTAAGCACGAGTGGCGATTGCTTCACAAGTTTTTATTCTCTTCCTAGATTCATTTAATTTCTGTCATTGGATACATTGTTGATTTTACATTTATTCTGTAATCTACATTGTAATGTACATTGTACATTACAGACAGTACATTGTACATTACAGACAGAGGTTTTGGACGTTTGTCAAAACTGAGCTACACCTGATCGGGGAAAAAAATCACACTCGGTCATGTCTCCAGATTGATTGTGCACCATTTAAATGCTGACATTAAACTGGCTAAGAGTACGAAACCTCGGTGTTGTAATTTATCCTGAGCTTTGATTCTTTTTCCACATCTCAACTTTACAGCACCTCTTTACTTCCATCTGTGCAACACTGCCCGGATCCCCCATTTCCTCACCTCAGCCATGCCTTCATCACATCCCGATTAGACTATTGCTGTTCTTTCCTATGGCTTCCCCAAATCTCGTATTACATCATCAAATTGCAGATGATCTGAAACACCATGATTATACTTTTTACCCTCAAATGTGACCACATGAGCCCAATACTCCCTAAAAAAATTGTTTTACTGGCCCACAATCCGATCTTGAATCAATTTCAAGATTGCACTCAGACTTTATATCCTCTGGGTTCAGCCCTTTGCCTACATCTCCCCTCCCGACTCGCACTGCTCCACTCCCTCGCATTCTCTACTTCAGCAGACTTTCTCTTGAGAATCCCAGTCAACCTTTGCTCAATGAGAGTTGACTCGTTCTGCTCTGCTGGCCCAATTGTCTGAAACTCTTCCCCCCCCCCCCCCAGTCTGTGCAGCCGACTCCTTGCCCGCTTTTTGGTCGAGCCTCAAGGACTTTTTTCTCTTGGCTTACGACTGACTTCCTTCATAAAATAAATATGCACGCTATCTCTTCACGGTATCATGAGATGCGGTTGCATTTAGTTGCTGCTTAGATCCAAATCGTATTGTGCAAAATGGTTCTGAGAAAATAGTAATAAGATTAGTTGTAGCTATGCAGAGGATTTTACACAAATTAACAGCAACTATTTTTCACGTAAAATCGTTACTCATACGAATGTCCTTTCTGATTAAAGGCTCTATATATGTTTTAAAGGATTTAATGTAACTCTATTTTCCTGATTTTTTTTTTGCCTGTCCACAACCTTTAACCAATGTTGAAACACTGTTCGATTTTATTTATATGATTTTCAGAATTTATTTACTCCAAATGCGTCGAGCGGAAGGCTGTCGTTTCCAATTGTATAAGCACCATTCAATGAGATTAGACACTTCAGCTGTTGGGCGGCTGGCTTTATGAACGGTAGCATAAAATAATAAACCAAACAAAAATGCCAATCCTGTGAGCAATTGTCTCCAGTCTCGCTTGCAAACACCATTCTGCTCAATACTTGTCCTCATGTCACTGTGGGACAGCCTAAATATTAAACCGACTGAGAGCAGAGTTATTATTAATTATGCTATTCAAAGGGAGTACATTGGGGGCAAAATGCTTGTCATTTTAATTATTCCTGAAATTCTACCCACTCTTTGCTCTTTTATTCATTCGACTCACAAGAATGCACATTATACACTCAGATGATGGCATTACAAATGACTTGGCGTTCAGTTAAAGCAGTTTGGCTGTACATGCAATCGCTTGTAAGTTGTCTATATCTTGTGTGTATTTTAAGTTTTCTCAAAATATTGGGATGCATTTCTGCCACAGGCTTATACATATTTGTGAGCCGTGCACACAAAGGGTCCTGGGATTTTATCAGCATAACGATGCCTACTTAGCCGAAGGACTTTGCCTCGCGCTGGCACGCATATGTGACTCGCGATTAGCACGCCTCGCTGCTCCGCGGAAAATGTAGAAATGTGTAATGGATGCATAGCTGCATGTATTTTCACAAGTTTGGACATTCAAGTAACGATTTAATAATGTGTAGAATATTCTGAAACACATCTAAACTCATTCGCTCAGCATTGGAGATGTTTCAAAATATCTCGGTTTTGCTTAATGGTGGAGGGCAGCAAAGCAAATCCTGATTATGGCAATCCCAGCAGTGTGCGCAGGTGTGCCGACATATATTCCACATTCTGGCCAATGAACAGAAATCATCAGGAAATTTGACAGTTGCACATCTGAAATTTCGGATGGCTACATAGACTTACGGAGTGTTTCTCAACTCCAGTCGTCGCAGCCCCCCACAGTACAGTTTACCTATGATTACTGACCATGCAGTGTGTAGTGTAATCATTTGTTCACGATTAGAAAAGACTGGTTATTGTGAAAAGGTGGACTAAATCGGGGTTGCAACGGCTGGACTTGAGAAGAACTGGCCGAGAGGTTAGCGTTATTGCCACCGGGATTATTTGCTTTAAGTCCGTGCTTTGATCCCTGCAGCGCCTGAGTAATTTGTTTAGGGAAATGCCAAAGCTTGCTATCTGCTAGAAGTGAACATATACAACCTTGCAGTGACATCGTCTCATCATGTACACAAAATTGGCCACTCATTTCTGGTGTTTCAACCAAAATTAAACATTTGAAAACTCATCATTTACTAGCTATCAACTGCTGGATGAAGGCCTCTGCACCATCGCCATTCCCGCAAAGTCAAGTGCCACTACCATTCGTCTCACTCCTAAACATGATCTGACCACATCGCTCTGCTTTGGCAGTGGTCATCCGTTTGGATGCGCTCTTCCCTTTGGCTGCCATTCTGTCGCCAACCTTGTTCATCGGCCATCATTTCCGGCTAGTTGTGTGTCCTTTCCAAGCACGTTTACTTTTCTAAGGGTCAATAAGATGTTTCAGATATGTTTGTTCCCTGACTGTGTGTTCCTTTTCCTGTCTCGGTATAAGTCCATTCATGCATCTTTCCACTTTTTTGCGCACTTTTCAGCTTTTGTTAATTTTTATTTGTCATTATTCATGATTCTAATACATGTCACAGTTGCCAGTATGCACCGAGTGAACTTTCTTCTTGCAAAGGCACTATTATACCCTCCTCTCTTGTTCTCCTTAATTGTTATTTTGATACTAATCCACGGTCAATTATTGCAAACTTGTAAATTACTTAAATTTTTGCTAATTTATCAAGTCCAGCTTTGCAGCTGCCTTCGTTAAGTTCTTAAATAATTTATTTAGATTCATTTTAATCTGGCTTATCTTGAATGGCTGAAAGTTTAATTTCTCCAATCTAATTTTGACTCGGATATTTTCCGAAAGACGAACGAAGGTTTGAAACATATCCGAGTCTAAAATGTCACATTCACTTTATCAGTATAATGCACTTTGCCACATTTTACAAAACACTTAATATCAATAGTGTCTTGTCTGGCTAAAATATATTACGTGAATATATATATACCCATTTCCCTCCCAAGTGACCCATTGTCATTTGGGTTTTGCAATTTTAATAACGTTGGCCATTTATGTAGAACGTGCTTTATTTGTGTTGTATATTCTTAACTGAGAACCTTTCACGAGGCTTCTGGTACTCCCCTGTAGTGTTTCAAGTAATACAAAAATAATATTGGAGGGAATAAATCATCGTGGACGAGAACCCTCCGGGGAATTGTATGCTCACGTAATGATCTGGAATAGCGGATGTGTAATTTTTCAAGCGTTTTTCAGTATGTCCTTTATTATTTATTTATGGTTTAAATAAGCAAAAAGCTTCTCCATACATAGGCTTGCTGAAATTACGTTAGACAAGTCAGCCTAAAAATGTGTGTTTTTATTACTATAATTGTTTCATTCATATAGGTGTGGTAGGTAAAGAAGCAACTCATTTCGCCATACATGCTAGCGTGCCGACGCATGTATACATTTTATTATTTGATGGAACGATTCTGAATGCATGCATAGTAGCTGCAGGCTGTCTGCCTGTGCGTTGTGCCTGTGCGTCCACGTCACAGCTGATTTAGTGAATTTCATTACCTCCATGTCATCTCATCTACAGTTATGCTCGTTGTATTGTCCAGGGTATCTCTTAAAGCTGCTCTGTGCCAGCGACAAATACATTAACGACTTTGTGGTCAATTTTGTCTGCCATAAGACCGTTTTTACACTACCAATGCGCTTTGGTTTAAACATCCATCTTGCGGCTGTACATTGCTGAATAATGTATTGGTAACCTTTCAGTTGTTCATCGATTAAGCACTGATTTATAGTGTTCGTGGCATAGAAAGAAATGCATTAGTTACCATCTGCAAAATGTTTGACCTGAGAAAGTTTTCTAAACTGAGAGATCAGCCATATTTAATTGGGAAGGCACTGACTTTCTGAAATGCAATCGTTACATAATTGAAGGCTTGTGCTTCCCGATGTGCCAAACACATTGCTTGGAACTATTCCTGAAGCATTGTCTTTAATTTAAATAAGCTGTTCTTGAGGGCTCTGAACATGCACGAGACCTTCCTGCAGTGCTCGTTGAAGTCGTGTTCAAAGAGTGATGTGAGCGAAGGCACCATTATGCACGCTTTTGACTCAGGTGAATGCGGATGACAAGCAAGCCTATAGCTGGCCACGAGCTCATCATAAAGTGCCACAACCGATCTGGACACATTTTTGTTGTAGATTGCTGCAAGGACATCCGTCTCGACGTGGTGGCAATTTTTTGTTTTGTTTGACAATAAGTGGACCTTAGCCTTTATGCATTGCAAAGGGCCTCTTGGGCCAGACAGATTTATTTGAGTTGGAAATGCCATCAGACCATTTATCAGTATGACTGGCAAAGCGCTTTGCATTGATGTGCTCATTAAACTTTAAACTGCGACAGCGTGGCACACAAAATTACTTTTAGAGTGAACCCGTGCTGCCTCGGGAAAGTGTACGCAGTTTACGAATGTTGGAAGTTTCCGAAGGCCGTGAATAATTGCTCATACATTCATGCACGCGCTCTTAATGCAACACATGGTAACCCATTGATGCAACACATATAATTTCTAAAAATAAATGTGTAATGACTTGCCCAACTATGACTAAATAACCCACAAAGTATCTGATCTTATAAGATCTAAGAAGCGGAGTAGAGTTGAGCCTGTATAGTGCTTGAACAGGTGACTATCGTTCACAAACAGTTTGTTGTAGGGCTTGCAAGGGCTATTTAGAGAGCAGTGTAGGGAAGTGCATCAGAATCCAATTTTGTCCTGTGCTTTTATGCTCCCACTTTCACGAATTTCACTGATCAACATGGTGAAATGTATAAGCCTCACAGACGTGGGACGGCCTTCATCCAGCAGCGGATTGACAAGAGCTGGCCGTGGACAATGATTCACCCTTCCCCCATCCCTTCCTCGCCCCAGTGATTTGATGAATTTTCACGATTTATTGTTAATAAATTCTCATCGTTTATTTTTTATTTAGTTTCGATGTCAGGATCTCATTTGTATTATTTCTCGTTCTTTTTCTCATTTGTACTGTTTTGTGCCCACCATTATTAGCCTAAATGTAGCCACAACATATAATGTACATGCATTTTAACTAAAGATTCAATGTCTATATTGTGAACACATGTACCACTTTTAATTGATTCGATGCATGGTTATTCGCCCAGTAATGTACGTAAGCAATTGGTGGGAATACATAAACACACTCCCCTCAATGCACTGCTATTAAACTTTGTAAATACATAATTTCAGGTGGGAAGACATGAAGGAAGTAAGGGAAAAGACAATGTCCCTATGGAGTACTCCATATTTGTACGTGCCATTACCACGTGACTGCACTTTTAAACAGACTTATGTAACTGCTAAAGGCAAATTGATCTAGTGATCAAAGCACATACAAATCAAGGGAAAAAACTTGGCTTGAATCCTTAGAAATCCCTGTTGAAATACTCATCCACTTTATAAATATTACAAAACATTACTTATGCCTGCTTATATGCAAAACCATGAAGGGAATAAAAAGAAAATGTGGAAATATTTTTGACAAGATTTTTAAAAATAACATGATCTTTAATATATAATATTTGCTAGATTTTTTTCCAAAATGTTATTCCTTGACATTTTCATTAATTTAATTTCCTTTATTCCAACTTAGGTCAACGATGACCATTGTGGGGGTACAGGCCCACACACCGTCTTAACAGTGCTCAAATCATCAGCTCTACATGTCCCCTCTAATATATGACACTGAAGCAGACGAGGCACTGTTTGCGCTTCACTGCAGATTAAGTCTGTGTTCTGGGGCTGTTCAACCTACATCGTCTGTAGTTAAGAATAATAATAATAACGATTTACAGGACTTTAGTCAATCTACTGCTGGATGTAGACCTCCCCCACAGTGAACCTCACCCTGGTTAGTGCAAGTTGAATCGACAGGCGTGCCCCGTACTGGTTCAGATTATCGCTCGCCACTGATGTTAACCATGGCCGGGAATCAAATTGCTTGTTGGGCTTGATTCCTCAATGTGCTAACCACTGGTCCACCGCAGTTTTTCACTGCCAAAAATCAGTATGCTGAACACACGTCTCTTTAGAATTTTTGCATCTGATATCCTGAAGTATTTTTTTTCTTTTAATCACAATATTCTTGTCTATAACGTTTGACTATAAGTGCTTTTTCTGTCTTTCTTGCAGTACGTCTCCATGAAAGCATAGCAGAGGAAGGCTTCCATTACCTGGTCTTTGATCTGTAAGTATACTTTTGCTGATTTCTTATAAGCATTTGCTGAGCTGTAGCCACCTTCACACATAGATGGTGTAACCAAGTTAAAGTTCAGATATTCAAGCACTAGCTGAACACCCCCACGATGCATCAATGAATGAAAAACTAGCTTGGCGCAGGTTATTTTATGCTTACCTACCAATGCCACCTTTCTTTTTGAGTTGAAGTGCTCTTTCGAATAGCATCTGCCAACCCAGCACCATGTGTCTAACAAGCTGATTCGACTGATGCACCCTAGAATTTACTTCCTTAAACAATGCTACTGGATAATACTGGTCTAGAAAGCGAACTGGCTGCTGGACTAAATATATTTTGTTTAAATCTGGAGACACAGAATGGAATGGTGCTTTTTATGTCTTAGTTCACTTCAGTTAAGTGTTCCTTGCATTACTCAGAGGATTGCAAACGCAATGGTTGAACTCGCACAAATACATAATTTTTATGGTAATTTTATGAAGCCAGAGGATTGTCACAAACGCATTCCTATACTGCCATAACCCTAACTCAAAGTCAGATTCTCAAACTCGCTTGCTACACTGTTGCATCATAAATGGTAAAAGTATCCATTTTACATAGTCTTTTAATGCTAAGATCACTTACGGACTGTAAAAAAAATTTGTGAAGGCACAAAAAGTAGGACGTGAAAGGTTGTAACTCTGGGCCAGTATTGACATTTATGTTTTAAGACTGGGGAAGTTGTGTTTAACTACATTTTTCCTGTTGCATTGATGTTTATTGGATATAAAAGGTCAGTCGAGGCAGGGGTCTTTGCATGACACTGCTTTAATGTAACATGGCAGAACTTAAATGTAGAAACCAGTGTCGCACAACCAGTCTCATTACTCCTATTTTCACAAGTGCTAAACCTGCAGATATATAATGTCAATATTATAATGATGTAGTTTTATGGAGCATCGTTGATGCAAATTGCATCTCACCGACCACTGTCAAGCAGGAAAGGAAATCGGATGGTGAGCTAGCACCAATAAGTGTTCAAGCTCTGCAGTCCTCTATATATTAAGATGTTTTTAGCCAAATAATTAGTTTTATACATGTGGAAGAAACCCGGATTACCCAGAAAAAACCCCACATTCGAGGGGGCAGCACGATACAATACAGAATCGGTGAGGATAAATCAACATTTGCTGTACTGCATCCTCCTGACAAGCCAGGCATTTCACCTTCACTCCCATGGGAATAGTTCCACAGCATTTTGTGATCCACTAACCCCCCTCGCCTTCACTAGATTATAGGCGTGCGCCATCGCTGAGAGAGCGTCTTGTCTCCTTTAAGATGGACATGAATGGTTCTAGCCCAAATCTTGTTTTTTATTGTCTTCAGTTTTATAACCTTCAATATGCATCTCGCCGCAGTGGTGATGTTATGACCCTCACCTGGTGTGAAGTAGGTTGTTTAAACAATTTTAAATATATATTTTACCAGCTAAGACCCACTGAGCTATATAGCTCTTTTTGAGAAGTGACCTGGTCACAAATGGTAACTCAAATAAGTGGCTTATCATGTGGAAATTTCTAGCAGCCAAATATTCTCAACACATGCTTATTAATATGGAAAGAAAACCCGGAGGACCCGGATAAAAATCAACGGGACCACGGAGAGAACATGCAACTCCAGATATGCAGGCTTCAGGGTCGGGATCTAACCCACGACTACCTGCATACCAGACGAGGGAGATAACATCTTGTGTTGTGGGTGCCATCTCCACCCGGACTCCTGTATATTTGGAGTATGCATGTTCTCTCTTCCTGTGGGTTTGTGGCTTTTGCTCCGGGTCCAGAGGTTTTACCCTCTGCATTTATAAACATACGATTAAATGATTTAGCTTCTGTAAATTCCCACATGATAAGCCACTTAGACGAGCGATCATATGTGGCCAGGTCACCCTGTAAAAGAGCTAACAGCTTAGTGGGCTTTACCTGGCAAATAAATTAGTAAATAAAAAAACATTTACTGGCATGATTACATTTGTAGGCATTCCACCTTGTAAAGAAGATTGATTGTCATTGACCTCCGGTCTAAAAAGAACAATTAAGTTAATGTAAAATATTGTTAATCAACTATGTGAAATGTGTTCCATAATGTCACACAGATGAAATGATACCTTTCCGAATAAAAGTCTTAGTCTTATATCGTCAGAAGATGTAAGGCTTACTATACTTCTTTAAAAAGGTTCTTGTACAAAAATAGTTTTTGGTGTAAAGTCCCACATTTTTGTGAGTGTAATCCCCTTAAACTTTTGAAAGCACAAATTTGTATAAATAAAGAGCAAGGACATCAGTATTCAGTGGTTGCAGATCATTAACCATTGGCAACACAGATGTAACCTTCATGAGTCGCATCACTGACAGACTCTTTAGGAATTCCAGTCTTGTACAAAAGTACAACTCAAAAAGTTTGTCCGTTTTGAGCTTCAGAGTATTGCTTGTACTGGTCGGAATTATTTTATTTTACAAAGGTCATTATAGTGGAATCCAAAGTGGACTCTCAATGTGGCAAACAAAACAAGGTCATAGGTTTAGAATTGTAAGCAATCTATGTTTGAGTGACTAGTTGTAGCGTGAACTAGTTGATCTCAAACTTAGATTCAGACTCCATGGAGAGATGATAATTTCTGCCAGGGTTTTTTAAGCATGGGCGGCACATGCTTATTTCTGTCAGCAGGTTGCTTTGACCTCCAGTCGCTTCCAGTCACCACACTTGCCCTGGGTTGAGAGACCCATGCCACTGCGGTGCTTGTTTAGAAAGCGGGTACCCAGAGTGCTCTTTATCTTAAATCCCATGACCCCTTGTCCATGAAGTTGTGGGGCGGCGCTTTACCACCTCCTCTGCCACTGAGAGTAATGCTTGTCACATCACAATCAAACCAATATCTTTGTTTTAAATTTCAGAGCTGGAATTTAGAAAAATAAACTGTAGAACTAAACTGAATGTTTAACACGTAGGCTTTCGCGACCAATATCATCCATAATAGAGGTTTTTGGGTTAGATCGCGTAAATATATAAATGTGTCGTTAAAACCCGCCACCACCAACTAGTAAGGATTGTCACGTAAACAGAACGTGCCAATTCGTCACTAGTACAGCACGCCAGTGTGTTGGAGAGCCAAGCCACAACATTTACAAACGGAGTACGACGTTTCGCCAGTAATTGATGAAGCTAGTTGTAATTACTGGCGAAACGTCGTACTCAGTTTGTAAATGGTGTGGCTTGGCTCTCCAACACACCAGTGTGCTGTACTAGTGACGAATTGGCCACGTTCTGTTTACGTGACAACCCTGACTAGTTGGCTGTGTCGGGTAGTGGCAGGTTTTAACGACACGTTTATATATTTACAGGATCTAACCCAAAAACCTTTATTATGGATAAACTTAACGTGTTCGATGTTATGTGCGGTCACTTGAGAATCCAGCTTAATTAAAGCTGGGCAGCCTGGATTCAAACCCAGGACCTCAAGAGTTGTGCCAGCTTAGCACTCTAACCTCTCAGCCACCTGGCCACTTGTAACAATCAAATATTTTAAATATCCAAGTTGCCACCCATCAACAAACCCACGAGTGCCACCTTGGATAGGTGGCTGGATCCTTTTCTTTCTCAGCACACTGCACTAGAGAGGGCTGCACACAATACCCAACTGTGGTTGGCCCATCCAGAGTACAAGAGACATCAGATTTGTATGGCCTTGTTCTGCATTGAAAGACAACTTGGGAATGTGGCAAAATTTCTCTCTGCTTGTGGGTGGTAGGGCCCACAGCTAGAAGATTTCAAACCCCTGGTGTGTAGACAACAGAGACAGATTTGCTTTTAGACTCAATAACATCAACAAGAGCGACAACTGTGACTAATGTGCTTACGAACCAGCTATAAAGATTTCGATTTAAAGCTTTCATGACTGCAGGGATTCATCTTCTTGGTTCTTTCGGTAAAGTCACGTAGAAGGGAAATAATAAAATAATAAAAATAAAACATAATAAAATAATTCTCACGACGTTTCGGCTACAACGCAAGCAGCCGTCCTCAGGTGAAGAATGAGGACTGCTGCTTGCGTTGTAGCCGAAACGTCGTGAGAATTATTTTATTATGTTTTATTTTTATTATTTTATTATTTCCCTTCTACGCAGCTATAAAAAAAGTTAGATAGTTCAAGTCCTTTCATCAAATATTTGTTTTTCAACTTGATACCATATGTCCATTAAAAAAATACCCCTAGCTTTGTGTATGTAGCCTAGTTGGTTAGCATTTACAAAAGTTGGAAGCCACGTTTGATTTGCATCAACAGAATGACCTTGACACACTTTTCTTGACACTGCGAAAACACCTGCTCTTTTATTTGAGTACACGGCACGTGTTTTTGTCCGTATGCACGTACGCGCGCGTGTGTGTTTGACGACCGATGCATTGTGCCATTCAGTGCGGTAGGCCACGGGTGCTTGCGGTAGAGACCCCGAACGAACGCGCACGCTAATGCGTCTAAGTGTTGTAATGGTTACTAATGGGCAGCAGCGGATCCGTCAAACAAAAATCTCCAAATCTCTGGCAGTTGCAGAATCTCCATCCCTCCCACCCACCCACTCTTTCAGCCCATGTGACCTAGCTTACAAAGCCACCTCCTGGTGTAATCTGTATTCACAGCAGCCTTCTCTGCTGCAGTCTCTCATCGATTTTCGCAGTGACTTTTTTTGCATGCTGCACGGCAATTTATATCCCTCCGTATAGAAATCCTTTTTGGTCTTGTTTCCTCGTGATTTTAAATAATAATAATCTTCTTCCTCTTTCCAGTCTCTTGACATGACAAGTTGTAAATCTGGATTTTTCCTTAAAAGGTATAACCAGCATGAAAATTTATGAATTGGAAGTGTTGGATCAGAAATCAGTCTGCCTTAGCGTGTCTGCCCCAAAAACAAACTGTATTGTCTAAGCAACCAATATACCTAAATATATTGCAGGTAGTGATGCACTGCATACTTAATTGTGCAGGGTATTGAAAAAACTACTCCCATTTTAGATTTTAATAAATAAACTCCATCATTGTACTTTGCAGATCCATGAATTAAAACACTTTGCCATGTTGCTCTGTTACCAGAAGCCAAAAAAAACAATCTTGGGCGATGAGCTCATATCTCTAGTAATTTACGTGACGCAGATGGGCAAGAGGAAAATTTCAGGGGTGAATGTCCAGATGCACAGAAAGCGGTGTGTGTGCAATGTCTGCTTCACTGCTCTGCTGATTGTGTCTGACATGAACCCCCGCAGACTCGACCTTCCATCTCATCCCTTCCGCTCGCCTCCTCTAAGCAGTCACAGTAACCTGCTCCGAAGCTAAATATAGCCGAGCCACATGGGGATCCAAAACCGTCCACCAAGTGATTCAATTGTCATAGGGTGAAAGATAAATCTCATAATGTTGCCAATGTGAACACCTAGAGGGAAAAAACCCACAAGGAACTGTCATTGAACTAAATCCTTTTTGTAGTATCAATAGGTGTATAACCCACAACCATTTTCGATTGGGCGCCTAACGCTTTAGCGGAGCTTTCTTCCAAAATGCGGGTTTGCTGATGTAACTATATGTTTTGTCTTCGTGCGCAATGGCTCCACTTTGTTCCCTGCCTCGAAGCTATTTGTGAATAACACTGCTTTGCGGTGTAAGGATGCGTGTGATCAGTCACGGGCTCGCTTCAAAGTGAGATGCCGTTTGCCTTTGCTGGGTACATTCATGTAGCAGGCCAGAAGGCATAGTTGTATTTCCTGCCCCTCCCCCTGCCCTCGCAGCCTTCATCACATTCCTTCCTCGGTCTTTTACCCCCACCCTGTGGCCATCGCCCTGCAAAGAGCGAGAGCCACGGCTACGGAGAGCCAGCTGTAATGTGCGGTCAGTGACACCTCGTTTCCGAATGCCACGTGACGCTAAATGTCGCACCTCTTTGTGGACGTTCACAGGGTAACAGGAGGAGAGCTGTTTGAAGACATTGTAGCCAGAGAGTATTACAGTGAGGCTGATGCCAGGTGAGAATATAATAAAAACAACAATAAACATCTTTATAACGTTGATCATATCTTTTTTTTTGGTGGGGGGGCGTTTACACGATACGTAATCCATACGATACATAATCTACACAATGCCGATGACCAAATCACCTGGAATGTGTCCAGTCTGGCCAAATCTCAGAAGCTAAGCCAGGTCGAGCCTGGATAGCGCATGGATGGATGGTCATCGTGCATAAAGCAGAGATGCTGTAGGCTGCTGTGGCGCTGTTTCAGGCAGCAGAGGGTGGAGGTGTAAATGTACCTGTTATATATACTGCATATTGTCTTTAAAACAAGACAAAACTAAAATACAGAGCAGCGTGCCACATTTGCAGGTGATATTAATTACAAATATTTGTTCAAAGAATGAATTCCTAAGCTCACAACCCTCTGCCTTTCCAGCCACTGCATCCAGCAGATTTTGGAAAGTGTTCACCATTGCCATCAGCATGGCATCGTGCATCGTGACCTCAAGGTATGAATGTTTTATTATTTTAATCCGAGTGACTCGGTGATATCCCTCTGAAGCTGCACATATGCCACCAAGTTTTGTAATTCACCGTCAGAGCTCTGGTTGTTCGTGTGTTTCCTGCTCCACTGCGTTCACTTTTTTATTTGTTAAAGCTTGCACACAACGGGAGGCACCATGTGCCCTAATACCGAGCTTAACCCTGGTAATCCTGCAAAGTGTTTTTTTTGTGTTCACGGAAGCCTGAGAACCTGTTGCTAGCAAGCAAGATGAAGGGAGCTGCTGTGAAGCTGGCGGATTTTGGACTCGCCATTGAGGTGCAGGGTGATCAGCAGGCTTGGTTTGGTAAGTGGAGTGTTGCAGGAGCAAAGATAGAACCTCACAGTAATTTTTTCCCATCCTTTATTCATTGGTGTGCTCATGTGGATAGCAAAATTTAAGCTGTACACTTTTCTAGCTCAATTTTTTGTTAATGGAAAATCTGATATGCATGTGCAAATAAGCTAGAATGTGTTCGATCTAATCAGATCTCAGAAGCTAAGTTGGATTGATAGTGCTTGAATTGGCAACCACCATGCATGCCAGGTTATCATAGGCAGCTGTAGGGCTGCGTGGTGGACAGCAGAGGGTAATGCAGCAGAATACATTCTTGTACTTTGCTTTAGATTCTCTAAAGTCTATGCTCCCTGTTGTTTTTTGTTGTCGTTGCCAAGTGTCCACAGCTATGGGACACTGGCAACAACTTGCCAAAACAGTGTTTAGCAAGGTGTACAAAGCCTCCTTTTCACTAAAATTCTCTGACGAGTATGATCAAGTACAATCGAACAATCCCCCCCCAACCTACACGGTTTGAGGAGGCCATTATCCAAGCAGTAGATTTATTTCAAAAGTGCTGTAAGCGTACGTAATAGTTACAGGTATATAATGACCATTCGCAGAATATGATCACTGAACCACCTGTAATTTAAAGTGACCTCACATTTAATACAAATTTCCTTCACCTTTTTTGACAGGTTTTGCTGGCACTCCAGGGTATCTTTCCCCTGAGGTTCTCAGGAAGGATCCTTATGGAAAACCAGTGGACATGTGGGCTTGCGGTAAGGCTGATGAATCTAGCCATCATCCTAGCTTGTTGCGTTATTGCTTCCTTGCACATGCTTACCTGTTTGATTTATGAGACCTTGACTAACATGCACTGTAAATTTTTCTTGAATCCTCTGTCATTGTTAACTAATTTGTTATTTTTTTTTGATGTTCACTGATAATTATTATTTCGCAACACTTTTCAGGTGTGATTCTTTATATCCTACTGGTGGGGTACCCACCTTTCTGGGATGAGGATCAGCACAAACTTTACCAGCAAATCAAAGCTGGAGCATATGATGTATGTAGCTGAGCACTCGTACACTCGCAAAATATGTTATTTCACGTATGCTTCCTGAAATTTTGTCGACCACCAAATGATTTATCTATTTAAAATGACACAATTATTTAACCGAATCTCATCATTTGCCACCAGCGTTCTTAAATATATTTACATCTACTGTAGATGATGCCCACTCTAATCCACACTCATTCAGACCAGCCCACTGGGTATTATGTGGCTTTTTCTCTAAAAATGAAAAATCTGAATTAAGCAGATTGCATTGGGTACTTACGGCATTTCATGGTGAAATCTATATAAGCGTTCTATGGGGAGTGAATGCAGCTCAAAAAAGACTGGAGAAACACATGGTTAACTTTACAGTCCCATAGAAACCACTGTGTGTGTATGTGATGTGAGGAATTTTTCAATCAGGAAAGATAATTTTCATGAATCTGTAACTTATTTCAGTGTGAGTTTTGTTGAAGATTCCCCTATTTTGTAGCTCCTTTGTCAGTCCTCTGCTGAATGAAGGCTTCCCAATGTCAAAACAGTTATTTAGGTTTGTTTGACCATACTTCACCATACTGATAAGTAAGGGTTAGAGAAGTGGGAACCCCTAAACTGATTTATGTATCACCTTGTTTCTGATGGTAGCTATGGCTGGGAACTCTGGTGGCTAGGTTCATCGTGTCATGCACTAACTGCTGTGCCACTGCGCCACCCGATATGATCCTGATTCTTACGTGTAACAATTCTCTAGGGTTTCCTACAACATGAGACACGTATTACGTGATCAAAGATGCTGGTGCCATTTTACAAAAGCGCATTCAAAAATAAGCAAATTGTTATATTTTTAGTCCATCAAGGGTGTTAAGACAATTAAGTGGCAGCGTGATGACTGCATGAACTGTGGCATTGCTTACAAGTCGATGTAACAACTGCATTCAGAATGTGAGCATATTTCTTATGATGACGGTCTCGCCGGTTGATGCGTCAACATCAGTCAGGGTTTTGCTTGTTGGGAGGTTGATATCTGAAGTCTTGTGATTTTTCAGAAATGCCTGTGGACTGTTGAGGAAGGGAGTGCTGCTTCCCAATATATCACACTCTGCCTTTGCAAAGATGGAATTGTTGGGAAAGCATGGATGGAATGATCCGGAGCATTATTGTATACGCAGCCCAGAACTTATTGCCATCTGCAATCCATATGCTGGGGCCTCTGACAAAGCCCGACATGCGAAAGTTGTTTGACAGTGACAGGGTTTTAAAAGCTGTTGGTGCAGTCATGGTTTAAGGGACAAGATTAATTACTTCAACGCTGTGCTGGTATTAGGAATGGTGTCAGCTGCTGGAACAAGGGCATTTTAGTAAAGAGTGGCTGCAGAAATATTGTGGCATAATGATTATAAGAAACATTCAACGTAACATGTTTGTCGACTTGCTTATTGAAACACCATAGTTTATTCTTGAAGTGGAGCAAAAGTCTGCTATGGTAATTAAAGATTTTGCTTCAAGTTGGTTTTCCCTTTTATATGTAAATTTCCCTTTGCACAATTTTATAGTTTAAACTAAGCTGTTGATTGGGAGCAAAATGTAAATGATTGTTGCATCATTTCGATGTATTTTCTAACAAACCTTATTTGCCTTTCAAGTTTCCATCACCGGAGTGGGATACCGTGACTGCAGAAGCAAAAAATCTCATTAACCAAATGCTGACTATCAACCCGGCCAAGCGTATCACCGCTGCAGAGGCACTCAAACATCCCTGGATCTGCGTAAGATCATTTGACTTGCTTATCAGTCCATCTGATGCCATGTCTAAATTAGTCATGTACCAAGAAAGGGATTGGAACAGAATGTAATTTCCATGTGAGCATTCTGTGTGTATATGCTATATTTTTTGTGAAGCAAAGTGCCCTTCTTCTGATGTTGCTTTGCAATGGAACATGCTATGGAATAGATTTTTGGTATGCAGGCCACAAGTTTACAATTGTTCAGGTATCAGCTTTTATTGCCAAAATCACAGTGTATTTGGAGATGTTGAACACATCTGATCCCAACACTTGATATTCATTTTTAAGTATGAAAATTTGTATTTTATGTAGAAGGGTTTTCTTTCAAAATCTTAGATCTCATTAAAAAAACCCCACAGACATGGCATCTCGATTGGCCATCACAATAATGCAAAGTGTGACCAAAATCTTTCCCCATACAATTATGACTTTGCAATCATTCTTTTTTTTCTATTTCAGCAACGCTCCACCGTGGCATCTTGCATGCACAGGCAGGAGACTGTGGAGTGCTTGAGGAAGTTCAACGCCAGAAGAAAACTCAAGGTGCGTTTTGAGTAATGTCCTCCGAAGGTGCACACACGAGAGCTGGAGTATTATGTCACCAAAGACTATAAACATTTATTCTCATGCCAATTTGATTAACAATCTATATGACTGTTTTTTTTCGCACAGGGTGCTATCCTCACGACAATGCTGGCCACAAGAAACTTTTCAGGTCGGTATCCTCGGCGTAATCTCTGCCCCTTTGTGCCCCGTGACGAGCAAGCGTTTGGTACCAAATGTCCTTTTCATGCTGCTTGAATGTGCCTATTTCGTCTCTGTTGGTTTCAAAATTGTTTATGCTCAAGCTTGCTACACCTGTCAGGTTAAAATTCGTAACCTATATGCGCTATTAAACCTAAATGTGTTTGCTTACAATTTATATGGACTACATGTAACTCCCATGTTATAGTGGATCTATTTGCACCTCACGAGGTTGAATAAATGAAGTGAGCATCTGTCTGCAAATTATTTATATCCACTGAGAGATGCGATACATTGATGAGACTGGGCTACAGTGACTGCCTGACGTCAGTATAACGCCTTAATCTTTAAAGTAAATATCTTTTTACAATTCTGCTGACTCATCACACGGATGAAAATGGGGGGGGGGGGGAGAATACAAAACAATGTAAATAAATTATACTAGGAATCATATTACTCAAATAACCATGAGGATGTTCTACTTTCTGCTGCATGTTTAAAAAAAATACTCTCACATCAGTGGCAATAATACAATTCTAAGTAATTATTTTAGCTGTTCAGTGAATATAGTTTAATTCTGCTCTTTTTTCTTGGAACGTATTCCCAATGTAAACAAATGCTGATCTATAATTGTATTCAGTTGCTGTTGATTGGCGTAGTATGTTCGGATCCAGATAGCAATTTAATGGCACGTTTTTTTCTTAATTTGCACAATTGTGTTCGTGTTGGATTTGAAGGTTGAGCTCTTTTAAAGCACTCTTGACTCCCAGCAATATTCAAAGCTTGATTGCCCCGTGAAGTGTTAACCTCCTTGCTTAGGGGTAGTATAGGGAAACACCTTCATTGAACACTTCATGAGAGCACACAGAAGGGTATTTCAAGATGAGACATTGATGTTTTCCTTTTGCATTGTGTGCTCAATCATTTAAGGACTATATGCATTTCCATTATATAATAGTTTTGTAGGTATTATGGCCTCTACGTTTAAAACACTAAATTAATATAATAACCATGGCCACTGAATAATGGCATATTGCATGCCACAAGGACATTAAAACAAGCGAGTCGATTGCAATGCACGAAAAGGAAAGCAGTAATGAACAAAAAGTGACCTCAAATGTTAACTCTGTACACATGTTAGAATTAATTATTTTGTCGTTTTATTGCCTCCCCCCCCCCTCTTTTGGATATGGCCCTCCCGCTTTTTGTGTTTAATTTATTTTATTTGAGGGTGGGTGGGGCGTGCGGGGGCTGCAAATAAACACTTGCGTAAATTTAAAACAATCACAATCATAAATCGGCCTTCCTGGTAAACGAATCGCACTGGCGCTCCCCCTCTTCCTTCCCCCGGGTAGTGGGGAAGCCGAGTAGTGCGGGGCTGGCGGCGGCAGCAGCCACAGCCGCAGCTGCTACCAGTGCCCCAGCCGCCCCTGCTTCTGTGTCTCTCGCTGGTCTATCCGACCAAGGTATGTGGGCGTTAAACAAAAGACGAGGAAATTTGTATGGGGCTCTTGGCGCATGCGCCCTTTTCCTGCATGCACCGATGTCCATCCTCCTGACTTCGCCTCCTTTCCTTCCACCCCCTTTCACTTCATCCCTCCTTGTCCACCAACCACCAAGCCAGCCAATCAACCTGTGACCTCCCTTTCCCCTCGTTGCCCCCTGAGAGCAAAAGTGTGGAACCAATAACAAAGCAAAAGTGCTATTTCTCCTTCGAGGGCTTTTAGAAGGGCTGTGTATGGTACAGTGCAGTTAGGTGTGCAACGTGCGAGGGAATAACAAGACACTGCCTAGAGATTAGAAATATGATTCTCCTGAAAATATGTGAAAATAAAACCTGCAAGGTCGAGAACCCGCCTTACCTACCCAAAAGTGCAAAAATGAACAAAGTTGACTTAAAATACTATAACAGTACATTTTCCACCGAATTGCCTGCCATCTGTGTCCAACATGCTTTGTTCTATTCAAGCAGCCCAGATATTGGGCTATCTCAGTGGTGTTCTCAAGGTCCAGATCTCATTCCTCTCTGCAATTTAAATGCAAATGGGGTAATGGCACATCTCTTACATTTGTTGATTGGTAATCGTTGAAACGTGAGGCCACGTGGAGGTGTGACGACTGGAGTTTCTGAAACCTCTCAGCTGGAATCTTGTTTCAGCCTTACCCAGAGCGATTCGCATGCAGTCTCTGGACGACGTTTAAGCAACAAGTCGACCTTGCGTGTGCTTCTTGTCCTTATCTTCCGTCCACATGTTTACAACCGTTTTGATTTCCCCTTCATCTTCTCAGCTTGGTAGAAAAAATATATTTGTTCCATCTGAATGCAATTTCAGATGTTCTCGCTGCAGGCCATGTGCATTCTTTTAAAACCACTTGAACTACTTACGTGTATATTTCTTTTCACAGCGAGCTTAAAAATAATGTTATCCCGTTACTAAAATACAACAAATGAAATGCACAAAATGCCAATCAACAACGTTTCGTAATTTTATGACCACTGTTGTCCATATAAATGATCTATTTAGCCCAATAATGTTAAATACATTATACCAAAGAGTTTAATAAATCTTCACAAGCCCACCATTAGTTCTTGATGTGTTTTGCGATGACTGGACAAAAAAGCCAAGCCAATGAAAACCTTGGTTTTTTTTAAAACAGTTAATGATGATAACTCAACGTACATAACATTTCCATTTCAATCCCTTTGCATTTGTCTAGAAGATTGCAACTGGCTAATGCTACATTATCCAAATATTAGAATGATCACAAATTAAATATATAATTTGCTCAGATTTTCCAATCTTGTAAAGTGTCATTCTTCTAAAACATCTCTTGGAACGTAATTGTTTTTTCCCCCTGAGACAAAGCATAGCCCTGTTGCATTTTGCTAAATTAAAACAGGAAAAAATATATATATGCATGTGCATGCCTAATGCCGTATAAATCTAGTCCATAAACATTACTATTTATATTTTCTAAATATCACTCCCCTTGAAAGTGTGGCTTGTAAGGTTGATTGCGCATCTGCCAAGACTAATAATATATTCAGTTTTTAAAAATATCTTTAAAATGAATGCTACCCGTTATGATTGTTCAAGAAAGCCTTAAGCGATGCAGGTTGATACTTGGTATAATCCCCTGTAATGTTCACCAGTTTAAAAAGGTTTTTTCCATGACCTAATTTTGCTGAAATGAACTGTTGTTTGCTGGCCGATTGTTGAATCTTAAAAAAAATGTAGATGCATTAACAACTCATTATTTATTCCTCCAGAATTATCGTAAATAATTGGCGTTATAATTAACAGCATGTTAAATCAATTGGTGCGGTTATTTTAAATTCGATCATTGTCATTGTTGTCCATACTAATGTACGTTCCCTTTATTTAATTTTACATTATAAGCTCAAATACTTACAAGTATTTTGCTGGCTTAATGTCTATTTTACTATTGCAAGATGGCCACAAGCATTTACAGTGCTACATTTAGTTAAATATTTGTCATTAAGCCACTTAACCACAGCTCCGTGTCATTTGTTCTTCCAAACCAGGTGTAACCTTTTTTTATTTCAATTGAGTATTGTATGGCAGAGCAAACCTGAATATGAGTGTCGGCTAACAGTGGCTGCAATTGCTAACTGCTACATAATACCTCGTATCTGCAGAAGACATGGATATTATAATTATAGCCTGCGTGGCTGAAATAAACCATTAAAAAGAAATGTTAATACTAATATCAAAGCCCTGCCCTACATTAAGCAACTATTTAATGTCACCCAGGCTTATACTGTGGTATTGACTCACTTAGCAGAAACATGAGATTTCCAAATGAAGACTGAAAAACTCTGCAACATATGTATGCGCACGTGCACAGAGTGTAGAATTTGATTGTTAAGCAGCAGATGATGGCTTTAGCTACGGGTGAAGGTTGTGGTTCTGTTTTTACCCAGCTATAAATATTTCAATTTGTAACATAGCCTGTTCGCAAAGACCATACTGTACTGAATTATGTTGCCTGACAAAGTGAACCTGTGACTCATACCAGATATCCATTAAGAATGCCAAGTGATTAGTTTGTTAAATGACTGCATGAAACTGCATGGTTAAATGTGAATATGTTTTCCTTGCCACAGGTTTTATGTTCTGTTAGATACTCTGTTGATAGGTTTTCTTTGCTCATACAGTTCTTGTGCACATGTTTTAACTTTGGCAGGGCATTTCAATGTTAAAACAATGGGATGGTGGTGGGGGGGGGGGAGAACATACTTTCAGTAATTTCAATTACCTATGGTGCAGATTACCAAGAAGACATTGCATGTCCACAATTGACTGTTGTGCAACCTTTAGTGGTGGATGTCTTTGCTTTGTGCTACGCATGATGGTTTTTCAATCACTCTTGGAGGGCATTTTAAAAGTGCTCACCAACTCTGCATGAGGAAACACAAAATTCATGCAACTCTCTTACATTTGGACCACGGTGCACCTTCATTCAGTCGTGGCATTTTGCATTTGCCCAGGTCTTCTCTGCAGATTAAACAGTAAACTAAACTATGTCTTTGTCTCTCTTCCTTTCTCATGTTTCCAACCAACTGTACTCTGTTGTACCCTTCGCGGATGCACTTCCTGTCCAAGGTAAGGAACTCGGTGGGAGGTTGCTTATTTTATTCTGCTGCTCCTGTTGTATTTGACTCCCTTGCCCCCTGTTGAAGTAAAACATTCCCTCTGGTTGCCCCTCTTTAAAACAAGTATTCACGCTATTTTTGTACAGCATCTTGGGATACGGTCACATTTTAGGGTGCCCCCTTATAGTTTTTGTCGATGCACGTTTACGTCATGTTCATCAACGCAGTGTCTTTGTGACATCAGCTAATGCTCTCCATGGAGAATGTGGGCCTCTCTTCATTGAGGATCATGCTGTTCTCCCAAGTCATCCATTCCTTTTGAAATGTAGCCTTTTTTTCCCCAAACTGGATTAGCATTATTGCAATGAATAAATTATGTGTACAATTTCGATTTAAAGCTTTTGTGTCTGCAGGGATTCATCTTCTTGGTTCTTTCGGTAAAGTCACGTAGAAGGGAAATAATAAAATAATAAAAATAAATCATTATAAAATACAATTCTCACGACGTTTTGGCCACAACGCAAGCAGCCGTCCTCAGGTGAAGAACAGGTCTGTCGGAAAGACAGTCACGAAAGCTTTAAATCTTCACCTGAGGACGGCAGCTTGCGTTGTGGCCGAAACGTCGTGAGAATTGTATTTTATTATGTTCTATTTTTATTATTTTATTATTTCCCTTCTATGTGACTTTACCTATGTGTACAATCTTTTCGTTAATACATTTTCAACAGATTGTCCGAATGGAATGAGAAAAATTGTGTAATATTACTGATATTGGGTTTTTCCCTCCTGCTTTCAGTTTATAGCATTGATTGCACATTACTAATGGTGCGGTGTGTGTTCCCTTGTAGCAGCCAAGAGTCTTCTGAACAAGAAAACTCAGGATGGCGTTAAGGTGAGCCAGCAAAATTCACGCTGTGCTCAGTGCTTAACTTTACATGCTCAGCGTTTCAGCAATGTAATGTTTAAATCCTAATGGTTTTATCATCTGTGTTAATATATTGCGTAATGGCCTTGAGGTTGTCGTAAGGGCTTGCAAATATGCTGTTTGTTTAGTGCTGCTTATGAAATATATATTATGGGCTATTAATCCAATGACATGTGAAGGAAAGTTCTGAATGTGACAAATAACACGCTGGGTATTGTCGACAAACGTCACATTTTGCATGTCTGCTGTGATTGTTTGATGTCACTGTAAACCTAGTCTTTTGTTTATACTTTTATGTATTTAACAATGACTATCCATGTGTACCATATCAACTATATGTGCTACTTAAAAAAAGAAATGTGCCTATGTTTAAATTCTCTCTTCAGTGCTTTATGAAAAGAATAAAACTCATGAGGCCACTGCCGCACACAGTACAGTTTTAACAAACCTCTAACGCATATGCCAAGTAAATGAAAGGAGAAAAAAATGCTCTACATGGAATAATTAAATATACCCCTTACTCTTCTTTTCCCTTTTACAATATAATACGGAAATTAATCCAGTTCACACTTGAATGCTGCTGTATTTAGATGATTCCATGGAGTGCATTGTGTATACTCTTCGAATAAACTAAGCACTTAATACTGAGAGGGCTTTATTTGCTATGTCAGCATGCAACAAGGTATGAAGGCATCGTCTACAAAAGAGCACGCTTACAGCCTTGCAGCTTAAGATAATCAAGCCGAGCCGTATTGTTTTTTGTTATATATCTCATGGATATTCTTACTTTTGTGAATCGCTTGTTCCAAATTGTAAACATCGCTGCCAAGGCTGCGCTTGCCGTCAGTCCAAAAGCCTTCTTGCCGTGCTGCCATGTGTGGTTTATATGTGACTAACGGCTACAATTTGCTCTTTGATATCGCTGCTTCCGCCCCCCCTTCGACATTCTGCTACTCGGGGGTTTGTGGGGGGTTTACATTCAGAAACGGAAGTCCAGTGCAAGTGTTCAGGTACTGTTGAGAACCATCTTGTTTTCAAAAACAATAGCAAATAGTAACAAGTGTAAATTAACAAAAACAAATATTTGTGAGTAAAAAAAAATGAGAGAAAAAAAACATTAAATTATGATTCATTAATTGTCCTTTTAAACATATATTGCTAGATATTGTCCATTCCTGTCCCATCTTTTTTGATTGGAATTGCATCGTGGCTTTCACACCCTTTTCATCGCGTCCTCCCAGCCGTTGCCTTGCCGTGTCGTGACATCGCATGTGTCTCTCGCATGCCAAAACTTGGTGCGTCGCTTTTCTTGTTTTGTTTAAAAAGTCCACCCCCAAACCCCTCCTCTTCCTCCTCCTTCCCAACAACGACCCTGAGTTTTGGTGCCGTTTATTTCTGCACGTGCATGCAAACAGAATGCCGGTTGCACTCGGAGGGGTTTCTTCCTATACATAATTAGACTTTTTTTAAATGAGTTATAACAAGTAAAATCATACTATGATGTAGTCTGTAACAAACCATGAAGCCTGAAGTGAATGGAAAACACTCGGGCACAATGTGCGAACATTCATTTCACTTTGTGTTTGATTTTTTACTTGGTGTATTTAGCTGTTTCTGTTTCATTGTTTTTTTCTTTACTCTTGTTTTCTCATTTACCAAATAACGTCAATATTTGTTTTGTTTTTATTATGTACGCGTTTTCATGACAACCCATCCAAAGTAGTGTTTTCCACTTTTCCACTGTAAAGTCATCCAATCTGTCTGCAATAATACTGTACAGGGTCAAAGTGTAACTTTTGAAAGTTATTCCTGTGCAGGTTCATGTATTTGAATTGCAGCTTGCCGTCAAGTTATGTCAGAACCACTTTGTCCGATTGTTATGCAGCGTTACTGTAAAATTGTAGTTAAACCCGGAGGATGAAGGCAGGGGTGGAAATGCTATTGAATGTATTTTTTTGCTAAAAGATTTGAATTTGCGGGTAAACAAATGCGTACGCACAAAATGTTAAGTCAATGCTGAGGACAACGGAACGCATTTTTCACGAGCGTAAGAGCCGAGTTAAAAACTCTCACCGGGCACATTGCTGTTGCAGTGGGGGGGGGGAGCCATTTATCTCCCCAGGTGGGGCAAGGGGGGGGGATGGCGTTGAGCAGTAAAAGTATTTTAACGCACCGTTTTCTGCCACGACAGCAGAACAACACAGCAGCCAGTGTAGCGAGCAGTGGGAAAGAGGGCTCCCCTTCTCCAGCACTGGTACTGCATGCTTGTGTTTCTTTTACGTTTGATTTGGGTTCATTAATTCCCTTTATTTTCTCTATGAAGTAGTGTAACATTGTCACGCAGTTCTAACATTTTTGTTAGGGTTTATTGTTAACGCGAGGGGAATTTTGTTTTCCTCCGTCTGCCCTAGCTGGTTTGGTTTGTTTTTCGTTGTTGTTTAACGATTTAAGTAATTTGGTTGAACCGTGTTTTATTTGCGATGAACATTGATTTATCCTCCAGTTTTCCTCCCTTCACGTTGGGATTTGTTTTACAGTGCACCATGAGTTCACTTTAGAGTAGCAACATATGTTGATAGTTTTGCATGGCTTTTGTGACTTTAGTTTCTTTATATTATTCTTTTAACGTGAAGACTCTATTTTATATACACACACATGTTTGTGTGTGTGTGTATTTATCTGAATCTTAAATCATAACTTTTTTGCTATGAAAATGCCATTTTTCATCGTTTGATTAGCCGCTGCATTTGTTCACAGTTCTCTAATTGCCTAATTTTGATCTCCACTGTTTATGATGGTGGCTGACAGTGCTAATCCACTCATCAATCAATAATGATAATTTATATACACACCGATATTCATTTTGCTTTTGGTATATTCAATACTAAACTTTGTAATTGCGCTAAGTGAGTTGAAATCGTTATAGAAGGCGATTTGTGTGTGTTATTTATTACAAACTTTATTTATTTTGTTTGCCTTTTAGTTTTTATCCTAGTTTTAAAACTGACCTTGGCTCAATGGCATTTAATTTTATTTTAAACTTTGCATAAAAAAATACACCTTGCAAAAATGTTGTACTTGTAATAAGTCTTACACTTGCATGATTGCACGCCATCCATTGAATGACCAGACTTCAGGGATGAGTCGTCTTCCAAGTGTAATTTACCTTTAATGTAAAGTGAGTAAGAATTCGGTAGTGTGTCAGTGTTCTTTCTGTATACTTTTGAGCAAAAAGTAAGGTGACTTGAATGAACAGTATTGGTACAAATTCACAGAACTGCTCATTTTATTTTAATTTCACATCTTTCTTTTTTGGAGACATTTGGCATTGTATAAAATAGCCAAAACGTTTAAATGTTTCTTCAAATTAAAGTCTCCCAAGTAGTAGTACTCTAAAAAATGAGTACAATTTTGTAAAAAAAAAAAAAATGAGCACTTCAAATTATCTAGCTGGGTTTAGTCATTGCTTAAGCTTTTTTGCATTTGATATGGTAAAGGGTAAAACAAACGGCTGGTAATGCATGCATTTGCGATGCACATCCCACTTTATTTGCACGCAAACGAACGAAACACCCTTTGTGTCCATATACATGACCCAGACGGTTTTAACACCACAAAATGTTCATGAAAATCACAGCCCTGTTTTAGCACACATGAAACCAATGTAGGGGACTTGTAGTTGGCATTGACCACGGAATGCATTTTTGGCACGTTAGGAAGGATTAAATACAACCGGTATTCTACTTAACCCTCTTGTCTACTTCACTCATTCTTCAGGAGCCTCAGACCACTGTTATCCACAATCCGTCAAATGGAGCCAAGGTATTTTTTTTGTAAGCCATGGTGTTGTCCATGGTACTCATTCTATAAACTTTGACCACTGCCCAGCAGGGGATCAAAGTCTGTCCTGCACAAGTCACCAATTATTATTTGAGTGCTTCCTTGTCCACATTAGCAGCATCGCTTTTGGGGGGTTGACTTCACATTTAGACACCAAAACTATGAATTTATCATTGTGTGTAATCACGCATTACTGCCATGCTTGGGGGTGTGTGTGTGTGTTGGCTGGCTTCTTGCGTTACGTTTTTTGTTTAACCGTCCAAGGTTTTTATTTGCTCGCATTTTAAATTGTCTGCAAAGCATACTTTTGTTTTTCACATTTTTAAAGAATGCGGTAGGCTTCTGAGAGAAAAATATTTGTTAAAAGCACCGCAATATAAATAATGCCGCCATAGAAATCCACGGAATAATTATTGATTTGATCGCCCAATATTTTATTGCACCAACAATATCCATAAATAAAAACAAATTATCGACACCAAATGATGTCATCTCTGTTTCATAATTATGCTTGCTAAAAACAGAAACTTTGATATGAGTGTGAATATGAAAAAAAATAGTTGACAATCTCGTCATAGGTGCAATGTTGTACTTGGCTATTGAAGTGCCATATTGCACCAGATTTAATTTCACTTTTGTGAATACTCAGCTGTCTCTGAAGTTAATCACAATGAATTATTCTTGGCAGCCTTATATTGGATTGTTTGACCTATTTTGTTCGACTCGTCTTCATTTAAATCAAAATAACACTCATTTTCTTAGTCTTTAAAATTGCTAAAAAATATGCATTGCCATGTGACGTCTGGAGCAGTGATTTTCAAGAGTCGTGTTAGATAGGAAAATATCTCAAAAGACACTTTCCATATGCGGCATGTGGAGGCATGGGTTTGTTTTTCTGTTAACAATGCCACGGAAGGATGCATTGTTTTGCATGAGGGGGGAAATGTGCATCTTGTTGGAGTGGGCCATCGTCCTGGTGACATGAATGCATCTTGCTGGAACGTGAATGAACTTGTAATTGCTCTCTCATTACTCTGCAAAAAGGATGGAAAGCCTTTATTTTCCATTGTGGACATTTCTCAACAATAACGATATAAACATGCGGTGACAGAAGGTCATTTAAAATATAATGGATGGTGCAGTAGTTGCTCCGATTGAACTAAAAAACAAAGGTTTTCCTAAATTCTTTGATTCATTATGTCTTGTGCATGTTTATTTTCTTCACAGTTGTGCTTACTTTAAAGAGACACTTGCCTTGTCAAAACAAGTCTAAAGTTACTCCTGTGTGAATGCACACAACAGCTTACTCTCACCCATCACGTTTTCAAAGAAATATAAATCAGACTTAAGATTAAACACCATAACCAGGTCTGTCTTTATTAATTTCCATGCGGTCGCATGATGTACTAAGCTGTGCACCAACAGTTCTCAATCGCCGCTGCTTTTGCTCACTCCGGCCTTCTGTGCCTTCTTTACTTGCGAGTGGAGAGGATAAACTTGGTAACAAGTACAAATTTGCAGTTGGCAGCCAAGGAAAGGCTAAACTGAAGTGACGGTTGAGGATTGCTGATCACGAAGCACCGATTCAAAGCTAATCGCATGGAGTTGGTATGACCGAGGCATCTCTTTCTTTAAAGGCATGGCCACTAGCTAAACGTTGTGCAGCATGACTACCGTAACATTGCCACCTTGCAACTCGGATATTTCGGATTTCCCACTTAGAGATATGTCGTGTACTTGGACATGGCAGCTCTTCGTGTACAGTTGAGACATATTTTCGTTTGGCATGTAGTAAAAAAAAAAAACTGGATACTCTTTGTTGAACTTTCATGTTTAATACGACGATTTGTTGAACTGTATGCAAATCCACCATTTGGGTTTACAGCAACAATAATACAAAATAATAAAACAATTCTGGTGAAATGTTTAATTCTTCCAAGGAGAGATAACCGAAAGATTGTCGCACACGAAGATATAGTGGTCTAATTTCATCATTTACAAATGTGTCCATGCAGTGGTGTATTTGTCTCTTATTGAATTTCATTAACTTTTATTGCTTTAAAAGGTCTCTTTTTTTGTACGTCTTCATTACTCGTTTTGTTTTTACCAGTTTGCCCTTCATGCTTTCTCTGTACCATTCCTTTAGTCCTTTGTGGAATGCTTACACGTGTTTTTGTTTATATCAACAGCAGTGTTTTTTTATAACAACCTAAATGTTTAACGTGGTTTTTTTTCCTGCCTCATATTGTATTTGTCCTTTAGTCCATTTGTGTGTCATAGTACATATATTGTTACATTGTCACTACTGTTTGTACACGCACATACAGAGATAACATCCAGTTTAACACGTAGGCTTTCGCGAACAATATTATTCATAATAAACGTTTTTGGGTTAGATCGCGTTATTTATAAATGTGTCATAACCCTCCACCACCCGACACGGCCAATCGGGAAAAAAGTGTCACGTTGACAAAAGACAAATAGTTCACTACTTTAGCCCACCGGTGTGTTGAAGAGTTTTTTTTAGTACGACGTTTCGCTGGTAATTACATCCAGCATCATCGGGCAATTCGCCAGAATGGTGAAGCCCTCACTTGCTCCCGGTTTTAAATAGAGCAGCAAGGTGATGTCATCATTTAAAAAAACTGTAAATGTTGTGGATTCACTCTTCAACACACCGGTGGGCTAAAGTAGTCAACTATTTGTCTTTTGTCAACGTGACACTTTTTTGCTGATTGGCCGTGCCGGGTGGTGGAGGGTTACGACACATTTATAAATAACGTGATCTAACCCAAAAAACTTTATTATGAATAACATCCAGTGTGTACCCCATTTACTGACTGGTCGCCCCAATTAGTGAAGAGCATGAGTTGGAAAAAAATATTTCGTAAAAGCAAAAAAATTCACTGTCCTGTGGTTAAAACTGACACTTATCGAACATTCCTTTTCTAGGATTTGCTTCACACGAGCAATTAACCTTTTTACCGTAACAATATCATACAACACTCTTGTTATTTTTTTATGACTGATTACACGAATTGAAAGTGATCTTAATATTTCACACCGATAAAAAAATATTTACTTCTAAATGTTTGACAATTTATGTTGAGGCAAATATGACATGCCAAGTTGTGTAAAAAAGGAGCATTATCTTCTTAACAATATGTACTAACTGCCTGTACTTTGTTTGGCCTTCTACGCAGGAATCTTCCGAGAGCAGCAATACTACAATTGAGGATGAAGACGTGAAAGGTGAGTCGCAATCCGAAACGGCTGTTAACTTGCAATTTTTGCCATTTCATAACGAGCGCAAACATAACACGGCGAGCTGAAATTTTTAAACAATACGTGGAGTAAATGTGCCCAGCAGACAAAGACGCCTTCTGGCTGCCGAGCAGCGTACGAGGGAGATGCTGATTAAGTGAGGCGATCCAGTGATGTGACCTAAAGGGCCATGTGGGAATAAATGAAAACAAAACAAATTGAATTGATTTTCAAATTGTCTCTGCTCATAACTTCACATTGTGATTGCAGTCCCCCGCCGCACTCTTCGTGTTTCTTTGGTTTTCCCCTGTACAGTGTGCTGCAAATATGATACGCCTGTGCTGGTGTCGAGACTTAATTATTAATGAGTGTGCGGTGCTGAAGAGCCACTTACAGTGAAATATTACAGCAGCGCTCGTATTCATAGGATCCCGCTGTTTTGAACGGATATATT
Organism: Lethenteron reissneri; assembly: GCF_015708825.2. Taxonomy (NCBI): domain Eukaryota; kingdom Metazoa; phylum Chordata; class Hyperoartia; order Petromyzontiformes; family Petromyzontidae; genus Lethenteron; species Lethenteron reissneri. The sequence goes on from NC_083812.1 coordinate 2,438,383, forward strand.
GGGTTTAGTAATCATTGCATAACGATGGTCATTTGCCGGTTATTACACCATGTTCCCACAGTTGAGTTATCCTGCATGTTTTGTACCTCATCATGTTTAGTTTTATTCCTTTTTTTTGTCATTGCTCATTTTTGTGCGTGTGTTTCCTTTCCACCCCCCCTCCGTACCCTTTTATTTTCCTCACCCTAAACAAAAAACACTCGCCTGGATTGGTGTGATGCCCCCACACTCCCCGCCACCCCCCCCATCCCCTACCCACACTGCTCCCTCCTCCCTCCACTCCTTGCCCGATGCATGCAGCCGCGAAAAGTGCAGAGCAATCGAGCGCAGTTAAACGGACGGAGCCAGCGGCCCTGGCTAATGCTAGCGCTAATACGAGCCCGACGGTTAAGCCCACCCAAAGCCACTCGCTCCAGCTTTCTGAGTCCGATCGCTCCAACTCCGTGCAGTGTAAGTCATAGGGGAATGAGTGAATGTGAGGAAAGCTTGCATGCACCTGCCAAGCTGTGGGAGGAGCACTCTTTAGGGCGATTCTCCAAGATGTTGGCAATAATAATAATTATAACGTGTTTTGTAGGAGTTGAGAGGTTCATTTTGTTAACCGAGGCAGAGTTTTTTTTTATGAATACATATTTTATGGGAGGCAGAGGCGTTGGACATCCGTGACTAATAAACCAATTGGGTTCTTTTGAAAATAGGGGATCCTTGACAAGTTTGGAAACCGATACCCGGTGTTGCCTGGTGAAAATGTGCATTGTATTATGGTGTGACCCAGCGCCGAGTATCATTGCCATTGTGAAAAGGGATGCTCTTTGGGGGTAACCCGAGTCCCCCAGGCTGTTGCGTCACATAGTCACGCTGGCTTGTGGCAGTAGGGGGATACAGACATGGAGAGTCAGCTGAATGGTGAGTAGCCGCCTCCTCGGCACTCTGGAAATTTGCTAAATTCGACAACACGTTCGTAGCCTGGTGTCTCGTGACGGAGTTGCTGAAAGAGTTTTTGGAAATGTCAACAGGTATTTGTGTGTCTGTCTGTGAATGTATTTAAATGATCCATTATAAAATAGTGTCAAAGTCACCTTGCTGCTGGGCTCGGCGACGGGGAAGCGTTAGAGGAGAGAACAGAATTGCAGTGCGGAACCCACGGGCTTTGCATATCTGTGCCTGAGCCAAATAGTCTGCCTTGGTTAGCTGGCTTCGCCGTGTAATAACATCAATGCCAGTGGAATAATTTACTATGAGCATGGATGGGAAGCTTAAAATAGAGTCTGGATTAGTAAGCAGGTAGATATTTTGCTGCTGTGTGTGTTTGCGCATTCAGTATACAGACTCGTAAATGTCTCGCCATAGTTTGCATGCTTCTCCCTCTTCTTTTGGTGTTTGCGTTTGGTTTTATATATCGGTATGATTTGTTTATTTGAGACAGACATCACCATTGCTTTCATTTGAAGGTTGTGTTATTTATCCTTTTCATTTTGACACAAAGTATTGGCTCAGTGATGTGGTGTAGCTGTCCTCGCCTCCATACACATTCCTCCAGTTATTTTAGTGAAGGTTCTTGTTAAACAATGTGCAGCCTAGAATTAGCTTTGGTGTGTTCTGTCATCCAAGCCCAGGTGTCATCCAAGCCCAGATGTTTTGCATAGATAAAACTAACACATTAAAATTGCATTTTTAATTACATATCTCAGCAATTACACATTCGGTTGTCTCAACACCTGGTGCCAGAGTATCGCATATACAATGCTTGAGAGTAAACAGGGTTGACAGAACACATTTCCGTAGCTTTGTATGTCCAGAAAAACGCAAACCATGGTGATTGCTTATTAACAGTGTGCAATTTGTGTGGTTTTCCGTGTTTGTGAACGCTTAATTGACCCGAGATATTTTCTCTTATTCCCCGCACACACGTGACATTTTAAACTGCTCTGCCTCGACATCCCCTGCACTTGTTGAATTGCACTCCTCTTATTGACTGCCGTCTCCTTAATTGCATTAATTTTGTTTGATCCCTTGTAATTGTTTGCCATAATACACCTCTGCTGCATGGAATATATTAATATATAAATAAAAACGTCTGTCGCTTAACCCCCGATTCCAATTGTTGCTTTACGCTCTTGTCCTTGCTACCCATTCCATTCCTGTCCGCCCCCCCTCCACCGCCGCACAATCCTCGCCTCCCACATTCATCTCTCTTCCCCCCCCCCCCCGCTCCTCGTTATGTTCCACGCCGCTCGCTTGCATGGTTGCCTGGCGACCGCAGCACGCAAGCAGGAGATAATCAAGGTGACGGAGCAGCTCATCGACGCCATCAACAATGGCGACTTCGAGGCTTACTCGTAAGCGAGCGGCATCAGCCTCCACACGTCAGCGATTTACACCCCACCCCCACCCCCCTTTTATTTAATCGGTCATTTTATTTCTCGTCCGTTGCGGGGTCCTCTATTTATGGCCAAATTAATGGCAGTCATGTGCACGAAATATTAAGCAGGGTTTGCCGCTATAACCCTGCCATTGAATTTTGCCTTTTCATTGCAGGATTTGAAATCTTTTGTTACTGCAGTTGATTTATTAAAGAACCCTCCCTGAGTTGTCTGATTTCCAGGATTTATTTTGCTAATGTTGAGGATGACATTATCAACATTTAAGGTCAATTATTATAATACGGGAATAGCAAATGCTATCATGGCAAACAACATTTATTAACATTTGAAGTTATCAAATGCCTGTCAATTTTCAGCAATTGTTTGTACCAATTGTATTTTGTTTTGCTTTTTGTTCACTTGCTGCGTATTGCGCCACATGCAGGAAGATTTGTGACCCCGGCTTGACCTCCTTCGAGCCCGAAGCTCTGGGTAACTTGGTGGAGGGGATGGACTTCCACAAATTCTACTTTGAAAACCGTATGTTGTGTGCATGACACTGTTAAACCATGCAGTAGCCCTTATTTAAACCACAGAAAATAGCTTCATTTGTGGATTTTATTTGAGGTGTAACGATGCATCAATTCACAAATTCACATTATTTCTTAAAGCTCCTCACATTGGATCACGTGTTTAAACATTGATGTAATGGGTGCATTGAGCCCAACAGCTACTAGAGGCACTGCCATTAACCACAGTGATGAAACAAATATTGATTATTTAATTGTGTTGCGACACTGAATTGTGATAGTTCTTCCAATTGTCTTCGTGATGAATCGTTAGACCTCTCGTAATTATGTCACAAAGATTCCAAGAGGCCCATTTCAGTGCACGTTTTTATACCAATTTAGTTTTGTTTTAAGCATGGCCCTGATTCTAAAGCATTTAAGCATTTTATTGAAGAGAAGCCAAAACTAATTTTTTTTTGCCCCATTGTGAAATAATCAGGTAATGTAAAAAAAGGAGCTTTGGGGAGAGGAAGCGCAGAATTGAAGTGCATGGAGAAAGGAAACCCGCTCGGCCTTCCCAATGCAGTAACTTGACTTTTGGCTCGCAAGAAGGTGGCAGTACGAGAGCCTTTGCTGTTCCTTTCATCGATGCGGAAGTTCACAATTTTTCTTTTCTCGTCACCACCACCAGTCCTGTCCAAGAACACGCGCCCGATCCACACAACGATCCTGAACCCGCACGTGCACCTGATCGGCGAGGAGGCGGGCTGCATCGCCTACGTGCGCCTAACGCAGTACCTGGACGGCTCGGGCCTGCCGCGCACCCAGCAGTCGGAGGAAACGCGCGTGTGGCACCGTCGCGACGGACGCTGGCGCAACGTGCACTTCCACCGCTCGGGAGCGCCGTCCGCCCTCCCCGTCAAATAAGGTGAGCGGCTACCCGTTGCGTCAAGCCCCTTCGTTTGTTACACGATGTCTCGGCCCTTCCTCTGTTATTCCTTCTGTACCCTTGGCACTTGAACAACAATCAAAATTGTTTACGGAAAATTAAATAAGGTGAGCGGTGGCACGACGTGCCCCCCTTCCCCCCCCTATTTGAGGAGCCACTGAGCAACGATGACTCAAAAGGTTTGTGGGTTGTACCGCGTGCTGTTGAGCGCGATGTCCGACGTTTTTCCTCCCGTGTTGAGGGCTTCTTCAGCAAGTTGCGCTGCTGCTGTACAGCCCTCTGATGTGTTTTTGGGTTGTACCGCATGTTATTCGGCACGATGTCCAACGTTTCGCCACGTGCTGGGAGCTTCTGCGGCAGTGTTTTTCTTTCCGAATATTTTCGGTTTTCATTGTAAACATTTTCTATCTGGATGTGCTGGTTTCTTCTACACGTCAACTGTTGGCTCAAAAATCCCTCTTAAACTCTGAAGGCTTTTCTGGGTGCATAAATAATAACTAATTGCATGTAAATTATTATTTCTTAAATAGATTGTTTTGACAGAAATGTTACTATAAAAATGTATAACAATAATACATCTTGCCAAAAATGCAGTATTCTGAACATTCAATGAGCCCTTTCAGCCCACCTTGTCACAAACTGAAGCCATCACCCCCCTGAGTGAGGTCTCCACTTTGAACAGAAACATGATTAGAATCTGGGTGTTTTGAAAGTGGTCCAGTGCACTGCACTAGCACAAACAAACAAGCCTGCCTGGATCAAGATTACTATCTTGTGCTCTCTCAATGCTAATCCCACCGCTACTGGCACCACCACTGGCCAAAGCCATTTGTTGGACTCAGGAGATTGTGAAGGTTTGCAGAAGTTGCAATCATGTTGTCGTGACTTTTGAGTCTAGCCTTGTGCGTCACCGCTTTATCACCAATATTGCTTGTGATAAGGTAATGCTCTTAGTAGAAACCTTGTAACCCCAAATGATTAATTTATCAAGGTGGGTACGGTTGATTTTGTGGCTGAGATATGTGAATGATTGCATTGCCGAAGTGTGTAGCAAGGATAAACGATACTTTGACTGGGGTGTCGGCGTCACATTGCTGCAGTGTGGTGTGGGTAATTGCATGACAGCACTTTTAAAATAGTCGTGTTGAATATCAAGCTATGTGGTTGGGTGAATGATTGCGTATATTATATATGATTTGGAAAGTTGTGAGGCTGTACCGCGGAGTATGTTATTTTCCTGCATTGCATTGTGCGGCTGATTTGTTTGGCTACATTAGTTGTGGATATTTGCGGCTGCATTTGTGCAACATTGTTGATTGTGCGGTGCAGGTCACTGTGGCTGCTTTGTGTGGATGGGTAATTGAGCGGCCTCACCATACGATGTGAAGTGTGTCTGTATTGTGCAGAGCTGGAAATGTGCATGCCGTGTGTATCATCGCATTGCCTTGCTTAATATAAAATTCCGAGTTCGGTCATCGCTCATTGCCGATTTGCGTGGTGCAGGTCACCGCTCGACCGCTTAGCGTGGACGCGTCATTGCATGGCCGTGCTATAACATGCACTGCACACTGAGGGCAGTGCTGGCGGTTGAGTCGCCGCACTTTGCTGTGCGCGCGGAACGTTTTACCGACGTAACCCGGTGTGTGCTCGCGCGCGTGTGTTTTGTGTTGCCGTGTCACGCAGGCCGAGCGGGTGGTCTCGGCGATGGTGTGCTCCCTTGTGAGGCAGCCTCGAGCGAGCCGCCAACAGCGTCGCCCGCCGGGTGGCGCAGCAACGCATGTCGCGCCATCCCCTCCGCCCGGCTGCCTGCTCCGTAAAAAAAAAAGCACGTGACTCCATTGTCCTGTCGCGTCGCACTCTCTCTCTCTTTGGTGGATGTTTCAACTTGTTTCAGCGTACCGCACGGCGGCGCATAATACTTAAGCTAAAAAAACGGAAAAAAAAGTATATGTGTCATACATATAGCTGGCCAGGATGAAATTGTTGCATGAATTTTCTTAAGTACTGAAATTAAAATTGCAAAAAAAGGTAACGTTTCATATTTTTTTTTGTTTAAAAATTATCACCATGGCATGAAATTGTTACGTTGGTGTGCTTACAATTAGGTGTCGTAAATGGTATTGGATATGTACGTGAGCATTTGAATTCATCAGAAGTGATTTCTCGTGGAGGTGATGCAAACAAAAGAAGCATCATGCAGCTGTTGTTTTTTTATCATTATTATTACTATTATTAATGTTATTCTTACATGGAGGATCATCGTGTTGGGTGTAATTGTCATGTTGTAGACTGGGGAGGTTTATAAAAGCTTCCACTGAGAAGAACATTCAGAGGAACAGTCATTAAAGGTATCAAGCTGTGATGAAGCTTCCACTAATCAGAAGGTGTATTAGTTTGATAGAGGTTTCCGAAAACAATGCTTTTTTGAACGAACATTTTAATTTAAAAATGTTTCCGTTTATTTTTTTGTTTTATTTCCCCGCCCCCCTCCCCCCACCACCACCTCACGTAAAGTTCCTTGAGGCTGAAGGTGAAACGTCCCTCGCTGTGTGTGGTGTAAGGTCTCCTACGCGTGGCTGAGAATGTGGAACTACAGAAAGATCACAAACCTTTTTTCCCCGTTCCCGTGTGGAAACGGAGCTGTAGATTACGTTGGAGTTTGTAGCAGGGCGGGGGGAGGGGGTGAAAAAGACGGCGGTGTTGTCGAATTCTCCCCGTCCTTTTGCTCCCCCACACTTTACGAGGGGGCTAAGAGGCGCAGCAGAGTTGAGGGGGGGGGGCTCGCCACTCCTTCTGAGAATGCAGGCAGTTGTGCGTATGATGATGGCCGGTGCAGGGTATGTGGCTGGGTTCGAGTTATATTCGTTATTTTTCTTGTTTCAAGTCATCGTGGCAGTGCTGCGTTGAGTATCGGGGTCTGTTGAGTTGCCCCCCCCCCCCCCCCCCCAGAGTACTGGGGTGAGTGCAGAAGGCCAGAACACCGATGTGAGTGGGATTGATGAAGCCTTTTCTCGAAAGTGAACTTTCATATTTTTAGCATTGTAACATTTTCGGCAATGTTCTCTTTTTTGCGTTTAATTGTATTTGTATATTCCAGGCTTTAATTAAAAAAGGCTTTGGAAATTTTTTTTTTACAATTTCATATGTGTGCGAGAGAGCGCGTGGGAATTTTATTTCGGTTTTGCATATCGATCACTAATTGCTAGCAACTACTTTTTTCGTGACTATTTTTTGGGATTTTTTTTGTGCAATAACTTATTTCCATGATTGGTTTGAAATAACAACAGCACAGATGAAGCACTGCAGGCAGAAATAAGGGAAAGTAAAACAAGTTTTTAGGTTTATATGACATTTGAATTTGACAGTTATTAAATTGTAGTGTATTACATTTTAATACAATTTAGGTATAGATCGGTAAAAATAAAGAAAGTGCTGTTTTTCAGTGTATCACTATCATGTCTGATATGCAACTTTTAAACACATTGCAAACAGATTAATGCCTGCCAAATAAAGATTTAAATGCATGTACTGCTTATTTATTTAAAACAAAAATAAGAAAAAAACTTAACGTGAACTGGTATGAAATATTAAACATATTAAGTTGCAGAGCTTAATTAAAATAATTAACAACAAAAAAACGGTGTAATCAGTTAATCTTTCATTACAAATTGAATGTTATATTTGAACACGGTAAATGTAGCCTGCTCCGTTGGTTACCTTTTTAGAGTCTTGTATTTGAATTAGTTTTTTTTCTTCCTGGAATGCTTTTGAGTTGTATCATTTCTAAGCATGTTGTTCCATCGTGTTTTACTTATCTGAGCAACACAATGTGCAACTTTAGAGAGGGCGTCGACCAGTCCAATGCCTTCTTCATCCGAGCGTGTTTTTAGAGAGCAAAACGTGCACGGTAAAAAAATATATATATCTAGGATAACAAAAAAAAATACAAACGAAATCGTTGAACGTTAATCCATCTCGCGCGCGCGGTGCACGGCACTCCAGTTTGCAAGTCGTAACAAAATGTGCACGGGTGTTGTTTTTTTCGCTGAAGAGCTGATGTTGGTCAAAGAGAAAGGTCTGTGGGTTGGCAGGAATCGTTTATTGACTTCCTGAGTGCTTACATTTAACAACAACAAAAAATAGATAACAGTATTTTGTGAACTGTAGAACTTGGGGCGTAGTTACATTTTCTATCTGAAGAAGTAGAAGAGAATTAAATAAAAAAAGGAACAATTTAGGAGTGGATGCAAAATTGAGGCCGTTTATTTGCAGGAATGTGAAAAGATAGCAAGGACGATACCCGCCCCCCACCCCTGCTGCCCCCTCTTCCCCCCCTTTTGGTGAACATAGTCCGTTATTTTAACTCAAATAGTTTATAATCGCTTGCTGTATGCTGCATGATGACGTAGTGTAATGTTGTTGGCAGGAGTCGGGCTGCCTCTTGCGTTCTGTAACCCGTATGCCCGATTTGCTCTGCCCGTAGCTCTTTCCTTCAGGATATGTTCTTTCACTCTTGATTTTTTGGGACGTGTTGTACTTCGATATTTTTCCCTGCAAGACGTGTCGCATCTTGTAGAAAACAATAAATTCGCTTATTGAGACTGTAAAGAGGCGTTGCGTCGTGTCTGTGCGTGTCGATCTGCACGATTGAATTAATGCGCGAGTGAACGGTTTGTGTGCGATGTTCATTGGAATAAATCCTCGTCGTTCGGTTGTCATCGGTGGCGTAGTAACGACATTATCAGCTCAGGGGGTGCAGAAATCGGTCAGGTGGGGTCCCACTTTGATTTGCCTCGCACGGTCGCACAAAGACTCCTCTTCCCTAATTACATCATCATTACGCTCACGGTCTCAAACATTTAAAACAGTCTGCCTCAGCAGCAGACCACGCTTTCCCACCTGATGACGGACGCTTGTGTTGCGCCCGAAACGTGATTTTTTTTATTTTATACCTACGTGACTTTACCGAAAACACCAAAGAGTATACAGTATCTCATGTTGATAGTCAAAGGGGCCGCCAACTCGTAGCTTTGGCCACCAGGGAGGGGCAAGGCACCCCCTGCCCAACACGTGAGTAATGCTCCTGGCTGTCACGTGGCGGCTGACAATGAGGCACAGCTACTTCCAAGTCTTCCTTTCTCTGATCGTGGCCGATCGATTCCTGTCGGTCAACGTTTCGAGTTCTCCTTTGTGTCGTTAGAGGCTGCCCTCTTGCGTGGACAGCATCTACCTTTTGTATTCCTCCCCACATAGCAGTGCCGGGATTTTGGTGGTAATTTGTTGGCCTCCATTGTTTAACATTTCCAAACCAAAGAAGTCTGCATCTTTATCATTTGCACCAAAGTCTCTCACGTTTTCCTTGTGTTTTTGTCGTGGCAATATTCCCGGGATCCTTCTCGGCCAGTTCATCTCTGCAACCAAGAATCTCTCATCCTCCCCTACCTTTAGGGGTCCAGTCACGAAAACTTCAAATCTAGATTATCCAGCATTTAGATCCATAGAGTAAAACGGATCACAAATGCGTGGAATGGGATTTTTTAAAAAATATTTGATTGTTCTATATCTGAAAATATGCATTTAGGATAATGGTAGATAAACACACAACAGACAAAATCAACAAACTAATCAATTATTTATTCCAATCGACTTCATTGAATCGCGGTGGAATGGTGAACTGTGACGCGCATTTAAAGGAAACGAAGAGAGACAGGTTTTTTGGAACGCTAATTGCTTTTATTTTGAAACGTGGCTAGGTACGTGTGAGTGTGCTATTGACCACCCATATATAAGACTGCAATGCGCAATATAGGCACGTGTGATGCAGCACCGTCACCCCCACGGGATACAAAACGGTCGTGGTATCAAAAACAGTGCACAGGGTTATCGATGATCGCGTCACATTACAGCATGTTCAGTGAGTTACAAAACAAAGCGCATCCGCAATTATTAGGAGAGCGGCTTGCGTGCAAAACGCCGCAAGTGTCCAAATAAATGTCGTGTATGCGACTCACTCGGTGAACAACAACAGTACAGTGATGTCTAATAATAATTGCAGACAAAGCAGGACAGCAAATGTGAAGGTAAACTTTAGGAACGGCATGGCGCTTCTAAAAATAAGTGCCGCCGCCGGGAACGTTGACATCCTCGTGATAATGTCACGCGTGATATAGCTTCACGTGCTTTTATATGTTTGCCTATTATACATAGAGGGTGTGTGTTCTAAAATCCACGTAATGTCTTGCACGCGCTCCTACTCGCAAGGAATATTTGTATAAACGTAGCTTGTGTCTTCCGTTCCCTGGGTCGCGGTAAATTCAAGCTATGACTACAATTTCCGCAGCGAAATGGCCTGAGTCGAGGAGAGGTTGGGTGGGTTTGTGTACGTGCACCTAGCCTGGCACAAGTGTGTGAATAGGTATTTTTGTTGTTGGTGTGTATTGAACATCCGACTATGCCAAATGTTGACAGTGGGGAGCACAGGTGGTGCATCTGTCAGCCTTCTCGGTTAACCCCTGACACCTGGGTTTCTTCCGTTACCTCCTGCCAGCGAGCCTTCACACTTCACGTGGCATCAAAGTGCACCTCACCTGGCACAAGCGCCTGGTGGTGACTTCACCACTAAGTGGCGAATGTGTGTGTGTGTATGTTGTGTCTTAATAAACAGCACCTGCCCCAATAGTCCACGCTCTATGCGGGGGGAGGGGGGGTATTTTGACGCGTGTGTTTTGTAAGTGCACATGTGAATGTCTGGCTCTTGCCAGACACATTTATTGACTTTCTTTTACTGTCTTCGTGACGCAAGCGGCATTAAGCAGATGCGGTCTGGTCCGAAACGTGGCGCTTCTTGCTCAATTTATGGAGTAAGGTGAAACCTTGCATCTTATACATCGTATTCATATACAGTAGTAAGTTGAATGTATCCTAATCAGCTTAAAATACAATTTCCCACCCCCCATCATCTTCCTTTTCATTATCGTAATCCTTGACTTAAAATATTTCCTGACTACAGGAATTCATATTATCTGGGTATTTTGGTAAAGTCATGTAGATTGATCGCAACGTTGTAGTTTTTTGTTATTTTGTTATTTTCTTTGAACCTATCTACGTGACTTTACCGAAAGGCCCAAAGAATATCGTAATCTTTTTCATCTTCCTATTCACCATCATTTCCACAATCATCACCGCCACCGTAAATCATCCTCATCATCGAACATTGTCCATTCACTGCTGGGTGAATGCGAGCCTGCCGTGCTGGTTATGAGACACGTGGTCTTGGGCAGGACGCCTCCCTAGAGGGATGATGACGATGGCAGCCGAAGGCTTGGAACGTGCCAGGCAGGGCCGACCACCGTGCTGATGGAGCGATTCGGATCGTATGCAAGAATGTCCAACGCCAAGCAGGCCCGGGCAATCTTTGTCTCCCTTACGACAACCAACACAGTCCAAACAGACCACCGCGTGTGCCAAGGACATACAATCCTCGTGTTTAGTCGAGTCGGCCGACACGTGACCAAGGCTTTCCAAATCGCACTTAGTTGTGCATGGCAGTTAATGGTAGGTGCTAAGGTCATAGACAAGTGCTTTTGCAATTAATAGCGGTGATACAATATGAATACACGGCTGGGCTTGTGGCGTTGGCGATGCCTTTGATTATGTAAGTACCAAATTATCACGACCACTCTTCGTCTTCGCCAGAGAAGGTCTGTCGATATGACATTCACTGCTTAATGCCACGAGTCGCCACTAGGGTCCCGTTGCGTGAGACCTGCTTAGATTAAATTATAACAACGTTCGCGGACCAGCCCTCTTGTCAATCCACTGCTGAGATGAGGGCCTATGAACAAATTGGCCAGAATATACCCAATATCAGATTTTATGGGATTTAAGCAGGGCTGAGCCTTGGTAGTGCCTGGATGGGTGACCTGCCATCAATAATGTTACAGGGCGTTGCGTGATTACGTTGTCAGCAGAGGACTTTCCACATTAACTCGCTCGCACTAACTAACCAGCGCGGCTTTGTCTCATACCTCCAACGACTAAGATTGCCACCTGTCCAGGATTAACCCGCTGCGGGCGTCTTGTGGTCAAGTGGCAGGAACTCGTTTGTCCCGAGATCTGTTGGCATTTCGTTGAGTTGTATTACGGTGCACTTGCACAGTCTTGATAGCGGTAGGCTGACTGAGAAATATGTCTGGGTTTGGTCTGCTGCGGAAAAGGTGGCATCCCTAGCCACAACCCTGCCTCACACTGCACTCTAAATCATTACCATAAAATGTGAGCCCTCTGCCAAACACCCGAGCGCCGTGGCCTTCTTTGGTTTCATCATTTCTATCGCGATGTATTCTTTGGCATGTACACTATAGTGATATTGTTATCCGCACAATAACAACAACAAAAAACCATGTTGATCCAGCAAGCCGTGGGATCCGCACTAATAACATTAAACCGCAAAGTGTCTCGGGATGAAAGAAGAAAAAAGGGGGGGGGAGGGGGGACCGCACAGAACAATACGTGAGCCTTGCTTGGAGCTCGAGTGCAAATCCGGTACGAGTAATGATACCCCCCCCCCCGATGCCTTGGCGGATAACCCTGGAGCTTTCTCCACGTGAAGAGGCTATTCGACGGCCGGATAAAAAAAACCGCTCGTTCGGACCGGAAACAAATGACTACGCGCAAACAGAAGTGCCCTCGACAACAAGGCAAAGGGAACGCAAGAGGAGGCACCAGCATGGCTTTGCACGTCCAGATGCCATCACCAATCTCGCGCGATATTCCGACAAGAGCCTTTTTCCTCACAATTCACCAAGTGTCCATCAGTATCGCCAACCCATTCGGATAACTTGGGACGAGAGCACAGAAAATGGGAATGTACAAGAAAAAAAAATCTCGAAAATCCCAGTAAATATGTGAGTTACGATATTGGGCGTTTGTATAATTACGAGAAATCTTTCAGAACATTTTCTGTACTCGGGTCCCTGTTATTGATTCTTCGTGTCATATTTACACACTACATACACGCACATATCTGCACAGTCCACATGCTTAAGATTGTCATAGCAATCAAACCTCCACGGCACATACCACATACTCTATATTCCTTCTTGCAGCATGTGTCATACAAGTGAGGTGCCTAGTAAAAATTTTCAAAGGCAATTATTCACTTAAAATAAATTCTAAAAGCTTTAATGGTCAATATTTCCAACCGGAAATTACTAAAAATGATCCAAAGCACTTATTAATAATATAAAGTGACTTTTTTTTACTTTCACGCGTAACATATCGCGGTGTTTTGGCCTGCTGGCTTACTTAGGAAATATCCTAAACAAACATTTTATTATGTCCAACGTATTCGATTTTCCCTGCATGAGTTCGCTGAAACAAAAACTGTATATAACTTTAACAACATTCATATCCGGGAATGCTTTCTTATTCTGTAAACAAAATAAATCTGTAGCCTATATATTGTCACATCCCAAATTTCCAATCGAAACGCCCGCAGAAGGCGGTGCATCACCGCGTGTTAGAGAGCGGCTGACGGAAGACGACTTCACAGAACTAATTCTGAGACCCTTTCAGTTGTCCCCCCGTCCATGCTAGGTGGTGCACGACGGTTAACCCAAGTATTTTTTTTTATTCGCAGGGCTGTAAATATTTCAAATTGTACAAAAAAAACATGTATTTAACGAGAGGTTTTTGCGTGTGTGTGTGCAGTCATTGATGACTTGGGCTGATATCGTTAACACCCCACTGTTAAGAAACCAGATTATTCACATCTAGCTTTAACGCGCATTCAAACGCAGGATATCGTCAGTACTCATGGTGCATCGTTCTAGATCATTGGTTCTTGACCTTTACCTGCAGCCTTTGCACCCCTTTGGTTCTCAATCGTAAAAAAAAGATGTTCATAAATAGAGGTTTGATGAAACAAAATAGTTGTGCTTACGTGCCCTGTTCTTTAATTTGTGTTTCGATGATTTACCTTCTACAAAAATCTGGCTGTGTCTCGCACCCCCAGAAAGGGCATATCGCACCCCCAGGGGGTGCACCCCAGGTTAAGAAGAAGAACCACTGCTTTAAAGGCTATCATGAACCCTTCAGCCACCTACAACCACCTCTTTGGAGCCCATATTTCAAAGTTTGTTTCGAGCCTCGACTGTAACGAGTAGGCTTCTCGCAACACTTTCAACAGTGTTTGTTGTTGCGGTTTCTTTTTGTATCGCCACGAGCGGCGATTCAACCTTGAGAGACCGGGCGATGCCTGCTGCGTTGTACAATTGCAAACACGGAATTATTTAAGTCGTCCTTTCTGCCAAAACGGTGACGATACACACATTGTACAGTCCGCGTAAATAAATGAATTTGTGTTCGTTGTTATTACTATTGTGCCGGAACAATATATTGCTTCTGTTGATCCTTTAAAACCTGACAGTTACGTAACGTGAAAGCTATACATGTCACGGGCTGGTGCGCGCGCGTTAAGGTATTTATTATTCAGCGTTCGTGGCTGCATCGTGTAACGTTCCTCTCTGTCTCTGCGCATAATTTTAAATGCTACAGCGCTCGCGTGTTCCGTCCGCATTGAACAGCAGCACTCATCACAAGTCGACACCTTGGACACGTGAAAGAACCGCACGCATATCTGGGTGAGAGGGTTAATCTTCGTGTGTCGGTGTGTATACGAGGGGGTGTATGCGCATACGTGGGAGCGGTGGTACCGCGGTTAGCGTGCCGCACTGCGAACCTGGCAACCCGAGTTCGGTTCCCGCTCACGACCAACATCAGTGAAGATTAATTGAACCGGTCCTGGGCCTCCCCTAGATCGACTCGGCCTCAAATGAGTACCTGGTGCGGTGTGGAAACATCCCCACTCGGGAGACGAAGGCGGCCGGGCGTTGTGCTGGCCACCCACGTGTGACGTGCCGGCCTTCATAGGTGCTCGCCAACAAGCACTTGCCCCAACAGTCTGTTAACGCTGCACGGGGGATCTTTGTCTTTGTGTGCGGATGAGGCTCGCGAAGGGTGCTCCTGGAAAGTTGTCGGCAGCCGCCCTCCAGCAACAATGGGATTTGGAGGCGCGACACTCGGCAATGAGCAGAGTACCGGGCCGCTCAGCAACAAATTGGCACGGTGGTGAACGAAAGTGGCGCATTTGTCGGTCATCTGGGTCAGTTTAAACCTTCACCACCAGGAGCAGTCCCGTCACCTCATGCCAGCGAGCCTACCGCACTTCAAGAGGCCTCAAAGCGCACCTAAGATGACACGAGCACCTTCACTGCCACTGAATGGAGATGATAGGCCGTTGTTTTTGTGCGTTATGGTCCATGCTTCCTTAATAGATGCTTGCTAACATCACTTGGTCATCGAGTCTCCGCAGTCATGTTGCATCTTTGTATGTGCTGTGATTGTGTGTGTGTGCGTGTGTGCACGGATGCACCGGTTTGCTGTCTCCTCTCGACAACAGAGACGTCGAGAAATACAGTGAAATACAGAGAGACAAGGGACATGCAGACATGGAGACATGGAGACGACAGACACAAAGAGAGGCCGAGGCACAGAGAGAGGTGGAGACGAAGAAGGCACGCGTACAAACAACAGGGAACAGAGGTGCAGTGACAGCTTGACACAGAGACACGGGGGTGAGACAGAGGGAGACAATTTTCGGCGAGGGGCCGGAATCAAGCGGCTTAAGTGAGGGGTGGAGCCTCTCGCGCACAGACGGCAGCGCGCACATCTGAGGGCAGCTCGCTCGAGACGAGACAGCGACCGTGAGGACCGATCACCGGCTCAGGCCCTGCCAGCCCCTGGGCCTCGTGTTGTGATCCCGACTCCCGTCCACGGGGGACACGAGGCCCGGCGAGCCCCGGTGCGAATCGACCCTCGCCGCGCCCCCGCGCTCTCCGTCTGCGGCGGAGCTCAGAGACCTCCGTCTCGCTGCACCTCCAAATCCTAGACGGCCACCGCAGCCCCCAGCTCCTCCAGCTCCTCCAGCCGCCGCTCCGATCCCTACCCCCACTCCCGTTCTTTGCTCGGGGCCGAACTGGAAGATCCGCGGCGCTCGCGAGCTGCCGAAGGAGCGCGGCAGGGTGCCCGCGGACCGGCGCGCCGCCGCCGTCGAGGACGACGACGCCGGCGACGGCGTGGGGTGGCCCGTGACACGGTCGCGCCACTCCTCGGGCGGCCGCGGGAGGGTCTTGCGGCGGGCGGCCGCCAGCACGGCGCGGGCCACCATCGCCGGGGCGGAGGTCGTTTGGAAGGCGGCGTCCACGGAGCCGAGCGGGGAGCGCGCCGCTGCCTCCCACGGCGAGAGCCCCGTGGGGGGCAGGCCGGAGGTGCTGGAGGAGGAGAGGGCCCCGCGCGGGCCCGAGGGACGCGGGGACAGCGGTGACCACGGGTAGGGGTCCGAGTAGGCGGAGAAGGCGTCCTCGGCTTGGGGCTTCCATGTGAAGTCCTGCGGCGTGCGCGCGGTGGACAGGGCCGACAGACAGACCGACTGTTGGATGGAGGGACAATGAGGAACAACAGACAAGCGGGAAGGCAGCCGCCGCGCAGGGAGCCGGCACCAACAATTGCCAAAGCTCAATGGTCCTCTACATACAAAGCTGCTAACGGCCAATTAAATGAGTGGTAACATTTGGAAGATAACCAGGGCACCTGGAGAAAACCCGCACATGTGAGGGGGAAACACTCTATCCCATACAGACAGAACGGGTGGAGAACACATTATTGCTGTATTCTCCTGGTAAGCCAGGCCATGGAAATAGTTTCCCAACATTTGTGCGATCTGCCAACCCAAGAGAAACAGGCACAGAGACAAAAAAAAACATGGAAAAGACAGCAGACTCAAAGTGAGAGAGACTCATGGTCATGGACCGTAACACAGAAACAGAGAGACAAAGAGATCTGGAGAGATGGAGCCACTGAGATAGACACACAGGGCGGCACAGAGAAAGATGAAAATAGGCAAACGGGAAGATACAAATCAGAGGCAGACACTGAGAGCAGTGTCAGACAGGGATAGAGAGAGACACACACACACAGAGAGATATTGAGGGAGACAAGCTCAAATAATATTGTGGCCATGAGTGGAGTTTGGTACCAGGTGCCGTAGTAAATGTGAGTTTGACAAATTTCCTTCATGCTGCCCCTGCAAGCGAATTGCGCAGTAATTCGCCCATGATTCACTTTTATCGGTCATCTCAAAAACATTGCCACCATAAAACTTTTGTTTCCATTTTAGGTGAAACCTAAAAAGTGAAATGTCTGGTCCAGTACTTTTGATTGACTGCCCTGGGATATCAAAGTCGCGTAGCAATGCATTATTGAATCCATCCGTGTGGAGCTTTGAGCGTTTTTCTCACTCTACGCATGGGAGGTTTTTTTTTCCTCTTCTGGCTTCTCCGGTTTGCTCACAAATACTACAAAGTACATGAATGTATTTGGTGGAATATCGTAATTCCAGACTTTTCCTGGCTAAATAAATGACATTTTTGTGCTATTTTTTTAAGCAGGTAATAATGTTTGCTTCTTTTAGCAAGTGAGACCTGGATGACCTGGATGACCAGGTCTCACTTGGAACCAAAAAATCGGTGATAGGTTTCATTGAAAGAAAACATTTATTTGAGTTTTAAAGTGTAATGATCCAGTTATACGTGTTCAGCCCACGTAGTAGTTTTAGGCCTAATGTATTGCCCTTAAGCCTCCACCACCCGACAAGATTGTCAGGTGATATTATATATAATTTGTGCTATTTATACACGTGCCAATGTAATTGATCAGATGCTGACCAATAAAGCATCCCGCCATGTCCGTCCGGTGTCCCTCTGAGCTGCATTGGCTTCCGATTCCCGAACGATTACATCATAAGGTCACACTCATTTCACACAAAGTGCTCGCCACAAAGGAACCACAATCCTTTGCTGATCTCGTCAAGGAGCACAAACCATCACGCACACTCCGGTCATCCTCACAGCAGCGGCTTTTGGCTGCTTGCCATCGAACAAAGACGGTCACCGAATCGAGCGCTTTCAGATGCGCTTCTGCGGCCGTCTGGAACGCTCTTCCTTCCAATATTAGGAAACCACTGGAGCCATGCACTTTTAAATCATCTAGACTGAAAACTCGTTTCTATAAAACTGCTTTTTTGTGTTTCGTTTGTTGTCCTTCCCCCACGCCTACGATTAGCGCGGTTGGCTACGTACGGTGCGAAAGAAGTCCAACATACATATACAAAGCTCCTCGCTGAATTCAACATTTTTTAAGTTGGATTAAGAAATGTACATTTCACCCATGCAGCTCGAGACCAATATTTAATGTGGCAAGTTGACAGCAATAGTCACTGGATGTGGTAACATGTCCTGGAAAGCCAGTGCCAGATTAACCTAGTGTGGGGCCTGTAGCATGATGTTATAAAGGGGCCCTAATAAGAAAACACGTAAATATTAAAATACATTATTTTTACTTGCATAGTAAAGTAATTGTATTTTTCAATTTGCTGTACAGCCAAATAATACGACAAATCGCTAACCTTAAACACCCAGTCGTTCATAAAAATCGAAGGCGTTATAGTACTATAGTAATAGAGCGAGTGCAGAATCACTCAACCGGAATTGATAGCTTGAAAGCATTTAGCGCAGGGGTCTTTGAAAGTGCGGGGCCCGTAGCATTTGTAGATTCTTTTGCTACGAGGATAATCCGGCACTGGTGGTAACAGTAGCGAGGGACAACGTTGAGTCGAGGCAAAGAAAATTGATTTTGCTGAGCAACGATTGGTCTACACAGCACACAACCTCCGGAAGTCATGTGATCTTCGTCGACGATTATTATTGGAAGTTGCAATCTCATATGACCACCAGGGGGAGCAGCGATCACGTTTGACAGAATCGGGCTGTTTCCGGTGACAATCACCAGCAACATTCGCTCGGAATCTTCTACAGCTTATCGTGGCCTTTAGGTTTATTCCAGACATCGCTGAACGATGTAGCCATGTGAACTGAGCGTATCACCAGCAGCTGCTAGCCAACCGCGTGGCTCGCTCAGCAAGTCGTGATAAGGATGGGAAGGTTTTGAGTTCAAATCCAAGTCGGGAGTTGACTCAGCCCCTCAAGACATTGAGTCGTTACTAAAATGAGAACCACATCGTGGAAAATCAACAGCTGTGATCCTATGGATGTACTCGGTCACACCACGGGAATGTGGAACTTCCACCACTAAATCATGGTTATTAATGGAAATATAAGTGCCACCCAGGGCGCAATTGAGCACGGGGCCCACTTTGGCTTTTTATAAATACATTTGTAATGCGATAATGTTGAACTCTTTGTCAATCCACGGCTGAATGAAAGCCTTTCCACAATGTGTTAGTTATAGGGGCTTGTGACCATACTTCACCACGCTGGCGGGGTTGGAGAAGGGCGTGTTGAGTGGCCCCAGGACCACTTCAAATGTCACTCCCCACTGACCTTAGCTTTGGCCAGGAATCAAACTCAGGGTCGCTGGGTTCGTGGCGCAATGCACGAACCACTACGCCCCCACACCCAATGCCGGATTATTATCCTCGTAGCAACCCTATCACATGTAGCTACGGGGCCCGAACTTTCAAGGGCCCCGCGATAATTGCTTTCAAGCTATCAATTCCGGTTCAGTGATTCTGCACTTGCTCTATTACTATAGTAATATACTGCCTTCAACTTGTATGAACGACTGGGTGTTTAAGGTTAGCGATGTGTCGTGTTATCTGGCTGTATAGCAAATGAAAAAATACAATTTACTATGCACGTTAAAAATGTGTTTTTTTTTCTTCTAGATTTGAAGTTTTCGTGACTGCAAGGATCCATACTCTTTGTTTTTTTTGGTAAAGTCACGTAGGTAAAAAATAAAAAATAAAATAATAATAAAACAACTAAATTATATCACGACGTTTCGGAAGCTTGTGTTGCTTCGTCGTGATTTAATTTAGTTGTTTTATTTTTTATTTTATTTTGTTTTCACCTACGTGACTTTACCGGGGAAAATGTATTTATTTAGGGCCCCTTTATAACATATGCTGCAGGCCCTGCACTAGCGTAATCTGGCACTGCCCACACCCCAATACACAGGTCATGTCGCCTAAAATAAACCGTGATAGAGATAATCAAGCCAGTCGGGCTGCTTTGTCCTCTGCGTCAGACACATGGCTATGGCTGCTTGCCAATTTGGCGCGGGACGGTCCATTGATTAAGATTTATTCTTTAGATTATGACGCATGCTTCCAAAACGCTGCGCGTAAGATCCGACGATTGTAAATGATTGTGTCGTAATATGTTCACATGACCGCAGCAGCAGCAGCAGCAATATTCCATTCGCCGGCCCGAGGAGGGAGCGAATCAGCTCGGAGTCGTTACGTCACCCTGGGTCTATCTGCGTTTGGCCTCATTACAGGGACGCGTCGGATGCACAGACGGATACACGATACTGTGGGAAGGTGAATAAGGGAATGGGTGAGTTAGCCGCGCTGGGATCACTCGTACTAGGAGCTTGGGTGATCTCATTCTGACCTCGGTGGTTTCGGTACGCGAGGTCGCAATAATAATGTCAGTTCACGGGCGGTGCCACGTGGGTTTGTTCAGGAGCCCTGCGACACGAGGTGAGCTGCCTGCCAAGGCCAAATGCCACGGCTCGGTGAGATCGGAGCCGATCCTAGGCGCCCACCTCATCTACCTTCACGAAGACGGACGGACCAGTGTGGTGAAGTATGGTCAAACAACCCCCATGACCGACACGGCATTGAGAGGCATTCATCCTAGATTTGAAGCTTTCGTGACTGCAAGGATTCATACTCTTAGTTCTTTTGGTAAAGTCACGTAGGTAAAAAATGAAATTAAAATTAATAAAAATAAAACAATAGTAGTAATGTTATTGTTTTATTTTTATTAATTTAAATTTAAATTTTTACCTATGTGACTTTACCGAAATAACTAAGAGTAAGAGTAGGAATTCATCCATCAGTAGATTGACGAAGGTGATGCAATATATTTTAGTGGGATACATTTGTGGGCCTCATATTACTACCGTTTTCAAGGTGTCACTTTTTGACGGGAGGTATGTCAATTTAGTTGGTTTTCACCAGCTAACAGAGCAATGAAATGCTCCTAATTAAAATGCGCTTTGTTGATTTATTTAGCAAAGCCTCACCGAGTCTCCACACTCTTATAGGAGGGTACTGTGTGTTAGATTGTGGGCAACTTCCGTTGCTGAGTGGCTTCACATTGGAGGAAAGCTGAGTGCCCGGAAGAAAACTCATGCAACGGGGGAGAGTAACACCAAAATCTCTGCACAGATAGAGTCACAAAAACACTGCTCCACTGGAATCTCCTGATATACCCCATGTCCTAACCAGCCTCAGCTAGGCTTGCCACCTGTCCCGGAGTTCACGGGACACCCACTCCCTTGTTAAGGCAGCTGTCCGGAGAAACTTGTAAGTCTTCCCAGAAGATTTAAAGTCCCGGCTCTTGCCGGTTGCGCAATAATAATGATAATATGCCACTCGAGACGAGGCAAATTGACATGTGGCTCTACCCTCTTCCGGCATTGTCAGACATTCTTCTCCCTGTGATATCCGCACCGGATGTTTTTTCAATGAACCTCAGGAGGTGGCAAAACCTTGGCCTCAACCTCGCTTAGTCTCCGAGAGACCGCATGAAATCCCGTTCGCATTCGCGCCGCTTTTGTGACGGGTCACGTTGGACACCCGATGTATCAATCGCCAGTCGCAGGGGGGACAAATGAAAACCCGCTCCCGCGTGTAGCGCAACACCGCGAGTCGGTGCATGGACGACGTTTGCGTGCATCCCGCGTCGCGCAGGGGAAAGAACAAGAAGAAGAAGACAGTCGAGCAAGGGTTGAAATCAAGGAGAGCAGATTTAATGCGAAAGAGAGAACAACAACAAATCCACCCAACATCATCGACGTCATCATCCAAGAAGGGGAGGGGGGGGCGGTAAAGAAGACTGCGAGAAGATGCTGAACGGAGACGCGGGAGACAGCGGTGGCGCTCACAGAATAAATCGGGCGCGTGCGTGCGGACACGCGCACGTGCAGACACGCGCACACGCACACACAGGGAGGGCTCAGGAAAGTGGGCGCCAAGTAGCGGAGCAGCAGCGACAGTGTCCGGTGAACAGCAGCAGCGAGGCAGCAGACGGTGGGAAGGACGTGAAGAAGTGTGTCCGTGCGTCCCCCGCTTTGAGAGGCAGGGTCGAGATGCGTTCATTAGAAGGCGGCCGCGCAAGTTGTCGCGTTGGGGTTTTGTGTTCACGTTTGCCCAGCTGGTGTCAATTTCGCGTCGAGTTCCGGACTGCGGAACTCGCGTTGAAAACAGAGTGCCCAAGTCGCCCGTGCTGCTGTTGACTCCCTTGTCCCCGTTCGAATCCAGGCTCAAGACATTTTCCGTTTTTGTCCCCCTCCGCCTGTGACCGACCGCATCTTTCTTTCCGTAAAACGAACGACCCCACTGTGTGTGAACGGCGTCTTGACGTTCATACAGCACTTTTTTTTCTTCCAAATTCCTGCTGTGTTTTTTTTGTTTGTTACATATATAAAATAACAAACGCACTGCGCACGGGATGACAACGCGCCACGAACGACCTCCGTTGCTTGATTTAAAAACATACCACTCGTAATAATCGGCCTGGAGCGACGCATCGGGTTGTCGATTACTACCGATCATTGTGCTCGTGCGAGCCAGCGACCAGCGAGAAGCCAGCCAAATTCACCGCAATGCAACCGAGTCAACGCGTGACTCAAACGGCCGTCCCGAATAGCGACGTTTCGTTTTCATCGCAATGAGGGCGAATCGTTACGCCACACACACACACACGAATAAATATAAGAATCTCTAGAATCGTTGCTACTCGTATTATTATTAATATGGCTCCTCTTCGGAGAAGAGATAAGTGTGAGCAGGTGAGAGAAAGTTGGAGATCGTAGCTAGAGACAGCGGCTCTGGGAACTTCGTTACAACAACAACAGCAACGCCTTGAGGTGGCTTCTTCCATGCAATTATATAACGAGTAGCAGGTGAATTCAAAGTGAAAATGTGGCTTTTTTTACTGTCACTCTGGAGGGAAAGAATATGGATAATTCTCTTTTTTATTAATTAAAACAATTTTCTCCGTTGAAACTTTTGAACAAATAATTGCACCCAGCCGTGATTGCAATCGGAGTTGTCGTATTGGCAGACACTGAGCTGCAGCAGTAACTTGTACAAAGCAAATAAATGCATTAGCCTTGACCCTGTGTGCGCGTGCTCAAAATCTGGCATGTTCTGTTCGCAAGCTACTGCGATAATGGAACAGACAGCCCGAGTTCCCATCTCCCACCTACAACATAGGGCAACCACTGTAAATCACTTCCTCGGATTCAGTGCAGCAGTTTAAATGAATGCAGATCATTACTATTATTTTAAAATAGTAAATTAAAGGAATTCCGCAAATTGTATCCCCCATTGCAGCCTTGGTGTCACGTCGTGGGACAAACGTCACAAGCCAGTGCCACCCTCCTCCGGGTTGGGGAATGGTCCACAGAAGCGGACGTCGAAGAGCTACCTCCGAGATGGCTTTTCGAGCGACCTCCGGTCCACACAGCAGAGGGCGGAACTCTCCCGTCCACTCTGCCAGCGAGGAGTAACGTTCATCGCACGTGGCAATGAAACGGATATTTTTCAATACTCAGCGTGAGAAATAGTCAAATTTAACGTTGAAACGAAATGAATGCCATGGTCTTCTTTGCGCCGTCATTGGCGACCGGGCCGAGGCCATCAACTTGCTATGTTTAAACTCAGCGGCGACTGGAACCTCGATTGGAACCCAGGGAACCCAGCGGTTCCGGCTCAGCGCTGCGAGTACAATAACCTACAAGCACGTCTTCGTACGTAAATTAATCGATTCGTGTCGATTCTCGCTCTCGCCAAGCGTGCGTAAAGTAGTTGCTTGCAATGCACGCACATTATATGCAAACGATTTGCTGAGAATGCATTTGTGCTGATGGAACTCGATCAACTGGACAATGAATGAGAAACAATACAAACGAGGCGGTCACCACGAGGTGAAAAAAACCAAAAACGATTCTCGAGTCAAATCGTGACCCTGATTCGAATAAAATAATTCAATCTCAAGGGGTGTGTGGGTGGGTGGTGTGCTTCTATTAACGATCATTATCATGATTTACTCTTGTTTAGATAGCACGATCGGTGAGATGAGACGGTGTTACCTGTGCCATGTCGAGACCCATAGATTCACATGGGCTACCAATTGACTTAAATAGAGACCTGAATTATGAATATTCAAGTGTTGATTTATACCTAATCTCATACTGTTTAAAAAATAAACAAGTGAGTGTTCTCGTTATTGAGGAGCAAATCTTACTGAATTACTTCGTATGACTACCGAGCTCAGATATTCCTTCATAGAGTTACAAGGTAGCAATGAGTTATTATGGGGCTGGAGCAGTGGCGCTGTGAACCTGGTGACTTAGGGTCTGATCCCCGTTCATGGCTAACATCAGTGGTGAATTATAAGAGAACTGATCCTGAACCTTCCTCTTTGTGAATTCCACACTGACCAGCGCGGTGCAGCCAAGCCAAGAGCCCAAAACGAGCATCGAGGCTACGCTCATCACCTATTTACGGAATCAGAATCACAATCTTAATTTAGACTGGATGAATCAATTCAGCCACGAGCCAGTGGTGGAAATTCTCCATCCCATTGGCCGGGGTGAGTCTCTGCCAAGCACAACCGAGCCCTGTTGACTTCTCCACACGACGTGGTTCTCATTTTAACGGCCCCCCGTAGGGAGAATGGGCGCAAGTCAACCTCCCAACCAGGGCTAGAACTCGTGAGCGTCCCATTGCGAGGCAGCAACTCCCCACGACCGAAGGCGTCTGCGGCGGCGTGGGGGAAGGAGGCCTTCGTCCAGCAGTGGACCGACAAGACGGCCGTGCATTATCGTCGAAGTGGTTTATTTGAAGTCACACAGCCAATGCCAATAAAGCGTGGGAAGCACAGAACGGAATTATTGTGAAGCGCGCATGCACACAGATCCAAGAAATCCGTTACACTTCTCTCCTAAAAAAAAAAAACGTCACAACTTCCATCGAACCCAGCAGCTCATCGTCCTTGTGCCAGTTCCCGTGCCGGGTCTCTCTGCGTCTCAGCCTCTGCAGGCGAGGCCGACTTTCATCTTTGCTTTGGGCACCAGCTTCCCTGTGCCTCAATTGCCAAACATCTCACCTCCATTCTCTCGCGAGGGGCGGTTCAACGCTCCGAGTAGAGGGGGCAACAGAGTCCGTCTCGGGTTTTTCCAGTGTCAGGTGACAACGCGTGGCAGGTGGCTCCGTTGAGCAACTGGAATGTGCTGGCAGTGGCTTGTCGTAGAGGCCCAAATGACTCGCAGAGATCTACTGGCTCACGTAGAGGGCCGTAGACTCGAATAGAGACCCACAGATTTACGTAGACACCCATAGATTTACGAGACCTATAGACTCACAAAGGGACCCCATAGAATCACAATGCGACCTATGGCCTCAAGTAGAGTCCCATTTGAGAAACTACAACATGCTGACAGTGGCTTCATTATCAGCTTTCTAGGAGAACTGGTCCTGTGGAGCCCAGCACTGGTTCAATATTTTTGAACAATTTTTGTAACTATTTAAATTATATTTTTATTTTACAAGGTAAAGCGCCCTGAGCTATATAGTTATTTTTCAGAAGCGATCTGGCCACAAATTATAGCTAAACGAAGCTGCTTATCATCGTGTGACAATTTATTGCAGCCAGAGGATCTGGAGAAAATTCCACGCGACAACGGGGAGAACAATGCAAACTCCCAATATACAGCAGGCGTCAGGGTCGGGATCGAACCCACGCGCTCTTGCATACCAGGCGAGGTAGTTAACATCTCACCACCGCGGCGCCTTCGTGTTCCAATTATCAATGAATCCACCAGCCGCCGCATGCGTCATCAGCCGAGACCAGAAAACCCGAAGTGGACTTTGTTGCCTCTCCAACCCGGAGCCCCGAACAGACACTGCCCGCTGCACCCACAGAGTGCATTCCGTACAGAGTCCGGCGTGGCCAAACTCTAAACATCGGTCATTGCATTCACGACCTGAATACTTTATGTAAACGCTGCTTTATAATAAAATAATAATAATACCAAATCTAAACATGATGTTTCACTTCCCTAAGACTCCCAATTAGCCTACATTTCAAATTAGCCCAGGGCCCAATCCGCCGACATTATATATTAGCTCCGACTTGCACAACAGAGATGCCTCTCAATTTTAACACCATAGAATCCCGAGGCCGAAACGATAACGCGATGACAATAATTACAACAATATTGCCAATTATTCACGCGGGAAAGCCTCACCGAGTTTGTTGGGATGCTTGGCTAATCCCTTCAACGAGGGGCGAAAACGGAGAACCTGGAAGAAAACCCCCACTCATGCGAGGGTCGTGACGTTCAGCACTGCCATGGACCTCATTGCCGCACGCCAACATCATAGAGTTGCCACCTCTGAGCTACAAGTTAAAACTAAACACATTTTTACTTTTATTTACCAGGTAAGGGTCCACTGAGCGACGTAGCTCTTTTTTCAGAAGCCACCTGGCAATCACAAATGATAGCTCAATTAAAGTGGCTTAGCATCATCATCACGTGGTAATGTACAGCAGCCAAATATTCTCAACGCGTGATGTCGATTCTAAATGTGGAGGGGAAAAACGGAGGACCCAAAGAAAAATCCAGGCGACCATGGGGAGAGAGACACGCAAACTCCAGCAAGCGTCGGAGTAGGGCTCGAACCCACAACCTCCTTCATACCAGGCGAGGTAGTTAACATCTCGCCACCGTGGCAAAATAAAATCTCAATACTGGAAAAGATCCGAACTACTCTACATGTCAATTAATTGTCTTGAGTGGCGTATTAGTATTACTATTCAAATGAAAAAAACCTGGACTTTTAAAGTCCCGGAACGACTTAGAGATTTCCCCTGGACAGCGATCTCAACAAATGCACAGGTGGCAACGTATGTCTACAACACCTGGCAAGCCATGGTGGCCACCCATCCCTAACCAGGCTCAACCCTGAACTTGGACTACATGGGACACATAGAGTGATTTGGTCTGGTGTATATGTTCCTTAAGACAGTGCAATTGTCATAAGGATCACATTAGGCTTATTCTAAGAGCCGTAGTGCTTGGCTTCGTGGCTATGAGTAGCTACAAAGACCATCGCACTGACAGCGGCAGCCTTGGGGACCGAATTAGTGAGTGGCGGAGACGTCAGCTGATGAGCAGTGACCTCATTAAATTCAGCTGTGAGCTGTGAACGTCAAAACTGAAAAGTGAACAAAAAGTGAAAAGGGGAAAAGTGCTGGAGGCGAGGTTGGGGGTCGTATTAGCCTCTTCTGTGTGGGATGGCTCGCTACTAGTGACTGATTGGATGGCTGGTAAGAATTAAGGGTAGGGTTACCACTACCGGCTGGTTGGCTTGATGGTTAAGGTTTGAGTTAGCGTTAAGGCCAGCGGCAAGGATAACATTAGTGGCTGGTTGGCTTGAATGCATGGAATTTTGGACCAACCCGTCCTCCCCATTGCAGAACGCCGCCTTTACAGTTTCGGTCACTTTTAGTTTCTGGTGCTCACAGCGGCAGCATTTTGACCTCCCACTCCTTCACTCACGCCTGTCGCGTTCCCGAACACCTTGTGCGCAAAGCGCGCCGTCACCGCGCACCCGGCGCGCGTTCGCAACGTGAACCTTTCAACCTTCGCTCAAACCTCTCCGCTCGCCCGGCACACAACATATTGCCTTCTCTCACAGCCATCGACCTTCGTCCGTCCGACCTGTAACGGTTCATGGCCAGTGGTTCTCAACCTTTGTTGGCTACTGTGCTATCCCGATTGTTGAATTTAGTTTCAACCGAGTTACCCCCCTTGCCTGACCCAAGATGGTTCAGAGAAATGAATGAATGGTGGACGTCAATATTTTAATCAATTGCCCATTTTGTGGGGTATCCTAACTGCGAATAATACAAAAAAATCAACGGATACTCTGCACGCAAAGCGATAAATTCGTTCGCGATCACTGGATACTCTTGGTAACCACGTTATTTACGATCAGTCAGTTTAGAAATGTATTTTATATAGTTCTAGGTTACCATATGAATTTTAATTTAATCGTAGTTATTTTACATTGGTAGATTCATACGTGATTACGCACCAATGACTCTCACGTCCGATATAATTTCACGCATTTAGAAATGACCTCACGTACCCCCTGGGACATTGCCACGTGCCCCCAGGGGCCCACGTGCCCCCGGTTGAGAACCACTGGATGATGGGGATCGCGGGGAAAAGTTAGCGGACAACGCGGGGGAGACACAGCGGGGGGGGGGGGGGGGGGCACAGCGGGGGGGGAGGGCACAGCGGGGGGGGCACAGCAGGGCTGCGTTCCTGCCTTGTGCTGCTCTTCAGGAAGGGAAGCAGTTTGCGAGCGTGTTCTAAACGAGAAGCAAAATGCACGCGAAGCACGCTGGTGTCGTGCTCGCAGCTCGCGGGAGGCTACGCAGCAGTCTCTACAAATAAGCCGTGCACAACTTGTGAAGAAGATTTGCGAGCGGGTGGTTAATAGCGATTAGAAAAGCATAACGCCGTCACGTCATCATCTTCACGCCGTAATAAACGTTCAATGGCGTTCATCTCTGCGGTGTATGCTTGGCCAAAGAAAGACATTTCACATTGGTACGGCGGGGCCTGGCATATGCTTACTAAATATAACTACCACTGACTTTTAACCAAGCAATTCAGCCTCAAAAAGGTGGTTCGTCTTTTGACTGACCACAGCGAGTTGATCCATGCGCTAGCTTGAGTAGCGTGACTAATACTGCTCAGTCAGTGATCAGCGAGATGACGATGATGATGATGATGTCAATTATTTACCCAGAAACACCTCGGTGAGTCTCAAGACTTCTTCAGCAAGGTCCGCCATTGCGATGTTTTGGCCAGTTCCTGTCGCTGCGAGTTTGCCTTCACGTGGGGAACTGGACAGACCGGGGGAGAGACCACCCAGCGTGCACAGCAGGGGGTTGACCCTCATCACTGCCGCCTCCTGTCCACCTGACAACCCCGTGCCTACAACACCTGGCAAGCCCCCTCGTGGTGGCCGCCCTTGAGACCACTCAACGGGTTCAAGCCTCTGCTCCGCTTCTGAGATCGAACGTGTTCAGGCGCATGCGTAGTTCTGACGAGATATGAAAACAGCTGATTTAATCACGATGATGGTGTATGTAAAAACTCACTTCATGAAAAAGGCTACACGATTGAGAGGTCACAATTTGTAAAATTGAGAAATGATTGCCGTTAAACACAGGAAGGGGGGGGGGGGACATCCACTACTGCTGACATAAAACAAGTGACAGGCTAGTCGGGCTGTGAACGATTAAGGGGCTAACGACGCTTCAACCCATCGATTAAGATCGATTCTTGAGCTCACCCGCACATGATATGGTTAATTCGATCTCTTCAGCCATGGATAACGAAGGGGGTGGGGGGAGCTGACCCATAACACACCTGATAATGATGGTAAGAATAATAACACTACTGTAATGATATCCCATGATCTATATATTAAAGTTAATTGATATCCCGGTCAAAGGATAACAAGCACGCGGGTTCATCTGCGGAGACGATTGGTGATGTTGCGGGCGCTGTGTAGAATGTAGGTACTGTGTGGCTATTGTTGTTATCTATCTAAGGAACACGTCCACGAACTCTACAATCTCCACGTGGGCACACGCGTGTGGTGATAGAGGGAGACACTCGAAGTTAAAGACGAAAAGTCAGGTAGAGCTGCAGCAACCAGCCAATGATTCAAACAATCAATTACTCAATCAAATATTGTTCTGACTGATATTATTTTAAAAGTCGCATTAAAATGTGCACATCATTTGCATAAATACATGTCGTACATTCATTTAAATCCCTGCACTAAGATCACGTGGTTGGAGCTTTGTGTGCAGATATTTTTTATTTACACGTTATCATTATCCCCCATCATGATGTCATGATCTCCCCCATAATGACATAATTGTCACCGATGCCAATGATTATGTCATCTCTCTCTACCAATCGTCATCGCGGTGCCACGCCAGGCATGTTGAGCGTCACTCGCCCGGCTGGCAATGAATCGATTATAAAAATAAATATTTTTTTGTTGTTGTTAAATAATATACTTTTTTGCTTGTAAAGAACAGCTGTCAAGGGGAGGGCACATCCCATCGAATTTGTACTTGGGAAAATAAAAAAATAAACCTCCACGGCTTAAGCCACACAATCTCAGCTGCTGCTGCCGCTGTGTGATTATATCACCGGTAGAACAGAAACGTTCACGAATCGCAAGGGCGCTGGTGTTGTCGGTCGCTCGCAAGGCGTGTAGCTCACGCTACGCGAGACACACAAGCAAAGGGACGAGATTCAACGGTTCACAAATAAATATTTCAACCGCTGGAAAAAAAAAGAAGATATCATGCCGTACGTAAATGGCGAGAAAGCAGAATTTTCCTTAAATCTGCAAACTCCAGTTGCGTTTGTTTAAATAGCCGACACACAGTGGGTGGCCAATGTCTGCTTTCCAAAGGCACTAAAGAGGTCACAGCTGAGACGGCTCGCCTACCCCTGCCAGCCACCGCCACCTCCAGCACCAAATGCAAACACAACAGGGCCCCCCGGAGCGGCCGAATCTGTCACGAGGTCGACCGTTACAACGTCTGCGACGTCGATGATGGTCGACGCATCCGAGCAACCGGCGGTCGCGTTGCACGCCGACGCTTCGATTTCTCCGATATAACCGTGGCCGAGCGATTCGTTTTCTGCTCAATTTCTACTCGGCCTCTTCGACGGCAGGCAGGAGGCGCGCGAAGCGTTTCGGCGGCCCACGCTCTCGTCACGGAAGGGGGCGGCAGGGCGGGACTCTCGTTTTCCGTGCGATTATTGGGAGGTGATCGGTGGATACGGGCGGGGGGGGGGAAACGACTTTCCCAGTCAACCCCCCTCCCCACCACCTTATCTCTCTCGTACCTAAACCCAGACAACTGACGGCTTCGTCTTTATACGTGGCCGCGATTGTGCAGCCGGGTACGTCGAAGGCAACTTTTAACAAAAGGCCGAGATGTGACGACGCTTTTGCGAGCGGTGCATCGGTCGTCGATTGAAGGCGACGCCGAGGCGAGAGGCAACTTCATTGTGTGGCAGCACTCCAGCGGCCCGGACTAACGGCACAAATGTTTCTAATATCTTTTATCGGCGTGCACTCGCACCCTGGAAAACTAAGTGCAATGCGGAAGCCGCATTAATTAGGTAGTATTAAAAAAAAATAACAATCCCAAGTTTACAAACAAACTCATGCTGCTGGCACTATATCGTAGCAAAATTGTGGTGCAGCTTCACGTTGTATCATTGAAATTCGCTACGGGTTAGCTAAGCGGGATGTAACGATTGTTGGGAAGCTACGCGGGATGCAACGATTGTGGGTATGCTACGTGGGATGTAACGATCACGGGGAATCGTTACATCCCTCCCACTACCACGCTGAACGAGCCCCCCTCCCCTCATCTCTATGAGCGGCACTCAATTGTAGTACTGGGGTTCAGCAAGGGGCCCCCACACCTGGCGCTGGAGGCCCAGGTTACGCACGCTGAACGTCGGCCGCGGCTTTGCCAACCGGGGGGCCCTGACGTGCAACACCGCCGACGCCACCGCGGCCTCCTCCTCGTGGCCCCACGAGGGCGGCGGAGTCGGCAGCGCCGACGCCGCGAACGCGCCGAGCGACGACGGAGGAGCGGAAGGAGGAGCGGAAGGAGGAGCGGAAGGAGGAGCGCCGCGGGCGGAGACGGGCGCCGGCCCCCACGGCAGCGTCGCCGCTCGCCGCGTCACGGCGCCGATCGCCGAGGCGGCCGAGGCGGCCGCGGCCGTCTCGGCGACGGGGGCCGCGGGGCGAGACCCGGGGGCCGCCGTTGGCAGGGAGGGCCGGGCTATCGCCTCTGGGTCGTACACGAACATGGCCGATTTGAGCTGGTAAGCCGGCCGGCGCATCACCTCCTTGGCCGACATGGGCTTGCTTCCTTTCTTGCCCTTGCCGCCCGTGCCGCCCGTGCCGCCGCCCAGCTTGTGCTGCTGCTGCTTGCCCCAGGAGGGTGGCGGTGGCGTGCGCACGGTGGACGTGGGCAACCAGGACGGGGGCAGCGAGGATGGCGACGAGGGCGTGGGAGCCCGCCGGGGGCTGTCCACCACGTAGTTCTCCATGCGGCTGCGGCGACGCGCAAACAGCTCCCCGCCTTTACCCTGTGGCACGGGTGGGGGGGGGGGGGGGGTGCCGAGGTGGGGGCACGCCAGTTATCGGTTGACCGTGTTTAGCGGGTTCGCTCGTGGGTTGATGGACGGGCGAATAGTTAATTGGCGTGGGGAGGTCGTCGGTGGGTGGGCGGATGACTAGCTAAGTGGAAGGTTGGGGTGTGTTGAGTAGGTAGTTAGTTAATTGGGTTGGTGGTTAGGCAGGCGGGCAGGTCGGTGGCTAGGCAGGTCATTGGGTGATTAGCTCGGTAAGTATTAAACTGGGTAGATAGGTGGTAGGTCATTAGTTTGGCAGGCAGGTGGCAGCATTTTTAAGAAGGTAGGTGGGTAGTTATGTTGATCGGTCTTTAAATGTGTGAGTAGGTAAATATTTAATTGGCTCAGTTGATAGATTAGTAAGTTTGGTAAGTAGGTAATTAGGAAGGTCATTTGGTACATGGTTGGGTGATTTATATATTTTTTTAATATTTAACCAGTCCAAATTTCTAATTAAAGCTTTTCACACTCAGTCTCTAGAAACACTTGTTAAAGATGCCAGAGCATTTTCAATATTTGCCAATACCATTATACTAACATAACTACAACTATGACAAAAATATACTTCTTGAGATGGCCAAATTCACTGGAAATTGAAATGTTAACTCAAAGAGCAGTCCTGTCTGTCTGACACTGCGTGAATTCACAGCGCGAGCTGTGGCACTGACACGCTTAGCGGCGTTGCGTGATTGGCATCGGCGTTTTGGTGCCATGAATGAGGTGGGAGTCCCTTCCTGTCCAATTTCCATCCCCCACACCCCATTCCTCTCGGCAGCCCTGGCACTTAGAGCCCCTCCAGCCCACCAAAA
This sequence comes from Lethenteron reissneri, assembly GCF_015708825.2. Lineage (NCBI taxonomy): Eukaryota > Metazoa > Chordata > Hyperoartia > Petromyzontiformes > Petromyzontidae > Lethenteron > Lethenteron reissneri. The sequence goes on from NC_083812.1 coordinate 2,471,432, forward strand.
CCTCGTGGCAGTTCCACCGCCTGTACGCTCGGTAGCCGCACCCCAACCCTATCGGCGCGTCGCTGACTTTGCGGTGACTTCCCGGCGGCTTCCCGGCGAACAGGCACGCGCGTGCGCACGCGCGACGAGTCGATCTAAGCGTGCGCGACGGCGGGGCGGGGAGCGTCGGCGTCGCGCATTGCCTGCAAGGTCGGGACGCCCGGCTCGCTGGCCGTGTGCAGGGGGCAGGGCGAGGGTGTGTGGCGGAGGAACAGGACGCTCTCCTGGGGCTCCTCCACAGGGCTCGACGGCTTGCTGCCACCCGACGACGGCTTGGGAGCGATGGGCGGCGGCGTCTTCTCTTTGGCGCCGCCGCCACCGCCGCCGCCAAAGACGACGGTGCCGGTGGCCGTGGCCGTGGCGACGCCAGATCCGGACCGCAGGAAGTTGGACGCCTCGGCGCCGAGGCTCAGGGAGTCGTCCTCGGGGCCGGACTCGAACCGCCCGTCCAGACCCTGCACCAGGGAGAGCAGCTCCGGGTTTGGCCGCTGCTTCTCCTTGGGGGGCTCCGGGATGGAGAAGAGGCGCTGCTTAGGGCGTCTCTGTGCCTGCTGCGTGCGGAGACGGGTGAAGAGAGAGAGAGAGACACGGTCAGGTAAACAACTAGCGGCTAGAACTCGTCCGAACCATAACCCATAATCGCAGCCAATTTTGTCAACCGGACACTGGTATTTGCCTTAACCAAAACCATCTCTAATCATAACTATCCAACCGCCCATGAATACTAGTCTTCTCACCGAACCAACTTGCCCACCGTACCGAACCTTGACCGCTAACTCTCACCTTAGCCCCTCTCTTGGCTTCTCACCTGGCCCCATTCTCACTTTTTCTTTTAACTTTTGGACATTTTCAGCTCCAGCCCTGGGGTAGGTGGCCACCTTGTCCACAGAGCCAACCCGGACGGAAGTGTCAGTCAGCCTAGGGCCTATCAACAAACACTGTGCAGAATAACTGTGACTAAGCGCGACACGACACCGGTACCAGATCTTGGCACAAATCAATTCCTTGCCGCCCAAACACAGAGATGCCAAAACTTGGACCGGTGGCAACCATATCCCTCTCCCCACCCCCATGCACCCCATCAACCACAACCACAGCGAGCTCCTCTACCTGGAGCACGCCGGTGCGCACCGCCGGCGTGGAGATCCTTTGCTCCCTCGAGGGGAGAACCTCGGCCCCGGCGCTTGCCGAGCCGTGCGGCGCCGCCGACGCCACCGGCTGGGCAAAGGTGCTCGGCGCTTCCTCCACCATCACCGGCATCGCCGCCACCGCCGCCACGGCTGCCGCTCCCTGAGCGCCGCGACCCGAGACCGCGAACGCCTGGGCGGTGCGGTTGACCGCCACGGCTGCTGGCGACGATAACGATGGCTGCAGCTGCTGATGGTGATGCTGCTGCTGATGGTGCTGCTGCTGCTGCTGGGGCGACTTGGGAGAGAAGCTCACGCGGTTGAACGGCGCCGAGGCTGGGCGCTGGCTGCCGTACCCCTCCGCCACGGGGGTGAACGGCCGCGCGCTCCGATTCTGCACGCCCGACTGCTGCTGTTGGTACTGCTGCTGTTCGTACTGCTGTTGGTACTGCTGCTGCTGCTGGTACTGCTGCTGCTGCTGCTGCTCACCCAGCTGCTGCTGCTGGGCAGGTTGCGCCGCGTGCCCCGGCTCCCCCCCGGGCCCGGAGTAGTTGAACGCGATGGTCACCGGCGCCGCTGCCGTGGTCACGCTGACCCCGTGACCCCGGGTCGGGGCCGGAGGGAGCTGCACGCTGGAGGAGAAGGTGCGAGACTGGGGGGGCTGCACTGGGCTGTACGAGGGGGGGGCGTGCGGGGGTGCACCCTGAAGCGCTGTGTGTACGTGCGTGTGTGTGTATGTGGGTGTGTGCGGGCGTATGTACATGCGCGTGGGAGAGACACATGGACAAGTCAATCGATTTCTGCGTGTACACGCATTGATTCACTGTGTATATTTAAAGTAAAAAAATAAATAGACAATTTATATTTTGTTACATTATATATCATTGAACTTTTAGTTTAACATTGACCCGATGCTACACAGTGCACTTGAACTCTTAAAACAAAAGTAACTTTTTTTTATCTTTTTTTTCTGTCTTTTAACCAAAAAATCTACTCGCAACTCTCACAGTGCTGAGCAAACGATGAAAAGTACGCGATGCAGCACGGAGAGATGCAAGCTCAGAATCGCACTGAGATGAAGGAAGAGGAGCAAAGTGATCAGGAACAACTCAATTCACACGCCCGTTGAGACAACGCACATCAGGAGATGGGACAAAGGTCAACAGATGAGAGCGGTAACAGAACGTCTGCTAAAGGAGGGAACATGCCGGAGAGAATGGCCACCGTGGAAATGGAGTGAGAAGGCGAGGGCAGGAATGAAATGGATTGTGGCATGGCGGGACTGTGAGGAATGGTGGTGGTGACAGCAGTGGACAACCCACGGCTGATGAATGATGAGTGATGAAATGATGACAATGAAGTTGAAAACAAAAACTAAAATTACCATCCGCTTGATGGCCCGCCGCGTGGCCGAGAGAATTTCCAGGGTTCTGCGCCTCGCCTGCTCCCCCCGCTCCCCCGGGGTTCTCGCGCCTGCCCTCCGCCGCTCGCTCCTCCCTCGACAGCTCCTCCACGCGCTGCCTCCTCCGCTCAAACAGCAGCGCGCCCTTGCCCTTGCCCAGCTCGGGGAGGCTGTCGCGACCCCCCCTGCCGTGGTGACCCTCGGCGCCGGCGCTCTCCCAGTCGGACGAGACGGCGTCCCACGCGTTGGGCCGTCCCTCCGTGCCCTCGGTCCGCGCCCACTCCTCGTCCTCCTCCTCCTCCTCTTCATCGTCCTCGTCCTCGTCGTAGTCCTCACCCGACGCGCCGGGAGGCTCGCCGCCCTCGCCGTCCGACGCCATGCCGTAGCTGACGAGGGTGTAGCGCTTGACGCGCTGCCGGCGTCGGCGGAACATGAGGATGCCGCGCGAGTCCGGGCGGGGGCTGCCGGGGTCGGCGCTGGGCGCGCGCGGCACCGGCGAGGCGAGGGAGTGGGCGATGTTCTGGCACCGCCGGCGCACCTCCTTCTGCTGCTTCTCCACCAGGCTCTCGCCGCGGTTCAGTCCTAAGTGAGCTGGGGAGCGGTGGTGCAGCGGTTAGCGCTGCTACGGTCAGCGCGCTGCCTTACGAAATCCGGCGGCCCGCGCTCGATTCCCGGCCACGGTCAACGTCGGTGACGATTGTCTGAACCGGTCCTGGCTCTCCCCTAGGTCTACTCAGCTTCAAATGAGTACCTGGTGCGGTGTGTAAGCGTCGCCACTCAGGAGACCAAGGCAGATATTCGTGGCGCTGGCCACCCACCCCCTCGTGTGCCGTTCCGACCTTCTTAGGTGCTCGCTAACAGCACTTGCACCACAACTATGTTCAGGCTATTGGGGAGATCTTTTGTCTCCGTATGAGTGTTAGTGTAAGTAAGAGTGTGTGAATTGTAGTGTGCGTTCGCGTATGTGTGCTGGTGTGTGATGTGAGTGATTGCATTCGCGCATGAGTAATGAGGTGGGCGTTTAGTGCACATTCCCTCGCAGCAGTTTGACAGACACAGAGCAGCGTGACACAAGCAGCATAGACAAGATGCAAGCCCGTGACCAAATCACCTGGCATCAGCCTGATCTCGGCAGATCCCAGAAGCTAAGCCGGCATGAGCCTGGATAGTGCTTAGTCACCGTGCATGCCAGGCTGACATTGGCAGTTGCGGAGCTGGGCCACTTTGTGATCAGCCGAGGCCAACCCCGTCAAACCAATTGACGTGACAGTAAAACTTCTCTGATCCCGCGTCTACGCTCCCAATCAGGCTGCTCAGGGCCCACGCGGCTTGGGGAGGCCCTAAGTCAGCAGTGCGTCGCCCCGAGGGCTGTGACGTCACACAATGACGCGCGTGTACGTCACAGGCAGCGCGGCGGTCTCAGCGGGCGTTCAATTCACAACCGCCACGCTGGCGAGACGCTTCCCGCACGCTGGTGCAAGACAAAGACAAAGATCCCCCGTGAAGCCTCAACAGACGGTTGGGGCGAGTGCTGTTAACGAGTGCCTATGAAGGCCGGCACGGCACACGAGGGGGTGGGTGGCCAATATCACGCTCTCGCGCCTTCGTCTCCCGAGTGGCAATGTTTTTATACGCTGCACCAGGTACTCATTTGAGGCTGAGTCGACCTAGGGGAGGCCCAGGACCGGTTCAGATAATCGTCACTGGTGTTGGCCGTGAGCAGGAATCGAACTCGGGTCGCCGGGTTCGTAGCGCGGCGTGCCCACCGCCACACTGCCGCTACCCAACACACGCAGATACACACGCAGACACGCACGCAGACACGCAGACAGACACGCACGCAGACACGCAAGCAGACACACACACAGACACGCACGCAAACACGCACGCAAACACACACACAGACACGCACGCAGACACGCACGCAGACACACACAGACACGCACACAGACACGCACGCAGACACGCACGCAGACACGCACGCAAACACACACACAGACACGCACGCAGACACGCAGGCAGACACACACACAGACACGCACGCAGACACGCACGCAAACACACACGCAGACAAGCACGCAGACACACACGCAGACACGCACGCAGACACGCACGCAGACACGCACGCAGACACACACACAGATACGCACGCAGACACACACGCAGACACGCACGCAGACACACACGCAGACACGCACGCAGACACACACGCAGACACGCACGCAGACACGCACGCAGACACACACACAGACACGCACACAGACGCATCACAGCGATAATTAACGGCGCTAACGCTGACCCCTGTCGTAATGGCGGCAGGGGATTGATATGAGAACGGGATAAGAATAGAGAGCCCTTACTCATGCCTGGATGTCAGCCTATTAATACACATCCTGTGACATGCCCGCCAAGGCGTGCGTGCTGGCTGACATCCAGGTGTAACGCTTTGGGACAACGCGTGTTCAGATGGCGTAACAATGGGAATGTCACCTTGATCTGCAAAGCATGCTGGGGAGATCCGTTGTGTTTTGCCTGTTAAAGGCATGTATTTGTGTATGCATGTATGTATAAGCCATGCTTTTGCGACCAATATCATCCATAATAGAGGTTTTTTTTGGGTTAGATCGCGTAAATATATATAAACGTGTCGTTAAAACCCGCCACCACCCGACACAGCCAACTAGTAAGGGTTGTCACGTAAATGGAACATCTGTACTCAGATTGTAAATGTTGTGGCTTGGCTCTCCAACACACCGGTGTGCTGTACTAGTGACGAATTGGCCACGTTCTGTTTACGTGACAAACCTTACTAGTTGGCTGTGTCGGGTGGTGGCGGGTTTTAACGACACGTTTATATATTTACGCGATCTAACCCAAATAAACCTCTATTATGGATAAGCCATGCTCTTTGGTAATTGCAAAACCAGCTATGGCTTGCTGGTGAGTACCAAGAGCACGAAGCTGATCCAAACCTGACAATATTAATGTCTTTTTGGTATGCTTCAGAACGCCAATTGGTAGTCTAAGTTGATTGGCATCTTGGGAAATTTTTTTACGAAATAATAATATATGCAGACAATCAAGACTGATGTAAATTCTAAATATATTATAAGATGGTTAGGAATCTGAAATTTGGCACTTATATGAAATTTAATCTGCACACATAATTAGAAATATGAAAAATATAATGTATGAAATGTGGGATCCCAAAAATACGTACCTAATTGGTCCATGGAAATGGGACAAAGTGGGTGGCATTAGACAGTGCCCCCCCCCCCTTATTTCTATCCTTGCACCAGGACCCGTATCAACCACGCCACTGCCCCCACCCAACCCCCCCTTCACATTATATATATATCAAACATTTTAACGGATACGGCCCACTGAGCTATATAGTAGCTCTTTTTTAGAAGCAACCTGACCATCACAAATGATCGCTCAACGAAGTGGCTTATCACGTGGACATTTATAGCAGCAGCCAAACACTTTGAACGAGTGGCGTCGATTCTAAATGTGGAGGGAAAAAAACGGAGGACCCGGAGAAAAATCCACTCGAGCACGGGGAGAGCGTGCAAACTCCAAGTATACAGCAGCAGGCGTCACGGTCGGGATCGAACCTACGACCTCCTGTACACCAGGCGAGGTCGTTAACATCCCGGCAAATGTGGCGCCCCGATCAACTTTTGGTGGGGAAAAATAATAACAATATTGACCATGTCAGTGAACATCGGCCCCCTCCGCCCCCCTGCCCCTCCCCCAACCACCCCCCCTCCCCGCCCGCCCCCCCTCCCACACGCACTCGCTTGCTTCGCCTTCTCCTTGTACGTGGCGATGAGCTCCTCCTCGTCCACGATGGCCACGTTGCGCAGGGGGTCCACCTCCCTGGTGGCGGCGCCGCCTGGCCCACGCACGGCCAAGTTGAGGGTGAACGCCAGCGCCGCCTGCCCGTCCTGTGCCGCCGGGGCCGCCGCATCAGCGGCGTCGTCGGCGGCGTCACCCCCCCCGTGACCCCCCGAACCCTCGCCGTCCCCCGCGTCGCCCTCCTGGCCGCCGTTGAGGACGATGTGCAGGGAGCTCTGCTTCGGCGGGGCGGCGCTTCCGTTCACGACGTGGCCACCGGACCCCGACGTTCCGTTCACCACCGCCTGCTTCAGGTGCTGCTGCTGCTGCTGCTGGTGGTGGTAGTGGACGAGCTCGGACGTCGAGTCGTACTCGCTGAGGTCCGACACTTCGACGCCGTCCGCGTGGTAGAGCCCCGTGTCGCCGGACGCGGGGCCGGACGAGGAGGCGAACGAGGTGAACGAGGGCTGCTGCTGCTGCTGTTGCTGCTGCTGCTGTTGTTGCTGCTGCTGCTGCTGGGTGGGGGAGGACCGGGGGCTGCGGCGGTGGCCCCACGGGCGGTGCGACGAGGCCCAGCCCGGGTCCGTGTTGGCGTCGCTGTCCGTTTCGCCGAAGTAGGCATCGCTGTCCGAGGCCGAGGTGAGCTCCTGGTAGCTGGACGCGCGGAGACGGTGGCCGCCCTCGGCCTCGGTGAGGTTCCTGCATCTGTGGGCGCGCATCGAGAGGCGTCGGGAGCCGCGCGTTAGCGGGGGTTAGATCGGCTGCGTGCGTGTAATGTGGGGAGCGGTGGCGCAGTCGTTGCTGCTTTCACTCTTTTTTTTCTAGACTTTCGTGAAGGGTTTGGGGTAGGTTAGGTTTAGGTTGGGGTGCTTGTCTTAAAAATGTATATCAGCGTTATCTTAATGATGTGCCCCCCCCCCGCCCCCCACGCCCCCCTCCCCCCGGCCCCCCCTCCCCCCGCACCTGCCCACAAGGATGTCCAGGGAGCCACCGCCGGCGTCCACGAGGTTCATGGCCTGGGTGTGCGTGAGGCCCGCGCACGGGTTGCCGTTGATGGCCACCACCTCGTCTCGCTCGCACATGCCGGCTCGCGACGCCGCGCTCCGCTTGCGCATCTTCAGCACGGACGGGTGGAGGGGTGGGGGGGGTGAGTGGGCACAAGGGGGAGCAGAAGAGCCTCAGGGAGTAAGTATGTATGCATTCGGTTGTTTATCCACTTTCTTGCCGTTGAATTGTATCGCATAGCCAAATCGCAGTAAGTGTAACAGTTCATCAGATGACAAGATCAGTAGCAACATAACGATCGAGGGTTGTCTTGGAAAACCTTGAACATAAGAGTAATTCCTGCAGTCACGAAAGCCCCAAATCAAGTTCAAACTTGAATATATAGTTCAAAAACAACCTATGCTTGCGTCCCCGCAGATGACTGCACAGTGTACTCAAAATGTTTTTTTTTCATCCACTTAAATCCACGCGCTCTCAACAAAAGCTCTCTGGACAATGAGAGGTTGTCGGGTTATCACGTGTTTTGTCTCAGACACGGCCTCAATTCTCCCATCCTCAGCTCAGAATCAAGTTCAGGTGCCACTCGCCACTGACGTGAGCCGTGGCCGGGAATGAAACTCGTGGCGCGGCGCCGCTAACTGCTTCGCCACTGTGCCCCCAAAGAGGAAAAGAGAATCTTCTTGGTTCTTTCGTTAAAGTCACGTAGAATGTAAATAATAAAATAATAAAAATAAAACATATTAAAATCATTCTCACGACGTTTCGGCCACAACGCAAGGAGCCGTCCTCAGGTGGAGAACAGGTCTGTCGAGAAGACAGAGTCTGAATGACACACAGCAGGCTTGGAGCGTCTATTTAAGCTGGGATGGAGGAGGAAGAACGCCTTGACAAAATAATTTGCATATCAAGAGGAATTTAGCATATTTATGGGAAATGCAGATATGCGATTAGTACTACTTGTGAAATGCGTAGGAGGTTTGGCGGGGGGTTTAAAGTCATATTATGCCCATGCATTATGCAGGATTAGCAGCATCAAAGGGAGGGGATAGGGGTAACATTAATAAAGGGAAGGAATGTTAATAGTATGTAGCTGCAGTAACTAAAGGAAAAGAGAAGTAACATTACAATCCAAACCGTGAGTCACCACCCCTCTGGGGTTGTCTTCGTGCATTCGTGGGAACTGTTTTTGAAGTTTTGGAGGCCAGGGAGCCAATTGGGGTTCATTTTGAGGAGCTCAGAGGCGCGTGAAAACTCGACTTTGAGAGGGCGACATGTTCCTTGTTCCTCATGTCTCACGTTTGGGTGGCAGGGGTCGTGGTGGCGTGGCTGTGGGGAAGGTGGAGGGGGTTAAGCTGCCCTCTTTCACCCATTTTATTGCCATGTCCATGACCCCCCATCGTCATTCGGAGGAGGTCAGGACTCAGGCCGGTAGTAAATAAAGGAAAGCGTCGTGTCATTTGAGGAGTTACGTTGTGGGTAACAGAGGCCAGAGCAGTAAAATGTTATTGCACTGAACCTCTATACTACCCCGTGTACGCTCCCCGCCTTCACCAATCCACACTGACTGGCGAGGTATAGCATGTTTGGACATTCTGACCCGCCCCTCCTGGACATCTGTGAAAAAGAAGAGCTTCATAGCTCATCGGATTTATCCTGCAGTCTAAATAAAGACACTGATTCTGTATAGCAAAACACCCATGGCTGGCACGGTGTGGGGAGGCCTTCATCCAGCAGCGGATCGACAAAGGACTGTACACTGGCAGTCTATTTAGAGATACTGCACTGCTCATTGTGATTGTTATATATATCTTGAATTGAGCTGCAATTAGGTCGACTCAGCCCAAATCGGGGTGTTCGGTGTTGGCCACGCCACCCGTTCGTGTGCTGTGTCGGCCTTCAGGGCACGCTTGTCCTCATGTGTGCTCAATAAGCGTGGCCAAGTGGGAGAGAATTGCGCTTGACGATGCGTGGTTAGTGCTTGTTGACATCCTGCATTCGTATTGGGCATTCAGCAGCCCAGGCAGGGTGGCGAGGTTAACTTAGGTGCTGCCGCTGTTCACTTTGAAAGTTTCGTCCAGAAATGACCTTGAAATTTCTCTCTAGCCCCCCCCCCCCCCCCGTTCTCTCTGGACCCTCCCTTTCCCAGCCACTATAGATCATCCCCCAGTGGGAAATGTAATCTGAAACACCAAGGTTATTGACAGAATGGGCAACATTTAAAAATTATATATTAAAAGGCTTTCCGGTGAAGGACTTTTCCCAAGGCTTGGGTGGAACCACCGTTTTAGATCGGCGTCTGATTTTACGATCACAGCCTCCGACCGCTCCTTTCCTGAGGAGGTGAGGGGCTGGAGCAACCCGCCCATGAAAACTCTGGCGAGCGATTAGAGCCACGTGCAAAGGCTTGGCACGTCTCGAAGGTGCAGATCCCCGCTGTGCAGTAAGCAGCCGGCGAGGGGTGGCCGGGTTGGTTCAGAGGTCAGTGAGAGTCGAGTTGGCAACACTGACACCTGAAGATGGAAGCTTGTGTTGCCTCCGAAACGTCGTGATTTTTATTTTTATTTTACTTTTATTAATTTTAATTTGAAGACCTACGTGACTTTACCGAAAAAACCTAAGAATATGAAACGAGGCTTTAGCTTGTCGTCTCCAAACTGGGCTTGCAACTGGAGCGAGGTGATGGTCACCGGTTACTGTACAAAAGCGGAATTATGTTCAACGTTTATTTTTTGTCTCGCTTACTTAAACTGGCAACAACAAAAAATCAAGTTCTGAATAAAACGTTACAAATATCACAATGACCATTTGACTGCCGTATCGGGAACATTTATCTGTAGGTGGCTGTGTGGGAAAGTGAGTCCGCCCCTCACGTGTGGAGGGGCAGACTTAAAAAGAGATCTCAGAAGTAGTTTTGTGACATCACCTTCCACGGGTCGTTTTGAACGCTCCTCGCGGGGTGATGCACCACTGGACTGGTGGCGTCATCTCACGACGTCACGCGAATGCGCAGAAGTGGAATGCAAGTGCAGAACACAAATATAATTGTTGCAAAAAAAGTACACGGTGCCATTTTAATACGTGCACTTAGTCAATTGTTTTCTTCATTACCCACCACGTGAATGTGGAATTTCCGGCTGAGAAGAGTAAGCGTGAGATGAAAACTCGTTTCTTTAGAACTGCTCTATGTGTGCGCAGTTGGCTACGTACGGCGCGAAAGAAGTTCAACACACACATACAACACTCCAAACTCCGTCCCGGCTGGAAACCACTTCAAATCGTTTTGGCTTTTCAATCGTGACACGCCATCCCGCTGTATTCATGGAGTTCGCTGTTTTTTTCCCGATGCGTCTAATCTGATGCGACGCGCAGACGGAATGGAATGTCGACGCTTTTCGCGGCGCAGATGAAGATGACTAACGGTCGTGCACCATGTGTGCTCTTGTGAACACAACAGAGAGAGAGAGAGCCACGGAGGGTTGGCGTGACACCTGCACGTGTCTGCCACACGTTAACGAATAACAGAAGTGTGGCGGTGGGGGGTGGAGTCGGGGGGAAGGTGGCGGGGCACACCTGTGAAGCGGCCTTTTGGAGGCAAGGGTTGGTGGATCAACAGACTCTTGAAGCCACGCGTGACAACATTGCATCGTATTGCAGTCAAGCGCACGTGTTACACTCCGTGCACGTACATCACTTTTGTCAATCCACGACTGGATGGATGGTGGCCTCCCCACGCTGACGGCAGTGTACACCAACGACAGGCGTCCACAATCTACAACCTGTGCGGCGTGATCCAGAACCGGCTTTCCACGCCACCCGCGCTGCGTGCCAGGTGGAGTGACGGGGTGACTTGAGGGCCGCGAGGAAACCGCTGCCGTAGCCTGAACTCGAATGGCCCCGCTGAATGAGGCTGAATGAAGGAAAGCGTTACCCACGCCTGCAACGTCTTGGCATGCGGCGACGTTCAACGAATCATTTCCTCCGTCCTCAATTGTCCACGTTAGGAAAATTCTTCCCTGTGATTGTCACCTCGAGCGAAACAGCGGACGGTAGCCAGTGACCCCAGCAGCGTCTGCTTGACTGTAAGAGGCTGCGTCATGCTGATGAGACTGAGAAAGTTGAAGCCCGCCCAGGGGTTTGCTCAAGTCTAATGGCCCTGGAAAATATTTGTCCGTGTATCTTTTTTTATTTGAGTGGATGAATAATGTTCTCTGTGCCACATGACTCTTTCAGGAGGCTCCCTGCACTGGGATGTGTTGATAAATTCGATGAATGAGTGTTTGGCTTGCTGGTGGAGAACGAAGTGCCGGGATAAATCCCAGGCACGAGAGGGGGTAACACCGCCTCTGCACAAACGAATTCAAGAGCCCACTGTTGTTCTGTCATCTCTTGGCCGTCTCACTGCATAAAACAGAACATTATGTGCATGTGCATAACAACACACACTGTGCTACCGCACGTGCAAGAGAATAATATTGGGCACGGTATAATTCAATCCAGTGCTGCACTGCCATATCTTGCGAACCTCACCTATTATGAAATTAACGTCAAATGTCACGTGTTCCCAAAGTCCATTCGCAGATGTGGAACGTAATTGGAATACGATTCGATTTTGACCACTGCAGAGTTATTTGAGGTTGCGCTCTGTAGCTCTACGTTGTGTTTCGGGTTAGGCCACTTTTTTGTCTGGTACCAACATCTGACTATTCGCTCCGGCTCCCAGGAGCTTTTTTCACTCCTCTAAAAAAAGGTTCCCGAAGAAGATCCCAGTCACATGGAGTGAAACGTCGGACGTCGTGCCAAAGAACGCGCGGGCACAACCTGAAAGCACATCACAGGGCAATGCAATTCTACTCACGATCGATCTGAATCGCACAAAACGATGGTACAGATATCAATCTCACTCATACTCCTCCCACCTCTGTGTAACGTGGCCACACAGAGCCCCCCCCTTCTCCCACTACCCTCCCCCCCCATCAACCAACCCCCGCCTCAAATTACCGGCCTCATTAGCGGCACCACGCCAACCCCAATGCTGGGGCCGCGCGTCATTCCTAAAGCATGCGGGGCCGTCGAAAACACGCACCTGTCGATCTCATGAATCCAGCCGACGCTAGCTGCGATCGTCTCGGGGGCCAAAGAAACCCGTGGGTAATGCAGACACCGCGCTGTTGCCCCAAGCCTTCACGGGGCGACGCGGATTCGTTTTTTTGTTTACTCTTTCCCTGCCCGGTGTGTACGGCTCACCGATGAGCAATAACGTGGTGAAGCCGAGTCGGTGTCTCGCACGCTGAGCGGACGGGTCGAGCGTCTGACAGATGTTTTTGTTACTTTGGAATTGCTCGCAGACAGCAGTGGATCACCTTGCATCAGAGAATGGCCCCTGGAAGACGGCTGCGCGCAATTTGTTTCTTGGAGCCAGAGATCGTCGCATCTCAAATATATTTTGTTAATCTCAGAGTAGGAATAAGCCAAGTTTAGTGAGCAGCCAAATTTAAAATTTATTTTCATGCAGTGATTGCTAACCGGGCTGATACTATGATTGCGCCCCACCGCAGAATGTGGATTTATTACACGTGGAAGAAATCATGACTTGAATTCAGGATCTGTGCAGTTCTAGGTCAGCGTTTCTGACCCCAGTCACCTGGCCACTTCATACTGTCCTACTGCAAGTTCTGTTTGGCCAAAAATGTCTAAAAATGGTTTACGTTAAAGAGATGTCAATGTAATTACACGGTTTTTTTTTAGAAACGGTAATGTAGTGGGAATGTGGATTAGTTTTCACACTGTGCCATGAACCCAGTGACCTGAGTTTAATTCCTAGCCACAGCTAACACCAGTGGCGAGTGATATCTGGACCAGTACTGGGCCCCTTGAGTTTACACTCATCATTTAATTCAAGACACCTCGCGGGAATGAGGCCATGTAGTTTAAATTGGTTGTTTGCCATTTCCTGGTGAAGCATGGTCAAGCAACCCCTAAGATCCCCGCAACATGGGGGCGTGGGGGGGGCTTAATCCAGCAGTGGATTGACACGTGGTTGTAAATTAGAAATGTTTACGTTGTATTCAGTTTTGCTGACATTAATATAATTCAATTGTGGGGGTTCTCTAGACACTAAGTTCTTTCATTTGCAAAAAAAATCCAAAAAGGCCAAAACTTCAATTAGAACCCTCATGAAAGAAATATTAAAACAGAGCTTTTGTTACGTAAAATGTCACGATGTATTATACAACTGGGACTCTCAACCGTGAATAGCATCTGACAGCACCGCACGAAGGTGCGTTTCTGCGACGCTGGCTGCGTATAACAAACTTTCTTGTTTTGGCTTCCTCCCTCCGTCTGTCCTTTGAGCGTTTAGCCTCTGCAATGTACGAGACGGGCGAGAGAATATGGGAAGAAGCAGAGCACGTGTCTTGTTTTGCAGGTCACTTCACGTTGGGAGGATACTGAAGAGAGAGAGAGAGATGGGGCTATGGTAGGATACGGTTGTGATGCTGAGCGGGTTGGAGGTGTAGGAATTCTCACAATGCGTGGAATGGCCCTTAAAAAAATCAAAGTGGGGCCTTTGTGGGTTTGGTATAGCTTTCCCTCACCCTTTGGCTGAAATTAAACATTTGTGTGGCGACTGCACGCAAATATATAACGACAGGCGTGGCAGACCTTTGGATCCAGTCGAAGAAAGGGATAAATTTGGTGTTGAGTTTTGCCTGGTTTCGGGTGACACGGGCAGGTGGCTTAATTGAATAATTGGAATTCGTCAGTGCTGGGCTGTCGCCAGGCCTGTTCTCCTGGGGAGGTGAGTTAATCTGTACACACTCCCGTGCGGTGGAGGCAGCTCTAAATAAGTCAACTCCCAAGCTCAAAGAAGTGCTCTCCTCCATCAATGGTCCTCACCCAGTTGTGGAAATTCCACATCCCCATGGTGAATACCGTTACCTCTCCGTAGCAAGAGCCTCGAATGGCTTCCCATCAAGCGGCGTTCACCTGTTGGTACTTATGGGTTGAGTTGGCTCTTTTCTAGATTTGAAGCTTTCGTGACTGCAAGGATTCATACTCTTTGTTTTTTTCGGTAAAGTCACGTAGGTTAAAAGAAAACAAATACATTAAATCACGACGGGGGGACATTGATGTATCAATACAGCAATTTTGCTGTGACGGTTTCATTTGAAGACGGAAGCTTGTGTTGCCTCCGAAACTTCGTGATTTAATTTATTTGTTTTATTTTAACCTACGTGACTTTACCGAAAAAACCAAAGAGTTTGAGTTGGCTCTGGCTGGGATTTGTTTTTAAATCTAGGTTTCACAATGAAGTGCCTTTCTCTCTACAATGGGTGGACCAGTGGCACGATGGTTCGCGGTACTGTGCTATGAAATGAGCTACCTGCGTTTGATTTATGGCCACGGCTAACATCAAGGGCCAGTAATATCTTAAAAAGGCCCTGGCTCCTCCGGGATCCTCCAGGGCCTGTTAAAATTACATCAGTACATGATGATGATGATGATAATCATCATCACCATCATCCAAATCATAATGTGTAGACGTGGCCAAAAAGCACAGCACTGCAATCAATGTGAGCACGGATGGGTCATTAATTTGGGTTCAGTACAACAATCGTAATCGTAACACTAAAAAGCACAAGCACTGAAAGGAAAGGAAATTGAAAAATAGGTGCTCGCTAAAAGCACGTGCAGGTGTTGGATTGAAGGACCGTGAGGGCTAGCGATGGCTTGAGGCATTCATCCAGCAGTGGATTGATTTTGGCTCGTGGTGATGATGACACGCACATACTCTATCCTATTTCTAATTAAACAATCTGCATTGCTGGTATTTTGAAAGCGTATGTAGAAAATAATGTCACACCTTCGATCAGAAAAAAAAACCACATTTGTTTAAGACTTTGCTGACATACGAGCCGACCTAAAGCCAGAGATGCAGGACGGCTCTTGCGACTAAGGCCCCCTGCTGCGTCGCCCCACCTGCGGGACCCGTGCCGTGGCGACGTACCGTAGAATCAACAACCCTGGCGTGACGGGGCTCTTACCTCGGACATTATTCAATTATCCGTCTGTTGCTAGAGAAGCGATAACGTCCAAATGGTTACCTTTATTGATTTCCAACAGGTCAGAGACCCTGCTGTTGAGACACCGAGCGTTTACATCGGTAAATGCTTTTGCCTGCTTGCTACAAAATAACCAATTATGGGGGGGGGGGGGGGGGCATTGATCCAGAAGGCCCATTAGCAGGCTGATGGACACAAATGACATTACATTCGTAACGCGGTCAAACCTAGCCATTGTCAGTCCACGTATTTATTATTTACTTATCGTTGTATTTGCGTACACATTTAAGTTACAAAATGCGGCGATTGTTGGTGATAACGGTGGAAAGGTCTTCCCAGGCAGCTCTTCTCACGCGTGATCTGCTTGTTGTGTTCTCCACTCCGGCTGCGATGAGGAATTTTGAAAATGCCACCAAGTGCCCCCCACACCCCACCCCCGCACCCCTGGTCATTACGGGGCAACAGGTAACTTGGTGCGGAGATCAAAGGCGTTCCAGCCTCGAGTTTGATCCTGGGGTCCACTCAAGGCATAGTTCCCCCGAGACAAAGAAGATCATTGTTTCCTGCGTGATTCATTAAAATTTTACTTTAATTGAGACACAGCGCTACTACGTTGTGTGCGGAAGAGGGTAGTACTATGCTCACCACCTTCACCAACCTACGCTGACCAGCGTGGTGAAGTATTGTTAAAGAGCTCCCACGACATGCAAGACACGACGAGATCCACATTCAGCAGTGGATTGGCAAAAGGGCTCCATCTATATACACATAATGTAGACACACACACTCAGAAAAATACAAAAACGCCAAGCAAATGTATGTGACAGTTTGGCAGTCATCTGGGTCACCCCTCTTGTGAAATGGTTCTTTCCAAATCTGACTGCACTATCATGGGCGAGATTCCAGGACTGATGCTGGACTTGCACCTGGTGTCGGGTGTCCAACACTTGGAATGTTCCAAGTGGCGCGTGCGTTAAAGGGGGTGGGGGTTGGTGCCTGTGATGGGTGAGAGCAAGTGCGCCTCTCACTCCGGGTCAGAGTACCCTCGCGTTGGATCCCAAACAACTTTGGGGCCCTCTTTCCCTCCACCCTGTCGCGTTGCCACCTGCTCGGTGTTATTTTTCAGCAAGTAAATTTTTATTTTTTACATCGTCTGTCACATGGAAATCATAATCGGCCCCGATGGACAGGCACAAACCCAGACTTTTTATATCGTTCGCGCAGTCGGCCAGACTTCAAACATATGCCGCTTTAGATTCAAACACGGTTGATAAGTGGTGGCGCAGTGGTTAGCGTACTGTGATGTTAACCCGGTCACCTGAGTTTGATTCCCTTCCGCGTCTAACATCAGTGGCGAGTGTTATCTGAACCCGTTCTTCTGTCCCGCACCCCTTCACCATCTCTCAGTGACCAGTATGGTGAAGTATGACCAATACCTACTCCCCATGACCAAAGCTGGGCTGTAGGCTGGCCTTCATCCAGCAGTGTAATGAACGAATGGCTGTGCGTGATTACATTATATATATAATAATACAAAATATAACAAATAGCAATACATGCAATTCCAGGAGCGGCCGTTCAAGATAAACTAATGAGCAGGAATACAATTGTAATTACTGTAATCGAGTTATTTCTCTTGCGTCTTCATGGAAGGCCGGTGTGTATTCGAGCTTAACAAATAACAGTGCCCGGAGACCCCACCCCGCATAAAAAGGAGGCAACAGTGGCACAAGAACCCCCCCCCCCAATACGTTGACCTGGCTTCAGCGAGTATTTATAATCCGTGATGAGCTTGCAAGATCAGCGACTCTCTGGACCTTGGCTTGCGGGAGGGTCTCTGGTATGCGTCGTATAAATGAGGGGAGGGAGGTCGAACAGGACCAGCGGAAGGGAGGTCGTGTGCGGGGTGGTGGGTTCACGCGTGAGCGTTGGGGTGTCGTTGGGTGGCTGGATGAGCGGCGTGCTCCTTTAGAGATTCTGTGACGCAGGAACCGGGGCGCACGCACGGGATGATAGCGGCCGCATACCGCGAACAATAATAATGGTGGTGGTGATGATTTGCAGACTTTCGGAAATCCACTGATTAACGGAAGCCCCCCCCCACGCTCCGTTCAATGGGGTTGTTTGGCCACGCCGGTGTGTGTCGGTGAGCTGGCAGTGTCGCCTTAAGCCACGGCACATGACGATTTGGCTGTTGTGTTGCTCTGAATCGGGACCTTTATGCACCTAATGAGATCCCCACACGAATTGCGTGCGAGGTTACGCAAGCCCGTCTCATAATACGCGGGATCGCCAAAGTTAAGAGCCCCCTCGCATCGAGAGCCGAGGAGGCATTTATAGTTACACCGACTCTTAATTGTGCCGGCTCGAGTACGTGGGAACATACCGGCGACGGCTTTGTCTCACGGCGAGAACAATGCCCCCCCCCCCCCTCTACGCCCGTGGGAATCACGACGACGTCTGTGCATCGTCACGGACCTCCGTGACGAAACCCCAATGTCAGTCCGGTGTCAGGAAATATTTGTGCCCCAGGAATGGACGCAGATTTTGTTCCGCCGAGGGGAGGAAATATTCAGGAATAATGTTCCCTTCCTTTAGAATGTTGCACCCTCCGTTATTTGTCGGGACAGACTAAATCCTTCTTTGTATATCCGTGGATTTTCAACGAAAACTGTACATCTAAGATCACTGTGCACGCTTGTTTGTGCAGAAGCACCTTTTGGCGTCATCTGGTCCAACCCATGTGAGACTAGGCTCTAAGGAAAGCTGTCTCCGGTGTGGACCAATCAACTTCAAGGACAGTGCATACATTATCAGAGTTATGTTTTTGTTTGCATTATGACTGCAGGTATTGTGGTCTATGCAAACATGACTCCTTGTGAAAAAACGGTGTCAGTTTTGTTGCCAGATAAAAGGGTAAAAAAACAATTATCATATTTTTTCTTCTGGCAAATGAGGTTCCAATGGTGTGCAGAAGCACATTGCTCAGTTTGCGTTCAGTGTCACTTAAGTTCATGCTACCTCGTGCGCTGACAGTCGCGCACAACGGGAGCAGCATCCCAGGGGGCATGAATCAATAGAAGTGGTGGGAATCTGTGGATTCTGTGGCGGTATGAAACGCATTCTATAAACACGTACGATTGCATATGGAGACGACTTCTAGAAGATGGGATCACGGCTGCATTTCGAAGCTCTCCGCCAACTTCTAATGATGACAACAACCTCCTGACTTCTCCTGAGAGCCACTTTCATCACAACGTTCATTCCATACCAAGTACCATTCACAAACAGATATGAAAATAACTTAATATATTCTTACATACATTTACAAATTGATGCATGTGTCGTAAGTGGATGAATATATTGATTTAATATCAATCCAAGCACGATCCAGGTTCAATTCTGCTTAGACTGATATGAATCAATATATATATAAATAAAAGTCAATGCTTTCCTACCAATAAGTCTCAGAAGGGTAGAACTTGGATCGTGCGTGGATGGTCGCCACACATAATGGGCGTTGTAGACTGTGGGCCCACGTTGTGGGAAATGCAGCAACACCCATTGTTGTACTGTACTTCTATGCCCTTGCGTCTATGTTCTCCACCTTAATCAACCAGCATTGACCAGCATGGCGAGGTATGGTCAAACAAGCCCTCATGGTCCTTGGGGATGCATTCATCCAGTACAGGATTTACAAAAGGGCTGTACTTTTTTTGTTATGCCAGCCTACAATCTCTGTATCCCAATCTGACATCTCTGATGGCAATAGAGAGTTAAACATGCCAAGGAAAGATTTTTTTTATATATATATACTACAACTCTTGAGATCTTTTATTTTTTTCACAATAGCCTTTGATTGCAATTGTCAGGGACACCTTAAAATTTAAAGCAAAAGGATGTGGCACAAAGGGAGGGCCTGAGTGTTGTGTGCGTGACGCTTCAGTGCGTCGCGATGACGTGGAGGCCGAGGCAGGGTGAATTGAATGAGGCGGTCGTGGGTGAATGAGATTCTTAGAATCTTGAGCTCTGAATTAAAAGCAATGGCCCCTGATACAATGCTGCTGGTGAGTCGCTCCATTGATAAGTATAGAAGCAGATTAACATCTTCACTGACACCGAGTTATCTTGACGCAGTTTTTTTTCTATTCGAGCCTTTACCTTGCACATGCAAAATACAAATTATTAGGGAATTAAATCACGTTAAATATGAAGCTTGCATGTGCCGTGGCGGAGAGGCGATAGAGTGGTGAGCGCGTGGCGCCATCTGAACCCGGCGCCCCGAGTTCGATTCCCGGCCACGGCTAACATCAGTGGCGAGTGTTAACGGAACCGTTCCCTGCCCTTCCGCCCATTCACCGCCCTGCACTGACCATGCGCATGGGCAAGGGTGGCCAAAGGTTGCCCGTGACCTACATGGCGACCTTCATGCGCTGGTGGCTTGAGAATGGCTGCAGCTTGGCTCGTATTGTAAACATTCAGGTGGTGCCACGCGGCGGATCCGTGGCTTTCGAGGGAAGGGTTGGTGGACAACGTGCAGATTTGTGACTCGCAAGCCAATTTGGGTTGTCAAGTGGCCAGGCGGTGGCAGTAGAGCAAGTGGCTTTGTGAAACCATCGTTACGGAGTGTCGAGCTGTCATCCCCTCGCACGCACAGTGGGGGGGGGGGGGGGGGGGGGGGGGGCGCGGGTTTCTCGAAGCTCGCTGGAGTCCTCTGCCACGCAACATTCTCATTGTTAAGGAATTGCCCGAACATTTTCACGCAGCACCCTCCTGAAAAACAGCCCACAGACTCGGCGAGGCCTTCCTGCTTTTAACAATCCACGCGAACGCGCGCCAGCGAGCGAGCGAGCGGTCGAGCGTGTGCGTTTGCACAGATTGGTGGATCAAGCAACCCTCACTAAGGCGACACCTCCGTACGTGCTCGCGATCTCCGTTCTGCCGGGCGTCGTCACCGCCGCTATAAATACAGCGCCTACCCTACACGACGACGCTCCCAGAACGGGGGCAACGAGGGACCTTCTAAAAATTGCTCGCTCGCTCGCGCACGCACGCACTACGAGCACGCACGCGCGCGCCTGGTGCGCCTTGTAAATAGCGCAAGCGGGAGGCCACTCCGCTGGAGGGCCGGGCACGCGGAGTCCCACGGCGCGCGCGTGCGCAAGGGGCGCCGAAAGCCTCTTGGGACCGAGTCGATGGAAAGTGTAGGCGCGGGAGCATAGAAGTACAGTACGACGATGGATTTGGCTGCACTGTCTTCTGGTGCCCACCACATATCTCGCGCAGCCTACAACACCTGTTATGCATGAGGGTCGCTCATCCCAACACTATCGAGGATCAAGCCTGCTCAGCTTTAGCGGTCCGATGAGATTGTCTGAATTCAGGGTGATTTTGTCGTAGGTGTAGTGCGGTGGGACACAACGATACCGGCTGACTTTGGCTCCAGCGCGTCCACATTCACTCTTTGCCCCATCCCATCTCAGCCCTTTCTTAGTTATTTGTATTTTCCCAGTTGTATCTCAATCGTGATGTCGGTGCCATCGAACGAGACAAGGTATCCGTTCGGAACTCTTAAGAGAGCAATTCAACTCCATGTGGTAGAGGATGCCAAGCAAAAATAATCCATCATGGGAACTATTTCTGACATCTTTTCAAACGGGTTTCTTTATTCACACAGACTAGAGGGCAAACGTTTGCACATGGCATTCAAACCAAGATGTTTTGTTACTATGAAAGTGAAAGACAATACTTAATATTTTAGAAAATTAGATTTTGCCTTGGCAATGGTGTGCACATAATAAGAAACTCAACACATTCGTTAATAACTTTTAAATCTAAATTAAAAACGAATTTCTTAATAACAGTTTTTTAATGCTTAGTTTATTGCCCTGTCCCCGCACCTCCATTTGGCACTCTTGGCTAAGTACGGTGCAAAAGAAGTTCCACATACATACAGTACAATAACGCCATAGCCAAGAAATGAATCAGTTGATGTGTTTGGGCAATGCCACTTTTTATTCATGGCAAATATAAATGACAAATGCGTTGAGGTTTTTTTTTTCTAGAAAAAATATTTTAGTTGTTGTTCAGAAAATTGCCTTGCTGACTGCAACACGACCATCAATTCACTCCACTCGACGATTTGATTTAATCACGGACGGCTGCCTGGTTTCAAACCCAGAGGATGACAGCGGTGTTGGCTCAGTGGACCTGACACCTGAGCCTCCTCCAGCAATCTCTATATCTCAATATAACCTTGAATGATGGAATTATGCTAATATTAATTCTGCTATATATAAAGAAGCACGACTCAGACACATTCCAGGAATTTGGAATTCTTATAATTAATGCAATAATCTCAACGCCAATGCGATACTTTTTGGTTTTTAATCCAGTATGATGCACCAGTGTCTTATCATCATTATAATCGGTAGCATCAATGATATCATTATCATCAGTGTTAGCAGCACCAGCATCTTAGTATCAAGATCATTATGATCATATATTTTTTATGCCAGGTGAATCCTGAGAATCAACGAAAGGAATTTACCAAAAACCCCAATACAGGACCCTCATCAAAAAAGTCTTGAGAATATCTTGGTTATATAAAATCCACAATAACGATTATTTTATTTATTACTATGATTTGCATGTGAGATACTTTAAAAATATGTGCATAACATAAGAACAACATTCTCACGGCCACCGGTAACACCGTATCTCAGGCTTCATCTTACTCCTCCATATAAGTGTGAGAACAGAGGAGCAGAGGCAGGTGACTTCTGAGTCAAATCTGATGGGGGGTAAGGATTGCCCTGGTTTTTTTCGGGGTGATTTAAAAACCTCCGATTAGCACGGTTGGTTACGTACGATGCGAAAGAAGTTCAACATACGAATTTTACAAAAAACATAAACTCTTACCGAATGGTTTCAGTGCATGTATTGGTTAGAGAATACACTTGAACGTAGGTAAGTGCCCTCCCTGAATAAAATATTTCGTGGCATGGCACTATACCCGCCTCCCCCTTATTACTGCATTACTGGAAAAAGTGGCCCCCTTCACATTGGGAAAAACATGCAAACATACATATCCTCAATAAACCCCTCTTGGCTACTTGACACAATATGAAACCACTCTGCCCCCACCAAATATTCACCACCAATCCATCGCTTCTGCACCCCTACGCCGCGCCCCCTCTTTAGAAGGCCACTCTTCCAATACCTTCCACCGCTGCTGCCGCTGCTGCTGCTGCGTGTTTACAGAGACGCGGGGCGAGACGGCAAGAGGTGGGGAGACGAGAGAGAGAGACACACACAGGAGACACCGCGGCCAGCCACGAAAGTGAGAGGAGATTGCCACGGTATCCGCCACCTCGCTCGCTCGCTCGCTCCCCAGAGGCACGCGCGCACGCGGCGCGGATTCTCTCCCGGAACGAACTCTCAGCGGCGCGGGCGCCTTGGACCCAAGTTGGACACCCGACCCGGGTCTGGCTAACCGTAGCGCCGGTTCAGAGAGCGGTCTCGTCAACTCGATAGCTCCCCGGCGCGAGGAGTCGGGAAACCGGAGACCGCAAGAGGCGAGGGCTTTTTTTAAATCCACTCTGTGAGCTTCTTCAGCCTCACCTTTTAAAGGGTCCTGACACACACTCTCTCTCTCTCTCTCACACACACACACTTGCACACATTTGCACACACTTACCACTCGGGCACACAGCTCTTAACCAGGAAAGGGCATTGTTAGTTTTTTTGTCCTTCCCCAACACCTCCGATTAGCAAGGTTGGCTACGTACGGTGCAAAAGAAGTTCAACATAATACACACATACGGGTGTGGTGCATAGGAGCGGTGGCGCAGTGGCTCACGCAATGAGTCAGGAACCTGACAACCTGAGTTTGATTCCCACTAACAGCTACAGTCAGCAGCGAGTGATATCTGAACAGGACCTGGGCACCCACCTTCACAAACCCGTACTGACAGAGTGGTGAAGTATGGTCAAACGACTACCGTGATAGACTAGGCGTGAGAAGCCATTCGTCTAGCAATGGATTGTGAAATGGTGGTAAATTATTACTATTTAATTGAACAGAGAGACGCGTACACATTTGGTGCCGTGTATAATAAAATAATAACCAAAATTAGTAGCAACGTAATTTCATTTTCCACGAAAGTCTGACTCAACTTCAGGGATTGACTCTCAGGAGAGTGTGCGGGGATATTTGAGCATTGCTGAGAGTTTGGCTTTTGTGTGGGAGGAAAACCAGAGAGTCCGTGTACTGGTGATTACAACTCCAATGTCTAAACGACCAAGTGCACGAGCCCACTTGCTGTACTGCTATCCCCTGGCCACATTGCAGCCCAGGGGGGAGTTTTGATGCCCAAATCGACGTGACCCAATAAGCCTTTCCTCGAAATTGCTGAATCACAGGCATGCACCACCACTTCTGGCTTGAGCTGCTCTCGTTCTATATTGCTTCGTACGTGTCGAACACTGCCGGTGGCATTCCATTGTGCCATGGCTCAGCGTTACCAATTTCCCCAACCCTGTGCCAAATTTCGATGAATATCGGAAGCTGAGCAGGGTTGAACTTGCTTGGTTCGTCAGCTGTGTGTGACCGCCGGGGCCTCCCCGGTGATTGAAGAGTGGGAACTACCAGGAGTGGCCCGGAGATGGCAGTGCTGAGTGCCACCACCGACTCCGATGGATGGTGGGGGTTTTCGCATCCGGGTTGTCCCAGTTTCCTCCCGCACAAAGTGACTTCACTCATGGAATTGGCCAAAGATGCTAATACGGCCATCGCAGGAACATCCTGAAATTGAGAGCAAGTGAGGCCCTAATGGGTAAAGAACTTTGCACGCCGTGCAGGTCGTGGCAGTGATACGACGATATTTCACCATGGTTCTCAGGGCGAGTTGAAGGTGGGGAGCATAGACATGAGAGCTGCACTGCCCTCTCATACCTGCTGTGCATGGGATGGTTACCCATCAAAGCACTAACCCGATTTAACCCTGGTATGACACCGGGTGCATTTCTGATTATTTGGACAATGGCTGACTCTACTATGCTGGAATTTGTACCGCATTTCCGTTCTGACCCGTCGAGAACGTGATTATAATTTACACAAGTCACAATCGCCGAAATGCTGTTCTTAGTTTTGGCTGGAAGGAGTTCGGAATGCTGTTCCGGGAATGAATGTTGGTATGACACACCCATCTCGCCTCATTTTGTCCTCAATGCACCTTATATTCCCATCAACCTGTCCATCGGATTATAGAAATATGGGGTAAAATAATAAAGTGATTATTATGGATAGGCGTACCTTGTACCCTTGTGGTAGGGAGTGCCATGCCAATAATCCCTACTCTAAGCCAGCCGAGCAGTGTTCTGGAAAACACACCGAGTGAGAAATGAAGCCCAGTCTATATGTATTTTGTACCGTATGTAGACACATTAAATAACCAGAATAACAGAGTAGAATTTGTCTCACATTGGCAAGAATCGGTGTCTGGTGGGAGCGGTCCCATGGGCAAGGAGAGAGGGCAGACTTTGGAGCGGGAGCTGGAACATGCCCGCCACAAAAATAAACTCACAGGAACGCAAGCGGCTCACGCACACACACACGCACACACGTGGGGCACTGTGTGTGTGTGCGTGCCTACGGCCAAATCACCCAGCAGGAATGAAGCTGAAGCTAAGGATTTTTTGAGACTGGTTGGTTCTTGGGGTTGGGTGACCTCCGGCAAGCAGGGCTTGCCACGCATTGTAGGCGAAGAGGGCTGTGAGGTGGGGGGGCAAGTGAGTGTCACCCTCCTCGTATGCGTGGTGGGGGGGGGGGTCTTCTCCTGGTGTTCGGGTTTCCTCGCCCACTAAGTCAGGCATTGGCCAAAACATGCCAATGCAAAGCCCTCCGATAAAAAAGTCTTGAGACTCAGGGCTTTCATAAGTAAACAATTACCATTATTTGTGTGCAAATGAAAAGTCATTTCTGTATATATATCAACATTCTGAGTGACTTCCTGCTCCAATAACCCATTGCGTCAGTGCTCATCTCCCCTGGGAAATTCCACGTTCTTATGGCAGGGGCGAGTCTATCCATAGGACAACCACTATTGCCTTCCCCACAAGTGTCACTTCTCCATTTTCCTCCTTTCCAGTTGCATTCGCCATGGTTTGCTGTCAGTTGAAAATCGCATTTGTGAACACGAAACCATCCTGTACTGTGTACAGCCGTTTGCTAATCCACTGCTGGATGAGGGCCTATCCTGCGGGTCCCGTACGCGTGATTCGATCATACTTCACCACTTCGCCACGCTGGGCAGTTTGAGTTGGCGAAGGTAGAGGACATAGACGTGGCAGCAGAGTATAGTGCGGTGGTTCTTAACCTTGACTGCAGCCTTGCAACCCTTTGGCTCACAATCGTCAAAACGATTATAATGTTAATAAATACATTAGGGTTTGAAGAAACACATTAAGTTTAACTCACGTGCCCCCGTGCTTAATTGGTGTTTCGATGATTTACCTTCTTAACAAAAAATCTGGCCACGTCTCGCACCCCCAGAAAGGGCTTCTCGCACCCCCAGTTGGTGCATGCACCCCAGGTCTTGAAGAACCACTGGTATAGTGTAACAACGGAATGTTTATGATCTGGCCTCTGATGCTCCCAACGTATTCCCGCGGCAGCCTATAACAGCTGTTTCATCATGTTGTACGGTGGGCACACATCAAAGCACCATCGATGGTCAAAGCAGCTTTAGCTTCCGGCTGATTTGGTCACAGGCTCAGGTGCAATGATGCGAAACATTTACCCAGAGGCTCCTGCGTTGCGATATTTAACGACACGTGGGTAAAACCCCGTCGCGGTTGACACTCAGCACTTTCACATCCCCGGCTCATAACGCCTGGGAAGTCCTCGTGGTGGCCACCGATCCAAAGAGACGAACAACCTCAACTCTGCGCAGCGTGAGATATGCGACAAGTTCGGACACATTTGTCAGCGTAATTTGCTCGTAGGCAACAGACTTTGTGGGGAAAGTGCTGTGAGCGAGTAGCACCTATGAAGGGCCAGCACGGCACACGAGGGAGGGGGTGGTTAGCACCACGCCCCGTGTTTAAACATAGCACCAGGAACTTATTTTAGACTGAGTCGACCTAGGAGAGGCCCGGGACCGGTTCAGATAATCGTCACTGATGTTGGCCGTGAGCTGAAATCGAATTCAGGTCACCGTGTTCGCATACCTGTCAACCCATACGGTGTATCCGTATTCGTGTACAGGGGAATTGAGTTTTCAGGTCCATACGGTGTACAGCCGTTTCAATAATGGGCTCAACAAATACCTGTTTGTCTATGTGTTTGTGTTTCTCTCTTGTGATGGGACTTTGTTGGATGAACGTTGCGATTTATAAGGGCACGGGGTGACTAATAAGGTGTGAATTGGTCTGCAATCAAGTCGGACACTGATAAGGGGTTGACAGCTACGGTGTTCGTAGCGCAGCGCGCTAACCACTGCGCCTCCGCTCTCCCAGATACAGACACGATGCACGCGCACTCAAACACAACATCGCTTCGTCGGCTCGTGTGAGTGGCAGTGTTCCATCAAACTTAATTCCCCAGTAAAACTAGCTCCGTTGACATTACGCTTCACTTCTGCATTCATCTATTTTGTTTGAGCGTCTTAATAAACAACACAAATGTGCGCTGCTTTCAGTTCCGAAGACGTCTCAACGGACACGGTGTGAATTGGAACTCCACGCGTGTCTCATTTCGCGTGACTTTGAAGTCTCGAAGACTTTGCCCTGAGTGGTTGAGGGTTAGGCAATGATGAATCTCCCATCGTACAGTCGCTTCTTAAGGGTGTAGTCATGATATATATATTTTAAAGTGCCTACTCTAAACGAAAATAACAAAAACAAATAAACCACCCCTAGTGTTTTATAATGATATTTTTTTTTGTGCGAGTGCTGTTTTTGCGAGAACCTCTTAAAGGTTGCTATGGGGCACGAAGAGGAGATGGTGAACAGACCCACGCCTGGCCACTTATTGTCTTCTCCCGAGTGGGGATGTTCACACACACCACACCAGGTACTCATTTTAGGCTGAGTCGACCCAAGGGGAGGCTCGTGACCGGTTGAGATATCACTTGCAACTGGCGCCAGCCTTTAGTCCTGTGGCAAGCAATTGAACCCGATAGATCGCCGAGTTATAAGCGCAGTGGGCTGATCAATGCGCCACTCATCTCTATCCACTCCAAAGACAAAGATCCCCCGTATAGCTTTAACAGACTGTAGGGGCAAGTGCTGTTAGCGAGCACCTATGAAGGCCGGAACGGTACACACGAGGGGGTGGGTGGGACAGCACCACGCCCGACCGCCTTTGTCTCCCCAGTGGCGATGTTTACACTCCCGCACCATGTATTCATTTGAGGCTGAGTCGACCTAGGGGAGGCCCGGGACCGGTTCAGATAATCGTCACTGCGGTGTTGGCCGTGAGCGGGAATCGAACCCGGGTCGCCAGGTTCATAGCGCAGCGCGCTAACCGCTACACTACCGCCCCCCACAACAAACACACGTGGACTGACACATGCATCGCACAACTTTATAGACTTAAATTTCGATTTAAAGCTTTCGTGACTGCAGGGATCCATCTTCTTGGTTCTTTCGGTAAAGTCACGTAGAAGCAATAAAATAATAAAAATATTGCTTCCCTTCTACGTGACTTTACCGAAAGAACCAAGAAGAACTTTATAGACTGTTGGGTCCAAGTGCTGTTAGCGAACGCCTACCGATTGGGCCAACACACGCAATACGAGCTAATAGACTCACACACACACATACACACACACAAAGCTAAGATCCCACTCATAGACTGTTGGGAAACGCGCTTTAAGTGAGCACCTATATAAGGCTAACACAGCGAGAGAACCGACATCACGGCCTTATATAGACTCCAGGGGAGCGTGCTGTTAGGGAGCACCTATTAAGGCAAACAACACAAACTCACGTGGAAACACCGTCCGCTCATCTCGGGGCGGCCCCGAACCCCCTCCCCCCCTGTCCACCACAGTCCGCGTCCCACGCCGATCCACCCGTCCGTACCTTGGACACCACGAGAGGACTCTGCACCTCACGGCCCCCGCTGAGTCTGAATCCCCAGGGTGGCCCCCCACTCAGCCGAAGCAGCAACCGCTCCTCCATGCCCGTGCCAGCGGCGATCATCTCTCACGCTCGCCCCGACCACCACCACCAGCACCACCAGCAGCAGCAGCAGCAAACAGCAGCACCGGCACTCCTTGAACGTGTCCGTAGCGAATGAGTTCACCGCGTTCACGCCGCCAGCTCCAGCGCCCAAACCCTCACGCAGCACCACGTGGGCAAATTGGACTCGTACTGTCAATGGAACCAAGGGCTCCTTTATGATGGTGATGCTGCTGCTGCTGGTGATGATGCCACCGCAACGAGTCGAGGAGTCTCGATCATTCCCCTACACCTGCAGCAGCGCGAGTGAGTGAGTTCATGCGCCTATCCTTAGCCTCTCTGACCGCCGCGGGTATTCGGAGGGGTAGGGTTAGGGTGTTGCTCGGGGAAGGGGTGTGTGTGTGTGTCTTTGGCGGGGGTGGTGACTTGGTGGTGGTGGTAGTGGTGGTGGTGGTGCGGGGAAGGGATTGAAGTGGGTGTCGGCGCTTTGTGAGTTCTGGGAGTGACGCGCGCGGCGTGGGGAGAGAGAGGGCGGGTCGGGCGGAGCGGTGGGAACCCGGCTAGGATGAGGGTAGGGTGAGTGTCGGGGTTGGGTTGGGTTAGGGTGAGTGTAGGAGTTGGGTTGGGGTAGGAGTTGGGTTAGAATAGGGTTAGTGTCGGAGTTGGGTTGGGTTAGGGTAGGAGTTGGGGTAGGGTGAGTGTCGGGGTTGGGTTAGGGTAGGAGTTGGGTTGGGTTAGGGTAGGAGTTGGGTTAGAGTAGGGTTAGTGTCGGAGTTGGGTTAGGGTAGGGTTAGTGTCGGAGTTGGGGTAGGGTGAGTGTCGGAGTTGGGTTGGGTTAGGGTAGGAGTTGGGTTAGAATAGGGTTAGTGTCGGAGTTGGGTTAGGGGAGGGTTAGTTTCGGAGTTGGGTTGGGTTAGATTAGTGTAGGAGTTGGGTTAGGGTGAGTGTCGGAGTTGGGTTAGGGTAGGGTTAGTGTAGGAGTTGGGGTAGGGTTAGGGTTCGTGTCGGAGTTAGGGTAGTGTTAGTGTAGGAGTTGGGTTAGGGTAGGGTTAGTGTCGGAGTTGGGGTAGGGTTAGGGTAGTGTTAGTGTAGGAGTTAGGGTGGTGTTAGGGTTAGTGTCGGAGTTGGGGTAGGGTAGGGTTCGTGTCGGAGTTGGGTTAGAGTAGGGTTAGTGTCAGAGTTGGGGTTCGGGTAGGGTTAGTGTAGGAATTGGGTTGGGTTAGGTTGGGTCACTGCAATTCAGCAATTCTGTGCTGTCAAGATGCTCAGCACAAACGCGCGGCCTCTCCCTTCCTCCTCCTCCCTCCCCTCTACTGTCCCCTCTCTCACGAGCGCCTGTTTCTGCGTCTCTTCTTTGCGTCTCTGGATTTTTTTTAATCGATCATAGCCGATGGTCAAAATAATTAAATAGTGGCAGCCAAAGGATGGAACGCCGTCCGGTGTTGGGCAACCCCTGTGGAGACGGAGCGATGAAATCGGCTCGTGCGCGGGATGGTTGCTATAATTCTTGTTGCATCGCAGAATCGTCAAACGACAGCTTGGGAGTGGGGGGGGGCTTCATCCAGCAGTGGATTGATCATGGCTGACGATGACAAACGAAAAAATATAAACATCCAGTGACGTTGGCTCGTGCGGATGTCTCGTGAGAACCACGGCAAAACGCGTGGGTGCCGCCGGTATCTCCCCCGCAGGTCGACGCCCCCCCCCACCCCCCCACTGATGCGATCGTAACTGGTGGGGAGCCGTGCGGGCTAAAGGCAGCAGCGCCGCTGTGCCCGCTTAAGTCGTCAGCCACGAGCGCTCGCCGCGCAAGGCCACGACACCGAAAGCGAATAAGAAGGAGTGAAGTCTTCTTGGTTCTTTCGGTAAAGTGACGTAAAATGGAAATAATAAAATAATAAAAATAAAAATATTAAAATAACTCTCACGACGTTTCGGCCACAACGCAAGCAGCCGTCCTCAGGTGGAGAGCAGGTCTGTCGAGTAGACCTGCTCTCCACCTGAGGACGGCTGCTTGCCGAAAGAACCAAGAAGATGAATCCCTGCAGTCACGAAAGCTTTAAATCGAAATTAGGAGTGAAGTCGTAGGAGCAGGGCGGCTCGCTACGGGGGGGGGGGGGGGGGCGCTGTCGGGTTCTTGCGGGAACGCTCCTCCGAATCGCCAGGGGTAGGGGCACCCACAGCTCGCCACCTCATCGACCATACGGGCCTCTCGGAGCCACGCATCCACAACAGCGACTTCACTTCATACGACCCATGGCTACATGTGTGTGTGTGTGTGGGGTCGGGGGGGCTTCAGCTTAGTATCGAATCGTTTTTTTAATAATCTAAATTGGTTGGCTATATACGGTGCGATTTTAAGCACCCACTTCTCCATGCCTCTTGGCGCATGGTATCCATAAGCTCTCACCTTACCGCCCTCGATCTTTCCAGCCGTTTTAGTTGATGCATACAAGCTGTGGACCGGTTTCGACGTCGCTGGGTATCATCAGCAGGGTGTTTGTTCTGTGCACTGTGACGTTGCGAATATATATATTTTGTAATTTCTCGATGCATCGAGTTGGGTTTGGTTTGGGGAAGCCGAAGCAATGGCAGCAACATTCACGAGACTTTGAGCAGTTCAGAAGAATACTCCGGGAAAACTTGATAACTCGACGAAATCACGTTGTCCCGGGGAGCCGGCTGTTGTTGGGAGCAGTCGGATTAAGTGGCCCACAAACGTGAATTGTCAAGGTCACCGTTCGGGGAGATGATCATAATAAAAACAACTTTCAAGAGTGGCTCGTAAAGTGTTCCAATGAAGCTAACATGGGTCATCTTAAATCAAAACCCACACTTGGCTTGTCAAAAATTTCAAGGTCCCCCCCCCCGACGTCCCCCCACCCCCCACTCCTTAATTGCGCTCACCAGACTCATAAACACAGACGACGCAGCAGGGGTCTCCCTGCCCAGATTCGTCGTCGCTGGCGACGATATGGAGGTTCTGCACAATGGCCAAACAAGGAAGGGCTCGGACCAAAAATAATAATCCATTCCCGGAGCTTCGCTTTTGTTGTTTTTTTTATAAACAAACTCAACATGGGTCTTCAAGTGAAACACGTGGGCCGCATTGGACGGTTTGTAATAAGGGGGCATTTAGTATGATGTTTGTGTGTGCAGTGTGGAACAGTGGCATAAGCGGTTCGCGGACTGTGCTTCGAACCCCCGCGACCGTGGTTCGATTCCCAGCCACGACTAACATACATCAGTAGTGAGTGGTACATCCGAAACCGGTCCTGGGAGTCGTGGACCTCCCATAGATCGACTCGGCCTTAAAAAGGAATGCCTGGTTTGCTGTGTACGCATCAGAAATGGAGAGTCAAAGGCGGCCAGGCGTGGTGCTAACCAGACCGCCGCTTCTTGCACGGGTCTGCCCTTAACACGTGCTCGCTAACAACACTTGCCCCAACAGTCTATAATTCTGTACGGGTTTTTTGTGGTTGTCTTGGTGTGTATGTAAGAAGTTATTTGAATCTGTCCAGCGTTTGCCTGACGTGAATGTCGCCTTTACAGTAAAAAACCTGGTGCCACTCCGCCGACTCGTGCACGCAAATAGGTGTTCGCTAACAACACGTGCTCAATCTGTATACGAAATCATGCATCTGATCTTCGTCTGCTGTTGAGTGAGGGTGAGTTCACAAACATGGGAGCTGTAGCGTACAGGCCGGTGTGGTGATTGCGCTGCTGCTCCACGACCTTAGGCCTTCGGGGACGACCCCTGACCCTCGGTGCACAAATCACCAGTCCCACGTGTTGTTCGCGAAACCTTGCTGAACCTGGCCTTCTAGGTCGACTCAAACCGTAAAAAATAAAACAAATTGCTTCATCCGTCAACAACAACAATCGGGGTTCCAGCGGTCAACATCAATCACGGCGAAGACAAAGGAGATACAAAAGCGGCCGACGTTATGGCAGCGCACTGGCTTTATCTGCACCCGTGCTTTACTCGCTAACGGCATTGCCCTCTCGATGCGACGCTTACACTGATATCGCCCAGAGCTGAAAATAGCCACGAGCGCTTGGTAACAGCAGCCAGAGCTGGTCCTGTTGCAAAGGCAGCGATGTCCCTCTGTCTATTTCGGTGGCACAGTAGGAGGCCGCAGTGGGCACTGCCCCACACGAACCTGGGATCGATTGCGGTGCGCGGCTTCAGGGGTCGGCGGCGGGAGGTTATCGACGACTCGTCCTCGGTCCTCCCCGAAGGACGACTCGGTCTTCAATCGAACAGCCGGGGAAGTCTGTAAACATCGGCAGCATTGGGAATACAAAGGCGGCCGGGCGTGTTTGGCGCCGGGGCCCCTCGTGTGCCGGCGTCGGGGCTTAATAGGTGCTCGCGAACAGCACTTTTGACGACAGTCTACATCGTTGCATAGGGATGTCTACTTTTTTGTGTTTAGGAGGTCATGGGGTCGGTCCTGCGCTCAGGGTCGTATTACCATGGGGGGGGGGGGGGGAGAAAGGGCATGGGGGGATGCGGGGGGGTCATTGGGGACACGGAGGTGCCTGTACGGGTGAGGGCTGTCACGTGACACGTTGTGTCTTAATTCAGAGTACTCCACGCGTGTGAGTGTGAGGCCTTGGGGCGCGAGAGACAAATAGACACAGATTGACCCCGATCAATGACCAATCGCTCTCTTTGATATACGTGTATCACGGTACCTACCACTCACTTACACGCATGTGCATAGCGATTGTATGGCATTTAACATTTGTTTTTATGACACGAACATTGACCTTTGGGGTAGAGTCTAAGAGTGGGTGCAGGGCAAAGATTCAGTCACTTTTCAGGTGTACAGTGAGATAAACTATTTACAGCGCTTCATTAATTCGCTGCCATACTTCACCACCCTGGTGAGCGCGGTTTGCTCTAGGGGTGCCCAATACGCGGTTTTAGATTTCACCCGCCACTGATTTAGCCACGGCTCGGGGCGTCATCGAACTCGGCTTCGCGGGGTTTAGAGCGCGGTGCGTTAACCCTTGCCCCACCGTCACCGCTGCTTCATCCCAACCTTTACAGCGATTGGCGATTGATTGGGTAAAACCAAATTCCGCGTGTTTGCGTAAGCTTCGGTTGCAGTGTCACATGAACGCACGATGCACGCGCAGATTACTGATTTCTTTTGCTGTGAGACTGCCATGGGATGGCAGTTCAGAAATTGAATCTCGAATCTATCTGTGTGGGACTTTGGGTGCATTACCCTCCTGTATGCAAGTGGGGTATTCACCAGGCACTTTGATGATTATTTCCGCATGATGCCAAAATCTAAAGTTAACGGAAATGGCCCAACCATCTAAATGCACCAACACCCTCCTGAAGAATAGCCTTGAGACTCAGAGAGGCATCCTCGCAGCGGAGGCTTTTGGCTGCTTGCCATCGAACAAAGACGGTCACCGCATCGCTGCGCTTTCAGATGCGCTTCTGCGGCCGTCTGGAACGCTCTTCCCCTTCCGATATTAGGAAGCCACTGGAGCTGTGCACTTTAAATCTAGATTGAAAACTAATTTCTTTAGAACGGATTTTTGTGTTTAGTTTGTTGTCCTTCCGCCGCACCTCCGATTAGCACGGTTGGCTACGTACGGTGCGAAAGAAGTTCTATATATATATATAATAAAACACATTGCCCTCATTATTATGGAGCAATGAGATCAGTTCACGTGAGATTAGTTCACGTGAGATCAGTTCACGTGAGATCAGTTCACGTGAGATCAGTTCACGTGAGATCAGTTCACGTGAGATTAGTTCACGTGAGATCAGTTCACGTGAGATTAGTTCACGTGAGATCAGTTCACGTGAGATTAGTTCACGTGAGATTAGTTCACGTGAGATCAGTTCACGTGAGATCAGTTCACGTGAGATCAGTTCACGTGAGATCAGTTCACGTGAGATCAGTTCACGTGAGATCAGTTCACGTGAGATCAGTTCACGTGAGATCAGTTCACGTGAGATCAGTTCACGTGAGATCAGTTCACGTGAGATCAGTTCACGTGAGATCAGTTCACGTGAGATCAGTTCACGCCAGATGGATTCCAACAGCGTTCGACTGTGCGGGATTGCGATGGAGTGGGGAGACATTCATCCAGCAGTGGATATAACATTGGCCGATGAAGATGACAATTATTACGTAATTAACGCGTTTACTCAGCGAAACACCAATGTGTGAGCGCGCGCGCGTGGCTAGGCACGAGTGCTAAAATTGTCCAGTTCAACCTCTACCGCATAGGCAAATATATATAGAGTGTGTGTGTATGTCCTGGGTGGTGAGAGGCTTGGAGAGATTGAGACGAGGCGAAGAGAGACACGGGTGGCAGCTCGGTTGGGGGAGGGGGGTGCAGGAATAAGAAGCCCCATATAGCCCGGATTTAGTTTCTAAACGGCGACCCCTTGACTCGCAAAAAGTGCCCGCCCTGCTGTTCCAGATGCTCCCATCATTGCTCATTGTAGCTCCGCGGTGACTGGCGCTGGCCGAAAGGGCAAGAGAGAGCGAGTGCATTTAACTCCATCAGCTATGCGGCCATCCGCACTCACCATTAACCATCCCGGCTTTCCTCTCCCCTGCACCCACACACCATCTGCCTCCTCTCTTACTCGCGCCCGCACACTCCGTCAACGTTCCAAGGCCCCCCTCTCTCCCCTGCACCCCCTTAGTCCACGCACCCCAGAAACTCTCTCTATTTAAGGCCTCGACACAGAGGCGTTGGGTCTCTGTGTGTCTATGTTGTGTGTCTCTCTCTGTGTGTCTCTGTGTGTGTCTCTCTGTGTCTCTGTGTTGTCTCTCTCTGCTTGTGTGTCTGTCTGTGTGTCTCCGTGTTTGTGTTCTGTCTCTCTCTCTCAAATTTAGTTCTACCTGATGACGGTTGCTTGTGTTGCAATCGAAACTTCGTATTCTATTATTTAATTTATTTTCTTTCTACGTGACTGCCGAAAGAAACAAAGAGCAATTCCTGCAGTCACGAAAGCTTCAAATCAAGTTTGATTGTAACTATCAACAAT
The DNA here is from genome assembly GCF_015708825.2 of Lethenteron reissneri. Classification (NCBI taxonomy): domain Eukaryota; kingdom Metazoa; phylum Chordata; class Hyperoartia; order Petromyzontiformes; family Petromyzontidae; genus Lethenteron; species Lethenteron reissneri. The sequence goes on from NC_083812.1 coordinate 2,507,123, forward strand.
TAAAGTGACAGCTGATCTCCGATGCATTTTCTCGCGCGACCATTCTGGAGTTCACATCGATCGAGGGCGTGAATGAAGGCGAACAGGAAGAGGTCATCAAAGTCAATTCTGTCGCTGCTGCCACACCTCGTTATCACTTCCCGTAGGTCCCCGCAGTTGGTGCGGAGTTGCCGGCCGACCTTCAACGACGGCTCTTGCAGTCCCTCAATCAGCACCATCCGCCTTCGGGTCTTCCCCTCGACCAGACCTCATCAGGGTGCCACTCCAATGTCCGACGTCAATAACCCGCCCCCCTGCACCCTGCATACGTGTCCCACTCGTCGCCCCTCCGCTTAGCGCGGTTGGTTACGCACGGTGCGAACGAAATTCGTCGTACATACATCGCAAGCTGCAAATTAGAGTCTGCATCTCACGACACTTTGTCCTCGTGTTGCACGCCGAACGGCCAAGTCGCTTACCCGATCCTTGCGCGACATTCCTGGCGTCCTCTGCGTGCGTGCACCTGCGTTCAAAGGCTACAAGTTTCTCTTTGAACACCAAGTTGACATTTCTCCTCTACCGCCGTGGTTTATGTCGTCCATCAAAACATCGATCCTTCTGGCATCATGTGTCTCCACGGGTTCCCTCCCACAGCCTCCCTCTACTCCAAAAAAAAATAAAAACAGTTTTTGCATTGACGGAGTGAAAATTTAATATTGAGGTTTTTGGGCGAGATCGCGTAAATAACCCCCCTAAAAATCCTCTATTATGGATAATATTGGCCGCGAAAGCCGACGTGTTAAACTGCAGTGCCAATGCTCGCGGCCCCTCATAATAGGCAGTGTCCGCCCCGTATACACCTTGACCCGAGATTCACCAACGCCTCTCCGGGTATGTCGGACTTCTTTCGCACCGCACGTAGCCAACCAGAGGTGCGAGAACGCCAATCGACGGTCTCACACCCAGCCGCTCTGCCAGCCGTGAGACCCACTAGGGGGGGTTGGGGGAGGGAGCGACGCATTTGTGAATCGCATGTGCCCACTCTCACGGGAGTGAGTTTCAAGCCCGCGTCAGTCGCACCACGACGCGCGCGGCCCACGTGAAGGACCCCCTTTTGTTGCACCTGGAGTTTGGAGGTTCAGTCGCCCTTCAGGTGCGGACAGATTTCGACCAACGTCGCTGTTGTTATCGCAGTCGTGGGTCGTGGGTGAGCGGTGGCCTCTGCGCGGATTGGTTGCGGGGAGGTGAAGGACGCGGCTGCTGACGTGCCCTGGATATTGGAGCTTCGTGCTCAGGACAATTAACGAACGCGCGATTCAGTGAGCGCGGGGGGAGTCGTTCCTTAACTGCTGCACCTCCACGTCCGTCTGCCCCTCCCCAACGCTGTGTCTCAATCATCGTGGAAATTCCCCTTGCATCACCTTTGCAACTCTTATTTCAGCCTGGGGGACTCTGCGTGGAGCCATGCGTGCGTGAAGTGCTCGCTAACGGCGCACGTGCTCGTACAGACTGCGAGGTTGAATGAGGATTGTGCGTGGGCGTGCGGCTGCAGACTGCGTGGGTTGGGGGAGTCGTGGTGTAGCGGACAGCGCTGCGCTGCGAACCCGACTGCCCGAGTTCGATTCACGCTCACCGCCAACACCGGTGACGATGATCTGAATCGGTTCTGGGCCTCCCCTAGGTCGACTCAGACCTCAAATGATTACCTGGTGCGATTAGCAACCATCGTCAAGAAGGAGACAAAGGCGGCCGGGCGTGGTGCTGGCCACCCACCCCCTCGTGTGCCACAGTGCCGGCCTTCGTAGGTGCTGCTCGCTAACGGCACTTGCCCCCAACATGTCTTCAGCCTATACGGGGGATCTTTGCCTTTATTGTAGACTATGTTCCATGCAGGGGATCCACGTGCTTGTGCGTGCAGAGGTTTCATCACAGAGGTTCGCTACAAACTCAACCACTTGGGTGCGATTCCCAGCCTTGGCCAACATTCGTGGTGTGCGTGATTTCAGAACCCGCGGTCTTGGGACCCCTCCCCCCCTAGGTTGACTCAGTCTTCTATAGTGACATTGAGGTTCTGGTGCAGTGTGTAAACATCAGCACTGGGGATAATAATGGGCAAACTACCCCCTCCTGCCCTGTGTCAGCTTTAATAGGTACTCGTTGACAGCACTTACCCCAACTGCTTGCATGGTATACAGGGGATCTTTGTTGTATGTGTGTGAGTGTGTCTGTGTGCATATAGGGGAGCGGTAGTGTAGGGGTTAGGCGCGCTGCGCTACGAACCCGGTGACACGAATTCGATTCCCGCTCACAGCCAACACCAACGACGATTATCTGAATCGGTCCTGGGCCTCCCCTCGGTCGACTCAGCCTCAAATGAGCACCTGGTGCGGTGTGTAAACATCGCCACTGGGAAAACAAAGGCGCACGGGCGTGGTGCTGGCCACCCACCCCTCGTGTGCCGTGCCGGCCTTCATAGGTGCTACTCGCTAACAGCACTTGCCCCATCGGTCTGTTAAAGGCTATACGGGGGGGGGGGGTCTTTGTCTTTGTTGCCCAAACACATTGCCTTGTGTGAAGAAAGAAAACAAAGTCACGCATTGCATTTACATATCCATCCTTGTCCAGAAAAATTGTGCCTAGATCGTCTCCCATATGTCTTCCCCAAAATCGCATTTCCCGTTCCCCATCGCTCATCACCGGGTTTCCCGACTTTCCCCCGCTGACGCTGCGTTTCCACGAAAAGCAACTTACGTGACCTCAAAAATCCCCGACGTGGCTGGTAACGTGTACGTACAAATATCCAACTCGCTTCCCAGCAGTTGTAATTGCAGTCGTATACAGATGACGATGCTCATTTATTTACGTGGAACATTTCACCACAATTGGCACCTGGAATGGAACATGTAGCAGACACTACACGTGGCAGTCGTTAAAACTACAACTTATAAAAAAAAAAAATATTTTTTATTTAACCAGGTAAGGCCCACTTGAGCTACGTAGCTCTTTTTGAGAAGCGACCTGGTCGCAAATGATAGCTCAACGAAGTGGCTTATCACGTGGAAATGTATAGCAGCTAAATACTCTAAACGCATGCTTCTAAATGTGTAAGGTAAACAACCGGAGGACCCAAAGAAAAATCCACGCGACCACGGGGAGAGAGACACGAAAACTCCAAATATACAGCAGGCGTCAGGGTTGAAACCACAACCTCCTGCATACCAGGCGAGGTATTTCACATTTCCTAGCCACCGTGATGATGATGATAGAGACACGCAAACTCCAAACATACAGTAGGCGTCAGGTTCCGGATCGAACCCACAACCTCCTGCATACCAGGCGAGGGAGTTAACATCTCGTCAGTGCGAGCTGTTAACTCTGCATGTTTTCCAAAAGCCAGCCATGGCAGAAGGATACGCTTTGAAGGGGAAAGGTGTTGTGGGTATATCCCGCAGGAACACGCGAGACTGCTGAGTGGCGGCGCGAGGCGGTGGAGGCGGGCGAGTGGAGTTGCGTCGCAGGCTACGCAACTCACCCACAGACTGCCCACGATTAATAACCACAAAGCTGCGAATTTACAAAACGATGAAATCACCACGTGTGTACGTACAGTGCATGTGTAATTACGCAGCGCTTTCTAGATGAATCACCGTATTGGGTGTTGTGCGGGCAACTCTTTAACAATGTGAAGGGGGCTGATTTTTCCAGTAATGCAGTAATGAGGGAAAGGGGGCGTAAAGCGCCATGCCACAAAATATTTTATTGCGGGAGTGCACTTCCCTAGGTTCAAGTGTATTATCTAACCAAACGGCATTAACCCTTCACGATACATGCATTGAATGAAATCGGTAAGAATTTTATGTTTTTTGTTTGTTAGATTCGTATGTTGAACGTCTTTCGCACCGTACGTAGCCAACCGTGCTAGTGGGAGGTGCGTGGGGTGGCTGGCAGGCACTGCATCGCTATGAACTCAGTGGACGGAGTTGGTTCCCAGCCGCGGCGAGCGTGAGTTGGCGCGTGATGCCTGAACGGGTTCTAGGCAGTGCCGGATTAAGCTGGTGCGGGGCCTGTAGCATATGTTGTTATAAAGGGGACCTACATTTTTTGTAAAAATACATTAATATAAAAAAACACATTTTTAACTTGCATCGTAAACTAATTCTATTATTTTTATGTTCTATACAGCCAGATAATGCGACAAATCGTTAACCTTAAACAACCAGTCGTTCATAAAAGTTGAAGGTGGTATAGTACTATAGTAATAGAACAAGTGCAGAATCACTGAACCGGAATTGATAGCTTGAAAGCATTTAGCGAGGGGCCCTTGAAAGTGCGGGTCCCTTATCATATGTAGCTACTTGTGCTACGAGGATGATTCGGCACTGGTCCTGGGTAACCCCTTCGCCAAATCCGCAATGATCAGTTTGGTGAAGTATGGTCAAACAACCCGTATGACCAACACATCATTGGTGGAGGGGGGGAGGGAGCGGGGGAAAAATCTAGCAGTGGATTGACATAGGGCTGTAAATGATTGTTACATATTTGATATGTTGTATGTAATGTGTTTACGTGACCACTGCTCTGTCTAGAGGCCACTACATTGCATTTTGAAAGCACATTCTTGAGTATAATAGTGACCCTGAATGTGGCTCAGGGGTGATTTAATTGTTACACCCCTATGCGGTATACGGGCCGCATGACGCGACGCTTCTGAGAAGGGCTGCCACAACACCACGTTGCACTCAATGTCGTGACCCCGCGCAGTGCGGATGGAGCGCGATTCGAAATGCCCCTCACACGCTCGGCTTCATTATCCACCAGACCCAGGCTGTGGAGAGAGAAAAAAAATCTCAACCACGAGAGACATTGTCGAAGAGCAGTATGACCGTTCGAATGATTCGGTGAAAAGGAAGGAAAGGTAAAATAGCGAGGGAGGTAGTGGACAACCGTGTTGACAACATTTGGCAAGTGCGGAACATTAATGCATTCCAAGTGGATGGAAGCTCCCCCCCCCACCCCCGAGCATTATAATAATGATAATAACATGCATACTTACAGACGAAACCAAATTGCGTGCATGCGAGTAAAACAATGCACAAAACACAACACTGCACACGATAACAAATACTAAGTCACCACCACGTATCGCAATGGAGCAGACTAGCAGGCCCCTCCACAACCTTTATGCGCAGTGAAGATTTCCTGGAAGAAAAAAATCCCAGAAGGTGCAGAGCCCCGCTGGAGGGCATTGGCCTACTCTCCCACAATGGCCAAATGTCTTTGAAAAAAGTGGGAGTACTCACACAACGCACCGCATGCGACCAGCTGATCTACTCACTGCGAGATGCGCACCTCCGATTAGCACGGTTGGCTACGTACGGTGCGAAAGAAGTGCGGCATACTGCACTGTTGCGTACCCATTGGTGAACAGGGGTGGATGGAGATTACCGCGCCCGGAGATCGAACCAGCGACCTCTGTATTGCAAACCATCGAGTCCAGTGTGCTAACCATTACACCACGGCAGTATCCCTATCAATCAATACCGTGACGTTATAATGGTGGGGGAGCCCAGCTTCCCCGTGGCCTTCTGTCAACTTAACCCGTGCCCTGCACCTTCCTGCAGAGCAGCGGCTCGGACAGACGAGGTCAGGGTTAACGCTACTGCGCCGCAGCCTCTCCCAACATGAGGAGGCAGGGACGAATGAAAAAAAAAGACGACCGGCGAAAGAAAACAAGTGGGCAGACGCCGAGGGAAGTTGTGTCATGAGTTGGCAATAAAGCATGGCCCGAGGAGCACGAACGTCAAACTGCGGTCGTGCAGTGACATGGTTTACTGAGCCACGAGACAATACGTGAGGGAGGCGTCGCAGTTGTCATGGAACCAATATAATTATGGAAATACATCACTGGGACAATTATACACAATGACAAAGATCGCTTCGTGTAGCCTCTCACGGACTGCTGCGGCAAGGGCTCTTAACGAGAACCCGGAGCAGTGGTTCTTTGTCTTCTTCTTCACCTGGGGGTGGGGGGGGGGGGGGGCGAGATGCCCTTTCTGGGGGTGCGAGACGTGGCCAGATGTTTTTTAGAAGGTAAATCATCGAACACATAAATTAAGCACGGGCAGGTAAGTTACAACTTGCTTTGTTTCATCAAACATGTGTGTTTATTAACATTATACTCCTTATTTTTGGTTGTTTCGGTAAAGTCACGTAGAAGGGAAATAATAAAATAATATAAATACAAAACAAAAAATTCTCACGACGTTTCGACACCTGATGATGATGGCTTGTGTTGCAGTCGAAACGTCGTGAGAATTTTTATTGTTTTATACTTTTTATTATTTTATTATTTCCCTTCTACGTGACTTTACCGAAACAATCAAGAATATGAATCCCTGCAGTCACGAAAGCTTTAGATCAAAATTATACTCCTTGGTTATTTCGATAAAGTCACGTAGGTATAAAATTAAATAACATTGTCCACTTTTTATCGACTGAGAACCAAGGGGCGCAAGGTTAAGAACCACTGACTTAGTGGATGCTGGCATAGCACGAGCGGGCGCGGTGTGGCGAGCACCACGCCCGGTTCCCTCTATATCTACAGCGTTGATGTTGAGACACCAGACCAGGTACTTACTTAATCCTGCGTGGACACAGGGAAGGCTTTGGGACTGGTTCTAAAAAGCACTCGCCACTGACATTAGCTGTGACCAGGAATTAAATTAATATAATTTTAGTACGCTGCACTAACCAGCACGTCACCACTCCCCCCTATAAAGACAAATATCCCCCATATAGCCTCAACATACTTTTACGGCAAGTGCTGTTAGCGAGTACCTATAAAGGCCGGCACGGCACACGAGGGGGTGGGTGGCCAGGAATACGCCCGGCCGCCTTTGTCTCCGGAGTGGCGATGTTTTACATCGCACCAGGTACTTATTTGAGACAGAGCCGACCTCGAGGAGGCCCAGGATTGGTTCAGACAATCGTCACTTGTGTTGGCCGTGAGCGGGAATCTAACTCTGACCGCCGGGTTAGTAGCACAGCGTGCTAACCCCTACACTACCGCTCACCTATATGCGCCCGCACACACACAGACACGAAGACACACAGACACAAACACATGCATGATTGTTTTCAAGGTAGTCATGGACGGCCTGATACACAAACCATAAAAGCAATAAACTTTGTGAGCAGACTGCCTGTTAGAGGACAAAATGCAGATGCACATTCCTCACGATAAAACTTACATATATATAAAACAGTAATAGCAAAAAGGATAACATTTTAGAGTTTTTTTCACTATAAAAAATTGCATCTAAATCCACAACCGACTCACTACAAATGCGCCTGAACATGTTACATCTCGGAAGCTAAGCAGGGTTGATCCTGGTTGGAATTGGTGATGGACCACCACCAGGGCTTGCTAGGTGTTGTAGGGTAGGCGTGGAGCTGTGAGATTTGGCCCTGAGATGGCAGTGCTGAGTGTCGCCCCCTCCTCTGCGTGGTGGAGTTTGCTCCGTGTTCTCCGGTTTCTTGCACAGTTGAAGCCAAACTCTCATTCAATTTAAGTGATTTTTTCACACAGATGATTCCGTTTAGCCAGTTTCCTGGGGACTTTTGGTCAAATTTGGTATTGATCAAATATCCGATGCAGGACCCTCCTGCAAAAGTCTTAAGACTCAGGCTTTCCTGGGTAAACAATAATTATTAGAGAAATATCAGACTAAACTACTGCAATGTGAAATTTTGACTCGGGTCACTGTTAGGGTGCATTTAATGGTAGGGTAAATCAGAGCCAGCGGGATTAAGCCAGACTCAAAATTGAAGAACTTAATTATGTAATTCATATTTTTTGTTCTTTGTAGAGATTCGAATACTCTGGCTATTTATCCGAAATCTATTTTAGTTATAGCGATGACACACTCCGTGTGCGTACAAGAATCAATGACAATTTCATTCTCCCATTATACCGCCTATGACTCTATTTATAATTTATTGGACATGACACTTATTTTTTCTCAGCAGGCGAGGGCAGACCAGACGAAAAAAATATCCCCATTTAGTCTCATAGACCGTTGGGGCAAATGGTGTTAGCGAGCACCTAGCAATGTCAAACCACCATCACTGCGCCCCATATCATCGTCGGATCTCAGAAGATAAGCAGAGGTCAGCGTGGTTAGTACATGGATGGGAGGCTGCCTGAGAATGTCACGTGTTGGGGGCTTGGGCTGCGAGAGAGCCAGAAGATTGTAGCCCAGCAAGGGTTTCTTGAATCTATCTGTGCGGCGCTTCAAGTGTTACTCCTTCATACGGAGCAGCGACACGCTCTAGAGGAAGCACGCTCGCCGCTCGTTGCAGAGGTCCGCGGTTCGAATCTGGCCGGCCACCCCGGTTATTACCGTTAGTGCCTTCATCGTAAAATACGTGGCGTCTGCTTCACAGTGCAACGTTAAAGATCCATTAATGTAATTTGCAAGAGTAGGCCATTGTGTGCGAGTGTTATGGTCCAAATGTGCCAAATTCAACAAAAAATATCTGCAACTTACTCAAGTGGGATTACGCGTAACAATCATCATCAACTCCAGCTGGCAGACGAACGCTTAATTGCAGGCCAGGTGCTGTTAGAGTCACCTTGTGCCCACAGAGAAGGCTGCCACTGTGGGTGCCCTTTCATGAGGATGTTACGTAACAGCTCTCTGAGACGCCCTGGTGTCAATGGCACCGTAGCAATAAGAAACCATCATTATTGTTATTGTATAAGCATGGATGTTCTCCATGTACTTAAGCCTCGTACCCACATGAGAACGAACTCTCTTTTATGGAACTGATCAAAGAGCCCGATGCTGAACCTTGCTGTAGAAGAGTCGAGAGACTCAATGAGGATTGTCTGTGAATGTAATCGCCATATTCTATAAGACTGGCACAAGACCGATCCGAGTGGGCGCTGTGGTCAGTAGGATCGTAGCACGGGCTGCGTTAACTACTGTGCCCCAGACGCCTTTTCATTCCGCCCCTCACTCCAAAGCCCCCCCACACGCTACACATGCGTCTGCTATAAATAAGAATGCGTGTATAGGTCCGCGGATGAGTTACGAGTGTTTAAATGTGCAATTACACATTTTATGTCTCCACGGTTTGACCCATCGTTAGAGATGGCTTTGACCTCTCTCGTTCATTCATCGAGTCGATGTCCATTTAGAGAATAATGCGTGAAATGTCGTTGTTTTTTTTTTCTTTCTCTCTCCCCACGTCTCACCTTCGGGTCACCCGCTGCCTTAATGACATCGCTTGAAAAGCAAATCGACCGGAGGCTTACGCGTGACTTCCCCTATGAGCCGCTGCGGTTGTGCACAGTGGCCTCATTATATCTACAAGGAAAACTAAAAAAAAAACAGCGGTCCATTGATTCGCGCGTAGATCCACAACAGCTCGTTACAAACTAAATATACACAAAAAATACGTCGGTCTAAGCTCGCGGGCGCATTAAGCTGGCGGTTAAACGTGATGAATTGAGAACAATTATTCCCCGGTTGCGTTTGCTGCAGCTAAATCGTTCGTACGGCTACGTGTTCCTTGTGTTCGCACGCGGCGCTGTGCAAGAAGTGAACGGTGTCCTCTGGTCAGCTTTGCTCACCGAATGCTAAGCGTGCGCGCGCTCCTATTGTGTTATTGTGTTTTCTTAACCCTCGGCAGCTCTCATCAGTCAGTGGGTTTCGTGGGATGCAAGCCTCTGGTACAGCCGTTAAGAGTGTGCGAGTTGCAAAAATCGCAATTCGGAAGGACGCAAGTTCAAATCTCGGTCCGGCGTCGACTCAGCCCTCATTGCGAGGGTAAACTACCCAGAATAATGGCCACTTTGCCAAACCTTGACAGTGATTGTCCGACAACACGAAGATATTCGGTCCCTGCCACAGTAATGTGGAAGTTGCACCACTGTCTCACGGCTGTGAGCAGCAGATGAGCGCTCGCCCCATGCTTGTTTGTGTGGGGAACGCGCTTCGACTCGCACTGCGTGAAATCCCAACGCAATGAGACCCAACAAGTTATTCAAGGGGCTTGAGAGGAGCTCTTCTGAGTTGAGGAGGGGGTGCTGGTGGGTTGGTGAGTACACTGCGCTATGTATCCAGCCACCTGAGTTCCACAGCAGCCAGCATCGACGGTAAGTGATATCTCCACAAGTTCAAGGCCACCCCCGACTCCGCTAGCACCAAAGTGTTGTCACCCCCCCCCCCCCCCCCACCATGGCTGACACAACTTTGTGCGGTATGGGGAAGATCCTTCCTCCAGCAGTGGAGTTACAACGTCTAAAACGAACTCGTGTTCATTCATTTACGTACGTTACCTGCACCTCGATTTTGACGTGATGAGTGTCGTCTCAATACGGGCGGGCGCTGTGTCCTCAAAGCGCTCCAGAGTCATCGGCTAAACGCTCGCGCCGTGTTTTTTTCCTGCGATCCATGCGGGTTGAAGCCCGCTGTGATTGTCAGCCCTGGGTGGTCTCGCGACGGGGCGAGGCAAGGCCGCTTCATTCCGTTCCGACCAGCAGGGCCCCTTTATGGAGCCGTCCGTTCGTCCTTGCGGCGTGGATGCGCTCGCATCCTTTTCGAGCGATGTTTTTTTTTTGGCTTTTTTTTTTTCGAAGTCTGTGGCCAAACGTAAAGTTTTACGATGACTATTTATCTCTTCTTTTTTTGTATCACCGTGATTGCACGTAAAACTTTAAAGAGTGCATCGCCGAGCCAATACAGATGAGCATTCGCAAATGTTCCAGAGACCTGGGCCAAACACAACTTTTAATTTAATTTTGTCTCGTCACATCAGTCTCCGTACTCACGCCCACAACTTGCCACCAGTACCACAGAAACACGATGATGTGTGGCTCTGCCTATCTCTGACGATGGGAACTACAGCACCAGTTGAAGGTTACTCGAATTCGCGAGAGAGAGAAATTCCAGGAAAAGTAAAAAAATAATAATTGTGTGGTGGTGGTGGTGGTGTCGGACTCGTTTTAGAAGTTGGTTCACTCGCACGCAGCTCAGAATCAGAAATCAGATTGTATTTTATTTTCATACTGGAGGAATCCGATGAGCTGTAAAGCTCTTTTTCACTGATGTCCAGGAGCTCTGTCTGGTGACCCTGTTTACATTGGTGGCGGGGGAGGGTGCAATAACACGGTCAATGTTAACCAAACTTTGCTCAACCGTTATACGCTTCAAACAAGATGCAAGCTGCTTTTGTCTGTTGTGCATTCCGCTCTGGATCTCCTCTCGCTGTGTGTATGAGCGAACGCTTGATTGTACTCATTTTGAAGAGCTGCTACTCTTTGTTTTACCAGGTAAGGCCCACTCAGCTGAATAGCTCGTTTTTTCTGAAGTGACCTGGCCACAAATGGAGGCTCAACAAAGTGGCTTATCGTGAGGACATTTATAGCAGACGAACACTCCAAACGCATGTTTCTCAAAAGCTTAAAGGACGTGGAGCCAAACGACCGACATCGTAAGTTGAACTTCTTTCGCACCGTACGTAACCATCCGTGCGCATCGGAATGTACGAATTTCTGCATCGTCTCTAGCCCCCTGCAACGAACGCAGACGGCTTGTGTCGGTGCTCCTCGCCGACCTGACACACTTTGAATAAAAACTTGCCACTCGTGTTCAACAGTTTTTTTGACTTGACGATACGAATCTAGCAGGGGGTGGTGGGGGGGCTGTAGAGGGCTGACCCCTTACGTACTGAATACTCAGCCCCCCCCGCCCATCACACGGCCCCCCATCCCGACGTCTCCTCGCATCGCGACCTCGTGGTGTTGGGTCCAGAAGCTGCGTTGTGCCACCGCTCCACTCTCCTGCCGTGGCCTCCCCGTTTCCTGGCTTTCGGTTGAAGCCGGCATTATTTAACACCAGGTGAGAGCCCTTAAATACTGAACGGTCTTTTTTCTTCAAGGGAGACGTGGCTTACGCAGAAGAGGCAATCCACATGTAGAAATAAAAGCCCCACAATCAGCGTCATACAGAGATGGCGTTTCCCGTGGGCGTGATGGTGAGTGGGAGGACTCGTCTCTGGTTGGATTGTTGTTCGCAGCACCCCCGTTGAGCTGATTCCCCCGCACCTCCGATTAGCGCGGTTGTATACGTACGGTGCGGAAAAAGTTCAGCGTACGATTCACACAAGAATAGGCAATTATTCTCCTTGGATGCCCTCCCAGCCAGTCTGAGAATGTAAACTTGACTTCAAATCATTGTCTGTCGAGATACATGCCATCAAGGCACGTAGTACTCATTCCCAGTCACACTCTATCAGTACGGATATTGAGTACCAGCATCAATCTATACTATCCGTCACAATGCCACCACCACAGCCACATTGATACCAAACTACCTTGGCTGTACGAGGACACGCGGAAACTAATGTCACAGGGTTGTGCTTCTCAAACTCCTGCAGTCTGAGCGACGCACCACACTGCAGATCTCCACGGCTGTATGTATGGATGTTGAACTTCTTTCGCACCGTACGTAGCCAACACTCGCGCTAATCGTCAACGTGGCGATTGTGAAACCCGAAGGCGTGCACCGTGCTGGGTTCGATTCCTGCTCAATTCGATTCCTGATCAGTTCGATGAACGGTGAGCAAGTCACTTAACCAGCCGCTGAGCTTGATCCTTGGTTCGAACCAGCCTCAAGTGGGTTCCTGGCGCAGTGCTAAACATCAGCACTGGGAAGACAACGTTCGATGTTGCGTGGTTATGGCCTCACACCGGATGAAGCTAGTGCGGGGCCTGTAGCATATGTTGTTATAAAGGGGCCATAAATAAATAAATAAACCATTAATATTATAACACGAAATTTTTACTTGCATAGTAAAGTAATTTGTTTTTTCATTTGCTGTACAGCCAGATACTATGACAAATCGCTAAACTGAAACACCCAGTCGTTCGTAAAAGTTGAAGGCAATATCGTACTATAGTAATAGAGCAAGTGCAGAATAACTGAACTGGAATTGGTAGCTTGAAAGCATTTAGCGCGAGGCCCTTGAAAGTGCGGGACCCGTAAGAAAAAGTAGCTACGTTTGCTGCTAGGATAATCCTGCACTGACCACCTCGTGTGCCTGGCTAGCCTTCATAGGTGCTCGCTAACAGCACTTGCCCCAACAGCCTGCTAGAGACAATACGGGGGATATTTATCTTTGACCACATGACAGAGCACTGATTACGATTAAAATAGAGATCTTGTGCATGCTTGTGTCTCCTGTAATATCAATTCAAATGTATCAATATCCGTAAATATAATTGCGTACATCAGACTGATGATGCACGCAGCTGCATCGCATTGTTCTGTCCGAGTTGTGTATTTGCGGTGCGAGTTAGGCTATCGACGCCAGAAGCACAGAGGGGATGGAGCCATAGAGGCTTCTTCAATTCTGTACCCCGAGAAATGTTACGTCAGTCCCAAGGACACCTTATATGTTCTCATACAAAAACTGAAAAACGTCGTACATCGTGCCAAAAAACACGCGAAACAACCAGAGAACGCGTCAGAGGGCTCAGTAGGATTTTTTTTTGCCGTGAGCAGTTAACGCCATTCCACCTGCGAGGTCCATGTAGTGCGCGTGCACGTGGAAGCGCGTGCACGTGTAAGCGCGTGCACGTGGAAGCGCGTGCACGTGTAAGCGCGTGCACGTGGAAGCGCGTGCACGTGGAAGCGCGTGCCCCTAATTGGCCTGTCTGTTTGTGCGTGCCTTTGCCTGTTTTTGTGCGCACATATTTTTTTCCCTTAGAAACTCTTAACGTTGAATGAATACTCCCTCAATGCGTTGGCTTGTCAATTTGTCTTAATTCGAATTGTTATTGACGTTGCAGAACCGTTGGCTCCATGCGGCATCCTGCCTTCTTTATTTCGAGTTCACTATGACTTCTCTTGCTGCTACCCTTATTACCGTTCCCACGAACTCACTCAGCCACTCACCACGGCTTAGTTTATATTGACACGGCAAGAAACCTTTGGTCCACGTGGCATCTTTGCCTTGTTTACTCGAGTCCCGCGTGGTTGTCACGTCTCTGCAGGGTTTGTTTTTTCACGGCCAACCTCTGGCAACAGCGGTGTTTGGGGCACCGCTGTTGCCAGATCGGTGTCCCGGTGGTAAACAACCCGAGGGTTTTTCCCCTTTGTGGGCATCTCCAGCGAGGGGAATGGCGTACGGCGATGCGCGTCCGACACGGCACGCAACCACCCCATGAACAGCGCCCGTCCCATCTCTCAAGCGCGTTTCAACGCCTTATATAGAAGACGTTCAATGGCCACGAGGTGGTGGGATGGCGGTGGGGGCGCGGCAAGGAAGGCGGTGGAAAGGGGTGACACGAAAGGGGGAGAAAGCGAGGAGAGGAGAAAAAATTACGGGTGAACATTTTAAGAAAAATATTTCACCACCACCCACCCCTCCTCTCCACGACAGAAAAACTTTGCCATAAATTACAATTGCGCTAGCGTTGCCCGGGCAGGACGATTGGAGCAGAAACACAGTCCCACGCATCTGCTGCACGGCCGAGCCTTAACCCGAGTAGAGAAAAACACGGCATTCCGCTCTCATTATCACGGCACCCGACTTGGGCGAGCCTTAAAAGGGAACTGATTTTGCCGAGTTTGTTGTCCCACCGCCGTGCGACCCGGGTCCGACTGTCGGCTTTCACGTCTGGGCCATACGTCCCAAAGCGAAATGTATTCTCCCCCCCCACCTACCTCGCCAGCACCACTTTTTCCTACTCTTTTTTTGTTACATGTCCGCCAACGCCATGTGTTAGCGATTATCAAGGCCCCCGTGTTTTAAAGAGGCACTGTGTATGGGCGAGGAAGAACCGAGTGGGGCTGGCTGGGCTCGATGGACTGTCTGGGCTGGCAGGGCTTGGCAGGGCTGGCTGGGTGGCTATCTGGGCTGGCAGGGCTTGGCAGCGCTGGCTGGCTGTCTGGGCTGGCAGGGCTGGCTGGCTGGCTGTCAGGACTGGACTGGGCTGGGCTGACCAACGGACACCGTCGAATTCACGTGGGATTTTTTTCTTTCTTCACCCCGTCCTTTTTTTGTTGCTGCTTGTGGGGTTTTTGCAAAGCGGTGCTTTCATCTCTGGGTTCGCCGTCGCGCTGGAGTTGCTAAAGCCCCCCCACCCACCCCCGCTCCACCACCACCCCCAGCATCACCTCCTTCCGCAAGCACGCTAATCGCGGCTGCTCCAGCCAATTTCTAACGAGCCTGCCAGATAGCGGTCTTCATAAACCTATGAGCTCAACGGGCAGGCAAGGGAGGCACGCAGGCATGAGGACCCCTTTGTTATATTTTACATTGTTTGTATAGAAAATCATTGTTAATTGTTGCAATAACAAAGCGGTTGCAGGCGATGTCGACTGCAGTGTGATACGACATGGATGAAGAATGCAACTTTGCTGCACCTTTTTTTCACTTCAAAAGCCACGTACTCTTTTTTTTGCGTGCGCGTGCCTGTGTTTCATTCTTCCTAATGACTTCATATGACAGCCACGTTGCAGGCTTGAACAAGAAAGCCACCCTTTGACTGGTCGCTTTACTGCGCCCACTACATTTGAGTGGCACGCCCATAGGAACATAGCAACATCGCGAAACAATTAATGATAATAATTTACATTTACTTGTAGGGCGCCTTGCACTAACGTCTCAATTAAGATTTATGTAGCGTCAAAATGCCATAGCGTCTCACTGACACGGCGAGCGAGTTTAATATTCTTGAGAGGGAGAAGCAGTCGTAGGCCCAGTGGAGAAGAGAAATGATCTCGGAGTCTAAACTTGAACAGGGGCAGGGAGCCGTAAGCACGGGCGACTGGCGGAAGGGAGTGTGGGCCAGACAATGCGGGTTAGCAGAGGAGGAATGAGCGACCTCCCACTGAGTGAAAGGGGGGCACGGGGCTTTGACAAAAAAAAACCTTGCTCGCTGGAGCGGAGGATGCGTGGAAGGGAGTAAAGGGGGAAATCAAAGAACAGTTTGTGATGTCAACTGGGAATCCCCTGGTTTCTCAGTTGACATGAAGTGATGTTTAAGTGTCATCGAAAATGAATGTTTCTTCTGAGAGCCCTGGCTCTCCCAGGTCTTCCGCTGACCGCTTGTGTAAGTTGTTTTAGTGCATTACTGGCGAATGACGACTTATACAAATAAACTGCGCATTTTTGCTTCTTGTTATTATTACTGTTCGGCTAAAAAATATTATCCACTCATAAAAAGCAATTATTCACAGCATCAATCCATTACTGGACGACGGCCTCCTCACACTGGGGGGTTGTTCGACCATACTTCATCACGCCGGTCGCCGTGGGTTTGGTGAGGCTGGGTGGCAAAGGGAGCATTGCTTCAGATGTCACTTGCCGCTGATGCTACTCGCTGTAGCCAGTCAGATTGCTTGGGTTTACAGTTTAGTGCACGAACCACTGCGGCACCTCTCTACCCCACCTAATATTTCACACAATGCTCCTTTTAAATGTTACCAGGTAAGGCCCACTGAGCTGTATCGCTCCATATTTCATAAGCGACCTGGTCACAACGAAGTGGCTTATTGTGTGGACATTTATTGTAGCCAAATATTTGAAACGCATTTTGATTCTAAATGTGGAGGGAAAACCCGGAGGACCCGGAGAAAAATCAACGCGATCACGGGGAGAGAGACACGCAAACTCCAGCTATACAGGCGTCAGGGTCGGGATCAAACCCACGGCATCCTGTATACCAGGCGAGGTAGTTAACATCTCACCACGGGGAGAGAGAGACACCGCAAACTCCAAACAGACAGCAGGCATCAGGGTCGGGATCGAACCCACGGCCTTCTGTATACCAGACGAAGTAGTTAATATCTCACCACGGGGAGAGAGAGACACCGCAAACTCCAAATATACAGCAGGCGTCAGGGTCGGGATCGAACCCACGGCCTCCTGTACACCAGGCGAGGTAGTTAACGTCCCGCTGCCGTGGCGCCCTAATAAACTTTGGGTGGGGGTAAATGATTGATTGACCATGCCATCAAGTTCAACCTCTGCCTCCTCCCCAGGTCTCCCTTGCAGCGGCGATCCTTTACCTAAAAGGGCATTCACCCGGCCGCAAATGAGGCGGAAATCGCAGGAATCGTTGGAAGTCGAAGCCGCTACGCCGAGTGCGACTAAAGTTGGAGGGCAACGCGTGAAAGGGGTCATCTACACAACAGTTCAGTTCATTTCGATTGAACCAAATAAATTGCGAAAAGAGAGCCCCCAAAACCTGCACACCCCCCCACCCACCCCCCCCCCCCGAAATGAAAGACGCTGTAAAAAAATGCGAGTGGAAGCGGTGTGCGCGCGCGTAGCAAGGGCACACCCAGTCACTCCTATTCATTCCCGATCCTTTTATGAGCTCGGTTGTTTTTGCACATTTTACAGTCAGTGTTTGTGCAAGTGCGGGGATTACACCCTGGCTCAATAACACGGCCCTTTTATGGAAGAGCTCTGGGAAAAAGAGCGAGCGAGCGAGCCAGAGACGAGACAGAGAATAAAAGCGGCGAGGGGCAGTGAGAGCGAGAGGCAGACGGAGACACCGTGGTGGCGTGTTCAGGGCCGGGGGAGGGGGGTTGGTTTTGACAAAAGTGGGGCATCTTGAGAGAGAGAGAATTCTAAACGGAGATAGAGTGGGCTTTTGGGAAGATGAATTCAGGAAGCGAAAAAGAAAATGTAAAGCGAGGGAGAGGAAAATCGTGACAGGAAACAGATGCCCGATTGAGTGCGGAGAGCAGCGCTTCTGACCTCGCGGGTCGGTGCAAAGCGAAGCTTCCACGGCCTGTGCAGGAGTCAGAGCAGGGCAGAGAGAGAGAGAGGGGAGGGGATGGGGGCAGCCAGAGGCAGCTGGTGCTGGGCATAGATGGCAAAAGAAGAGGCACCCATTGTGCGCATAAGCGCCGGCAGACGGACCTGCCTCTTCCGTTTGCCCGCTGGCAGGAATGTGAGACACACACACTGGTGGTAGTGGTCGTGGTTGTGTAGACATGGGGGCGGGGGGGGGGCGCTGTGAGTATGGCGAGGTTTGAGGGTGAGTGCTGGGAACCTGGGTCTGCTCGACTTCAAGAGAAAAGGAGACTGGGAGCATTCCGCCGAACACGTGACCCACGCCACCAGCCAGGGGAAGATAGCAACAACAGGGAGAGTGGGAGGAAGGCAGGGAGGCACATAGACAGATAGACAGATGGACAGATAGAAGGTCAGATGGACGGAAAGACAAGACTGACGTTCGAACATGGATAGACAGACCAGACAGACAGATGAGCAGACCGACAGATGGGTAGACATAGAGACGAGAGATGCATGCAAACAGACCATATCGGTTTTCATAAATCCCTGCAAGAACTTGAAGGGACATTTCTCTGAATATCACCAGCAGAGCAGCATTCTAAAACACTTGTTGCAATTGGCGCACACACCCAGGGCTGCAAGATCGCCAAGCAGATTTCCTTCCCTTGCATCGATCGCTGTTGAAGTTATGAAAATAAGAGGCAAACCAACAGCAAACAAACACATGACCAAACACTCGCTGGAGTTTGGCAGGCTTTGCCGCATGGATGTTGGCCAATTTATCTGCTTCTAAAGCAGGCCATGGCAGCAGCCTCCAGGTCTCCCCTGCCCAGTGTGTGCACAGATGCTGGGATAGCAAGGAAGTCTTTCTACTGACCAGGGAGTCCCCGACGCAAGCGAGCTTTTATTTGCGTGCAATATTTAGGATGGACAATGAAAGAGTCAATCTCATAACCAGTCCGCTAATAATGGCCCTTGAGGTGAGTGACCGGGCTTGGTGAGGAAGCGTTCGTTATAGCTGTCGGAGGTGACAGCCGATGGGTGACACCGTTGACGGAATGACGGCCAAAGGAGAGAGGTGCCATCCAAGGAATGGAGGGATGAAATTCGTTCTTGTGGAGGACTGAGATGGATTGTGGCATCGGATCACTGTGAGGGGGAGGGGGGGTAGCAGTTTGGGGAGGCCTTAATCATCATAAAATACACAACGGTCTGTGATAATAATAATAGACAATAGTTCGTGAGTCTCAAGATTATTTTGAATGAGGGCCCTCTATTAGGGGGTGTTTGGCCAATACCGTTCGCGAGTGATTGGCTCAATGTGGTAAGAAACCAGAGAACCCGGAGAAACCTCACCACGCTCGATGCGAGGGGGTAACACTCGCATCTCCTGGCCATCTCCTAGCCCCATGCCGACATCACCTGGCAAGCCCCAGGTGGTGGTCGCCCATCCAATTGCTAACCAGGCTCATACCGGCTTAGCTCCTGAGACACGTCGATAGTGTAATGTGCTCAGCCCTGCTGAGAGGTATCGTGGCTTAACTCATCTCACCCGGTCGAATTCCCCAAGCAAGGCTGACCACGGTGCTAAGGAAGACATTCACAGCGAGAAGTTGGCACCACGTGTCTCATCTTCTTGGTACTTTCGGTAAAGTCACGTAGAAGGGAAATAATAAAATAATAAAAATAATAAAATATTATATTATTTTATTATATTATTATTATATAATTATGTTTTATTTTTATTATTTTATTATTTCCCTTCTACGTGACTTCACCGAAAGAACCAAGAAGATGAATCCCTGCAGTCACGAAAGCTTTACATCGAAATTTAACCACGTGTCTCATTTAGAGTGCGAATACCAGGGGGCCGTGTTGTGACATCCCGCATCTTGGGCCTGTGCACCAGCGTTCACGCTCAGCGAAGTGTAAAGGTATCTGCTTTTATCCACATTTTTTTCCTTTTGCTTGTGATGTTGTGCACGTGCGAAGCAGCGGTGCAGCGGTTTCGCGCGCCGCCGTTATGGACGCGGCGACCCGGAGTTCGGTTCCTGAATCGGTTCTGGGCCTTCAACCAACAAGCACTGGCTACTGTTGCTGTGCACCACTGCCAACACAGGATCTTCACACGGCCGTCTGGAACGCTCTTCGGATATTAGGAAGCCACTGGAGATATACACTTTTAAATCTAGATTGAAACCTCGTCTTTTTTTTAGAACGTAGTTTTGCGTTTAGTTTGTTGTCCTTAACCCCGCACTCCCGATTAGCACGGTTGGCTATGTACGGTGCGAAAGAAATCGACATGCGTACATGCAATTATTTATATGAATCAGTCGTGGGCCCCCCTTTTCAAGAACTCACGGTGACCAGTGCAATCAAATAGTGTGTGGTCAAAAACGCCCCGCAATGGACACGATGTGGCGAGCCCTTCACCTGCGGTAGATTGACGAAGGGCTGTTCACGACGTTTGTAATGTGTTTTTTTTTTGGAACACTTATTTATTTAACTTTGTATTTTATGAGAAGTTTGCTCTGTCAGTTTCTTTTTTTCTTTCTTTCTTGACAAAGGGTCCATTGGCATGGCTTTCCGCGGCAGCTCCGTCAGACGATAAGATCAGAATTTGTTTTATGTGCGAATTCTCGACTGGGGCTTACCCAAAGGCTCCGGGAATGGGCAAGCGGGGCTCTTACTCCAAAGTGGCCCGCAAAGCACGGAGACGTTGGCCCTGGCAGTGATTCATGAACCTGCCGTCCACGGGGGCAGCGAAATAAGCCACCTGCCACAAGTTCTATAAGCACTCAATGTTCAAGCACGCCGTGCGTGGCATGCGGGAGATGTTTGCTGGTTTGGTTCGGTGTCAAAACAGCGAGGCTCGCCGCACGCGTCTCTGAACAAACCTCATTCGCAGGCGTGCAGATTCCACGTCTTACACTTTGCAGGCGTAATTTATTAATTTACGTTAGGGTTGTATTTTTCTTTTTACATTAAATATGGAATGATTCATCCCCCCCCCCCTCCTCTCCATGGTGACTTGATGAATTGTCACGATACGTGGTCCATCCGTTTAAATTCCAAAACGTATTCCCTTCTGTTTCGTTTGCATTGCCTGCAGGGGCATGTTCTACCTTGTTTCGTTATATTAACTGATTGAAAACCTAACTTCCTTAGGCACATTCAAACACGTCTTTTCATTTTCAAGTTAATTTCTTTCCCCTCCAAAGGTACATCAAGCTGCTCGTTTTATCATCGTTTTGACGACATGTCATATCGCAAGGTGGATCGTGAAATGAGACGCATTATTCACAGCGACATTAGACGGTGTTTTACGAACATTGGATTGGAAAAATAAAGGCAATAAATAAATAAAAGTTAAATTCTTACCCAATCTCAGATTTACTGATGACGTAGTCATTACGTTGTTCAATGGAAATGACCTCCAGCACATGATGGAATAACTTAGAACAGGCTGCAGCGTTGCGTTCGCCATAAATATGAGCAGAACAAAGGTCATGGACAACAGGTTCACTTAGCAAATGAAGATATCTTGAAAGCCCACTGGTATGTACATCCTCCGGGCATAAAAATGCGAATATATTTGGTGGCTTTACAAAAGCCCTATTTTTGTCTGAGGCTTTCTGTGCGGGCGGAAATCTGGAGTGCCTATTTATAAGCATGCGCACAACGAGCGAAGCCTCCAACCTACAACCTACAGGAGCCACATTACTCGGTGGATGCCTGTTTCAGACAATAGCTACATCATTCGCTGCTCTCATTTGCTGGATGGGGTGGAGCGATGGCACCGTGGTTAGTGCACTGCACGATGAACGTGGTGACCTCAGTTCAGTCGCTGACCATGAGATCAGCACAGTGAGTGACATTAAACATTTTCACTAGCCCTCCACTCCGCCCACCATCTTCACCAACCCACACATTCGAGCATGATGAATCATGGACAAACAACTCCCATGACAAACGCAGTGAGTGTTTTTTCACCGTCATCCAGCAGTAGATTAACAAAATGGTGCACATTCAATAAATTCATGTCTTGGGTTGCAGGCATGCAGCACCAGTAGTCGAGACGTAGAACACCCCCACACAAAAGGCGCAGGGAAAACAAGTGAAAACGAAGATATATGTTCGGAAAGAATTGCAGATGTGGGGAATGCCCGACAAGAGATTTACGTTGTCTGAAAATGGAAGCATTTGCATGTGTGACAATTCGCTTTTGCGAAAATATCTCCGTTTTACCGTAAAAGTGTGCAGAGGCTAGCGGCCGTCAAATGCGACCCCAACAACGGTCTACAAAAACAGCCGCGGAAAGGAAACGAGACGATGACAGCCCTCTGGCAGCCCGTGTGTGTGTGTGTGCCCTTACTCTGGCTATAGGTTTGCCAGGGCGTCTGTGTAATGTAACAAAATATTAAATTTAAACCCCAAGAGCAATACAAAATAATAATCATCGCAGAGTATGCGAATAATTGAATTCGCACGCGCAACATTGGCTGTGTGGAATAACCATCCCTGTCAACTCGCACGGGTAACCCGTCTTCTTGTGCAGGGATATTGAGTAAAACAATTATATTATGTGTTTCTCCCTGGTGATGAGACTTTGTAGAATGAACGTTGAGATTTATAAGGGACACGGGGTGACCAATAAGGTGTGGGTTTGTCTGCAATAAGGTAGGGCACTGATAAGGGGTTCGACAGGTACACAAGCGAGCACGACAACGAACCGCCGTGCAATCACCAGGGTGCATGAAGTTCAGGTGCACCATGAAGTTCACGTGCACCATGAAGTTCACGTGCACCAACACCCACGTGTCGCGCTACGTCACGTGACGCCCGACCGCCGCCTTCTCTCACCCTCCTAGCAGAAGCAACAGACGAACGCGTTGGGTTTTGTTTGTCATTTCTCCGGCACGTTCCCGGCATTCAGGGCGAGCCGTCGACGCGAGGGGATCGTGTCGATCAGATCGAGGGCACGACACGCGAAAAAAAAGCGACGTTCTCAGCAACAAAAACCCGACGTTTCGACTCGCGTGCGTGTGTGTGTGTGTTCGACTCGTGTGTGTGTGCGTGTGTTTTTTCGACTCGTGTGTGTGTGTTTTCGACTGGTTTGTGTGTGCGTGTGTTTTTTCGACTCGTGTGTGTGTGTGTTCGACTCGTGTGTGTGTGCGTGTGTTTTTTCGACTCGTGTGTGTGTGTTTTCGACTGGTTTGTGTGTGCGTGTGTTTTTTCGACTCGTGTGTTTTCAAAGTCTCTCCGCGGCGAGCGTTCGCAGAGACGTTCTTGGGGAGTCTCGCTCTCGAGCCGAGCGGATGGGGAGTTCACAGCCGTCCCCGCCACTTATGCGGGGCGCAAATGTGTGCACGCCCGTCCGTCCGTGCGGTTAGCGACTGGGAGTGGCTTAGATGGGCCATGGGGCCCATAAGGGCCGCGTTGGAGCAATGCGAGTCACCGTTGTTGATATCTTGGTTTACAATTCCAGCAGTCACTCGAGATGCGTGCGGGAATTGTACCTGAAGTGTAGCGATTTGATGGCGCTTAGCCCAGTTACAACTGCCTGCGAAGCAATGTGACTTGCACATTAAACGTTCGCTTAATTGTAGCCCCAATGAAATGCACTTCCAAGACAATCCCCTTTAGGGACGTCACATTTTACTGTCGTGTTATAGTCCCTGGGCCGTTGGGTGCATGACAATGTCCTTCGGCGATATCACCGACCAGTGCTCTGTCGACTTCTCCCCGTCCGCCGATTCGATTTTCAATTGAGACGGCTTCCCTCCCGGCCACTGCTTGGTGTTCGATGTCCGGTCAGGTCGTGACCTTCTTCTTTCCATCGCAGCACTTTCCATTTTTTTCTTCCTCCATCGCCATCCTTTGCAGTCAGCCACCATTTAATCTGGTCACATGTCAAAACATATTGCAGTTTCCTGTGCTTGATCTGGCTAATAGCGTGTGAATGTTTGTCTTTGTCTATCCGTTCCAGGAGTTCCTTGTTCATTGCACGCTCTGAATAAGAAATGTCAAGAATCTGCCGGAAGGCTGTTATTTAGAATGCAAATTTGTGCAGTCACCCGAGATGAAGCTATTGTACATTGAGTCACAAGTAACCGCGCGTACACACACATAATCCTACCTTTTAAATGTAAGGCTTCACTTTAGATTAGCCAATACATTTCTCCCTACCTTCACGAACCTGCACTGGCCAAGTGTGGTGAGGTATGGTCAAATAACCCCACCGCACTGCACAGCGTGGGGAAGGCCCTCATTCAGCTGTTGAAGGGTCACACCGCTTCACTCACTGTGGGGTTCCTCAAAGAAAGTTTTTTTTCTTGACTATGACAGCACAACTGGTGTTACATTTTTCAAAATTCACACTATTATTGAATAATTTAAAGGTGGTTGCTTTTTCCTCCTCATAACCGAATAACCAAAATCAGTAAACACATGAATGCTACACCAAAAATCAGCAAAAACAATTCCCTTTTCACAAATGCCAGTTCGTTTTTTGAGAAGGCCTGACACAGAGAGTGGAAAATGTATTGGAGTGATTGGTTTTATGAGATTATTGGATGGCTGAACTGCAATATTATTCAAATATTTAGCACATCACCATTGTTGTTCTTATCATCGTGGTGCTGCTATGCATTCATTTGTTGAATTTCGATTTAAAGCTTTCGTGACTGCAGGGATTCATCTTCTTGGTTCTTTCGGTAAAGTCACGTAAAGAACCAAGAAGATGAATCCCTGTAGTCACGAAAGCTTTAAATCGAAATTTAACCATCGTACCGCCTTTAGCAATACAAGCAAAGGCTGTGCACACGTGTCGCCTTGCTCCCCACGTGGCTTTGGGGGCAACAATAATAATTTGACAGAATTATTCGCAGCAAGTGTAACTAAAAAACATTTCATCAGCTCACATAAGGAGGGATAAAAAAGAACAACCAATTGTCGCGGTGATTTTCTGCAAAAATGATATATTTTTAAACGGTGGAATATTTGAGCGGCGAATAAAACAAACGCATAAGAAATCAACGCAACGAAAAAACTCAGAAACGTTTGGCAGTGGCTGGAGATGGGATAAACATCAGCTGCCCAAGTTTCCATCAAAACTCCACTCCTGTATCGCTCGCCAAAAACAACGGCATCGAACCCCCCCCCACCACCCCCCGGGTCCCGTGGACCACGACTTTAGAATGAGGCGCCAACATTTGTAACCCTGGCGCTGGGGGCAAACTTGGCCTTGGCCCCTGAAAACCCAAGCCTCGGCAAGGCCGTGCTGTTTCTATACCCTGGAACAACACCCCCCCCCCCGCCCCCCCCCCTTTGATGGCGGGATCAACATTCAACAGCCTCAAGCCTACAAGCGAATGGTAATTATTAAGTGGATTAGTAATGATCTAAAAAGCCTCTGGCCTTGTAACAATGGAGTTGTATCACCATACCTAGGGCTGAATGAATGCCGGGAATTTAGGAACCTTCAATTTTGAGGGCCTTCCAAAAATATAATAACGGCTGTATAATGGTTGAAATGCAATACTGCATTACTGTGATAAACCCTGCAGGTAATTTGGCAATTAAAGGTGTCTATTACTACCAGGTTATGTGCCGAAATTAAACTAGTTTTGTGTGCTTCAACTTTGATTTAACTGTACCATTCGTGTAACATGAAAAAAAAGTGACGGTGAAATAACCAAGCAAAAAAACCACACGGAGTCTTTTGTTGGCGTCACAGTCGATAAGTGAAAGGAAGGAGTTGAACATAAAGAGGGGGGGGGGGGGGTGGCGCTCCAACACTTTAACAGCCCAGGAGGCCCCTCAAACTTAATGTGGCCCTGACCACACCCATGGCATGAATGTGGGTCACGGACTTGTTTTTGTATCATTCTTTACATACATATACACACAGCAATAATCATAATTATGACTACTCACTGAATATCAATATTTTTGTAGAAGGGCCCTGCATTGGGATGTTTTGACCAAAGCAATTGTTGATTGTATTTGGTATTTTAGAGGAAACCCAAGAAAACCCACCGTGCATAACAGGGGGTGATACTCAACTCTGCTGTCTCCTGAACGCCTCACTGCCCCTTCCTGACAACACCTTGTAATTGTTATCACTTGGATAGTTATCCACCAAATGTCGAGGGACCATACCTGGGCTCTCCAGGAGAAAGCTGTACAGCAAATATGGTCAAATATAAACTGTCCTATCGCTACAGGATCGAGCGTTACTCGCTCACACACGCTGCTTTTCTCCAGGTGCTCTGGTTACCTCCTCCATGTAAACACTCATTCGTCGGCTGAAATAATCTCAATGTGCGGCATTGTGCGATGCAGCGTCATAAATGACGGACGGTGGTCATGCGACTAATAATACTGGTTTCTGTACAATAATTTACTGAACTGCATCGCATCAACAATTGCTGAGTGTTTACACGGGGGAGGATATCAGAGCACTTGGGGAGAAAGCCACGTGGGCGCGGAGGCAACACTCGATCCTGTACAGACAGGACAGTTGATATTAGACCACGTTTGCGATGTGATCCACCACCACCAACTCCTTGTGATCCACCACCAACATCTTACAGAGACATGCATATCCATCACCGCCTGACTAAGTTCTGACCAGTCGCAAACACCTGGTTCGCTTCTGAGAACCGATAAGATCGGGCACATTTAGGATAATTTGGTCATAGTTTAATGCTAACATTCGCCGGGCTATTATTGCTATTGTCGTATATCATCATTAAGCATGCTTTAAAAAACAATGCCAAACAGCAGTTTGACTCAGAATAATTTCCCATGAAACGCTGATACCTGAGAGAAAAACGGACCGCAAAATTCCACAAAAGTCTGACAAAAATTCTGGGAAATTGTCCAAAAGGTCCAGGAACCACGGGTGCATTAATACTCCCTCTCGTACTCGCAATGCAATGAGATTTAGCAGGAAAACCGGCGTGGTTGGCAATTATTTTAATGACACGCATCTGCGCTCTGTTCCAGCCTATTTTTTTATTTGTCTCTTTTTAATGTATAATAAGAGGCAATTTGGGTTGTTGCATAAATTCGGAAACTGTAGGCCATGTAGAAAATTACTGGCTCTAAATTGTTCCATATTAATTATCGCATTGCTTAATTTATAGATATTTAACATGTGTTTGGTTGAGTATTTATTTATTTATTTCATACCATCCTTCTCTGCGATTTGCATTGTTTACACAATGAATGCTGATTTCCCATTCTATGTCTGTAGCAGCAGCATAATCATCAATGCATTATATATTAATGTCCGTTTACTAACTTGGTATGCGCAATAATACGACCATCATCTACCCAAGTTCAAGTTTAAAGGATGAGTCTCACCCACAATTTTCTTACAGCTGCTGCCCGAAGGAGCCCAAGTACATTTAATGGGTGTGTGTGGCTGGGTCATGTAGCCCGCATGCCCAGTCACCGCATGCCTAAACAGCTTTTGTTCGGCCGGATCGAGGGGGCTAAACGGGCGCGGCACAGGCTAGAAAAGAAATGGAGTGATGTGGTACAGGAGGACGTGGAGCTGAGTGGACTTGCCGATGACTGGTACCAGTGGTGTCAAGATCGGCCTCTGTGGAAGAGGCTCGTGAATGACGCTGCTGGGCAGTTGGAGGCAGTCGCCCTCCAACAACAACGGAGGGCAGAAGAGCGACGCTCACAACAACGAGCGGAGCGCCGGGTGGATAAAGCACAGGAAGTTGGCACAGTAGGGGGCACAGGTGGTGCATCAACCACTCGTCTCAGTCAGTCGACCTGTGGCATCTGGGTCTGCCCCGTGACCTCCTGCCAGCCTCAAGGTGCACATAGCCTGGCACAAGCGTCGTGGTGGCATCACCGCCACTTAGTGGCGAATGGTGGTTGTTATATGTACTAATTTTAATTTGATCACTCTTTCAATCTACCGATGAATGAAGGCCTCCCCCACGCCGTGCCAGTTGTCGGGATTGTTTGACCATATTGCACAATGTTGGTCAGTGCACGCTGATGTAGGGTGGCCCAGAGCCGTTGTCATATATTATATTTTTTCATACAAAAGAATCTCCGTATAGCCTTAGCAGACTGCTTTAGTGCTGTTAGACCGACACGACACGCCAGGCGGTGGTCTCGTAATGTTTACACAACTGCAGCAGAGGCCGAGGACCAGTAGAGATGCACTGATGTTCGCCATGAGCAGGAGGTAGCCGGGTTTCTAGCGCAGTGCACTAACCACTAAACTACCGCTCCCCACTATATCATGTATATATACACACACCGCATATTTTAGGTATTAAAATCAAAGGAGCCATGCTGGCGGTGGTGCACATTTAGCAATGGGCGCTGAAAACGTGGACCACTTTCCAGGATGCATGTTCGTGCATCCTGGTCACCTCTGAAATGTAGCCAGTTGGTTTACCTTGGTAATACAAAACAACAATGTAAATGGTTTAATTCAAATCCATATTTAAATGTCATGTACTACTCAGGGCCACGCAGTCTAATATCGACATGCCATTCTCTCCGACCTCTATGCTCTGAAGAAGGGAGATTGCACTAAAAGTCAGCATATTGTGCATTCCTCTGGTATGTGTGCACGTGGTACAGTAGAGCTCATGGTGTGTGGGTTGCCGTGGTTATTTGAGCATACTTCACCATGCTGGGTCAGTGCGGGTTGGTGAAGACTGCGAGCATGGGTGCAGGAGCATATAAGTGCAGTACAACAATATTTATTTCTGCATTCCTCCCATCAATTCAATGTGCTAGCTTCCCTTTGCTGGCCATTATGTGGGCCCGCATCAGCCAAAAGCTGCCTGCCATGCACGTGGGTCACCCACGCAAGCATTATCCAGTCTCAAAACCTGCTTCGCTTCCAAGATCTATTGTGATGGGGGATGCATTCTGGGTGATCTGGTAAATATGTTTTGCTGTTGTAATAGAGCGCGAGTGAGGAAAGTGATTTAAAAGAATTGAATCTCAGGTTTTCGCATGCAGACGAACGGGCCACGCAGATGCAGCATGGAATATGTAAGGGAGTGCATTCAAATGTGTTTTTTTTTCTCCAACAGCCAGCGCAATAAACACAAGCAATAAACACAAGGGCCGTATTATATATAATAGACTAGCTTTACTACCCGGCTTCGCCCGAGACTTGGATTCTTGTCTTGGATTAATACACGTTCCACACGGAGGGTGGGGGGGGATGACGTCAGCAGGCACACTGTGTGACGCTGCCACATGCGGGTGACATCACAGATGTGACGTCACCGCTCACTTGCCGTGCAATATATATCCATTATTGCGCCCCCCCCCCCCCCCCCCAAATACAAAAGTCTATTTTTATACTTTTTGCATTGTGTACAGTCTGGAAGCTACCCACATGCCAAATTTAAAGTTTGTTGCATGTTAGGAAGTATGCTAAACATTTCGAACAGACACACATATTCACACATTTCCCTTTTATATATATAGATATTCGTCTGAATACTTGATTAGTTCAGTCGTTGCTGGGGCCCAAGTGCCGCAGTTGGTTTCGTGTTGCAGGTGTTTGCCTTTCCACAACGAGTGAGTACAAAGTGCGGTGGCTATTATACATTTAATGTTAAAGACCCCGTCCTGTTATTTACAAGAGTGGGAACATTGTGCATTAGTGTTGTCCTAGCCCGAATCACAGATGTGGAAATTACCTGCAGCTATAGTTGCCACCTGTCCTGGTGATTCCAGAATCATCCTATTTTTTATTGACTCCCCTGGGGAATCCATAAGTCGTCCCGCAGACAGTAAGAAACCTCAGTTTCTGTCAGTTGCATAATAATAGTATTACTGTACCACTCAAGACAATGCATTTGCATGTAGCTCTCCCATCTTCCAGTATCGTGCGGTGTTCTCTCCATTATATGTCCCAGTGTTTTAGTAGCTCAGAGGTGGTAACCATAACCCCCATTAACTGAATCATTGTTGTTACTCGGCTCGTTGGTGTCGATGGCACCACTCTGTTTCCAAGAGCCCCTCCTTACTGTGTTTAAATAGAGAGGCAATGACCAGCGCAATAAAACCAGTCGTGAATATCATCCCTCTTCGTCCGCCCTCCCAACACACACACGCACGCTCACACGCACACGCACACAAAAAATGCAAAGATAAAGATCCCCCGTATAGCCTTAACAGACTGTAGGGGCAAGTGCTGTTAGCGAGCACCTATGAATGCCGGCACGGCACACGAGGGGGTGGGTGGCCAACACCACGCCCGGCCGCCTTTGTCTCCCCAATGGAGATGTTTACACATCGCACCATGTACTCATTTTAGGCTGAGTAGACCTAGGGGAGGCCCAGGACCGGTTCAGATAATCGTCACTGATGTTGGTCATGAGCGGGAATCGAACCCGGGTCGCCAGGTTTGTAGCGCAGCGCGCTAACCGCTATAGCCTTAGCTTGATGGCTGCATCTCTTTAATGCTTTACAAACCCTGTCCACAAAGCGGTTGAATTTCCCATCGTACCTGACCAGACACTTCGCTTCAGGAAAGAACCCGTAGCTTTTGTCGGAATCTGTCATTAGACTCCCAGTTTCCACCCTGTGCCCCCACAACCTCCGAATGTTCCATTATAAACCATCCTGCTCAACAAGCTGAGTCTTGGGCCAGCCGTTAATCCTGTATAGTTCTGGCCTCGCAGCTCAGAGGACGGAGGGCTGAGCCATTGATTGAATCTGGGTTTCAGTTGCCAACGAATGACCAGTGCTCCCGGGTCTCGCAAGTCGATTGTCTCAGCCAGGTCACCAATGACTGCAAACAAGGAAAACCCAACTTTAAATGTTGAATAAAACGTGTTTTTTTAAATATGTGACGAGCCTTCTTTGTAGGGTTTCGAAAATGTGTACATATGGTAAATTAAAAGGCCAATTCAGTGATGTCATTTTCCCAGGCTGTTCTCTGACACCGGGTTTGAGAGTCCAAATGGCAATTTGTTCATGACATTGCACAGATTGCCCTCAGTAGCAAAGTAACGCCACTGTAAAATATATATGGCCAGAGAGTAAGGTTCGGTATTTATTAAGCAGAAATCAGGAAACTGTTCGCAAGTCACGCTCAACCACAACACACACAAAGATCCCCTCTATAATAGCCTTCACAGACTGTTGGGGCAAGTGCTGTTAGCGAGCACCTCTGAAGGGTCCAGCACAGCACACGGAGGGGGCGGGTGGCCAGCACCACGCCCGGCCGCCTTTCACACACAAGGGGACATGCACACGGGCACACACACACACATGCACCGGTGCGGCGTGATTGATTGTGCGATGGTTGTTTTACCGGCGCCGGATTGGAGTGTTCTGATAACAGCCGTGCTGTTGTCCCGCTGTAAAACAATAATATGACCCCGACTTAAAGCTTTCGTGACTGCAGGAATTCATATTCTTTGGGTCTTTCGGTATAGCCACGTAGATAGAACAATAATACAATTATCACGACGTTTCGGTCGCAACACAAGCAATCGTCATCAGGTGAAAAAATATAGGGAGAGAGCTGCTGAGACAGTAGAAAAGACATTATTTTCGTCGTAATAATTAAATACTTTTTTTTTATCTACGTGGCTTTACCGAAAGACCCAAAGAATATGACCTCGTTTAAAGAGTGCAAAAAATAACGTTGTGATGTGTCAGAGAAGGGAACAAAGGGCATTTACACCCAGCATTTTCAATTATATGTTTCCAATTATTTACCCAGGCAAGCCACCACTGAGTCTCAAGACTCGCTTTTCAGGAGGGTCCTGCTACAACGGGGATGTTTGGCCAATTCCATTCGTGAGTTGTTTGGCTTCGCGTGGAAGGAAACCGCAGAGCCCGGAGAAAACCCCCACACGCTTACAAGGCGGGGGGTGGGTGTGGACACACCCATCACTGCCACTTCCTGGCTACACCTCGTAGCCTCATGCCGACAGCACCTGGCAAGGCCTGGTGGTCACTCATCATCCAAGTACTCGCCACGCTCAGCCCTGCCGAACTTCTGAGATGTGACTGTACTGGGCTCATTGAGCGTGATCCGTAATTTTGTTGCATGTTCACAATCTACCGCACCGCGAACAACGCATTCGTCAGTAATACTGTTACTTTAAAATGAGAAGCATACAATAGGTGACCGTATCAGGGAACGGTCCGTCTCAATAGCACCTACAAGCAGAGGACAGACAGCCTGTACCCCGCCACAGGCTGATTGAATACACTCAGGACTGTGGCCGTGAAATATCGGCGCATGTACACAGTTTTGTTGTGGCGTTTCTTCACCGTGGAATACATTTGTAGGGTGGTGTGCTTAATGAAAAGCAACAAAACATCACAGCGCAAATTCCAGTGACACGTGAAACGGGTTCTTTGAAAAACGTTCGCTGAAAATTGCAGGGTGCAAAACATCATACATTCCCCCGACAAACATAATGCCGCGATATTAAAACCAACATCGTTCTTTCCTCTACTTTAAGTGGTTTTTGTATCGGGGGGGACAGGGCTCATGCCACGCTCTTTTGTGATAACATTTGAGCTATGTTAAGACTGCAGGCTAGCCAGCGCACCTGGATGGCATTACCTGTGTTTTTTTTATTTTAAACAAATAAACATTCCTTTCTTACTTATGTTGAGCAACTGCAACTCATGGCCAGATATAGTTCGTGCTGGACCGCAGGGCACATATTAAAGATTGTAATCACATGTAACACAGTAACAGCAACGGGAAGGTGGCCTCTTTAAAGGATATGTGTGAGTGCACGGATGTGTTAATTGTTGTGCGTGGAAAGCGGTAGTGTAGCCGTTAACGCGGTGCGGCACGAACCCAGCGACTCGAGTTCGATTCCCGCTCATCGTCAATGTCAGTGTCGATTATCTGAACCGTTCCTGGGGCCTCCCTTAGGTCGACTCAGCCCCCAAAAAATGAGTAAACATCGCCACTGGGGAGACACAGGCGGCTGGGCGTGATGTTGGCCACCCACTCCCTCGTGTGCCGTTCCGGCCGTAATAGGTGCTCGCCAAAAGCACTTGCCACAACGGTTTGTTTAAGGTTACACGGGGGATCTTTGTCTTTGCCCTTGTGGCGAGAGGTCGTGTAGCCGTTAGTGCGTGTTGCGCCACGAGCCTCTCGACTCGAGTTCGATTCCCGCTCACGAGGGACGAGCAGTGTAAGAGTGACGAGACACATCCTTCAGGCAGGGCATGTTCTTTGCCCAACAGCGATTGAGCTGTGTGTAACAGAACGGCCCACGCACCCACTCATAATTTCATGCAGATTTTCTCGGAGACGGTAATTGAAAATAGCCGAGTCAAACCAGAACCTGTTAGTAATCCCAGCTCATTAAGGCAACATTGCCTCGCTGTGAGGAAGTGCATTTTGTGGGCTGTATAATAAAGGGGAAATACCAAAAAATCTAACTGTAGGAAATACAATACAATACAAAAGGCTGAAGGATGTTGTAAAGCTCGCAACATCCATTAAAATCACTCAAGTTGGACAAACCGACGGTAGTCGACACACAAAGGCAGGACAATGAGCGGAGCGTGTTGAGCAGGGCCGCAAACAAATGCTAGATTTTGGTTAGAGCACTGTGCAATTAAACCCAGAGATCTGAGTTCTTATCCTGGTCACGGCTAACAACACTAAGTGAGTAACAATGTGTAATGACGGTAGAGCCTACATGCGGTGTGAGTGGACTAGTGGCTACGGGAGACAATGACAGGGGCGTCAGTTGTGAGTGCGAAGGGACTGGTGGCCACGGGAGACAATGACAGGGGCATCAGTTGTGAGTGCGAAGGGACTGGTGGCCACGGGAGGCAATGACAGGGGCATCAGCTGTGAGTGCGAAGGGACTGGTGGCTACGGGAATAATCGAGAAGTGAGCGCGGTCACGTGACGGAAGAGGCCGGTAGAGTCTGACGGTGGAGCGAGCGTCCAGAGTCAGCAAGAAGGTTCGGGAAGGGGGAGGCGTGGCCTCGTGTTGGTATAAAAGGGAGATACGCGTGAGACTTGGGGCTGTTGCAGTGGGGGTTTTGTTTGATGTCAAGTGAACGTGTCTTCAATGAAGTGCCATCTCAAGAGAAGTCGTCATTACACTTGTATGGGTAGCCTTCTTCACCAACGCACACCGAGCAGCCTCGTGGCGCTGTTGTTTGTTGTTGTCACACATCAAGATCCCACTGCTTGGCCAAGGCCACCCACAATCACTTCCTTTGAGCCGCTTGCTCCTTTCCAGCCGTGGCCTCCGAACTCTGTGGAGTCGTCTCGCCACTGTCTTCTCTCTGTGAATGAACTCCAACACGGTGGAGTTTATACTCTTAGTTCTTTCGGTGAAGTCACGTAGGTAAAACATTAAATGAAAATTAATAAAAAAATAAAATAATAAAATCACGACGTTTCGGAGGCAACACAAGTCTGTGGAGTTTATTCTGTGAATGAACGCCAACATGGTGAGTTTACTCTGCTTCTCATCCCTCTTCAGTTGCTGCCGTGCCAACCGTGCTGACCTGCGATCGGCTACGTACGGTGCGAAAGAAGTTTAACATGCAAATTTACACGTACATGACAGCGTCCTGCCCAGTTCCCCTTGATTTATTTTGAACTTCAAAAGCAGCATCATTGACCCGTGTATTTTAAAATCCATATTTCTGAAGCCAAAAACAGCATGGTGAAGTATGGTCAAAGCTTCGCCATGACTGATGTGGCACGCGAAGACGTTGAGCAGTGGATTGACAACGGGCCTTACATTATACTCATTGCTGGTTTGAGCCACCAGGCGAGGCAGAGTCGAGTGATCGCGAATGCAAGTTGGCGTTGCGCAGCCCGCGAATCGCAAGGGCTCGTCTCTCTAAAATATCGTCACAATGCCAGAGTCAAGGTTCACTCGGCACCAAGCTGTCATTACGCGAAGCGGGGAGGTCAGGTGTAGGGGCTCCCAGGCGCACACAGGAACGGCCTCTTTGGGCTGGTGTTGACAGCGTGTGGGCCGTGTGTGTCAGTGTGTCGGCGTGCGTATGGGAACTGCCTTTCAACATCCGACTCTAAAGTGTATTGAGGAGTCACTGTTGCCAATCTGGGCTTATGGATGTACTCCTTCAGCCAGTGGTGTCGTTGTCGCTGGCATGGGGCCCTGGTGCGAGAAATGAAATGGGGCCTCGATTTGTAGCCACGCCTCGACCCCTCTGGCCCACGTGGTCCCAATCCAATTGCACCCCTTGCACGCTTCGTGTCCGTGCGTTGTGATACGGTGTCTGGTAGCACGCTGCTCTTAGGGTTTACAAGAGTAAACGCTGTTGCAGTAACAACAACAACAACATCAACGACATAATTACTCCGTTACTTTTCAGGATCATAACCCTCGCGTAGCGCTGAACAATGCAGCCGCCATCGACAGCCACTGCAAGAGGCAACCGTGAAGAGACAACCAATCAGATAAGGCACACGTGACGAATTCCTACCGAGTTGGATGCGTTTTTTCGAGTAGAAGAAATGTTTTTACTTCATTTGACAATGAGAAGCGGCAATACCCCGGCGGCTGAAGAGACGAATGTGTCAATGATTGCAGATTCTCGGCTGCGACCATTGGTAACATAAACATGGACACTGACAAGGGGGTATGTAATGAAAGCTTCTAAGTGCACAGAGAAGCATGGAAACATCGCTGAAACAATCACGACTGGATCTCAAACATAAACGCTGCTTTTCGACATATCACTGCGAGGCACGGTGTTCACAGGACATAAAACTTAATTTGGAGCTTTCGTGACTGCAGGAATTACTCTTTGGTTCTTTTGGTAAAGTCACGTATAAAAAGAAAATAATAAATTAAATACTAGCATACGACGTTTCGATTGCAACACAAGCAATCATCATCAGGTATAAATGAAATAGAAAACAAATCTAGTATACTTAGAAATGTAATGTAATACAACAGAGAGTCGGATAACATAACAGTCAACACCCGACCTGGTTGATTACGTTCTTCCTGAGAGGACATGTGCAGGCCTTTTATTGATCCACCCGCTGGATGAGGGTTTCCCCCAAACACGGTACGGGTCGCGGAGGTTTTTCGACCATACTTCACCGCGCGCTGCTCAGCGTGGATTGGTTGAAGGGGGGCTCCGAAGACCGGTTGACACATCACTCAGCACTGATGTTAGCCGTGGCCAGGAATCAAACTCGGGTCGTCAGGTGCCTGATGATGATGATGACAATAACGACGACGACGATGAGCAGAAGCTATGTATAAGCTCAACCTTTGCGAGCGAGTGTGGCTGTGCTTATATCCGAAGTAGTGCGCGTGTATCAGAAGCTGCCATTCGCCTTCCCTACCACCAGTGTAATGTAAGAAAACACTCAAGGAACAACCGGCGACGTTTCGGGCAATCACCCTTCTTCGTCGCGCATGACACGCCTGCCAACGCAATATCAGCACATAGTGACTGTCATGTCAGGACGCGTCGTTGCTCATGCCAGAACTGTGCTTAAATAAGGTGCGCTTATATGCAGCTTCGACCAAATGCGGATTTTCCTGACTGTGGGTAGTGGCAGCCGTTAGCAGGTGTGCCCTGTTGCCTCGGCAGGACGAAGTCTGAAGGCAGGGATGGTCCCCCTCACACACACCCCTCAGACCCAGGGAGGCAGCATCAGCAGCAGCAGCCAGTCGTGACGTCCTCGCTCATGGCGCGTGTGACTATAGTGGATGTACACACACCTGAGTCGTTTTATCTTCAGTCGCCCAGCGGTGGCCATCTCAAGCTGACTCGTCATAAAACAATGTGTGATGCAGGTACATTTTTTTTAAAAATGAGATCATTACCACGACCAAAGAGATGTTCGAACGCAACGCGAATCTCAGGAACCGACCCGACTACGGCGCTCTGAAAACATTTCGAGAGGGAGAATAAATATAGAGCAGATTTTGTGTTTTGTTGGCTAAGCACAAGCTATGCAACTCCTGCATGAAACATGAATTGCGCTCTGTGTCTGCCTGACTCTTGGAGCTCAGCAAGCATGAAAGAATGTATTGTACGGTTGGGAAACATCAATATACATCTGAAAAAAAGAACAGAATTGGGAGTAGGGCGCTGTGGGGGGGGGGGGGGGTTAAAAATGAAACAATCGATTTCTTTGCAGAAATATTACTCCAAGGAATAAGAGAAACCGTATCCCTCCTGGATAAAAAAAAAGAACTCTGATTTAATGCAGGGCCACGTATTTTCTTTTTCGCTCGCTTTGTGCGCAGCGTTATGACAGAACGCATCTCCGGCTTGCAGCCTGCACAGTAGTGTGTGTGTGTTGTATTTTATTCTGCCGAATGCCTGTGACTTGACCCTTAACTTCTCTCTCACGACAATGTTGGCTGAAGTCTGCTTCCCTTGCAGCTGCCTCGCCCCAACTCTCCGGCCAAGTCTTGCCGGCGTCCCCTTCTTTCACGGCAGCAGCAGCAGTCGGAAGATTTCATTTTCAACGTCATCATCGTCATCATCAGCAGACATTATTTATCCACTGTTGGTTGAAAGTCTTCTCAAGTCGTCGCCACCCCACACATGAGTGGATGTAATCGCTCCGCCTGCTACAATGGATGTCCTACTGCCAGGCATATTTTCCTCCTTCGGCTGCAATTTCGTGTTTCGTCTCGACCACCGGCAATCATTAAATCAGGATCTTTATTTATCTTGGAGAAATACGGTGAAATACGAAGCTCCCTTTTTGAACAGACATCCAGTAGTGGCGGGTCACACATTCACAACAGTGGGCTGTGTCTGGCTTGCGTATGATCTCTAATCCGTGCGTTCCTCTTGTTGTAATTCCAAGATTGCATCTCTCCATGCGTCTTTGCGCCCTCTTCAGATGGTGTTCCCTTTTGATTGCGTCGGCGTTCACGTGTTATAGGTCTGTACGTCATTGCAGGTGATGCGCACCGATCAAACACCTTCTGCTTCAAGCCGCCAGTCATCGTACGGTGGCTGATGATGGAGACCGGACAAACTTCTTCCATTGCTAGGTTTATTTTGAGGAGCGTCAGTTTGTCTGTGTTTCCAGTTACCGTTGCAACTTCACGTCTCTTTCCGCATGATGACCCGGGTCAAGGCGCGACAGCCAGCAGAGTGCAACACAGACGTCATGTACAGGACGAAGGCATTCAATTTCCCAGCGGAGTCAAACGCAACTTTCAAAACGTTGAAAAAAAAAACGCACGTCCTAAACAATTCAAAGCAAACCCTAACAAAGCACTCCTCCGCACAGCCCCCTTGCAATTCCACTGCTGGATGAACGAAGGCCTCCCCGCTCCGTGGAACGTATTTGACCATACTTCACCTTGGCGATCAATGCGGGTTGGTGAAGGCAGTGGAGGTTAAACGTGGGTAGCGCAGAAGTCCAGTGCAACAATGGCCGTTGTTGTTATTGCACTGCTTGCTCTACTGCCCCCAAAGAGCGTAGTCGCGCAGCCTATCGCACCTGTTATTCGTGGATGTCACCCATCAAGCAACGTCCACTTGCCTTCCTGCATCATGACGGGATCGGGCGCATTCCACGGCGATTGTGTGCGAGGCAAGGGACGCGCTGAGAGGCCTCTCCGTGACGGCTCGCAAGCACGAACCCCAGCGCCGGTAGAGATCCCACGTCTGGGGCCCCTTTCTCATCCCCCCACCGCCCCCCACCCCCTGCGCTCCTAGCAGCTCTGGGGGTTCGTAGACACCGGGGTCTTTGAGCCGAGATGGAGCGATGAGCGTCTGATAAAATGAGTGCGTTGTTTATGATTAATGGCCCCCTTATTTTCCTTCTCTGCGGAATGCATTAATGCCTGGGCACTGCGTTACATCGTGCATAGTTTTGGGTCATTTCCGATCAAAAATGCCAAGAAGTTTTACTCGATAATGTTTCACGACGATGCGTCTGAAACTTTTTTTTTGCAAGCAGCCATACGGCTGCTCGCGGCTGATATTCGGAAGAGTGATTCGATTGTTGTCACGGCTAAGGGAAGAACAATGTCAATCATCCACACGCATGCACCCGTGCACACGTGCACGCTCATTCTTGTACGAGTGTCTGAACGCAGGGATGTGCCTATGTTGACTCAGCCTAAGGTGAGTACTCGGCCTAAGTTGAGTACTCGGCGATGAAGACGATCGGTGATGAAGACGATCAACGATGAAGACGTAAGAAGCGTGGCTGGGCGTAGGCGATGCTCCAACTCGTGTCATGATAGTCTTGAACGTGTGCTCGCAAACAGCACGTGGCTCCACGAGTCGATCCCGTCTACAATTGAGCTGTCTTGCACGCGTGCTGTGCTCGAGAGAGAGAGAGTAAACTAACCTCGGCACTGGGCGAGGTGCCACTAGATTCGATCGCAAGGCACTGAAACGTGAGCGAATGCCAGGAGGTTGTGATGCCAATGTAAATGGAGTACAAAGCCAGACTTTAACAAAAAGTTTAGAAAAATCTGTTCACGGCATGAAACAGCCATCCCATGGCGATGCCACTGTATGGCAATATTGTAATATCGACATGTCGTTTGTTCCTTGATGTGCATGATTTGGGATCGTGAGTTAATTCGATCATTGATTACCTTTGCATCATTCTAGATTTGAAGTTTTCGTGACTGCGAGGATCCATACTCTTTGGTTCTTTCGGTAAAGTCACGTAGGTGAAAAAACAATAATTAAAAAAGAACTAAATTAATCACGACCTTTAATTTAGTTATTTATATTTTTTCTTTTTATTATTATTTTTTTTCACCTACGTGACTTTTCCGAAATAACCAAAGAGTATGGTACATTTGCATCATTTGTATTGCCATGTTCGTATTGTTTGTCATGTTTGTTTTGTGCCACTTGTACAGTTTTTCCCTCCTCACCTTGTCAATGATATTGAAGATTCATACACACGATTCGATGCACGCATTAGCTCTCCTCGAGCATGTTCGGTGGGTGACTTTACCGACACGTGTATGCGCCCTGCAACGAGTAATGTCACGTGTTAGTCAAACACAATTTCATTATCATCGACGCACTAAGGCAGAAGGAAATGAGACCGCATATTTTAAAATAACGTTCTGTGTGCGTGTGTGTGTGTGCGGTTATTGGTGACAGCACGAGGTTGATGCTATCAACTCACGACACTTGGTAAACAGTTTCACTCGGAGTACTTACCCAGAGTTGAACCCAGGACCTCAGCGCTCTGTCTTGGTATTCATTCCCTGAGCCATGCAGCCAGCACAGGCAAGATATTTTTTTGCGTGAGTTGTGTCAGTGTCTCAACCTAAGGTCTTGTTTAAGTTTATTCAACAGACGTGGGGTGGTGGCTGGCCAGTGATATATTGCTGGGGCTGAACTGATTTCATTGCTCCATCTCCTCGGATGACATCCAAACAGATGCCTTCCATTTTTTGGCTACCACTCTATTATCAAACTTCTTTTCATATCGTACATTTATTTTTGGCCAAAAGTGAAAATTAAGCAATGTTTTGTTGGCGCACCACCCCCAATGCCCCATAGAGGCCTGCTGCCATTGGGAGTAAATGACATGCTGGTCGCAAAATCGACCTCAAATATTATTGGAATGTAAACCTCTGCTCCAGCCTTCAAATGCCTCCTTATCTCCTCGCCACCGCCCCTATTTCTGTCCGAAAAAACGCCCGGCAGCACAGAATAATAATAATTGTGACAAAAGCAACCGTGGTTAACAACACGTGTGCAGCCTCCCCGACGAAGCGGGAAGTATACGGGCGCGATGTGCAGACAGCGAGCGACGCTTTGGGTCGCGAGGCGTCTTTATCGACCTTCGCTCATTTGCCTCTGCGGAGACAAAATCAATGTGGATCGATGAGGGGTGCGGTGGCAGAGCTTGGCGCTGCGGTCAGCCCCACGTCGCCGTGTGGTGGTGCCGCCGTCGTCTGACGTTACCGGCCTTTTGTTAAGAGTTTGGGTGGAATAAAAAAACCGCGGCTTGTTAACGAATCGAAAATGTTTCAAGTCGATTTCGTTTAACCCGGCGGAATCGCAAAGAGACCGCGGCAGCCGCACGTGCAAGAGCGAACTGGGGTCCATGACGGTGCCAATAGGCGGTGATGGTTGCTCCTGTTATTATATTCCAATCAAGCAATTTGCGGGTAATTTTCACATTTGGAAAATGTGGACCCTGGCACCAGCCCACCATGACCCGCTCTTACGATGATGTCCGGGGATATTCAGCATCCGCCGTGAAGGAGACAGCGCGCGTATCATGACAGAGATCACGCTCGCAGTAATAATCAGGGCAGTCGCTGGATTTGAACCGCGAACCTCTGCAACGAGCGATGAACGTTTGACGGGCTGGGCCACGTGACCGCCATTCATGTATTCGTAGGAGTTGAGCGACTTACTGGTTTCAATCGGCAGTTTGCGTTTAGAGGGGTAGAGTGTGTCCAACCATGGAAGAGTAGGCCAAATACTGCCTAAAGCGGCTCTCTAGAGCTCCCTCTAGTGAAGGCCCTTCCGCCAGCAGTAGCGTGCGCAAGCAATTGCAGGGCGGCGCCTTAACCTGTTGAAGCCATCAGCGTCAAATAGCTGTCCGCATGCCACCTTGTGGCCGGGCAGCTGACGCACAACTCCATTCATCACTCCCAGCACAGAGCTTCTAAAAAAAGAAACAGACGCGCAGCCATCACGCCTCCCCGTGGTCCCCGCTTGACATTTCCTCATTATATTTTTGCCTCCCCCCCACCACCAACCACCCGCCAATTATATTCCAATTGCAATGCCATATTTAGTTTTAGCTAGGCTCGTCGCTAAGCAACCACGGGAGCAAGGGGAAGGCAGTCAGGCGGCGAGGAGCCTCGTTGTCGACTATTGCCCAAGCTTTGCAGTCCTCGATATATGAAGATGGTCCCAGCTAATGAATGAGTGTTTACGTGTGGGGGGAAACCGGAGCACCCGCAGGAGACCCACGTGTACGAGGGGGGGGGGGGGGGGTGGGCAGCACGCTACCCGTACGGCAGGGTCAGATGGAGAGTAGTCCCACACTCTGCTGTACCGCTCTGTCCCCCAAGCCCAGGGTATGGCACCCCAGGAAGGGGGTCTCCCAAACATGTGTGTGATCCACTAACACTGACTTGCACAGTGCTGGATTACATGCCTGCGCCTCCAGCACACGACTGCAGTATGCTGCTTTATGTAATTTCATGAGGCGAAGATATTTCCCTTGCAAATGTTGCTTCTCGCAGCGCATCGCCCTGCAGCAGAGATCAGTACGAGAGGATGATGCTGCTGAACTCTGGTTTCACTTTAATAGACCTCTCCAATGGGACGTGGAGCGAAACAACGGACATCATGCCCGAGAACACGTGGTACGACCTGAAAACACTTGGGAGAACTCTTCAGCAGAAGCACACGAACATACGCGGGACTTTAAGAGACCTCTTTATCCCACCC
The DNA here is from genome assembly GCF_015708825.2 of Lethenteron reissneri. Classification (NCBI taxonomy): domain Eukaryota; kingdom Metazoa; phylum Chordata; class Hyperoartia; order Petromyzontiformes; family Petromyzontidae; genus Lethenteron; species Lethenteron reissneri. Next base: position 2,549,351 of record NC_083812.1, read on the forward strand.
AGGACACAATGTTGAAATGCCCTGTACAGATTGTTCATCAATCAAACCAACGTCAAGCGAAAATTAAATTCTGCAAATTGAGTGAAAATCCAAATTTAGATTCAATATTTTTTGGTGCGGTTATTAAATGAGCTGCAGAGAACCTAATTGAGTTACAACAGTAAATGTGCATCAGACTCAATGTCATTCAACAACTCGCTACACTGGAGGACACGTTTAAATCACGGGCGGCTGAAATCCACACGTATGCACGTAGCATGTTGAACCTCGTTCTCACCGTGCGTAGCCAACCGTGCTAAACCGGAGGCGCAAACGCACCCAGGATCTCGGGAACTGTTGGCTCGGTGATCTAACCTCTGAGCCACCGAGTCGCCTTGCAACAGTTGACATTGGCATGCGCATGCGTCAATTAATCAACACAACGCGTGCAGCGACGGGGCTTGAAACGCTTAGTGGATCCAACCTGGCTGGGTGGCTCCCAGAGCTCGTAATGTCCTTGTCCCCGAGCGCTGAGACACAATTGCTGTGAGCCTGGGGTTCCAATCTGCGTCGCCAATCAGTATATAAACTCAATGGCGAAGCACGGTCAGTATGGATGCCCGCAACTATGTTCCACTTGCATAGAGAGCTCAATTAGGTCATCACCGGTTCTGCGCGAACGGCATTTGTACTATTCTCATCAGATCATCGGGATGCCGTGAGCGCACTCGTCTCGCGTTGGTCCAGAAATTCAATTTGTTTTAAGCGGTGTTGTAAATGTCTCGGGCCCCTCCGTGATGTGACACCGGGAGCTCGAGTGACACACGAGCCCTCGAAGGGGCATTTCTTCATGTCATGTTTTCACAGCACAATTGAGATGAGACTGATGATTAAAAGCTATTTTTAAAACATAATGCCACTGGTTTTAAAATAGAGATTTGCTTGTAATTCTCTACATAACTTAGGGTGGCCACCTGTCCAGGTTTGATCCGGACAGTCGGAAATCATTGACACAGTCCTGATCAGGAGTGAACTTTCCTCGTATGCATATTTAACTTCTTTTGCACCCTACATACCAAAACCTCATTCCAATGGCAGGAGTAAGACTCTTCAATGGAAAACCACTGTTGACTTCTCCACTAAGTGGTACATCTTTTCTCGACCTCTGACGGATGATGGGTTGAGTCAACCCCCACACATGCACACGCATAGCCTGTAACAGACTGTTGGGGCAAGTGCAGAACGGCACACGAGGCGGTGGGTGGCCAGCACCACGCCCGGCCGCCTTTGTCTCCCCAGTGGCGATGTTTACACACCGCACCAGGTACTCATTTGAGGCCGAGTCGACCTAGGTGACGCCCAGGACCGGTTCAGATAATCGTCACTGATTTTGGCCGTGAGCGGGAATTGAATTCGGGTCGCCGGGTTCGTAGCGCAGCGCGTTAACCGCTACACTACCGCTCCCCAGTATACAGTACACACGTGCACGCACACACATACATATGCACGAACACGCACAAGCGTACAGCGTTGCACATGGAAGAACACTTTCCAATGCCGTGCCAAGTATTGTATGGTCATCAGTCTTGATCTATCCACTGCTAAAGAGCCTCCCCATGCCGGCGGCCCTATCCCCCGTGGTCTTGCGATGCCATGATTCAAACCTGCTTCTGAGCAATGAGCTGATCGCATTGCTCCACCTTCACGGTGGACAATCCTCTGGGCGTGTTTCTCTCTCTCTCTCTCCTAGGCTACCATTCCATCACGAGTCTCGCGATGTGTCCTGCACGAACCAACTTTTTCTAACAGTCAATATCCACACCTCCGGTTATCACGGTTGACAACGTATGGTGCGGCAGAAGTTCGAGAGACATATACGTACGTCTCTCGAAACGTGCCATAGTTCTATGAACCCATGTTTTCCTCGTTGCGTCTCTCCGTTTAAGTCTTGAAGCAGTAGGATTGCCACCTGTCCAGCTGTTGACGAGGACAGTCCAGGAGATCTGGTGCCGTTGATGTGTCGACGTCTCTGAGAGCAAACTGCAGCACAGCCTTTGACAGACCCGGGGTCAGGAGTCGGCAACGCCGCGGCTCCGATGCAGCCCGTGACTCTTTAAGGAAACTGCTTCGTGTCGCGTCCTTTATTAAGGAGCCAACACCGGTCTCGTATTCACCACACCGGTGCATCGCGCCTCTTGAAATATTGAGGCCTGTTTTGTTGTTGTTACCGAAGAAGAATTCGAAAAAAGAGTGGCTCTTGTTATTATTTTTGTTCGCCGACCCCGTGACCTCGGCTGACTGAGGATATATTCGGGGCTTGGGTCTGTGCAAAGTAGGTGACAATCAACAATAGCCTGGCGAGCGGCTATTGTTTCACACCCTCCGTTGTCGTCCCACGTGCAGCAAGCAGGGCAAATGCGCGCTGATTGCTTTTCATTATCAAATTCGGGGTCGTTCCGAAAGTGCTCTCTCCTGCTCCCGGCTCGCGTCTGGAGAGCCGATAGTGGCAATTGAGGGTGGAAAAGTTATGCCCGCAAGGTCACATAATCAGCTGGCAAGACACAAGTCAATGCACTGCCAATGGGTATTATTTTTATTATTGCACATGCTAGCGACACGAGCCTATGTACACCGGCTCTCATGTATATTTATTTATATATGTGTGTATATATATAAAACTGGCAAAACGAAAATAGGCAGCTATTTTTTCTTTTTTTGGACAAGTATATGTTTCCATGTAAAGTAATTCCACAAGCCGCAGATACATATAAAAAGGCAGGTCATCAATGTACTGTACCGTGCACCGTTCTGTATGAAATGAAAACTATCATTTACAGACGTTTTCTTTTTTCATCCACTGCTGGATGAAAGCCTTCACCATACTTCACCTCGCTCGCTCGTGTCTGCTGGTGTGGCTGGGCAAGGCTGGTTCAGATATCACTGCTCACCGATGTTAGCAGCCTGCTAACCGATGCGACACCTTCCCATCCACTCTTCGACTCTCTCCATCTCTATGAAGTCGGTATGTTATTTCCTGGTAAGGAAAACCAAATATTTTATTTCGGGAGCATTATTTACGGAGCTCAGAGCTTCGTGCTGAACACGGTGATTCCTAAAGTCTTATCAAATTGCACGGTCACTCATGCGCAGGTGGTGACCTGCCCTTTGAAAACGCAGATAATCAATGTACGCGTATCACGGTAAGAGCCATCTAGAAAGAGAAAGAAAACCCCAACACGTAACTCAATATGACTGGAAGAGGATTAGAAGTCATGCACACTCTAAAAGGCAAAATACATTTAGCCCTGGATAATTGTTGGCGCGTTGTCGAACAGTGAACGTGCCGCTTACTCCCATGCTGGGCTTCATTTATTGGTGTAACCCGGCACACCACGTCCAGTACGCGTCTCGCTATGGCTGTGCCGAGTGGTCACGTGTCTTCTCCGGTCTACTAGTGACACGGACACTGTTTTACTCTCCGGACAGACCACGTCCAGTTTTTCTGTCGCTGTGGCGACTATTCACGTGCCTACTGCGGTGTATTTTATTTCGAGATCGATAGATGGAGGAGTACATTGGGATGGGACAATACGGGGCAAGGAACACAATCCCCCCCCCTCCTCCTTCCCCACACTGCTTTGGGCAGTGATGGAGCAAGGATTTTGATATTATCCCTCAATACATTGGATTGATGGCCGTCGTGTGCAAGCCATTGGATGTGTCATTGCATTTAGCGCACTGCGTTCTGCACGAACGGACCTGGCGACCCGGGTTCGATTCCCGCTCACGACCAATAACGGGGGCAAATATCTGAACACCGGCCTGGGACTCCCCTGGGTTGACTCAGCCTCAAATGAGCACCTGGTGCGGTGTGCAAACATCGCCACTCGCGAGACAAAGGCGGCCGCCGGGCGAAGTGCTGACCAACCACACACCCCTCGTGTGCCGTGGCGACCTACATAGGCGCTCGCTAACAGCACTTGCCCGAACGGTATGTGCAGGCTATACGGGGGTGATTCTTTGTCTCTGCTTTAGTTTATGCACGGTGAGTGGGAAGCACTCTCTGTCCTGCGGTGGTCTGCATGCAGAAAGGGCAGCAGCAGCATCAGTCGCGAGTAATGGTCGATATTTACTGAGACAAAGCCGCGTGCCCCGGCCGTCCCCACGCGCATGGTACTGTGGGGGACAGTTTGGGGAGCAGATGGCAGATACTCGTCCAATCAGCTTAAAAATGCGAGCAGAATTGTGTGTTTAAGCCCCGCCGTACGGCGAGTGCACACGAGTAATCGCGGCACGAAGATGCTTTGCATTCATTATTTGCTTATGTCCCCTCTATTTATTCTAGCCGTCGCAGGGCAACATTTGAATAATTGGAGATTGTGCTTTGCGTGCAACTCTGCATTGGCTCGTCGATTGAAATGGAGGCTCACGCTCACCGGACGTGTATCAATGCCGACACAAAAACCTTCATTTTCGGTTTAGCATATCAAGGGACCGACCACAATTGTACAATTATGAGAGGGACAATCGCGAAACAATGAAAACAAGCTGGTAAAAGAGAGAATAATAATGAATGGATTATGTAATCGAACCTCAACTCCAAATAATTCCAGAAGAATTGTCACGTGCCTGGAATGTGATGAACTTGTACGGAGCACGCATAAACACACTTGGTACTTGGGGTGCTTTAATATATGACGGCTTGGTATCTTCATCATCCACCGTGATCTATCCACTGCTGAATGAAAGCAACGATTCATCTCGCTCCTGCACCCGGTCTCCAAATGCAATGTCCACTCGGGCATGTATACACACATGGTACATGGCGTGCTTTTATAACAGAGCTTGAGTTTGACTGTGCCAACTTTTTTTTTCGACTAATGCAGCCCTTTCAGTGCGCGAACACGCGAAAATGTTCAGTCCGAGACAGCTGCGCGACATTGCACAAAGCAATGCGGGATAGGCCGTGACGTCTCCACGCAACACCGAAAGCAGAGAAGTCACGGAGGGGACACCGTTCTAAAACCACGACCGACGCAGGCTGACACGCAATCCATTCATGGGGGCTGCTTTAGCGTGGCAGCTTAAAAGGCCAGGGAGACGTGGTGCCAACCGACTGTGATGCTTTTAGACCCGACAGTCCAGTTTGGTATTTTTTTTTCTCTCCCCCTCTCTCTCTCTCGGTGGTGTGTTTTTTTTCGGAGCAGCTGTCCCGGCTGTAATTTTGACACAGACAAAATCGGGCGTTCTATGCTGCGTGCTAAGATTTACGGTCTTGCCCGCTGTTGGGGATTTTAGGAATCGGGTGGCGAGGTGAGGGCAATACGACACACCGTGGCCAGGGTTTGCCCTTGTGATGAAGGTCTACATTGCCCTCTGTCTGCTTGTGAACGATGAAGAACTCTGGGCTCCAGGCCGACGCATGATGGCCTCCGAGCCTCTGCAGCCCGAAGGAAGATACACCCCCCCCAGAGATGTCCTGAAAAGCTCCGGGTTTTACCAAGGCGTGGGGCCAATGCGCCTGCTCGATGCGTGCCCTTGTGCAGTTGCGTCCAAGGTGCTCGACGAGCCGCGGTGAGCCAAAAATAACCCACGGGGCTCTGGCAAGGTAGGCGCCCGTCCTTGTTAATCCCGTGCTCAATAGCGCCGTCCAGGAGGGAGCCTCGGTTGCACGCTTTTGAGCGATTTTTAAATGTGCGCGAACATCCGAGCGCACCGAGACTTAGGCGATGAAGTGACGCACGGCTTGGCTTGAGGTGGGGAGTGACGTACGCGGTTCGTGACCTGCAAGCTGGAGGCCAAAAGCCAGCAAACGATGGATGTTTCACGCGCTCCGACTAAGGTTGACTGCGTTTGCGCATTAGCACTGTCCAGCCATCCGTCCAAACGTGACGCACGGCACGATGACGCTCGTGAAGATGATGCAATCTGAACGAACCTACCGTGTATACAACTGTGTTGCTGTTGGAGAATCAACCCCTGCCCCCCGTGGCACGAGAGAGGCCTTCATCCAGCAGTGGATTAACAAAGGACTGCACTTTATAAATATTTGAATTTTCATATCGACATTGGCACTCCAGTTGGCCTGGCGTTTCAACGCATTCCAGCTATGGGTTGAAAGCGTTAATGCTCCGTCTGTATCACGGGAGTCACGATAACTCTAATAAAGATGAAACCAATATGAATGAAGCTGTATCGTACAATCGCTTTGCTAAAATGTATCAAAGGGGTTGGTGAACATTTTGAGACCCAAATTACTATAACAAAGGAAAACGGTTACAGCATTTTCAAAATGAGTGAACACGTGCAAGCCTAGACCGCCACGCGCTTGCATCTGCACCGCTGATTAAACGCCTTTGAATACGAGCACATGTGGGGAAGCGTTACGTAACCCCCATGCACATGCACGATTTTCCCTAACTTAGTTTGGTGATGAATTGAGACTTCTCATTTCTCGGGAACATGTTGAGTGTTTTTTTTTCCTCCCACGCCAACTCGCTGCTTTCGAGTCGAGTGCTGCATTACGGATCGTTTTGTGCTGGGCATGCCTTTAGTTTGTCTGAGCCAGACACACGCACGTCCAGTGAATGATAACATTCCTACCCCACGAGAATATTAAAGTCCTGACCCAGACTGGGTAACACAATCCATACAAAACAGAATGTCAAGCAAGGTTTGTATTACATTTTCGCAAATTTAATATATGAAAAAACACGTTTTTTTATCATACTTATATCCAGAAATACGTTTATCCAGTAAATAGTCTGTATTTTTTTTATTTGAACATTATGTGTTGAAAGCCATTGTTTCTCGAAGCAGACAAGCTATAGCCAGACTGACGCAGTTGGAAGTTGGCTGAGTGGGGCTATCAACACGTGCCAACCTGGCCATGTCACCGTAGCAAGAAGTCAAATGAGGGTGGAATTCCTCTCATCAACGACCACATTAGCTGCAATTCCTAATATCCGCGGGAGCTGTAGGGTCTGCGGAAACTCTTATTGTAAGCTCCCTATTACGTTTATTATCCGCAGTTTCCCCAACGGACAAGTTGAGTAAATACGCAGATACTGCAGAGTGCAATAGAATCTGCGTTGTCCAATCCCCCACACCACCACCACCACGGATAAGTACTACCTACGGTATCGTTCACGTTCACTGTGAAACAGAGAGCGCGTATATTATATACGGTGATACAGCTGCAGTAATAACCAGGGTGGCCGGTTAGAACCGAACCTTCAACCTCTCTGGCACAAGCGGTGAACATGCTACCGCTGTGACGCATCACAGCCCCGTAAAAAAACATTTGTGCATTTTACTGCAAATGAAAAAAAAAGTTTCTAATAATTTTCATTTTTAGTTTGAAAATAATAACTTTTTTTGTTGCTGCCATTTTTGTACAAAAGCAACTTAATTTAGTTGTTTTAACATTATATATTTTTTCCACGTATGTTGTTTTTAGCGTGCCTTAATGATATATACATATTTTTTTAAAATCTAATTTAAGAACTAGTTTTGGCAACATTACCATGCAGTCATGTGCTCGTTCCTGTGGGATCCAAGCCCATCAGTCGGTGGCTGTTGCCACTTTCCAAGTCAAATTCACATCACGACTGGGCTTTTCCTTTTGGTTTTTATTGACTCAAATAATTTTTGTACAAGAAAAAAAATACATAAAGATCCAACCAACTCTTTCTCTCTCGCCAGCACTTGTGTCCACAATGCGATGTAAACAAGACTTGAATCTTCTACGCAGCTGCCAAAATTATTTGGAATGTCTGCCGCTTTTTGTCGAATTGTAACACTTTTGTAGCCTGCAGGTTGTCGGAAGTTTTAAGCTGCACGTGACGGTAAATCTCAGGACGTGTGTTGCTGGATACGATCTCGTTTCACCGTTACAACTCCGTGCACCCTTTGCAGTGTGACGTTTAAGAATTTTATATTTGCTTGTTCATATTAAATGTTCGAATTTTAGTTGTTTGTGTCTATGATGCATAGCGTTTGTTTATATCGCAATCGCATTCCGAATCATTATATTTTTGTTCCAGTAATCGTTACACAAACATCACTGCAATATTCCTTGACAACACATTCCAAACTTAAAAATATATTCCTACTCGTGGCTGTAAATGATAGCATATTAAATAACTATGCATTTGCAAATAGAACACCTTATTTACAATGAAAATTTATTTTCATTGATATTTCCGTTTTGCTTTCAGCGAACATCGTATGCTCATAGCTATAATTTTACTCCTAAGAATTGAACTCATGCTTTTCTGGGTTTATTGCCAAATAATACACTCTGCCTTTGAAATTGTAAATGCCTCAATCAGCAGAAGAAAACTCATGGTGTCAGTTGGATGTTCAATATTGTACAAACACTCTGTAATGAGTGGCTGAAACACAAGATAAATATGGGTCATACCGCACTGCATTCGTCTCGTTGTCAAATAGTTCACTGGCAACGTGAAACGTGTGCATTTGAAAGTAATTCCCGCCACGGTTTCCATTACAAATGTAGAGGTCTGCTCGAGTCGGGCTGCAACGATGCACTGATGCATCGATTCTTCATCCAATGATAAACGCATCGCATCACGTTTGAAAGAAACTTTTTTGTTTGTCGATTTGTATCCGTTGAATAACATGGGATCCCATGACCCTGGGCGCTCCTCATATATTCAGCACAATGTAAAAAAAAAAAAAACAAGTATTACATTCTTGAATTGCAATGCGACCCTGAATCACAACACACACATTTTTTCTTTAATGTGGGAAGCTTGCGGCGGGAGGGTGAGGATAGGGGGGGAGGTGGGGGCTGAATCGTTCATTTTAGGGACAGAAATCCCTGCGCAAGTCGAAAATTGTTAACACGTAAGAGAAATAAAACGCTGCCCCAACTTTGATCGCCGGCCACGGCAAACATCAGCGGCGAGTGACTTCTCAAGCGAACCGGTCACTCTCTTCGTAGGCCCGCGCTGACCAGAATGGTGAAGTATGGTCAAAACTCCCCCACGACTGAGAGGTGTGGGGAGGCCTTCGTCGATTATTGGGTTACAAAAAGGTCTGTACATTTTCACGACCAATATTTGCTCTTTAAACATCACCACCGACTTTGCCCCAAAGAAGAGACCTTGGCAGATCACTGTCCGATCCGTGCCGATGCACGAGCTATATATATGTGCACGTACTTGTCAGAACTTTGGGGTGATTATGTAATCCTGCCTGCGCTGTGGAACAATAGCAGAGTCCTCCGACTGGATGGAGCAAGGTGTTGTAAGTGTTATGTGAGAAAGCGTGTTCTGCCCTTGTGAGTTCTGACAGCATGAAGTGTTGCGGGACTTGAGAATTGAGCTGGCCTGGATGGACAAAAAACTACAACTCCAGTTTTGGAAGGATGAGTAATCTGTTGCTGATTATGTTTCCACTTAATCATGCACTCGGCGCTTCTCAAGAGAAATTGAAAATAGCCACTTGCAACACGCCCCGACATGACGTGTGGAGATGGACCCAATGAGATCACCTCGTGTGATGGATTGCAGGATCGTGGGACTGAACGAAAGAGCAAAAGTGCGGACGGTAAGAACTTGCCTGCTGCTGCTGCTACTGAAAAATACTGGCAATGCATTTGTATATCACGTAAAACGCATCACACGGAGCTCCGGGAAGAATCATGAGGCCCCCTCATTCACCCTCTGGCATAACTCCAAATTCGCCCTTGCAGCTTTAGAAGACCCGAGACTGAAACTGAGGAAGAGGGGAGGTCAACCAGATCTGCGGCTCCCTCGTGAATGTCACTCCAGAGACCCTGAGTTTACTTGACTGAACTTGAAATGAGACCGATTCCTCCCCCTTTCTTCCCCAAAGAAAATGGATCTGATGCACGTACCACGTAATGCTACGGTCCTATACGTCTTAGTTGGTTGTCTGTCCGAGCCGCCTACCCCGCTATTCACCACTCACATATCGCGGAAGTTGTACACCCCCCCCCCCCCCGTGGTTGGATGAATAAAAAGAAATGCATCGCACGTTTTTGGTTTCTCATAAAACAAGTGGCAGTGGTGTACAAGGAGAAACATGAAGGAAACTCGCCACATTCATCGTTAACACTGCCTCAAAAACAAATGTTTGGGCAGTAGACCTGCAGGGCAGAGAATCACTGTAGAGTATATATCTATATATATAATAGGGCAGTGTTAATAACAAATGCGAGTTGTTACAGGCATTATTTTTTCCGTTAACGTATTCTCCAGATTACGAGGAACTCCGGAATGTAAGTCGCACCCCAAACTTGTGCCCGGTGTCAATAAAGTTACATATATATATCTGGTCTCTTTCACACACACTCACTCACACGTAGCGGATTATACGACGCATCCCCAACTTTTTGCTTTAAAATACAGGGCAAAAAGTGCGTCTAATAATACAAACAATATGGCACGTCTATCGGTTGCGTCTGGCATTCGAGTTTAGCAGAGTAAACAGAACATCATCTCGCTGCGATCTGTGAAAACTACGGTTGCTGTCGTTTAGTCTGGTGGGCCTTGGAGGACACCACGTGGTCACCGCGTGGGGTCACCGTGCGGTCACCACGTGGTCACCGCGTGGGGTCACCGCAGGGTCACCACGTGGTCACCGCGTGCTGTTGGTGTGTGTGGCTGTGCGGCTAAAGGGATTGCAAGGGGCAGCGGGGTGCTGGCCACTCACTCCCCTCACCACTTTCCACTTCTAACATCCTCATGAGATGACAGAAGAGATTTCGACATGGGATGGAGACGTTGCAGAGCGACAGAACATGTAGAGAATGTTGAGCGATGCAGACGAAAGATAGAAATATGTAGTGGCATGAGAGAACTCGAGATGCAGATGAGATGGAGAAGCAGTGAAATGAAAGAGATGCAGACAAAGAGACAAGGGTGATCTTAAACGAGAGAAGAGGCGAGCTAGGGATGAGCACATTGTCGCAGCTACTCCTAATCCAAGTGCGGTATTCCGGGTTAGGCCGCGTGTTGAGCATTCCCCCTCTCAAGCTTTCACCACGCACTATTGTAGGCATCTCCAGGAGCTTGAGAGAATAAACGCTCAATACGTGGCCTGACACACAATACCCCACTTGGAAGACAGGGACGAGCCAGATATCTTTGCTGTCGTAAGTCAATTCGCTTGCTGGTTTTTTCGGATTTTAATTTGAGCTGCTCGCCCCTATTTCTGCCACGAATCCGGGGGGTGGGGGGTGGGGGAGGTGGGTCACTCTTGGAGCTGCTTGGGGCGCTGATCATTTCCTTGCTTTGCTTCATGCCGAGCGCCGTCACTCGCTGGGGGAGGACACGGGGGCCATGTGTTGGGTGAGTGTGGGTGGGTTTGGTGGGTGAGTGTGGGTGGGTGTGGTGGGTGGGTTGGTGGGTTTGGTGGGTCGGTTGGTGGGTGAGTGAGTGAGTGGGCGCCTCAAAACCACTCGGGTTCGCTGTCCTCGGGCTGGTGCATGCGGCGGCACATGGCCGAGTTGTCCTGGTGGAGCGGAAACTCGGAGCCTGGGATGAGGATGGATCGTCCCTTGCGAACGCTGTATTGGATCTTCAGCCCCGACACCTTCTCCGACTGTGTGAGCACCTCCCTGTTGGGCCCCAAGACATCATCATTGACATTCGTGTTAGAGGACGGCCCACAATACCGGTATTAGCGCTACACCTCTGATGGCTCTTCAAATGACATTGGGTTCACACAATTGGGGGACAGCACTTTTCCCACCCACCCTGCCACGACATGTTTGTCGCATGCCGGTCAAAAAGATCATTAAAAAATCTTAAGAGCTTAAATTGTGCCAAGTTAGATGAAGAAACAAATTTAATGTGATGTCTATTTTCAACATTTTTACTTACACGGTGATTGGTGACGACCGGCTGAGGCCATCAACTCACCGCGCTTGAGACCGCGGTCTCATCGAAGGTAACCGCCGCATGGATTCACAATTGGGGATCTCAACGGTGCCAGCTGACGGCGCCGACCTCCAATACCAACCGACCAACCGGCCACCGTCTGTCCACGAAGTCTTTAAAAATGATTGTTGTGTACGTTGACGGCCCTGCCGCACCTGAAGGGGAAGGTGTCTTTCTCCATCTGCATGCACACCAGGAACGGGTAGGAGTTGAACTTGACGGTGGTGGTGAAGTCCATGCCAGCCGCCGCCTCGGCGCTCAGCTCACTGTTCACCTGCAGGTGGCCCAGCGCCACGGAGACCACCCCGGACAGCATCAAGGCACCCCTAGTGGGTGCGTGCACAAAGGACAAACACAGGATCGTTTATTATTATACTGGTAGGAATGAAGTGAACCAGCCTACAATAGATTATATCGTCCGTCCGTCCGATGTCCGATTAGGTGTAGCAACATCGCCCCCTACTGCAAACACTTGTCAGGACCCTACAAAAACCTTTAGACTCAGTGAGGCTTTCCTGGCTAAACAAGTGTAACATTCCCTTATAATTCCCTGAGATAGTTTTTTAATTCCCTGAGATAGTTTTTAATTAAACCATTTAAATTAAAAATTAACTCATTCCCTGAGATAGTTTTTAATTAAAACATTTACATTAAAAATTAACTCACAGCGGCCTAAAGCCTACAGCTAGGCATAAAGCCTAGAACTAGGCCTCAAACTCTCCCTTCGTATCGTATTTGTTCGTTCCTACCAGCCCACCCCGCAGGGACCTGTTCATACAAGCTGAAAGGCATCACCATAACACATTACTCGAGGAATAGTGAGTTAATGCATACACGTTACCGATCGACCGTGACTTGTGGAATTTATATTCCAGCGTGGGCTACCAGGTTTATCGATTATTCTACCAGAAATCAGTTTGATTGCTCGACTAAACGGATGACTCAAAAAAGTTTTAAAAACGCCTCAGTCGCGGTGAGGAATCAAACTTAGGTCATCAGGTGAATGGTGCGGTGTGTGAACCACTGCGCCCCACTCCTCCCAAGCCTTCCCTTCTACCCCCGACCCTGCCCACTCTCCACACAACATTATAGGAATGTTGAATTTCAACCACACGTGTAGAGGCATAGTGATTTGCGCACTACACTACAAGCTTGGCAACCTGAGTTCGATTCCCGGGCATGGCTAACAAGAGTGTCCACTGATATCCGATGCAGTCCGAGTCATCCATATTTCACCAAACCGCGCTGAACCAGGGTGGCGAAGTATGGTCGAACAACCCCCATGACTGACGTGGCACGGTGACTCCTCCATCCAGCAGCATTGAATCAACAAAGCGCCGAACATTACAACGACGAACTCTAACTATCATTTCTCCTCCTCGAAGTGACGTACTTGTTGCGCACAATGGTTTTGGACTCGCGGTGCCACAGGCTGACGTCCATGCTGCCCGAGATGTCGATGGCCAGGCTTCCTTGAAACTCAACGTCGGCACGCAGCCCTGACGGCAGGCTCAAGTCCTGCAGGACAGACGATCGCGAGAGAAATTAATGAGACTTTAAATAGAAAAAATTCGTTGCCGCGGTGGCGAGATGTCGACTACCTCGCCTGATATATATACAGGAGGTCGCCGATTCAATCCCGACCCTGACACCTGTATATTTGGGATTTGCATGTTCTCCTCGTGCTCATGTTTAGAAACTATATGCGTTGAGAGTATTTGCCTGCTATAAATTTCAACGCAATAAGCCACTTCGTTGAGCTATCATTCGTGGCCAGGTCACTTCCGAAAAAGAAGCCACATAGTTCAGTGGGCCTTACCTGGTAAAATAGAAACAGTTTATAGTTTTAGTTTAATTGGCCTTTTATGCAAACCGGTGTTTAGGTGTATCCATATGTTTTTCATGAATTGAGCCCCCCACCTTGAGCTCCTAGGGGCTCCCGAATCTTTCCCTTCGCTTGCTCACGTCTCACACCGTTCACCTGCGAGTGATCGATCAGCAGGATGATGCCCTTGACGGCGGAGGTCGGCTCCCCCGTGGCGTCCCACATCTTGGCCATGAGGTCGCCGTAGCCGTGGAAGAAGGTGATTGGACGCAGCTGCACGTCGAAGAGGATGGGCGCCATCCCCGCCATCGAGTCCAGATCCTCCTCTCCCTCGTCCGGCGTGGCCGCAATTAGCCCCTCCAGTCCCTGAGCCTCCAGCGACACCTGGTCAATAAACAAACACATTCACAAACACACGCACAGACGTACAGCCGCTTTAGTTGTAAATCTGCTCGCTGCCGGGTGAGGGCCTTCCCCAATGTCGCGAGGCTGGTATGGGCTGGTCAGTGTGGGTTGGCTAAAGGCTGGGAGCTTAGAAGTACAGTACAATCGTGGATTTTGATGCACCGCCTTCTGCTGCCTGCCACGGAGCCCTGCAGCAGCATGTAACCTGCAGAGCTATAACGACCCAGCCATCCACTCAGCTACCCACTGAGCCAAATACACTCAACCAACTATGTATGTAAGTATGTATGTTGCACTTCTTTCGCACCGTACGTAGGGGGTGCGGGGAAAGAACAACAAACTACCCACTCAGCCAACCACTAAATCACCTGCCCCACCATCTACCCAACCTGCCACTCAGCCAACTTGCCCACTCAGCCACCAATTCAGCTACCCACTCAGCCACCTTACCTACCCACCCAACAATCACTCACTCACCTGCACAGCTTGCAGCTGGGCCTCGTGTGAGAAGAGGAACATGTTCATGTTGCTCTTGCGGAGCATGCCGGAGTTGGAGTAGAGGATGTTGAGGCTGTACGTGCTGGTCATATCCTTGGTTTCTGTACCGAATGACGGGACAGTCAATGTTTTTTTAGGGACATCTCAGCTATACATTGCCCAAGAGCATTTTGCGAGGCGATTCCACGTTTCCATTTCACGATGCCGCCCCTCACGTTTCACTCAAAAGGTTCGTCAGTCTGAAAACGGGCGCTTGGTTTTACGCGGTGTGGGGAGGGGTTTAAAAGAGCTAAGATCGATCCGGTGATTTTTTTGTACTTGATTGCATCAATTCAGTTCAAATTCCTGCAGTTAACTAGATGAAATCCCATTGTGCTTTTTTATGGGCACTTCGTTAATTGTTTCACTTTACAAGGTGCAGCGTGAACACCACCACATCGCTGCTCGACGACTTTATATTATCACAGGACCTTTAACCAGAGGTCACTTGTAAAGTGACCGGTAAAATCTACGGGCTACACAGAATTACCGGGACCGCATAATAATTATCTGTACAGGGTGTGGAGAAGGGGGGAGGGGGGGGGCTGAAGGGCGTTTGCTGTGCGTGCGCTCTCCCACTGACTGGACATGAAGCCGGAGTAGGCGGAGGAGGAGCCCGTCTTGGAGAAGCGGTCGTAGTTGTGCACGATGGGGTCTCGCAGCACCTGTCTGATCACCTGGCTGCTCGCCACACGGACACGCACGCGCTCATGCGGGCAGCCCCGTCGAGACGCACTCCCCGAGCGCGCGACACATCACCTCGCTCGTCCTCCGAAGGTTTTTTTTACGAATCGGAGTCGCAGTTTGTCTCAGGAAGCAATTCATTCGTCTCATTTGCATAATCTCGTTTAGACTGGAAGATATTTTCACAATTCTGGAAACTGTCTGATGATGCTGATTGTGACTACCAGAAAAATGTCTGGAACCAGTTACTAAATGTCTGTGCTGAAGCAGTCATGAATTGGCACGTTTGTTGACGTGACAAATTTTAATAATTGGCCGTGTCGGGTGGCAAAAGACATTTTTCTCAAACGATCCGACACAAAATTCCGAATAATGATATTGGTCTACGTGTTAAAATATATGTGGACTGTATCTTGTTTATCCCGTGCTGTTATTTGCCGATGCTCCATCTTTTCCAGTTTTCTTTTTCGGTAAAGTCACGGAGGTAAAAAATGTATGAAAAAGCAACTAAATTAAATCACGATGCTCCATCCAGCCGGTCGCAGCAACTTTCCGCACATCGGAAAAGTAATCCAGATGTAGCAGAACAATGCAGCATTATCCACGCCCACGCTTATCTTTACATGTTAAATTAGCGAAATATACGCTTTGGTCACGTAGATAGAAAAATAACTAATAGATCACGACGTTTCAATCGCAACACAAGCAATCGTCTTCAGGTTAAGAAAATACAGCAGGCGGACTGCTGAGGCAGGAAAAAAGTAGCGTGAGAGCAACTGTAGCCAAAGGTTATATACATTTGAGGTGGGTACAACCCAATGGTAAGTGGGCGGGGCTAGAGATAGCAAAATATGTGAATGTGGTGAAATAGGATTTCCCCTGCAACTGAACGAATTGGTTGATGGCACATGAGAAGGGCGGAGTGAAGAGTGGTAGAGGCAGGGTGTCATTTCAGCAGGGTCTGTCCGGCTCGGTGATCAGGTCAGTATTTGTCGGCTCGCGGCACACCACGTCCATCATACCTCTCGTTATGGCCGCCGATACGAGCAGTCACGTTCCTAACTCCAGCCTACCAGTAACCAGTGAGAAAGCAAGCACTGGGAATAGGGGTGGGAGAGAGGGAGGGAGCGAAGCGGGGGGTCGGGGGTGGGGTTAAGTGTGGCAGGGGGGACGGTGGAGAGGGTTGGGAGATATCACGGCACCTGGTAGGGTGGTGGAAGTGCAGGAGGTCGTTGACGCGCACCACCACGAACTTAGACATCTCGTTGGGCAGCTCGCCGACCGACAGCAGGATGTTGCGCACCTCCTCGAGGGACGGCTGCTTGGTGAGGATGAGCTCCATCGCGGCGACGCGCACCGTCTTCTCGTACACGCGCCGGTTCTGGTGGTAGATCCTGTTGAGCGCCGCCCGCACCTGCAGCGGCAGCAGCAGCAGAAGCGGCGGCGGCGGCCGCAGCGTTCCGCGCAAGTCAGCCGCTTGCGGAGGAGCGCGGCCGGCTCAAAGGTCGCGGACCCTGAGCCAGCGCTGCCGGGATTGCCTGGTAGTTGCGTCTGGGATTCAGGTGCCTCTCATCAAAGCGGTTTCTCAAGTGCAATTGTGAAATAGTCTCGGCCAGGACGGTGAAGGCACCATGAAAAAAAAAACACGTAATAAAAATAGGTTCATCGTTTAGCACAATTACCACTCTGAGAATTAAAGAAATATTTGTTTGACACCCCTATGACGAACATGACTCATGTGTGTGCATATCTTTACGTGCATGTGTAAATGTGAGCTTGTACCTGGGAAACGGTAGTGCAACAGTTAGCACGCTGCGCTACGAACCCGACGACCCAAATGTGATTCCCGTTCACGGCCAGCACCAGTAACGATTATCTGAACCGGTCCTGGGCCAAGTTTGATTCAGCTTCAAATTGAGTACCCGGTGCGATGTGCAAACATCGCCACTGGGGAGACAAATTCGGTCAGGCGTGGTGCTGGCCACTCACCCCCATCGTGTGGCCTTCATAGATGCTCGCTAACAGCACTTGCCCCAACAGCCTCTTGAGGCTACACGGTGGAAGGGGGAGGATCTTTGTCTCTGTGTGTGCAAGTGCCAACGCTGGCCGCACCTCCGGCGTGATGAGCTCATCAGGGAACCGCTGGAGGCCGGAGATGGCGATGACGCTGCTGGCGCCCGAGCCGACCTCGGCGTGCCGCGCGAACAAGCCGACCGTGTCGGGCAGCAGCGTGTTCTTGAGCGCCAGCAGGAACGCCTGAGCCTCCGCGTCCGAGGCGGCGCGTTCCAGCCCCGCAAACAGCAGCTCCCGCGCCTCCACCACCGGCTGCACGCGGACGGTGCGGGCGGGGAGGGGGGGGGGAGACAAAGACGATGTGGGGTGTTGCTGCTGCCGCCGCCGCCGCTGTTGCCGAGCGCACGGCGGCGCGTTTGCAATGCGCAGATGTGGACGGGGTGGAGGGCTCTTACCGCAGAGTCGCACTGCCCGGCCTGACACAGCTTCCCGACGAGGGCCCCTATCACGATCACCAGCGTGTCGCTCGTCTGCGACTGAGCGATCGGCAACTTCAGCTTTTCCTGACGCGGAGACAAACAAACACGTAAGAAATATAACGCCTTGGAAAATTATACGGTTGTCTTAGCGTATGTACCCCTGGAGCGATGGTTAGCACACTTGAACTTGTCAAGCAGAGGTCGCCGATTCGATCTCCTGGGGGGGGGGTCCATGACATCAAGGAATGGCATGGACCCCCCCCCCGCCCCCCATTCCAATTTATCCTCCCCATGTCATAGAGCGGGGCCTGGGCCCCTCTGGCCTATGGGCCCTGATGCAGTTGCATCACGTGCACACTATGCCACTGACTGAACCCCAGGGACATTCTTTTAAAACTATTAAACTAAAACGAAACTATTTCAAATAGAAAACTTTTGTTTTAACTGTTTTTATTTTACCAGGTAAGGCCCACTGAGCTATACAGCTGATGTTCAGAAGCGACTTGACCACAAATTATAGCTCAACGAAGTGGCTACCACGTGAAAATTTATAGCAGCCAAATACTCGAAACATGTGATTTTGATTCTGAATGCAGAGGGAAAACCCGGAGGACCCTACGCGACCACGGAGAGATAGATATGCAAACTCCACATACACAGGCGTCAGTCGGGATAAAACCCATGGAATCCTGCATACCAGGCGAGGTAGTTAACATCTCACCACCGTGGCGCCCCCACTCTGGCTTTTCGAACCTTTTGCATTCACACCGCATGCAGTGGCATTGCGTGGACGGCGTGGACTCCCACGCAAGGCAATACGATGGGGCATCCCCTCTCCAGCGTCCTCTCTTTGTAATTACTGGGAGCATGGGAACCCCCCCCCCCCACCCACTCTGCGGCTCGTGGGACCCCCTCGCGCAGCCGCACCGCCTACACGCTCGGTCAGCCACGCCACCAAACTGGCCGCGTCGGTGGTGGGGGGGGGGGGGTGAACCCCCGGGGGCTCACCAGCAGGCCGGAGAGCAGCTGCTGCGAGGGCTTGGTGGCGAAGGCGCAGGCGTAGAGGAAGCGCTCGTGAGCCTCCGCCATGCTCCCCTGGGACAGGTCGAGGAAGCGGAGCAGCGCCCGCAGCGACGCGTCGGTCTGCGTGGCGCTCATCGCGTCGATCAGCTGCAGCCTGGGGCGGGCAATGTGCACGCGAGCGAGGCGTGCGCGCGGCAAAGGCTTTAATGGTGACAGCTATGGCAGTGGTGGATCGATAAAATGATGATTGGATGACAAATCGATGGTTCTTATTCCTGGCTGAGAATGAGGATGATTGAAATTAATTGTTGGATCGTGTTAAAATGATCACATGATAATGATTCTATGATAATTTGATCATATAATGTTCGACGATAATGGTGGTGGTGCTGATGGGTGGTTAATAATCATGATTATTTAATCAATTACTACCGTATTTAATAATATTAATGTTGATAATTCGATTGATAACAATGAAATATATTTGATAGCATTATCGGATGATGATGATAATAATGAATTAATGGACGATGATGATCATCGATGGGATGATTGATGATAGTTATGATCACACACAAGACCAGATGCTTATTTAAGGCTGATTTGACTAGGGGAGTCCCATGACCGGTCCAAATAATCGCCACTGGTGTTGGCCGTGAGCGGTTTAAATATCACCCGCCACTGATGTTATAGCATTTAATAGACTGTAGGGTAAGTGCTGTTAGCAAGCACCTATGAAGGTTTGGACGTTGCACGAGGGGGTGGGTGGCCAGCATTATGCCCGACCACTTTTGTCTCCCCAGCAGCATTGTTTGCACACCGCACGAGGTACTCAGTTGAGGCTGAGACGACCTAGGAGAGGCCCATGACCGGTCCAGATAATCGCCACTGGTGTTGGCCGTGAGCGGTAATCGAACTCGGGTCACCCGGTTCGTCGTGCAGCGCTCTATCCGCTACGCCATCGCTCTACACCACTACCCGCCATTCGCCACTAAGTGACAGTGACATCAGCACGGCGCCTGTGCCAGGCCAGGCGAACTCTGAGGCCATTTGAAGTGTCGAAGGCTCGCTGGCAAGAGGTCACGGGACAGACCCAGCAGGTGCCACGGGTCGACTGACTGAGATGACTGGCCAGATGCACCAGCTGTGAACCCCACTACATCGCTCTACGCACACACACAAGACAAAGATCCCCCGTATAGCCTTAACAGGCTGTAGGGGCAAGTGCTGTTAGCGAGCACCTATGAAGGCTGGAACGGTACACGAGGGGGTGGGTGGCCAGCACCACGCCCGACCGCCTTTGTCTCCCCAGTGGCGATGTTTACACACCGCACCAGGTACTCATTTAAGGCTGAGTCGACCTAGGGGAGGCCCGGGACCGGTTCAGATAATCGCCACTGGTGTTGGCCGTGAGCGGGAATCGAACCCTGGTCGCCAGGTTCATAGCGCAGCGCGCTAACCGCTACACGACCGCTCCCCACACAAGACAAACACACACACGTGCAGCACGGTGCGCCGTGCCCGCCGCCTCCGCGCTCTCACAGCGTGTCCTTGGGCTCGTCCTCGAGCAGCCGCAGCAGCTCGCCGTACTCGGCGCCACGGAAGGCGCGCACCAGCTTGAGGAAGCTGCGCGTGGTGACCGTCTGCGACAGCGTCTCCGGATGCAGGTGCCTCCGCACGGCGCTCAGCTGCTTCTTCGCCTGCAGAGAAGCCCCACCGCCCAGCGGCTATCAATAGGGAGTCTCTAGGCAAGCGACTGTCTTTGGGGAAGCGACCGGCAGACCGCTTAATTGATGGGCGCTATTTAGACAATAACATGGCTCGGCTTGTCGCTGATGGGGTTTCTAAACAGTTGCTGACAGGCCTGTCACAATTGGTGTTTCTGGAAAAAAGACTGACAGATTGGTATCTCAAGTGGTCTTTCGGCAATATATATTGATGGAACAGTCTGCGATTCGGGCTCTCGACAACTGACTTGACATACTGATTGCCGATGGTGTTTCTAAACAAAAGATTGTTCGACTGGTCACTGATGGGGTCTTTAGGTCACTCACTCTCAAACGTCCCTAACGTGAGTCATCACTCACATCACCGATCATTGCCCCACAGACACTTTCATAGGAGGTTAAACAATAATCCATCTGGCAACCCCAGATGCCATCGAATGGCTTTACAAACTCAACACACAGTTTTAAGCTTGTGTTGTACTTTTCAAAATGGCATGCGAATATCTGTCAGACCAGTTACTGATTGGGTATTTAGGCAACAGGTTTATAAATAAGTCTCTGATAGGGTATTTAAGCAATGCATTGACAGACTAGAATTTATTGCAGTTACTAGATAATACTGACTAATTGGTGTCTGATGGGAGCTGTGCATACTATGCTGCAGATATGTAAACTTTAGGCAAGATACATATTTAGCCAATCGACTGAGAGAGCAGTGTCTCATGGGTATTTGATGGGGTTTGTCACCAATGGATTGACAAATCTGTCTTTGACAGGGCTTAAACGCACTAAATTGACAACTCATTCTCTGATCGTGTCTTTCGACAAACGTCTGACAGTATTTCATGCGGACTGCTCCTATACAGAAGACCAACAAAGTGATTAATGACGGGGTGTCTGGCAAACAGATCGCAAACTCGTCTCTGATTGGGTCTCGAGGCGAGAGGCAAACACGCCAGCCTCAGGAGCCTTGAGAATGCCGAGCCGCGTCCAAACCAACTGACCACGTACCTATTTTAAAACCCCCTCCCCCCCAAAAGCGAAGGCCACTGGGCAATAGCTGCGGTGTGTGCAGAGCGGTGTTGCCAACTCACCAAAATTTGCCCCAAGATCTAGCGACTTTTAAGCGTTTCTCAAGGGGCAAATGTTTTTTTTATTTCTCAACGACACGCGGAGCGACTATGCGTGACGAGGACTTCACACCGATTTAGGAGCAATTCCAAGTCCTGTGTCAGTTTACTTGCGGATAATGCAGCCATCCCTCGGTTAACAGTGGCATCGGTTAACAGTTTTACGGTAAACGTTTCGCCTCCCATAGGACCCCCTGGTTTCGACTGACGTTAACATTTTGATTCACGGTCGGTTACATTAATCACGCGTGCACCAATTACAGCCAACCCGAGCACTTGTAAGTGGGGGCTGAGGCATGCCCTCGGCGTTCAGACCTCGACTGGCTTTGTTTACATTGTGTTTTCTGTTTTGGTCGTGGAAACAGCTTTCTTGCAGACTCAGTTATTTTGACTTACTTTTAAACTGAAAAGTGAATTCGATGAACAGTTACTTTGGTTCACAGTAGTTTCCGTGAAAAGAATTAAAAACATTAACCGTCAGACCACTATACTTCATACACGTTCCAGTAACGTCTTTTGACAACCCTAAAAGTTCCACCTAAGTGGCGCGTAGCGACTTCAGGACGTTAGCTTGCCCACTTTTTTCCGCTTCGAGCATTTGGCGACACCCGGTCCAGCGGGCATCGGAAGCTGACAGTCAAGCGCTTACCGAGGGGCAGCTGGCGCACTCGTGGCGCAGCTTCTCGGATGGCAGTGGGCGGCTCGCGTGCTTCCCGCCGGCGCTCGCCACCGCCTCCTTGGCCGTCTTGGCCTTCAGCTGCTTGGCGCCGCCCTCGGCCGAGAGCATCTCCAGCCGCTGCCTGCACGGTGGCGCAGCGGGGCGGACGGAAGGGAAGCGTCACAAGTTACGGGCGCCGCCACGCGTTGGGGAAGGGGGAGAGAGGGAATGGCTGAACCAGAGGTCGCAACCGGGTACCCGATACCCGTACCCTACTCGATACCCGGCTACCCGTACCCGGCCGGGTACGGGTACGCGTAGGCCGTGAGTCACTGGTGAGTAACCGTTTGTCACAATTCAAGTTCCTAGAATCAACCTACCCGCGCCTGCAACATGGCTTCATCCCAGAGGTCGCAATCAGGTACCCGATACCCGTACCCTACCCGTACCCGGCCGGGTACGGTTAGGGTACGGGTATGGCCGGGTACGGGTACCCGTTTGCGACCCTGGTGCGGCCGGGTACGGTTAAGGAATCAAAACCCGTTTGCGACCTCTGGGCTGAACGCACGAGCAGGGTTGGTGGTGAGAGAGCGGACACGAGTGAGCACGGTCCCAATCAAAGTTCATATCTCAGAAGCGAAGTTTTTGGCTGAGCCCGGTTGATACTTGGATGGCAAACTACCAGGGAGTGTCAGGTGCTATATATATGCATTGTGTTTTTATTGACTTGCTTACCATTCATATATATAGTCTAGTTTTCGTGAATGCTGTGGTTGTCACATCTGATAATGATTGCTTGTGTTGCAATCGAAACGTCGTGATGTAATTTATTTATTTTGTATCTTTTATTTTTTATTTTTTTTACCTACGTGACTTTACCAAAAGATTCTAGATTTGAAGCTTTCGTGACTGCAAGTATTCATATTCTTAGGTTTTTTCGGTAAAGTCACCAAAAGAACCAAGAGTATATACCATGTATACACTTTGCACTCCGATCAGTTTTTGCACTGTTTGTTGCTGTAACTTTCTGACCCGCCCCTACTGGGCATCTGTGAAAAATAACTTCAAAGTTCACGGGATTCAATCTTGATTTGAAGCTTTCGTGACTGCAGGATTCCATACTCTTTGGTTCTTTCGGTAAAGTCACGTAGGTATAAAATAAAATAAATCACGACGTTTCAGACGCAACACAAGCGTCCATCATCCCACCTCATGGGATTCTTTAAGTCTAAATTAAGATTCAGATTTCTGAGATCGACAAGAGCTGCAGGGTGGTGAGGTGATGGCACTACGGCTGAATGTAACTCAGCGGAGTCTTGTCTGCGTACTGTGGGCTTTTTCCAGGTTTTCCAGTTTTCTCCCCATAAGTTACTCGCTATTTGAATTGGCCAACCATCCAAATGGAGAACCGCCCCAGACAAAAGTCTTAAGACTTGGGGAGGCTTTCCTGAGTTCATTAAGGACATTCTTGGTTTTAAGTAGCAATAATGTCCTTTATTTGTGTGGTAACGATAACAATGGAACTGGTATTTTAACATTGAAATTGTGTGGCCCTAACGATAATTGCAAGAAACATGGCAATGGGCAGAGACGATATCTGGTTTATGACAGCATTTACCCCAAAGTCTCCGCACCCTCCAGTGCAGTCGTAAATGGAAGGACTGTACGGGCCTCATTCTGCCCTTTTGACTCATTATCCCCGCGGTTGGATCTGGAGATGATAACCACGAGAGCGTTGTGTGACACTCTCTCTCCCTCGCCTGGTATGCTGGAGGTCGTGGGTTCAATCCCGACCCTGACGCCTTTTGTATATTTGGAGTTTGCGTGTTTTCTCTCCCATTGGTCGTGTGGATTTTTCTCCGGGTCCTCTGTTTTTTTAACCCTCCACATTTAGAAACGTGCGTTTAGATCACGCGGCTGCCGTACATTCCCACGTGATAAGCCACTTAGTTGAGCTATCCATCGCGGCCAGGTGGCTTCTGACAAAACATCTGCATAGCTCAGTGGTCCTTACCTGGTAGGATAAAAATTTGTTCAGTTTAGTTTTAGACCGAGGCCGAGTTTCCCCTTTGTACCTGCTCACCACCGTCTTCCCAACCTCAGTGCGCATGTTGAGGGTGATGCCGTGCGTCTCTTCCAGCGAAACAGACTTCAGAAAACCGCCCTCAAAAGTGTACGACGCCACACTCTTTGGGCTCCACTTCAACCCGAGCACCTAGGAGGGGGGCGGAGTATTCATCATCATCATCAGTCACGGTCTCTCCGCTGCTGGTTAAAGACATCCCGAACCAAGTTGTCGCTATCTCTCACAGGCATGCGACGCAACTATCCATCCATCCAACACCTGCACACGAGCTGATTGCATCACTCCATCTTCACACTGGATATGTTCTCTCCTTTGGCCGCAAGTCCATTGTTAGTTGTGACCACTGGCCACTGTCCCTTCGAGGGGCGCGTCCTGCACAACCGCGATTACTTCAGTCGATTGTCAAAATAACGTCCCTAACTTCTATAGGAGGTCAGAATCAGAATATGTGTTTACACAGATGTCCAGTAGGTGGACAGGAGGTGGAAGTATTTAGGTACCAGCCCATTGTCAACCATTATGAACTATAAACTATTATATCCTGTGCAGGTGAGTTCTGGACTAATGTGCCGATTTTGAGATCAACTATTTGATTTCGAAATAAGAAGCTTGCAACGAAAGATAATCTCATTGGTATAGTCTACTGGTCCGTCAAACGTCTAACACGTTAATCCATAGCTTATATATATGAGGCACATTATCTAATTCACATTGCCTGCACACGGTCTTCGAACACTGCAATTTGGATTGATTTAAATTTGGCATAAAGGTCACGACTTTGTCATAATGTGATTCCGAGTTCTCTTCCACGTGTTTAATTTCCCTGAATTGTGGCCAAATGGGTGATTCATATGGCCAAATATGTAGAAAAAAACTGTGGATTATAATCAAAGAACACGATTAGAATAATATATAATTTTTACGACTCTCATCTCTTGAACTCGGATCAAGGTTCAGTGGGGGGTAAGCATGCCTTATCAGCAAGCGATTGCCCTCAATCTCAGGCAGCCCTCTGATTCTGCTACAGCAGCACCCAAGTCCTGCACTGCTCCACGCAGGTGCTGCCACGTGGCATGTCGCGCGTGGGCTGTGGGAATTACGGCAAGTGGAACGGGCATCACAATGCGCTTGCTTAACCCTGGAAATCCTCAGCGAGTCTCGTGGCTCTTACTCAGGAGGGTACTGTTACGTTTTCGAAGTAGGGTGTGTAGGTATGTACGTATGTATATATGTGGGGAGCGGTAGTGTAGCGGTTAGCGCGCTGCGCTATAAACCCGGCAACCGAGGTTCGATTCCTGCTCACGGCTAACACCAGTGACGATTATCTAAACCGGTCCCGGGCCTCCCCTAGATCGACTCGGCCTAAAATGAGTATCTGGTGCGGTGTGTAAACATCGCCACTGGCCAACCGTGCGAATCGGAGGTGCGGGGGAAGGACAACAAACTAAACACAAAAAGCAGTTCGAAAGGTACTCAAATTAGTACCCTGCACTCATAGTTCAAATGAGTAACTTGTGGGTAACATTTCAAATATCGCAAATGTGGACCATGATGCTGGAGCGCACACAACGGCCTACTCTTGAGAACGACGCCGTGGGATCTTCAATGCAGATGGCGCGCCATGTTTTATGGATGATGATGATGATGATAATGATGAAACACACGGCAGTATTAACCAGGGTGGCTGCTGGACTTTAACCGCGAAGCTCCACGACCGCCCTACCACTGGGCGCGTTTTAAGCGTGCGAATGCAGCAACACTGGCACCTCCCGCGCGGTGTTCAACGATGCATCCATTCACTCAAATTACTACGATTCTGGCGATTCACGATACACACGTTGAATTGCGTGTGTGAAAATAAATGCTATGCACATTGCGTGACAACTCTGTGTTTGGGACTCATTGTGCTTGAACAAAATAGTGCAAACAAGACAGACGATAGAAGCAATAATACAAAGAAGACAGTGAAAAAACTCACCACAAATTCGTGAGAAAAAAATACGAAAGTGCAGCCCAGAATCGTGAAAATGGAATGAACGCGGGGGTGAATTGTGATACTGTACATCTATTGCACCAGCTGAAGCTCTACATTGACCTGAAGGGGCCTTTGGGTGTAACAGTGCATTGACTGATGTCAATTATTAAGCTCCATTTACATTCATAGAAACGTGTGCGTAAGAATGAATGTTTTTTGATTCATATATTCATTGGCACGCTCGCCACTTGAGGTGTTACCATTCAACGCACTGGTAAAAAAACACCCAAAATGTATTTTGAATCGTGACGGTGAAGTGCAGAAATTCATTGAATGTCTGGGGAGGGTCTGATTTGTTCCATATGAAATCATAAGCCTCGCAAAAAACTTCGAACAAAGTAGAGAGAGATGGTACGTCTCTGCAATGTGCGTGCACAATTTGCTCGCTGCACTCAGACAAGAAAAAAATGCCTTCAAAACATTTCATTGTTGACGCTAATGCAATCAAATCAAATCCCTTCACTGCAACGGCACCTTGTTAGTTGCGGAAGGCGCGGTCTGATGGTTGCTGCAACTCTTCAGGTCCTTGACCTTGGTCACCTGACCCGAATTGACCTCGTAGGTGACCTTGCACTTTCCGGACACATCGATCTGAGAGGACGACGCGAGAGAAAACAGAACGAGCACGAAAACATGAGAGACATCGCGCTCAATTCCCACAGTGAGCGGTGCATCGTACCATTGCACGTGTGTGATGCATGTTCGCGTAGCGGCTAGCGCACTGCAAACCAGACGACCCGAGTTTTATTTTCGCTCATGGCCAACACCAGTGACGATTATCTGAACTGGGCCTCCCATAGATCGACTCAGCCTCAAATGAGAACCTGTTGTGGTGTGTAAACATCGCCACTGGGGAGACAAAGGTGGCCAGGCGTGGTGTTGGCTATCCACCTCTTCGTGTGTCGTGCCGGCCTTCATAGGTGCTCGCTGACAGCACTTGCCCCAAAAGTCTGTGAAGGCTATAGGGTGGATCTTTGTATTTGTATGTATGTTGGACTTCTTTTGCACCATACATAGCCAACCATGCTAATCAGAGATGATGCAAAACCGGTCCTGGCTTCTGCATCACCATCCATCCCCCTACCAGCCCGCTCTGATCTAAATGGTGCAGTATGTCTTCTTGGTTCTTTCGGTAAAGTCACGTAGAAGGGAAGTAATAAAATAATAAAAATAAAACATAATAAAGTGAGAATTATATATTATTTCATTATATTATTTTATTATGTTTTATTTTTATTATTTTATTACTTCCCTTCTACGTGACTTTACCGAAAGAACCAAGAAGATGAATCCCTGCAGTCACGAAAGCTTTAAATCGAAATTTGGTGCAGTATGGTCAAATAAGCCTCATGACCTGCATAGACTGGGAAGGCCTTCATCCAACAGTACATAGCCAACCGTGCTAATTGGAAGGACAACTAAACGAAACACAAAAAGCAGTTCTAAAGAAATACATTTTCAATGTAGACTTAAAAGTGCATAGCTCCAGTGGCTTCCCAATATCGGAAGCAAGAGCGTTCCAGACGGTCGCAAAAGCGCATTGGAAAGTGCGCGATGTGGCGTCCATCTTTGTTCGATGGCTCGCCAAAATCCACTGCTGTGAGGATAACTGGGGATCGTGTGATGGTTTATGCTCCTTGAGGAGATCAGCAAAGGTATTCTGGTTAATTTGTGGCAAGCACTTTGTGTTTAATGAGCGGGACCTTATGATGTATTCGTTCGGCAACCAGGAAGTGGTACTACATTGAGGCTGTGGACATGGGGGCCTGCCCCCCTCCCATGAATCGTTAGTGCCCCCTTAGTGCCCCCCGTCCCCCGCCAGAATTGGTACCGCTTCGTGGTACCCTCCCCCCCCCCCACTCCCCCACCCCTGCAGTGACCGTCAAGGGCACCGCGGGTCTCACCTCGGTGGCCTCTCCGCTCGACAGCTGGAACTGCAGCAGGCTCACAAGGCCCCGCTTCAAGTTCTCCACCACCACGGGCTCCCCCGGCTCCACGTACAGCCCCTCCACCTGCGCGTCGCAGCAGTCGCGCGCCGCAACGGCCACAGAATTAGAACGTGTCCACCACCGTAGGCTGGGGGACCGGGGGAGGGAGGGGGGCTATTGCTCCCAAACTTGGCAGAAAAGCACGACCCGCTGTGGTCAGAATGGAGTGCGTAGGCACGCAGAGACCGAGGATTTGGAATTGTGAGTTTGTGAGTGAGTGGGTGAGTGAGTGAATGCAAGGTTGAGCGAATGCTTTCGTGAGCTGGCAGGTGCGTGTACCTGCATATTGCACCACAGGGAAGTAGGGGGCTATTGCCCGCCCTCCCACTTGGCAGACTGGGAAGACGAACAATAATACATTTAGCCCCTACCTATGAAAATTTGTATCCATCTGAACAGGGGTGAGGACAAATTGACTTCATTTTAATGGTAAAACGTACGTCTTCTGCATTTTTTATTTTTGTTAAAATTGAATCTGCATTACCTTAAACATATAACGTGCTATACATTCCTTAAGCGGATAGATTCTCTAGGTTAGGGGTTGATTTAGAGAAAGTACGTTGTGATCTGAGATGTATGGAGCTAAGCTACTACCCTTTGGCTACAGCTCCTCTCCACAAAAAAGTGCAGATGTTTGTTTTCCCTGTTGGGCATTGCCGAGACGCACGGTGTCACCTCAGACTCTCCATCCTTCTCATGCGCCTCCACCCCTCCAGCTCCATCACCCACGGGTTACGCGTGCCGGTGAGCGGCGTTGGCTCACCTTGTTCTGGGTGATGAGAACGAGCGTGGGAGCTTGCAGGGCCTTCATCCCAGCCGCTGCCAGAATTCCGTCTCCGCCCGCCGCCCTCGCAGCGTCCTGCTTGGCCGCTCGCTCCGACACGTTCCCGAAGTGGACGTCGCTCAGCTGAGAGCAAGGCACACGCTCGCATCATTTGATGATTCTTTGAACAGGAATTAGGCTCATCAATCAACACGAAGCGCATAACAAGGAGTTCAAGTTGAGCAACATTATTCACTGTGTTGTGCTGTTAAAATATGTGCGGAACATGATAACTTGGTTTGAGCGAAAGTTGCAAAATAACAAGCGTAAATATCACTACAAAACCCAACTAACGAGTCAATTTAATTGCAGTTTTTCTGGCTTATATACGTCGACTACAACAACTTAACATTCCACTCCAATGGAAGATAAAATGAACTCAAAATGTAATTTTAAAAAGTACTAAATATATATGTGAAGGCACTTTCACCTCACAAACATAATTAGTCTAAACCAAATTTAACTCTGATCAAATAACTAAGAGCATACAATTGAAGGGATGTCCAAGGGATGTCCAAAAGTAATGCCTCTTGTTTTTTTATCTCAACTTTTTATTGATCTGACACAAAATGTTAATCATTAATTGGAATGGCATGCACATTTGGCTAATTTTAAACATAGCCTACCGTCTTTTCTATGTCCTTGCACCAATGAGGAATCAGGGCCAGTGTTTAATTAGCTTCAAATAAACATTTGCGAAGGGAATACTGCACCACAGCATCGTGATAAATACATTGTCCAAATAGGTCATCTCGCGAGAGGAGCCGAACAAATTAAATATGAGGGCACCAGATCTGGGCTGCATGGTGGATGGGGGGCAGCGTAATCCATCCGAACTGTGCATCGGCCTCTTTTGTTCTCAACATAGTGTCCATTCCAGCATTGTTGTGATGGTGGAGGGACTGGCCATATAAATGTCCTGAATGCGTTTGCCGAATATGTTCCAGTAAATTTCTTGAGCCAAATGCATGAGTGCAAACAGGCATGTAACGATGCATCAATTCCTTGGTTCGAAACAATTCCAACGCTTCCAATGCATGCACTGAATCAAGAGTGTGGAATTCTATTATGTCCAATTTATGAAACATTTTTGCCATTTTAAATACGTACTAACGTTACATTTAGGCTAGCGGAAAGAAGAAAACTAAACTGTGCAAACTTAAACGAAAAGAACAATACAAACGAGACGAAAAAGAGCGACAGAAAGAACAAATTCTTGAATTGAATCACAATCTCTAAATCATCACGATTCATCGAATTGCTGGCTGGTTGTCGGAGTAACGGGGTGGCGTGGCAACTTATTGTCACGTGCCTTCGCATAACATTCATATGCAATGCAAAACGTCAATGAGGCGCTTCAACGTGAGCCGGCTTTCTTCGCCGCGCTGACTCCGCGCGGCACGGAGCGAGCGGACCCACTCACCGTGACGCTCAAAAGTTGCTGCTCCTTGCTGGACCACAGCACAGCGAGGTGCACGCGCCCGTCCAGGCTCACCCCGGCCACGTGCCGGCCTCCCGGGCCTGTCGCCTCGGGCCCTGTCGCCACGCTGGCGCTGTAGGCGTACGCGTAGCGACGTCCCCCGCGCCAGCGGCCCGAGATCGGGCCATCTGGGTCAGGGGGGGTGGAGGCGTGACACGGGGTTGAGGATTAACACTGCGGAAGGGGCTTTAAGGGGCTGTGGCCCAGGGGTTGGGTTTTCGAGTGTGGCCCACTCAAAATTATTTATTCTATTATCTGGATTGTGACGCACGTTTTACTCCTACACTGTGTAACTTAAAACAACCCAGTGCAGAATGCTTCTGAAAATAATGTTGGGACTCAATTGCACTTGCCTAGATATTTTAATAACATTTTAAACAAAATTATCATATTCAAATTCTCTAACACAATTGCCTCAGTGGCTCATTGCTGGCTTATTGTCTAGCCTCATCGACCTGCTGAACCATAATTCATCTTGTCACTCCCGTATAAGCATTTTAAATACATTTTGCTTCAGGTTTTAATTCAATCACATCACATTTCAATTTGAATGAAAATAACGTCCCTGAAAATGGATTTCGGAAACAAATATTTACATATGTATTATTGTTTGAAGGAATTATTGTAGATTGTATTTTGAACATGTGATTGACATTTGTTACAAGTATTTTCTACGTAACCCCTTTGTGTTATGAAGCTACATTTGATGAATGAAAAACACATTTCACACTCACTTCTGATTCTATAAAAAAAAAACTTATCCATCACGATATTTTCTTCCAGTTGCCACTGTTTGAGATAAAGGTGAACAATAAATGAAATAACACCCATTGACCACAGTTCAGTGATCATCTGGTACAAATAAGTGAAGCCCCAATGCAACGAACTAACCAAGGAATAAGCAATAAGGGTAACTGTTAGACATTTAGACATACAATCCATCACTTATTGAGAAAACACCTAAAAGAAAGCAAGTCCTGCTCATTAAATAAAAAAAACTGTTAAAAAAATGTTGCTTTATCAGATAAGACAGTTAAACCCTGATTAGTGGGAGTACTATTTGGTTGAGGTCAGAAGTCAAGGTACGTTGTGTAACGACTCCACCTCTGGCTCCTGGACCATGCGTGGCTGCTGGGGTAAAGGTAAATCACAGTTTATCGCGAGTGCCGCCGTGTCTACTCCGTACTTCGGCAACCTTTCGCCCCCCCCACCCACCCCCCATATCCACCTGTTGGGTGTCGTAAACTAAAAACAGCATCAGCCGTACGTGTGAATGCGCCCTGATTGAGTCAGGGATGTCAACCAGGTGATCCAACGTGGAATGTAAAAGGGTGCTCAATTAAAATAACCACCATTTCAAGTCAACGATGGCCTGAGAGAAGGGCCCCGACCATGTGAGGATTTGAGGCTCAGCCGTCAACCCCCCCCCCCCCTGTTCCATTTGGAACGATGCCATCTCGATGTCGGGGACAGTGCTGACTGGTTACCCATCGATTTGTGCACACGTGGCAGAGTGGATTGTCGAATGTCCATTCCCGTTGCACCGCAAGGGAACGCGGATGAGCATGCATGTCTCTGTGTATCACTGCGTGCTGAACTTCTTTCACACCGTACGTGGCCAACCGTGTTATAATCGGAGGTGCGGGAAACATCTCTGAACAGCTGTTTATTTTTTGTACTAAAGACTCCGACGGCTCGGCTGACACTGTAGGAATGTAGTGGAAAGGTGTTACTGTCGGTGCTTCGTGTCACAGAAGAATCTGCATTTCCAAGAACGCAGAGCAGTACAGCATGACGTGTACTTTATGGCATAACCACACTTTGCAATTAGTTTATTTTTAGTGTTTTGACGTTTCATACGTCAATTCGTTTTTGACGATTTCTATACTGTTCGTACTTTTCGATTTGAATCTAGCACGAGTAATTTTCAGGCTGTGCCTTGTATGAATACAGATCGACGTTTTTTGTGAGTGCATTTTCCTTTTTGTTGTTTTTAGCGCAGGTTTCTTTTGAAAATCACTTTGGGTCTTAAAAGAGATCCCACCAGTTTTCAAGGACGACAACGATAACGACATTTATAACTCGTAAGATTTTGCAGACAAGTCAACGACTCTAGAGGCACGGACGAATGACTACTTACGAATTATGGCTGAACGATTAATCGATTTCCATTCGAAATCGCAATTTTAAACAATGCGATTAGCAATTCGCAAAGGCTGCGATTTTTAGCGATTTGAAAAGTCCTATTACTTTCTTATTGCAATTGTTTTAGTTTGTATTTTTATAACTGTATTTATTTTACTTAACAATCGTTCTGTTTTATTGTTCTATTTCAATTACATTTTTTTTATAAATACATGTTGGAAGCAATTCATATCTTTTAAGTTCTCATCCTTGAATTCGAATATATAGAGCAGTTCATATATTGATGGTAGCATGTGATTATGCTCCATCACATGTTTTAAATCTATTACACAGTGAATATTGAACTGAAGCGTGACTTCAAAAAATGTCATCGCAAATCAAATCGCAATCGCAAAATCTGTCAGAAAAATCGCAATTAGATATTTCCCCCAAATCGTTCAGCCCTATTACGAATGCCTTCACACATGAAACATATATTTGAAAGGCGAAAAAAAATCCGCGATCGAAACACAAAGATGCAATGGCAAAGTGTTAGAGCATTAAAAAAGAACAAGCATCATCAGCAGCGATAGAGGTTTCCACGATTCGGCGCTCGAAAATGCCACGCCGCAGGTTGACAGCGGGGCCAGAGGTGCGATTACAATCCAAATGGCATCTTACCTGTTTTCGCAGTCGAGCAGAGGACGGCACAGATGAGGATGGTGAGAGACAGGACCCTCTTCATGATTGATTCAAATCGAATTACGTTGTGTGTGTTGACTGTTTAGGGCTACCGAATGCTGTTTGAACCGGAGGCTTGCGCTGTTCTTTTGTTTGTTAAAGAGAAAGGACAGGACTGGTGTAGCCACGGAGCTTTAAAGGAGTGAGAGGAAGGGCGGCAGAGTGACGTTCACTCCAATCTCAGGGCCCCAAAGTGTAAAGTCCAACAGGAGCGGGATGGCCATGGTTAATGATTCGTGTGCCGACACAGATTCTCACAAACAGCGAGCCCCGAGTTCAGATTGCAAAAAGAAAACCACACACACACACCACTCATTTCTAGTTGTGAGAAAATGAACGCTTGCGTGATGAGGACAGAAATTGTCTCCAGCCAGGAGCGACAGCCACACTCGGGGTGTTGGGGGGGGGGGCGACAGCCCCACTCGGGGTGTTGGGGGGGGGGACAGCCACACTCGGGGTGTTGAGGGGGGGCGACAGCCACACTCGGGGTGTTGGGGGGGGGACAGCCACACTCGGGGTGTTGGGGGGGGGGCTAGAGTCACACTCGGGGTGTTGGGGGGGGCAACATCCCCGCTCGGGGTGTTGGGGGGGGGGACAGCCACACTCGGGGTGTTGGGGGGGGGCTAGAGTCACACTCGGGGTGTTGGGGGGGGGGCAACATCCCCACTCGGGGTGTTGGGGGGGGACAGCCACACTCGGGGTGTTGGGGGGGGGACAGCCACTCTCGGGGTGTTGGGGGGGGCTACAGCCACACTCGGGGTGTTGGGGGGGGACAGCCACACTCGGGGTGTTGGGGGGGGCTACAGCCACACTCGGGGTGTTGGGGGGGGCAGCCACACTCGGGGTGTTGGGGGGGGGGGTCAACATCCCCACTCTGGGTGTTGGGGGAGGCGACAGCCACACTCGGGGTGTTGGGGGGGGGGGACAGTCACACTCGGGGTGTTGGGGGGGGCTACAGCCACACTCGGGGTGTTGGGGGGGGGCCAGCCACACTCGGGGTGTTGGGGGGGGGCAACATCCCCACTCTGGGTGTTGGGGGAGGCGACAGCCACACTGGGGGTGTTGGGGGGGGGCAACAGCCACACTGGGGGTGTTGGGGGGGGGGGCTACAGCCACACTCGGGGTGTTGGGAGGGGGGCAACAGTCACACTGGGGGTGTTGGGGGGGGACAGCCACACTCGGGGTGTTGGGGGGGGGCGACAGCCACTCTCGGGGTGTTGGGGGGGGGGGCAACAGCCACACTGGGGGTGTTGGGGGGGGGGGGCTACAGCCACACTGGGGGTGTTGGGGGGGCCCTGCTGTGGGCGATTGGTTCGATCGCGGTTCTGCTCGAGCGGGGTCTGCCACCTGCCCGCGACGTGGGAGGATCCGCACGCGTCTCGCCCAGGGACCGCTGCGTGACGCCAGTCACTGCGCACTGCGGCTCGAGACATATCCTGGGTTGGGTTCTTTGTTACCGAATTGTAACCCAAATAAAAGGCACTTGTTGTTATTCTTATTTAGCGACCCCCTGTGATAGACAACGTTTTACCCCTCCATCAACAACCGTTATTCGCCACGAAGTGGCCGTGACGCCACCACGGCGCTTGTGCCAGGCTAGGTGCACGTTGGGGCCACGTGAAGTGTCGAACGCCCCGGTGGCCATGAAGTGGACTTGACTGAGATGTGCCAACTCCGACAACATATATGTAATCATCAGAGCATGCGTGTCTGCATATTCACCACAAGCCCCGTGTGTGGTTAATGCGAACTTGATTCCTTGCAAACAAAGTTTCTGTTTGGTGTTTGAGCATCTTAACACCTGTTTTATTGCCAGAAAGGGTGACACCTATTCATTGTCCCTACAAGTGAGATGACAAGCGTGTTGCACCATAGCTCTGTTGTGAGCAGCAGAGGGCAGTACACAAGCAATGTACTGTAATTGCTGCACTGTACAACTATGCTCCCATCATGACCAGTTTTATTGTCCTGTGCTATCGTGTTAAATATGTTCCCGTGTATTTACAGGTTTCCGCTGCAGCAGCAAGTATTACCAGCGTTGGAAGGAGAGAACCGAGGGATGAAATACCATGGATTTTATCCAAAATGTTGTGGATCCTTGCAAATATATAATGTATCTGAAATATATTCTTCAATATATTGTTTCTCCATATGCTTGAATGTTTTATATTAATATTATTTTATTATTTCCCTTCTACGTGAATTTACCGAAAGAACCAAGAATATGAATCCCCGCAGTCACAAAAGCTTTAAATCAAGAGGAATAACAAGCTTACTATTAGTGTTGCATTGGCTCTCGTACAAATTTGGACGATGGTAAATTCATTATAAATACGTTTTTTTTGTATTTATGTATCACTCATTATCATTGTCGGTAAAATGTGTACAATTGTTTGTGAGACTTGTACCACTTACAAGTCATGATTGGCCATGATCAATCCAAGTCTGAATGAAGGCCCCCATAGGCCATCGACAATTCAGTATTTCAATCTTGTGAAGGGACAATGCATTTAGTCCGTGCACACGAGCTGATTTCATTGCTTCATCTTCATGGTGGACGACCTCTGGGCCACGTAAGCTCCCCCGAGTCCCAAGAATTCATCAGTCGAGTCCTGCAATGGGATGTTTTGGCGAATTCCATCAACGCGTGTTTGGCATGCGGCAGAAAACTGGAGTGCGCAGAGGAAACCCGCACCTATACGAGGTAGACTTGGGGGGGGGGGGTCACACAAAGCTTCGCACAGATCGATTCAATAATCCATTGCTGTACTACCATCTCCTGGCCACCTCACATACCTGATGGTACGTCAGTACAATACGTTAGTTACATTACGGTGGGACCACAGGATTGAGCTGTTGCCATCAGGCAGATGATTCAGATCAGTCAAAATAAGGACAAACAGATTCAAACAGAGCTTTTATCCTACAGCGATCACCACACTCAATAATGCTAATTAATTATTAAGTAATAGTGTTTACAATTGATTGTGAAATAGAGATGTGCAATGACAAAATGTAACCTTATGTGGGTATGTGGGTATACTTGGGCTGTTTTTATATATAGTATAAATTGATTATCTTTTATTTAATTTTATTTTTATTTTCTTGTTTTATTTAATTTAAATTTATGAATGATGCCCTGACTGGTGAGCATTTTAAATTTCGTTGTACTGGTGACAATGACAATAAACGATCTATCTCTCTATCTAATTGGCTCACAATCACAAATGGAGATACACACCTATAAATGATCGTTTTGAGTTGTGAGGACATTGACTCTTGACGAGACACAATACACATTTCCAAAGATAATGGTGGCTCAGAAATCTATTTGCACATAAACATATCCCCTTGATGTGTTGATGCGTTTTGGGAGGTTATATGTTCAGAACTCTATTTGCAATGAAATCAACCTTTGTCCGAAATTTGCACGGGTTTAACTTAATCAAACAATAGTAGTTTACAGTTGTACTTCTTTATTATAATTTTCTTTGTATATAATACACATACTACACTTCATAATCACGCTACATCGACACTCTTTAGTTGTGTGTGTGTAGAGAATTTTACAATTCAAGTATTCAAATCACTGCAGATTAACGTACTGCATGTATGTTAACGTCACACCGCGCAGCCTTGCAACAGGGACAACTCCTATTACGGCAACAACAAACGACGAATTTACAAACGGGGATTAATTAAGGGGCCATCCGTTTAGTACGCTCGCATGGAGGGGGCAGGGGGGTTAACCCAAATGCGTATGCTTGCGTATGGGGGTCTACTGACAATGTACGCATAGGAAATGGGGGTGGGGAGTGAAGGCTCGATAATTTGTCTACATTGGCCTTCAACTGAGTTAGTCCGGCGGTGGACTATCTATTTGCTTAAACACGTTAATATTATTCATCCTTGATCGTTTATGCGTGGATTAAATATCGTCCGTTCTATAGGATTCGGGGGGGGGGGGGTGTAAAAAGTCCGCGTGCGTACAGGGAGGGGTGAAGTTATGACAGATCTTTGCGTACCTACTCAATGGATGGCCCCTATTCAGAAAACCCCAGATCTGCTTGTTCACTCTCGTCAAATGTCAGGCGTGAAATCTCACAATGCAAAGCAAGAAGAGGAGTTGACGGTGATGTGAAAACAAGGATTAGGTGTACGTGATGCATACAATTCAATCATCATTAGCCATGGTCATTCCACAGCTGGATGCATTTACAATGCAATACATGTATACAATTTGGATTCACATTGCGTATAAATGCGACCACATCTCGTGGCCCTGTACATAAACGGTGGAAATATTAAATCTATACAGAGGCAGTCACTTGCAGGCAGAGGGGGCCACAAGGGAAGGTCTGGAACCTGGATTTGAACAGGGGGCAGGGAGCCAACAACACGGCTGGCTGCATGAAGAGAGTTCCGGACGATGGGGGCAGCAGACAATGTACACACTCCCACGTGTAGGGCTGCCACAGAAAGTAGGACATGTCTGGCAACGTTCACACATCTTCTTGGTTCTTTCGGTAAAGTCACGTAGAATGGAAATAATAAAAATAAAACATAATAAAATATTTATATTATTATATTATTTATTATATTGTATTGTTTTATTATGTTTATTTTTATTATTTCCATTCTATGTGACTTTACCGAAAGAACCAAGAAGATGAATCCCTGCAGTCACGAAAGCTTTAAATCGGAACGTTCACACAGTCCTGGTACCTGACTGAGATGAAACGACAGGCAGCCACGTGCAACAGTTTCGAGCTCCCCTGCGTTTAACTTTAGACCATCAGAAGCGGGAGAATTGTCGGATGTTGCGGCATTAATTGGCGTGGGGCGATAGGTCCAGACATCTTCGATTTAGTGTGTTGAAAGAGTGTAACCAATCGCCGCCCCAACCTTCTCCCCGAGTTATTTAATGAATTGCCAAGATGCTAGACCACGATTGTATTCGAGTATTATTTTTTATCTCGTTTGTATAGTTTCCTCTTTTTTTCTTGCTTCTTAAAAGTTGCGTTTGCCCCATTCGCCTAAATTAGCATCACACTTGCATAGTGTTTACATACAATCAAAATATCCATTCTTACGCACAAGATTCAATGCATGTATCACGAGCCTTAATAACCAATACGAATCGTCGAATACATTTTTCGTTACACCCCTATTGTGTTACTTTTGACAGGACACTGCAGTAGTCATATTAAATTATCTAATAGCGCAGGGGTGAGAAACCTTTTCCATCCTCAGGGCAAAATCGGAACTTTCGAATGCTCTTGGCGGCCCACACATTAACATACACAAACACAAATCAGCCATCGCTGGTCACTCCAAGATTCCATTGCAGTGACTTCACTAAAATTAGAAACGCAGTGTTGTTGCTAGGTGAAAAATATTCATCCCTCATACCCGATTAGTGTGGTTTAAAATTCGTATTGTGATGGATCAATATCTTGTTTGCTGCTACAGAGTCGTAGGCCTCGTGTGGCCACGGGACATATGAAATGAAGTAGCAGGCTAGACATGGCCCACGGGCTTTATGTTCCCAACACCTGCGCTTTACAGTGACAATGTGAAATATGCCTAAATACCTAACGCATCAATAATGCTCACATTGTTGTGAATTAAAAAAAACCCTTAAAATAACCGTTTCGTAAAATACTACAATTACCACAATTTTCAAAAAGAACAGATACCCACACTTCCTGTTTTGGGAGTGCATTGTCGCTGAGCACAGCGCATTGTGAGAAAGGTAAGTGCAATGCATCATGGGGACAAGGTGAGCAGCTCAGCCCATGCTCTCGCAAAGCAGCTTGGGAAATAAATAAACGGCTCTGTCTACCAAAAACAACTGCCACAGCGTCACACACATCGTGTCACAGTACACTTTGGTTCTGAAATCGAAACATTTTTTGTGAGCAACGAAGCAACTAAAAAAAACATTTTCTTTGGGTCTTTCGGTAAAGTCACGTTAACATTTTTTGTTACTACGTGACTTTACCGAAAGATTCAAAGAATATCAATTGCTGCAGTCACGGAAGATTTAGGTCAAGATAAAAATACATTGCTGGGGCTTGTGTTGTTTTCACTATCACCATCAGCCACGGTCAATCCAATGCTGGATGAAGGTCTCCGATGATTTGTCGCCATCCTGCACGGTCCCCTGATGTCGTTTTTTTTTTAATTCAGAATAAAGATGTGCCGCATGCAGTTCCTATGTAAAACAGGTGCCGAGTAATTCAAACTGCTGTTACAAAAAATGATAACTATGTGCGAAAGAAGATTACTGTATTGATTTTTTTTACGTGTGATATTGAGATACATTAAATCCAAGTCTTATTAACAAGACAAGCGCAACTGTCAAGTTTGTAGGAATGTGGTGACCCCAGGTTTTACGACATCATTGCAGTTACAGGACCACTGTTTCTAAGTTTGCCCATGATTTAATTTCGTTATTCTTACAACTTCATTTTTTTACGTGACATATTTTGATCAGAGCATTACACTGCACGCACAGGCTTGTACGGTACATCGTAAGCCGGCAGCAGTGTTAAAGGCTAAATAACAAACACATTTAAAAGATACAAGTGCAGCAATGTAAATGAACAATAAAAACACTAGATTTTTGTTTGTTTACTTCCACTTCTTATTTATTTACATACATTACAGCCGGTGAGACGGATAAACACGCACTACTATTTACAGTGCAGGACCAATAGTCACAAGACGTAAAGCCTCCTCCCCACTTCTGTACAGCGTATCACCTCACTCGCTCGGGGGGGAGTCGCACGCCTCAGCGAGTGGGCGCTTCGCAAGACGTATCACTTCTTTCCACTGGCACATCCAAGGTGCACCGGGGCCCGTGCCGAGCCGAGCCAGAAGCCACGGTAGGCCAGCTGGCAAGTCACGGTGGCTCAGCTGGCGAGCCACGTTTTTCCACCACAGAACCCGAGCCGTGCCACGGACGCCCGCATGCCCGCACGCACGCAACACGTGACGTCGAAACGCGTGCAAGGTGACGTGCCGACGTTGTGACCTCACAGTGCGCCCACGTCACGCGCATTGAACACGGAATTAGCCGTGCCCTTGCGTGGCTAGATTGAGAATGTTTCGCGAGGCCATGGCTCGGTGTGGAAAATTGCCAGTGGAAAACCACCTGTGCTGGCACGGTTTGGATGTGTCAATGGAAAAAGGGGATCGATGTGGGGATCGTAGCAGGGGAAAATCACAGTTTGGTCAAAAGAAATGCGCTGTGGTCATACGAAATGTAGGACGATTGTAGAAAAGTTTCAGAGTGTGCAGAATCACCACAAGGATCACAGACTCGTTACAGGGTTTGCATAATCATCGCAGAAATTGCAGCATGGTTACAGGGAAAACATGGTTTAGGGATTACAGAAATGTTTCAGGGATCACATACTTGTTGCAGGGATCACAGAACAGTTGCAAGGATCATAGGGAATGGCTGTGATAACTGCAGAACGATTGGACGGATCATGGAATAGTTGTAGAAAACACAACTATTGCAGGGATCACACAACGGTGGAAGGGATGACACAGAACGGATACCAGGATCGCGCGATCACAGTCGAACAATCGTAGTCGCGCGATCGCAGCAGCCGGGATCACAGCATGGTCTCTCCCCCGCGGTCGCGCTGGGACAGCGGCGGCTTGTCCGGGTCCGTGTCGCAGTCCGAGTCCACCTGGATGTTGAACTGTGGCACCGAGTGGCCGCTCACCTGCGCCTTGGGACTGGAGGTGGGGGACGGGCACGAGATCTTTAGGTGCAGGGTGATACTACGGGGTGACGGATAGGGATGAGCAGGTGGCATTGGGGGGGCGGGGGGCATTGGGGGGGAGGTCATCGGGGGGGGGGGGGGGGCGGGGGCATTAGAAGGGCATCGAAGACAAGTTGGGCCAATGGGAGTCATGCGAGGCAGATATAATGAAATACAGGCAAGGAAGGGGTGGGAGGGAAGCGAAGGAGGAGGTGAGGAATTGAATGATGGAGGGATATGCATGCGAAATTAAATCGTAATGAAAAAAACATTTAGAGCGAAGTAAGAATTTGGTTGTGGGAGTTAATAAAAAAAAATATAGAGACGTTCACGAAGGGCTCAATATATGGTGAATCAAGGTAATGAGAGAAGCAATGCAGGATGGTATCACAAAGAGCCAATGGAGGAAGCGACGGAATTGAAGGAAGGAACGAATCACAGAAACAAGGAAGGAAACAGTGGAGGAGACACAAGAGCAAAGAAAGTGATTAGTACTGTTGAGATGTGCTCAGAGCAACGTAAGCCTGTCAAACACGGAGAGAGAAAACCGTGAC
This sequence comes from Lethenteron reissneri, assembly GCF_015708825.2. Classification (NCBI taxonomy): domain Eukaryota; kingdom Metazoa; phylum Chordata; class Hyperoartia; order Petromyzontiformes; family Petromyzontidae; genus Lethenteron; species Lethenteron reissneri. The sequence goes on from NC_083812.1 coordinate 2,591,356, forward strand.
CACAATCACAGAGCAACGTTACATTCTCGACGATGAGGACATGGACAAGGCACCGGCTAGCTGCGGCGGAGCAATTACCGGCGATCCTTGAGATCCGCCTGACTGTTGGGAAGGAGCTCGGCGCGCAGCTGCTCCGCAGACGCGATGGGCCTCAGCTTCTCCTGGGAATGATAAAGCGAGAGACGGACACTCGCGGGTTCGGCCGAAGATGTCCACGTAGGAATCTGAGCGGCTCAAGGGCTGCCACCTCGCCTCTGCTGATCAAACACTGCCCCCCCCCTCACCCCACCACCACCCCCACCGTGCTTCATCGTGACGGTGCTGATGTTCAGAGTGGGGGGGGGGGGGGGTAGCAAGAAGCAGTGCCAATTCTAAGACACAGGAAATGGGATGGGGTGGGGGGCACTTAGGGGGCACCATCGCTTATGGGGGGGGGGGGGGGGACGGCCGGTCCCCGTATCCACAGCCTCAGTTGGCGATGAGAAAGAGCAGACCTCGGAGGGAAAAGTGTTGACTGAGCAAATGCTGTGGGATCTAGCAGAAGGAAGGAGGCGATGGCGAGATGTGGAGGCATCGTCGACATTGGCTGGGATGACCTCTTTAACAGCACGGGGTAATGCATTGGGATGTTGGGCAAATCCCGTGAATGTACGAATGGGAGTTTATATTTACGTGGTAGGTAACGGAAGAACATCACACAAACGGGGGGGGCTAACACTCGACATTTCCCTCTCGTGGCTACCTTGCAGAGCCACTTTTGTAACATCTAGGGCAGGGGTCGGCAACCTATGGCTCCAGAGCCGCATGCGGCTCTTTACGGGCTGCTTCTTGACGATATGTACATATGTACAGTATATACTCAGATGCATTGCGGCTCTTGAAATACTGAATTTTGTACCGAATTGGAAAGAAATGGCTCTTCTTGTTATTTTTGGTTGCCGACCCCTGATCTAGGGCAAGGCCCTGCCGGCCTCACCAACCGGGCCTCGAGCGGCGCTCGGCTGGCGAGCGCTTCGCTCATCACGCTACGGGCGCTCACGTCGTCGCTCTCGCTGTCGGTGCCGCCCTTGGATTTCTTCTTCTTGTTCTTCTTTTTATTCTTCTTCTTCTCGTCCTCCTTCTTCTTCTTGTCCTTCTCCGGCATGATGTCGTCCAGCCAGCTGAGGTCGTGCTGGGAAAAGACGCACTCCATCGTCTTGCGCACCACCAGCAGCGCCAGCACCTGACGAGGCCCACAAAGACAACACAGAATAAATTTCGATTTAAAGCTTTCGTGACTGCAGGGATTCATCTTCTTGGTTCGTTCGGTAAAGTCACATAGAAGGGAAGTAATAAAATATAAAAATAATAAAACATAATAAAATAATAATATAATAATATTATTTTATTACGTTTTATTTTTTAAATAAGGAAAAATAAGAAACATAATAAAATAATAAAAATAATAAAATAATATAATAATATTATTTTATTATGTTTTATTTTTATTCTTTTATTACTTCCCTTCTATGTGACTTTACCGAAAGAACCAAGAAGATGAACACAGAATAAGTAAATAAGGAGGAGACAACAGGCTCGAGTGTTCCCTTCGTATCGAGATGACAACGCGAAAGTGGAGGGGGGGTGGGTCACGCCGGGTGGCCATGTCACCCGGAGTGCCCCCCGAACTCGGAACGTGACCGTCACTCGTCAAGCAAGGTCACCGCTGCGCCAACCCAGCCTCACATTGTCAACTTTGCAACCACCATGGAATCGAGCAGAAGGAAGGAAGTGACGGCCAGCTGCTGGTGGCATCAACAGCATTGCGGGTGTGCCAGTTGACTTCAAACACAACAGTATACGCCGGACAAGCTACCAAACTCAACTATAACACAGTTGCGTTGAATGCTTACGTTGATATACCAATTATAATTTAGTAGTGATGTTAGAATCATGAACTTATTTATGTTCAGGTACAAGGATGTGGAGCTCAGGCTGATGTGTGGTACACCCCCCTATTGCGTCATGAATCTCGGTGACCCCTTGAGCCACTTGGGATTCCTATGTTTGGTAAGAGGTTTTTCCCCTTTTTTCTGGCAACAAAACAGCTGTGTTAAGGTGTTTAACACACCAAACTGAAACCTTTTACAAGGAATCATGTCAGCATTAACCACAATGCTTGTGGTCAAAATGCAAACTAAAAACACACTCTGATAATATATGCATTGTCCTTGAAACGGATTGGTCCACACAAGAGACAGCTTTCTTTTGAGCCTCGTCTCAAACGGTGTGAGACCAGAGGACGCCAAGAGGCGTACAGCACAAAGACGATGCCACTATCAGAGTCATCACATTTTGCTACTGGCAAAGGAGGTCCCATGATGTAGATGCTCACCCCTACGCTTATTATTAAGATGAATTTGCCTCGCACTGCCACTGCCATAACGACCTGTTTATGTGGCAAGTGCCATGACGGGGGGGGGGGGGGGTAGGAAGGGTGGGGGGTAGGAAGGGGGGGTAGGAAGAGGGGGGGGTAGGAAGGGGGGGGTAGGAAGGGGGGGGGTAGGAAGGGGGGGTAGGAAGGGGGGGGGGTAGGAAGGGGGGGGGGTAGAAAGGGGGGGTAGGAAGGGGGGCTAGGAAGGGGAGGGGTAGGAAGGGGGGGTAGGAAGGGGGGGGGGGGTAGGAAGGGGGGGGTAGGAAGGGGGGGGGGTAGGAAGGGGGGGTAGGAAGGGGGGGCTAGGAAGGGGAGGGGTAGGAAGGGGGGGTAGGGAGGGGGGGGGTAGAAAGGGGGGGGTAGGAAGGGGGGGTAGGAAGGGGGGGTAGGAAGGGGGGGGGTAGGAAGGGGGGGGGCATGAAGGGGGGGGGTAGGAAGGGGGGGGGGTAGGAAGGGGGGGCATGAAGGGGGGGGGTAGGAAGGGGGGGGGTAGGAAGGGGGGGGGGCAGGAAGGGGGCGGGTACTCGCCATGACGGGGAAGATGATCGCGGCCACGGTGGACTTGAGCACCCACAGCACGGCGAGGCAGACGATCTGGATGAAGGTGAAGAGGTGGATCCTCCTCAGGGGCACGTGGCGCAGGTAGATGAAGTCCGGCTGGTGCTTGGCTGGCATCATGAAGAGCGCTATGCGGTCCATGAACTGTAATGGACGGGGGGTGGGGGGGCAGTGTTTACTGTGCATGTCAGTAATATGATCGCCACCTCGAAAAGCTACCCGGGATATTTAATGGTAAGAAGGATGCATCACAATACCAGAAAGGGAGAGAGCACTGCAAGTAAATGCGTTGTCTTGAACGATGTATTGTTGTTATTACTACACAGGTAACAAAACTGGGACTTTTAATGTCCCTGAAAGAGAGGACGATCCTGGGAGAACCCAAGTTCAAGTTCATTTCAAGTTCATTTATTAGGTAGAGCCCTGTGAGCCATTCGGCTCTTGAATCGGGTGCAACCGCAACAAACAAAAAACAAAAACATGAACAAGAAAACATCTTAAAGTGACTATGTGACTAAGTGAAAACAGAAAATCCAAGAAAAGGCAGCAAAATATTGCAGAAAAAACACCGTACACCAACGCTGTGTGCAAAAATCCAGGACAGGTAACAACTCTAGCCGGTAAACCTGTGGCAAGATCCCACCTGTGACTTCATTCCACAGAGTCACGTTCGTTAGGTGACGGTAACAACATTAATTCTCAGAGCTGGAAGTTAGCCACATTAATTGCACAACCAAATGGTGATACTGTTTGACAGTTTTTGTTGTGCAATTGTTGGTGATCGGACTGAGACGACAGACTCATTGCACCATGGTGAACCCAGAGCCCAATTTGATCGTGGGCAATTTCGCAGATTCGACCTCAGGATCTCAGCAGTGCCAGGCTCAGCGCTCTGACCTCTGAGCCAAATGGCCATCTCGTAACTCGTTTAATCTTTCACAGTGGCCGTAATACGGCGTTGGCATGTGGAACGGGCTCTCCGACACAGCAGACCGACCTGTACTCCATTGAGAGATGCAACTCCCATGTAGAGGAAGACTCCGTACAGCACTGGCATGGGGATGAACTGCAGCATGGCATTTGGGGATTGGAGTGGGAGGGGGCAGGCAAGGAATACAAAAAAACCCCATTAATTCTCAGGCCACAGCCTGCACGATGTTACAGACTGCAGAAAGGTAACTGCCGTGCAGGAATGGACTGTTAATATTGCCTTTAAAAAAATCCAGATTAATTTTGCAAACTCTCTGGGCAAGCTGCAAAGCAATGCCCACCGCATGAATGATTAAGCATGGCTCATCAATAATTAATAATATATGCACACTTCCTTAAAATATTATATATATATTTTTCACCATTAACACCTCCTACTGTGAGAATCCCTGTGCAATTTCTGAAGCATCCGACGGGGTAGCGGGACATCTATTGGTAACACTGTACAACTACAGCTCGCAGCACAAACGTAACGTTCACGACTAGATTGAAATGCAAGTCATGCGTCAACACGCACAGCCCAGGGTTTCTTAGTCTTGCCGCATCACACGATTCCCACGTTTGTAAGGCCACTTCATCAGGGGAGCTGGCGGCTCAATTTGTAGACCAAGGATCTGGGCATGGCCTGGATTCCCACAGCAGCATTACTGGGCCACGCTGCTGAATAAAAATTGATTCCCTCCCAAAGGAACCAGATATGTATTCTCATCTACTTATTTGTATCCCTGGGTGAGGTTGGCTAAGCGGGTGTCTGACATAACCAGCCGTTGTGAGGCTCTCGGCGTTTTAACACACCGGTCAATAAGAGTGAAATCTTGCCTCGTGGTGCCATGGTAGAGCGCCCTAACCACTGAACACACCCTTATATAAGCGGGAAACATGACCCCTTCAACTGGTCCATCCTCGGAAGCAGTCGTGATACCACGGGGTCAGTGTGGTAGCACGATACGGCATAGATGCTGTATCTCGAGTAATTTTACTTTAGAGCTGTGTTTGTCCAAAACATAAAAAGAGAAATACAACATAAAATGTAAAAAATTATATTGTTCATTTTGGGAAAGTGAAACCTAAACCTGCATTAAACCAAATTACAATTATTTTCTCTTAATCTGGAGGGATAGGGAGATATGGCGGTGGAGGGAGGGAGGGCGTGGGATTTTTTCTATTTACTATTTTCATTTTACCAGGTAAGGCCCACTGAGCTGTATAGCTCTTTTTTAGAAGTGACCCGGTCACAAATGATAGCTCAACGAAGTAGCTTATCACGTGGACATGTATAGCAGTCAAATACTGTGAACGCATGCTGATTCTAAATGTGGAGGGAAAAACCGGAGGACCCAGAGAAAAATCCAGGCGTCAGGGTTTGGATCGAACCTACGACCTCCTGTATACCAGGTGAGGTAGTTAACATCTCGCCACCAGAGACGGGGGGGGGGCAGGGGGAGCCCATCGAGTCATGTAGCCCTTGACGTGTCGAGACAAAAGAGGCCACGCTGGGATATTCTTGAAATGTCCTAGCATGGCTCGATTAATATTTACGCTCATCGTGGAATCGTAGCAAAGTACCTTGAGGATGGGAGCCAGGAACACAGACACTCCCGTGAGCACAAACACCAGGACGCCGGTAATCCTCTGCTCCCTGTGGAATGGAGGACACGAATGTCACATTGTGGTGAGACACCCACACTCGGGCAAAAGCTTTTGCTTAGAATCAGTAGAATTACAGAGGTGGACGGAGTGAGTTGCAGCGCGAGCAGAGAGAGAGAGTGTGCGAGAGAGCGATAGCCACCTAAAATAAAAACATGTTTGCATATGCGGCCATTGCCCGAAACATCACCCGTTATATATATATATTTTTAAAGGCGGTGTTATTTACGAATGCGTTGAGTTTTTTTTTGTTGCTGTTGGAAAAATGGTAGCCTCTGCCCAATTCTTTTGAGTCGCTATTATATATTTTCTGCTGATCTGGCAAATTTTCGTGAAAACTCAGCAGAAACCGCTTATCCTGTCTGGCTGCAGTGGCACACCGCTGTGATCCATCGGTTCGGAGAAGAGCGTCGGTGGATCACAACAAATGTGTGAAACGTCCGATTCCTCTGTGCTGCGAGGTTGCCAGGATGTGGTCGGACAGTAAAAAGATTCTTCCGATTCATAATTGCAGACCTTTTCAGTGTTATCTCCTCGTGTGCGTGGCGATTGTCTCTGTACTCCGGTGGCTTTATCCAACACAACACCCACTGCTGTGTTATCAGTTGTGTTGCCATCGCTTCAGGTCAGATAGGCAGTGAACTCCACCTCCGGGTTTTTCCAGTCAAGGAATCCATGCAGCCTCTCAGAAGAACAGGTCTGGCAACAACCCAACAGGCCACTCATGCCTGAGACATCGCCACTCCTTTCAATGTATTCGAATGCTGGCTGTCCGGAAGCCATATAGCTCGGCCCCCATTGGTGTGGCCCACTGAGCTGGGACTAACCAAGAGATACAATAATGTGCAGATTAATGAGATGATGTTGAAGCCGTAGACAAGAGATAGAGGCTACTGAGATGCAACCCAAGATAAACAAGAGGGAGATGATACCGTACATTATGACAATATGATATCATGTCGTAATACATGATGTTCTTTGACCCGATGGCACGAGCCAATTTTATGATGTGAACTGCAAGAAAATATATCCCAAGGACCATGATCTAATTCATAAATCACTCGCTCACATTACCTGCAATTACAAAACCCGATTTGGGGAGCGGTGGTGTAGCGGTTAGCACGCTGCACTACGAACCCGGCGACCCGAGTTTGATTCCCCTCGGTCGATTATCCCCTAGGTCGACCCAGCCTCTAATGAGTTCCTGGTGCGGTGTGTAAAACATCACCACTGGGGAGACAAAGACGGCCGGGCGTGGTGTTGGCCACCATCCCCTCGTGTGCTTTTCAGGCCTTCATAGGTACTACTCGTTAACAGCACTTGCCCCAGCAGTCTCTCCAGGCTTTACGGGGGGGGGGGGGGGGGGGGTGAGGGGGTGGGGGTCTTTGTCTTTTGATCCGGAGCCGCGACACGTCGCCGTGCGATCCCAAGCTCTCCACCTGACTCCGAGAAACTTGGGCTGCTCTCCCGGGGCCGACGTCTCCGTCTCCATCTTGAGGCTGTCGATGTGGGCGATCGAGAGCACGGTGGCGGCCACGTACCAGGGCAGGCCCAGGAAGGAGCACGTGGCCATCAGCACGGCCACCCAGAACAGGTCCAGGTGGTACCCAGAACCTTTCTGTGAGACCCCCACAACACACAGCCAGGAGAAGTTCGCGGTCACCCAGGGTCAACCACCACCAGCAGCAGTAGCAGCAATACTGCTGTCACCATCAGCACCACCACTGCAAAAGCCGTTACCGCCACGACGTGTAGCAGCAGCAGTAGCAGCAGCAGCAGCAGCAACACCGCCATCAGCATCATCACCACCACTGCCATTGCTGTTACCACCACCACCACCTGCAGCAGCAGTAGCAGCAGCACCATCTCTTGGCAAGCTGCACAGTGTAGTGTGGAACTCACATACAAGGGTAGTTTAACTGAATAGGTAAACCCCTTCCACTAACTTGTGCACTCTGCAAAAACAATCACATGATAAGAAAGAGAGGGGCCACTGCACAGTGACGTCAACCAAAACCCTTGTGAATTTCATTCAATATCAAGAATCCACAGTTATCGCAAAGTCAATGTCTGACTAGCAAGGAGGACTCTTACAGCCTCACACCACCACTATTCTGGGTCTTCATCTCAGTCGCCAACATTCTGGGTGCCACACCACTGCCTGTTATAGTAACCAGCCCTCCCACATTCTGCAAACGAGTCCCACCCATTGTAACAATCTCTCTCTCTCATTACATCTACATTTTCCAGATCCTTTGGTGGCTCAACTACTTTGGTGGAGCGGTGCTGGTGGCACAGCAGCTGGGCGGAAGGGCGGCACCTTGCCCTGGGCTAAAGGGGACGCTTAACTACGGCCATAACTCCTTGCATTCTCCACTAGCACCTGGATTAAAAGACCAACAGCGTTTTTTTACTTGCCTTGAATATTAGAGGCATTGATCAAATTCAAAGAGGACACATGGGGATATATTACAAAATTAAGCCATATGCGGTCAGGAATTGTTTCATCAATCAGCGCGTGCTGTGGCCACAAATGACATTGTGGGTTATGCACACTTAATTATAAGGTGGCCAATGCTTTCTTGGGATATATATTGTAATTGGGGACTGGACTTTCAAACCAAAGGCATTTGGTTCACTCTCCAAACACGGCAGTTGAAAGAAAGAAGGGGAACATTTCTTCAATTATCCTCCCCCCCCGCATCCTCTATCCAACCAAAAGCATAGATGGTTCAAGAATCACGGTCAATTGGCAGGTTACGTATTGTGGCGTAAAGCGTGGGTACTCTCAGCTCTTCCAAGACGTCTGGCTGGTATGGAAGAGTAGGAAAAACACCCCCTAGTGGAGGCCCTTTTGTCAGCAGTGGTGTGAGCAAACCATAGTATTTTTACGCAGCCAGGGAACTGTCTAATCCATTATCACGCACTGTTGCCACAGCCGGCATTCTACACAATACAACCAAAATTGGAAATGTGACCAAGGCTCTCCTAAACCTGCTTGAAGCCAAACAAACCTCAGTGGGTCTCCGTGAACAAAGACATTCCAGAAGAGAAAAACAAAAAGCATCACGCAAAATGTTTTTTTTACCCTTAGCACATCGGGTGATAAATAATACATATATTTTTGTTAATTTTTTTAAACTGTAACCTTGAGCTTGTTCTCCTTGCGGTTGACGATGATGGCGGTGATCTGCTGGTCCATGAAGACGAGGATGGTGATGAGGATTGCGGGCACGGCGGACACGAGGTACACCCACCAGGGGTTCCCTCCGAACGGCGGCACGAACCAGCCACGCTTGGGGCTCGTGGGCTGTGGGTCAAGGGGGGTCAAGGCGGGTCAAGCATTCGGGGTTTTTGCCAAGATGCGGAGCGAGGAGTGGGAAGGGAGTGGAGCAGGTGGGGCGGGGGGTAAAGGGTAGTGGTGGGAAGGATAATTCATTCACTCGTTCATTTATTCATTCATAAAGGGTTATAAATGAGAAGGGGGTGTGGGAAGGCGAAAGATAATATTAGACACGCAGGGTGCACAATCACTGTGATGGCATAATTTCACAGGTAATACTGTGACTTAAAAGTATTTAACTGCGTAGAACTCGGAAAACACATTTGAATATGTTACCCATTCATTCATATAACATAGTAACTTTAAACAAAGAACATTTATATTAAAAATATTTGGAAAAAAATTGACTTGAAAATGTATTATTTTCAGGAACTTCCAAGCAAGCAGAGCACACAGAAGTGATTGAAATGAATAAAAATGGGAAAAGATACAAATATTTGAAAAGGGCACTTTTAAAATATAGATTCCAAAGACCTCTACCCAGGTTTAAAAACGGCACGAGACAGCTCCAGGTGTGGCTAAAGAAACCGCTGCTGCGCCTCCATTGAATGTGATCGTGTATTTATATACGAGAATGGAATTTGGCATTTATGAAAAATATATATGTGGAAATGCGATAGCCACTGAGTCCACACGGCTCATTCATATATAGCAACTCAACAATACAAGGCTCATCTTTTCAAACCTAAAGTTAACTCTGACTATCCAACAGCTATCTCGGGGTACAGATGACAACTCCAACAGCTGCATGGTGCGAGGGATCTTTACCTGCTACTCAGACACCGCCTAGATTCAGGACGTTACCTTGAACTCGGTGGGAACCACGAGTTTGGGAGTCTCGATACCGATCAATATGTCGAGGCCCACGAAGGTGAAGATGGACAAAATGATGGAGAAGTCGCTGATGAGCTTACGGATCTACGCGCAAGAAGCAATTGACGGAGCAGCGCATGCGTGTTTGCAGGAGGGACCGGGCCCAGGAGATCAGGAGAGATGGGACAGACGGGGAGGGACCCAGAGACGTGGTGAAGGGTCAAAGGACAGGGAGATGCAGGCCGTGGAAGAGGGTAGGGGGCAGGTGGCGTGCGAGACACCGGGCACCCGGGAGGAGAGAGAGAACGCAATTGCGGATAGGGGAGAGCAGAGAGAGCATGGTCAGCACATGGTTGTGCATCCGAAGGGAAAGCAGATCAGCGAGAAGAGAGACACATCGTACAGAGTATTAGCTTCCGTGGTCATAATTCTCCTTCCTAAACGAAGACCTCTGAGCTTTTCTTGCGATGGATATGTAATTCACGTTCATCTCCAAGGTCACTAACCACTGAAACATTATTTTTGCGCACTGTGTATATAGTGTTCACAAACAAAGGTCACTATTGTATACGACTAACCAGATGTGATGGGTTATTTGGACACCACATATGCTGGTTGAAAATGACCACGAATAAAATCACACCTGTTTTCATTTAATGATAGCACGTGTCGACTACAAAATAACCGCAAGAGGGAAAACTCAGAGGTCTTTCGTCTTCGACGTTTAATTCTTGTTCCCCCGATTGCAGGAGCAGGAGTGAATCAAAGAGGGAGGGGGGCTTAGATTTCCTCCAGCGATCATCATATCAGCTCAGTTGCGAATCACACGCAGCAACAACAACAACTCAAAGACCGAGAGCAAAATCTCGAAGCCGGAGCCTCATCCCGGATGGCAGACCTTGAACTCGCTGGGCACGATCAGCTTGGGCGTCTCTAAGCCCACGAGCGCATCCAGCCCGCAGAACAGCAGGATGGAGAAAATGATTGAAAAGTCACTGATCAGCTTCCTGACCTGGTGGTGGGGAGGAGGACGCCACGGGAGGGGGTGTGGAGGGGTTTGGGGGATTATTAATCCTTCGAGTCTCAGTGGATGCTGGGCCTCATGAGGTGAGAGGGACATTGGGAAGGCAGGTGTTGGTTGTTAGCTGCTCCTTAAAAAATGCCTCATTAAAAACATGTATATGTTCTTTTTGTTATGATAATTTAGCTTTTATTTTTCACCAATAGTTTTTTTGTCCTAATCGTGATATAATGATAATAATAACTTCAACCTGTAAAGTGCAGCACAGTAGGAGAGTGAACGACTACTGAAACAAGGGGCAATACTTTCCCACCAACCTTCCTACAGAGAAAAAAACAGTTCGTCAAACTGACGACAGTCCTGCTGATATTTGCATTAAAAGCAAAACCAAAGTTAACATGATGTTTTTCTTTTCATACATTCTTTGATGACCAGGCTGAGATCATCATCTCGTAGCGCCTTATAACCCGGTTTATTCGCCTGGAATCAATCCCAGTATCTCAGTGGTGCCAGACCAGGCCGATTCATTTTGTTAACGATGTAGTAAATGTCACAAATCAAGCGGCTGCTGGAGTCATGTGAACCGAATACTTCCAACGTATGTGAATTAAAATCATTGATTCTTTCACGCACAAATCCGTGCATGTATTATGAGTGTAAGAGTCAACATCAGTTGACGAACCAATAAATCATGCTGGTGCTGTACTATTTGCCCCTCATTCTGCTCCACGTGCGTGCATGCAGAAAGACAAACATCCCCCGCGTAGCCTGTTGCAGACTATTGAGACGAGTGCTGCTATCGAGCACTTCCTGAGGTCCGATCGGTGCACAAAAGGGGTGTTGTGGCCAGCAACACGCCCGGCCGCTTTTACCTACCACACCGCAACAGGTACTCACTATAAAGCCAAGTTGACCCCACAAAGATGCCCAGAATAAGATCTGACATCACTCGCAACGAGCGTTAGCCACGACCGGGAATCTTTAGCCCGATCGGCGGGCTCGTAGCGTAGCCCGCCAACCACTGCCAACACCTCGGCTCGGCAAGGCGCACGGGCGCTCACCGTGGTGGGGAAGTAGCGGCCGGTCTTGAACCTCTTGAGCGCCATGGTGGTGTAGTAGGTACCCATGAAGAGCAGCAGAGACACGAGGGCCACGTCCGGCACGAACTTGCACGCCTTGCCGTTCAAGCTGCCGCCGTACTTGTAGCACTCCTTCTTGCTGAGCGCGGACCAGTCGGACCCTGTCGCATTGCCCAGGTCCGGCTTGGGGTGGAGGTGCACGCGCGCGAGAATTGCGGGGAAGACGGAAACCGTCGGGGAGAGAATGTGGATGCGAAATAATGAGCGTGGCGTGTTGCACGTCGCGGAAGCGTGAGCGTGAGAGCGCGCACAGTGAATGGATCAACTCCAAGAGACCCACCTGGGGCAGTGGTCTACACGTGAATGCAGGAAAAAGCTCAACTATCACCAATGACACGGCCTTGTGAACACATTTTTGCGTCACTCGTAATGCTTGTGTTTTTTTGGAGCTGACTCTTCTCCAGAGCTCTCTATGCTATGGACCGTGGCCTAAAACTGTCAATATATATTTAAAACAAATGTGTTATAAGACAATGGTTTTGTTACTTCGATGTGTTTCTAAACGTGCTATGGACATAACGTCACGTGATGCCACGTCCACTCAGATCTCACATGGAGCATCGCATCTCAAATGAGACGAGCTAATTCGGCGATCCCTTCAAATTGACCGCATCTTCCCACAGGCTTTACTCACAGATAAATGTTGGTCGGAATCCAGTTAAACTGATACTTTTTTATTTTAAATTTAATATGACGGTTTTTTTGCGCGGTTATATTTGTGCATAACGGGTAGAGACTACCCATGTACAATACCTGAGAAACCAAGTTAATCACAGATGCATGCAACCCGAATGTGAATCCAGGATCTCAGCTGTGGTGGCTCAATGCTCTGAGCCTCTGAGCCACCCAGGCACCTCGATTGTATAGGACAACGTTAATGACAGCAGTGTTGAGCGTTTCTTTCCCTAATTCCGTAGTGAATGGATACATGTGCAAATGAGCAAGAAAATATTCAGAAATGTTGGATTAAAACAAGCGAAATAAATAAATAAATAGATGTGCACACGGAGAGCCGAGGGGCCCTGTTGTTGGAAACAAAGCGTTACTAATTGTGGTGTTAATTTAGGCCTCTTTCTGAATGTAACAACTGCAAAATTAGATGCATATTCATCATTGTACCATATTTGTTTTACGCACGCATCGCACGAAAAAGTATATCGCTGTTCCTCGCACACAGCATGTTAATGCTTAAGTGCTTTCAAGAAGTACATTTCATCACATGTGTCTGCTGGTTGCTTACTATTAATAATACAGCTATTTGCCGATGATGCAAAGAAAGTACTGCGCGAAGTGAATGTCTTAAAATAACGAACATTGGAACAACGTTCATAATTGTACTATATTTATAACTGTTAAATTATCCCTGCAGTATGAAGGACAGAGTGAACTACGCTGCACCAGCGTTGCGAGCTTATTTACTTATTACTTACAATGCCGCACACAATTAACATGCAAAGGTAGAGGCGCAGCCCTGAAATTGCTTGCTCACGCCACTGCTGACAGAAGGGAGCTCTAGGTTTATATCTGTTGAACTTCATTCGCATCGTACGTATTCAACCGCGCTAATCCGAGGTGCGGGGGAAGGACTACAAACTTAACACAAAAAGCTGTTAACAAAGCAACGAGTTTTCAATCTAGATTTAAAAGTGCATAGCTCCGGTGGCTTCCTCATATCGGAAGGGAAAGCGTTCCTTGATATTTGGTCGACTCTTCCACGCTGGCCACATGTGTTGGAAGAGGAGCAAGTACCCACACTTTAACCAACCACCCAGCCAATCGACTGAGTGTGGTTCACCGAGCCGTCCTGCTGGGTGGGATGCGTTGCTTATTTATGCTTCCTCTTCCCTAGAAGATATGTCACAGTTGGGTAGGCGACTTACACTGGAGCAGCACTGACGCATTATCAACAGAGCTGATAATTTTTAAACACGTGGCAAGCGTCAGGGAGGTAACGCCAGTGCCACGATCAAATGGGCCGAGAGATGAGAGTGCTCGTTTTGGAAAATGTGGCCGTTTATTTAATCGGTGGGCCGTAACGAACGTTTTTACTGCCGTTTCTGCTTTGCCAGTGTTGGCAGCGTTGCGCCTTGCACTTAAAGCGCTGAAGCAAGAGTTGCGCTCACTGCAGCAGCAGCAGCAGCATCAGCAATGCAGGGCTGTGATCTCGCATTTTGCTGCAGTGCAGCATTCTCACACGGGGTGGAAAAAAATTACGCCAAGCCATTGGCTATCAGTGCCCTTTCGATTCAGCACAATTTTCACATCGAAGCCCTAATCTTAACGACCGCAATTTAGTGCCACAATTATCTGAAGCATTAACCCTGCATCTAACCCTTTGCATGCACCCGTAGGTTAACGCCAATGTTGATTCGCAATGCCACGCGTTTATATCTGTCCATTTTTTTGCTGTCTTTGCATGGCTGGGACAGTAAAATGCCCTTTCTGGAGCTGGTTATGATTTTGTAAACTCTACAAATCTTAATCGTTACAAAACTTTACCGAAATAAATCCGCCATAGCCTTCGTGGCCCACATGCCTCACCTGATATCTAACGTCACCTAAATAGGACAATTAAAAGCCATTCTTTTTTTACAAAACTTAAACTATTCAACTATGTTAATTTGACCAGATAAGGCCCCATTGAGCTATGTAGCTCTTTTTCAGAAGCGACCTGGTCACAAATGATAGCTCAACAAAGTGGCTTTAATGGAGAAATGTATATCAGCCAAATACTCGAAACGCATGCTTATAAATGTGGAGGGAAAACCCGGAGGACCGAGAGAGAAAATTCACGCGACCACGGGGAGAGAGAGACAGTGCAAACTCCAAAAGTACACGTGTCAAAGTCGGTATCGAACCCATGAACTCCTGTATACAGGCGAGGTAGTTAACATCTCGCCACCGTGGCCCCCAACAACAGAGCGGATACAACACCCCCCCCAACCCCCCTGCCCTGGGGTGCCAGCGGAACTCGTGACGGTGGAACGCGTGCGAAGCCGAGATCGGCGAAGGAAGTGTGGTGTGGCGTGCGCAACGGGCGTACCAGAGAGAGAACGGTGTCGTTAGGGCCCAGGGTGGTTGCCACTGTTACCGTACCGTTCACAAAATAGTTGACTGCGAAGGAGAGGAAGGGGTGGGGGTACGAGACAAGATGCAACATAACGGCGGCAGGCTTTTCTTAACAATTTAAACACACACACAAATTGTTCGTGGTCTAATGTCTAATGAGCACATCAGAATGTTACATAATAACGTAAGACATGTAACAGCCCTTTTGTCAATCCACTGCTGGATTAGAGCTTCTCCACGCTCTGTGGGTCACGGCAGTCGTTTGACCCTCCTTCACCAAGGTGGTCGCAGCAAGTTGGTGAAGGCGGGGAGTATGGACAGGGATACAAATATGGTAAAACTACGGATTTTGCAGCACTGCCCACTACTGCTCACCACGTAGATCTGCAGCTGCAGGCTACAACAACGTGCTTTATGAACGGTGATCACCAATCCAAGTGCTATCTAGGCCCAACCCTGCTTAGCAGCGATTATAAAATCATAGAATGAATAGCAATTTTATACAGGGGGAAGCATACCACTGCACACACGTGGTATGTTCAAACAAATTGAGTTCTAAATGGAAATACTCTAACTCAGTACATGCAGCTCAGAATGTAAAGCATGCAACATAGAATGCTCTAAGGACCAACATAAGCACTGGATGTCCTAGGTCTCAGGATGCAGGCACAATGATGGCTTCTGCATCTCAAGCACCAAATTAAACTTAATGCACTTTACTCTCAGCTGCAGCAAAGAAGTTTTAAAAATGTTAACTCAAACAGATTGTTCTCCTCTCGGGACGTAATAAAAAAAAGTCTAAAGATTCCTTTTTTCTAAAAATATTTTACAAAAAACTGAATTTCAAATTATTACAGTCTGTCCGAGATGCCTGTTCACATCGCCATGATCGCAGGCAACCCTGGATGGCACCGGGAGAGAGGGTTGCATTGCGTGGCGTGTATGCTTGAGTGACTCTGCATAGGCTGAACGCGGACGAGAGACACAAAGACACGTACTCACTCGTGGTACACAGCAGCGCATGTTCACGCAAGGTGGACGGGGCAAAGAGAAGAGAGAAAGAAAGAAAGAAATCATTGCGTGAGAGTTGAGAGCACGGATGAACTTCGGTGAGAGAACACGAACGCCAATGCGGGTAAGAAAAAAACTCGGTAAGAAAAAAAAACCCTCAAATATTTCAAGAGCCGCAATGCACGTGAATATACGTGACGGTGGTCCTGACTAGATAACGCGTCACGAAGCAGCAGTACTTAAAGAGCCGCGTGCGCCTCCGGATCAACGGGCCGCTGACAGCTTGCCTACGCAAATGTGGCGGCTGCCTGGCACGTATGCACGCCTTGCTCCTGCCGTCACGAAACCATGGCCGGCTTTGCATCTCGACAAGGACGCGAGTTTGAAAACAAATGAAGCTACGCGCAAAATAAATACACTGGCCAGGATGGCGCAAGCGCTCTCGCGTAACACGTTGGCAATAAAGAATTGCAAGTTTAGATTGATGGTACAAGAGTGGAATGAATATTTGATCGTGTCAAATGTATGATTTGGAATGCAATAAATCTGTTGAAGTTTTTCAAAGCACGCTCGAGAAAAATATAGGGAGCAATGTGGCACAAGCTAGGTGGGGATTTTTGCAAGGTACAATAGGTTCGGATATAAAATATAAACAGACAGGTTATCTCTAGGAATGCTTATTTTTGTAATTAAAACTGAAATTTTATAACAGCCCTCATAGGTAAAATGGAATATTTGAGATTTAAGTTTCTCTTCCTGAGTGAGAATGTATCCGTGTCTTGAATTGTTATAGCAAAGGTCAAATGTGGCACATTTGCACATTTATACCAAACCAAAATTATTATTTTTTATAAATAATAAAAAAAACTTATTAATAAAAGATAAGCCCAAAAATTACAAAAAGTGCACAAACCTACACATCCACTCAGGCACATTTATAACATGAGATAATAATTTGTAATACTTTTTTATCTAATGACTTACAAACAATTAAGCAAAAAAATCAGCTGGGCAGATACTGTGGAGTGGAGAACGTCTCCCTGTGCAGAGTGAGCATCACCACCTCCCCACTTCGCCCTCCAGAGTGAGCCCCAACACAACGCCACTGTTCGCCGGTCAATTCTCACTGAACATTTTTATATCTTCCAGGTCTGCCGGTAGACCGGGAGGTGGCATGTGACTCGTAGCCACAGCCGTAGCGAGGCGATTACGACTGTGGATGCGATGCCCCAGCAGATGCGGATATAGTTTCTGAGGTGAAGTTAAACATCAAAGGTGCGGCCCTGCAACGTCTTGTTCAACGCCACTGCCCGTGGAAGAGCTTGCACTCGAGCGATGTCGAGAGAGTCCTCCCAGAGAGTACTTTGGCCTACTCTATCCATGCTGGCCAGATGTCTTGAAAGCGGTGTGAGGTGCTCACACTTTTTACTCCCAACACACGCGACCTGCCGATGGCCTAGCCCTGGCGTCGCCGCCGTTCACACCGCTAGGTGGCCAGGAGCAAGTGTGGAGCGGATCTAAGAAAAAAAATAACAACACATCGTCGTTGCAATCGAATCGGATTGAATCGTATTGAGTCGGCGACCTCCGTATCTCTGCTGAAACGTAAGCCCCTGCACGGTAGCGGGTCATCCCCGGGTCAGCGACGAGTGACGCGGGCAACAGGTGCGTGTGGAACGAACAGCGCCTACCTGGGTCTGGCGCCTGGCAGCTGCAGCTGTAAAGTGTGACGTAGTCGGGCTTGTAGTCCAGGTTGATGGGGTAGTAATTGAAGAGGCCGAGCATCTTCTTGATGGCGTCGTAGATGAAGATGAAGCTGATGAGGGCGGAGAAGCCCTCCTCGGTGAAGCGGGTGAAGTACTGCACCAGGTAGGAGGCATCCGTCGCCACTAGAATGAGGCTCATGAAGGCCGACCACAGGCCGATCCAGAGCCGGAACTCCAGATAGTCAAAGTCGTTCTCCCTGGATGGACAGGGATGAAAGAACAACAAAAAAATCCCCAAATAGGTGCCGATGAAATATTGTGCCCGTTAAAGTGTTTTCTCTTGCACACGTCTCGAGAGGAACGTCGGCTCATTTGTCTGATTTTGAAATGGGACATTTTCACGTTCTGGTCTGAAGATTGCCCTTTAATGAGAGAGAAAAATTACCAATTCACCCGAGTATAAAATAACTCATCACGTAGATAAAAAGTGTGCAGGCTGGAAACAAAAAACTAATAATACAAAAGACAACGTTTTCATGTACAGCCGGCATTGACTGTAGGGGCAATTCAAATCAAGCACCTAATACAGTTGAAAAGGTGCATGAGGGGGTGATATGGCCAAGTCCATATCTAGTCACCTTTGTCTCACCAGTGCTGCTGTTTACGCACAACACACCATCTACTAACCATTCAAGGCTTAGTCGACCTAAGAGAGACACAGAGCCACCCGCTACTGATGCCAGCTGTGGCCGGGACGCGTGCGCGTTCACGTGCATGCAACAACCGCTCACTTGCTGAAGTTAAAGAGGAGTCTCTCAAACACGAGCACGGGTCCCGTGCTGCTCAGGATGATGAGCGGCTGCCCGGCGAACAAACAGAACACAGCGCCAGACAGAGCCGTGCCCAAGAAGCTCTCCAGCACGCCCTGGGGAAATAAGGCACGAGCACAACAAATAAAACCCAACGCAATGTCATTTTTATTTATGTTCGTGCAGAGCATCCCCGGTCACTTCATGTAGAAACACACACACGATCTCATGAAAGCCGTCGCCTGATTAATCCAGCCCCCAAAATATGTTAACTCAAACAAATATGCATTTTAAGTTCAATTTAAAAGATTTTATCATGCTACTAGCATTCCTGATGCGACTTGGAACAGAGTCCCAGAAACAGGGAGCATCCCAACGGAACGCCCCTTGACCCCTCCCGAGTTCGGACGACTTCCTCGGAACCACCAAGAAGAGTTCAGCATTTTGAACTCGGCGGTTGAAATGTTGGAAGCATAATTCATTCTGTACATGACGTTTTCCAAACCGAAAAGCTTGAGCGATATTCAACGGCGCGTAACACAGAATCGTTGGAAATGATCGCTGCTGAGATGCTGGTGAATGCCTGGGGTTTTCAAATCTTCATATCATGTGTGTCGACAATGCCATGAAAGGCACATGGAGTTTTAGAAGGACGAGCCTCATGCAATATTAGGAAGCCACTGGAGCTATGCAATTTTTAATCTCAATTGAAAACTAATTTCCTTAGAACTAATATTGTGTTCAGTTTGTTGTCCTTCCCCTGTACCACCGATTAGCATGGTTGGCTACCCACAGTGCGAGATAAGTTCAGCATACGCACATACAATAACATCTTTATTGTAGCAAGTGTGTGTCCGTGTGTGCTTATTTAGTTTTATTTACCCAACTCAAACTGGCCATTATAATGATTTAATATTAGATTATACCGTTATAGGCAGCTTATATATGTTGAAAGCGTATATGTTCTAATTCTGCACAGCATCATGGGAAACAACCACAATGCATTGCAGGCAAAGCCAAAGTACGTTGACAGCAATGTACTTGTGACATACAGCTCAATCACAATTTTAAATAGATGAATCAACAAGGCAATTTTACATCAGCGTGTCCTTCTTTATATGAACAGTTTCTTTTTAGTTTTAAAACCACATTAGGGTTTGGAGCTGTGCAGTCACGGATATAAACTGTTGTGCCCTCCATAAAAAGAGGAATGGAAGAGTATAAAGCCTTGACAAACAGCATCATCCCAGGCAATTGGAATTTCTACCAGCTTCAAAAAGAAGAATTGCATCCCAGTTATATGTTTACTAAACCGCAACACCCTAGACGTAAACAAACTTTGCAGAGAATCACGTAAGCTGCACATCTACACCGCCAACTACTTTCGTCAGCATTTAAGTTCTCCTTCAACTGAACGAGCAGCGTTCTTGCAAACGCTTATTCCCAGCTCTCACGCGCAATAAATGTGCTACATCCTTGTCACCCTCGCAGCCGTTCCAAATTGGGGACATTTATCTTATGAACGCACGAACTGTCAAGTGAGCGTCTTTGCATGGCAGGGTGAATGTGCATTATCAGAGGCAGCCAAACACAAGCCCCTCGTGTGTGTACAGTCGCACAAGTGCTGTGGCGTGAGCGGATATTGTGCCGTCAATGGATCATGCGACAATTCCTGTCCCAGGTGTGTTCACTCTTCTCCCTGCAGGTGAGCAGCGGTGGTAGCACGAGGCGCAAGCAAACGAAGCGAAAGGCCTGATTCGTGTTCACGAAACAAGTAAGATTTAAATATCATCGCAACAAAAAACTCAGATTTTGTAGACAAATGGGAAAAAAAACTCAACTTATTAATAAAGTTGCTGAATATATCTTTCTTGACATTAATCGAGGAACTTTAGTATTTCACGTAACTGTGATGCAATTAAGTTACACAGCTTATCCGGGAAAACACATTCCTGCGGAGGGAGCTGGTAGGAACGTTGGGTTGCTCGGTCAATGGCCTGCAGGGTCAACGGCGGCGTGGTGTATTCCGCAAATATGCCCGACTGTGAGGGCGGGCACAAGCCGGCATGAGTAGCTTAAACGTTGAGTTTTATAAGGGCACCACGGGGTGACCAGCCCCTCCCCACCCAGCACCTCCCCGCCTTCCTCACCCAGCCCCTCCCCAACCTCCCCTCCCCACCCAGCCCCACCCTCCCCACCCAGCCCCTCCCCACCCTCCCCTCCCCACCCAGCCCCTCCCTCCCCACCCAGTCCCTCCCTGCACGACGGACGGACGGACGGACACAATAATACCCTGTGGGCTGGTGTAACCAGGAGGTTCCTACCAGTATAACGTTTTCAGTAATGTGGTGTATACAAAATAACGTCTGCTTTGGGTTCCCAATGAGCTGCCACCACCACAGGTGAAGAGGGGAGGTGGATGGGTGGTGAGAAAAAAAAGGTAAAGGTGCAGCCCTGCAATTGCTCTCGTCACTGCTGGCAGAAAGGGCTATGTGGGTCCATGTTAGCCAGGCGTGTTGGAAGAGGGTGCGCGTACCCACACTTTATCCCACCATATGCGACCTACCGATTGACCACCTTTGGTTTTAACCATTTATACTCCAGGGTGGGACAGAGGCGTGATGGAAATTTGATAAATGTACACCGTTGCTTCAACTGCTGCGCCAGGAGATGGCATTAAACTGGGCACCCGCTAGATTGCAAGTCCAATGTGCTCACCATGACACCACAGCATCTCCCGGAGTAGTGAGAAGTATTACTGTAGCAGCCTCTATTTAAACTGGGGGCGAGAGAGCCCGTATCCCTTCAGAGAGGGGAACCTGCAATCACCGCCGTAATTATTGTCGACTCACGGGGGGGGGGGGGGGGGAGTGGGGTGTGGGGACGCGGTGTTCCATGTGGGTCAGTTTCAAGGGAGCGAGCCGGATTGTCACATTACCCCGGGGCATGGCGGTTATTGCTGTAATTAATATAACCGCTCTCATGCCGCTGTTGACTCTCCGGGTGTACGCTTGATCAATATTGAGCGTGCTTCTTAGAGTTACAGGCCAGCACAGGACAAGCAAATATTGGGAGGTCGTCAATTCCTGTTCTGAGAAAGTGCTTTTGAAAACGCATTTGTCATCGCACGGGGCTGTTGTGGATTTGCTGTCCATATCAAAGCTTGCTGATTATTGAGATTGATGTAACACGCAGCAAGGACACACTCGGATGTCATTTGTCGAGGCGACACAGAATTGGCAAACACAGTAATTGACGAGAACATTTAAACGCTGGTCCGTAGCTAAGCACTGCATGAGCTGAACAGTGAAACGCTCCGGTAGTCTAATTCAACCCGGTTCATAACGAACTCTACATTTGGGGGGAATGAAAAGAAAACCCTCAGGTTACCAGGTTCTTAGTGCAGTGGTTGGCACACTTAGTGCAGTGGTTGGCACACTGCACTAAGAATCTGGTGACCTGAGTTTGATTCCGGGCCATGGCTCACATGATAACTGAACCAGTCCTGGTGGCCGTAACTGCACCGTCCCACACTGACCAGCGAGGTGAAGTATGGTCACACAACCCCCGTGACTGCGTGGGACGTCTGCAACCAACGGCGGACAAAGGGCTGTAATTTATTCTTATTTTAATTAAAAATACTGTTACGGGACACACTCTGACTTAATTAAAGGGAATTTTATTTGCAACATTATCCAAAACAATTCATTAAGTAGGATATGTTTATATGATTATTATTGGAGGTCAGAGATAGGTCAGCCATTATTTAATTACATGAGCGTGAATCAGATTATTTAATATTGAAAGTGGAGGTCAGTGTGCGAAGCATTAAGTGGGCATTCTCTTCCTGCTATCACATCAAAGCAAAGATAAGGTGCAAATGTTAAGACCCTTTCATCTAATGGGCAACACAGAGACAGCCAAGCTTGTTCCAAATAATGGATCCAGAAATAAAACTTTTATCTGCAGCCAACACACAAAACATCGTGTGGGCTTTCACGGTTGTGCTGTACGGCCCTCGGATGTGTTATCAGATCGTAGCGCATTGTGTTGTTCAGCACGGTGTCCAACGTTTTGCTCCATGTGCTGGTCCTGTTGGAACTG
Source organism: Lethenteron reissneri (assembly GCF_015708825.2). Classification (NCBI taxonomy): domain Eukaryota; kingdom Metazoa; phylum Chordata; class Hyperoartia; order Petromyzontiformes; family Petromyzontidae; genus Lethenteron; species Lethenteron reissneri. The sequence continues at coordinate 2,613,979 of NC_083812.1, forward strand.
AACGGAGCCATTCAGTTTCTGTGGAACTACTACTCGTTGTTGTGTGTATTTTACCAGCTAGGGCCCACTGAGCTATGCAGCTTTTTTTCAAAAGTGACCTGGCCGTAAATGATAGCTCAACGAAGTGGCTTATCGTGTCAGAATTTAGAGCAGCCAGATGCTCTAAGCGCATGCTTCTAGAAAGCGTCCAGGACGTCGAGCGAAACGTCTGACATCGTGCCAGACAATACTTGGTACAACCCGAACAAACACATCGACGGGTGATGGTATAATGTATTTATGTTGAACTTCTTTCGCGCCGTACGGAGCGAACTTTGCTAATTGCATCAACTTTGTCCAACCGTTCGAGCCATTCGCTCCATCCTCCTGTCTCCTGCCACAAAAGCACCGTGACATTGGCTGGATTGTCATGCCGCCTTTCGAATTGCGCAATGATGGTGGCTGTTGTTGCTTTTGTGCGGCGCATGTCCAGAGTGGGAGTGGCGAGCAAAAAACCGAATAATCTAAAACATTACGCAGCCTCTGACCTTTGGGAAATGCGTTAAAATACGTTTGCCTCAATAATTCGCATTGGCTACGTGCATTCCTGGCGGGTACAGAACAAACGTTTACATTTTATTACGTTTCAGCAAAATTTCACACAGTCTTAGATTACATACGCTTGGGTTAGTTTGCGCTCGACAAACACAAGTCCAAAAAGCGTAGCTCTGAGGTTGACTTAAGCGAAAGTTCACTTTGAGTGTACGTCCATCTGATATGTTGACTCCCTCATCGTCACCACTGTTATCCGAGGGCGGCCCTCCCCAAAGAGAGTCTCTCCCCGGGGACAATGAACCACGTGGTCCACTTTACAGCAAGCCACGTGGTCCGGCTGGCTTGGTCTGCAAAGGATGCTGTGGAGAATCTGGGCAGGTCCCCCTCGTCCGGATTACAGAGCGAGCCAACTCACTTCCCATGGGTCATGGGAACGTGGCCAAGAGAGAAGGGTTTGGCTGGTGTTGCGTTAGCAGGAGCTCTTGCCTGCATGTTGTCCGTGGCATCCCCCAGCAAGCCGCCAAACGTGATGGCGTTGGTGATGGTGGCCAAGTAGATGAAGAGGGTGGCCGATAGCGACTGGATGCTCAGCGCGTCGTAGATATCGCTGCAGAAAAATGGCAACTTCCTCTTGATGTCCTTGAACAGGCCACCGAATAGCCTGTAGAGAGCACATGGGCAAGACACGTGTTTGTACAGCGGTTCGTTTAATAGGCAAGTTTGTGTGTGTATATGTGATAACGTGTGACACATAAACACGACTGAACGACACAACTCAGAAGACAAATGCGTTCGGGCGTTGTTCTGGTCACCCACCCGCTCGCGTGCCGTGCCGGCCTTCTTCGTAGGTGCTCGCTAACAGCACTTGCCCCAAAAAGTATGTTTTGGCCCAAGCGGGGGACCTTTGTCTTTGTTTGCATGAGCATGCTGGTGTGCGTGCGGCTGCCCAAGTGATGGAGCTCGATTTGGGCCTCTGGAATGGTTATGAATGCCCCTGCCCCTCGGAAGTAAACTTCCTAAACAACAAAACGACTCTTGGTCAAAGTAAAGAATTTTTTTGTTGCGCTGGCAGACGCATTATGCATATTGGCGATGCTCTCGAACAGCGGTAAACATTATATAATATGTAACTACGAGCGGTAGTGACGACGATGAGTATAATTAGTGGCTGAAGAAGATTAATACATAACAATGAATATGTTTGATGATGTCATAGATAATAGAGTGGCAATGGTGCTGACAATTGAAATTATGCAGTTATAATGATGATGGTGATGTAATAATGCTATGACGATGACCAAGACAGTGATGATGCTGCTGATGATGATGCTAATTGTGATGATCATTGCGTCATCGTAACAATGGTGACAATGGGGTGGTGTTACCGTCCCGTGCGCTGCAGCTCCTCCCCGGTGCCGTGGCCACCGCCACCCCCATCGCCACCACCCCCATCGCCGCCCTCCTGCGGAGCGTCCCCATTGGCTCCCGACTCCATGGCCGAGAAGTGCGACTTCCTGCGCGGAAACCAACGCGGTCGTTAACTCGTTACATTTGTTAAAGAGGAGCAGATGTAAACCTTGCGCATTCATTCTCTCCGGCGTTGCCGACGACTTTCCCCCGTTGGTGGTCTCTCCACCGTTAGTCTCCACCACCGGCCATCATCCCTCCTATCGATCTATTCTCCCCAAGCCCACTTGCTTATTCTGAACCCTTTCCCATTCTTCCGATTCCATCCCGATGATGTATGTTGTACGTCATCGGAACGGAATCGGGAAGAGAAACTAAAACTAATGAACTTCATCAGTACGTCTTCAGGTCTGAAGATGTACCGAGGCCCCCACAAGGCCATGCGGGAGGGCGCGTGGCACAGTTTGGCGCCAGCTTACATACAGTGCGGTCGTTTCGCTACAGTTCTCTGCGGGAAGTCTTTAAAAAAACGGCGCTATGCCTCTCTAAATAAAATTCACGTGAACCGCTGGCGCGTTCCTAGATTCAGCAGTGACCGGGACACACCCTGCAACTTGCAGACATCTTGGAAAGAGAAAGGGTTAACAGTCAATGCGATGTCTCTACCTTGTAATTGGTGTCTGACCCAAGTGCTCCTCTTTCCATGTATCAGTGTAAATCCAAGCGTACGCCTCTTCAACTTCATTTTCACACTTTTAGATTTTTTTCCATTTCCTCTGTCAGTGTCCATTTCTGAACCATGTGTCCATGTCTGGACCATTCCGCAGAGCAGGCAATGTGCACTTTTCTATTGCTTCTCGTGTTCTCTCATCAAGTTCAGTTTCCCAAAAGCACTACAACCTGCTCTTGGTCACCATCTTTATTTCCCTCACTTGGAACCTGGTTCACCTTCAGCAACTGCTTTATGTACGTACATACTCTCACGCGGGTTATTTTTGTTTTTCAATTACTGTGCTTCTCATAGATACCTCCAATTGTTTAGTGGACTTGCACAGTCATTTTAACAACCAACAATAAAATAACTGCGGGAAATTATACGAGAACTTGATTTAAAAAAAATAAGAAGGTTTGAAAAGTGTTGCTTCAAGGTAAATGAGAAGAAAAAAAACACATTCAAAAGACCGTAAACACTGAAAAAAATTACATTGAATTCCAGAGGTCGCCCCGACTGCGTTCATAACTCGGGGCTGCGATCACCGAGAGAAATAAGCCGCCATGTGACGTCTAAGCCAGATGGAAAAATGAAACAATCGTCGAAAAGCGCCGCGTAATGTCCAAATGCTCGTGCATTGTCTTTGATCCGAGCGGTTAATAGGCGGCTTCGATGTTTCTCGGAAAATTACGAAATGCAAAAAAACTTTGTATTGGCACGCAGCCCATGTTGGCTTAGGGGAGACGATGGTGGAATTCGTTGGTGAAAACTCGAATCCTCGTCGAGTCCCAATCTGGCTGTTGTATACTTTTAATGATATGGTTTACAAAAAATCATACCATGCAAGCAACGCACACGTCGGAGCGCCAGTTGGCATCGGGCACGGGTGGCGGTGGTGTTACAACGGTCAAGCGAAGTAATCGAACGCAGAAAGAGGGGCCGAGGGCCACCCTCCCCCCCCCCCCAAAATAACTACAGCACCCCTAAGTGGGGGGACGCCATCATCAAACCTCCTCCGTGAGGCGCCCACCGTTTTTCGGGTGAGGGCAGCGTCTTGGGGGGCTCGATGCGGATGTTGGGGTCCCACTCTCCAGGCGGGAGCACGATCACCTCGTCCAGGAACTCGTCGATGCCGGCGATGAGGTCCTCCCGGTCGCGTGCCTTGTACGCCACGTCGTGGAACACCTGGCGGGGGGCAACGGCGGCGTGAGAAGGCGCCGGCGATCGGCGCGCAATAATTCCTCCCCCACCGTACAACTAGCTTGGCACTGGCGATTGAGATCGATTTATATATTTCAAGCAAATCAAATACATTTCTTCGATTATGATCCTCTGGCTTGCGCAGTGAGGTACAGAGGAGATTCGCGAACGTATGAAGGTGCACTGCGGTGGGTCACGACGACTGGACTTTGGCGAACGCTGGCCTGGAGCAACTCGCTGCGTTCATGGCCGCGTCAAAACGCCGATGTCTGTTCCATCACAGCACCGGGGGACAGGTGACGCTCGGGCTCACCTCGTCGGACATGAGCGTCGCGATAGCTCTCCCGATCTCGTGGTACGACTTCGCCTTGCCCTTTGGCCCGAGCAAGATGAACAGAAACCTGGCAGGGGAAGAAATGGAAAGACGGACGACGAAATATGCCTGGCTCACTCTCTAATCCGCACCGCTTACTCCGGAGAAAAGCCATTAGCCGACCGTGGTTGGCATCGGCGCTGAAGGTACAGTCCTGCAAATTGGTTGCTCATGCTACAGCTGGCGGAAGGGCCTTCACTCGAAGGAGCTCTAGAAGATAATTGAGCCGACTTTTCCATGCTGACATCTTGGAAGAGTCTCAGGACAGCAAGTTAAACCGTGTGCAATCGGTTGCCTGAGAAGTATGAATGGGGAGAGGGAAGAGAGGGTTAGGAAACTGTAGCCTGGGCAAGCTGGAGGGGGTGGATGGATGTATGTATGTTGAACTTCTTTTGGACCGTACGAAGCCAACCGCGCTAATCAGAGGTGCGGGGGAAGGACAACAAACTAAACATAAAAATCAGTTTTAAAGAAATGAGTTTTCAATCAAGCTGATAATTTAAAAGTGCATAGCTCCAGTGGATTCTGAATACCGGAAGAAAGAGCGTTCCAGACGGCTGCAGAAGCGCATCCGAAAGCGCAGCGATGCGGTGGCCGTCTTTGTTCGACGGTTAGCCAAAAGCCGCCGCTGGAAGGATGACCGGAATTTGCGCGATGATGGTTTATTTTCCTTGACGACATCGGCAAGGTATTGTGGTTCATCTGTGGCAAGCGCTTTGTGCGTAGTTAAGTTGAGATGTGGTGAAGTTGAGTTGGTGTAACCCAACAAAAGCCCCTTACAGGGGGACCGTGCAGCGGAGAAGAGCTCCAGCGGCACAAGGTCAAAGTCTTCTGCAAGTCACGACACTCGAATCCATTCAAAGGATTTCCTCCAGGGCAATGTTTTTTTTACGCGTGTGGTTTTGTTTTAAGGAGAAGCATGACTAAACAATGGCCTGTGTATAAATAATGCACTCTGGGTCTTCTTAAGCGTAAATATAAATTATGTAAAATATTTAAAGTGCGGGTGGATTGACAGTGTCCACTGCCGGATGATGGCTTCCCCATGCCATGTGGGTCATGGGGGCCGGGGTTATTTGACCATACTTCGCAACTCCGTTCAGTGCTGGTTGGGTTGAAGGTGGGGAGCATACACAGTGCAGTACAACAACAATTTTGCATCATAAATGTTGCATCGTTGTCACAACATCATAAATAGATAATTAAATAGACATCATTTACCAGTGGGCTTAAATTCCTGCCTAATATTTCCTGGGACGCCAGGGCACTTGAGCAGGCGCCTGATTAAGCGGGCAGAGCCACAGCGAGAGGCATGGCGTACTGGACGTGGTGTGCCGGGCATTGAAAATATTTTCCACGTCGACCCAGCTGCAATGAATCCGCGATCGTTACAAAACGCGTTACATACCACGCTACGCATCGTGTTGCACATCGCATTGCGCGGTGGTACGACGGATGTGGGCGAAGCGGAGGGTCGAGTCGTGATCTTCCTTCTCTCGGGGGAGGGGGGGGGGGCAAGAGTGGCGACCGGGGAGCGCAGCGCGGAGCTGTCACTGCACTCGCCCATCTCCTCGCACCGGTGGAGCTTTACAAACACATCCCCGTCACCCCCCCCCACCCCTCTCATGGAGAAAGTTTGTTCTTGGCTCTCCTCCGGAGACGAAAGGGTCACGTGTTGCGCACCAGCAGCAGCGCACAAAAGCCTCCGAGTGGCATCCCAAATGCGGCCTCAATGTGTTACATGACCGCCCGATTGTAAAAAAAAGTATTTTGGCCCAAATTGAATGCTGTTATTGGAACTGGTGGCGGTGGCGAATAATGTTGAGTAATAACACTTTTTTGTTATGTGCCTGAGACTCCAATCTAGTGTATTGCCATTTTAAACAAGATAATGCAATGTCAAGAACATTATAATGCGAAATACTCTGCAATAGCCATGTAGCACTAAACTATTAAACCATAACAAATATTCGTTGTTTTAGCAGGTAAAGCCCACTGAGCTATGTAGCTCTTTATCAGATGCGACCTGGCCACAAATGCAACATTTTAGCCAAGCAATTCAGAAAAGTAAAAGCAGGACAGCTTGCTCGATAGGTTGATAGCCAATGGACAAGACTGGTGACAGAATGGCAGCATTAGGAGAGAATGCATCCGAGATGGCGATCACTGGCGAGACGTAGCGATGGCATCGGGTTTGTGTGCGGGAGAGTGAGATGGATGGTAGCAGCACTCCAATGAGGAAGGCGATGGCTTCTGGAGCCCATCTTCCATGAGTGGATAGACAACGTCTGATGATGACGATGATGAGCCATTCAATTCCGGATGCACCACTCAGTCTCCTCCCCATTCTGTGCATTGGCACAACTCGCAGGATCAAGTGCCGGGTGCAATTGGCAGCAGCTCGGAATGTCCCACACGTATCAAAGCTCTCGTTCTCGCATGCCACGTTCTTTGTGCCTTTTAAATTCATTCGTTTGGTCGACAGTACAAATCACAATGGCCTTTTTGTTATTGTGAAAGCTGGCACTGCCCGGCATGTGACCACGTAACTCCAACCTTGGCTGGCTCCAACGCCTGTCTTTCCCTAAATCCTCTTTAATTTGAACGTAATTCAGACACGAGGATAATGTAGCGTAAATAATAACGCGCACCGCGGAGAGCCAGAGAGCGCGATCGAATTCCGCGTCGCAGCGCAACGCTCGCTGCCACGCAAATAAACAGACATGTACTATCACAATATCAAAATGCACGCGCGCAGCATGGTGTTACATTGCAGGCGAGGGGGACAAAATGTCTAAGGGGGGTAAATACAAACACCAGTGCAGGATTAATAATTGCTTCGTTATGCTCTCCGTGTTGAAGCTTTAATGTGTCCGCCAACGTAACAGTGGCGTTAATGAATGGGCGCTTGCTTGCGTTTCATTTGGTGAATCTAAAACAGCTGCACTGCAAGCTGTAACAGGGCTCACTTTGTGCTGTGGTGATGGGCGACTGTGGCTCACGAACAATGTGCATGTTTGTACAATGTACATGTGTGTACATGTACATTATGCATGTTAGTGCATGTTCAGACCTTTTGACATGCCACTGCTGGATGAGGGCCCTCCCACACACCCTGCAGGTGATCTGGCTGCATTTCATCGGCATGCTGGTCAGTGCAGCTGAGCAATAGTGAGGATCATAGGTGTGGCAGCATAGAAGTACAGTACCAGAATTGAATATGCTGCACAATCCCTCTGATTGTCCACCACACAGTCTACACCACAGGGTTATGTGTGGTGTTCGCCCATGTGACCACTGTCCAGGATCAACAACTTTGCTTAGCTTCCGTGATCTGACGAGGTTGGGCACGTGACATTATTGATGATTTGGTCACAGGCAATGGAAAATGTTCAGGGTTAGGTTGGGAATTCGTCTCTCAGCATAAACATTAAAAACAAATGTGTCCATTAGCCTACCGATCTACCGGACAAATGCTTTCCAACAGGAATTGTTTGGACAGGCAAACTTTGGACCGGATTTGACTCCCCGGGGCTCATGAGTAGAGTCAGGCACATTAAACCATTGCTGCACTATAAGTGGCTGTGTGGCTAAGCAAACAAACCGAGCCAGCACTGCTGAAATTGTGAATTAAAATCCCATGTTCCCACCCGAGATAAACAGGGATCAAAGAAATCAAGAGCGAACCATTAAATCGTCTGGAAAATAACGAAAAACAACATTGCATTTAGGTAGCTTCTGTTTAACACGTAGGCTCACGTGACCAATATCATCATAGGTAGCTTCTATCAGCACAAAGGTCCCACAGGCCACGATGTAGAGGACATAGAGAGAAGGACCAATGGAATTATATTATTGTGTAACTGCTGCCCATGTTACATCACACTGTGTTTACAGCGCCTGTGCTAAACATCACCATGCATTGAGTGTCCCCATTACACTTCTCAGTGGTCCAAGTGTTCCTGTTGAAGAATTATAAAGTAGCCTCGACTGATGCACCAGTATATATCATGCCCACTGAATCATGCCAATCCCTCTGTTCGTTTCACTTCACAGCTGTGAAGTGAAACATTTTACTCTCTTATTCTTAGGTTTTATCGGTAAAGTCACGTAGGTAAAACATTAAAATTAATTTAAATTTTAGGTAGGTAAAAAATTAAAATTAATTTAAATGTAAATTTTTTTTTACCTACGTGACTTTACCGAAAAAACCTCAGAATATGAATCCTTGCAGTCACGAAAGCTTCAAATCTAGAATTTTACTCTCTGCTTTTTAACAATGCAGCCAGGTGGCTCAGGAGGTAGCACGGTGGGATGACACTGCTGAGATCCGGGGTTTGAATCTGGGATTTAGTCCACCCGTGATTAAACTGGGTTCACTACTCACTGTGTGAGCTCAGAAATGGTAAATTTACCATCGTGATGCCAAGAGAGCAATTTGAAATAAAACCCTCAACAAAAAGTAAACATCTTACTTGTTATATATATTTTTGTATTGGTAATGTGATCCAACTTGCGTGTTGCATGCCAAGGAGATTATTACATCCCAGGATCATTTAGAGATGGACTGGGCAGGCCTTCATGCATAAACACATTCCTGCGGAGGGAGCTGGTAGGAACGGTGGGTTGCTCGGTCAGTGGCCAGGGTCAACGGCGGCGTGGTGTATTCCACAAATATGCCCGACTGTGAGGGCGGGCACAAGCCGGAGTGAGTAGGTGAAACGTTGAGTTTTATAAGGGCACCACGGCGTGACCAGCCCCTGCCCACCCAGCCCCACCCCTCCCACCCCCCACCCAGCCCCACCCTCCCCACCCAGCCCCTCCCCACCTAGCCCCTCCCCACCCAGCCCCTCCCTGCACGACGGACACAATAATCCCCTGTGGGCTGGTGTAACCAGGAGATTCCTACCAGTATAATGGCTGACAGTGAATAGCAACAACTATCAGTAATAACAACTATCATAATAACTACTGTTATAATAACAACAACACGTGTGGCCGCGTGGGCCAAAAGTGTGTTGCACCGCCCGCGCTGCTCGCCGTCAGTGCCGGACTAAGGGAGTGCAGGGCCTGTACCATATGTTATAAAGGCGGGCTGAATAAAAAAAATACCCAAATATTAAAACGCATTTTTTTTTATTTGCATAGTAAAGTAATAGTATTTTTTCATGTGCTACACAGCCAGATAATACGACAATTCGCTAACCTTAAACACCCAGCCGTTAATTAAAGTTGAAGGCAGTATAGTACTACAGTAATAGAGCGAGTGCAGAATCACCAATTGATAGCTTGAAAGCATTTAGCGCGGGGCCCTTGAAAGTGCGGGGCCCGTAGCATCGTGCGGAGCGACTTTTGCTACGAGGATCATCCGCCGCTGCTCACCTTGTGGGCACGGGCACCTCCGTGAGGCTGCCCAGCATCACCGCTTGCTGCAGCCTCACAAAGGCCACCAGGGGCCGCTCCAGCAACTCGAGCTCCCCCACCAGCACGTTGCTGGCCTCCGCGTCCGGCGGGATCTTCTTCATGAACTTGTTGGTCATCTGCGGAGGGACAGGCAGGGGAGATGGGGGGTGGGCGCGTTGCTCGCGTCGCTTAAGCACTCGCCACATCCTTGCCGCGTTGTCACGCGTGGCGTGCAAGGCTCGGTAATTAAAACTGAACGTTGCGGCGTGCTACCCCCCTTGGCAGCATACGTGCGCACGCACACAAAGACAAAGATCTTCCGTATAGCCCGAACAGACTGTTGGGGCAAGTGCCGTTAGCGAGCACTTACGAAGGCCGGCACGGCACACGAGGGGGTGGGTGGCCAGTACCACGCCCGGCCGCGATGTTTACACACAGCACCAGGTACTCATTCGAGGCTGAGTCGACCTAGGGGAAGCGCAGGACCGGGTCAGATCATCGCCACTGGTATTGGCCGTGAGCGGGAATCGAACTCGGCTTGCCGGGTTCGAAGCGCAGCGTAGCGCTACCCACTACACTACCGCTCACCCCCCCCTCCCCCGCAGACGCACGCACAGACATACGCACACCCATCCTTTTGTTGGCACTGATAGTTTAATTAAAAATTGCCGTTTTAATTAATTGCAAAAAGATATTTGTTCAGTCCAATGGTTTCCAGTGACATTAATTGCCGGCATCACAAATCAATAGCCGGGCAAGGCGCAGTGCGATGTGTGGGAGCCAAGCCGAGCGGGGTCATCATCGTATCAACGCGGCATCGTCGGTGGAAACTGTCGGCAGCTTAAACCGCGTCCGACAACAGCGTGGCCTCCAAAGCGAAAGGATCTGTGCCGCGGCGTTTTTTTTGCTCGGGAGAATTTTTAGTTTTTCTCTCTCCCAATACGTCACATAATTAATAAGCGGCGAAATGGGTCGAAGTTTTCTTTTCAGCGAATTGAGCGGGCGCTAATGTGCGCGTGTGCGCGCGCGAGCACGCGTTTTAGCGACGCGTGCCAATAATTCAAGGGTACGCAGGGTCAAAAAGGGCCCTTCCCAGACTGGCGAGCATAATTTTCATGCTCCTATAGAATAATTATTGACTCGTTTGCGGGCTGAGGGAAAGGAACGCCCATTAGCGAGCTCGCTCGCAGAACAAATATGTCAAAGGTTGGTCACTTATTTCCAAAGTTGAAAGACTGAAAAAATTAGAGTAAAGTAAAACAGACGTCATGTGCTGACCCTGACTATGGATTCAAGTTTGGGCAATATATTTGCGTTCGAGTGTGTGCCTAATCTTATTTTCTTACCGAATGTCACCAAAGGCTTTGAATAGCAAACTAAAAGCAACAGTTATGGCCATTGCTTCACGACTCAACAATGAAGATTTCAACATTTGTATGAAGGTTCTTTGTTTACGTCCGTGCAATTATATTCCAATATGGCTATGAATTTTTTGTCGTGAGAAAAATACATTCATAGGAATCGGTGTTATGATCACCACGTGTTGGCAGACGACATGATAGGTGAACTACTTATGGTTTCCCTTCAGTTGCCTCTCATCCACACGAAGAGGCACTTGACCTCATCACTGACCCTGCGATAGAGGTTGCTTCTCGCATGGCAATGAAAGCTCACCTATTGTAACACCGCAAATCAGCACTGCAATTTGCCAAACCAAGTGAACATTACATTTATATCTGTTCTCTTTTGTGTGCAGTCACTGGTGACCCGGCTGAGAACGATCAACTCTCAACATTTGAGAACTCATTTTAAATCACAAGTGGCCAGAAACTAGATTCGAACCCAAGATATGAGCAGTGCTAGCTCTGTTCTGATGCAGTCTTAGCCCCAACGCTGCACTACAGGGCCACCGCGCACTGGGATAGATTTCACACCATGGTGTTGGTGACCGTCACAGCATTGACCGTTGAGGTAAGAAAAAATAAGACATCGTGGGAAGATAGGGGGAAGAAAAAAGAACACGTGCATTTTCTTGAGTGGTGTATCATCACTCAACTGATAAAAACATCCGAGAAGATTACGAGGACCTCAAAACGAAGGTGATTCTGGGAATCCAGAACAGGTGACAACCCGAGTTGCCATGCCACTTCGCAATTACCACAGACACCGTCAATTCAGCGAGCTCGTGGGGCATAAGAGAGGAGCTTTTACCTGTTCCTTTCCCGGCATGTCCGAAATGTCATTGAGACTTCCGATCCCAATACCCAGGCTCCTCCGGGAGAGACCCGGGCTGTCTGCGGGAGAGAAGCGTGACAGTGCACGGTGTACGGGGTTTTGCGGTCACCACCCAGCGCTCGCGCGGCACGCGCACCAACACGGCTCGCGGGCTCTGGCACGGCTTACGGCACCGGTTCGCACGCCGTTTGAACAGGAGCAGCCCAGGAAACGGAAGAGGAACGCGGGCGAGGGAGAATGAGAAAGCGCGCGGGCTTGGGGGGCGTTGCAGCGAAACCCGGGAGGGAAGTGGACGGGGTCGGGGTGGGGTGGCGGTGCCAGTGCACGGGGCAGCTCGTGCGTGCCTTGGGGAGAGGCTGGCAAGTGGAGGCACAGGGTGGTGGGGGCAGAGGTGGTTGGAGGGGGGGGGGCTCGTGCAGGAAGTGGTGGGAAGGAGGTGAGGGGGTTACGCGAAGGTGAGCAGGGCAGCACGAGGCAGCAGCGGCGGTGGAGTTTGTACACTTACTCAAGCGCCCAAGACTTTGGCTGTGCCGCAGCCTGACATCTTCAGTAGAGCGATGGAAATTAGCCCCAGGCATGGGACCTTGGCCTCGGCCTAACATGGCAATGTATGCAGATGTGTGTGTGTGTGTTGCCGGATGTGTGTGTGCGTGCGTGCGTGCGTGTGAATTGTGGTAATTGTGTGTGTGTGCGTGTGCAAGTGCATTTGGTATGAATGCAAATGTGCGAGTGCATATTTTGGCCAGTGAGCGAATGTTGAAAGTTAAGTTGAGGAAGTGTGCGTGTGAGCGATTGGGAGTGTGGGAGTGCAAGCGGCACGTACGATGGGACGGCGTGGTTTGCGCGGTGCGGCGTTGCGCGTGATGTGAGTGAGTCGTGATGCGATGTGGACAGGTATAGAATGCAGCACGTGAGAGTTGGGAATTGAAAGTAAACAGAGAGAAGGTAAAAGTTTTAGAAAATCACACGCGCTTGCCTCTCACGAACTAATAAAGGAAGTCGTGAATGTATAGATTAAAAGGCGATGGAAATGGGATGTACAATACATCCAGTGTCGCGCGACATGCATTTTGATTTTTTAAACTTACTACTGTACACAATTTCCACAAATGTTTGAATGGCGTGGTGTGAGTGTAAAAATACACCCCGAACCTTTATTACCAAATTCATTATGAATACTGCTGAAAGAATGGGTATTTTTGAAGACTGTTATATACATTTTTCTGCTATTAGTATTCATGACAAATATGGGCATCTTTTCTGCTTTACACTCCTGGCAAATGCAGCCTTGCATTTTTGTTTTTGTTTAATTCTACGTATTATGTATTGTTGTTATTATACCTCCAGGAACAACAGTCATATGATGGTGTATACGTCACAGTTTATATGGAGTGCTCGTACAAATAACAACTTGTAATGCAGCAGCATTTGTTTCATGCGCCTGATTGCCAACGAGACTCACAGGGTGGAAGCAGGTCCAGAGTTCGCTTTGCTTAAACAAATGCCGCACTTTCATATTATTTTGAAGGGCCAATCGGCCTTTATTTATACGGCGAGAGTTCTTTCATGAACGTAAAGTGTAAGGCTCAAAAATGTTTGCCCGTAAAACAAATCCACTGTACCCTCTTTCTCGTTTACCACAGCGAAGGGCAGATACACACGCACCGGGCCGACAAATGTTTATGCCGCCAAAATAAACGAGCTCAACCCCGTATGGTCTCCAACGTTACGGCAGCAAAAACCCCTTTGCCCGCTCATGCAAACAAAAGCGGTGTGTGAATGGGGCACCGGGCACCATTGCTCCACGTTGCCTCTGGGTTCTGGTAGCAAAAAAAAACTAATAAATCATTCGCAAGGGTACAAATCACCCCAGCATCGACCCGCACGCTCCCAAATACAAATCAATTGGTCACATGAGCTCAACGTTGGCTGTGCGGTGAGCCGGACGCGTGCGCAATGGAAGAGAAAGTTTAAATTTGGACTGGAAAAAAAGACTCCATCGGTGAGGGAGGGGTCCGTGCCCGCGCATTGAATAGGAAACGATTGACCGAAACCATTATGAAGGCTGCCATCTATTTTCACGTGGCCTTGCAGGAAAACATTTCCACGATAAATTGCAATTTTTTTTTATTTCTTCAGTTGTTTAGCTTTTTACAAAGCTCTGCCAACCCTGCTGCTGCTGCCGTGCCCAGGCTATCTTTTGATAAGAACAAAGGCAAATACCACGGGAACTTCCTAACGTTTGTGTGAAAGTCCTCTAATTTTCCCGCAGAATGTCACGCCTATGACCTCATCACCCCAAATAGGGCTGATCTCAACCGATCCCCAAGCTCGTTCGACCACTTCGAGATTGACTACTGCATGATCTGGCCTGGCAGTGGTGGTTCTTAAAGCCAAGACAACTGTGACCACATCACACTGAATGTGCCAACATCTCTTCAATTCTAGGAAGCTAAGCCTGGTTAGTGCGGGAATAGGAAATTGCCTGCAAAACCGCATGCCGTAGAATCGGGCTACAAGATGGTCAAAAGATTAAAATACTGCAAGGAACTCTTAAATATATATGTGTGCGGAGCTTGGAGTGTTTCCAACCTCGTATGTCAAGCATCGCAATGCAGGATTTTCCCGGAGCTCAGTCTCGACACTGATTGAGGATTCCCTGGATCAGGGGCATTGTTTTTATGATTATCAGTCGAGGAACCTGACAGCTGTAATTTGTGTGCTCTTCTCACAATCCTGTACTTGAAGCACTGCAAGTAATCGGCATTGTTTACGTAATGGAATGCAAAGACAATATGTATTGTGAGGTTTCTTCTTTATTCTCGAGAATTTCAAGAAAATCCGGCCAATAGAATTACATTACTGGGAGCATAAATTGAAAAGTTAGAGCAATTTAAACTTAACTATTTAGTCGTCCGTATCTGTTGCTCCCACATCCTCGTTGTCCATATCTATTCTATGTCTCCCGAACGTCTTCTGCCATTTCAATTCAGATCAATGAAATGTTTATTTGTTACGGAGAAAATCTCGTTCAGCCAGTTACCCAACCCGCACCTCCGAGTGAACGATAGAAGCGCGGCTCTGTTTGGCGGCCCTGGCAAATTTGTTCTAGCGAACGAGCGCCTGCCAGCCCCCCGCCCCCCTGCCTCCCCCTGCCCCCAGTGGTGCATCTCTCTTACTTGATCCCGACACGGACTTGCCGATGTCGGCCAGCGAGCGGAGGTTCGACTTCTTGGTCTGGTGGCGGTGACGGCGCAGCAGGGTGAAGGTGACCTGTTCACGCTGCTCGGGCCTCAGCAGCCCGTCCACAATCTGCCTCTCGGTGATGCACTCTGCAACGCCGCCACAGCAGAGGAATTCGGACACGGACGATCGTTAACGAGGTCCGAGCTTCAAAGGTGAGCGTGGTGAGAGAGGTGCGGCAATGCCATCTCTTGCTCGTGCCACTGCTGGCTGAAGGGCCTCCACAGCAAAAGGTGCTTTAATGAGCTTCGATTATCTTGACGGTATTTTAGGCTACTCTTCCACAACGGTCAGACATTCTTGGAAAAGGTGGGAGTACCTACACTTTACCCCCCACCCACCCACACCACACACACTTGACCTGTCGATTGACCCACTATGGTGTGCACATTTATACTGCTGAGTGGACACAGGCAGGTCAAATTTAAGAAACTTGCAAATTGTCGCAAATTGTTGCGATAATTGTACCGGCGACCTCTGCATTGCAAGTCCAGTGTGCGAATCATTACACCACGACGGCATTACACTTGCTCTCCACGTTTCATTTAATAGCCCAGCACACCACAATGGGTTCTCGCACCTGCGCACGGGGCAACTACATATTGACCTACTATGCTGCAAGCATAAGCCAGCGAAATCGCTGGTAACGAATGGCGAGGTAATTAACGGGGTGGACGGACCGATGATTTGTGGGAGGCTGTGGGCCTCCAGGTCGAGCAGCACCGTGCCGGACTGCAGGCACGTGCGCAGCTCAAAGAGGCTGTGCAGCGACAAGGTGGCCACGTGGGGCTTGCTCCAGCGCTCGCCGCCTTCCTCCACCTTCTCCTCGAACTTTAGCCACCTGCGGGGGCGAGTGGCGACAACGACGAGACCGTGAGCCGAGATCGTGGAGCTCTCGTTGCGCGCGTGTGCGTTGAACTTCCTTCGCACGGTACATAGCCAACCGCGCTCGTCGGATGCGCGGGGGAAGGACAACAGACTCAACACGAACAGCAGTTCCAAATGAACGAGGTTTCAAAGCAAGCAGATTTTAAAGTGCATAGCTCTAGCGGCTTCCTAATATCAGAAGAGCGTTCCAGACGGACGCAGAAGCGCATTTGAAAGCGCTGCGCGATGCCGTGACCACCGTCTTTGTTCGATGGTCAACCAAAAGGCGCTGCTGCTGCTGCTGCTGAGAGGGGGGCTCGTGGGTCACTGGTCACGCAAACGGTGGATAAACATGTCACTGTGGTAGCAGGACGCAAGAAGAAGAGCTAGAAAACAATTAATGTCCGTTTTGCAAATGTCAAAAACAGGAAAGGGCTGTCGGAAAGACAGCGTCCGAATGGGCGCTGTCTTTCCGACAGCCCCTGTTCGACAGACCTGTTCTTCACCTGAGGACGGCTGCTTGCGTTGTGGCCGAAACGTCGTGAGAATTTTATTCTATGTTTTCTTTTTATTATTTTATTATTTCACTTCTACGTGACTTTACCGAAAGAACCAAGACGAGGAAAGGTATATTTTTGTGGAGGTTGTTTTAGTTTAGTGTTTTATGTAAGTTTTCACAGGTTTAATCCAATTGTGATCTCGGGGTCACGTCATGAATTGCAGGATCAACCCATTCGTCCAGTCGGCAACCAATGAGCGAGGACGATCCGGCACCCTGTTGTGTGGAGAAGCGAGAGGAGTGCCACGTGTTGTTGTATTTGTTGTTGTTGTTATTGTCCTTGTTCTGTGTGCGTGTGAGGACCGGTGAGGACCTGGCAGTCTCCTTCCACTCCATCTCGTCTCCGTCCATGGCCAGCTCGTCGAGCTCTGTGAAGAGCTGCGGGGTGCGTACGTCCTCCTCGTCCCCCAGGATGTAGCGGATGCGCTCGTAAGCCGGAGAGACGGCCAGCGAGGTCGTGCCTGCGGGGCGACGGGGGGGCAACGGACCCACCGGTGGGACTGCGGCTCCCTCCGCTCGTCACGTGGCCACTGTCAATTTCAGTCGGCGTTTTTTTTTTCTTTAACATCGTTTAACAAAAAATAATAATCCGCGTGAGGCTAGTTGACGACAATCATCGTGGAATTGTGCAGTCAAGTCTTGGGATCGCATCTAGTCAGTCTGTCGAGTCTAATACTATTCCACTTCCTTGGTTATTAAGTGTCGTGTGCGGGGAGTGACAATTCCCCCCATCGCCCAACGCCCAATGTGAAGAAGCACAATCAGTGAGCTCAATAATAATATTTTTTATAACACATACACCATGTTCAGTCACACTGATATAATGTTGTCCCGTGTGTTAGGTGTCATCGTCATCCACTCGTATTTGTCGCTCACTGCAAGTGGAGGAATATTAGATGTTAAATTAACACTGCAAGTAACTGAGTCAACAAACTCGCAATAATGTCTTCACGCTCACAAATGCACCGCACCAAATTGGCATAGCTATAAAGTGCCAGAGTTCCTGAGATGGAGGACTCCAGGCGTTGGGCTATGATGAGAGAGGAATTGGCCAGGGGATTCCGGTTAATTCATTGCACCAAGATCCAGGCCGACCGCAGAATTAGCCTCTCGGTATTAAATCTCTGAATGCCTCTGGCCGGTAGGGCTCCATTTAAACTATAAAGCAAAACTGTTTAACCAGTTAAAGCCCACTGAGCTATGTAGATTTTTTTCAGAAGCAACCTGGGCACAAGTGACAGCCCAACGAATTGCCTTATCACGTGGACATTGATAGCAGCCAAATACTCTAAACGCACGTTGATTCTGAGTGCGGAGGGAAAAAAACCAGAGGACCCGGAGAAAAGAAAACCACACTACCACGGTGAGAGAGAGCGAGAGAGAACATGCAAATACACAACGGGCACCGTCACCGACGGGGATCGAACCCACGACCTCCCGTACCCCCGGCGAGGCAGTTGACATCATCTCGCCGAGCGCGAGCAGCTCCCTCCGCCCGGACCTACTCACTGGCCCGCAGCAAGTCATCGGAGGAGCTGAAATTCTTCACGCACTCCCCGTTGCCGACGCCGCCGCCGCTGCTGCCGGCACCGCCCCCGCTCGATGTGAGCTCGGCGTCCGAGGGGTCGGACGCGGAGCCGGCGCGCGGCCGCCCGTCCCGGGAGCGGCCCGACGAGGCCCCGCGCCGCCGGTGCCTCCGCTTGCGCCGGTGGCCGCGGGGGACGTGCACGCCGATGTAGATGGCATGGTGGCCTGCGGGCGACAGCGTGCGGGCAAATCGGGGGGGAGGGGGGGGAGAAGCGACACCATCGTTATTGTTGATAATTGTTTTTTTACCCTTCTATCTGGCAACAAAACTGACACCTTTTTTTTACAATGAGTCATGTTTGCATAGACCACAATACCTGCAGCCATAATGCAAACACAAAACATAACTCCGATAATATATAATATATGCACTGTCCTTGAAGTTGATTGGTCCACACCCGAGACAGCTTTCCTTAGAGCCTAGTCTCACATGGGTTGGACCAGATGACGCCAAAAGGCGCACAACTCAAAGACAACGCACCATCAGAGTATGCGAGCTTGGGGTAAGCATTTACACCATTGGAACCTCATTGGCGTCAGCTGGTCCAACCCATGTGAGACTAGGCTCTAAGGAAAGCTGTCTCGGGTGTGGACCAATCAACTTCAAGCACAGTGCATATATTATATATTATCAGAGTTATGTTTTTTGTTTGCATTATGGCTGCAGGTATTGTGGTCTATGCAAACATGACTCCTTGTAAAAAAAAAGTGTCAGTTTTGTTGTCAGATAGAAGGGTAAAAAACCAATTATCATATTTTAACTGGCAAATGAGGTTCCAATTGTGTAAATCGTTATTGTTGTTATTAGAATTATTTGAATATGATCATGATCAACATCATCGCTGCCTTTGACGCCACCACTGGCTTGACAGCACCATTGTCAGTGTTATCAACATCATACTCCGACCGCTGCCACCGATTAGCGCAGTTGGCATTGTATGGTGGGAAAAAAGTTCTACATACATACAACATCATCATCGTTGTTAACACCACCATCATGATCATCTTTCATATAATTACCATTATTTCACTCATACTTTTAGTAGGTATATATGTAGTCGATCTCTGCATCAAAATTGTCATCATGACCATCACTGCCTTTAGCACCATCATCATCAACTTTCACATCATCCACCTCATTGTCCATACCATCATCATGATTGAATGTATGCCCCTGGCTGGCATATCAATGGTTTAAGTTACACTGGAATCTTCAGTATCATCATCATCAGCAGTGGCATCCTGACCAACATCATCAATCACCATATCCTCCAATCTGATACTGTTTGTTTTAAAATAATTCCATTAATTTCTAACAAATGACATTGCACAATTAAAACAGAATGCGTATGAAATAATCATTACTGTATTACCACGGCATCATAATTCACTACTACTTTGGTCTTACATTTGTGCTTGCATTTTGTATTCTAAGTGTGGGCATGGTATTGCAGTTGGGGTAAAACATGGTCGAGGTATTCGTAATGCTGTCAGGTCCTGTTATTTTGCACCAAGTAATATGGATAAAGTAACACTCATCGTCTCTTTCGACATTGCTCACTTGCCAATACTTATGCTAATGCACTCGGTATTGAAGATCTGACGAAACTTGATGTGCGATGACTACATTTTCTTTTTTTTACCAGAAATCCTGAACAAAATGAATTTAAAAAAGCCTGCTAACAACATCTAACGACGTCAGATGGTGATGTGGCAGAGTGCCCAGCAGAGACGTTGATCCATGCATTCGCCTTCTCTCGGGTCTACTATTGCAATGCCCTCCTTTCACGTCCTGCCAGCAAGGGTCCTTAACCGATCACCGTGTGCTCACAACGCAGCAGCCCCGAGTTCTATCGAGAACACCTCCTGCTGAACACGTATTCCCAGTCCTGGCCTCCTTGCAATGGCTCCCCGTAAGGCACGGAATCAACGTCAACATTCTAGCGTGAACCTTTGAAGCTTCAAGAGGGATCGCACCAACCTACATCCGTGACCTATTGAACCCTCGGTCAAACATCACGCAACCGACGCGCCTCAGATCACGGCATTCTCTGCATCCCGAGGGCACGTCTTCGATCTAACGGTGACTGTGCATTCTGGGGCATGGCTCTTATGGAATGCACTCCCTATTCGCATCCATGACTCAGATTCTGTTGTTGATATTTTAAAAGTGTGCCTTCAAAGCTCATATTTTGTCAGTTGTTTGTCACGGCTCCCACACGTCTCGCTCCTATTCGTACGCTCCCGGACAACATCTCGTTTGGCCGTAATACTGCCGCGTAATTGTTCAGTGCTTTGTGATTACTTTTTTTGAGATTTGCGTATTTACGAGCTCTACAATGAAGTCTAAGGTCCACGAAGACCTACCATCTGCGTGGGGTTAATAAACAAAAATAGAGTACCACCTTGTGAGAAGTCAACCTTGGTTATCCTATGGATAGAATGGTGCCCACAAATATATTGGGGATCAGGGCAGAATGGATCAGGGTAGAACATGCGTGCCACTCAATGTTTCTGAATGTTTCAATGTTTCTTTGCGAATGCGTGCACTCACGTATTAAGGGAGCAAAATAACTACTTTTTGCCATTCCCAGGAAATATTATATCTGCAAGATCCATCTCTCTATCCATTGGACCAAGGTCCATTCACATGCTGGAGGGAAAACTACAAAAAATCCTTAATCAAATTGCTACGAACCTCAAAACGTAGTTCGCTAATACCAACACGGCTTACCAACCAATGGGCACTGGGAGACTCCCTTGATAGGCTGGCTTGCCAGTTTGCACAAACATGACTAGGCTTGCTTGGCTAAAGGGAGTAGAGGTGTGGGAGAATCGAGTGGACAGCGCTCTCATTATACACCTCGGTCTGCTCCCCTCCCCCACGTGGCCCAAGCCTACCTTCCACCTCCTCGTCGTCGCACTTGTGCTTCTGGTAGACGTATCCACGGTCGACCACTGCCTCGTCCTCCATCCTGTGAAGAGAGATGAGAATGATTTAGGCCGTCGATAGCCAGGGGTGGGGAGCCGGGAGGGTTGATGACAGGTGGGAGTGCGGTTAACCACACCGCCCGACAGCCAAGTACAATGGCACAATTCCACCTTTAGAAAGGAAAAATCACCACACCACACCTCCGGTATAAGTTCAACATACATACGCCAGTACCAATACGATCATTGCATTTTTTTAATAGTTCATATTTTAGAATGTTTAACGTGCACAGTCTTCGTTTGCTGTTAAGGAGAGAGCATGATTTATCGTTGCAGGGAACCACAGCCAATCGATCAGCAGGGAGGTAAACAACAATTGCCCAAGCTCTGTGGCCCTATATTAGGATGTTTAGTAAACTCCATGAATGGGTGTTTATACGTGGTAGGAAACTAGAGCGCCTGGAGAAACCCCACGCATGCGAGGGAGGGAAATACTCAAGTCCCGTACACAGGGGACACAGATGGGAATGTATCCACTTGCTGTACTGCCATCATACTCTGGCAAGCCGGGAGATGGCTGGCTTGATGCTCACAAGTAGGAAGATTTGTGAATTTGTCTAATCCACCAACCCTCACCTCCAAAGTGCTCGATAGCAGCAGGGCATGTGCCTCACTTACTCCGCATGTGCGGAATCTTGATACGTGGTCGCGTTGAGACTTGTTGTAGATCCACACTGGATTTTATCCTCATTCGAGGTTTATTTTGCGTGTCCAAGTTACCCGATACAGTTTGTTTTTTAACGCGAAGCAACACCGCTTTCAGGATTTTTTAGTGTTCACCAAATCGACACTACAGCGCAGCTTACATCCACCGGAGCGCACTGCATTACTGGCACATGGGTAAATATAAATGCATTAAGCCTATCGGAGTAAATGTCAGATTGCCATCTTCATTTGCTTCGTAGAGGTTTGTTATTGGAGTAAATCTGGTATATAATGTGTTAATGCTCGGCAGTTTATAAACTGTAGTAGCTACCATATTGATAAGTAAACGTACACTAAATGCACTTTACAAATACTGTATGTCGGGTATCATCACAAATGGTGACGATCATATATCTGTTGTTTTTACGGCACACATGGACACACAACGCACACACACACATATACAAGTATACTCAAGCGTTAAATCATATACATTGTTATCGTATTTAAATTACTAGATATTCATAAGGTCGTATTATATTTGAATTATACAAGCGGCGTGATTTGCAAATATATGTAAAAAACTGCCACTTTATAATATTATTAAATAATTAACAAAACATTATTACAATTAACACAAGGGTAACACTATAAACCAGACATTAACGATGTATTTACTGTGTATTTACATACATTGGACTGTATGATTTACTTTCCAAAAATAACTATCTGGCATGGACAAAACCCCACAGGCAAAAATACATTTCACGGCACCAAATTAAACAACAATAGAACACATTTAAAAAAAAAAATACAGCAAACACTTACGCCGTTTCAGCACGTTGAGAAAGTCACAAACGCGCCAAGATAAATAAATAGCAACGCTCAAACGCAACCCTCGCTCGCTCGCCCGCCCGCCCGCCGGCTCCCGTCCGCTATAACCTCGGGACAGCGCGAGACGCGGACGACGCGACACGGACCTACGGTACCTAAACTGGTCGAGCCACGATGCCCTTTGACGTCGAGGGTTATCATGCAGCGACCGGGTGAGCTCCATACAGGAGCAACGGCACGGCAGGTCTTGCCAGCTTGTAACTCGCCTTGGCTGCGTCAATCATGACCCTCGCCTCCAACCGGATTGGCTCGCCGAGTTGACTTAGCCAGCGAACACTTTTCCCCGTGTGTGGGAATAGATTTGTTTTTCTCTCTCTCTCCGGGACTTTATGGCCCGGCTATTGGAGCCGCGTCTGGTCGGGTACGCTGCGGAGATAATATTTGCGCTCGATGTTGCTGCGCCGTGGCTGTGGCTGTCCCGGAGCGCGGGGACGAGGACTTATTTAACTTGTAAGAGCTGACGTGTCCGCTAATCGATGCAGCACCCCATGGCGTGCATCGGCTCAGTGCTGTGGATACACCGCGCTAAGTTCGCAATGGGTTGGGGTGTGCGCGTTCGGAGCTGTGCACCCCACACAAATGAAACGGCAGGCCTCCTGAATGAGCTCGGCACGAGTTTGCAGACGTGCAATGAATGTATCCATCAGAACGTATTTGTGCACACACATGGGACATTGTCTTCAATTGTACAGGACACAAATTCACTCTTCACGTGTTCATTTACTCCAAAACTCGAACGAATTGTTATTATTACATTTTTACACCATCAGACTTGCGTTATCATAGTGGTTTCTGATATGAAATTATCACCATCATCACGATCCGTGGGCAGATAGCCCATAGGTGTTGTGCCAACATGCTTCAAGTGGAACTGGCAAACCAGAGTTGTATTCTCAGACATGGCTAACATCTCCTGTTATCAATATAGTATGGGGAAGCCTTCATCCAGCAATAGCTTGACAAAGGGGCTGTACTTTTTTGTATTTTTTTAGTGGAATAAATTTGTTCATATTGGATCGGTGAAGGAAGTAATAAGATTAATGCAGACTTTAATGAGTCGACTATCAAAAAAGTCAGCGATTGGGGTCAATGAATAAAACCAACAATTAGTGGCACCGGCATTTTTATTACGACATTATTTATTAAGGATAAATTATGGCAATGACGAGTGCGCACAGAAGTGCGATGTCAGAAATTGTGGAGTTGTGCGACGTTTCCACCGCACCAGTCTGCCCAGAACACTCGATAACCCCAAGAGACCCTAAAAGAGCCCCCCCCCACCACACTTGATACCCTTGAGAGCGACGAGGGCACTTGGGGTCTCAACAAGTGTCGCTCGACCGAGCGATAGCAATGGGCTCGAGTTGATTGCATTTACGGGGGCCTCTCCACGACTTAAATGAAAAACACTCCACCCTGCGCCCACCACTACGGCTCCAGCAGCAAACCAGGCCACCGGCACGGGTCCACAAAGCCACCACGATGCCCTCCCCTGTCGCTCGGGCAATCAATTAATCACGATCAAATGTGGCGGCATTTGCATGGAAAGTTATTAACGAGATCCACGGCGGACGTAACAATAACCCTGGAAGCATTCGCATCTCGTTCCGATTTTTTGTTGTTTTAAATTGCTCGCTCACGCGAACACGCGTGGTGGACGGCTATTGAACAATCTCGGTTGCCCACTGCCCTTCACGCTGCGACGAGCAGGCGAGATGGAGGGAGGGGGAGATGGCACGCCACGCAACCAGCATAGCCTCCCCCACCCACCAGCCCACGTGGATTGGGGCCACGCTCTGCTGCCTGTCCATGTCTGGCTCCCCGCGTGCCCTCTGTGATTTTCCCTCTGGTCTCGTGGAGCGACGAACCGCAGGTCGATAATAACAGTGGCCGCGCCGCAAGCGTCACAAAGCGCCAGCGCGCCCCACATGATGATCCAAGGGTGGTAAGAGCGGGCAGCGAGCGCCGTGCGTTGCCGAGTTAGCGTTAAGTTCTCCGCTGGGTGTGTGTACTATCGCACTTGACGTGGAATTACGTTTTCACGTCGATTTGATTTAATATCGTTATAGGAGGGGGTGTGGAGCGGTGGCGCAGCGGTTCGCGCAGCTGCGCTCTGAACCCAGAGGCGCGAGCTTAATCCTGGTCTGCGGCTCAAAACCAGTGGCGTGTGATATCCAAACTGGCGCTGAGCACTGACGAGAATGGCGAAGTATGGTCAAGCAACTCCTACTTACCAACATAGCGCAGGGGAGGGCTTCATCCAGCAGTGGATTGACAAAGCGCCATACACAAATTAACGTATCGAAAGTCACTCGTATTTTCATTTGGAACAATGTTATCCCGACGGTCCTACTGCCCAAAATGTCACTTGCATGAAGAAATATCCATTCCGGTCTCGTGCAGAGCAATGTATCACCGCGCGTTCGAGAACTGCCTGTGGAAGGTGATGTCACAAGAACCGCTTCTGAGGTTCTCTTCACAAACGACCCAATTCACACAATGGGCACTACCCTTACCCCGTCGCACAGCAGTCAACCAAAAATGTGCTTGTTCATTCTCAGAGCAAGAACGATCGCCAAATGAGTTGACGAACTCGTTTGAAGACTACAGTCGTTGCGCAGTCATTAGTAACCAGGCTGAGAGAGTTATCTCAATAAGCCTGGAAACCCAACTTGGTTACGGGTGGCTGAAACGCAGGATTTGCTAACCGAAATTCGGAGCGAATAAGCACAATCCTCGCTTTAAATGGCAAGTTTGGGAAATGAACAAAAATGCTGTTTGAGGTTGGGGTGAAAAAAATATGTTTTGGCCAAAAAAAGCAAAGGTTGAAAATGCCATCATCACATTGTGACGTTGCAGGCGCAGCACATACTTTGAGCATGGCTTGACTCTCAAGAGGCATCACTGTTACGGAAGTTAGTGGGCTTGGGCAGGACGGCTCATCCATAATTGGGATGATGGTTGAGAGGACAAGACTGGTATAGGAATCATAGCCAAAGGAGAGGATACCATACCTGGCAACCCCCTGATCAGTGCCCTACCTTATTGCAGACCAATGCAGACCGTATTGGTCACGCCGTGCCTTTATAAATCTCAGCGTTCATCCTACAAAGTCCCATCACAAGGGAGAAACACAAACAGACCAACATATTTTCCCCGTATTGAAACGGCTGTATGCTATATGGACCTGAAGACTCAATTTCCCTGTGCAAGAATCTGGGTGACCAGTATGGGTTGGCAGCTATGGGAGAGAGATAAAGGGTTGCCCAACATGGAGATTGCATTTACATTGCAGGAGTGCGATGTATTTTCTTATCGCAAAACTGTGGCAACGGCATGGGCAGGCCCATGCCGGATAGACATTTGCTGATGATTCGTGATCATGAAGATGAGCCTATCTCTTCACATGTCCACTAAGAGAGCGTCCCAAGCAGCCATGCCCAGCGTTGTAGAATTCACAGGTGAATTGCGACAGACAGATTGTCGGGGAAAGACAAACGCAGCGTGGTTCATGATGCCAGTAGAGATGTTTCCACCTCTGCCTGAAAATAACACGAACTTTGGCAGAAGGGGTGACTTGTACACGTGGGAGTAAACCGAAGCACTGGGATAACTGGTTTCAAAACTAGTTTAACGTGAACTGTTGGAATTCCGTTCTGATGTATTTTGAGTATTCGCTCGCTATACAATTCCACGTGGTGATAAGCCACTTCGCTTCGGTAGCATTTATCGGCTGGCCGCTTCTGAAAACGAGCTATGTAGCTCAGTGGACCTTACCTGGTAAAATGAAAAAAGAGTTTAAATAGTTTTTGTTCTAATGTCAGCAGTTTCTATTCGCCCTCAAGGGAATAACTTACATAATTGTTAAGAATGTTCGAAACGTAACTATGAGGTTAAACACACAACTCTTTACACAGTACATGCAATTGCAACAAAAATTTATTTCCTTTTTTTTTACTCCAATGCAGGATGAAGGTCTCCCCATGGAACATCAGTCATGGGGATTGTTTGACCATACTTCACCATGCTAGGTCAGTGCAGATTGCTGTAGGAGGCCATAGTTAGCATTGCTAGATGTTAGCCATTGCCCAGTATGAATGCAGGTCATCAGGTTCATAGTGCAGTGCGCTAAGCATTGCAACACCACTCCATCCTAGAAATGAATCCAAATAACTTTATACGGTAATTGTGTACGCTTAGCTTCGAACTGCAGTCGGTATGCATGCATATAGTCAATGTATATATCGAAAGTCATACAACGTTGACGATAGCAAGCAGTTTATCAAAGTACTGATCATCGCCACCATCAAGAATCATGATCAAGCCGCTGCTGGATGAAGATCTGCCAATGCCATCACCATCCCTCGCAGTCTTCAAATGCCATAATCGACTTTCTTTTGCTGACTGCTGCTGCTGTGCGAGAGTTCATCTCAACCGCTCCACCTCCACGATCTTCCTCCCAAGTTTGCTCCCTGCGTTGGCTGCCATGACATCGCCGGGCTTGACCATCGGCTATAATTCTTTCTCGTGACGCATCCTGTGCAAGTCCACTTACTTTTATTAACAGTCTAACACGGTGGGTTACGTACGGTGCGAAAGAGGTTCAACATACATACGATGTCTCTGATTTGTGTGTGTTTTCTAATCCTCTTTCTGTCTCTCAGTGTAATTCCCAGCATGCACCTCTCCATACTTCCTGCGCTGCTAAGTGTTTTCTCTATCGCCTTTGTTACGTCCCATGTTTACAATCCACACATCATTGCAGGCGGTAAGCGCTGATTTAAACTGTCCTCTTGAGGCACAATTGCTATGTTGTTTTTCATTATGAAACTTACATTTTCAAAGTCCATTAACCAGCTCCGGTTCATTTCTCTGTCTCACCTTAAGTGTTTTTTTCCCCAGCGTTGTGCCTCCAACAGTTATTTTACTTTTGTGTAACAAAATTGTCGCCCTTAACATTTGTTTAGCTCAACCTAACCTTCAAAACTTTTTTGTAAAGTTCTTCAATAATTTCCTAAATGGATGTTTTACCAGTTGCTATAACGAATCTGTCATCAGAAAATACGAGATGGTCAAAACTTTTCTCCATATATGCTCAATTATGTATCCATTTGAATGCATACGAATACTCGTGTACATTAATGCTCGAATGATATCAAGGTGTACAGATATCCAGGTAGCATCATAGACAAACGTTTTCTCTACGCAGACAGCTCCCGCTCAAAGCCAGTGTGCATCATGCCACGTCAAACGATTCTGTACACAAGTCTATTGAGAATGAATGCCCAGGTGATAATGCATTACGTAACATTAACTCTTGTCACAGAGTCAGCTTCACTCCAAATAGCCAAACTAAGGCATAGCCCTCCTAATGCTGATATGAATTTATGATGGAACTTGCAAAGCTCCAAAGCTTCATTCAAACACACATTTCCAACGTACTCTATATGCAATCACACACGCGCGCGTGAATAAACAGTTGCGATTACAATATCACGCCTTTCATTTCGGTTACTGTAACAGCAAACGTCTTCAATAAACATTTACCTAAAATACCGGTGGTGTTAAAATCGTGTTTGGCAACTTTGCATGCACACAAATCACCGTTAGATCGCACGATCAAGCCAACAAAAATACAACTAAAACCACAGCAGGAATACAGCGAAACATTTTCACACTCTCTTGCTGCCCACATCCAAACACTTTTGTCCCCCCCCCCCTAAAAAAACAACCCCAGAGATGACTGCGACGGCGGTAAATTTGACAAAAACGCTCCCACGCTCGACGGCGAAACGCGGTCGAAAGAGTGGAAAATCAGCGGCGAGGACGACTCACACTCACCGTGATGACCTGTCGAGAAAAACTTAAAAACAAATAACCGGGGCCGCGACTGCGCCAGCGGCGTCTGCTGCTTGCCCCTCCACGGGGGTCGATCGAGCAATGAGGCAGGGCCAGCCGCGACTCACTGCTTTGAAACTCCGCAAGCCACCCACCACCACCCACCAACCCTCCTTCCCTCCTCCGCAACCCTGCGCCCCCCCCCCCCCCCCCAGCTGACGTCGACGGACATTTGAATGTTGACGTCGGTTCAGAACGGACGCACGCGGGCTCGGAAACACTTGGTAACTTGACGCCCTTTTTATTGTTGTTGTTGTTGTGCAACTTTGCACGCTGGATGTGAGTTGCGACCCACGCCACCCCCACCCCCCCACCACTTTTGCTGGCAAATATCATGAACGTGCCCTCCTATCGTTTATCCGCGAAGAGTTAACATTCTGATTTAAAGCTTTCGTGACTGCAGGGATTCATATTCTTGGTCCTTTCGGTAAAGTCACGTAGAAGGGAAATAATAAAATAATCAAAATAAAACATAATAAAATACAATTCTCACGACGTTTCGGCCACTACGCAAGCAGCCGTCCTCAGGTGAAGATTTAAAGCTTTCGTGACTGTCTTTCCGACAGACCTGTTCTTCACCTGAGGACGGCTGCTTGCGTTGTGGCCGAAACGTCGTGAGAATTGTATTTCATTATGTTTTATTTTTATTATTGTATTATTTCCCTTCTACGTGACTTCACCGAAAGAACCAAGAAGAGGAGTTAACATTCTTTTCGGCTCCCCCTGTCAGTCTACTGCTGGATGAAGGCCTGGAGGGGCTTGGCCGGTCAGCGTGCGTTGGTAAAGCGGAAGGCACCCATACACGGCCTCGGATATCGCTCGACCGCCGACTGGTCGTACCCATTGGCCGGGAATCAAACTCAGGTGGTTGGGTTCAGGGGCGCAGTTCACGAATCGTTGCGCGCCACCGCCGATTTGCCCGGCCCTAAAAGGAGCTACCTGTTGCTTGCCTGCGCTGCTCGGAAACGAATCCACCCCCCTCCCCCCCCCCCCCCTTGGATGTCGCAACACGGAACCTCTGCGCGTTCCACTAAAACCATTGCCTAAGGGGCCGTCCATAAATGACGTCACGCGATTTTGGACGATTTTGGACCCCCCCCCTCCTCGTCACACGGCGTCAAAAAATGTAAGACCCCTCCCCTCAAATATGACGTCACAAAGCTCTGCCCCCCCCCCCAAAAAAAAAAACGTGCTTCAAATAGCTCTTAAACTATTGTCATAGTGCGTATTTAATGTGGCGCTACACTCTGATGTTGTAGGAGAAAACATTTATTAAAAAGTCTATTTAATTAAGTAGAACGTGTTGTCTATATTTATTTAAAGTTGCGCATTTTGATGTGACGTCACATTTCTCACCCCCCCCCCCCGTCACAAATGTCTGACCCCCCCCCAGGTGCGTGACGTCATTTATGGACGGCCCCTAAGGTCGTCTAAGAAATTATACGTAGAGCATGGTTGTCGTCAATGATGGTGACACGCACAAATCAAATACCGTTATTGGGACGATGGTGTGACCCATATTTTTGTTTAAGCATATCCCAGTGAGACTTGATATGGTTTTCTTATGTAAACGAGTTTTTTTTTTTTGCGTTAACGAGAAAAGTTCTCAAATGTCGAGTCATCAATGTTCACTTGTAAACGTTTTTGCAATATCCCAGTTTTTTCTAGGCCCGGAAATATCCAGTTACGAGCCAATCATTTTCACTGACCTCTCTTTCTCTCCGCTCTGAAGAAGTGCCAGTGCCTAAAACGTCAGCTTAATTTTTCGATATTTTTCTGATGCAAGCGACAACAATGAATGTGATGAGTATATTCGTGCGCGTGCGCAACTGCCTCTTGCGGTCCGTAAACTGTTTGTGTTCAGTCATATTATGTGACTTGTTATTCACAAAGCATGGGCCAAAAGTTAGTTTACCGAAATAGCATCACATTTGTTACGTGATTGCACCATTGCCAAGTTAATATTTATTCACATGACCACATCAACATGCATAGGCCATCAACATACATTGGTCAACACGTCACGGCACATTTAAGTAAAGTTGATGTAAAGGGGGCTAAAGTAAGCTTTTATTTCGCTTGTCTGTGTTGCTGGTTGTACACATTTGACAACAACCAGCCACACAATGAGATTGCTCTGGTATTTTGTTACGTACCTTTCGACGTTGACCTTAAACAGTATATAATAAAACACATTATCAGACCTATGAACAAAAACAATTGTTAAAAATGCAGATTATAAGCTCCACTTTATCTGAATAAACTGGTCCACACTCTACTGTCTTCAATCATAATACTTAAAATGGGGTTAAAGAGACGTCCGAAAGAATGGCTTTATCGTTTTTATTTCCTGGATCAACACAATGACTGCATTATCATGACGTCCAATTGTTACCGCTATGTGTCTTACACAAGACATCCATTCATCGATTAAAATACATTCTTACACTCAAGATACACGCATTCATTTGTGCATCCGAAAATCGATACATTTTCATTTGTCACAATTAGTGAACCAGGCTGCCACGAGAGGCGCTACAATTAATGGTAACGAAGAAGAGAGAAAAAACAGCACTGCCTTAAAAGGAGATGTTTGTATTCGGCAATTGCCTGAAACGTGATATGTTTTCCTTTTAAGGAACTGTTATTGATGGAAAAAAAATTGTTCGGGTTTTTGTTATTTGTGACTGTGTTTCACTGCCAACGCAGAACGATCACAAAATCGTTGTATTTTTTTATGTAGAAAAATTTCATTGACTGTTGAATCGAATGACAACCCCGAAGCGAATCAAACCCCCGAATCAAACTGCAAACCCGACACTGTGACAATTCCTCACATCGCAATAAGGGAGGGCAAATCGATCCAGACCTCGTTACCACTGATGTTGAGACACACACACACACACTCACCCCGCGGTCATGTTTCAGCAATAACCTCCCCGGCTGCAGTGTGAAGCTGCATGTCACCGGACCATGACACAGTCATAAGTTATTGTCAAGGAATAGATGGGCGCACTTTATGTAATTTACGCATGGACGGATGGATGGGTGTGAGAGTGTGACACCGTGAACTGGGACTGACCTCCTCACCCCTGTACATGCCGCGGAGTCGTCATTCACGTTTGGCTGCCTTGGAGCGAATGTGTATTTGAGTTCAGTAAATCATGCAAAGTGCGCCATCCGTCAGATTGTCCGAGTTACTGAGTGTTTTGAGCGGTTGCATTGAGCGTGACTGCTTTAAGGGGGATAAGTCAAGCGGCTGGAATGGCTTTGACACTTTATCATCGCGATTTTCACGCGCAAAAGCAGCTATTCTCTCGCCACGAGCTGGACGAAGCAAAGGGCTGAACACGGTCACGTTTTTTTTTTTAAACACAGTTTCTGATAGAAAATAATAATAATTAGCAAATAAAGAAACAAGCTACATTTGGATTGCACGAATAGAGAAGATGAAAAATATGAATGTCAAACTAATATAAGAAACATCACCTTGGAAAAATATGAAAGTTCCCCTGGTCAAAATAATTCCTCGACATAGGAAATGAAGCATGGTAACTATGTTGAGCGCATCGCGAAGACTATCTTAAAAAAAATCCTTCTGAAATATTTTTCAATGTGGGGGGAAAAAGCAGTGCCCTGGGAAAAGCCATGCATCCAAAGGAATGCCACTCAACCTACTTGCTGTACCACATCCTATAGGAAGGTTACCACCACGCACGTGGTTATCGCATGCAACTGAACTCTGAAAGACCCACCAATACTTCCTCCATGAGCCTAGAATCACGGGGTAAATATATGTGTAGAGGTGCGTACATGGAGATTACACTCAGAGAAACGAAAAGGAATACACAGATTAGAGAACATCACACAAATTAGCATTGTTATTATTATTTTACCTACGTGACTTTACCGAAAAAACCTAAGAGTATAAAGGTGACTGGTTTGGCGAGTTGACTCGGGCTCGTACCACGGTAAATTATATTTGGCGCATGTGCCCGTATCCTAGACTGCCCCCCCCACACCCATGTCCAGGTTGGATGATGGTTCGAGTCTTTTTGCTCCGCGTTCATCTCAGTCCCAGAGCTCCGCCGTGTCGCCCTCTAGTGGCCACGCCGCGCCTCTGCAGCCCGCATTTTCCCGGGCCCCGTCAATCCTTTGCGCGCACAGATGTGGGTGGACTCGTTTGGGGCCGTCCATAAATGACGTCACGCGATTTTGGACGATTGTTGATCCCCCCCCTCCCTCGTCACACGGCGTCACACAAAGTCAGACCCCCCCCCCCTCAAATATGACGTCACAAAGCTCTGCCCCCCCCCCCAAAAAAAAACATTTCCATTTTGAAAATTAAACATGCTTCAAATCACTTTAAACTATTGTCATTGTAGTGCGTATTTAATGTGGCGCTGCACTCTGATGTTGTAGGAGAAGACATTAATTAAAAAGTCTATTTAATTAGGTAGAACATGTTGTCTATATTTATTTAAAGTTGCGCATTTTGATGTGACGTCACATTTCTCAAACCCCCCCCCCCCCCTCGTCGCACATCGTCACAAATGTCTGACTCGCCCCCCCCCCCTAGGTGCGTGACGTCATTTATGGACGGCCCCTTTGCCAAACGAAAGCATCCTCCCGTTGTTATGATTATCGTCATTGTCGCCATCAGTCGTGATCTATCATCTACTGGATGAAGACCTCTCCACGCGCTCGCCATCACTCACGGTCATGAGATGCCACAAATCAATTTGGCTCCTGATCAGGAGCTGGTCCCATCGCTCGATCTCCGCAAGTCGTCGGCCTCTCGGACTCGTTCAGCCTTTGGCTGCCATTCAGTTAACAGTCTCGCTCATTGGCCATCATCACCACCATCATTCCCCATCGAGCGATGTGTACTTCCTAGTTGGTGACTGCTGTGCATCATGCCATACACTTTGCAATAACAACCGTTTTGAATTCATGCAATGCCAGCAGCGTTTGTCACGCTAAAAAATATATATATATATATCGTAAGTAAACACTGCAAATAAATCTTACGAGTAAAATAAAACACACACACACACGAGCATTCTTATAAATCTATTTATCCCATAGCCATCTCGCTTCTTCAGAGCAGAGCGGCGGTTTGCCCGGTCCAGTTCATTTTTATTTAGCAACACAAATCATGAGGGACAGCACAAAATGTCTTGGTTGCCGAATTTCCAGCCGAGCTACCGCGTCCCGCCGGGTACAACTCAGCTCTCCTGCACGGAGAGTACAGCTCTGACTCACTGGACTAACACGAAATCGATCCCCGTGGTCGCGTGGATTTTTTCTCTTTCACGTTTAGAAACATGCATTGAGACTCTTTAAATTTGTTTTGGCGCTGTAAATGACCAAATGATGGGCAACTTTGTTGAGCTCATCATTTGTGGCCAGGTTGCTTCCGGAAAATAATTTCATACCTCCGTGGGCTTTGCCTGGTAGGATGGGGATACTTTCGTTTTCATTGCCTTTGTTTGAGTGATTTATTTACCTTTCGATTTAAAGCTTTCGTGACTGCAGGGATTCATCTTCTTGGTTCTTTCGGTAAAGTCGCGTAGAAGGGAAACAATAAAATAATAAAAATTTAACATAATAAAATATTATGTTTTTATTTTTATTTTATTAATATTATGTTTTATTTTTATTATTTTATTATTTCCCTTCTACGTGACTTTACCGAAAGAACCAATAAGATTGTTTAGCTTTCTTGTACTTTGCACTGCTATCGTGTGTTTGTATTGTTTGTTGTTGTAACGTTCTTAACCGCCCCTACTGGACATCTGTTAAAAAATAGCTTTATAGCAAATCGTATTCCTCCAGTATAAATAAATAGTCTGATTCTGAGATGAGCACACCTGCTGCAGGAGAACATGGGAACATCTGCAAAGCCTCCAAGCATGCCTCAAACGCCACGCTTAGAAAGTGTCCCGATAAATTAATAAATGTGTTGCGGCACATCTATAGGTTGGTACAGCATTTTGTCAATCCGCTGATGGACGGAGGGTATCTCCCCATCATGCCGGTCGTGGAGGGGCCTATTTGACCACGCTGCCACAAATTGGTCAGTGTGAACACACTGGGGGCAATAGACATCCGTGAAATAATGGGACACCTGTGAAGAAGGGCTTTATAACTCATCAGATTTTTCTTCGATGGTTTAAGATTCTGATTCCGAAGTGTGGATGAGAGGCAACGGAAGAGTCCTTGGAAGTACTTCTGCAATTTCATCTTCCAGAGACCGTTCTCTCAAATGGGGTGATGCAAGAGTTGAATGGAAGCAATCTTTTTGGCCATTGACATGACACAGAGAGCACAGTTGTAATATAATTGGGAAAAAGAGGAAACATTATCCACACTTACACATATTGATTATCATTGCTGAGCAACGTTTGCCAGTTCAAATTTTGCTAAGTGATGCAAAAAGTCTGCACACTTGCAATTTACTTTCTGCTTAGAATTATAACTACCTGAATAACCAACACTTTTTATTATTTGGGCCGCTCAAAATATAGGCCGGAAGTGTGTTTGGTTTTATGTACCAACCTCCTCCAAGTCCCATGCTAAACACCTCAAGACATCATCGGTGAAACAAGTAAATTGCCTCCAGCGGAGTGTGACGCTCCAGCTCACAGACGGCGAGGCAACACCTGCTAACCGTTACGAGTAGATGATAGTTATTGCAAATGCATAAATGTGCCCATTTTCTGACGTCGAAAATAAATTCACGCGAATATATGACGTTTCATTATTGAGGGGCTGTCCTGCTTTCATTCGAGTTGGGCTTTTTCTGGAGAGTAGGAAAATTGTCAAAAAAATGGTGACTTGCAGAGTTAATTGTTCCACCATCCGTGGGGAGATGATATCATAAAACAATCAGAGCTGGATTGTAAAGTGATAGTGTTGGCCTATATTTTTTTACCGCATGTCGATTATACTTTTTTCTTTAGGATACACCTAATTGGCCCATCACTATGGGTGACAATTCATGTAATGCCAAAATCGAAAAATGTTCAAGGGCCTCTTCTATGCAAACCGATCATTGTTTAAATTGCAGACACCCCACAAAACATTTGAGGCTTTCAAAAATTCGCTCCAAAAGTTAAACGAGTGAGGAAAAATCCCAGCATGTGAACTGAACTAATTTCAGAATGTGCCAAGGTGGTGGCACATTGCAGGTGTTTGTACATTCACCCAGGCGTGGTGGAGGCGGCGGGGACGGCGGCGGTGGTGGCGGGTTGCTGGACCTCCTCATCCACCAGTGGGAATCTGACGGACGGGTGCGATTCTCCGAACTCCTCATCAGCTCCTCCAACAAGTCGTAGCGGCGGTGGCGTCTCCAGGAAATCCAGCGAGCTCCCGTGCGCCTCGTTCGCATCCTCGGGTCTCTGCACCTCCACCACCTCGACCTCCACCTGCGGACACTGGCGGGTGCCGTCGACCC
This sequence comes from Lethenteron reissneri, assembly GCF_015708825.2. Taxonomy (NCBI): domain Eukaryota; kingdom Metazoa; phylum Chordata; class Hyperoartia; order Petromyzontiformes; family Petromyzontidae; genus Lethenteron; species Lethenteron reissneri. Next base: position 2,649,986 of record NC_083812.1, read on the forward strand.
CTCCTAGGGCCCCCTCGGTCACGCGCGGGACCCCGAGGGACTCCTCGGAGACGCTGCAGTAGCCGGAGGAGTGTCCCGCGAGATCTCCCGTGCCGGTGGCCTTGGGCAGGGAGCACTCGCACGAGCGGACGCGCGACGGGCCTTTCCTCGTCCAGAGAGCCGCGCGAGCCGCCGCCGCTGATCGTGGACACCTCGTGCTGGGAAGACATCGGTGGCGTGTGGCAACGATTTGTGTTGTTGTTGTTGTTGAATCGCGGGACGATGGCTGCAATTGCGTTCGGCACGCGTGCGCGGTAAGCTTAACAAAACCAACCCCCTTCCCGGGATAGAGTAACTGAATGAGCGGGTGGCAGTCACGCACACGTGCGGGGTTGGTGGTCGCACACGTGCACAGTTTACGGGACCGAAGGGGCGAAAGATGCCAACCGGTGACGAAACCCGGGTTGTTATTTTGTGTAACGGACTAGTGCTCCGTTTGCGCAAAGTGCGCTCTGCGCTCTCATGTCCGCTCACGGCTCAGTGGGCAGTTTTTTTTTTATTTCACTTCGATAGTAATTTTGTGATCACAAAGCCACCTCAAAAATGCTCGGCTCGCCTGGCATGCTTTCAATGGAGCGAGCGCACAAGGTGCGATTGTTGCGAACGGATTCAACAATGCGGCCGATTCAAACGCAGATATTTTGCAGCGCGCGCCAGGGCTCTCCAAAGTCCCAAGCAAGTAATCCGATTTAGTTTTGTTTCCTCCATCCTAATTGCCAAGGGAGCCTCGCTTTTTACTTGTTTCTAATTAGCGAGCTGCTAATGCGCAAGTTACAGGAGGATCAGCACCTCTTAGCGGGGCTATTGTTACTCGAGGATTTTGGCATTCAGAGACAGGGCGCTCATTAATTTGTAAAAAATAAAACGGGCCTGGCATGTTTGTTGCCCGCTTGGCCAAGTGTCATTGAGTTCACTCAAAGGATACCCCCCAAAGAACAATGAACTCGCGTTGTGTGTTGCGATGCCGTAATTTGCACGAACATTGTCACTTTGCGAGACGCACTGGGGGCCACTGGGGCCGTGTGATTAGAATTGTAATTACCGCGATGGGCGGTCATAACAAAATAAAAATGTCCCTTTGAAGTATGTGCACTGCTTACGATGCGAATGCATGGGCCTACTCTTAATTCGAAAACGGGTCAATTAAAATGCGTTGGCACCGGCTTGTTGCCTTGGCAGTCGGACTATTACCACAGCTGACGCCAACACGGGCGGTGCGCTGCCCGTGATCGACTTTGTTTGGGGGCAAGGTGGTTCGTGCACCCATGTGCGTGGATCTTGCAGTGTACGTGCGAGTTTTTTTGTTTTGCCTGGGCTCTCAGATATGCTCCCACACGCGAAGCATATCCTATTGGAATTGGCTACATGCCTGGATTGCACAATCCACAGCACGACGAATGCCTCAAGTCGCCGTTGTTTAGCCGTGGCCTTTGTTTCATTATACTTCACCACGCCGGTGAGTGCGAATGTGACGAAAGGGGCGATGGCATGACCGGTTAGGATACCACTCACCGATGATATAAGCCACGGCCTGTTTTCTTTTTTAAACTCAGGTGCCTGGGTTTAAATTGCCATGCGATAGCCACTGCACCACTCCTCCATCATACAACTCATGTGAAAGGAACATTGATTGTAAGGGAAGGGAGTTAAAAAAAAAATTGGCTGTATTCTACCCAGCGGAATTTCCTCTCAGGGCAGGTTAAATTGTAGAGGTGTCGCAATTCGCAACCCGCGATTTGATGAATTGTTAAAATTCAGTGGTGATTCAATTAAAATGATTATTTTTTACACTAAATGCTTCCGGTGAGTGATAGTTTCCTTCGACCCATCACATACAACAACCAACTGACAGCCGAATACGTCGTTTACACCACAGTTCGTCATTCGCCAGATCACCTGTGGTGGGGTTAATTGTGGGCACTGCCACCTCTTCCACGGAGTCCGACCCATGTGGAACAGTAGTCCAAAACATCCTGCCGAGGCGATCTCCGTTCTCGAAGTTCTCCGTTCTGCCAGCAAGAAGTTACAGGGCTGCACCATCACCACATTTACCTTCCATACACATCGATAACATCGACTCCCACGTGTAACGATTCGATACACGTGTCGATATGAATTGATGAATCCACCCCGCACTCGATGGACCATTTCCCGGCGAGTGCGGGGGCGTCTTGGGAGGCTGTGCGCAGCATCGTTTGCGCAAACTTCATCACGAGGCGGGGGAGTCCATTGGGACGATGGTCGCTGTCGCTAGAGAGACCTGGGACCCACCGCAACGAGTGCGCACGGACCGTCACAGCCAGATTTGCTGCATCAAGTGATGCAGCAAATCTGGCTGTGACGGTCCCACCTGACGACGGAGACTTGTGTTGCTTCCGAAACGTCGTGATTTTATTTTTTAATAATTTTAATTTCATTTTTTACCTACGTGACTTTACCGAAAGAACTAAGAGTATGAATCCTTGCAGTCACGAAAGCTTCAAATCTAGATTGCGCACGGTTTTATCTCGGTACAGGAAAGAACAACAACAACAACAACAACAAAACACGTAGCAACATAATCATTCAAATCCATCGGGATGAGCAAGTAATAAAGCTTGCGTTATTAAATGCACATGAATAATACATGTGAAATACCAAAAAAAAATATGGCTTGTTCCCGTCACGCGAATATGATTTGTATGAATAAAATAATACTCTTTTAAATCCCTAATATCAATTCATCGCTGGATGAAGGCGCAACCCACACGTCGTCAGCTCGGGGGACCTGACCACGATGCTTCGTCTGGATCAGTGAAAGGGAGAGACCAGGACCGGTTGAGATTTAACCTGCCACGGATTTTCGTCGTTGCCAGGAATCAAACAACCAGGTTGATAGAGAAGTGTGCACTCGCCATTGCACAACCATTTCACAAAATACTTTTAAACTATTTTATTTTTATTTTACAAAGAAAGGACCACTATACTAAACAACAACAAACGATACTCTGATAAATTATCTCTGATAAATTATCAGAGTATTGTTTTTTGTTTGCATTTGACTGCAAGTATTGTGGTTAATGTAAGCATGATGCCTTGCAAAAGGTGTCAGTTTTGTTGCCACAAAAAAGAGGAAAAACCCTATTAGTATATTTTGGTACTGGCAAAGGAGGTCCCAAAGAAAGGACCATTGAGCTATATAACTTGTTTTCAGAAGCGACGTGGCCACAAATGGCAGCTCAATGAAGTGGCTTATCACGTGGAAATGTATCGCAGCCAAACACTCTCAATCAACGCATGTTGATTCTAAAAAAAAGCGGAGGGCCCGTAGAAAAATCCACGTGAACACAGAGAGAGAGACACGCAAATTTAAAATCTACAGCACCAGGCGTCAGGGTCGGCATCGAACCCACGAACTCCTGCATACCAGGCGAGGTAGTTAACATCTCGTCATCGCTCGCCAAATATATTGCGAGATGTAAAACTGATCCCTACCATTTGAATGTCAAATATTCACGACTGACTCGTAAACAGCGGTGGAGATGAGTGCTACCCAAAGCCTATTATAATACGGGTACACCAAGCATCATATCAGTACATCAGCAACAGAGCATGCTGCAGCCTTTGCTCTCACAAAATTCTGTCGGAACTCCTTCAGCCGATGCACAGAGTGTTACGGCACACACCGAGCGGGCAGAGTGCTCGGCCAGAAGAAGACTCGATGATTGATGGGGCTATTTAGTCCGAGATGGGGCGGGTGGCGGGTGCACGTTTCGCATTGGCGGCCGTGCGATTCATCCCAGCGGAGGTTACAGGGCGCCAATTCCGCTCGTCACAGTGGAGGGGGCATGCGAAGCGATGTGTACAGCTCCGCGTGTCAATAGCTTTGACGGAATTAATATTGAACAGAGTGAAATAGAAAGGCGTGAGGCGATGTGGATTTTTTTGTGCGCTGTTTGCTCAATGACACGGTACGGAGGCGCGAGCATTAAATGTGTTACCGCTACCGATAACAGACGTGACGAAATGTTGGAAAAGTGCAATTGCTCATGAAGCATTGGCTAAGAAATCCCATTCATTGCTGTAGGTCTGCTGGGGGAAGCTTGACGTGTAATTAGTCCGTTTCTCCGTATTGACGTGTGGATGTCTAATCGGATTCCGCAGTCCTGTACTTGTTAACATATGAACACAGTCATTTATTTGAATCAAGTCAAAGAGATCACCAATATCACTGATGCCACCACACACCCACATCGCCAACCGCTTCCTCCAATCGCTGCATTGTCGCCACAATTTAATTTGGGCGGAGCAGTGGCACAGCGGTCAGCGCACCGCATTGACCCGGCGACCTGAATTCGATTCCCATCCGTGGCTAACATCTCCCGCCACCCCCCAATCCCACGGCCCCAAGGGACCTTCACCAATCCGCACTGACCAGCACGGCGAAGTATGGGCAAACAACCTCCGTGACCGATACGGTGTGGGGAATCCATCCTCCAACAAGAAACACACACCATTATATTCAAGTTATTATTCAAAATTACTCTGAAATAAGAATGCAACCGAAGGTAGTGCATTTGGGGCCTAAGCCATGTGTGGTAATGGAAGTAAATCAACAAATATGGTTGGGGTCAGGGTTAAGGTGAACTCATTGTTGACTGGCTACTCATTATATTTCAGGGAGCCAGCATTTTGCATTATATCGTCACGCCACGTGTTTGCCTCGGCACTTTCGCTCACAACACGCACGCTGAGCGGATTGCGGACAGGCGATACCTCTTGTGTCCACCAGTAGGCGCCAGACCGCTATGGAAGGGCCTTCCTGGCCAGTGAGGCACAACGTGCAAGCCCGAAAAATAGTCTCTACAGGCTCGGTGTAACTTTCCTGCAATGTGTTATTATTTTTTAAAAATCACATTTTGCCATGCGCAAACTCCTATTTATGCAATAGCATGTTAATTTATCCCTGGATTAGCCAGGGCTACTAAGTTTTAAAAGTTTAACTTTAAAATTTTCGGAAGACCATTCCACCTCATTCCCGATCCACCACTATTATTGAAGGATTTAACAGTCTGACGGATGATACAGTAAATTAAAGGTTATTTTCCATCAATAAAACATTATTGAGTCTCCAGTCGTGTTTTTAGGGGGAAAAAAACTCCCTCCGCATGTTTGGTCAACTATTGTTTGAAGTTGTAAATATTACCAGCCAAGACCTTCCTGTTCTTCTCTGCACATAACTCACTGTCTCTCTCTTTGTATAAAATAATTTCATTCACATCTTCACCATACTGCTTTCTTCAGTACACTTGCCCAGTAGCCTTAGACTCCAAGGGTTTGGATGCCTTATAATGATGTATCGTATAACATCCACCTTTGCTCAGTTCACCAATCCCCATGTGAATCGTGTTGATTCCTGCATGCACACGTCGGTAAACATTAATTTGACGTCACCATTGATGGAGTTTTACACTTGAATCTCTTGCCGCACCGACCTTAATGTACTATGAGGAAGTGAAGGCAATTTCCCGTAATGTTACCTGTTACATGCATTTTTCGTTTTAGAGCCACAGTGTTATTGACGAATGTTATTGTTTTTTGAGTTTTTATTCTTTGTTCTCATGCCCCACTGCCAATGCAGTATCTCAAGAAAATAAATCGATTAAACCTCCATAAAAGTAAAATTCTCACGACAACAGTAACTTTACAATGGTGCCAGACCAAGTCATCCGGTTATATTTTTCTCCCACGGGGTGCGTAGCCAGAAAGTTACCGACGCGTTCCGCGTGGCAAAAGTGCGCTAATTGTATGAGCACACAGACACGCGAGAGTGCAGAGTGACGGCGCGAATATTAAAGTCCACACACATCGTGTGCCACGCTCTAGGCACCTACCGGTGGCTTGAGAGAGACTTATAATTGCGACAGATGTGTCCTTCATGTGTGTGTGTCTATTTTCAATTCTCAATATATTTCTCGCAGAGTGCCTGGGTGCACCGTTTCAAAGCGGCGAGGGCTCGTAAACGCATCTGGGATGACAGAAGCCGCCGTGTCGCGTACCTCTGATTTCCAGCGGATAAAAGCAAAGAAAAACGAACGCGCGCCTTCGCGATACGACCAGGCGGCTGCCTCTATAAATACCCACTCTTTGTCATTAGCGAACTAATTGTGCCCGCGTACATTATTCTCTCGGTAAACGATCATTAGGATCGCCACGAAGCACTCCCGCATCAGTCAGCAACAAACCGAAAGCTGGGGGAGGGGGGGGCGGGGTTGACACCTCCTGTCGGAGGCGGAGGGACGCAATGCCTAATGGGTCATAATGAAAACGGGCAGTTTGTCCATACGCCATTTAGACCGTGGCTTTAAAATATTCATGAATTGTCGTGATTTTGCGACTTGAGCGTTCAAATTAGATATTCAAATACGGCAGGGCAGGTACATCAATTAATAATGATACCGAGTTTTTACAGGCGTTTGTCAACACAAATGCTGGAAGCAGACCTCCCCATGGCATTTGTTTGACCACACTTCACCCATCCTGGTGAGTGTGGCTTGCTGAAGGTGAGGGTTGGCACCGGGTCCTTTAAACATATGTTAGCCATAGCAGGGAGTAAAACTCAAGGCGCCAAGGTTCATAGGTCGTCGCGCTCATCACCGCACCGCTGCGCAAGCCACCTTTGAGGTCGCTCATCTTTATTTAAAGCAGGTGAGAACCCACTGAGAATAACATTCTCTTTGTTCAAAGGGAGACCTGGGTCAAGAAAGCAATCTTGGCACACACGTGGATAAAAAAAAAACTAACGAGCGCGTATTTAGAGTTGGGATAGCAAGACAAGTTACAATCTTTAGATATACACACATTTTGGCTTCACTAATTTAATGACAAGTCAGAACTTGCTGCAACCCTCTCACGGTCACCTTACAACGGAGCGTGTCTCTGGCTGTATCCTCCCCGCTTGTGGGAGTGTGAGTCCCAGGTACGGACACTGTCTTCTTTGGTCATATTGTGCCATGACTCCCTCGGATGTCCTCTCGTCCTTGTTCCACTGATTAGAAAATATCTGTATCTATTCAAACTGTGTCTGCAAAGTAAAATAGTAATCTTCTTTGGATGACGTTGATGACATCCCTTTGCTGTCCCACTTCTTTTCAGTGTTCCTTCTTTTATCTCTCCGGGTTCATTCCAATATCTTTCTCGGTGAAGCCCTGTGGAATATTCGTATCTTCCGCTTGTCTTTTTTTTCCTTGCAGCGGGCAGGTTTTGTACAATTGGAAGGGTTGAATCGAGCTTTAACTCGGTCTGCCTTTTGTCTCCCAATTGCTTTAGTGTTGCAGATTCTACGAAGATTATCTTACCTACACCAGAATACCCATTCTCCCTGCCATATCGTCTACGTGCACAATGTAATATTGAATAAAGTTATACTCTCATCATTTACAGAAAGTGTTACACTTGATGTCGGTATATTTTATTAATGTGATTATTTTGTAACACGTCGGCTTTCGCGACCAGTATTATTCGGAATAAAGGTTTTTCAGTTAGATCGCGTGATTATAAATGTGTCGCATCCCTCCACCGGTGGGCTGAAGAAGTAACTAATTGGCGTTTAGTTAACGTGACACATTTTATTGGCCGTGGATGGTTGCGACACATTTATAACAACGCGATCTCACCCAAAAACCTTCATTGTGATTTTTTTTTGGCGTAATGATCAATAGACTTTTTTTTAAAACGCATTTGGGATTTTTTTTATTTTATTTCAGTGAACATTTTGTGTGAGTTGGCAACTGAGCGCGGGGCAATGAAAAATATTCATTCTCCCAAGTGGTAATGCATCCTGTTCAAAAGAGCATCGCCTGGTTACAGCCCTGGAGTGGAAATTCCACTGCCCTGTGACAGGGGCGAGTATGTCCATAGGACAACCCCTGTTGACTTTGAGCCAAGGGAGATGATGAGCTGAGTCAACTCCTAACCTCAAGCTTCCAATTGTGAGTTGTTCGCATAATCAGTGAACCACCTGGACGGTTTATGCATCGCAAAAGCAGACACCGTGTATTTCCACAGCACGCAATACATTTGGCACACATCTCACGCGTTTAAAGGAATTCAAATGCAAAATGCGTGAGTTTTGAAATTCAGCTCAACATTGCCACGTGTAATGATTCATTCTTGACACACTCTAACAGATGCTATAATTGCAGGCGAAGGCGTCCTTTTCTCTCTCTGTGTCGTCTGTGGGGTTAACGCGACCATACTTCTCCACGCTGGTCAGTGCCAGTTGGTGGAGGGTGGGTGGGTGGGTGCGGACCAATGAACAGTTCAGATATCACTCACCACCAATGCCAGTCGTGGCTGGCAATCGAACTCAGGTTGCCAGAGTTCATAGAGCGCAGCGAGCGAACCCACTGCGCCACCGCTCCGCGCTGTTATCAACCCCCCATATAAAGCCAAGTGCAACAGTGCATTCCTGCTGCCTGCTGTCCAGCATGATTGACGCACGTTGACTGATCCACAATAAACAGCTTTCAGTTTCAGTTGGGGGGAGGGGGGGAAATCCAATAATGCAGGTACGGCCGTTCGTGACGCGATACGAGGCTGGGGGCGCTCTTTAAACATCGAGAATAGCCAACAAAAGGAAGCTAAATGGCCCCCGCTGCACCCAATTATCCACACGCTCTGCGTCTATTTATTCTCACGAAAGTGCTAATGTGTAGAAACTGTGGGTGACCGTTTGAATCTTTGGAAGACGTTTTTTTTCATTATACATATGTATGCACCTCCGTATATTCGTGCACACCAACACCAATAGCCGACATTCGCCACGAAGTGACTGTGACGTCACCACGGCGCCTGTGCCAGGCCAGGTGCACTTTGAGGCCACGTGAAGTGTTGAAGGCTCGCTAACAAGAGGTCTCGGGACAGACCCAGCTGTGCTATCGGTTGGTTGACTGAGATGACCGGTAGATGCACCAGCTGTACCCGCTACTGTGCCAACTTGCCGCATTTTATCCACCCGGCGCTCCGCTCGTTGTTGTGAGCGTCGCTCTTCTGCCCTCCGTTGTTGCTGGAAGCGACTGCCTCCAACTGACCAGTAGCGTCCTCCGTGCACAACAACCGCCATTCGCCACGAAGTGGCGGTGACGTCACCATGACGCTTGTGCCAGGCCATGTGCACCTTGAGGCCACACACACACACGGACACATACACACTCAGAAACAAACACAGCTCCTCCTTCACGAGGACTGTGTGTGCCAATCGCCGTGAGTGAGCAGCTACTAAGGGCCGAGCGGCCTACACGGTGGTGGTGGTGTGGCGAGGACGGCACCTGCCTGCCTTTGTCTCCACGGTGTCGATGGACAAGCACCGGGCCCATGATTTAGGGAAATTCCAGAATTGATTCAGAGATGGCTCGCGAGTGATGGATAGTCTTGGCTGGGGAATCAAACTCGGGGCACTCGGTTCATAGGGCAGTGCCGCTAACCACTGCATCGCTGCACCCCGCATACATGCAAAGTTAGGAAAAAAAAGATCACCCGTATAGCCTCATAGGACTGTTGGGGCAAGTGCTGTTAGCGAGCACCTATGAAGGCCGGGACAGGGTGGGTTGCCAACACCACACCCGGCCGTCTTTGTCTCCCCAGTGGCGATGTTTACACAACGCACCAGGTACTAATTTTAGGCTGAGTCAACCTAGGGGAAGCCTAGGACCGGTTCAGATAATCGTCACCGGTGTTGGCCGTGGGCAGGAATCGAACTTGGTCCACCAGGTTCGTAGCGCAGTGCGCTAACTGCAACACTTCCACTCCCCACAATGTTTTATTGAAATGTTTTATTTATTGGAAAGTTTGTACAAAGCCAATTATATTATAGTTATATTCACATTACGATCAGCTACCCCTATGAATACAATATCATGTATCGACATTTGGAAATTCCAAACATACTCATCATTATTAGGATTGTGTCTTCTTGTGTGGAAATTTCAAATCCTTCGATGTGTCTGAGATGTCAACTACCTCGCCTGGTCTGGAAGAGGTCGTGGGTTCAATCCCGACCCTGACGCTTGCTGTATATATTTTTTGAATGCGTTTAGAGTATTTAAAAATATTCACGTGATGATGAGCCTCTTCATTTGGCTATCATTTGTGACGAGATCGCTTCTGAAAAAGAGCTACATAGCTCAATGGGCTTTACCTGCTTAGATAAAACGTTTGTGTTATTTTTGTTTATTTAAAAAAGAAAAATTCACTGATGCCTTCCTTATGGCGAAAACATTTATTTTTGTAACAAAAAAGTTTTGAGAATTGAATATTAAGGTATTCACAGCCATTAACTTGTTGCTTCACATTTCATTAACTGTTAATGTGAATTCACTTATTCCATTACACGTTATATCCCAAGCATATAAAGACGGAGGCTTTAACAAGAGCTCAAGGTAGGTCATTGTGACATCTTTTAATTCTTCTATGCTCAAAACTGTTCTGCCACCCTTGCAAAGGCTGATTGAACGACGTGAAAAGTGGGATAAAAAAAAAAGAACGGACAGTATGGTCCCAATTAGTGATCCGGAATGAGTTACTCTCCTGAAGTGAAACCATTAACAAGTTGCCCGCATGCCCTATTGCACACCGTTGTCCATCGCATTCATTTACCTGCGTCGCATGGCAACAAAAAAAAAGAGTTGGCACTGAAAAAAGAGTGGTAAATATTTTAGAAGGTGCCAAAGAGCGATTACGATTCACCCCCTTACACCATTACTGCACCCCAAGTGCATCCTGGGAGTAGCCCAACATGAAACTTTTGAACTCCCTACACCCACCTCTCGATATTCCATAACAGGTAAAGGTGCGTCCCTGCCATTATTTTCACCATGCTACTGCTGGTGGAAGGATCTCCAACTAGAAGAAGCATTTGATATCCCTTTACGCGGGTAATCAGACCGTCTTGGAAGACGAGGGAGAAATCCACTCTTTACCTCGCCACACGTTGCATGCCAATCCGACAGAATGTGGTTGAACCCATTTATTTAAACAACGAACTATTTGGATTTTACCAGGCAAGGCCCGCTCAGCTATATAGATTATTTTCCGAGTCAATCTGGGCAAACATGATAGCTCAACGAAGTGGCTTATAATATTGAAATGTATAACAGCCAAATACTCTAAACGTATGTTTCTCAATGTGAAGGGAGAAACCGGAGGACCCGGAGAAAAATCCACGCGACCACGGGGAGAGAGACGCGCAAACTCCAAATATACAGCAGCAGGCGTCAGGGTCGGGATCGAACCCACGACCTCCTGTACACTAGGCGAAGTAGTTAACATTCCTTCTGGGTGGACAGAGTTGGGAGCGAGGAGCCCCATTTCTTCAGCCGTCACGCCACGGGAACGCACCGGCGACCGCCAGATTACAAACACAGTTCACGAAACCATAAACACCATGGCAGCATCCTCAATATCTCACAACGTGGAGATATTAATCATAGAAGGATATTTAAATAAATGTATTTTTTTCTAAATCACCGTTGTAATTAAACACTGGATCAGTTTGCCACATATGATACGCCTGCATTAGCTGGCCAGCACATATTGTATTCTCATTAAATATTGACAAAAATTTAATAACATTAATGAATGATACATTCATGCCACGTGTTTTTTGTGTGTCTTTTTTGCTTTGAGTGGGAAACAGTGGCGCGGTGATGCAAATCGGTCGGCGCACTGCGATATGAACCCAGTAAACCTGAATTATAATCTTGGCCACAGCTACCCTTAGTGGAGACTGATATCCAAACCCACCACATTCAAATGTGCGCACTGAACAATTTGGGGGAAGTATGACTCAAACAATGACCACAACTGACACGGGATGTTTAATATTTAATCCAGCAGTGCATTCAAAGTAGGCGGATCGTTATTATGATTATTATTATAGTAAAAATGGTCTCAGTTATCAGTGGTGTAAAGTCTTTGGGATTTCACAACCACAATTGGCATTCACTCCGGTGCTCCAAAAGCATCGTCGCGTTTGTTTCGTGTCCAGAATGGCACTGTCCATGAGTAATGATTCAAGCTCGCAATCAAATTAGCTTTGACTAATTGCCCCACAACAGACATGAAGCGAGCACCTACGAAATAATAACTTTAATTACTGCAGACTAAATGTCCGTCTAGTCAGCATAAGCTATATTTTAAGAGATAAATGATGTATTGGCCTACATTTAACAAAACATATACAAGAATCGCAATTCATATTTTTTTCTTCATATTGACACATGCAAATATCCCTCTATTAATCAGAAACAAAATGTAATCGATGTTCATACCATGCGATGTGTATGTTCTCTGGCTGACTCACGATTCGTCTGTAATATTGCACAGATACATACACAGATCAACATTGCATGAATGCCCTTTTGAATACCGCGTGCACTATACATGTAACATTTGCACGTTACATACTCTTACTTGCACGGCTAGCAAAGACACATGCCTCTCTTTTGTTGGGGACTGCAGTGGTAATTGGTATTAATTTTGCTGGAGCACTCCTCAATCAGCACATGCACATGTGCAAATGGACTTAATTAAAATGTAATTTATTAACATTACTGCAAGGAAACAGATTATATTTGATACCCACACAATAAAAGCGCACTAATGAGTAGCTTGAAAATATTGAACAATGCTAATAATGAACATCGGCATTACAAGCATTCACCAACTGCTGTGAAAACTACCTCCTCACGAATTATAGCGACGTTTTTTTTAAGAGTACATTTTATGATCTGCCGGCTAAACACTTAACTTGGTACATTGTAATCTGTATTGACGAAATTAGATGCAGAAGTCACTCTGACAAGCACTGATTGAGCAAAAAATGAAGATAAAATGTGCCGATATGTCCTACGCATACTGTTGGGGCGAGCGCTGTCAGCAAGCACCTATGAAGGCTGGCACGGCACACGAAGGGCCGGTGTTTACATGCTGCACCAGCTACTCATTCAAGGCTGAGTCAACCGACGGGACCAAGGAACGGTTCAAATATTCGCCACTGTTATCGGTCGTGAGTGGCAATCGAACTCGGGTAGCCGAGTTCGTAGCGCAGTGCGCTAATCGCTAAACTATAGCCTCTTGCTCTTTGGTTCTTTCGGTAAAGTCACGTAGGTATAAAATAAAATAATTCACGACGTTTAAAACAGTCCGCCTCAGCAGCAGACCACGCTTTCCCACCTGATGATGGACGCTTGTGTTGCGCCCGAAACGTCGTTATTTATTTTATTTTATACCCACGTGACTTTACCGAAAGAATCAAAGAGTATGGATTCCTGCAGTCACGAAAGCTTCAAATCAAGATTATAGCATCTTGTATACCAGGCGAGGTAGTTAACATTTCGCCAGCGCGGAAACCCCCACACCTACACACCTGCTGAGCCGATACATTGACATTACAGATATATTTCGATTTAAAGCTTTCGTGACTGCAGGGATTCATCTTCTTGGTTCTTTCGGTAAAGTCACGTAGAATGGAAGTAATAAAATAATAAAAATAAACATAATAAAATAATTCTCACGACGTTTCGGCCACAACGCAAGCAGCCGTCCTCAGGTGAAGAACAGGTCTGTCGAGAAGACAGAGTCTGAATGACACACCCCAGGCTTGGAGCGACTATTTAAGCTGGGATGGAGGGGGAATAGCCTGAGGACGGCTGCTTGCGTTGTGGCCGAAACGTCGTGAGAATTATTTTATTATGTTTTAATTTTATTATTTTATTATTTCCATTCTACGTGACTTTACCGAAAGAACCAAGAAGATTACAGATATACACTGCATTTGGCGAACATGCTCACTGAATTACAACTATGTTGCTTTATTACAACAACAACAACAATAAAAATCGCCCATTGCCACAAGGATGGGGTGGAATTGGGGTTTTAGTACCGCAACTTGTCCGCGTTGTGCACGACGGGTCAATGATTCTACTGCGCAGGGCGATATTTTTTGAGTGGCACTGTGCAGCTGACTTTGACAGTTTACGATGACGCTCACAGCAGCCGATAAACGCAAGCTAAGGCGATAGCAATGACTCACCACGCAATTTAACATGTGCACCGAAACTCATGTAGGCTGCTAAGCAGAGTGCTGAAGAGGGCACGGAGTGGATGGGGTTGAGGGATAGGGGAGTGTGTCATGTTTATTAGACGTCTGTGAAAAGGAGCTTCATATCTCATCGGATTTCTCCAGGATAAATACAATATCTGATTTTGAAGGTGGAAGTGTATGTCTCAATTTCCACTCACGGCGAACACCAGTGACGAATATTTGAATCGTTCCTGGTCCTGGCCTAGGTGGAGGTAGCCTCGAATGAGTACCTGCTGCAGTGTGCAAACATCGCCACAGGGGAGACAAAGGCGGCCGGGCGTTGTGCTGGCCACCCACCCACCCCCTCGTGTGTCATGTCGGCCTTCAAAGGTGCTTGCTAACAGCACTTGCCCCAACAGATTGTTGAAGGCTATACGGGGGATCTTTGTTTGTTTTGTGTATGTCTCCATAGCTGCATATTAAAGAATCTGTGTTCATTTTTTTTGTCTTATTTTGTCCCATTTTTTTGTTACTGGTTGGGATTGTGTCTCTATTTTTTCACATGTACAATTCTGTTCGATCCATTAGCCGATAAGTAACGTTATCATATTTTCCTATATTCATGTTTCTCCTAAATCTAACGTTATAAAATGGCATCATCATCACCCATGATCAATCAACTGGTCCGTCAATGTCACAATCCATCCAGCACTTGCACATCCGCTGATTTCATATCATTTGCATATACTCTGTAAGTCCAGTGATAATAATTTAATCCATTGTAACCTCCTTTGCCTTTTGGCTTCATCTGGTCTAACACCACGTAAGACTAGGCTCTAAGAAAAGCTGTCTCGGGTGTGGACCAATCAATTTCAAGGACAATGCATACATTATCAGAGTTGTGTTTTTTGTTTGCATTCCGACCTCAGGTATTGTGGTCAATGCAAACATGACTCCTTGTAAAAAAAGGTTTCAGTTGTGTTGCCAGATAAAAGGGTAAAAAACTAATTATCTTAATCCATTGTCTCACACATACTTCATTCGATGGATGCATCCCGATAATTTATAAATATCTCAATTGATCGATTCTTACATAACGCTCACGTCTCTGCCAACAATTGAAGAGGTTTTGAGCGAGTAACATTGTTTTCCACATCTCAAGAGTGCCTCTTTTGTTCCACCCAAGCAACGCTAATCTCCTAAAAACGAATTTGCAATTGTCAATTCTCCGCTTTAAGCACACATTTTCCCCCCAATGCGCACACCTTGAAATGCTTCGCCAGAATTTTCAGGCACGCTGACATCGGTTTGCCTTGCTGCTCCACGCCAATGCACACACACACAGACAGGGGAGTTCACGGAGAGTGACAAGTGAAGACGAAGTCATGCCCTCGCCACGGACAAATATAGCCCGACGTGCAGGTCCTCGTTGAAAATCACTGAGCGGGTTTCCCATTCACCTGTTTAAAAAAAAAAAATTAAAAGAATCACCATTTATATGCAAAGTGACTATTTAATCACGACTGTCACTGAGAGGAAAGTAAGATCGTCACATGTTGGTCTGATTGGCCTTTATTCAGCAAATGTAGAAGTCTAAAAACAAATACCTAAACTTCCTTTCGAGAAATTATAAAACGGTTCCTTTCTTAATGGTAAGGAATATGGCTTTGGGATGCAGTGAATGAAATGTAAGCCGAAACAAACCACCCTGCGGTGATTTTCACCCAATCACAGACAGTGATAATCAACACATGGAGAGGTGGTGCATCGGTTAGCACACTGTGCTGAGAACCACGACCACGTGAGTTGGATTCCGGGTCATGGCTAGCATCAACAGTGTTCAGTGATATTTAAACCGGTCGTAGGCACCCTGCTTTCACTAACCCACACTGACCAGCGTGGTGAAGTATGGTGAAACATCCTCCACACTTGACTTGACATGGCGAAGCCTTCATGCAGATGTGTATTGACAAAGGGCTGAAACATATTATAAGTATCGATTTAAAGCTTTCGTGACTGCAGGGATTCATCTTCTTGGTTCTTTCGGTAAAGTCACGTAGAAGGGAAAAAAAAATGAAAAAAAATAAACATAATAAAATAATAATTATTTTATTATATTTTTATTATTTTAGTATTTCCCTTCTACGTGACTTTACCGAAATAAACCAAGAAGATATTATAAACACATTATAATCAGCACGCTATTGGAAGACAAAAACCGTCACGTTAATTACACTTCACAATGCCTCGCAGTTGCCGTGAGAGATCAACTATTCAACCGTTGTGTGTGGAATACACTTCGATTAAATAAGCGGCGTTATTTCTCCGACTTATCAATGGGAACCGTGAACGCTCCGCAGAAGCACCGGTGCGTCGTTGCCATTGCGAGTGTCTAGAGGGGACGCGTTTAAATGCCGGGGAGCAAATGCCGCAGCGTCCATCAATCATAATTGTTGCTTTATAAGCAGCCATTATGCAAAGCCTTTTTCGAGGCGTAACTGGTATTGCTACAGAGGCATTATCAGAATTCCTAAGCCGATTGAATGAAATGTGTTAATTAAAGGGAAGCCAATTGCACGTTGTGTATCGAATCAAATATTTGCACTCACGCAGTGCAATGAGTGAAGTATAATTAGCTGCGCAGTGAAAGTCCCAAAAACTCAACATGATTGATTTGTATTACTCTGCATCCTTAATTAACGTAGGACGTACGATGTTGCCAATAAACGGCACACGGCAAAGCTTACGTGAGTGTTTGTGATCCAATAGTATATCTCCCACTGAAAGGATCCTCTCTGCAGACAGAGTCGGGCAGGGCATCACATCACCAGCGCGTCATGTGTTCGTCAGGCAGGAAAATCACTCGCAGTTACCAAATTACCAGATAATCACTGCCCGAGAGTTTGTGAGAGCCTAGATTGTCTCTCTATTGGCTTATGAGGGCCCTTGCATTTTTACACAACTATAATAATTACGATGCTTATGAAATAGGAAAGTGGCAGCGAAGTGGTTCGCACACAGTGCCATGAACCTGGTGAACCGTCTTCGATGTCGAGCTAAAATGAGTGGCGAGTAATTAAGACATTCACTCCACAGCTTCATGGAGTTTGAAAGATATATTGTTGATTTCCATTACTGAGCTGGACATCATCGATGTGTTTTTCCCCTTAATATAACGAATAAAAGAGAAAAGTGTTTTTATTTAGCTACGTTTAACATTTGCGTATGTACGTTGAACTTTTTTCGCACTGTACGTAGCCAACCGTGCGAATCGGAGGTGTGGTATATTTCAATTTTACACGGAGGCTTTCCCGACCAATATTATCATAAGAGGTTTTTTGGTTAGATTGCGTAAATATAAATGCGTCTTTAAACCCACCACCACCCAACAGCCAAATGGTTAGGAGTTTCCACGTAAACAAAACATGCCAATTCTTTACTAGTTCAGCACAGTACGAAATTTGGCCAATAATTACAACCAGCATCATCAGGCGACAGCCAGAGTTAGTACTCGATGATATCGATAATTCAATGCAATGAAATAATTTACACCGAATAATGTGAAATGATCATGACTTTGGAGGTGTCTGGGTGACGGAGGGGACTCATCTCTCACCTTCATCACGTCAATGAGGAAACACCTCTGAGATCTTGGATTTAAATCGTAGATCCTGATATATATAAACAGGCACCCACGACCCACACGGCGTGTTGATGCCGTCATTCGGCAGTTGGACGGGCAGATGGGATGTTCACGTAGAGGTGGATGTCCCTTTCAAGGGTAATTGTTTACGATGTGCCTTAGTTCTGAGTGCAGCGCATTCTGCTTTGGTGTCACCACAATCACACAAATGCCTCGATGTCATTGATGTCGAGAGGAGGGGGGAGGTGGTGGACATTACGTTCACATTGGGAATGTCCCCGTGTTTGTTGAAGCCATTCAACGTCGGTGCAAGCACATTACGATTGGCTGCTCCTCAATTGATTCCTTTAGTTTCGGAATGATGTCGCACTTTCTTAAGTGACACAGTCAGTGGGTTCCAGAGCGCTTTTATATCGGCAAACGTTAAACCGCGTGCGCATTGTAACGTTGAGTTTAAAAACGAGTTCAATTTCACCCGAGATTGACGGGGCAGCGTGTCCACTCATTATTAAAAAGGTAATTTAAACAACAACAAAAATGTCATATTTGATCACAAGTAGGAGCTTCTGACGCACACTATATCAAAACGCGTTGTAAAATGGAATTCGAGAAGAGAATTATGGCTCCGCTTCGTGATTCATAAACATGACGATGAGTCAGACAGGGCGATGTGTTTGAAGCCGCAGTCAATGGTGACTGAAACAAATTCGTGTTGCGTAGGAAAGCTTTTTTTTCTTTCATGAAAACTTGCAACTGAAAGGAGCAAGCTCGTTGTGACCAAACAGAATGAAACACAAATGAATCATGGGCTGGTGGGTGGGTGACACCGTCGCAGTGGGTTTAAAAAAAAAATCAATCATCGCAACACGAGAGCCGACGCGTTGGGCCATCGATGACATTAGCCAGCTGCACACAATTGCGTCGAGAATATAGAGACAAGCGTGAGACAGGGTCTCCGTTGCGAGGCAGTTTGACTCGCTGACCTCCACAACTGCAATTCTCTGAGGTCCTCCGGGTTAATCGTCATCATCATCAGCCATGATCAATCTACCGCTGGGTGAAGGCTCTCACCTAGCCGGCGGCAACCGTCATGATTCTGCGATACCACGTTACAACCCAGCACCTGCACACGACCTTGGATTCATCGCTCCATCTCCGAGGTGGGCGTTCTAAAGGGCCCTTTCTATTCCACTGCTGCCACTCCAGCATAGGCTCTGGAGGTGCAAGTAGATGTAAATATATGCTTCATATCTGTCTCTCCGCATAAACAGAGAGAGAGAGGCATCGCCTATAACATTTGGCAGTTCATCTTCTTGGTTCTTTCGGTAAAGTCACGTAGAAGGGAAGTAATAAAAGAATAAAATAAAACATAATAAAATAAAATAATAATATAATATAATAAAATTATATAATAATATAATATTATGTTTTATTTTTTTTATTTTATTACTTCCCGTCTACGTGACTTTACCGAAAGAACCAAGAAGATGAATCCCTGCAGTCACGAAAGCTTTAAATCGAAATTTGGCAGTTCGCTAGCATTCATCCAAGCACGCCCTGCTCTGCTGATGAAACACATTGACTTTTTAAGCCCGTCCAGAGTTTTCTTCTATTTAGTCAATGCTGCTAAAATGGCGTGTTCCCAAAAGACAATGGTGGCCGTTGAGTATGTCAAGATGTTTATTTTATTAACGTGGAGACACGGGTATTTGAAGGAGACACCGTCTGCTTACAGGTGTAGGCAAACGTGCGTGTATGCGTGTTGGACTTCTTTCGCACCATACGCGGCCAACCGGAGGTGCGGGGGGAGGACAGCATCTGTGGGTAACCACGTTGTGGTCAAGAGCACGCACTGGGAAGAGTGAGCAGCAACCAGCAGAGGTGGGACAAAGTCATTGTTATGCAAGTCCAAGTCGAGTCTGAAGTCATCAAATTCATGACTCGAGTCTGACTCGAGTCCAAGTCACATGACTCGAGTCCACACCTCTGGCAACCAGTGCGGCCACCTCGCCAACCCTGATCCAGCAGCAGCAGCAGCTCAACACCACCACGTGCTTTGTTCATCGAGGATTGTATCGACTTGACAAGGCCCCTGATCGGGATTCCATTTTGTTTAAACACATTCCTGCGGAGGGAGCTGGTAGGAACGTTGGGTTGCTCGGTCAATGGCCAGGGTCAACGGCGGCGTGAGTAGGTTAAACGTTGAGTTTTATAAGGGAACCACGGGGTGACCAGCCCCCCCCCACCCAGCCCCACTCCTCGCACACCCCACCCAGCCCCTCCCCACCCTCCCCTTTCCACCCAGCCCCTCCCCCCCCACCCAGCCCCTCCCTGCACGACCGACACAATAATCCCCTGTGGGCTGGTGTAACCAGGAGGTTCCTACCAGTAAGACTTCTACTTCTTCACATTTCCGCCTCGGTGCATTCCAACAATCAACAAATGCCCAAATGTGTTACCGGTTGTTGCGAGTCTTTGTTTACAGAGCTCATTGTTGGGTTGTTGTTGTTGTTTTGGTTCGGTTCGCTCAGGGGGTCCGCAACCTGCGCCCCTTTAAGGACTGCTGCTTCGTGACGTCATTTATTTAGGACTGTAAGTCTCGTATTCGACGTTGCATTGGCGGCTCTTGGATGATTGAGTTTGTATTGTTGTTTACCGAATTCGACAAAAATTGCTCTACTTGTTCCTTTGGTTGCCGGTCCATGGGTTAGCGCAACGGGGGGTGGGGGGGGGGTGTCTGGGGGTGGGGGAATGGTTAACATTTGGAGGGTCTACGAGCTGCGCATGTTGGCTGACCGCGAACAAGGTTCGTGTGTCCTGGTGGCACTGGGCCCAAGGGTCTCCGACATGAGAGGTTTTTCAGGAATGGCTCGCATGTTCCATTAAAGAACACCTCCTTTTCCTTGAAACCTGTATCCCAGGTGCCCCAGAGAGGCTCTAGCTGATGTAGGGAATTTGTTCCACGCCACTAAGGATCGAAAATCGTGTTTTCCCACGTGCCCCGTATGGTTTCTCGTACCGCTCCGTACAACGTTTGGGGGAACGCGTTTTTACTTTTGGAGATGCCCTGGGCTTTCATACCCAGAAGTGACATTTGCATTTATGGAGCAATGTTTGTGGAGTTAATTTTGTTGAAGTATGCAGCGATGTCTAGACAGGACCAGAGTGCACGCTCGTATGTCCGATTTGTGCCACGTGGACTTTTGGGAGAATTTCGCGGGATGTAGCAACGTTTTCATTTGTAAGGAGAGTTCCGTACAAAAATACATTGGATGGTCCCTAGGGAAGATCATCTGGGGCTGTTATGTAGTTACTTCCAAATCTAACTCCATTGAGAGTCTGTGATGGCATTGGGGGAAATTCCATCCTATAGTGCCTTATTTATGGGTCTCATTGGCGTGTTATAGATTATTAGGATTTAGTCGGATTCCTTAATGGCATACATGGTTCTGTGGCTTCAAAGGTAGGTGATCAATGGGGTTGGGGGGGGGGGGGTTAAATCTCCGTCTCGTGCTTCGTTAATTGCACTTCTAATCTGTATCTGAAAAAGTGTGAGTTTTAGATATCGTATTTGGCTCCGATGCTTTGACAAGTATCTATCTCCACCCTCTTCGCATTAGTAGGTCTCCAATCTTGTGGACATTTTTTTACAAATGGATCGATTCCACCAGATCGCCGAATGGGGGCTGGGTGCTTGTGGAGGACATCATTCGCCTCTGAGTGATTCTCCGCATCCACATTGTACGGCACGCCGATCAGACTGGTTTGAGGTTCAAGGGTTTATCTTTGGGGTGGGAAAAGGTTATTCCTGCCAAGGGCTTTTTGAGGTTTGTTCCCCATTTGGATTCAATTTAAGACCAAGTTGGAATTGAGGCATCTATTAAAAACAAAAATACCCCGATTTTTTTCTAATAGTGCTATCGGTTTTGTGTCAAGGAATAATAATAAAAAGGCTATTCTTGCATGCAGCAGTGCATCATAACCCTGCGCGAGAGGACAGCCTGTAAATGGTGATGTCGCAGCACTTTTTCTGAGATGCCTTCAAGTGATCTCTCATTCACACAAGGAGTGTTGCGCTTTACCAAAAGGCTCTGCTGCAGGAGAAATGTTTATCACACCATAGCCAAACCAACATTGGTAATCCTCTGGGCTGGAATTTAGCCGAATTTAGCGAAAATCTGAAACTAATATGGTGGTGTTGGGGTGGGGGAGTTATGAAGTTTTGGAAATTGGGCTGAGACCCTCACCTGGGTGGCACAATGGCAAGAAGTAAACTCCTTCGCCTGGTATACAGGAAAAAACTTAATTAGGAGCTTTCGTGACTGCAGGAATTATTCTTTGGTTCTTTCGGTAAAGTCACGTATAAAGATAAAATAATAAATTAAATTAAATACTATTATACGACGTTTCGATTGCAACACAAGCAATCATCATCAGGTATAAATAAAATAGAAACACAAATCTAGTATACTTAGAAATGTAATGTAATACGACAGAGAGTCGGATAACATAACAGTCAACACCCTATCTGGTGGATTACGTTCTTCCTGGGAATGCTAAATTTGAGAGAGAGATTAAACACAGAACCAGAAACATAGACAGACATATAAGCGGACAGATATCACAGAGATACATAGAGAGAGCAAACATAGGCACAAAGAGAAACTACGCCTCTGTGTCGAGGCCTTAAATAGAGAAAGGGGGGGCGGGGGCGGGGAGAGAGGGAGGGGACTTTACCGAAAGAACCAAAGAATAATGGTATACAGGATAGTTGGGGGTTCGATCCCGATCCCGAACCTGAATCTGATGCCTATATATTTGGAGTTTGTATGTTCTCTCCATGGTCGTGTGGATTTTTTCTCCGGGTCCACCGGTTTTTCGCTCCACATTTAGAAATATGCATTGAGATTATTTAGATAATTTTGGTGCTATAAATGTACAAACGATGGGCCACTTTGTTCAGCTATCATTTGTAGCCAGGTCGCTTCTGAAAAATAAGTTAATACCTCAGTGGGCTTTGCCTGGTAGGATGGGGATGGTTTATTTTTATTTGTATGTGTTTGTTTGATTTTAGTTTACCTTGTACTGTGCACCACTATCATGTTTTTGTACTGTTTGTTGTTGTAACGTTCTTACCCGGCCCTACTGGACATCAGTGAAAACTTTATTTATAGCTCATTGGATTCCTCCAGTATTAATACATATTCTGATTCTGATTTCCACATTATAAGCCACTTCGTTGAGTTATAATGTGCGGCCAGCTCTCTTCTGAAATAGCACTATATTTCGATTTAAAGCTTTCGTGACTGCAGGGATCCATCTTCTTGGCTCTTTCGGTAAAGCACTATATTGCTCAGTGTGCCTTACCTAGTAAATATAAAATAAAAATACGTAGTTTATAGAACTGGATGTAATCACAGGTCGCTAAGACCCATATTCATAGCCAAGATCTCGGTGATGTTGGCTCAGCGGTCTGGCTCGTGAGCCACCAGGCCACCCCTAGCACACTCATTCCAGGCTGAATTAAAGGCCAATCCAGGTGAGTGTTGCACCGTGTGCCACTGGGGTGGTGGCGTAGTTCACGCCCTGACCCTGTGAAGCTTTAAATATTTAGCTGTTTCTCAGCGAAGTTTGACCATCAACAGGAAGTGCCAATATATGTGGTAATTCTACGAAGTCAAACACCGTGTTTGTACTCAGTGCGGGAAAATATGTTACAAATATGTGGGAAAAGTCACCCTTTTGTGAGCTCTGGCCGTAAATAATTTATCACAGCCGCCTTATAAGGTTCCGTTGAAGGTATACAATGATGACAGCAAATTTGAACAGCCTCTCTGAAGCCTCGTCTTATTTGCCTTATGTAAAACCACCACAAAACAAAGCTCACGGAGTCCACATTGAAAAATCATAACCTAGCATTTGAATGAACCAAAGCAAATTATAGACGGTGCCTAGGCTTTTGTCGGATATCTAAGGGAGGCTTCGACTTGGGTCCTCTGCTCTCCCAGTGACACTGGAAGAGTTAAGCCAGCCTTCATAAATAAACAATTAAAAGTGAATTGGGATTCGCTTCCTTTGACGGTGCTGACCTTTACACATGGCATTTTATTATCATCCCCTGGCCTCCCGCTGTTTGTGTCACTCTGCCTCCTCCTACCTCCAGCAGTGTCTGCCCAGATGGACCCAACCCCCCGTATACCTTCTCACGTACAAATGCGCGCATTCGCAATCGGGCATGTCGCATGCCACATTTCACGAAGATGTGAAATATGAGAGAAATTCCCGGGTTTCAGCAGTTAGTTAGTGGTCTTGGCAGCCAGGCACTGCTGGGAAAGTGGCGTCTTCCGCGGAAAGAACACATTTCTCTTCTTGTTATGTCAAATTACCTCGCAATATTGTGGCATATATAAGGTTTGCCAAAGGCAGACAAATTAAAGCTTAGATAATATGGCAAAGATGCAATTTTTGCTATTATTTTAAAATAGCATAAAGGGAATTATTTGACCATATTTCAACACGCTGGTCACTGTGGGTTGGTTGAGGAGAGAGAGTGCCCAGGACTGGTTGAGCTATTATTTACCAATGCTGTCAGCCGTGGCTGGGAATCATCGTGCAGTGTGCTAACTACTGCACCACTGCTCACCTCGACTTATAGTAACTGTGAGGATACAATGCACTCTTTGTGCCTACAGAAAGTGTTGTCATTTCCATTACGTTTAGAGATGGTGCACTGAAAAAGCGGCCATAGAATATCCAGGTGATGGCAACATCGCTTAAAATCCAAATTGCATAAAATGTAAAAACCGGAACCTTTGTGGCACACACATTAACCACATCTCTCATTTCAACATAAAGCGACACATGCATACGTGAGAAGATATTGATAAGCGTGCATCTCATAGAACAACCAGATCGTGGAAAATACCAACTTAAATTCAAACGGCCCCAAACTTGCAAACTGAAACCTTCAGTAGCAAACACAACACAACGGCTGTTCTCCTTTTCGATATAAAGCAACACAGATATGCGTTAGAAAGATCTCTGCGTGCACACACACACACACACGATACATTTCCAACACACTCGCGCACAAATTGACGGCGCTTCCATCGGGTTGCTGTGTGGCAGCGCCTCGCCTGAACATTCATGGCGGACGCCCTGAGCCGTGCGCTAGGACCCGCGGGCCCTCCCAGGAGATGGACAACTTGGCCAATGGGGGACGCGAACCAGAGGTCGCAACCGGGTACCCGATACCCGTACCCTACCCGATACCCGGCTACCCGTACCCGGCCGGGTACGGGTACCCGTTTGCGACCCTGATGCGGCCTGGTACGGGTACGGGTAGGCCGTGAGTCACTGGTGAGTCACCGTTTGTCACTCATTTCCCAACGTCTTGTCTCTTCTCACAATTCAAGTTCCTAGAATCAACCCACCCGCGCCTGCAACATGGCTTCATCCCAGAGGTCGCAATCAGGTACCCGATACCCGTACCCTACCTGTACCCGGCCGGGTACGGGTAGGGTACGGGTACGGCCGGGTACGGGTACCCGTTTGCGACCCTGGTGCGGCCGGGTACGGGTAAGGAATCAAAACCCGTTTGCGACCTCTGACGCGAACCCCACCTGGCCGTCTTTAATTTGCCAAACGCTTCCCGTGGAACGCATTCACAGTCGGCGGCCGTCAGTGCCGTGTCACTAGTGGGCTCTGCGGCAGCTCTGCTGTCTGCTGTTCCATTTGCTGCTATCGGTTTAGAAAAAAAAATGTCCACTTTCAGCCGTCCAATTTATTTATTTTTACACAAATATACCCCCCCCCCCCCACCGCCGAAAACCGTGAGCTCATAAATCTGGTGCTAATAGACTGTCGTCAACAGTCATGGAAATAAAAGATAAATTCTCAGGCGAACGAGTGCAGTTTGGTTCAACTTTCAGAAAGACGACGCCAACCCCTGTGTTGTTTTCATTAAGGCTGACGTTAAAAAAAATTAACCCGTAAAAGCAAAGTTTTTCACTATAAATCCTTAATATGCGTGGCGGCTAGAGTCCTCTCGTCCTCTGGCTTGAGATGGCTGCCACCTATGGGTCAGATTGTGTGCCAGCATTAACCAATTGGTAAATAAATATTTAAAACATTTTCCCTAAAAAGTGTAACATTTTGGAAAAAAATTTTCACGAAAATGCATTGTCACGCACAACGAGTCTGTGTGCAAAATGTCAGCTCGATTGGATCACGAGAAGTGGGTTAAAAAACGACCGAAAGATTTGCACGGTCCTAAGCAAGCAAGCGAACTTAATATAAAGGATTTAATAAGTAAAGTTTTACCACTGCGTAGGTGATTGCGGTTGTGTTGTGCAGCCCTACGATGTGTTTTTGTTTTCAGCTGTGCGTTCTTCACCACGATGCGCAATGATTTACACCACAAGCTGAGAGCTTCTTCAGGAAATTGAATAATTCATTTTGTCCCTCTTCATTAGGTAAAAAACAACATCCTCGTTTACATCGCTCCATGCCGCACTTGTAACTTTCTCACTTGTGTTTAAGTTAGGGAGTGCGTTTGTTTTTTTGTCCCAGAGGTCATGCAATCACCTGCTCATGCTCAATTTCCCAGATCTGTGGCGCACGTGGTGTAATGTGGTTCGACTTTGATGAATGGCCGGGCAAGCATGAGGGGACGCGACATCCAGCCCATTCCCCTTCATCTCACTGCACCCACAACTCAGCCACGGAGTTACTGTCATGTCCAAATGTGAAACCGCTGTAAGTTCACCTGCGCAAAGTCTTGCCGACCCGAGGTAACCTCTGTTACCGAAGGCAATAGGCATAGGCAATCTAAGCTTAGCGTCCTAAGAATCACATGGGGCCCGCAATTCATGATAAAAAAAACGTATATTTGGATACACCAAATCGAACTCAGAGCCTTATACAATCAAACAAATCTGGTCATTCAAATAACACAATTAAAACAAATGTAATTCGTCTAGTGATTTAATAATGTCACACAACTGTGGCGTAATTAATTTACGTGCCTTTTCGCAGCACATGTTTTCAGTCGTGTGGCGCACCCAAATGAATTTCTGCTTCGGGCCCCCCAATCACTCCGTGGCACCGCCACTGTCTGCAGCGGCACGGAGCCCCCAGCCGCTTTGCGTTCCCAGACGACCCACGAGGACGGCGGCGAGCAGAGGTGAGGCGCGCCACATGGACAGACTTCTTGTGTTTCACCTCCTGCGGCGCCACGGTGGCTAGGAGATGGTAGCTACCTCGCCTGGTATACAGGAGGTCGTGGGTTCCATTCCGACCCTGACGCCTGCTGCTGTGTCTTTCGAGTCTGCGTCTCTCTCTCTCCCCGTGTTCGTCGGGATTTTTCTCCGAGTTCTCCGGTTTTCCCCTCCGCATTTATAAACACGCGTTTAGAGGATTTGGCTGCCTTACATTGCCACGCGATGAACCACCTCGTTGAGCTATCATTTGTTGCCAAGTCGCTTCTGAAAAAAAGAGCCAACGTAGCTCAGTGGGCCTTACATGGTACAATAAAAAAAACCTAAATTGTGTTTCAATCGCATAGGCGATGAGCAACTCGGAGAGGCTTTCTTTTGCATCACCTCCAAGAGGCCCCAACAACAAAACATTGTCACGCCGTGACGCTTCGTCGCGATGCACACACGAATGCTTCTGTTGTCAGGACAGGTGGGGGAAAGACCTCGCGAGTGGAAAATGAACGCCGGGTTAATGCTCGTGGGTGAACACAAGCGTCGCTATATATGGCAAACACACTGATATGGTCCATATAAACAATAAAAATAGAACACACTTATACTGTACAGTAATATGCATATCTACACAATTTATTCAAGACCCACGTATATGTGCGCATGTGTTTTATACAATCTCCGGCCTTAGGGGCCGTCCATAAATGACGTCACGCACCTAGGGGGGGGGGGGGGGTTCAGACATTTGTAACGATGTGTGACGAGGGACCGGGGTTGAGAAATGTGACGTCACAGCAAAATGGGCAACTTTAAATAAATATAGACAACACAATTAAATAGACTTTTTAATAAATGTTTTCTCCTACAACATCAGAGTGCAGCGCCACATTAAATACACACTACAATGGCCATAGTTTAAAGCGATTTGAAGCATGTTTTTTTTTGGGGGGGGGGGGCAGAGCTTTGTGACGTCATATTTGAGGGGGGGTCTGTCTTTTTGTGACGCCGTGTGACGAAGTGGGGGGAGGGGGGGTAAAAAATTGTCCAAAATCGCGTGACGTCATTTATGGACGGCCCCTTAACAAGTGGCATTAGCGAGCGTGCCTATGAAGGTCTGCAGGGCACACGAGGGGTTAGTTTAGACAGCACCACTCCGACCGACTTTATCTCCCCAGTGGTGATGCTTAGAAAAATTTGACAGCTACTTATCCGAGGCAATGTCGACCAAGGGTAGGTGCAGGGCTGGTTCAGATATTAGCCACTCAAGTTGGTAGTGAGTGATAATCAGGTCATCGGGTTCACCGGCCAGTTCGATAGCCAAAGCGCTATACTACACACTCACACACCGTTTATTAAAAACCCATGTGGTGTAGACACGTACAATCTCTCTACACAAGTACAATTTATATATATAAACATGTGCCTTATATATGCGCATACACGATACCAGACCCATGTGTATACCACGAAGACAAAGATTCCCCGTATAGCATGTAACAGACTGTTGGGGCAGGTGCCATTAGGCATCACCTATGAAGGCTGGCACGGCACATGAGAGGCGTGTGGCGAGCACCACGCCCGGCCGCCTTTGTCTCCCGAGTGGCAATGTTTACACACCACTCCAGGTGCTCATTTGAGGCTGAGTCGACGTAGCGGAGGCCCAGGATCCGTTCAGATAAAATCGTCACTGGTTTTGGCATTGAGAGGGAATCGAACTCGGGTCGACAAGTGCGTGGCGCGGCGCACTAACTGCTAACTGCTACACTACCGCTTCCCATCCCAAAGACACACACCATGCATTCGCCACCCGTGTATAGCACGCACATCGCATTGCTGTGTTGGAAACACCGTAATACCCATGTGGAATGCACACGCAAACGCGAATTCATTCAGGCCCCATATAGAGCACGTAATATGGGTGCGTGTGTGTATGTGGTTTGTTCAACACCTGTGTAGGATGCAAATACACGATTCAAGACCTATGTACGGCACAGCGTGCAACGCCATTTATTTCTTCTCTTTTAAACAACACGGAACCTCAAGACTCTTGTTTAAGAGCGTTCAGCAGGGTTTCATCGAGTGACGCGTGGGAAAAAGCCAGCGTGACCGGAGAAAACCCACGCACAATCGATCTTGGGTAGCACTCCAACATCTGCACGGATCGAGTCAAGCTTCCAGTGCTGTATTGCCATCTCTTAACTACCACGCATCTCATGAACTCTACTAACCAATTACTCACAGAGCTCAACCATAAAAAAACTTAACACATTCGTCAATAACACTGTGGCCTTGAAAAGGAAATGTCTATAATAGGTGACATTTAGGCAATGGCCCTGGGGAGACTGGGCGCATTTCGGTCGACGTGGTAACGCACAGGGCTTAATTTCATATTTTCTGGGGCCGAGTTGCGGTAAATATTTCCCCACGAGACCTGTGTGTAATGAACACACACACACAAATCATTCCAGACCCCCGCAAGCTGGCTGGCTGGCACTGATAAAGATGCATCACACAAGTCTTTGACAGCAGCTGTTTATGCCATCTGCGAATGTGACCTCAGCTCCCCGAGGCTACAGCCAGACTGTCTGGCACGGCTGGGTACCACGCCACCGGTTTCGTCGCTACGAAGTAAGAGGACCAGCGCAATTACAGCGGGATCCACGGAGCAGAGGGGACCCAGGCGCAAGTGGACTGTTGACGAGGGCATTTGGAAGGGGGCAGCCAATTTGCATTCCTTGCCAGCGGTGTTATGTCATTGCCCCTGGTGTTGTGTTCATCACACTCGACTTACACATCAGAGGTCGCCGGTTTGATCTCCTGGCGTGGCAGTTATTCTTAGCCACCGCCTCTGTCCACCCGGCAGTATTAATGGGTACACTAGTCGACTGAAAGGTTGCATGTGGTGTGATAAAGTGTCGCTACTCCCATCCCCTTTCAAAGACATCTCGCTGGCGTGGAAGAGTCGGGCAAAACACGCGGTCGCGGCTCCCTCTGGAGATCCCTCAAGTTCAGATGTTTTTTTTTTACCAGCAATGGCATTCGCAATTCATTGCAGGGCTGCACCTTTAATTGTTTTTCTGTACCTCAATCCCCGGCTCGGTCACGTGCCCACCCGCTCCACGTTTGTCTACCCCCATGTGGTGGTGCACAATGCGACGGAGGCGACCGCTTTGTTCCCCCACCGCACGGTTCGACGCGACCCCGCGTTGGCCACCACACGAGGGTGAATGCCCTGGACCGCTCCCAGCGCTGATGGATTCCCAAACCGATCAATGCAGCGCTTGATGGGATGGAGGCCACAGACGTGTGCCATGTGTGTGACGTCGCAATGCAGAGCGCTTCGAAGGCGAGCGCGCGGATCATTTATCATTGACTGCCGGCGTCATGGTCCACATTTGAAGAGTAGCACCGCAGATTACTCAATTGTGATTATTCGTGGCAATCATTGCACCCCCCCCCCCCTCCCCGACTGCAAAAACTTGGCAGAGCCCTGCTGAAAAAAAGTCACGAGACCCAAGCGAAGCTTTCCTGGGTAAAGCACCATCATGGACATCAATGCAATCTAAATGCCTGTCTTGCAGTAAATGATTCATGCGGCGCAGAAAAGAAGAGTTGCCGGTGCACAGGTATGATATGTGTGCATGTGTTGGAGCAGACAGGCGATGCATACATACATACTGCACTACTAAGTGTGCTGTGTTTTACTCGGCCAGGGCCCATTGAGATTTCAGCGAGATGCTTGGGTAACAAGGGAAAGCAGGTTACTTTTTTTTTCACAATAAATTATTTGGTGATCCTGTGTGTGCAATGGTGCACAATCACGAAAAAACACAACTCACATTCGCCAATGACAACACGGAGGCCTTAAAAGGAAAAGTATATCATGGGAAATGTCTTAGAGCAATAATGCCCTTTCTTCGTATTACATCAACATTTTTCAAGGTACCTTTCGAGGGCAATGAAGAGCCATTGTCCCAAAATGCCACCGGGATTATTTCGGTGCGGAACATGTTACCATTTCCTGTGTGCATACCAACATATGGACGTTATGTTGAACAGCTTTCGCACCGTACGTAGCCAACCGTATTAATCGGAGGTGCGGGGTGCTAATTGGATGAGCCACAAACAGAAATAAAATATTCTTAGGTGTTTTCGGTAAAGTCACGTAGGTAAAACATTAAAATTAATAAAAGTAAAATAAAATAAAAATCACGACATTTCGGAGGCAACACAAGTCTCCGTCATCAGGTGGGACCGTCACAGCCAGATTTGCTGCATCAAGTGAGGCAATGATTCAAGATGTAATCCCTTAAAAGCAAGTTGAGGGGGGAGGAGAGGGGGGGGGGGGCTCATCAGAATGTGGTAGCCAATGAATGGAACGTATCGGGGGGGAGGGGGGCGGGGCCAAAAGAATGCACGACTTTTATTAATTTAAATGTTTTACCTACGTGACTTTACCGAAAACACCTAAGAATATGAATCCTTGCAGTCACGAAAGCTTCAAATCTAGAAGAAATAAAATAATCATTAGTGTTGTCGGTTAATATCCAAACCAAAACAAATTCCCGATACAGAACACACCTAACCCGGTCACCAGCATTGGTTCAAGCAAGCACGACTGCTCAGGAGACATTAAATGTCAACAACAGTCCAGTTTGCTTGTGTTGAAACGATCTTGCTCGAATACTGCACTCCCAGAAGGCTGTGGGCGCTGATAGGAGGTGTCTAAATAACTCTTAATATTTCCTGCAGAGGGACAGATGCGAATGAGGCAATGCGTATGCTTATTTTTAAATCCTTTATATTAAGTTCGCGTGCTTGCTTGCTTGCTTAGGACCGTGCAAATCTTTCGCTCGTTTTTAACCCACTTCCCGTGATCCAATCGAGCTGACATTTTCCACACAGACTCGTTATGTGTGACAATTAATTTTCGTGAATTTTTTTTCCAAAATTTTACACTGTTTAGGGAAAACTAATTAAATATTTAATTACCAATTGCTTAATACTGGCAGACAATCATCTGACCCATAGATTTCAGCCATCTCAAGCCAGAGGACGAGAGAACTCTAGCCGCCACGCATATAAAGGATTTAGAGTGAAAAACTTTGTTTTTACGGGTTTACTTGTTCTTGTTTAAACGCACGTGTGGCACACACACAGCACACCGTGTACGGGGTGCACGCGACCGGACACAAGTGGAGCGATGACACGGTGGCTCGCGAATCGCTTTCTGAGTCCGGTGCTGCGAGTTCGATTCCTGGCCACGGCTACCATCAGTGGCGATATTCGAACCTGCTCCTAAACCACTCTCTCCTTCATCAACCTGGCCCTGAATTTCGATTTAAAGCTTTCGTGACTGCAGTGATTCATCTTCTTGGTTCTTTCGGTAAAGTCACGTAGAATGGAAATAATAAAATAATAAAAATAAAACATAATAAAATAATTCTCACGACGTTACGGCCACAACGCAAGCAGCCGTCCTCAGGTGAAGAACAGGTCTGTCAGAAAGACAGCGTTTGAATGAACACCACCAGGCTTGGCAGCGTTTATTATTTTATTATTTCCATTCTACGTGACTTTACCGAAAGAACCAAGAAGATGAACCTGGTCATTGTGACGAGATGGCGAGGCAAAGCCTTCATCACTCTGGGCATAGGTTTTAAAAGTGAAACGTTTCTGAAGCAGCATTGCGCTGCCTTGCACTCGTCAATTGCATCAGGTAGAGTGACACATTGCGCACGGCTTGATACTGACCGGTGATGAAACACTCCTGCCGCATTGTCAGAAAAATTGAGCCCCTAAATGATCGTGCGCGATATTGAAAAGCAGCATGCGAAATAATCACGCACCAATTTCACTGCATTATAGATCTACGCACAAATGTGCGTGGATTCAAGTGAAATTATGCGTGACAGTTGGTTAAATAAGGCCGCTTATAATTTTGTTGAACTAGTTTAATAGTAGGCCAAACAGCGCAACCAGTTCCAATACATGTTGACAGACCTTTCGACTAAAACACAGTGATCCGTTACTTTTTATTTCAAAGTCAAGTCATTAATCGGGTATTAAACATTTACATCTCAAAGCCCCGCTGTTAATTAAAAGGCCACGTGCCACATCGTGTGGAGTAAAAGTCTCCGTTAAATGCTCCTGGAAAGGACCCCCAAGCAATTGTGCCACAATTAACAACAAATTACTTGCCCTGATTGAATAATTAAATAGGCATTAATAGTTTGCCGACGGGTGCATTATAATTTAATTAAAAACACGTATAAAAGTGTGTCTCTTAGCCATCATCGAGTTGGGGAGGGGGGGAGGGTAGGGCAGCTTCACACAGATGTGTGAGCTCATGAACGCCATTCAACCAACAACTTTAAAACAAAACAAAAAAATGTGAACACAAAAAACAGTCCACCATGATCATTTGCACGCAAGTCAAGACGTGTGGCGTGAATGCAGGGAGCTTCCAGTGGCATTTGGTGAAGTCATAGAGAGAGAGAGACGCGGTTTGAAGCGGTGTCTCATTTTTCACGGAGAGGCAAACATGCAGCGAGTAAAAGCATCTTGGGAGACTCATCTTGTACAATGTGACAACAAAGATTAGCAATTATATAAAATGACGATGATTGACGATGACTTTTTGTGATACTGCGTTGGCAGTGGCGCATAAGCGCAACAAATCAAGACTCACATTCGTACTAAAAATGAAATGTATATAAAATGTGACATTTTGGCAATGGACTTGTTCAAAGCACATTTTTCTATTTTGACATGATCATGAACGAGCAAAACATTGGGAGGTATGTTTTTAGACTATTCTATAGTTTGTTTGTAAAATCCGGTGTGTTTTTAATGGCAAACTACAAAGTCCTTGCGCGTGTTTTTTGCCGTAATATCATCTTTATATCCTCCATCCCAAATAAATTCTTTATTAAATAACTCACATTGTGCACGAGGGATAACTCAGCGATGGAAATAGAATAAAAGCATCGGAAAAGCATCGGAGCTTTTCAGCAGGTTTTTTTTAATGTAAAACTTGCCTCTGCTATTCAAACAGTACAAGTTGTAATGTATGTTGGACTTCTTTCGCACTGTACATAGCCAACCTCGCGAATTGGAGGTGCGGGAAATATTACGACTTTCTATTAAATATAATGAAACAAAATTCTCCAAATTATTCATATAGGCACGTTGCACACACTTGCACACGTTTATTAATATACCAGAGCGATATGAGCATTATTTTCTATTTTACAACTGTTGCGATGTAGATCTTCGTCATGGCGCTTGTGCGTATGAATGCTGGAGTGTATACGTGCGTGCGTACATACGTGCGTGTGTGCGTTCGTGTACGCACACGTGCGTGGTCGTGCGTGCAGTGCAACACAGTATGCAACGTCTTCTGTTCACGCCTCTGCTTCCTCTATGAACGCATCACGAGCTTCTTCTTGCTCTTGCTGCTCGTTCTGCAGAATGATGTCCTCTAGCCGTCCGATGTAGCACCACGACAGAATTATGCCGGCAAGCTGCAATGCAAACAAAGCAACATTAAAGGCTGAGCAATACCAGCGCACCGACAAGAGACGATCAATTTGACTACGTAGCACTGCACACTTTGAGAGAAGCGATGTTCTTCAGTTTAACACGTAGGGGCTTTTGCGACCAATATCATCCATGATACAGGTTTTTTGGGTTAGATCGCGTAAATATATAAACGTGTCGTTAAACTTGTTACCACCCGACACAGCCAATTAGTGAGGTTCGTCACGTAAACAGAACATCGTTACTAGTACAGCAAAGTGGTGTGTGCTTGATGAAGCTAGTTGTAATTACCGGTGAAACGTCGTACTCGTATTGTAAATGTTGTGGCTTGGCTCTCCACACACACCGGTGTGTTGTACTAGTAACGAATTGGCACGTTCTGTTTACGTGACGAACCTTACTAATTGGCTGTGTCGGGTGGTGGCGGTTTAACGACACATTTATATATTTACACGATCTACCACCCAAAAACCTCTATTATTGGTGAGGTTCTTCTTCTCTTGTAGTTTTTTCTCCCCCACAATTTTGTCCCGATTGTGATAACGCTGTCACGGCAAGAGATGGAAGTATCCACCTGGTGTTTATTACCCGCTGACGAAATATGGGCTACGGCAACAGGGGCACTGACAGAGAATGCGGAACAAATGCTGCAAGGTTGTGCAAGGAAGCAGAGACAAATACACGCTTAGAATAACACTCGAGAGAGAAAGGGGAACACATGGATAAGGGAACAAACACAAATTACAGACTGCTAAGGAAAATAGATGTATAGATTTAGATAAGATTTCATTAATTTCAGCAGGAAGCGCCGCCAAAAGCTGTTAGGCTCCGTTTAATGGGCGTCCTGTGATGGTACAGATATATACTGGTACAGACCTTAGTGACAATCGTGGCTATATAGGTCACGATACAAATGGCACATACTAGTACATTCTTTACATGGAAAGTGGCCATGGGCAGGACACATCTCTAAAAGGGTTGATGACTTATGGACAAAACTGGTGATGGAATGGCAGCCGAAGGAGAAAACACGCCCATGACGATTGTGATGAACGCTGCAGAGTTGAAGCAATGAGATCGGCTCCTCTCGATTTAAAGCTTTCGTGACTGCAGGGATTCATCTTCTTGGTTCTTTCAGTATAGTCACGTAGAATGGAAATAATAAAATAATAAAAATAAAACATAATAAAATTATTCTCACGACGTTCCATTCTACGTGACTTTACCGAAAGAACCAAGAAGGTTAATCGGCTCCTCTGTTAGGTGAGATAGATTTTGGACTCATAGCATTTTGTGAAATGCCTTCATCCAGAAACGGTCTAATCATTGATGATGATGATGAAATGTAACGTGACATGCCTAATTATGTTGTCGATTTTAAAAAATGCCAGTTAATGTTGATGCTGATTATGTCAGTGACAGAAATAGGAACTGCTAATGGCGGTGGTGATTGTGCTGGCATTCCTTTGCTTTACAATAGTGATAGAAACTGAAAATGTCAACAACAGCAGCAAAAACGGCAACCGCGCAGTGCCGGAGAGGATTGTCGGGGTGGTCATGTCCAATTGGAATGTCGGGACATGTTAAATGCCAGAGGGAGCCCTCTAACCTGAGGCAAGAGGAAGCCCATCAGGATGGCCGCCATGACGGTGTAGTGGTCGATGAGCCAGATGAGCAGCGCGTCCACGCAGCCCCGCGTGTAAATCTGACCCCGGAGCTGCAGCCGCTGCACATTCGCACGCACACACGCACACGCGCACACACACGCGCGCACACGCACACACACACACACGCGCACGCACACACACGGGAGCAGACACCAGGGCACAACAGCAGCAGCAGCAGCATTAAGAGCAGCAACCACACAGGCGCCATTCGCCATTAAGTGGTGGTGCTGTCACCACAAGCGCTTGTACCAGGCCAAGTGCATTCTTTGAGGCCGACACGTGAAGTGTTGGAAGGCTTGCTTGCAGGAGGTCACGAGAAAGACCCAGGTGTTACGAGTTAGCCGATTGAGATGACGTGGCCAATTATACCACCTGTGCTCCCCGCTGTTGCCAGATTGTTTTATCAGCCCCGGAGCGCTGGTCGTTGTTGTGAGCATCGCTCCTCTGCCCCCCAGCAACAATCGTGAGTGACTATTGAGGTTAAAATAGCAAACGAAGGGGTGGTGGGGCCAGCATAATCCACTCCCTGCTGTCTTTGCCTCTCTTGTACAGATATTGACAGTGCAGCGTGTTGTTATCTTTTAGGCAGAGTTAACCTCGTAGAAGTCCAGGCCAGGTTGATGGTGCTATTGTAATGCATGGCCATGAATCAGTCTCAGGCCACTGAGGTAATATAGCACAGTGTATGAACCGATACATTATTTCTCCCCGACACGAACACACAAACCTCCGTTAACAAAAACACGTTACATTTCATATATGATATTGGACTAATTCCATGCGTGTATGTACAGCCATGTCGATCCACTGCTGGATGAAGGACATTTGATCATGCTTCACACCATGCTTGCCATGTGCAGGTTGGTGAAAGTGGGGGAGAGCCAGGCATCACTCACCAATGATGTTAGACCCCAGCCGGGAATCAAACTCAGTTTGCTGGATTTAAAAACACAGTGCGTGCAAACCACTATGCCACCGGCCCACCTCAAATGCATACATACTGCACAAAAATGGTAACCAGAAAAAGATGAATGTATTTTTATTATTCACCATATTAAAAAAATAATGCGTGACATTTAGCCCGGTAATGGAAAATAACAACATATTATTTATACCACTGAGAGCTGCGGAGAGAATCAGATCAAACCTAATTATTCTGTTGCTCTGCCCATTCATTGCAAGCAGCCCACATACAAACAAATCACACATACCAAATTAAATTGTTGTGTCCCAGACGCTGCAACAGATGCCTCTTAACATGAGGAACCAAGCATCTTGAAATGCCCCCTCCTCTCTCGAATGTAATAACATTCATTGCTGTGTACGGACTCGCGCTGCCCAACGAATTTGTGCAAGGGACTGCACCGTTGTCAGCAGTGTATATGCGAAGACCAAAACAACTTCGCCACCGTCACCGTTCACACCGGATTAGAAATGAAAAAAATATTACAGAACGACTCGTCAAATAACAGGGAGCAATTAAAGCGACTTTGCAGTTCAAAATCTCACCAACGGTGACGATGTTTAATAACCTGTAAAGATGGCCGAGACAGCGTGGTTTGTAGAAATGGATCTGCCTGTATGCGCATCACTGTGTTATGCAACACAGTGATGAAAAAATTAACCCGTAAAAACATAGTTTTTCAATCTAAATCCTTTATATGCGTGGCAGCGAACTTAATATAAAGGATTTAAAAATATATTCGCCTGTGGAGGACGCGGGGATCGATCCCGCGACCTTTGGCATGGGAAGCGAGGGCGCTACTAACTGCGCTATTCCGCCACGGCCTGTGGAGGGGTTACGCTCTGGGCTCTTACACTCTGACGTTCAGCCAAAGCCATGCATGAGTTCTATTTGAATATATGTAAAATATTTTTTTTTTGCCTAAAAAGTGTAACATTTTGGGAATTTTTTTTCACGAACATTAATTGTCTGGCACAACGAATCTGTGTGGAAAATGTCAGCTCGATTGGATCACGGGAAGTGGGTTAAAAAACGACCGAAAGATGTGCACGGTCCTAAGCAAGCAAGCACGCAAGCAAGTGAACTTAATATAAATGATTTAAAACGTGGTTCAAGTAGCTTTCAGCCCGAGTGAATACATTGCTGGATCATGGCCTCCCCCCACGCTGTGTTGGTCAGCGAACGCTGGCGAAGTTGACCAGGGCAGGATCTGATGTCACTCGCCACATGTTAGCCAGTGCGCCTGGGAACCGAACTAAGGCCAAAGGAAATGAACCACTGCACTACCGCTCTCCCCCGCTACACTCCACGGTGCTATAGGGCCCATCAACACTTCCTAACACCTTCCCCTCTCTGTTATTAAAAAAGCATGACCCAATATGTCAGCCATCAGCATATTTGGCCACTATAACAGCAGTCTTAATGGCAGTGAGTGTTTTCAAAGGTCAGCGCCCACTGCCTATGCACGTGTGTAATGGTAACAGGTGAAGGTGCAGCGCTGCAATTGTTTGCTCACACCACTGCTGACGGGAGGCCCGCCGCTAGAGTGAGCTCTACAGAGCCCCCATCTCGAGAGTCTTGTGGCCTCTCCTATGACGATTGCTTGTGTTGCGATCGAAACGTCGTGATTTTTTTCATTATTTTTCTATTTACGCGACTTTACCGAAAGACCCAAAGAGTTTGGTGGAACCACTTTAAACCGTGCCGCGCGTGACGGACGCCGGGGCTGGGGCGACTCAAGGAGCACGTGGTCCACCGCTTCAACTGCCGCTCCGGCAGACCGAATCAAAACGACCAACTCTGAATTGCGAAGTCCAGCGCGTTGAACATCAGCAACCCTGGGCAGCATCCCCGAAAACATCTGTGTGTGCGCGCGTGTTGCGTAACTAAATCAGGCGATGAAAACACTTGCCTCCAGTTTCAGGGCTCCAAAACCGCACTGCGTGTTTTTGACAGGCTGCGAACCCTGTGGACAAACACAGCGAGAGAGTGAGATGCGAGCGAGAGGGACTGGCTGGACATGGCTCTTGTTCCAGAAGCAGATTCGGCAAACAGACAGAAATAAAGGGTGACCGATGAATCATTTAGAGGACAGAACCTTTAATCACATGCATGCCCAAGGAGCAACGCCGGCGCATTAGACTGTAAAAGGTTAAAAGTTGCAGCCATGCAATTGCCTGCTCACTCTACTGCTGGTAGTAGAAGTACCTCCGGTGAAGCGAACGCGAGAGGTTACTTGGTCTACTCTAACCCCGCTGGCCAAGTGTGTTGGGGGACGTGGGCGTACCCACACTTTACCCCACCGTACGCGATATGCCGATCAACTCTGATGCACTTTAATACATATATATGTACTGCTGGGTGGACAGAGGCGGGCGGGAATTGAGAAACATCGCCCTTTGTTTCAACTGCCATGCCACGAGATGTAATGGAACTGGCAAACCTCTGCATTGCAATTCCATTATCTGACCATTACGCCACAGGGAGCTAAACCTGTGATGCACGCAAACTGCACCGTCAACCAGGGGGGCCGAGCACCAGGTGAGGCTGAATAAATGTGCCACTGGTTAATAATGTAGCTTTCATTAAAATTAGATTCAGAATATTTTGTATTATTTTTAAAGGTTGGATATGCATGACCCACATGTAAAATGCTTGCAAAATGAAAGGTCAATTGTCAACGCGGTGCTTTGAAATGCACCGAATTGCACGGGGAAATACGTCTGATAATTATTTATGACCCATTCAAAACATCAATGGTTTAGTTTTTCTTAGAAGATATTCAATGTAACAAAATTCGAAAGTGGCAGCAACAGGATGAGAAGCATTTTAGCATTACTTACGCTCAAGTGCTTTATGGATAATCAGATAAAATCCCTTTGAGGGTTAAAGTCTATTTTTTTTTTATTAATCAAGGGAAACCTGAGTTTAGAAAGCATACCCAGCACAGAAGCAAAAGTTACGTGCAATAGAGCCAGCGTGGAAAACGCAGAGGGATAAATCTAATGCATACTTTTTGCAAATGCAACTTTTGTCATAAATAATTACATGAGGAGACATGTAAAAGTTTACGTAATATAGTAACTGAATAAAAGGCACGTGCATCTAGAACATTGAGAGAAAAAAATATCCACTTGTCTAAATACTACTTAACTGCAGAAGCTAACGGCTTGCAGAAAACCGGGCGCGATTCAATTGTTCCCGAATGTAAAGCAGATGCAATGTGTATCCACTTGTCTTGATGGACCGTATCGTTTGCAAAAGAACCAATCCCAAACTTAGTACCGTCTTGACTTTTGGAATGTTAAACATAATGTGGGACACGTGTACTCCATTGTTGAATGTCGGCCCCATGCCATTGGCAAGTAAAAAAATGTTGGCACGTTTATTAGCACTGGCATCAGTTGCCAGTTTGGTGAAGACCCCATGACTACTGTCTGCGGCCAGTTGGAGGGGTGCTGGACGACATGGAGGAAATTAGTTAAATCAAGCCCTGGCCTCGCCTCGTATACACAGAGGATGAGACCCAGAGTAGAACACGTGACAGACAAAAAGCAGACCGAATCGTCCCTCATTCTGTGTGGGCGTTGAAGGTTAATTAAAAACGGTGGGTTTCTACAGACCACTGGGTCTCCTACATTACCCCCCCCCCCTCCTCCATGACCACCCTCCATCCCAAACACACAAGCAAAGTGACTTTGGCCACAATACCTAGAGGACACATGTCCATGCAGCTTAGTCACTGCGGTGCTAGAAAGGTATGCGTTTCACGTTGTGTATTCGTGTGCTTTCTGGTAGGCATTTCTTTCTCGTGCCGTGTATCAGAATGTGTTGTGTTGGTAAGGAGAGTGTGTCATGTTGTTGTATGATAATATGTTGTGTGAGTAAGGCATTTTAACACGTAGGCTTTCGCGACCAATATTATTCATAATCAACGTTTTTGGGTTTAGATCGCGTTATTTATAACTGATTGGCCGTGTCGGGTGGTGGAGGGTTACGACACATTTATAAATAACGCGATCTAAACCCAAAAACTTGATTATGAATGAGTAAGGCATGTTTCTCATGTAGCGGTACGAGTATACTTTGTGCATGTAAGGCATGCGTTTCGCAACTCGGCGCCGATGCTCCCCGTGAACATCCGAATTGTATCCTGCACAGTACCCATCCCGAAAAGCCCGCACGACCCACGGGCGAGAGAACCGCTGGTTTAAAGTTCGTTCAACGTTGACCGAATGTTTTTGTTTCGAACTCCCTCCCACCCCTGTGACGTTCTTGCCCGCCCCAACTGGACATCTGTGAAAAAGAGCTTGACAAGCTCCTCCGGTCTAAATAAATATTCGGATTCTGATTTCCACATTATAAGCAATCAATCTCATTTCTGATTCCGTTTTAAAAGATAGTCCGCGTGCAAAGCAAAAAGCGTGTGGGCGTTGTCGTCGTCGGCGTCGGTGTTGTTAGCATCGGTAGCATCGTCAGCGTCATCGTCAGCGTCGTCAGCATCGTCAGCGTCGTCGTAGGCATCGTCAGCGTCAGCATAGGCATCGTTGTCGTCGTCAGCGGCGGCGCTCTCTCTCCGTGCGCAACCGCGACCACGCCGGTCGCCGCACCTCCAGCACATCGCAGCAGGTGTACGGCACCCCGCAGGAGGCCGGGCCCGGCGAGGAGCACGAGTGATAGACATTCACCCTCCAGTCGGTGTAGTCCTGCCCGCCGCAGCACTGGAACTACGGCGATTGAGGGGATTAGCAGCGATGAGCACTTTTCACAATCGCGGTTCGAGAATGCTCGACTTGATATCTCAAAGCTTACAGCACAGTCTAGTTATATATATATATATATCTATTTGTTTTACTAAACTTCAACATGCCACTATATATGTTTTTTTTACCGCTCATATTTCAGTTACATGCAGTAAAATGTATTTTCTGCTCCATATAAAACGTGGGGATGGAGCGACTGTCCAGTGATTCATGCACGGTGCTGGAGATCGATTCCAGGCCACGTCCAGCATTAGTGGTGATTGATATCTGAACTGGTCGTTAGCCCCTGCCCCGTTCACCAACCTGTATTTACCAGCGCGGTGAAGTATGGGTAAACATTTCCCCAGAATCCCACAGCATAGCTAACCCATGGTTACAGCACTCCACTTCTCCCTCCCAAGATTGGACATACTGTACATTTTACACACACAC
This sequence comes from Lethenteron reissneri, assembly GCF_015708825.2. NCBI lineage: Eukaryota > Metazoa > Chordata > Hyperoartia > Petromyzontiformes > Petromyzontidae > Lethenteron > Lethenteron reissneri. The sequence continues at coordinate 2,692,307 of NC_083812.1, forward strand.
ACAAACATCACTTTCCATTTTCAATGCATACACTCCATCTCTGCACTCTGGACGTGTGGCACAGCAGTAGAGTGAGCGGCTTGTAATCGGAAGGTTACAAGTTAAAATCCTGGTTGTGGATTGATTCAGCCCATCATGCCCCCTCTGGGTGTCGATACAATTAATACGACTCCTGCAGGGAAGTCAACAGTGCTTGACGGATGGTTAGACTTACCATATCAATGTGGAAATGCTAACATCCAGTATTACGAAGAGCACTGCTTCAAAGGCCACTCGAGGAGGAAATCACTGCGGACCGTGTCATTCCTCGTCTCAGGGGCGCCGAGAAAGCGCGCACCGCATCGGGCAACTCGCACAGCGCTCTCTCCGCAGCTGAACAGGTGACTCAACCCGTTCTCGCTGGCACGCGGCCACATTGCACTGGACTCGCAGTGGCAGCTGTTAACAGCCAGCGCACCTTCCCCACAGCACCGGAGCAGAGGGCACTAACGAGAACCTGCTGCGCCACTACTCTTGAATAACGAGACAAATAAAGGCAGCGACGAGTGGTCACGAAGGGCCGCGTGCGGCAGCCCTCCCTCGTGGAGCGAGGGCTTGCATTCTGCACGGGCGCGGCGCGTGACGGCCCGGTGCCATGCGCGAGGGCCCTGGTGTGACACGCGTGACGGCCCTGGTGTGACATGCGTGACGGCCCGGTGCCATGCGCGAGGGCCCTGGTGTGACACGCGTGACGGCCCTGGTGTGACGCGTTAGGGCCCCGGTGTGACACTCGAGGGCCCGGTGCCACGCACGAGGGCCCTGGTGTGACGTGTGACGGCCCGGTGCCACGCGCCAGGGCCCCGTGCGACGGGCGCTCGTACAACGCGGGCTTCGAATGTTTCAATTGAACTTTTAAGAGCGAAGCGACGTTACGCGTGTATTGCGTCGTCGCAAGATCAAAGCTTTGAAGGTTTTTCTCTTTGGTCCTCTCATCAACTTCAATGGCCATCATTACCATGAACCATTAACATGCGATGGCTTTGTAGCAGATGAATAATTTGGTCTGAACAGCTGTGGCGAAGTCTGGTCAAAGGACTCTAGTGACTGACACGGCGTGGTCAGGCCTTCATCCAACAGTGGATCGATCAAGGGTTGTACATTTTCATATTTTATGAAATACATTGCCTGGGAGCTTTGGGGGGATGATACATTTATAGTGCTTTGTCAATCCGCTGTTGCATGAATGTTTTACCAGACCTCGTTGGTTGTGGGAGTTATTCAAGCATACATCACCACACCGATTCAGATATCACTTGCCGCTGACGTTAGCCGAGGCCGGGAATCAAACTTAGGTCACCACGTTCATGGTGAAGTGTGCTAATCACTATGCCACAGCTCTCGCTAAGCACCACATAACAGCGAAGAGTCAAGGGCAGGCTGTCTGTTCACAAACAGCAAACAGTTTTCCAAATGTTACCAATAATGGACTCATGTTGATCAATGGGAATGGAATCTCTCACAGGGAAAAAAAAAAAACATCAAGTAGCTAGTTTCAAAAACCACGACATTGATATATTAGTACCTCCAATTAGCGCTGTTGTCCAAGTACGGTATGAAAGAAGTTCTACAACATACAACTATTCTTCACATTGTTATTACGTACCAAAATCTCGGCTTAGAAGTTCAGCGGACGAACCCGAGCACTCTTGCACATGGCCATCCTGTGCCGTCTAAACCATTAAATTGCTCGCCGTACAGCCAGCCGCATAAAATAATGGCCCCAAAGAGATTCACGTTCTGCACAGCACTTAGTGGCAGACCATTTCAAATATTTTAAAGTCTTTGAGATAATCATTGACCATTATGCTCCGTCTTAAACTTTTAGACGGAACAATCCGTTTGCGAGAAAGACTTCTGTTGTCGAAACGGCACCTTGTGCTGAACGGAATCCATGATGTTCTTGAAATCCAGGTCGTCGTAGTAATTCTCAATCCCCTTCCGGATGTTGTCGTTAATAAAGCCTTGGGTCTGCGCACAACAATAAAAAGGAGAAATATTGCGTGATTACAGGCCAATGTTATGTGCTCACACCGGCGAGCTCCCGGACTCTCCATTTTTAAAAATAAGATGGTGTGCGGGTAACCGTGAAGCCAGCACGGTTGAAATTCTCGGCGCTTTCAATTATTATTGCGGGGAAACGCACGGAGGCACGAGGATGCCGAGATCGGGGCAGAGAAACGTCCACGCAATACCGAAGCGAGCAGGCAGTGGAAGCGTATGATGTGCAAATAGCGCTTAAACGCCGCTTGCATAAAGAGTCACGGACTTTCTGCTCCATTCATTAACATACGTGGAGGAATGTCAATCATGCTTAAACGATTTGTCCTGTCCTGGAGATGTCACTCACATTTAGAGAACCCCACCACCCCCTGAATGAATACTTGGCAACAAGTATATCGCTGTTGTACTCAATTGGTATGTTTACATATTTTATTACTATAAATAAATCTTAATTACAGAGGAAGCTGCACAATTTGTATTTGCGTTCATAATGAAAATGCATTTCCTTCCAAATTCTCAGCATCCCAACAGTGTTCCCCTGCAGAAGATATTTCCAGTCTCACCGGGCTTTCGCCTGCTACAGCACATGGTACCAGCAGCGACTCAGACTTCTGTCACGCGGAAAATATTGCAATGTCCAGAAGTCTCGCGTGCTCACCAATGTGACACAGGAAGAAGGGAATACGTCCTTGAGACAATGTTAAAGAAGGACAACTGCAGCGGTTCAAGCTCGGGAATGAGCCTGGACGTGACCTCGTATTAGGCAAAGCTGCGCACACAAATGGAGGGAAAGGGGAAGCAGGCAAAGACAGAAAGCCTCGTGGATAGGCATACATAGAAGAGGCTGTATTGAAATGTAAAAGAGCAACAGACCTGATTAAAGAAAGAGATATGTGGCAGACATTTTGTTTGGCCTCATCATCATCAATGCGCCGAAGGAAGAGGGCAGATGATTACGATGCAATTCGATAAAAGAAAAGTAGTTCTCGTCTCGTAGATATGTCCCCAAAGCCGCATATTCCGGGTTGTCGGAGATGAGTTGGAAGGTTTGGTAATGAGATTTTTTTTAGTTACAGTCAAACTGAATTTCGAACTCGTGGGAAGACAGCCGAGGGCACACAGCTCTGCGTAGTTATCTGCATGACACGAAACCATTTCGTTTTTAGACCGTGTCTCCAACGAAGGGCTGGGGCCCTCTGGCGAAGGTGAACGTGTGGAATGAGCAGGTGGTGGTTAATAGGCGAGCAGATGTAAGGTCACGTCAGCAATCCCCTTTGCACACAACAATTCCAACTACCGTGTACGAAGATTGGTGGCCTTACACTGCTCAGCCTAATTCAATAGCATTATCCCATTAAGTTTTAATTAATTTTCATACAGGGCTGTGAGATATGTAAAATTAATGATTTTATTTTTTTACCTAAATAATAAAATTGCATTAATAATGCAGTCTGCTAAATTATTTAAACAATGGGAACCAAAGTTGAATCGGAGAGCCTTGTAAATGGGTTGCCCCTGCTCAATGCATTCTACTGCAACAAGCTTAACAGTCATTATTATGCAATAAACAATTACTTATTGTGCAGCATTCAATTAACAGCGGTGTTAATGAAGCCAGCAAATACAGTGAACTATAGATATGTGGCATAGTAAGTTGGCTCTCTCCTCAGCCTTGAGTTTGTCTGAAACGATTTCAAGATCGCTTTGACCACTGTAATTGTGCAGCTTAATGGCAATGCCCAGGCAGTGAAGGTCACAGAGGTGAACTCTGCAGCAAAAAACATTGGCAGGGATTTTATTAAACCTAGTTTGTACGTATGTTGAACTTCTTTCGCATCGTACGTAGCCACCCGTGCTAATCGGAGGTGTCGTTTTAAAGTCAACGAGTGATTGAATTAGGCAAACGAGTTGCGCGGCTTCGGTGGGACATTTGTGCAGAAGGGCCCTGGTTGCCGAGACAGACATCGGAATAGTGCCCACGAGTCTGGCGACCGGGGGGGAAAGACCGACGATCAGATGTGGGGAAGAACTTGGGGTATGTGGAGCGTTGACGGAGTGCGGAGGCATCTACGGACATTGGCCACGATGGCATCTTGATCTTGACAGTCAAAGGAAGTCTTTGCACAGTTACAGGTCGATCGCAGCCAGAAAAGATGTTCATGCCACAGTGGATGGCAGCCATTTACCAATACAGCATCCCCACTCCGTGCTATTGTCGACAGTCGCAAGCACTGATTCAAGAATAAATAATGTTGTAATTACCGGCAAAAGTCGTACTAGAAATATAAATGCTGTGGGTTTCCTTTACAACACACCGGTGTGCTGGACTAGTAACGAATTAGCATGTTTTGTTCACGTGACAAACCTCACTAATTGGCTGTGTCGGGTGGTGGCAGGTTTGACGGCACATTTATATTTACGTGATTTAACAGAAAAAACCTATCATTGATATTGGTCACCAAAGCAGACTACGTTCTAAATAATGTATTTTTCTCATTCGTATTATAACTCTTTAGGTCTTAATCTTGATTTGAAGCTTTCGTGACTGCAGGAATCCATACTGTTTGGTTCTTTCGCTAAAGTCACGTAGGTAGAAAATAAAATAAATCACGACGTTTGGGCCGCAACACAAGCGTCCGTCAACAGGTGGGAAAGCATGGTCTGCTGCTGAGGCAGACTGTTTTAAAAGGTTTGAAATGGGTGTAGCCCAAGGGTCATAAATAAGTAGCCAGGGTGAGTGATGTTAACGTGAGAAATTAGCATGTAACTGTAAGATAGGAGAGCGGCCTCCTCTACGAGGGCACGGAAGTGGCTATGTTATTGTGAGAGATTAGCATGTTAATGTAAGATCGGAGAGTGGTGCAATCCAAAGGCAAAAGGACATGTGAGCATGAGAGATCTTTAGGTCTTGTTTGAATGCTGTTCTTTTCTCCCACTTCATGAGCCTAGATGTAACATGAACACATCCATTCACATGTAAATTGGCATTAATCGTAAATAAAGTTACTTTGCACGACTTGGTGAGCGCAAGGATGAATATGAATCGACGATTATTTCATTGCTGAGAGGATGGGACCTGGGGGTCGAGGGGGGGGGGCGAGAGGCGGGCCAAGGGACCCGGTACCATTTTAAAACGACGACAACAACAACCATGAGTTGAGTAAACAAAGTGCACTGTAGAAAAAGTGGGAGAAACAACGAAGCGTAACGTCTCGCAAAGTCTAATGAAAATCAAAAAGAGCAATAATAATAACCACGTATTTGCATATCTCTCTGTGCGGCGCGCAATCATTTGTAACGCCCGCGTGCGCAAACAGGCGACCGGGGAAGCAAGCAGATGCACGTGAAATATGCAAAATCCGAACCTCGAGCCCGTCTCATTATGCAAATGATTAGGCCCGCGCGTGGCAGCATTTGCTCGCGTTCGGTTATTTATGCACCTCCCCCCACTCAAGGCCAAGACATCCCAGCAGGCGGATTACCACGACAGAAGCAGCCCAACTTCCGTGGAAATTTTGGAGAAGCTATTTTAACGTGGACACAGTCGATTTAGAAGTTTTTTTTTTTTTCATTTGAATTAACATCCATCGAAGGGCACCCAATTTTAAATCTTCGAGTTGACACTCCCACTGGCTCGGTCCACGGTTTAACTATAATGGAAAAACGCACAAAAAGCAGCCGAAAAGGTAAATGGAAGTGGGTAAAGGCATCAATGTAGCCCTCCTCCGATACCTCGTTTAATACCCCTTGACACTGGCACACCTGAGCTGTGACATTTCCCGCACCTCCTATTAATGCGGTTGGCCACGTACTGCGTGAAAGAAGTTCACCATACATATACACATACATTGCGTGGCCCTCATGGCACGGGTGATTTTTTCACTCTGCCATTTGCCGAGTCGAGCGAGATGTAAAAAAACTGTGATACGCAATGCCTCTTGTGAGACGTCTCAATCTGCCTCAGGGCCATGCAGGGGCCAGGGGCAGGGTTAATCATTTCCGTCACGCGTTGCGGCAGTCGGAGCACTTGGACATTTGATGCCGATGTCAAACGTTCATTTGCACGTTTAACACGTAGAGGCTTTCGCGACAAATATGAATCTTAATAAAGGTAGGTTTTTTTGAGGTTAGTGGTAACTAATTGGTACGTTGTGTTTACGTGACAAACCTTACTAATTGGCTGCATCGGATGGTGGGTTAACGACACATTTATATTGACGCGATCTAACCTCAGAAAAAACCTTTATTTTCATTTGCACGTGATGCCAATGGCACGGCCCAGCTCTTGCATCCGAGATCTTAACTACCTCGCCTGGTATACAGGAAGTCGTGGGTTGAATCCCGACCTTGACACCAAAATATTTTGAGTTTGCATATCTCTATCCCCGTGGTGGCGTGTATATTTTTATCCTGGTCCTCCGGTCTTTCCCTCCAGAGTTAGAATCAACGTGCATTTAGAGTATTTGACTGCTAGAAATTTCCACGCGAGCAGCCACTTCGTTAAGCCCTAATCTGTGATGCCCAGGTCACGTCTGAAAATGGAGATATGTAGCTCAGTGGGCCTTACCTAGTAAAATAAAAAATTTAATTAAACAACTGGTGCCTCCTGAACTGCGCCGCACCGACTCGGCATGGCCGCGGTGCTCCTCAGTTCGACAGCAGAGAAGAGGTTTTTTTTGTTTAACAGAGTCGACTATTTTTCACAGGGGGGGGTCCGCCCGCCCTCGATGGGTTTTTGTTTGATTGCGGCGGAAGCTCCATTGAACGCACGTGCAGGCGCGCAGCTGCGTGGTCACGCGCACGCCACAGAGCCACTTTAACTCGAGCAACTAGACCCCCACCGCCAACCACGCTCATGGTAGAGCGAGCCCTGGTGTTTCACAAGCTGCAGCAGATGGCAACGATCGCGTTACGCAGTGCTTACCACGTAAAAGGTACGATTCACATTGTCCGTAAAAATGTGGAAGATTCATTTAAAATTAATAATGATGACTTCTGTTTATTCAGGAAAACCTCTCAAGAGTTGTTTTTAGGATGGCCCTGCTTACACCAAATGTTTGGCAATTTCTGCTAATGATTATCTGGCATCTCAGATGGAATAAACAATGAACAACCCACTTTCTATACTGCCACCTCGCCATTCACCAAGAATATGCCCCTCGCCATGCTCTTTGGCCCACATTTCAGCATCTGCTCCATTTTCTTTATCAATATCCACGTTTCTGATCCTGATGCAGTCGGAGATAATAAGATAATATACACCGATTAAGAAAACATTCCTTCTGAGGCACATTGGTTTGTTTGCTTTTTATTTTTAGGTTCAGTTTCCCAAAAGCACTCCACACTACACGTTATGTAAATGACGTTGCTTTGTCAATTACAGCTGGTCTGGCTGAACTACACGGTCAGTAAATAAAATGTAATGATCAGGGCAAGTGGTGGCCCAGAGGCAAATCAATTGGACAATTCTAAGAAAGGTTTCACCGACATACTTTCTACTCAGTGTTGCGAGCGAACCTATGAATTTTACGTATGCTTTGGCAGGACACATCGCTCGAAGGTTTGAGGACCGGTGGTCGAGACTAACAATAGAGTGGAAGCCAAAGGAGAGGCCACACCTGAGAGTACGTCCCCTGGAGAGACGGAGCAATGAAATCAATTTATACACGGGTGCAAGATGGATTGCTGCATCGCAAGACCAAAAGCGATAGGTACCGGCACGTAGGAAGACATTCATCCAGCAGTGAATTGATCATGGCTGATAATGTTGAGGATTTCTACACTTTGAGATGTTATCCACCACGGGAAACAAAGTGTGAAGGTGTCCATTGCCAAATGCTTGCTACAGCATGGCTGCTTGAGCCCCATATAATCTATTTACATCGCTAATTTGTGCGGAGCAAAAAAGGGTGGGAAAATCTTCCCTTGTCCTACAAATGATGTACAGATTTTTTAAAAAACATGTTACAGGCGAAGATTCATCAGTCGGTGGTGTCTCGTGTAGTAGCGAAATGGATTTTCGTAAGACATGTGGGCTGCACTGCTAATTTAGAACACCGCTTGTATTTTTAACTCGCCGATTCATCTGCCTTTTATGGCTTAGCGCGTGAAACAGCCAGACGGCAATGGTCCGCTCAGAAACGCTGTCGCTAATAGAACGCATGGGAAAAGCACAGTTGACAAACGTGGTCCAGGCTGCACGGTGGTCAGGAGATGGCAGTTGAGCAATTGACTCTTAATTCCATCACTGTCGAGATTTGAACGCAAATCCCCTTTCGTACGCATCATGGGTTTCCTCTCCCCACGAACTGCAGGAATCTCATGAAAAATAGTCTTGAGAGTCATTGAGACTAACTCGGTAAATATAGGGAATTGTTTTCTTTCTATTAGCATTCAGCGCTCACTTTAATGCGAAACACGTCGCTACAGACAGTAGATAAAAAGCACGGGCTTTGCTTTGCGAGTGAGCAAGATTACTCTGTTAATTGCGCACATTCTTTAATATTCAGCCATAACTTATCGTCTAATTCCTTTAAAGCTGCATTACCCCAACCTCCCCCCCCCCCCCAAGGCCAGCTAGCCACTAATGGCGGTTCCAGGATTATCTTTTGGGCCTTGACCCACCTCTGTCAGTGAAATAAAGATTTTCCATTTCAAATCCAAGCCACTGGGCGTTTGGTTGGGAGCGCATAAGCGGCGCCGCAGCATTGCTCCGAAAGAGACACTTAACCCGTGGCCGCATCTGCAGTTCACGCCGTTAAAGTTTTTCGTGACCTCAAAGGATCTCACGGCACCGCTTCGACCAGAACTCATCTGTGGCCGATGTAACCGCCCCCACGTCTCAGGTTCTCTCACGCCTGCGACCACGAAAACAGGGCTTCCGCGCTTAATAAGCACAATACATTGCGGGGAACAAACGACTCGACCCCACGGGGGCATCTGATTATAGCCGCGGCTCGCGCACGTACCGAGTTGCGGAAGACCAAAGCCACGATCCCGCCAATGAGCTCAATGATGAGGCCCAGTATCATGGTAACCAGGAACTGTCAATAACAGAAGAGGAGTGGGTGTGGGGACGGGGAGTAGGAAGAATGGGAAATGAAAATGGACAAAAAAAATAGGTTAGCGGTCAGAGTTCAAATCAAGCATTCAACATTTGACACCGTTAATGCCATGTAAAGCAGGAGATCAAGGCTATAGAACGTGTTCATTGAGTTCAATGATGGGCCCCCCGTGCATGTGTGGGTGGGTGCAGTTGCTACCAGGGTTACCGGGGAAAATGAGACGGAATAGAAACACTCGGGAGGCCAGAGTTCAAATCGAGCATCGGCACTTGAAATTGTTAATGCCATGTAAAGCGGTGAGACAGGATTTCGCTGGGATGCCTCGCTGGAGCTCAGCAATAAGCCCCGGGTGTCGCGAGCTTCAACAGACATGGAGGGATGATGGGGGAAATTACCAACGGCAAAAAAAAATCCCAGCACATTATTGCAATGAAACAATAATAGAATTTTCAAATGTTTTTTGGTGCAAAGGTAGCCTTGAAAACGCATTGCGGAGGCGTGTGTGAGATGAACAATGACACATGGAGGCACTTACACATGCATTCACATATATGCTTATAAAACCAAGGCAAAGATACCCCGTGTAGCCGTACAGACATCTTGGGCAAGTTCAAGTTAGTGAGCACCTGACGATATGTAAGAAGGGGCGGAGTAGCCAGCACCACACCGGGTTCTGATATTTGCAATATGCAGCAGGTAACTCATGAGGCTGATTCCACGTAGGGGAGGCTCCGGAGAGGTTAAGCTACAACTTTTCACTCACGTCACCCATGGCCATGAATTACAACCAGGTGTTCAGGTTCAGAGAGCAGTGCCATGCCATTGCGCCACACCACCTCCACCCCGCCCCCACACAAAGACAAAAGATCTTCCGTATAGCCTTAACAGATCATTGGGTCAAGTGCTGTTCGCGAGCACCTATGAAGGCTGGCATGGCACACGAGGGGGTGGGTGGCCAGTACCGTGCCCGGCGACCTTTGTCTCCCCAGTGGCAATGTTTACACATCGCACCAAGTACTCACTTGGGGCCGAGTCGACCTAGGGGAGGCCCTAGGACCGATTCAAATAATCGTCACCGATGTTAGCCGTGAGCGGAAATCGAACTCGGGTCGCCGGAGTTGATGGCGCATTGCACCACCCGCGTCCACCCCGCCCACACACACACATCCACCCACACACAGACATCCACCCACACACACACAGACATCCACCCACACACACACACACAGACATCCACCCACACACACACACACAGACATCCACCCACACACACACAGATATCCACACACACACACACAGACATCCACACACACACACACAGACATCCACCCACACACACACAGACATCCACCCACACACACAGACATCCACCCACACACACAGACATCCACCCACACACACACAGACATCCACACACACAGACATCCACACACACAGACATCCACACACACAGACATCCACCCACACACACCAGACATCCACCCACACACACACAGACATCCACCCACACACACACACAGACATCCACCCACACACACACACAGACATCCACCCACACACACACACAGACATCCACCCACACACACACCAGACATCCACCCACACACACACACAGACATCCACCCACACACAGATATCCACACACACACACACAGACATCCACCCACACACACACAGACATCCACCCACACACACACAGACATCCACCCACACACACACAGACATCCACCCACACACACACACACAGACATCCACCCACACACACAGATATCCACCCACACACACACACACAGACATCCACCCACACACACAGATATCCACCCACACACACACAAACATCCACCCACACACACAGATATCCACCCACACACACAGACATCCACCCACACACACACAGACATCCACCCACACACACACACACAGACATCCACCCACACACACAGACATCCACCCACACACACACACACAGACATCCACCCACACACACAGACATCCACCCACACACACACAGACATCCACCCACACACACACAGACATCCACCCACACACACAGACATCTACCCACACACAGACAGACATCCACCCACACACACACACAGAGATCCACCCACACACACACAGACATCCACCCACACACACACACAGACATCCACCCACATACACACAGACATCCACCCACACACACACACAGACATCCACCCACACACACACACAGACATCCACCCACACACACACACAGACATCCACCCACACACACACACAGACATCCACCCACACACACACACAGACATCCACCCACACACACACACAGACATCCACCCACACACACACACAGACATCCACCCACACACACACACAGACATCCACCCACACACACACACAGACATCCACCACACACACACACAGAGATCCACCCACACACACACAGACATCCACCCACACACACAGACATCTACCCACACACAGACAGACATCCACCCACACACACACACAGAGATCCACCCACACACACACAGATATCCACCCACACACACAGACATCTACCCACACACAGACAGACATCCACCCACACACACACAGACATCCACCCACACACAGACATCCACCCACACACACAGACATCCACCCACACACACAGACATCCACCCACATACACACACACAGACATCCACCCACACACAGACATCCACCCACACACACACAGATATCCACCCACACACACAGACATCCACCCACACACACACAGATATCCACCCACACACACACAGATATCCACCCACACACACACAGATATCTACCCACACACACACAGACATCCACCCACACACACACAGACATCCACACACACAGACATCCACACACACACACCTTAAACATATTTGTCTGAGAAAACAGCAAGCTGAATGAACTCCTTTGGGACCTCAGAATGACGACCTTTCGAACCCCACTGCTCTTGCTAAACAAACACCATTCACAATTGACCCACAATCCACATCCATCGCTTCACACTGCGTGGAGCAGCAACATAGCAGAAGAATTCTGGTTCCAAACAATGAGACGCTGCTGAGGAATGTGTTGCCTTGGAAATAAAATGTATATACTATTGTTACTGAGTGAACAGAATACAATTGTTATTTACTTTTTTACATGGAAAAAGTTCAACATTTAAATGTGCAGCCCTTCAATTGCCTGCTCATGCCTGTAATTCCAGAAAGGCCTCTACCAGAGAGAGCTCTGGACAGCCTCTCTAGAGGGTATTTGGCCTACTCTTTCATGCTGCCCAGACGTGTTGGAAGATATGGAAGTACCCACACTTTACCCCACCACACGCATCCTGCCGATCGCCTGTGCTGTGCCCATGTATTCTGCCGTGTGGACAGAGGGCTGGGGTGTTTCAATAACTTGACCCATTGTTTAAACTGCCGAGCCAACAACCTCCGGATTGCAAGTCCAGTGTGCTAACCATTACATCATGACTGCACAAATAATGGAAAGATACAAATCCTACCTTCGTTATTAACAGTGCCTTTAAAAATAGACTTACACAGCTGGATGTGCACAACATCATCCAATCGTATAGACTCCCTGACCTACAAAAATCCAGGCCACGTCCCAAGGGGCAGCGAGGGGCGAGCGAAACCTGTGGGACGTGGATCTGAGGCTCGGAGGGAAGGGATGGAGTGGGACAGGGGGTGGGGGTTGGGGCCACGATTGCGGAACAGAGGAAGCAAATCGGTGGCAACGGAGGAGGAGGAGGAGCGGCCTCACGATCTTGAGCAACGTCAAGTTGTCCCGGAGTGCCCCGAGCAAGCCGAGGAAGGAGACGATGAAGAGCACGGATCCCGCCAGCAGCAGGAGGATGGCTGGCGCCAGGAACATGCCGCTCATGGTGCGCGAGCGCTGCCTCTCCACCTCCGCGTAGGCGCCCAGGCACAGCAGCAGCACGCCCAGCAGCTGCGGGCAACGGCGGCACGGCACAGGCAGGGCCAGGGTTAAACGGCGATGAGCACGGTTGGCAACGTACGGTGCGAAAGAAGTTCAACATACGTACAACATACACAATACATAGACAGGGGTTCATGTTCTTGGGTTTTTTCGGTAAAGTCATGTAAGTAAAAAAATTTTAATTTAAATTAATGAAAGTAAAATAATAATAAAATAAAAATCACGACGTTTCGGAGGCAACACAAGCTTCCGTCTTCAGGTGGAACCGTCACAGCACGATTGCTGATACAGCAAGCGATTGCTGATACAGCAAGCGTGCTGAAGACGGAAGCTTGTGTTGCCTCCGAAACGTCGTGATTTTTATTTTATTTTTATTAATTTTTTTACCTACGAAAAAACCCAAGAATATGAATACTTGCAGTCACGAAAGCTTCAAATCTAGAGTTCATAGACAGGGGCTTTGCGGGTTTGCAGCACAGGGCTTCAGATTGTGCACGTCCCCCCAAAGCCAAAACAATATAAATAGAGTGCTTTATATAATGGTTGAAATGTAATAGAGCACTGTAGCATTACGATAAACCTACAGCTAAATTGGTCATTAAAGCCACGGCACCGTTATGTGCATTAGCTGCCATTGGGGGGGGGGGGGGGGGGTTACGTAAGCTAAACTAAACTATGTTCCATGATGTTTCATTATGTTATGGGTGCAATATAAATGCAAGTATCGTTAGCATTACTCCTAATACTGCCAATTATGCGCCAGAAAATAATATTTTTGGTTTTGCTGTGAACTTTGACTTTTGACTTGGAATTTGTATGTCACATTTCAAAGCTGCAACTGAAATAGCCGAAGTAAATAATAATGGAGTATACTCTTAGGTTTTTTCGGTAAAGTCATGTAGGTAAAAAATAAAATGAAAATTAATAAAAGTAATAATAGAAATAAAATAATAAAAATCACGACGGAGACTTGTGTTGCCTCCAAAACGTCGTGAATTTTATTATTTTATTTCTATTATTACTTTTATTAGTAAAATTTTATTTTTTACCTACGTGACTTTACCGAAAAAAACCTAAGAGTATGAATCCTTGCAGTCACGAAAGCTTCAAATTTATCATTAATAATGGAGTGTTCAGCGCTGGGCAGCAGGGTGGTAAAACAGTCAAGGGGAAGGAGTTCAATATCCAAAGAGGCCCCCCCCCCCTACCCAACCCCCCCGCTAATCTACAACAGCCACAGGACCCTCACCAACATTGGCAACGAGGCATGGGTTAAAGCAGCCGGTAGCGGCGGCAGCAGCAGCAGGTCTGCCTGTCGTGCGCACCCAAAATCGGACGATCTAAATTCAGCACAGGCCAGGGTGTGCCGCGTTGATGCTTCGCGATGAATGAGAAGAGACAGGCGAATTTGACAACATCGTCGGTAGTGAACAGACTGCTCCCCCAACTACTCCCCCCACCTCCCCTCCTGGATGGACGGTGTGTACAAAAGGGGCACCACGGTGGCGAGATATTAACTACCTCGCCTGGTATACAGGAGATCGTGGGTTCTATCCTGGCCCTGACGCTTGCTGTATATGTGCAGTGTGCATGCTCTCTCTCTCCCTGTGGCCACGTGGATCTTTCTCCAGGTCCTTCCGGTTTTTCCCCCCATATTTAGAAATATGCGTATAGAGTATTTGGCAGCTATACATTTCCACATGATGAGCCACTTTTGTTGAGCTATCATTTGTGGCCAGGTCGCTTCTGAAAAAGAGCGATATACCTCAGTGGGCCTTGTCTGGCAAAATAAAAAAAAAAAGTTTCGTTTTTAGTAAAAAGCCACAAGCCACTGAGCCCCGAGTAGTCGTGAGAGTTTGAGTGATCATTGTGATTCTTTACAGAACGGTAAATGTTTTAAAGGTACCCATTTTTATTAAACATAAGCACCAATATTTCATACACAGATGCTCACTCATGGTAATCGGTGACCATTTGTAAAATGGCTGCCATGGCCATAATTAAGACTTATTTGCAAAGGAACCTATATCCAAAAAATTGCATAGTTAACTAATCTGTTTACTACAATGTATGCTTTCATCATCACAATTCTGTATTTTTCACACATCTGTTAGATTAAGGGCGAGAGCGAAGTGAGGTGGTGGCAATAATTTTTTTCAATTTGCAATGTACAACGCGAGAGAACAGTTAAGTGTGCACTCGATGGCCAATATGAGCTGGCTAAGGATGTGAAAACTATCAATCGTTCAATTACGTCGTATTGGACACACCTGACACGGCCACTCAGGGGAACTTGGGTTGGCGTGGTTCACTAATCAAAGTGGAGTTTAATTCATCCCCGTGTCTTCACACCATGGCCCAAGGGCTTGGCCTCAGAAAGGCCCAATTTGTTAACCTCGTCAGACTAGCGAAGGAAAGACAAAGAGTTCCACAGAACCCCGAAAACCTTCCAATGTCACAGCTCAACAATTTGCCGCAGACACGTTGATGCGTACCGTAACTTTTCTGTTCAGATAGATGAAATCAAGTTTCCATTAATTGGATATTTCAACTCGCAATGGGTACCAATGTTGCACCCTGCTGATTGGCTCACAAATACGTTGATTTTGGTCAAAGTAATCCCAGTGCACTGTTAGATTCCTTAATACGGCTACATCCTAAACATTCCAACGCTGACTTTACCATCAACACCATAACCATCTTCATCAGCACCAGCAGCAGCAGCCAAATCCACACTCCATCCATCGCGGTTTAATGTAAGACTCATCACGTTGGTGTCAATGCCTTTGATCTAATGCAGGGTTGGGGAACGTCCGGCCCGCGGGCCGTATAAGGCAACGGAATCATTTGGTCTGGCTCTGCCAAGGCAACTACAGGCAGGACTCGAAATTCAAAAAATCTAGGAGCAAACCTGGAAAAGCAGTTGCGAGTAGCAACATCATCAATACCAGCTAACATCACACGCCTCACCAAAGAGAAGCAGTTCCAGCCATCACATTAGGGGCGAGTTAATTAAATGTTTGACCAAATATAACAGGACGATTTTTAAGTTGATAATTTTGTATTACCCGCGAATGATGTTAGAAATATCCAAACGGCCCTTGGCAGAAAAAAGGTTCCCCATCCCTGATCTAATGCAACACTAATCCACTTTCGAAAGGACACCAGCAATCCACAATCAATGCCTTCATTTCACAGCAAAGGGAAGGATTGGCCCATTACCATTCCTCAAAGGGAGTCACTTGGGCCCTCGAGTGATGTTTTGCTCCACTGGGGTACATGCAGCTATATTCTTAGGTTTTTTCGGTAAAGTCATGTAGGTAAAAAAATTAAGTTAATAAAAGTAAAATAAAAGTAAAATAAAAATCACGACGTTTCGGAGGCAACACAAGCTTCCGTCTTCAGGTGGAACCGTCACAGCACGATAGCTGTATCACTTGATAGCTGTATCACTTGATACAGCTATCGTGCTGTGACGGTTCCACCTGAAGACGGAAGCTTGTGTTGCGTCTGAAACGTCGTGATTTTTATTTTATTTTTATTTTACTTTTATTAATTTTAATGTTTTACCTACGTGACTTTACAGAAAAAACCTAAGAATATGAAACCTTGCAGTCACGAAAGCTTCAAATCTAGAATACATGCAGCTAGTCTGGAAATATCACACAACCCTTGGTTTATGTTATAAAGGCTCAGATGAAAAATTAGTGTCTCAAAGCCCAACTTGTTTCATTATTAAAGCGCTACGTGAAAGTTAGCTTGCAGGTTGAGTGGCAGTTGGGCCAAGGTAACCCCCACCCCCCCCCCGGGTATCTTGTGACCTGAGGGGTGGACCCCGGCTAGGGGCGGAGTGAGCCCCGACTCGGGGTATAAAAGCCGGCCCTCTCAAAGGAACCGGCAGTTGTCGCCCACTCGAAGAACTCAAGCCCATGGGGGAATAGGACACGCTGGCCGGATATCGGGTGGAAGGGGCCCGTACCCCTTTTGTGCCAGGGACAACTGTTATTGCGTTTATTGTTAACTAGCTTTACTACCCGACTTTGCCCGGGACTTGGATTCACCACGCCTGGCAGCCTTTGTCTCCCCAGCGGCGATGTTTACGCACCACACCAATTACTCGTTTGAAGCGGAGTCGACCTAGGGGAGGCCCAGGACCGGTTCAAATAATCGTCACCGGTGGTGGCCATGAGCGGGAATCGAACTCGGGTTGCCGGGTTCGTTGCACAGCGCCATAAGCACTACGTATGCGCGGGTCACATGACAGATTTGACGTCACAGCTCACTTGCCGTGCAAAAAATATATGCATTATTGAGCTCCCCCCACCCCCCCCCCAAAAAAAGTGTATTTTTATAATGTTTGCATAGTGTACAGTCTGGAAAGTACCCACATGGCAAATTTTAAGCTTGTTGCATGTCAGGAAGTACGATAAACATTTTGAAGACACACATAATCACAATTTTGCCTTTTATATACTGTATATGGAGATAAAAGTGTTGCCTCCAAGAGGAAGTCTCCTACAAGTTTGCACCCATGGCACAAGCATTGTGAATTTTTCATATGTAAGCTCAGTTGCTGTTGAGCTCAAGGAATACTTTGGCCAAAGTTTTATAAACATCACAGCAAATTCCAGACTCTAAAATAACTCGTAAATGTAAGTGTCGAACTTAAATATTCTGCAAAAAAAAACCACATAATTGGGAAATCATTAAATGTGCTTACCATGTCTGATCTCCCAACACTCTTAGCAATGCTGAGCTCTTGCAAGTATAGTGTGGGGCAAAACTACCGTAAGAGTTATTTTACAAGGCAGGAGAGGTTGAATGATGAATGCTGATCCCAGATAATCAATGAGATTAAAAAGACCACGGCCTTCGCCTCCAGACTCTGTCACGTTCAAGTTGTAAGTGTAAACTATTTAACGAAGTGAAAACTCAAGAGAACAACATAGCGTATCATTTGCAGGCATAACCAGAGTCAACATAACGACAAACGCCAACTAATAAAACCAACTGAAGTACAGCAATCGGGAGGATATAAATCTAAACAAAAATACTCAGACTGTGAGCAACTTGTATACACACTCCGTTTCTACAACCATCGTAAAGCTGGCCCCTATACTTGCTGGCCTATCCCAGGAATGACTCTGCACTGCTCGACTTTTATCCCAATGCATAAAGAACTGAAAGGTTCCGTGGTTACAGCCTCTTCCACGCTGTTACCCCATCTCATTCCTCATACTTTCCTTCTTAGGCTTGAGGGAAGCAATCAGGAGACAAGGCTATCCCTCATGCTTGGGATATGTTATGCTATTCCAAGCATACATCTTTTGTCATTGTCATTTTTTCTTTTTTTCATTACAAAACAATTTGATTCCGAAGTTAACCCAAGTGAGAGATGCCATGGATGGCAGACGTCTCTTTTGCGGTGACCCCGTGAAGTGACAAATATTTGCAAGGGCAGCCCAGTAAAAAGCGTGCAAACTCGCTCAGGAAAGCAAGCCAAGACGGCCCCCACTCACAGTGTGCCAGCTTCTTCTTCTTTCACAGGGGCTGATGTAGATGCAGAGCAACAACAACGATTTCACATTCAGGTTTATCAAGCCAGATGGCCGCGTCAGTAGCAGCGGAGTGAATCGCTGTGATGTCTCCTTCGTATCTGTGCCAGCTAGCTTAGCACTTGGGAAGCTAGGCCAAGGCCCACCTGCTCAATTCACGAGCCAGATCTGTTTAAAGCTTTCGTGACTGCAGGGATTCATCTTCTTGGTTTTTTCTGTAAAGTCACGTAGAAGAAAAATTATCAAATAATAAAAATAAAACCTAATAAAATAATTCTCACGACGTTTCGGCCACAACGCAAGCAGCCTGAAGACGGCTGCTTGCGTTGTGGCCGAAACGTCGTGAGAATTATAATGTTTTTTTTAATTATTTTATTATTTTCCTTCTACGTGACTTTACCGAAATAACCAGTTCACGAGCCAGATCTGCTTGCTGCTCAGTGACGATGGGAACATCCCAAGTAAACATGGAACTTTGGATAAACGTTGGTTCAAATGTTCCAACAACATGATGACGTTGGTACAACACTGCATCACTCTGATAATTTGAAAAGTTAATAACTTCTAAAGTTTCGATTTAACATTCAGACGCTGTCTTTCCGACAAACCTGTTCTTCACCTGAGGACGGCTGCTTGCGTTGTGGCCGAAACGTCGTGAGAATTGTATTTTATTATGTTTTATTTTCATTATTTTATTAGTTCCCTTCTACGTGACTTTACCGAAGGAACCAAGAAGAACTTCTAAAGTTAATTTAGTTTTTAAAGCCATATCGTCACTGTATATCACTTCCGGTTACGTGCTGACATTTAAGTAGTTTTGGTCCTTTTAAACCTGGATGTGCACTTCACAACTCGTATATAAACACGCACAAACGAGAAGTTACATAAGCGGTGTCAATCGCAATGGATTGTGTGACATTGGGCACGGTTGGTGGAAAAACAGAAAAGGAAAATAATTTTATAAACATTGAGGTACCCCCAAAACTATGAGAAAAAAAACCCCACGGGGCTCCCATCCAACTTAACCCGTAGAGTTTCTCATTGAAACCCTCCACACCTCTGTGCCATCAAAGCCAGCACGGACGGAATTGCAGCTTCCAAACAAAGGCCGCACTTCTCGGCGGCGAATCCGAGGAATGTGGTCAGACAAGCGGCAGTTGGAGACGTGACTGCTTCACAACACGATCAAGGGATGGTTTACGCTAGCGATGAGACGATTTGATTGTGAAGATTGCATGGGGAAAAAAAACTTAACCCGTAAAAACAAAGTTTTTCACTATAAATCCTTTATATGCGTGGCATCGGTTTTATTGTATTATTCATTTCTGTTTTTCTTGAGTAAGAGTTTCATTTTATCACATTGGTATTTTAAATAAAATATGAAAAAAAAATTCCTAAAAAGTGGAACATTTTGGGAATTTTTTTTCACGAAAATAAATTGTCACGCATAACGAGTCTGTGTGCAAAATGTCATCTGGATTGGATCACGGGAAGTGGGTTAAAAACGCCCGAAAGATTTGCACGGTCGTAAGCACGCAAGCAAGCAAGCAAGTGAACTTAATATAAAATATTTAAAAAGGTATCGTTTTTTACATCACTCTAACGTGGCATAACGCTAACAACATATTCTGCTTGGATCGCAGTACACTGATGCTCAGAAAAAATATATATTCTGGGATATAACATGTCACACTGGTTTCCAAAACAAATGCACATTTCTTATTGAAGGGAAACAAATAAAGCACTGAATTGAATTTTCCTGCAATATATATTGTGCCTTAGGAAATCCCATTTTTTTTTCTATTCATGTTTTGAAAAAGACAGAGGCAAGTCGAGAAGTTAAACTATTGCATCACAAGAAAAAAGCAGTGCATAATCATCATGCATTCTGTTTATAGCGATCTGGCTGAAAAGGCAATTAAAGTTACGAGATATATAAATGCAGAGGCAATGCAAAGTAACACAACTACGCTCATAATGACGTCTGCTTACGTTCTACAACGAATCATTGAACCTTTAAGCTGTGGTTTGCGTCTTACCTTATTTTTTCCTTGCAAAAAAAAATAAGGGAGCATATTAAATGACATACTATATCACTTGAGTGGTATTTGTATGCACGCTGTTAAATCTATATTTTACTATGCATGATTTAATTAAAAATAAAGCCTTGATTTTAGCTTAAGGTTTATTTACATTGGCAAGACAAAAACTCACATTTAGCAGTTAACAGTGTAAGTGGTTGCTCATGGAAAAGATTTTGACAAGCAGACTTAATACGTAATCTCTATGCCTGTGCAATTATAAAGCTAATTCCACATTTTTCGGTCGTCTTGTTAATGTATATTGCCAGATTTTCCTTGCAAAATACACTTTACGTTATGGATTCCAGACTAGATTGATATTTATATTTTTATATCAAGGGGAAATTCATGTTTAGGAATCGTACAATGATAATAATTTACACCCCTTTATCAATTCACTGTTAAGTTAAAGGCCTTCCCATGCGATGCCGCTCATGGTTGTTTAACCATACTTCACCATATTGGTCAGTGCTGCTTTGAAGAAGGAGCCCCGTATGAACCTTATCGCATAATGTCCGTGATGCAGTCATTTTTAGTCTGTTGATGGTCGACTTTCGGTCTGTCACCACATTGCTGTGTAGCTTATGAAGGGATTAATATCATGCCGGAAGATCACTGTACATTTGCAAAACGTGTTTGTCCATTTTAAGCTGCAACAGTCACTGTACAAACGGGAATACTAACCACGAATTATTTAGACCGTGCATTGTAGATGCTGCAGATTGAACCACACAGTAAATTCCACATTACTGTGCTGGAGACCAGTTTTTGCATATGACTCCTATTGATTAAACAGCTACTGTTATTAAGAGTAACACATAATTAAAAGCAGACTATGGTGCCAGCATTGGGGAGGGCCTCTATGCAATATGCACATATCCAAATGTTTGGTTTCTTTTGACAATTATATTCATGCATTAGCATCACAATACTGAAATGCGTTTGGCAAATTTAAAAGTCACATTTTAAAAGGCAAAAATTATAATAGAAATGCGGAATCCAAAAGGAACCGCCTAATCCACTGCCCAGGAATGAATGGCAGTGGCATAAGGCCCCCTCCATTGTGTGACAAATAAAAACAATAGAGAAATGGTGACATCAATGAACTATTTCACAAGAATAAAATAATGAAGCAGATGCCATAGAAATATTTATCTTAGATTATTATATAACCAAAATTACGACTTTATGGGAAGTGTAGCAGCTGGCAAAGCGATTAGCAGAGGATGCTCTAAACCCGAAATTCTTGAGTTCGATTCCAAGCCACAGAAAACGTCAGTGGCATATGGCATCTGCATCGATCCTGGGTGGCCCTTCAATCAATCTGCACTGACCAGCATGGTCAAACCAACACCACGAAGGACACAGAGTGATAAGGCTAGCAGTGCATTTACAAACTAATTACAATTTATATTCTTGGTTCTTTCGGTAAAGTCACGTAGAAGGGAAGTAATAAAATAATATAAATATAAAACAATCAAAATTGTCAGCAAGAAAAAAATTCTTGCTGTGGATTTCACACCTGATGATGATTGCTTATGTTGCAGTCGAAACGTCGTGAGAATTTTTATTGTTTTATATTAATATTATTTTATTATTTCCCTTCTACGTGACTTTACCAAAAGATCCAAGAATATGAATCCCTGCAGTCACGAAAACTTACCAACACTCGTTTTTGGTTATGCCACTCTGACTTGACGTTTGTCAATCCACTGCTGGATGAAGGCCTCCTCTCCTATTGTGTCAGTTACAGGGGCTGTTTAATCCTACTTCGCCATGCTGGTCAGTGTGGGTTGGATGGGCGGTGCAGTGCGTGAACCGCTGCACCACCACATCAACCCACCAGCGGCTGCGTGTGGCCTCAATTTCATCATTTGCAGCGATTAATGCTGCAATTTCTGGACACGTCATGCGCCTGGACAATCAATTGTCTTGGACGGTACATTCTACCGATGGCGCGAGCGGCCTTGTAAGTGGATTTCAAGAGCATGCATTGTGTGCTACAGTTGATATGGGGAAAAAAAAACATCTTTGCAGAAAGAATTTGGGGATGAGTGGCTTTTTACCCTCTTTCAAATTTCACACGAACGAATAGCAGCCATTTTCCAGGATGGCACATACACATTTGCACACTTCTACACACAAAGCCTTTCTATGCCTCTTGCCAAATTGAACAAATTAATGCCGATATTGTTTCACTTCAGATAACGTCATGCAGGTACATTGCCTATCGCAAATCGCTAAGGAACCACAGACAAGCTGGAAGGCAACCTGGGGGTGACCTGGCACCAGTAACTGCCCAAGCTCTGTGGCCCTCTACACATTAAGATGTTATCAGCCAATGAATGAGTGTTTAAACAAGTGAAAGGAAACCGGTTCACCCAGAGAAAACCCAATCATGTGATGGTACCACACTATCGGCACCTCCGGTTAGCACGAGTGGCTATGTACGGTGCGAAATAAGTTCAACATACGTACACACGTACACATAGAGAAGGGACATTTGATTCGTCTTCACTTTGATACCCACCTTCTCCTGGCAAGTCAAGTTATGCCACTGACGCCCATGGGAAGGGAGGTTCGCAACATTTGTGTGATCCAGCAAAACCCTCACCACCCCTGCACAGTGCTGTATGTTGAGCAAGCACCACCGCTGCCTGGCTAAATATTCATATAGCAGGGCCATTTCATGATGAAAGAGAACACCACCTGGCTGCATTGTTTGATGGTATGCTATCAGTGGTTGCTATACGGAGAGACTGTTCCGCCCATATAAATGTGACACATCCATCAATAACTCAGCACTGCCAATGCATTATGAACAACACTCACTCACCGATTCAGAGAAATGTGTGCGAGCAGTCTTTATATCACCAGGGGCATGTCAACATTAAGTCCAACTGCTCTTTCCCTTATAGATTTTTTATACCCCCCCCCCCCATGCTTGCTGAGAGGCGGAGCGGTGGCGCAGTGGTTAGCACATTGCACTACAAACGTGGGGATCTAAGTCGGATTCCCGGCCACAGCTAATAGCAGTGACGAGTGATATTTGGCCCACCCCCTCCTTCCCCCTTCATCGATCCCCTTCAACTCTGTGAGTTAATTGTAAGGGGTGTTAAAATGGGTCTGAATGCATTGCTGGTAATTGCATGAAAACCTGGTAAAACACCGGTTACCAGATGGCCACACATACGTAAATATTTCTAGCGATGAACGTCACATTTTTACCGGAAAGATGAAGGGGGTTGCCATGGTGCTAATATATATAAGTTTAACTTATTTTGCACCAGTACGTAGCCAACCGTAATGGTTCGCACACTGGATGTGCAATCCAGAGGTTTTATAATTATTTACTCATTTATCCAGGAAAACCACGCCGACATTTTTGGTATTTTTAAGATGTTTCCGGCCAACTCATGAGTGTTCATACAAGCAGGAGGAAACTAGCGCACTCGGAGAAAACCCCACGCTCGCGAGGGGGCAACACACGATGCCCGTACAGCAAGAAACAGATGGCGATCAGTCCACTCGCTGCACCGCCGTCTCCTGGAGAGCCAGGGTATGGCACCTCGATGACGCCCCACCGGTTTGGGGGTTTCGCAACATTCGTGCGGTGATCTACCAACCCTGGATCACAGGCCACGTGCGTAGCCACCACCGCTGCCCGGTCAGTTGCAGCCTACCTTCGGAGTGTCTGTGTCCACACGGCAGTGTAAAATCGGTGCATCGCAGTCGAGGACGGGGGGGCTAGTGGCAGCGCGTTGGCAACTTGGTTGGAGAGTTTCATGGTTTGTATCCACCGGCCGCCCCGATTAATACTGCGGTGTGTAATAACAGTAATAATACTATGCACAATCTGCTTCACAGCAAAACGTTAAAGATCCCCTGATGTCATTATTCACAAGAGTAAGTCATAGTGTGTGTCGGCTTCAAGGTCCAAAGGTACCAATATCGAAAATTACACTGCAAATTACTCGATCGGGGTGATACACATATATAGCAGCAATCAAAATCCTCTCCAAAAATGCTGTTTAAAAAAATTACGTCTTCCCTGGTGCTATAAAGTAAACGTCGTTTTGCTTAAATTATGTAGTAAAACACGAACTTTTCACGACAATTAGTTTGCGAGAGAATTAGGAAAAAATAAAATAAAATCAACTAACACTACTTAAAACTCTTAACATTGTCAATTACCTTGAGTGCATAAACAATATTAACGCGAATTACATTTAATTACAAAAATACAACATCGGGGGGGGGGGGGGGGGAGAGATATACTCCACATCGGAGAAAATTAAATCTTAAACTACCCCTAGTGGGTAAAACGAATGTCCTATATGCCTACTGAAACAAATATAAGCCACTAATCATGAGTCATTGTGCACTCCTCATTTCACAGTCTCTAGACTTCTTTTTTACTACACATTGTAAATAGACTGGGCAGCCTCTAGAGCTTACAAACCTGGAAATCAATACTGTTATAATAAGAAGAAAGAGCCACCCGTGTAAGATTTATCATATCAGCACTGGTGTGCCCTTATAAACAGCAGAGGCTTATATAATCCTTAGCCCAAGCACCCTAATTGTTGAAACAGCCTCCGTGGTGCTGAAATATAAATCGAAATACGTGACACGTCCATGCAGCAGGATATCGATGCGGAGACGCAGCGTTTTGTTCACAAACGAGTTTCCATCATTACAAAGATTACTTTGACAACGACCAGTGGCTTGAAAGCAGCACAAGGCCATTCATGTGTAGTCATGTGTGGTGGATATGAGCGTGCTACATCCATTAATGTTGAAGGCCACGTGTTAATGGTGGTGATCCAGGAAGTAACTTGAAACCGTTTGATCGTCAAAGCAGAAGGGTGACGCAGTGGTTAACGCACTGATCTATAAATGCAGCAACCTTGAGTCTGAGACGCGCCCGTGGCTGACATGACGAAAACGACACTAAAACAACACTTTTTGTTTCAAGGCCCACTAAACTAAATATATATCTTTTCAGAAGAGACCTGGCCGCAAATGATAGCTCAACAAAGTGGCTTATCATCTGGACATTTATAGCTGCCAAATACTGTAAACGCACGTTTCTAAATGTGGACGGAAAAATCCGAGGGCCTGGAGGAATACCCACGTGACCACGGGGAGAGAGACACGCAAACTCCAAATACTGTATACAGCAGGCGTCAGGGTCGGGATGGAACCCACGACCTCCTGCATACCAGGGATGGGAACTAACATCTCGCCACCATGGCGCCCATTAGTGGCAATTGATATCTGAATCAGTCGTGGGCTCCTCCTCATAACTTCTCCAACCCAGTGACCAGCGTGGTGAAGTATGGACGACAAGTCCCATGACCAACACTGCGTGGGGGAGGTCTTCAGTCCAGCAGTGGACTGACAAATGGCTCTGCATTAAATATTTCGAAATTGCACGTATGAATGTTGAACTTCTTTCGCGCCGTACACAGCCAACCGTGCGAATCGGAGGTGCGGCAGGCTGTCTTTGCCCCCAGGTGAGTAGCTATCTCCCGAGAGCAGACATGTTTGTACCTGACGTACAGTCCAATGTGCCGATGTTGCCTCTCCACTACCCTGCTGGAGGCGTGTGGGGAACTCCGTTGACATAACTTAAACAAAGAAGGCATGGGGTGCTGTCACTACGCGTGACTAAGCACATCACTGTTCTCAATCGGTAAGACCCACCCCGACCACATTGTAACATCACGTGTTCATAGGTATTGCCTAACCCACGACGGATAGCTTTTAAACAAAAACAAAAGTAGATCGTGTCTTGCCAGGTTCACGGAATGGTGCTCTTCTTCATATTTCGTGCTGCGGGTGTTCGATGCAGAGCATCCAACCACATTGTCACATTATATGGTGCCCTCACTACCACCCCTGTGGTGTACACAGTATATATGTGCGCCAGTTTCAATAATTTAAGACTCCCATCCATCGCGCAAGTGAAAGCACCGCGTACAGTGACAATCGTCCACGGCTGTGCCCCACTCACACCACCACGAGCGTGCCACTCATCTGCGCGCGCGCGTGCCACTCATCTGCGCGCGCGCGCCGCCACTCTCATCAACGCAGGTGCGCGGCTCGGACGCACGGCTGTGCCACAACGCCAGCGGTGATGTGCCCACTGAACACCCAGAGCGGCAAGTGCGCGCCATCGCTGGGCCAAACGCGCACGCACGTGGCACCACCGGGAGCTTAGGGGGCCCCATGCATTTAGGAGGTACGCAAATAAATCTGTCAAAACTTGACCTGCCCCCCCTCTCTCCTCCCTGTACGCGCGCGTACTTTTTACACCCCCCCCCCACACCTGCGTGCATACGTACGCCTGACGCACCCCCCCCCCTACCCCGAATTCTATAGAACGGCCGATACGTAATCCACGCAGAAACGATCAAGGATTAATAATATTCACGTGTTTAAGCAAACAGATGGCCCACCGCCAGACTAACTCATTTGAAGGCCGATGTAGACAAATTAATATCGAGGTTGATGTAGACAAATTAATATCGAGGTCGATGTAGACAAATTATTATCGAGGCCTCACCCCCCCGTTCCCCATGCGTACGCACATTGTCAGTAGACCCCCCCCCATACGCTAGCGTACGCGTTTGGGTTAACCCCCCATCCCCCCATCCATGCGTACGCACTTAATTGATGGCCCCATAAGACGCCGCCGTGATGCTGTAAAGCATCGTAATGCGCCGGCGTCGCGGTGGGTGTGAGATGTTATCCCCGTCGCCTGGTCTACAGGAGGTCGTAGGTCTAAGTCCGGACCCTGACGCCTGCATTTTTGGAGTTTGCATGTTCTCCCCGTGGTCGCGTGGATTTTTTTTTCTCAGGTTTTTCCCCTCCACATTAAGAAACGTGCGTTTAGAGTTCTTTGGCTGCTTTACACATTTCCACATCGGACATTTTTCGTTCAGCGATCACTTGTGGCCAGGTCGCTTTTCAAAAAGAGCTCATACAGCTCGGTGGGCTTCACCTGGTAAATACAACAGTAGCAACAGGAGCAGAACTCACCCAGAAGATGACGGCATATGCGAAGAGCGCGTACTTGAGACATTTGTACGTGAAGGCATCGCAGCAACGCTGGGATGCAGATGGGTTCTCATCGTTCCCAGTCGCCATGGTCGCTCGGCAGAGGAGGTGGGGGTGGCGATGTGCTTGGGGCGGTGTGTGTGTGCGGGACTATAGGTCGTGGCACTCACGCGCCCACACACACACACACCTGTGTGCGGCTACACGGAGACGGCGGTTGTACGAAAACCCCCACCCTCTTCGCGTGCCCTGTTGTACCTTGAGCCCATCTGCCTGACCAATCAACCAACCAACACCTGGCCGGGCGGGGACATCCACCGTGGACTCCACCTCCTCTACGCCCGCGAGAGCGCAACAGGCACCTGGCGTTGCCAAATCACGCGCCCAACCCACTCACAACAATGCAACTCTCTTCACGATGGACCGGTTTTTCACGGGGCTGCCAGTGGGATAGGAGGAAATCCCGTGTATTCAGCTCTTCTCTTTCAACTCCATGCCGGATGTTAAGTCCAGCCCCCCGCGGGAGTTGGCCAGGGATGGGCTCTGGGAAACCTGGTAATGGCGCAGCCCTGCAATTTACTCGCTCACGTCCCTGTTGGCGGATGTGCGCCTCCAATTGAGGGAATTATGGGGAGCCGGTCTAAGAGGGTGCTTGGCATACTCTTCGACGCTGGTCAGACGTCTTTGAATATGTATTGGAGTACCCATTGTTTACACCACCAAAAAGACAAAGATGCCCGTATAACCTCAACAGACTATAGGAACAAGTGCTATTAGTGAGCACCTATGGAGGCCGGAACGGTACACGAGGGCTGGGTTGCCAGCACCACGCTCGGCCGCCTTTGTCTCCCCAGTGGCGATGTTTACACACCACATCAGGTACTCATTTGAGGCTGAGTCGACCTAGGGGAGGCCCAGGACCAGTTCAGATAATCGCCACTGGTGTTGGTCGTGAGCGGGAATCGAACTCGGGGGGCCGAATTTGTAGCGCAGTGTAGCGCTGACCGCTACATTACGCATTGTTCACACCACCACATGCCACCACACGTGACCCTGTTCGATCAACTAACTTTGTTACGGCTATTTAATACGAATGCAAATTATACATAGTGTGTTCGGTATATATATAGATATTTTATTATCTCTTATCTCATTTCACCATTGAGTGAATGAGACGCACAATAGCCCTACCCACACGGTGCATTCGGCTGGCATCGCTTTTGATGGAAAAAGAGCTGCGCTTGTAACTCCGCTAATCCTGCTGATAAAACAAAAATAACAAATTGCAGCCCTTTATTGTGCGTCGTGATGCCCGCGTATTCTCCAATGGGTGAGATTTACAATGTTAAACAACTCGGTCATTGTGGCTTCATAATCTCTGGCTTGGACGGGGACCCAGGCTGGCTACTGGGGATAGGGGTGCAACCGTGGAACGAGTACTGTGTGGCAATTGTGGCTCTGTCGGTTGATCTGACCAACATTTAAACCTGCCAATTTCAAACGTTCGATTGTTCAGGGATGTATGTATGTATGTATGTTGAACTTCTTTCGCACCGTACGTGGCCGACCGTGCCAATTTGACGAATTTGGAATGCCAGGGCGGACCTGCGAACATTTCAGGAGAAGAGAGATAAATACATATTCAAATACATCATCATCACCCATGATAAATTCACTGCTGGATGAAGGCCTCGCCAATATATTGGCCCCATCCTGAACGGCATGTGCTGTGTTCTACATCTCACCTCACTAAATAATGTAACACTTTATTGAACGTGAAGGTCAAGAGGTCATCATAACGAATGCCAGTCGATACCAACATCCTTTAACATTACCCGGATTTGTCGGCGAAGCAGTGGCAAAGTGGTTGGTGCACCGGATTATGAAGCAGGCGAGCAGAGTTCCACTCCTGGCCAAGGTTAACGTCAGTGGCGAATTATATCTGCGCCGATCCTGGGCACCGTTGACCAGAATACTTGAGAATGGTCAAACAACCGCCGTGTCTGACGCGATGTGGGGGGAGTATTCATGCAGCAGTATCATTTGAAATATAAATATATGTCTGTAATGTATTACTCTGCAGGAGGGTTGAGGCAGGGGTCGGAAGCCTGTGGCTCTGAAGCCGCGTGTGGCTATTTAAGCAAACTTTTTCGTGACGCTTTCTTTATTAAGACCCACCACCCTCTCGCATTCACCACCGCAGTGCATTGCGGCTCATGAAATATTGAGGTGTTTTTTTACCGAATAAAAATAAAAATGTCTCTTCTTGTTGTTGGTTTGGTTGCCGACCCCTGGATTAGGGTGTCTGGATTTTTGCATGTGGTTTGGGACTCCCCTAGGTTGACTCAGCATGAAGACACAGTACTAAACTCTGTGTGGTGGCATGATATACATCAGCACTGGTGAGATTGGGGCAATTTAACCGAATACATCCTCTTTGAGGGTTGCTTCCATTGTTTGGAGCCGTACCGAGTTATTTGTGTTTCATTTTGGCCTTTCCTCAGTTGTGTTCCGCTTACGCCAGCAGAGCTGCCAAAGAAAGTGCATCACCGGCCTTGTGTATCTGCTAATGTCACGTGGACATTTTATACGGCTAAAGCGATGGGGAGGGCCGGTGGGGGGTTGTATTTTATACCCCTGACGTGTATCACTTCATCTTGTGACCACAATGCAGCTATGAATTGGATCGCGACGCGATTTGCAACAAAGACGATGATGTCCAGCCACTAGCTAACCTGTTTAAGGACTAAATAAGTCGCGCCTTTAAATAAAAAAAACGGCGATGCATTGTGCAATATTCACTCGTCTCGCTTGAGAGTAAACAATCCTGCGTTGTTTATGCTTCTCCGCTTGCAGCCGAGGAGGTGGGCGAAATTACTTTAATCATCCCGCATGCGGGGGCACTTAGGTGAAAAGTGTCAGCTAACATCATGGCAAAAGTATAAACACTCGCGCAGGCTTTGCTGTGAAACAATGACGCCGCCAATTTGGCAGCGCTCCTCACAAAAGCATTGCACATTTATTGTTTTGAAGGTCACCTTATTCTCATCGCATGAAGTCAGAATTGAAAAAAGTGGTAAATCTATTCCAGGTCCTGCTTGCACGTTGCCTTGTACGCATACCTTTTTCACAGCGGATGGATTGGAATGCTTTTGAGTGGATATCAAACGTAACTTTTTCTACTGTGTCGTGTTATCACGCTTCTCCACCTAACGAGCAAAAGTAATTCAACAACTCGGGTTTATGCATCTTGGTCAATAAATCCCACAAGTCTTCCTTCAACTTTCTGAAAATGCCTACACAAATTCACATCTGCAAAACCTTACACGTAAGGTTTTTTTTTCGGAGCCAAAATTATAAATCGTACAATTAATTTGCTATATCTGGTTGTTGAGAATACTTATTTTATTATTTGTTGAAACAATAATTGCCCCTTTAAACGCTCGTACACCACGTGACAATTCAACTTTTTGGCTGCATCAGGTGGTGGAGGGTATTACAACATATATTTGGTCAGATGATTACTTGGCCTCACCCAGGAAATAACGTATGAAGCAAACTATTGGATGTTTGAAAACACATATCTAACAAAAATATATAATGTTTATTTATAAATCAGATCCGTCTTTCTACTCCATTCCCTTTATCACTAAATAACGCTTGCAAAGCTCAAAATCGTAAGATTTAAGACCCAACCCGATAAGGCTAACATCAATCGGTTTTCGAAGACACCGAGAATTTAAAAATATCCGGACTTGTTTTTTCTCTCCAGATCTTTAATCAAAACCTTTGTAGTCTAGACACGGGGACATTTCCAACTCGATAGACCACCCCAACTGCTACAGTGTGCTTTGGTCTTCACAGGGCTACGATAACATTTTATCACTGGGAACCTGAGGATATTAATGAGACCATAAGGCTTCATATATGTCAACTCAGCTTCAGTAGAGTCTATATTCCACGAATTGCAATGACGCAATATATGCGCTACATTTTTCTTAATCTTTACAATTTCCTACAAAAAAATAGGTAAAGTAACCAGACAGTTATTTGCAAGATGTAATTATATTTTTAAATATTTTAAATTACGTGTTAATATTAATATGGATATAAAACAAAATACAGGACAGAATAATGGTTAACGGGTCTGCCATAAAAACACCTTGACACTTGCATAGTTAATGATGTAGATATTTTTTTCACGATTATCTTACAGCCCTTTACACTATGGGAACCTCATTTGCCAGTAAAAATATGATAATTGGTTCTTTACCCTTCTATCTGGCAACAAAACTGACACCTTTTTACAAGGAGTCATGTTTGCATAGACCGCAATACCTGCAGTCATAATACAAACAAAAGAACATAACTCTGATAATGTGCACTGTCCTTGAAGTTGATTGGTCCACACCCGAGACAGCTTTCCTTAGAGCCTAGTCTCATATGGGTTGGACCAGATGACGCCAAAAGGCGCACAACTCAAGGACAATGCACCATCAGAGTATGAGAGCTCGGGGCAAGCATCTACACTATGGGAATCTCATTTGCCAGTAAAAATATGATAATTGGTTCTTTACCCTTCTATCTGGCAACAAAACTGACACCTTTTTACAAGGAGTCATGTTTGCATAGACCGCAATACCTGCAGTCATAATACAAACAAAAGAACATAACTCTGATAATGTGCACTGTCCTTGAAGTTGATTGGTCCACACCCGAGACAGCTTTCCTTAGAGCCTAGTCTCATATGGGTTGGACCAGATGACGCCAAAAGGCGCACAACTCAAGGACAATGCACCATCAGAGTATGAGAGCTCGGGGCAAGCATCTACACTATGGGAACCTCATTTGCCAGTAAAAATATGATAATTGGTTCTTTACCCTTCTATCTGGCAACAAAACTGACACCTTTTTACAAGGAGTCATGTTTGCATAGACCACAATACCTGCAGTCATAATACAAACAAAAGACATAACTCTGATAATGTGCACTGTCCTTGAAGTCTAACATGGGTTGGACCAGATGAGACTAGGCTCTAAGGAAAGCTGTCTCGGGTGTGGACCAATCAACTTCAAGGACAGTGCATACATCAGAGTTATGCATTTTGTTTGTATTATGACTGCAGGTATTGCGGTCTATGCAAACATGACTCCTTGTAAAAAGGTGTCAGTTTTGTTGCCAGAGAGAAGGGTAAAGAACCAATTATCTTACAGCCCTTTGTTAGGTCAACTGAAAGGTCACGGGGTGGGGTCAAGTGTGGGTGTTTTCACCTCTTCCCAGACATTTGGCCTGTGTGAAAAGAGTCGGCCAACCTCGTTTGAAAGGCTCTTCAGGGCTCCGTCCAGTGGCAGTCCTTCTGCCAGCGGCCGTGTGAGAAAGCGATTGCAGGGCTGCACCTTTTCCTCCGTTGCCGATCAGTGTGGGTTGTTGAAAGGGGGAGTTCGGGACCAGTTCAGATACCGTGTGTCTCCCCACTGATGCTCGCCATGGCTCAGAGTCAGGCTACTGGGGTTCACCACTTATTACACTAACTCCCCCGCCCCCGCCCCACCCCCCCTCTGCCCCATTGTTTCACGCTATCAGTTATATAACAAACTATTATTTTATCAGTTGATTGTATTTGTTACGCGAATTATACCATTTGACCAGTTGCCCGGCCATTTGACAAGCGAGACCCGCGGTGCGCAAGCACAGCAAGAGCAAAAACAAAAGACAACATTACTATTGCAGAGAACAAATACCAGGTCGTTAAGGGATATGACACAACTTAACAAATGAGATGTTTAATGGCGGTAAACGAAACGCGCGAGAATGATAAAACTGTGCAATGTGAGAGGTACACGTGCGTTTCACTTTAGTCGAAGAGTGACAAACACACGTGAATAAAAAAAAAGTCAGTGCAAAAATGGACCGATTAAAGAATTGATTCAAATCAATTGGTATGCTCACAATACATGTCTGGAATAATGTGCGCGAGAATTGATACCATTCAATGTTTACATTCTGTTTAACTGGTTCATAAGACCCTGAAGCCATTATATAACAGATAACATCTCCCGGTGCAGAGATAGTATCTGCCTCGCCTGCTATGCAGGAGGCCGTGGGTTCAATCCAAACCCTGACGCCTGCTGTATATTTGGAGTTTGCATGTTCTCCCCGTGGTCACGTGGATTTGTATCCGGTTCCTCCGGTGTTTTTCCTCCACATTTAGAAACATGCATTTGGAGTATTTGTCTGCGATACATTTCCACACGATAGACCACTTTGTTGAGTTAGCATCTGTGGCCAGGTCGATTCTGAAAAAAATCCATATAGCTCAGTGGGCATTGCCCGGTAAATTAAAAATATTACAAATGTCAAATGCAACACAATAGTAAAAAAAACTAAATATATCGGAGTTTGAGTCGAACATTTTCCACAAATAGTGATGTTCTTTTCGAATGGTTGGCAGAGTGAAGTGTTACCTGTCGAAAAAAATGAATAACAAGACTAAGGTGCAGACATGCCAGAGTCAGTGGATCTTTCTGTACAACAAAGAAGCATTTTAAAGACAAAAAATATTATCCTGAAATTGCTCGTAATGACAATGTGTAATGGCGCGCATACACGTAACACACCATGGCCGTTCTAGTGTTTTAGATAGTGGGTCACCCTATCCTGTGCGGTTTCAGATAAAAGTGGCTGATTCTGCTGACAAAAGGCTGCGTGGGAAGGGATTTACTCCTGGCCTTGTGCGAGCACGGACGATGGACTATCATGTGACATTAGTTGTGATGACAACACCATTATGTCCAATCGTACACGGCAGTGTGTAACAAATTGTCCCTGCCAAGAGGCGACGGATGGACAACACGGTCAACAGAAACTATGCACAGCATTACCTCTCTCAGAACTCCGAGATGTATTTTAATAGGTAACAATGACATGATAATTGGTTCTTTACCCTTCTATCTGGCAACAAAACTGACACCTTATGAGACTAGGCTCGAAGGAAAGCTGTCTCGGGTGTGGACCAATCAACTTCAAGGACAGTGCACATTATCAGAGTTATGTCTTTTGTTTGTATTTATGACTGCAGGTATTGCGGTCTATGCAAACATGACTCCTTGCAAAAAGGTGTCAGTTTTGTTGCCAGATAGAAGGGTAAAGAACCAATTATCATATTTTTACTGGCAAATGAGGTCCCCATAGTGTAACAATGACATGTTATGAACCATTGTCTAATCACTGCTGATTGAAGGCCTCCCCATGTTACGTTGGTCATAAGGGATTGTTTGACCATACTTCCCTTCGCTGGTTAGTGCATCTTTACTGAATATTGATGTTTTTGTGTGTGTTCCAGGTCTGAAAAGGAGTTTTTGGTCTCAATAGGCACTCACCTGGTTTAATTTTGTACGACATTTTCTAGCATTACTTTTGCTAATAATGAGAATGATTTACAGTGGAGAGGGTTATGTAAATAAATCCTTTCCAGGATTTATATAATTATATATCAACTGTAAATTGAGGTCTTACATTTGGTGTTCAATCACATACAAGTCGTTGTTTGTTTGCTGTATTATCTTAATTCGCGGCTGATTAAAACTGATTGCAAATTTTAACTTCGCCTTTTTGTTTAAAGCGAATACATTAAGTTACATAATGAATTAGTCATTCCGAACATTTGCGTATATTGTGCTGGTTAGTTTGCGCGTAATTAATTGCAGAGAGAGTCACTTTCGCTGGAAATAATCGTTTAAAGTACAGTTCAAAGCTATTTCATTTCCATCCTGCTCAGTGCCGGATGCCGAAGAGGGGGAGAGGGAGTTAACTTCGGGTCGGTTCAGATATCAATGGTCATCGATATTAGTCATGGATGGAAATCAAATTCAGGTCACAAGGTTTTTAGCAAAGTGCGTTGACCAATGTGCCACCACTCCACGTCATTAAACATGTAATTACCCATATTACTGGTAGGAACCTCCTGGTTACACCAGCTCACATGGGGTTATTGTGTCCGTCCGTCCGTCGTGCAGGGAGGGGCTGGGTGGGGAGGGGCTGGGTGGGGAGGGTGGGGCTGGGTGGGGGGTGGGAGGGGTGGGGCTGGGTGGGGAGGAGCTGGCCACCCCGTGGTGCCCTTATAAAACTCAACGTTTAATCTACTCACGCCGGCTTGTGCCCGCCCTCACAGTCGGGCATATTTGCGGAATACACCACGCCGCCGTTGACCCTGGCCATTGACCGAGCAACCCAACGTTCCTACCAGCTCCCTCCGCAGGAATGTGTTAGGGTAGAACAATGAGACTGTGAATAGCTCACTGATTGCTACTTTTTTTGTGCTGGACAGATGATCTGTCTTCGAAGAGATGGGCGTACCCACACGCGACCTGACCGTACGTGACCTGCCAATCGACTCACTGCGGCGTACCCATCTTATGCCGCTGCGTGGGATTTAAGGAAATTGAATCGAGCTGGCGGACCTCTGGATTACAAGTCCATCATTCTAACCGTTTCACCGCGGCAGGAGCATCGTCATCATCATAATAGCAAAGCAGATAAACTGATCCCTGCTTTCTGGATGCCGCCCGCCTTGTGTGAGCGGAATGCCAATGTAGGCTGCAGCTGCGTGAGTCCGGCAACCCAGCCGTGTGCCCTTCTGCTCGCAGGCGCGCTCTATTCCTCGGCAGAACACATTCCTGCGGAGGGAGCTGGTAGGAACGTTGGGTTGCTCGGTCAATGGCCAGGGTCAACGGCGGCGTGGTGTATTCCGCAAATATGCCCGACTGTGAGGGCGGGCACAAGCCGGCGTGAGTAGGTTAAACGTTGAGTTTTATAAGGGCACCACGGGGTGACCAGCCCCTCTCCACCCAGCCCGACCCCTCCCACCCACCACCCAGCCCCACCCTTCCCACCCTCCCCTCCCCACCCAGCCCCTCCCTCCCCATCCAGCCCCTCCCTGCACGACGG
Organism: Lethenteron reissneri; assembly: GCF_015708825.2. Lineage (NCBI taxonomy): Eukaryota > Metazoa > Chordata > Hyperoartia > Petromyzontiformes > Petromyzontidae > Lethenteron > Lethenteron reissneri. The sequence goes on from NC_083812.1 coordinate 2,729,004, forward strand.
ACGGACGGACACAATAATCCCCTGTGGGCTGGTGTAACCAGGAGGTTCCTATCAGTATAACAGCAGTCCCTGCCGTGTCACAGCCCAGTGACCGCTTCAAAACGCCCGCATCCCATGGGAGGGGTGTCTCTAGTGCAGGCCAGCGTTATGTGGTTTATTTTGGGAGGAGGGGTAATTCTTTTTGCGGAGTGGAGGTTGAACTTCATGTGCGTTTGGTCTTTCGGTACGGTCACGCAGATAGGTTCAAAGAAAATTACAAAAACGACGACGTTTCGATCGCAACACAAGCGGTCGTAGTTGTTGTTGTTGTTTTCTTTGAACCTATCTACGTGACTTTACCAAAAGACCCAAAGAATATGAATTCCTGCAGTCAGGAAAGTTTTGTCAAGATTTGTGTTGAACTTCTTTAGTACCGTGTGTAGCCAACCGTGCTAAGCGGAGATGCGGGGGAAGGATAACAGACTGAACACAAACGGCAGTTCCAAATAAATGGTTTTTCAATCTAGATGAGTTTTTATTCTAGATAAAGCATGTATGTACGACATTGTCAAGCATTGTTCTGGCTAATAATGAGAATGATTTACAGTGGAGAGGGCTATGTAAATAAATCCCTTCCAGGCTTTATATAGTTATATATATATAAACTGTAAATAAATTGAGGTCTTACATTCAGTGTTGAATCACATACAACAGATTGCGGGTTTTGTTAAGTTACGTAATCAGTCATTCTCAACATTTGCGTAGATTTGCGCGTAATTAATTGTAGAAGGTGAGTCACTTTCGCTGGAAATAATCGTTGAAAGGAGAGTTCAAAGCTGTTTCATTTCATTCACATAATTCATGCATTTTCACATTAAATGTGCGCGAGGTATCTGGACACTGCAGATAAGATTGTTCGCCCCAGTTCCGTGTTACTAAAGGCATCTTGGTGGCATGGCCCAAACCGCCCAATGATAAAACTCTATTTTCTTATTTCCCCCCCCCATGCTGTTCAGGGAGATGAACTATGGCGTGCTTAGTGACACGAACTCCAAAGGTGGCTTTATTTTTCTCGCCTCCAATCGCAACGCATTCATTAACTTCTGTCTCGTCCCCCCTCCCCCGCCCTCGGTGTTCTCGCACGAAGAATGATATCGCCCCACCGACATTCTCAATGAGCATTTAATGAGACGACACGCGCGCCTCTGCGTGGGCCGATCAAAGGCATATTCTCGTGGTCTGCTCGAGTCTCGGCTTCCCTTTCACGACGCTGCCTTTCAATCGCCACGTTAATTGTCACTGTAAGAAGCCCCTGGCCACGTGTACTTGCACATTAGGAGTTGGCTTTTTGTTCCCCGAACTTAGTTTGGGTTCATTGAAAATCGTGTTCATTATTTGATGGGCGGTTTGATTACAGCCGGCAGCACCGCATCTTGGTTAGCTTTTTGCCGAAATATATATATTTTACATACATTTTGAGATAATTGTGAGATCTTTACGCCGCGCGTTAATTTTGCTTCACGTAGCGCTCGTCACCTCGGACCCCCTCCTGTCTGTGTGAGTCCAGCGCCCAGCAGCACTGAGCGATGTGAAGGGCTACAGCTTGAATCGTCGGTGATTGCAGCACGCCACCTCAATATACCCGAATGAGGAGGGTTGCCACCTCCCCTGGTTTCCCCAGGATGGTCCTTGTTTTTAAAAAATTGTAGCTGTCCTTGGGAAATCTATATGTCTTCCCGGTGCACTAAAAGTCAAATATTGTTGTCAGTTGCATAAAAAATACACCACTCAAAGACAATTAATTTATACGCGGTTCCTCAGTTTAACACGTAGGCTTTCGCGACCAATATTCGATGAGTTGATGAGTTGATGATGACGTCACCCTGCTGCTGCTCTATATAAGAACGGGAGACAGAGCAGAGCCTCACCATTCTCACGAATTGCCCGATGATGTTGGATGCAATTACCAGCGAAACGTCGTACTCAAAAATTGTAAATGTTGTGGTTTCACGCTTCAACACACCGGTGGGCTAAAGCAGTGAACTATTTGTCTTTTGTCAACGTGACACTTTTTTACTGATTGGCCGTGTCGGGTGGTGGAGGGTTACGACACATTTATAAATAACGCGATCTAAACCCAAAAACGATGATTATGAATACGCGGTTCCTTTCTCTTCCCACGTCGTGAGATCATCATATTCTTCTTCTTCTTCCCACGATATGTCCCAGTTTGTGTATACCTCGGAAGTGGCGACACTACTCGTGATGCCAGCAGCATGGACGCATTCGCTCGTGACTAACGCGCTCGGCTAAAACACTCGGCGAAGACACTGCTGTCGCAAGGGTCACACTTTGGCCCCCTTCACTTACATCATCGATTGCAGGGTTTAAACAAAGCGACAGGTATTTTTAGTGGCTGCACAAGCAACATTGGGTAAGAGCGTTTCTTGTTTTGTCACGGCCTTCCGAGGGACGAAAACGCGTGTCGTTCTTCTTTGAAACACTCCATATTTCAGAAACAAGCGAAGACAGGTGGGATGTACAATAACGAAGTACTGCAAACCATGTTCAAGTATTCAGGGATGTTCACTTTGTATGTTTAACAGTTCCCAGGCAGGTGAGTTGTTGATACATTTAAAATAATTCTAGATTTGAAGCTTTCGTGACTGCAAGGATTCACACTCTTTGTTTTTTTCGGTAAAGTCACGTAGGTACAAAATCAAATCAAATAAATGAAAATAAATCTAAACTGGCTGTCTAGCAGTAAACTGCACGGCAGCTAAAGGTTTTTTTTTTTACTTGGTTAATTACATCCTTCTAATGATTGCTCAATTTGAATCCATCATCTCGAGATGATGGATGTATTTCATAATCATATCCATATTCCCAGTCTGTTACCCCCACCTTCACACAATACCATCACCATTACCACACGGTGTCTTCAGCTTGGGCAATTAACCCCCCGCCCCCCCCCCCGGCAGAATAACAAAAGGCTGCTAATCCTTCCTTATCTACTTCCGGCCTCGGCATCACAAAGCTTCAGTTTGAACTCCGTACGTTGAGCCCACCCCATTCCTCACATCGCCCACACACTCACCATGGCCCCTCCCCTCCCTCCATCCCCCGCGACTATATAATTCCTCGTCACAGCCATCTCTTGGACACACTTAAGCAGTTGTGCTTTCGCTACGTTGTCCTCACCTGAAGAAGGACGCTTGTGTTGCGCCCGAAACGTCGTGATTTAATTTAGTTGTTTTCATTTATTTGATTTGATTTTGTACCTACGTGACTTTACCGAAAAAACAAAGAGTACATTTAAAATAAGCACGATAATTGCAAGTCACTCTTTCAAATTATCTCCGTCCATTCATATATATAGTGTAACTATGTAGCGCCTGTTGTTAGGAATAAAACAAAGAACACCATATGCCTGCAATGAAAACCAGAAGTGATTTGACATGGCACAGCTGTGCGGTGGTGAATTTAATTAGTTGCTTTCATTCTGGTTCAGCCACACGTTTTCATTCGATTGCATTTAACGTGAGAACAATATCAAACTGCTAGCCCCAGCAGCCTCCATTGTTTTTCAAGGCAAGTCTATCTTCTCAAATGGCAGTGCAGGCAATGCGGTCTACACTGTGGTCCCATGCGGGAGCTCAGGGTACATTACAATGCCAACGCCCGCTTTCAAGTGCATAGCACTGGCTGCATAAAAAAAACAGTGCGTGGGCAAGATAAAATTCAGCCCGACGGTAAGAGGATTACTCCACTCTGATATACAGGAGGCAGTGGGTTCGATCCCGACCCTGATGCCTGTATATTTGGAGTTTGCGTGTCACTCTCTCTCCGTGGTCTCTTGGATTTTTCTCCGGGTCCGCCGGGTTTTCCCTCCACATTTAGAATCAGCATGCGTTTAGAGTATTTGACTATGATAGATTTCCATGTGATAAGCCACTTGGTTGAGCTATCATTTGTTGCCAGGTGACTTCTGAAAAATAACTATATAGCTCAGTGGGCCTTACCCTGGTAAAATAAAAATTAAAATAGTTTATATGCCAGTTGGTAGATGTTCGTGAGAAGTCTGTGCTGGACACTTTCATTGGTCAGCGTGTTCCCACCGCACCAGGACCGGCGTGGTTCCAATGTTTGGTCCGGGGGGAATAATCGAGCCGTGCTTTCTGCTTCGAGGTTAACAGTAACGGTTCGCGCGAGATCCTCAGCAAATGCTGCGACATCGTGTGCCAGTGTCACGGCCCAAATGTCCAGTTTGAAACGTTGAATTTAATGTGACGCTAATTAGATTTTTATTCGTTACAGTTCGTCAGGTCTCCGTTGCAAAAGAAGCGGTGACTCTAAACAAGCCCCGACTTTGCTCTCCGCTGTGTTTCCCGGTTGCGCCGCGCGCCGTTCGGCACGATGTCCGACATTTCGCTCCACGCGCCGGGAGCTTCTTCAGGAATCGAATTGAAAACTGGACCGAAATGTCCGACAATTCCCGAACAAAGCACGCGGGGCGAGCCGGTGGCGCTGTACGGAGAGCCGTGCAGCAGCACGGCCGCGGGAACCGACGTGGTCGAGCGGTCACCATGTCAGACTTAGAACTATGGTGTTTAGATGATCTCTGTGCGTCAAATAATTTGTAGTTTTCATAATAGAGGTTTTTGTGGGTTAGATCGCGATCTGACACAAAACACCTCTTATTGATCATATTGGTCGCGAAAGCCTGCGTGTTCAAAGAAGTTATTATTTATTGAACGGCAGCCTATTCTTCTCCCGGAGTAGATGGTGTCCAAAAATGAACAACGTTCAACGTGAAAAGATGAATTTGAATTGTGAACGATAATGCTGATTTGCAATCTCAGTGGCAGGGGAAATGTTGGTGAGTGAAATTTTTCTGCGTATAGAAGAAGAAGAACGATAATAGGAAAACATCGACCCTGATATCAGCGCGGTGAAGCGTCTAAATGCAACCAAAGGCTTAGAAAAAAAAGTACAGCACACATGTCGGTGAATATATTTCGTTTCGTGTTTTCGTACAAACGTCCAGCGTCCGTGCGCGTGTGTGTGTGTCGCCCTGCCCTTCCGTGAGCCCTGAGCAATGCCAGCATGCTCGACTGCACTTGTGAATGGCTGCCATGGTAGTTCCGTCCCTATCCATCATTTTTTTGGGTAAGCCCTTACCCTGCGCACCCTTGAGGTCCCATTAATAAAATACATATTTATGATACGTGAACATGGGTGCAATCCACGGAACAGAATCTATTGCCTCATATTAAACATTCAGCATTGACATTTTTTCGTGCGATGCTGTTTTTATTATAATAATACATATTTATATATATATATATTTGGTATACATATTGTATGTATATATGCAGAACTTGACACACATAAATGTATGGAAACTTTACCAAAACTTTTTTCCGTCGTGATTGAAGGAAGCATCATTCGACCCCTTTTAATATTCAGACGTTTATTCTAAATCCCCACGTGTTAGTTCGTCACGAATTTTTTCCCATTACAGGGAGAATTTATACGGGAAACTTTGTTTTTGTTCCATCAACACACATTGTTGCATCTCTGTGATGGATGCGGCAGTTGTATCAACTTCTGTTGCTTCTAATCTTTTCTCTCGAATGCGATCCACATGGCCCGTAACTCCCTCGACTCCCTCTCTCTTCCACCCACCCAACCCCAGTCTCCTATCTATTTATTGCGCCTCCGCTTATCACATTTGGCGACGTACGATGCGAAAGAAGTTCAATATACAAAGCCTGCTGGCTCGCCAACACCAAACCAGTTTTTTTTTAATAATTAATGTCCTCTTTCGGGCTTTCACTTTCCTATACAATGTTTGCACCTGATGACATTCTTGATGGACAGTTGCAAAGTCATATTTTTTTGAGAAAGAAAATGTTCTCATGCACGCAAGGTGCCCAAAGATACACGAATATGGTCAAGTGTGCACGTTGGATAGTTGAATAATGTGCAGTGGACACGTACATACTGTAGGTGGAGTGATGCTGCAGTGGTGAACGCACTGCGCTGTGAACCCAACGACCTGAGCTGGATTCCCGGCCAGGGCTATCGCCAGTGACAAGTGATAACAACACCGAATCGCGCTGTCTCTTCCGCCAGCAGGCGTGTGAGAAAGCAATTGCGGAGCTGCGCCTTCATCGTTTTTTTACCTGAACCTATACATGCTGGTAACGAATCAATCCTGGAGAAGCATTTCCACGTTCGCAGTCTGCTTTGTTCTCACCTGTCGTAGCGCCTATGCCACAGACACGTCAGCCTGTTACACAGAACCCCAAAGTTGCTACATTTTGCATTGTATTTCAATTACACCGCGCGAAAATGAAACACTCACCACGTGTTGCACCAGCTCGAAATGTGGCCGGATAAACATTTGAACTTAAATATCGCAGCTCGTCCCGTGCTGGCATGCAATCTTGGCATCAACAGTTTGGCCGGCGTTTTCATTATAAATTGCTCCCAGGAGTAGAGCCGTCACCCGCCTCTCTCCTGACCCTCTCCACGGGTCCTAATGCCTCCGGTTTTTATGTATGGATTTGAGAGAGTTGAGCTCCACACTCACCACTCATATTTACTTTTGGAATCGAAGAGCGGCAGGAAAATTCCGGTGACACCCATGCGGAAGGGAGCCAATTACCTCGCCTCGAATGTCATAGAAAGTTCCCTTCCCTGGCCGGAGAAACATTCTGGGCGGTCGAAAGCGAATTTGGTAAATAAATAAACACGCGTGCAGGGTAAATAAATAAACAAATGCCACGAGAACCCGCCACAACCACCACGACCACCCATAAATAAATAAATAAGAGAGACGTATCTTCCCTTGTGGGAGGAGATGGTGGTCTCCCTGACAACCTAGCACGTCACAAAATGTCTCAAAGTCAAAAAAAGTCACCACTATTGGCGTTGACGCCCCCCCCCCCTTCACCTTTACCTGCGATTGTATCCAATTGTTTACGACCCACGCCTCTGGCTCTGCGTTTATTGAGAACGCGCGCTGCAAGGTTCATCTGCAGCGCGGCCGCACGTGTTGAGCGCACTCAAGTGCCGAGCACTGACCGCGCACCTGCCGCAGAGTCAATTAGCCAGGGCGCGCAAAGCCGAGGTCGGTTTTGCCCGGTTTGTTTCATAATTATCGATGTCGTTGTGGCCTCCGCGGGGTGATGAAGCCGTGGTGAATAAAATATTATCCGCAAAGCTGACACCCGGGAGCCTCTGTTGACGGTTCTGCCCAATTATCGCAAACATTTTTATGAGCATTACCATTTCGTTTAAACAAATAAATTTGGTTGATACGCAGTCTCGACGGTCCGCTTGAAGAAGAAATATTTTTCTGCCGTTTGTTTTCCCAGGTGAGCTTAGTTTTTTTCCGTCAGGACTGACATACAGCAGGACACTTTGTTGCCATTAGTTCACGTGTGTGTGTGTGTGTGTGTCCGTCTGGGTGTCCGTGTGTCCGTGGTTTTATGAGGGTTTTGTGAGCCCGAGCGTGCCGTAGTATTGGACTAAATACATTTATTAAACATTTTGTCGCACAAAACGAATCGCCAGGTTTTGAATCGCAATCTTAGGTTATGTCGGTAAAGTCACGTAGGTAAAAAATAAAATTTAAATTAATAAAAATTAAATAATAAATCACGACGTTTCGGAGGCAACACAAGCTTCCGTCTTCAGGTGGAACCGTCACAGCACGATTGCTGTATCAAGTATCCTCTTTACTTGAGAGTAACCTAAGAGTATGAATCCTTGCAGTCACGAAAGCTTCAAATCTAGAATTTGAATCGTAACTTTTATTCACCACCCTACCAAAATAGTCCACTGGCGGTTTCAAGATTGAGTGCAGGACGTGAGAGTGCTTGCATGAAGAAATCAAATAGCGGGCCTGGGAGTTGGGGGTGGACAGGCATGAGTAACGAAAATCATACAGCCATCTCCTAAATCACACAAACCCGCACAGCTCACACACCGGCTCAGACCAGAGATTGATTTGGCCACTTGCCCCCATACCCAGACCTTGGAGAAAGCTTTTAAAAAAGATATCCCACACAACTTGGAAGATGCAAAACTACAATTGGGGTAACGTGGAGTGTAAGTTTGTACCCATCTTCTGAGCACTCATTGGAAGGACGTTATCAACCAGTTTAAGTCATAATTGGCTATGATGTTCCCATCCTACCACCTTCCGATGTTAGTTGTGCTTTACGCCCATTTCAAGCTGGCGCTTTCACGGGGTTCACACCAACACAGCCACTTCGCGCGCAGACCCCTTGGTTGCGGGTCTGCGATCCCCCATTAACATGCTAATCTCCCATTAACATGCTAATCTCCCATTAACATGCTAATCTCCCATTAACATGCTAATCTCCCATTAACATGCTAATCTCCCATTGACATGCTAATCTCCCATTAACATGCTAATCTCCCATTGACATGCCAATCTCCCATTGACATGCTAATCTCCCATTGACATGCTAATCTCCCATTAACATGCTAATCTCCCATTGACATGCTAATCTCCCATTAACATGCTAATTTCCCATTAACATGCTAATCTCCCATTAACATGCTAATTTTCACCTGGCAGCGTTTTGATTGACTGCCCACCACTTACATTATCATTGGCTGCTGACATTTGGGCTACGCCCATTTCAAACCCTTTATAAACAGTGTGCCTTGGTAGCTAAACCCCCTTTTTCTGAAGACGACCGCTTGTGTTGCGATCGAAACGTCGTAGTTTTTTGTTATTTTTTGTTATTTTCTTTGAACCTATCTACGTGACTTCACCGAAAGACCCAAGAATAAGAGATATCTTATTTGCGATGTTCAACTTTTGTAAGAAGACACTGCAAGAATGGTAAATACGTTCTGAATAAATGCTTCGTCAAACGAATGCCTCTGTTATGCTCGGGCCGTGATTGTTGTGACATTAGAATATTTCATGACAATATCCTCTTACGTGAAAACATTAAGCAAGTGTCTCTCTTCAAAGGAATGCTTTCCTCTTATTTTTACAAATCGCACAAACATCCCTGGATCACACATATGATTTGGCACACAGTGTATACTTAGTACTTTAAAAAATGTACAGCCAGCAGATGCCATAAGAATCGATTTTCGTAAATAACCTAATTAGACAAAGGATCCACTGTTTTCTGCGCATATCAGATATCTCACCAATCTTTTTTCATTATCGGAGGACGAACCATTCAATTTTCCTCTCTGCGATAGCTTTGGCATTTTGCTGTGGGGCAATTTAATGGGACCTCTTAAAAAAATGCATCCATCCCAGCCTGTGCACAACAGCAATCACGCCAATGTTTAAACTTTTACACACACCCACGATACTAATGCCTCGTCCTAGATTGCCTTCCTTCCGTTAGGAAGCCACTGGAGCAGTTTGCATGACTTCAGCAATTTCAAGGAGCATAAACGATCACGCAAACTCCGGTCGTTATCCTCGCAGCGGCTGCTTTTGGTTGGGCATCGAACGAAGACGGTCACAGCGTCGCTTTCATACGGGCTTCTGCGGCCGTCTGGAACGCTCTTCCCTCCGATATTAGAAAGCCACTGGCGCTATGCACTTTTAAATTTAGATTGAAAACTCATATTGTTAGAACCGCTTTTTATGTTTAGTTTGTTATCCTACCCCCGCACATCCGTTTAGCGCGGTCGGCTACGCGCAGTGCGAAAGAAGTTCAACATACACGCGTCGTATATATTTCAAATCCATTGACATTGTGTCATATCGGTTCGGGACGTCCTTTCGGACGGGTTCCATTGCATTGGCAGCCACTCCGTCAGCATCCGCAATGGCCAACGGTCAAGAATAATTACAGTGGCAGCCAAAGAATGGGACGCTTCCGAGAGGAACGTCCGCCAAAGAGATGGAGCCATTAGATCAACTTGCGTGCAGGTGCCGGGTACATTGTTACAGCACAGAGTGATGCGAGATGGCGATTGCTTGGGGAGGCATTCATCCAGCAGTGGCTTGATCAAGGCTTATGATGATGATGATGACGATCAATGATAATGATGCACCTATGTGTGTGCTGCACCACGGAACACGTTTCAAATGTAAGCAGGCGAGCGTGTGCTTTGCGAGCGTGTGCGTAAGTTATTGCTGGTGTTGTTATCGTTGTTGTTGTTGTGCTACGAGGTGATGCACCGGCAACCAATTACGGCCTTGCAAACGAACGCAATCAATGCCTTCGCGTGGCGCTGCATGAACAGGAAGAGAAGCAGCTTTGAACTGGAGATGTTTTTAACACCGGTGACCTCTTGACATTAGCAAGTGCAATTAGACATTTGGTACCATTGGCTGCCCGCATGCTGCGCTGTCAATCATCACAGAGAAATGCGACGTTCGTACCCACGATCCATCCCAGCCATTAGCCGTGGGCTCGTACGACACCGCCTCCTCCTATCCTCTCGATCCCCCCCCCTCTCTATCTCTCTTTTAGCATCATTTGGGAGATGTTGGTAAATTAGTGTTGCTTCCCGTGTGACCTTGGCCCCCAGCGCCAGCGAGCTCTGTGATCTATGCCATGCCGCATTTTTTGTTGTTGCAGGTGGTGAAACCGTTATAATGACTTAGTGGCGATACACAGGCGCGTGCATCCAACCGACCACCCCAGACCCACCGTCTTGGCACGGTGTGCAATGTTCGCGGATGGTAATGAGCATCCCCAACGCGGCATTAAAATAAAAACGAATGAAGATTTACGCACAAAACTGCCGCAAACATTCTGGAGCTCTGTGTGAAAACAACCTGGGCACTATCCAGGTTTCATGCTACGTTTCTTTTCACATTGATTACAGACAGATCCAGGCCTTAATTTATCTTGGAATATTTACACCCTCCCCCCCAACACCCCCCCCCCTCCCCAATCTGGACCCTCCGCACTCCCCAAACAGTTGGGGTGCTCAGGGAAATATTTTCTGGAGCAGAACCCTGGACAGCTCCAAATACAATTCAGCCCTGTAAACAAGATTATTTTTGTTGGACTACAATGTTTATCCCACCTTCGATGGCTTTATTCAATACTCCTTTCTCCTATGAGAGCATATCACAGAGTTGTTCTGCATGTGTAATTGGCTGCACATTTTGCATGATTAGCAAGGCTGCTCGTAAAATCCTTGCCAGGGTTCCAGCCCACACACGAGTGTGTGCCCAGTTTTACATTTATACGAGACACACGTGGTGTGAATGCATTATCCGAACACGTATTCGATTACGTAATGAGACACGCTCTGATATAATTGGGTAAAGTCACTGTGTCACAATAGGGGCATTAAGGTTATAAAATCATGGCACTCTGTCACATTGTTTAAAAAATAAAAGAAATGTTGAAACCAAACAACTCTCGGTTTTCAGCCAAGAGCTTCGCTTGATAAATTGCTTCCACAATTAATAATGAATGAGTGATGTCCAAGCAAATGAGAAACGCCAACGAAAGTTTCCACCGCCTGCGATATGGAGACAGCCACGAACTCGGAGTAATGAAACAAAACCGTGACATGCAGAGAAGCAAATGACAGTGACTGGCCAGGAGGCGCTCACCGCATGCTTTTCTTGCTGTAGCGGCTTTATATTTGTAGAGTGCTCACCCCTGCCATCAGAGTTTCATCGACGCATCAGCCACTGCGGATGTGCATTACAGGTGCAATGAATATGCTTTGATGGGCACGCGACACAGTGAAATGAGGGCTTTCCTGTCAAGAGAACATTCCCCTGTACGTTAATAAGAGTAGGTAAAGTTTAGTTGTGATGAAAAAATACATTGTGGGAACTTATCAGGCTTTACATTGTGATTTTGTGCGGAGAATATCTTTAGTGGCATGTTCCATTCCCTCTCACCGCCGGAGTGGGTGGTGCACACGGAAAGGCACAGGGACCTATGCTTGTGCTACCTTTGGTTGTTGAGTTAAAAGCAGATTGATAGTAAAACAACCAACATATTGTTGACATTCAAAGCGAAGTATGGTTCTTATCATTACTCAGAGATGATTGTGTAATGCAGCCATCTTTCCACAGGTGTCTCTAGCAAGCAATCACATGCAACAAATGAATCCGTGATGTGGTTTCCCCCTCTCCAGGTGTGTTTTGGAAGGGGACTTCTTTAAATTACCTTTGGTGTAATTATAAGCAGAATGAGAAACATCCGCTAATAAATCACTTGCAGCATGATAATGGGAAGATGAAGACTCTGATGGAAAGCCACATAAATGTATGATATTCTTCAACAAATGTTGAGTAAATAATGCGATGTTACAGGTGAATGCTGACACAATTGTGTTTGAGTAGTAGATTGTACGTACCCTGGTAAGTTATGCTTGCCCTGAAAATAAACTCTGCTGCATGGATGGCTGGGACATGTCTGCTGATGGTTAAAGTTGAAATGAGAATTTGCAAGTCATAACTTAAATATCCAGGGTTTTTATTCTGCCTCCTTATAAAAACACAACCATAATGATGAATTATTAAAACGAACAATAATTAAACTTACTTTTTATATATATAAATGTAAGTTTTCAAAATCCCAAGAAGCAAGTGTCTGGCCAGTTCGTCCGATATTGTGCTAAATGAAACACGACGGTACAGCCTGACCAAGCATCTCAACTAAAACGTTATGCGTGCACTGGCAACAAACACTTTAGGAGATGATTCGTAAATAATTGTCAGGGATTTATGTAAGTTCAACAATAGGTTACCTTGACTTCGATGTATCTCATCTCAAGCCATTGTTTTACCACCCTTTGGGCAACGAACGGAAATTCCCAACAAAACCCCGTACACGTGGCAAGACATCTTGCAGGCAGTGAGTAAATCGTAAGCGAGCAGCGCTAAACGTCAAATTAGCGCGTTCTGCCGAAACTTGACAATTTTCCGCGATTACTCTGCTCTCTTGGCGTACGCGTTTCCACTGTTTGGTTAAAGGCACCACCAGCAAGCAAACACTTCATGGATGAACAATCTATCATTATGACAACAGGGAGCATGACACTGTGGTGGTGTTTCGTTTAAGCCCACCCCTGTGTTTGGGAGTTGTGGATCACCGCAAGCTGCCAAGGCTAAGCAAACACAAATTCTGATTTGTTTATGTTAGGGCACATTGAAACATTTCAAAAATAAAAAAAAACGATAGCAACGTGTGGCTGCGAGGTGACCAACAGATGGCAGGAAAGCAATTGATGCTTGAATCTATCGGTGTGGAGCTTTGCGTGTTTACCCCCTTCTAAGTGCAGTAGGTTTTTTTCTGTGGATACTCCCGTTTCCTCGGACATTCCAAACTCCCATAAATGAAACTGGGCAACCATCCCCAACGCAGGGCCCTCCTCGCAACGAGCATTGAGACTCAGATCAGGCTTTTCTCCGCCAATAATATGGATTGATACGATGTAAGAAGTGCAGTCGTATAGACCCACGCTAAGTAAGTGCAGTTGTGATGGAAGCAACACGTGGGCGCCACAGTGGCAAGATGTTAACTACCTCGCCTGGTATGCAGGAGGTCATAGGTTCGATCCTGACCCTTGACCCTGACAATGCCTATATATTTGTATTGTTGGTTCTTTCGGTAAAGTCACGTAGAAGGGAAATAAAACAATATTACTTTTATTTTATTTTATTATTTCCCTTCTACGTGACTTTACCGAAAGAACCAAGAATATGAATCCCTGCAGTCACGAAAGCTTTAAATCTAAATTTACATATTTGTAGTTTGCGTGTCTTTCTCTCCCCGGGGATTTTTCTCTGGGTCTTACAGTTTTTTCCCTCCACATTTAGAAACACGTGTTTAGAGTGATGATAAGCCACTTCGTTGAGCTATCATTTGTGGCCAGGTAGCTTCTGATAAAGAGCTGTATAGCTCAGTGGGCCTTACCTGGTAAAAAAAAAATATATATATATATACAGTTTCGTTTAATGGTATGACTATCCTCACATGACATTAGTGGCAAGAAGGTGAAGTGCCACTTCTAATACAAGCACACTATTTCGGATATAAGCACAGTGTGGTGGGGTAACGTTTGAGTGCTGCCAGCTGTTGCGAGACATCTGGCCAAAATGACCTCTACAGGAATTCTAAAGCACCGTGCAATGGAAGTCCTTCAGTCTTCCGTGGCGTGAGTGAGCATTTTCAGGGGCGTATCTTTGATCTTATTCGAAAGAGTTTTGGAGAGATAAAAACAAACTGCTCATGTGGTGATGTCCTCAGATTACATCACAGAACTGAGAGTGTTTTGCAAATAATTGCATTGCTACTGTTATCAGTCATTCATAACGCTAAATATATGATTACTTGGACATTAGGGAAGCATCATTATCACTTGTCATATTACATGAATACCGAACATTCTAATTTCCTTTGCCATTGTCAGTGTAGCTCGTAGCATTTTAAAATTAAAGGAAAAACATATTCACGTTATTAAAGTCAGGTTTTAGAATGTATCATTTGCCGAAAGGGATATTAGATTTCTTTTTTCATGTTTAAAATATCGTGACATAAATGCTCTATCGCATTGTTAGTTCATACACACGCCTGCTTTCAGTGTATAATAGCCAAAGAAATGCGATCAATGCCATTAATTACATTTCTGTAGGGCATTTTAAAAGATAAGAGTTAGCAGATGTATAGATTTATCATGGTTAGCTATCAATATCATGCATTAGCATATTAACCGAGAAAATCGCCTTATCGTTTCCTCATCGTTACGAGCCATGCTCTATCCTCTGCTGGATGAAGGTCTCCCCAAATCTGAAACATCGGTCACGGTCTCGTAACGTAACAATCCATCGAGCTCCCGAGCAAAAATAATATAATTTTCAACGCTCCATCTCCATGGTGGCGGTGTTCATCTGCTTTCTCTTATGGACTCCTGGACATCATTCCTCCTCGTGATATTTTTTCTGGCCAAACCCATTTAATTTTAATCTTGATTTGAAGCTTTCGTGACTGCAGGAATCCCATACTCTTTGGTTATTTCGGTAAAGTCACTTAGGTAGAAAATTAATAGATCACGACGTTTCGATCGCAACACAAGCAACCGTCATCAGGTGAGACAAACACAGCAGGAGAACTTACACGATGAGACCTCCTTTACCAGTGGCAAAATATAGTTTAGGTTTTAACCCTTTCAACTGGTACAAAAACTCACACCTTTATACAAGGGATCATGTTTGCAATAACCACAACACAAGCAGTCAAAATGCAAACAAAAATAAACAACTCTGATAATGATATTGATATGCACTGTCCTTGAAGTTGATTGGTCCACACCCAAGACAGCTTTTCTTAGAGCCTAGTCTCCATTGGTGTTGGACCAGGTGACGCCAAAAGGCGTACAAGAAAAGCTGTCTTGGGTGTGGACCAATCAACTTCAAGGACAGTGCATATCAATATTATTATCAGAGTTGTTTCTTTTTGTTTGCATTTTGACTGCTTGTGTTGTGGTTATTACAAACATGATCCCTTGTATAAAGGTGTCAGTTTTTGTACCAGTTGAAAGGGTAAAAACCTATTACTACAGCAGGAGAACTATGATGTCTCCAAATGAGATCTTCCCCCAGCAGTAATGCGGCCCAAAGCACTGTCTTTATTGCTTAACCATGATATCACATAAAAAAATGCCTACGACAATTCATGAAAAGAAAGTGACAATAAATTAAACACGGAGCATGCCACAATGTACCTCCTTGCACAATTCACCAACATTCCTTGCATACAAATGTTTCATCTGTATTTTAACACCATACACTCGTTAATGGAATTGGCCAAACATCCCGATGCATACCATCCATAACATAAGCACCTTAATACTCAGTGAGGCGTTCTTAGATTTTAAAAGAAGCTAAATTAGCATGCTTATCTTTATTATTATTAATATCACTGCAGTGTTTATATTTTACATTTTCGCTGACACTTGGGCACCTGCAGATAACAAGAGATAAAAAAAAAACTATATGCAAAAATATTACAATCACCTGTCACCAGGAAATGATAATAACTGTATAGCTCGCCGCTGTTTTCGGACACACGTGTTCAGTATATGTGAATGGGAGTATCGTTTTCACATCAGCAGCTGTCTAATGGGCTATGCATAATCACCACAGAATCCCTGAGGCCCCACGCATGGACATTCAAGACAGCCGTTAACTGCAGCCATGTCATGACGCACGGAGGCCACGCTGCCTGATTTGAATTCCTGGCAAATTAAGAGTGGTGTTTGTTTTTATATCCATGGCCCTGGCATCCACTAAAACACATGACAGGAGGCATCTAATTGCCACCACGACCTGCAGTATTGTTTTTTTTTGGTCCATTTTGTTAGCCTAGGACAGGGGTCGGCAACCTACGGCTCCAGAGCCGCATGCGGCTCTTTACGGGCTGCTTCTTGACGATATGTACGTATGTACAGTATGTACTCAGATGCATTGCGGCTCTTGAAATACTGAATTTTGTACCGAATTGGAACGAAATGGCTCTTCTTGTTTTTTGGTTGCCGACCCCTGGCCTAGGACATCGCATCAGCCAGTTGTCGGACAGAACTTTTGAGTTTGTTTTCCAAATTCACCAATTCCAAATATACATAGTGCACAAAGCTGATGTGCTGTGACTGACAATGTTTAACGGTGTTTAATTATTTGCGTCGTCCAATTTAGTTGTCACCGTTGCTTCATGCTGATTTATTGCAATTCTAAACACACGCGAATTTCTTGTTAAATAGATGCTTTTAGAGCGGTATGAATGTCATTTTCTTATCATGAAGGTGCAACGTTTGTTTCATTTGGAGTTCGTGGCATAAACAGTCATTGATTTAGTGTGAGTAACTGATTCAGTGATTTAGTGTCAGGATAAAAACGAGACTCTGCAATGCCAACATTTCAAGTCGCCCTCAGTATTAAAAAAATTAGACATGAAACAGTTAAAACTATTTTAACAAGCATGCTTTTTCACATTTTATTAATTTAAAAAAACTATTTTAATATTCATTAAGGATGAGCACCACGTGGTTTTCTCTCACGTTTTTTCTACAAAATATATAAAGGGACATTTTAATTAAATTAGCATTGACAAAAAAAAGAGAACTTAAATTAAAAAATATAAACAATGCAAAACCCAGGCACATTTATTCACACAAAGCACGCATGCCTAAGCGGTGCAAATTGGACAAAGCCAGCGGAGCTTTCGCAAAACACAAATGATCCCCATGCGGGAGGTGGCGCGTCAATGGAGGTAAACACGTGCCAACAGGACTCCTTCCTGCTTCGAAGCTACGAGCTAAAAAAACAAATTTGTATGATCTTCTTGGTTCTTTCGGTAAAGTCACGTAGAAGGGAAGTAATACAATAATAAAAATAAAACATAATCAAATAATTCTCACGACGTTTCGGCCACAACGCAAGCAGCCGTCCTCAGGTGAAGAATGAAACACCACCAAGCTCCACCACCAAGCTTGGAGCGTATATTTAAGCTGGGTTGGTTAAATATACGCTCCAAGCTTGGTGGTGTTTCATTCTTCACCTGAGGACGGCTGCTTGCGTCGTGGCTCAAACGTCGTGAGAATTATTTTATTATGATTTATTTTTATATTTTTATTATTTCCCTTCTACGTGACTTTACCGAAAGAACCAAGAAGATGAATCCCTGCAGTCACGAAAGCTTTAAATCGAAATGTGTATGACTATTGATCCTTTTTTTTTACATCTTTAAGCAATTTAAATAGTTTCATCTTACTCTCGGATTTCGAATATCGGCCCGCTGTCACAAAGCCCACCATCGACGCCACCCACCCACACACTTGTGCCGCATCGCACGTGACACGTCACGTCACAACAGGTCACGTGACGTCACGTGCATCGATCGTCCAATCGCACGCTCTACGGGCGGCGTGTGGCTCAATCGTTTAATAATCACTCGCGTTCATCAAGGAGTTTGCGGTAAGCTGGCGATTAAATGAGGTTTTTAGCTTAGTCTTAATCCTTATGAATCACGTGGGCTGGGTGTATTTGCGTTTAATTATTTTCCGAAACGGGCAGGACGGATTTGGTCATGTTCAGTTTGCTCAACGTGCCGCTGAGAAGTCTGTGTCATCTGCAAGCTGGCCCGTTTGATTAGTTACTTTAAATATGAATAATGAGTTTGCTTTGGATTAACACTTTGTGAAATCTCAAGAGGCTTGACATGATGACTGTGAATATTAATTAAACATCGCTAAGAGTGCTTTAAAGTATCACACACAGTGGCCGCTACTGCCCGCTATACAACGCGGCTCTTTCAATTGCAACGTTTCATTTGATGTCTAATCTCCAGTCTCGTTTCCGATGAGTGAGATGTGCTACTGAATTATAACATTAGATCGTCACCATCAGCATCATCAGCCATTGTCTGTTCAGTGCTGGATGTCGGCTCCGCCTATGCCATCACCATCTGTCACAGTGCAATGCAGCAACCATGTATTCATGTAAGTATGTTGAACATCTTTCACACCGATAATTGGTTTTTTACCCTTCCATCTTGCAACAAAACTGACACCTTTTTTAAAAGGAGTCATGTTTGCATAGACCACAATACCTGCAGTCATAATGCAAACAAAAAACATAACTCTGATAATGAGCACTGTCCTTGAAGTTGATTGGTCCACACCCGAGACAGCTTTCCTTAGAGCCAAGTCTCACATGGGTTGGACCAGATGACGCCAAAAGGCGCAGTTTTGTTGCCAGATGGAAGGGTAAAAAAACAATTATCATATTTTTTACTGGCGAATGAGGTTCCAATGGTGTAAATCTTTCACACCGTACGTAGCCAACCGTGCTATTCGGAGGTGCGGTGCAATGCCCAACCATCCGTCTTGCCTCTGCACATGAACCTGATCTCGCTGGTCCATCTCCATGGCGGAAGTGTGAATATTATTAGAGAGATATATGGCTATTTGACACGTTTCCATGATGCGTGTTCAGCGATTTTGGAGAACAATTTGATTTAAGAATTGATGTTCTGTCGTCTCTTCCCCCATCCCCATCTCGCTGGCATTGTCTTATTATGTTTTTACTCCGTACAATTTGTACATATGTTCGCTTTCATTCGCCTTCGTGTAAAGCCTAGAATTTGCACATCATTGGCATACTGTTTTAAAAATCGATTCCCACACGCGCGATTCGATGGATGTTTAATGAGGTTAAAGGTCGATGAAATCCGAGGCCTAAGTGTCTCCTCTCGCTGTTGTCCCGTGTCCAATAATAAACACAGCCGCTTAATGCGCTCCCTAAACATATCGCACAGCACAGTGCAACCGAGCCATGCAATACAGGACTGGCGAGGCTGTTAACGCCAATAGCTTAGTGTTCTGCAACAGTAGCAACAACAAAAACACGTGACATTACACTTTCAGGACCAAGTTTAATTTAACTCAACTGACGGTTTTCTTTTCAGAGAACATTACTCTGCTGCGGTTTTTTTTAAGCGACGTAGCTCCTGACCTTTATATCGCTGACCCATATTTAATTTCCTGTGGGCACCGCGAGGCCACTGGTGCCTATTTCCTAGTACGTCGAGATGAATGGGGCCCTATTCATCGTGGCTTTCCATCGCCTTTGATAGATTACTCACGAAAATTACGCAATCGTCCTAAAGGTATTCTTAAACAAAGCCACACATTACCCAAAGGACAACGTAGTTCCTTCCCGTAGCCTAGGCAGTGCCTCCTTATCCCTACTAAACATTCCATTTGCTAAAATATTGCGAAGTAAAAAGTCAACCCGCGTTGCTGCTCCACGTTTCTCTACGACCCTTACCACTTCTCTTCACGCACCCTTCTTTATTTCTCCATGAGGCCAAAACACGGAGCTTACTTGCACCTGCACCTAACTTTCTTTCTGGCGCCTCTTGCTTCCATACTCTTAGATTTTTTAGGTAAATTCACGTAGGTAAAAAATAAAATTTAAATTAATAAAAGTAAAATAAAAATCACGACGTTTCGGAGGCATCACAAGCTTCCGTCTTCATGTGGAACCGTCACAGCACGATTGCTGTATCACGTCGTGAATTTTATTTTACTTTTATTAATTTAATTTTTTACCTACGTGACTTTACCGAAAAAACCTAAGAGTATGAATCCTTGCAGTCACGAAAGCTTAAAATCTTGCTCCCATGTTTGAACGGTCTTTTTCAATGTCCACATCTTTACGTCACTGTTAGAGATTACATTTGCACCGTTTCTTGATTCTCTTGTGTTTCGTTTATGACCGTTAAATACCTCGCTTGTTGGAGGTGCAATATTCCTTGAGGGCCCATTTAATATTGATGGGGTTTTTACCTTTTGTTTTGGAGCTGCCATGGTCACCCACCGCAGATCTCCCCCCACACCCCCTCGTGGTGTGCAGAAGATGACTGCCATTTCGCTCCGCTAGCATTTTCAGAGTAAATTTCCCGTTAGCGGCGTACGGGCTCGCAATCCGTATAAGTTTATTTGTGAGCCGATCCTCTCTCGCGGTTAACCAAGCTGAAGCAGAGAGAGGCTTCTAGTCAAGTCGTGCTTGCTGCTGACGTCAACGGCATTCATGGGCTGGACTTCTGATCCTCTGCACCATTATCATCGTTCTCCCCCCCCCCTCCCGTATGAAGTACGTTAACGTTCAATATTGCGATGATCGTTGTCGGAAGAAAAGAAAAACGCGAAGGCGTTCACCAACCTTGTTCGTGTAAACATCGCCACTAGAAAGATAAAGGGGGGCGGGCGTGGTGCTGGCCACCCATCCTCTCGTGTGTCGTGTCGGTCTTCATAGATTGCTCGTGAACTTCACTTTGCTCCTATTGTTTGTTTCACGGGAACGTTAGTGGTGGGAAATATCGTAATGTAGACCTGACAAAATAGATAAATAACACTGGTCAACACACTTTTTCTGGCATAAGGTAATCCAACGGGTTTAATGTAATTTTGAGGTGCTGATTCCAAATCTGGCATCAGTTTTTGTCTATCACATCAGGTTTTTGAGATATCAAATATTGCATTTTCAATAAAAACTGCAAAAGAAAAATATTAAATAAATGTGGATATCTACATAAAATGATATTATAAACACACTATCCTAAAAATACAGCACCATATTTTAACACTAAAGCAGTCACTGACTCGCAACAACTTGCAATCATAAGTGACAGAGTTAATTTCGGGTAAAATCAATGAAAATGGGGTATGCCGATAGCATAAAATGAGATGTGATAGAGCAAATCTGAGATCAGATTTGGAATCAGCACCCCGAAATTAGTCTAAAACAGCTGCAAAAGTCCAGGCCAAAAAAAAAAATTTGTTGAGCAGTGAAATCGATAACATTTGATTGACTGAGTTTCATCGTTTTATTTTATGGAACCTTGCGGTTGTCATTTGCAAAGCTTTTTTAATGGGATTGTGGGAGCAACTTCTTTCCGGTCAATGATTCAGCGGTACATCTGTCGGAGATGAGCAGCCGGACTTATTTTGCAGAGTTCTCTAATTTTGGGTCTTCACTGCACTTTTGTTATTTGTCTACCCATATTTCACGTTGTCTCAATGGATTCTCATCATCATCATCCCATCAGTCACGGTCAATCCACTGCTAGATGAAGGTCACAGCCATCTGTCACAACCCTGCGGTGTAATAATCCACTTATCCACTTCATTCATCACTCCGTCTCCTCAGTGGACGCTCCTTTCAGACACAGAATCCTCGAGTCCCGTGACATGATGGAGATATCGATTGGGAATACATTCTGAAAAGAAAAAAGCCCCAAAAAATTATATTTCAATACCAAATGAAAAATTATCGGTTGTAGGCAAAGGATAAGAAGTAGGCCCTAAGCCTAAACTTGAAGATAGGGATCAAATCAGCAGCGTGGGTGGCCAGAGGGAGGGAGTTCCAGATCCGCAGGGCAGCAGTGGATAGTGCCAACCTCCCACTTAACAGAGGTCGATTGGGGGGCTTTCACATGAAGCTTTGGTTAAATGGTGGAGAGCAAATGAAGGGGAGCAGAGCGAGGTGAGAGACGGATAGGTAGTCAGAGGCGGTGAGTGTGCGATCTTGTAGTTGATCCGGGACTGGATTGGGAGCCGTTGGGTCAGGCTGATAACTGTGGTTTTCATTACCGGTGTGTTTGAAAAGTCTCACATTCTGGACGACGCGGCTAGAATTGTCATACTCTCCCACGTAAACCGAATTCCTTCCACTTCACTGAAAGTGCTTCACCTCTTCTGCAAGAACGGCCAACAACAGAAACATTTCCATCCGGTGGCCATTTTAAAACGCCTCTGAGATGGAAAATTGCGTGATTGTCTTGCTTTGCCCGGCGTTCGGCAAACTCATTAACCCTTTTGTCCCAGGCTTGCTCCTGGCGTAGATGATGACAGCCCATCTGCTTTTTTGTGCTGCTAGAACGCATGCGAATGAGGCAAACATCAGTGTAATGTCCAGTGGAAAGCCAACGACGTTGACTTTTCGCAGCACCGAACAACACCGACTGGAGGAGGCAGCGTTATATGCATATCTATTTACACATCAGATACTAACGTCGCCAGAGCGGTGGTGCTAATGCATTGAGATGCCTGAGGAAGAAATTATTTTAGGGGGGCCCCAAACTTGAAATGTAATTGTTTGAATACAAGTGAGATTACAGAAGAGATTCAGATGTGGTGATTTCAATTAATGCCAACAAAAATAGAGATGTGGTGACATGAAAGATGCTGACAAGATAAAGATGGCGCAGGTTAATTGGCTTCCGATATACATTTACCTTGATTTGAAGCTTTCGTGACTGCAGGAATCCACACTCTTTGGTTCTTTCGGTAAAGTCGCGTAGAAAAATAACATTAATAGATCACGACGTTTCGATCGCAACACCTGAGGACGACCGCTTGTGAGGCGATCGAAACGTCGTGATCTTTTATTATTTTTCTACGTGACTTTACCGAAAGAACCAAAGAGAATAAACGTACCTGTTTTGTGTATTAGAATGTGAGCTGATATTTTATACTCCCCTGTTTGTCCATGAATCCAGGGTCCCTTGAGCTACTTGGGGAATGTTTGCTTGGTTTTGCTTACCCCTAGCACCATCGCTGAACACAGCTATTTAAAGAACCGGGAAAAGCCGCATAGGCCTTAGAGTGCCATGGTGAAAATTCTAGGCTCAGATGGATGCTCGTGACCTAATAGAGGTCGTTATGACGTGCCCTGTTTGGTTGACTTGCTCAGAAATTGGCCAGCGAGTCGGCCCTAATAATTTCACAATTTCACATAAAGAGTCGGCTTGGGGGTAAAGTGTCTGAAACTGAAAGGTTACCGGCAAATGTGTGAGGGGAATGGTACGGCAGTGCTTGCTGCCGTTATAAAGGGTGCAGTCCTGCCTATAATTCAACACCACTAAATTCCTTAAATTGGGCTTTTAAAAAGTAGCTTCTTATGCCAAGTGCCAGGAACGTACGATTTATATTTTGGAAGCTCTGTGAAATTACGTTCATCACGTGAAGTATTTCATCACCCAGATATATTAGATGCTCATAATTATATTATGCCTTTACCATCACTTGTCTTTGCATCTCTCCTTATGCAGATACTTTTTTTTAAGCTGAGTGATTTAGTGGAGAATTTTGGGTACGAAATAACACAAGCTGCTTCATAACATGGGTCTGGAAGCCCATTAAGCCATTGCACGAAACACAAATGTTACTTGTGGAGATATCGAACAGAAGTTAATTAGTGTATCTCCATCGCGTACATACATTAATAATATGACCGTAAGAACATCGTCCTTTTTTTGCAGAAAAATATTCAAAAGTCTACATTTGCTCGGGTGCATAGCTGACCGAAACATTGAATGTCAGTGTTGATCAGATATTGGGAGTATTACGTGACCGAGCATGAGACAATTGTTTATTTACTGCAAAAGGTTGACATACAACAGCGTTGCATGAATGTTGACAACGACAAAAAAAGCATCATATGACGTCCACTTTTGAGAACGGAATATTACGTACAAGTAACCACACAGCGATTGTGTACGCATCGTATGCCCTTGTCGAAATAGCAAGCGAGAGGCCAGTTCCTGTTGCTTATATAAATACATGGCAGGTATCATTACAGGGGAGATACACTTAATGTTCATTTTCATTAGCATACAAGGAGCCAGGCTCTTTGCGGATTACCAGCTGTATCTGCTGTTAAAAATGCCCCGCGGATTCCGACCCCTTTGCCTTGCCTGTTTGGGCGTAATTGAAGCCGTATTTTTTAAATCTTCAGGTGGGAAAAATAATAATAATTCACGACCGATGTTGAAAAGGTCGTGCGGAGGACACTTTCATTCTTGGCAGCACAATCTTCCTCCGATGCTCATTCTGAGTCTCTCGGACTGAGGCTGGGCAGCCGAGCACGAGGCAATGCTCGATTGTCATCTTAGCTTCAGGTTGGCATGAACTCACCACCACGAGATGTTCGCAATGTTGACCCCAGCGAGCGGGACTATTTTATTGCTAATTGCAAAGGAATGTGCATGGGTGCCAGGGTGTCTGCACTCATGCAAGTCTGTAGGATGACGAGGTTTAAATTGGGAAGGAGTGGAGGGCACGATACAGGCACTGTTTGTGAAACAGACTTTAAACGGATTTTAAGAGCTCATCGGAATCAGTAACGCTGTGATCTGATTTTGTCTCTCGTGCATTCTGCACCAGTTGATGAATTGGACTCATCATTGTTATCTTACTGCAATGACTCAATAACAATTCTTTATTTACACAGGAAAGCCAACGGATCAAGACTCTGTATAAGGAAGGCCCCCCATTGAGACGATTGGCCAATCCCATGAATGTTTGGAATCAATTGGTCTGGACTTAAATCAAGCAACCTTCTATTCACAACTCCTGAATTATTAAGCATGTGTATGCCAGTCGATGATTATGTAACCATCAGCCGTGATAAATCCACTGCTGAATAATGCCTCTCTCCAAGGTGCCATCACCTCTCATGATTCCGTGATCTAATACTTATTTATCGACCTGCACACGAGCTGATGTTATCACTCCGTCTCCTCGGGCCACGCCCTCTCAGAAGCGACGTGCAGAGGTGAACACGTGACGACCGCGGACGCGTTAGCCGTCTAAAGCTTGACATATAAGGAGGTTGTAATGGATTTCTGGGACTAAGATTTGAGATTTCTGCAACCTCGATTCCACGTCTAATATCAACCCCATTGGGGGGTTGACTGCAGGTGCATCTTCATCGCCAGACGTTTGATTGTTAAGTCGCCGCCTTCCCTCGTTCCACCCTGGGCCTCCGTCGACCGCGATGGCAAGCGGCGAGCTGTTGACGAAGTCATACACGTGCAGTTGTTACCCCGAATAAAAGTCTATCAATTATGAGCTAATTATGTAAATTAATTGCTTATTATTTATATTATTATTGTACACCTTGAGGCACCAGAACAATGGGGCAAATGAGATTAACGATTCGGTAAGAAAGTGATTGCAGACCAAAGCCAATTTAAATATACACATTATATAAAATGCACACGGAAATTATAACAAACTGATTAGTGCCTGAGGTTAACTCTCATTATTCCTCCACTATCTAAAAAAAATAGAATACATTATTATTATCCAGTACTCTCTGGTTCTTTTGGTGAAGTCACGTAGATAGAAAAAATAATAAAAAATAATACGAAGTTTTTTACAATCGGATTTAATTGTCTTTTTATATTAAACCCGATCATCTGAGATTGGGAGAAATCCGGTTTAATTGGTTCTAATTAGCAGAACCGCACTTCGCCAACTTTTCAACGATGGGCTTCATCCATTCCAAGCTAATGAACTCACTGGCGCCCACGATTGTGGAGGAGAATGAGAAACTCGTGTTCATCACGACCAACCTGCCCGCCGCATTCCACGACTACCCCGTGCCCGACGGCCCCTCGAGTACGATAGCAGCACCGACGAGGAAGCAGCCGAAGCCTATCAGAGTTTCGTATTCATTAAACCAGGTTTTAATTCCCCGAAATCGGGTTTAATTGTATTAAAGAAAAAACCCGATGCCTGCCGCTAGAAAAATCGGGTTTTTTCCACCCATGGGTCGCTCTGGCTCCACGTCCATCACACACTCTCGTGATTTAAAGCAAGCACGCTTATCGCAGTTATATGTGCTCTATCGCTGCAGGTAACTCGTAGAACTTATCGGTGATCACGTGATTTGTGTGCGTCACTCGTAATCTCTCCCGGGACAAACTCCGCGGTTGTTGCTGCCGGCTAACCCTTGTGTGACTAATACAAAGTCAAACAAAAAACATCAGCGGGGAGAAAGTGGAGCCCGCATCAAGGAAACCGAGCACGTCATTTGCCGCGCATGCCCGCTTTAAAAATTGGCCCTGCGAATATTTTAACTGTCTAACCTATGTCTAGCCTGGATGTGTGCTTGGATGGCCGAACACGGTGCACACAATCCATATGAAGTCGGCGTCGTGGGCAGTCGAGGACAAACAATTTGATGCTCTGCATTCTGCCAAACCTTCGCCAACCCCGACGCCGACCAGCCTGGTGAAGTATGGTCAACATCCCTTGCGGCACCCCCAGGGCATGGCGCAGGCCCAAATCCAGCAGTGGCTCGACACGCCGGTTGTGCTTGTCTATGCCAATTGTGTGCATCGCTTAGAGGGCATGTAGAGAGGCCGGTGGATGTTTTAACAGAAAGAAAATCAAATGATGTTCAGTATTGACATTTTTCACCTGATTTTCTAAATAAAATGACAGCACAGTTCCACGTAACACAAAACTCAGGTGGTGTATGGTAGCAAACAACACTAATCTAGAATTGAAGCTTTCGTGACTGCAGAAATTATTGATTTATTTTTATTTTATTTATTTTAATTTTATTTTACTTTTACATACGTGATTTTACCGAAAAAACCAATGAGTATGGCAAACAACACTTTTTAATAATTACAGCTTTAATATCCAACATTATGGGGTGGAGTAGTGGCGCAGTGGTTGTTGCACTGCGCTCCAGGCGCAGTGACCTGACTTCACCTCCCAGTGGCGAGTAAACGTGTCCGAGACACCCTCTTCACAAAGCTGCACCCATCAGAACAGCAGCACATTGTTAAACAAATCTCATCCAAATGACATTATAGACCAAGCGTTATTAATGCACATCATCATCATCACCAGCCATGATTTATCCACTGCTAGATGAAGGCCTCCCCAAAGCCATCGATGGAACAAGCGAGCTGCTTTCAATGCACGATCTCAACGGCTGACATGCTCTGCCGTGTTATTGTATGTATGTTGAGTGGGGAGGGGAGGGTGGGGCTGGGGCTGGGTGGGGACGGTGGGGCTGGGTGGGGGGTGGGAGAGGTGGGGCTGGGTGGGGAGGGGAGGGACAGGTCACTCCGTGGTGCCCTTATAAAACTCAACGTTTAACCTACTCACGCCGGCTTGTGCCCGCCCTCACAGTCAGGCATATTTGCGGAATACACCACGCCGCCGTTGGCCCTGGCCATTGACCGAGCAACCCAACGTTCCTACCAGCTCCCTCCGCAGGAATGTGTTTATCTCCTCTCCGATAAACATCTTCGGTTGAAGCGTGTTTTTTTTTTGGGGGGGGGGGGGGGGGTTCTGAGCGTGAACAGTTCATGAATGTTTTGTTTTATTTCAGACTTTCGTAAAAACAGTTAAGGCATTTAGTTTTGACCCGCCGGGTGCGATCCGCCTTCGGTTTATGCTTTTTTTTTTACCCTAAGCCTCAATTCAACGTAGCAATTTCAGCACACGCTTCCTCACCGGCTGCTGCAAATCTCTCTCCAAAATTGACAGCTTTCTCAACGTATTTTCAAAAAGCACCGATGACCGATCGGCACGTCTTGATGGATTTTTCCCTAGAAATCATTACACAGATTGCTTCTTCCTCTACGATTGTGACAATTTTGTGTGTCAATCATTTACCCCCTCCCCTGCTTTCTCGTGCCACACACACACTCTATAAACGTAAAGTGCTTTGGCTAGTGTGAAATATCAGAGGTCAATCACCTGCCCTTCTATTCAGTGCACATCTTGTTTGGAATGCATTATTATTGTGATTACTTTCACCCCAGCTAACAAAGCCAGTGTAGCCTTAACACGGAGTGTTGCAACCTCGACTGGCAGTATATTCATTTTATCGACCGTGGAAAGATGATTTGTTGAAGAAACTCTGAAGCCACATTCTTACAATTGAGAACCACGTGCCCTGAACTTTTGCGGCCATTGGAAATTTGCGTGCGATTGTCTGTGCTCGCCAACGTGTGTGTGAGAGTATGTGAATGTATACGTGTGCATGAATGTGTGTGAGAGAGTGTGTGTGCAAGTGTGAGTGAGTGTGCGTGCAAGGGGGGAGCGGTAGTGTAGCGGCGAACGAGCTGCGCTACGAACCTGGCGAACCGAGTTCGGTTCCCGCTCACGACCAACACCAGCGACGATTATCTGAACCGGTGGTGGGCCTCCCCTAGGTCGACTCAGCCTCAAATGAGTACCTGGTGCGATGTGTCAACGTTGCCACTCGGGAGACAAAGGCGGCCGGGCGTGGTGTTGGCCACTCACCCCCTCGTGTGGCGTGCCGGCCTTCATAGGTGCTCGCTAACAGCACTTGCCCCAGCAGGCTGTGCAGGCTATACGGGGAATCTGTGTCTTTGTGTGTGCAATTGAGCAACAGCAGTGTAGTGGTTAGCGCACTGCACTACGAAATTAGGCGATGCGCATTTGATTCCCGCTGACGGCCAACATCGGTAATGAACATTCGAGGCAGTCCTGAGCCACCCCGAGGTCAACTTAGCCTCAAATTAGTACCTGGTGTGGTGTGTAAACGTAAACCTTGGGGAGACGAGGCGTGATGCTGGACACTTACCCCCTTGTGTGCAGTGGCGGCCTTAATTGGTGTTCGCGAACAGCACTTCAAGTTCAAGTTCATTTATTAGGTATAGCCCTGTGAGCCATTCAGCTCTTGAATCGGGTGCAACCGCAACAAACAAAAAACAAAAACATGAACAAAAAACATCTTAAAGTGAATATGTGACTAAGTGCAAACAGAAAATCCAAGAAAAGACAGCAAAAATATTGCAGAAAAAACACCGTACACCAACGCTGTGTGCAAAAATCCCAGTGGGATGCAAGTCAAACAACAACAACAACCACAAGACAACTTAGATTAAGGCCATCAGTCTAACTCTGTACTACAACAAAACAAACATGGCTAAAGGCAATACGGCGGATCCGTGACAATGATTTGAATGAGTCGTGGGCCTCCCCTAGGTCGACTCAGACTCAAATGAGTACCTGGTGTGGTGTGTAAACATCGCCACTAGGGAGGCAAATGCGGCCGGGCGTGGTGCTGACCACCCAGCCCCTCGTGTGCCTTGCCGGCCTTCATAGATGCTCGCTAACAGCACTTGCCCCAACAGTCTGTTGAGGCTATACGGGGGATCTTTGCTCTTTGTGTTAATGTGACAGGGACGGAGCAGGGTGGCATCACCTCAGAGCAAATGTTCCCGCATGTATTTGCATTGATCACTGTATTATTACTGCAGCCATTCCACTCAGTAACCACATGCTGTTTCACTTGCCCTCACAGAGGCAGGAGCCAACACGTGTCTGAGACTACCACCTCTGCATATGCATACATGCCTCTCTGTAAGTGCACATATCTAATGTGTGTGCACATGCATGGCTGATATATATATGGTAATTTGAAGTGTAATTTTATTTTATTATTTTCAGATAGAATTTCAGCGACTTCTTCTTGAGTGTTTTTTCTTGGATTCATCCTCTAGAATATGCTCCAAATGTAAGGATGTAATAACTCACCCTTGCCAAAGACAAAGTTCTCCCCCCGAAGCCTTTAACAGACTGTTGGGGCAAGTGCTGTTAGCGAGCACTTATGAAGGCCGGCACGACAGACGAGGGGATGGGCAACCAGCACCATTCCCGACCACCTTTGTCTCCCCGGTGCTGATGTTTACACACCGTACCAGGTACTCAAGTAAGGCGGAGTCGACCTAGGGGAGGTCTGGGACCTGTTCAGATATTCCCAACAGTTTTTGGTCGTGAGCAGGAATCGAACGTGGGCCGCCGGGTTCGTAGCGCAGCGCGGCGCGATAACCGCCATGCCACCACTTCCCTCGTCACCCCGACCCCACACGGCGAGTTGGTGAGCTGTATTTTCATGGTTGTGATTCAATGAAAGTTTGGAATAATTTTCATATTGGTTCTCATATCACAATTGTATTGCTTCAGATTTTTTTCTGCCACGTTTGTACCTTGTGCAAAAGTGTACGTCATCTGTTCGCTTAAATGTAACATGAGCATTTTATTTTTCATGTAACTCGCATGAAGTGTAAATAATACATTCTCGCATATCAGGAGCACAACATTACATTTTTATGAATTAATGCAACCGCTATACAGGATGCTTAAAAAAATATTTACACTTATATAGGGACTATCATTATTAATGGGAAAAGAACGGATAATACACTGTGACATGATAGCAAATGTATGTTAATAGCTTTAAAAAGTCAAAGAGTCTCCACTTGTTCTCCATCATTGTCAACGCGTGCCTGGAATCTTCTCCAGGTGGTCTCCAGAGCCTGGAGGCGGCACATTTCTTGTGGTGCTGTTGCAAATTCTCTGAAGTGTGAACATTTGTTTGAAGCACCATGTATTTGCTACTCCATTGTGATGTCACTGCATCCTCACTGGATGCCGAGAACGTTAGCATTAATTGTTCATTCATTGTCGGCTACAAATTAACAACCCAGTAATCGGTACTGCAATATATGGCAATGATTACAGGAAATATCAAAAAAAATCATTTTGGCTGATGCAGGATTTCTGTTGAGTTATCACCATTCCGTTCCCTTTCTAGCTCTCCTCGCGAGATGTGGACTCTACTACGGCCCAGCGCTCGCTGTCTTCGACAGATCTTGCGAGACGTTGTCCAAAACTGAGCCCTGCCCTGGCAGCAGCAGCGCAGCCAATCCAAGTTCTGCTTGGTCGGAGCCTTGAAGAAATGTTCATGACTTCTCACGAGAATGTTTATTGCCTAACCACATTAGTTTGGCAGGAATGAATTACGGAATGCTTTGCCAATATTGAACAAAACAACTATGTAGAGAGCCCTTTGTCAAATCCACTGCTGATGGACAAAGGCCTTGCCCACACTGTGACATCATGAAGAACGTTTGACCAGACTTGTAGCGTCTCTAAAGTCGAGAGCATCGTCCCAAGCCTTGTGACGTTGTCTCTGAAATATGGCGCTGGACAACTGAACGTGCTTATCGTTACCTCACCACACTGGGCGGTGCAGGTTTGTGAAGAGAGAGGGCACCCAGGATGTTTGCAGATAACGCTCGCAAACTGATATTAACCGTGGTCAGGAATCGAACGCAGGTCACCAGGTTCAGAGCATTGTGCAAACCACTGTGCCACCACTTTTACAGGCCTAACATGTAAATAATAATTATACTAACATTGTGAATAGAGCCAAAAGAACGGAACACACTCAAGAGGACCTCCACTGAGGAGATGGAGTGGTGAAATCGGCTCGCGTGGAAGACCGAGATGGATTGTTGCCTTGCAAGACCCTGAGAGATTGTCACGGCTTGAGAGAGACCCTCACTTAGCAGTGGATTGAACATGGCTGATATTGACTATTGAAATGGAGAATGGTGGCAGAGAATAACAACATGATAATTGTTTTTTTACCCTTTTATCTGGCAACAAAACTGACGCCTTTTTTTACAAGGAGTAATGTTTGCATTGATCACAATACCTGCAGTCGGAATGCAAACAAAAAACACAACTCTGATAATGTATGCACTGTCCTTGAAATGTATTGGTCCACACCCGAGACAGCTTTCCTTAGAGCCTAGTCTCACATGGTGTTGTTTGCATTCCGACTGCAGGTATTGTGGTCAATGCAAACATGACTCCTTGTAAAAAAGGTGTCAGTTTTGTTGCCAGCTAAAAGGGTAAAAAACCAATTATCAAATTTTGCTATTGGCAAAGGAGGTTCCAATGGAGAATAACAACAATAAAGCATTTCGCAACTATCCTCGCTAAACGTCCGCACATTGCTAATCATACATATGCGACGGCGATGACACTTACGAGGAAGTCACAATCCCTTTCCTGTCGGGAGAATGGAACAAATGGCCCCGCGGCGACGTCACGACGTGGGGTAAAGCTGCTCGGCACGCGGCTACCGCCCGGGTCCCAAACTCGAGCTGCCCGCGACAGCTTTTGGTGAATGCAGCGTCGCGTTCCTTTGAAAACTCGACGCAGCCCATCGGAGACTCGCTTGATGTCCACTCTCGATTGCGGTTTCGCGGTGCTCCTTTTGCGCATCGAGGTGGGCGGGGGGGGGGGACACGGACTCATTTGCATTCTGGCACGACCAAGGCAACAACAAAGAACTGGCCACCGTAAGATAAATGGGCACACACTGGGCTGCCATAATAGCCTACCGTTAAGCCTCTTGCATGTGCCCGCATGGGCTTTAATGTTGATAATGCATGCATTCATGGACCCGCATACACCAAAAAATTTAGAGTAAAAAAAAACCCACAGCTTTAATGGATTATAAATTGTAGGCTTTTTACATAGACGTTCGAAATACATCGGCAAGTGTAGTTTGGTCCTCACAGTTATGAAGGTTGGAAAAAAAAACTTTAATTTCACAAAACCTGCGACGTCGTAATTTGTTTTAAGTCGTACGGCGCGCTTGCTTTGAGTGCCCCCCGGGATGGCTGTTAAAGTATACGTCACGTGACAATATCTATGGGCCATTTTCAAGCGTCAAAACTCCTAGGACACTTTGTCACAAAAAAGGTCATGGTTTTGTGAAGCATGTCGCACGAGTCACAATACCATCAAGTACATAATAAACCATTTACTGTGGAAACAACAAATAAACCAACACGTTGGTTTACAACAAGTGATAAATTGTGTTTAGCACATTATCCCTGTATACATTTAAGAGTGCAGTTGGGTTTGTGGTAAAATGTTGAGAAAAATGGTTTTAGTGACCTCTGATGCCATGAGCACATCGAAGCGTGAGACATTTTGAGGTGGCCTGCAGACCCAGAGGTCAGGAGTTTTAATATTTAAACTCCTTGAAGATGTCCACAGCAGTGTGTACTGAACCCATTTGTCTCCCCAGTGCTAATGTGTACACACCGCACAAAGTACCTATTTAAGGCTGAATCGACCTAGGGGAGGACCACAATTTGAACTCCAGTTGCTGGTTTTGTAGCGCAATGCACTCATCACTATGCCGCCATTCTCCACATATAAGTGCATGCGTCTGGGGATGCCTGAACTAGGCCAAAACAGTCCGGCTTACATATGTATATACAATGAAAGACAAAGATAGCCTTGGTCAGTGCTATTAGTGAGCACCTATTATTATATATCACACTATAAATGCACACAGGTACACACTCACAAATATTTAATTTAATTTAGGTAAATTGACACTTCAAAAAATATCAAATAATTCACCCACATGGTGCTCCTAGCATGTCTTGTAAATGCTATTTAGTTTTGATAATATCCTAACACATTGACCTACACTGAGATACATAAAGAAAAAGTGGAAAATAGATCAGAGAACAAATGCCAATGAGCTTCTTTAGCATTCTAACCCATGTAAAGTAATGTGTTTGACTCATGATTCACTATCAATATTTATTAATGAGATACACTCAACGCAAGGCTATTCACAGATACATAAGAAGACTTGTATTCCCCCAAATGGATTTGAATTATAAAGGTGTAAACATAAGTGCAAACATCAACCATTTCAGATTTGCTAACGCCACGGTCATTATAAGAACGCTCGGGAAAATGAAATTCAGGACATGTTTAAAATAACTTCATGAAGCAGGCTATAGAGTTGGGCCCCTCTATAAATGAGCAAAATCTCTCTGAACGCTTCCAAGCTTCGATATGACAACGTGACAAAGAAACAGTGCTCGTACACTGAATTATAAAACATGTTCTCTACTCAGCACCCCTCTGGAGGCCAGCTCCTTTCAAGCCTCCACCAGGTGCTCGACCAAACACCCAGCTCACAATGTCCAGCAATTAACAAACCACGTGCGCTGCAATGTTGACGCTTAATGTACATCCTGATTCGTACCCCATATTCTTGCATTCGTATGCTGGAGGTTGCACGAATAAAATGTACCGTAGCTATTTTATACATGTATGTAATATCGTGATAGCAATGTCTCTTTTTTGTTGGCACAATAAAGTGGATTGTTGTGATACCGTACTTATTAAATAACACAAATTATTTAATGATGTTGCATTGGCAGGTTTGCACAAGTACAATGAGCGAACACATTCGTCAATAGCACTGCTTCAATTATATATATTAGGCGGCCTATAATAGGAAGTAGAACACGAGGAGTATGCTTTAAAAAACAAACCTCTTTCAACAAATGCATTTATATACACAAATGTAACATACTTTTGCAGAAAATGTAATTTAGTAGAACATTAAACCACTTGTGTTTCCAAAACAAAACAACATTTTTACACGTAACAAGATCAACCATGTCAACAATCCAAATAGAAAGTGTTCTTGTTTCCGTAGCTTTTTGTCAAATAATCACGTACCAATTGGTTTACACCAGGGGTTCCCAAACTCCAGTAGTCGCGACCCACCACCACGCTATTCGCTCTACGCTGCACGCACCAGCTGATTGCTAAACGCGTCCCACACAACGCACTACGCAATTAACGCTGTCTGTGCCACGTGAAACGCACGCGCACTGAGATTTCAATCTTAATTTGATTGCCTCCATTAATGTCGACAGTGTCAATTGCTCAGCACGTCACTTGGAACGCGTAAACCAATTATCGGGCGCGTGCAGCATAGGGACGCGTTAACTTGGATTTGAATGGGGGGTGGGGGGGAGGAGATAAATTGACGCACGTAGAAAGACGTAGCGTGGGTGGGTCGCGAGCACTAGAGTCTGCGAAACTCTGCTTTGCATGGTGTCATTCAGACAAAGCCGGCAAGGGGAGCTGATGTGCACGGCCATAAGCATCACTTTACCGGGACGTAACATGCTCAATTCAGCCAAACAAAAAACAAACTAGACATTTCAATTTAAAGCTTTCGTGACTGCAGGGATTCATCTTCTTTGTTCTTTCGGTAAAGAGAGACCTGCTCTCCACCTGAGGACGGCTGCTTGCGTTGTGGCCGAAACGTCGTGAGAATTATTTTATTATTTTTATTTTTATTATTTCCATTCTACGTGACTTTACCGAAAGAACCAAGAAGATAAACTTGACATTTCCAAATGATTTGTGCCCAAGTAATTTGTGTTCAGCCTGAATGCAGCTAATACGGGCCAAATTGCAAAACTCCTTCAAACTCACACAGTCTTCGTGAAGCTCAAGTTTTACCTCGTTTTTCTCTTAATACGTTAAATAGTGCTTCCTGCATGTTGGGCCTGTGCTCAGAGAGACCATGAAGTAAATAATAATACTTAGCTTTCAAAGGACACCACATTCATTAAAAACCAGAGAGCAGTGGACTCGGAGGAGTTCTGTGAACAAACGTGCATGCAGATTAGCCGCTCATTATGTAAACGCATTGTTGCAGTATACGTTTACCTCCACGCTGCTCCCACAGTAGTCCCATCATGTGAACATTACAATTCCCCCAAGCAGATGGTTCCATCCACAGACTAACTATCCCCCGCGCGTTGGACAAATGCGTGCCAACACCACCACCACCACCACCTTCGGGTACTGAACAAGGCTGTCACCCGCACACGCGTCCTTCGCTAATGGGAACTTCTGAACCAAATGCACCTGGGGACTTGGGGAGGGGGGTGGGGTGCCTAAGCCATGGACTTACTCGTGGACTCCCCAAGACCTCCATCCGATTGAATTTTTATTAAACGTTCGCAAAGTGATGTTTTTTTTAACGACGTCGTTAAAATTCACGAGCGATTCGGGAATGGGACGTGTCGAACGAGCCGTCACGGCAGATGGGTCAAGTCGACGTCGAATGTTCTCGGCAGCAAACGCAGTTGTCAACGATTGCACGTGTTGCCTTCGGCAGCTGGATGTCCTAAACGGTGAGCGCACTTCGCCACCTCTGTCGTTGGGTACTGTTGACGCTTCTGAATTATTAAGAGTCAAGTTAAAAAAAACGTGTTGATGCAAAATTAACACCGGTGGCAATTTGTCTTCGAAATTCCGCACCAAATTTCGCTTCATCTGCTGCAGTATCCATGTCAATTCCAGGCTTTGTTTGACGTGCAAACTGTTTTCAGTAAGCTGTTATGTAGTTGGAGGGAGCTGAGCAAGACGCAAAATGGGTACAAGTAAGTGTTGGACAGACAAAAGCAGATTGCATAATTACTAAATCTGCTCAGCGTTAAACATTTGTTTAAATTTTTTAACATTCATTGTGTTGTGGTTGCTCTAAGTTTGTGTATGTCCACCCACGTTTAAACAAGGTCATGCTACAGGGTTGACGAGACTACCAAGCTCTGCGTGCTGTGGAGTGGACGGTAAAGTCCACTTTACAATTGAAAAATGTGTTTCTTGGTGGAGTGCTGAAGGGCATGGCAGTCGAGATGTGACGTCTGGTTGATTTTAAAGCCATTTGGAAAGAAAATAGGCAAATATCAAAAAGCTAAAAATAGGTTTCTTTGAGATGGAGAGCCACCCAAAAATGTGTTTCTTTCCAGCTTTCAACAAGGCGCATATCTGGAATTTAAATTTTAATGAAAACTATGTCTTTCAATGGCATTGTACAGAAAAAAGTGAATTCACAGGGATATCCTTAGGTGCACCAACCCATAACAATATTGCAATACTAACATTAAAGTATCATGCAAATCATAATTTAATAACATTTGTCAAATAAATAAAGGTGTTGGTTTTAGTCCTCTTAAAATACAGCTGTAAAATGTTTGTGCTTGGGGTGTGTTGGAATTGCAAATGGTTTTTCGCCATAAATTTATTCTAATATTATTCCTATTGTGGGAAAAAAAGACCTGCTTGTTCCTTTGAAATGTGAATGGAGCATCATCTATTGTGCTCTCTGACAGCAAACAGTGACGCCACGAGTGACATGATTATGATGCATGGATGCGAGGTCAACCAACCTCGATTTTTTCCGATTTCAATTATTATTATTATCCATGACCACGGTATACTCGTCACTGAAAGCATTTATTTCGAGAGGAGTAACCGACTGCCCATGCGTATGTATTTCTGCACGAACTCACCGAACAAATTTGATTGGTTTTACTTAAAATTACGACTTTCCAAAGCAGGAAAAATACATTTACGTTGGTTTTTAGAATGCAAGTTTTAAACAGTCGACAGTAGTTTTAGCGATACATGATTTTTATAATCTCTGACGTGGCGGCAAGTTGCTGCATGATAGGCAGACGATGAACATCCCTAATTGGTTTATTTTGGGTGAGAATGTATCGGTGTAATGTCAAAGGTGTAACCCTCCCCCGACACAACCAAACAATGTCACTCGGGCAAATGTGACAATTTATTTTGCTTTTCAGAAAACTGGTACGTTGGAAAGTGAGTCAAATTTGCCAATTTTGTACAAAATTGGCAAATGTTGACCACACTTCCCAATGCAGGTTGGCACAGGTTGGTGAAAGGTGCAAGGGAAGTCTTCAAAAATCCCGCACCACTGATGCTGTCCTTGGCTGGGAATCAAATTCAGGTTGCTGGGATCATAGCGCAGTGCCCTAATCAATACATCACACCGATCCACCTTCATGAACATTTTGACAAGTGTAACTCTCTCAACGACAGCAGAATAATATGCATAGGTGTTTTTGCGCGAGTGTGCCAACTTTTATCTCTCTCTCTGCACCTTCAGTGCACCAAACTGCCCACTAAACCGTGCATTAAACCAGCTGAGATGCCACGCATGCCTGAACTCAGATGCAATAAATATAACCAAAGATGAATGCGTATTATTCCAGCACGGACAACCTTTGAGTGGTTACATCATTATTGTAGTCATCGGAGGCTGGCTCACTGCCACTAAAAGTGCCATCACTCGGAAGATTCCCATGAACCCGGCGAGGAACCAGCACACGTCTTTGTTGGCTTGTCAACCTCGTGGCCCCAATCCATGAGGCCCTGGCTCATTGCTCTGGCATTGGCACCAGTCACCCAGACACCCTTACTAATTTGCATTTTAATAGAGCTCTTTGGGACTTTTCTCATTAACCAGACATTTTTTTTTGCAATCTTCTAAAGCGAAATGAAATACGGTTCATCTGGCTGTGAAGTATGCAGTGTTTTGCCCAAATAAGGCTTTTGTGCTCCCCTCCCCGTGATTTTTCATTTGCATTGAAGCTATGGCAATGCCTCCCCCTGTTACAATCCAACCAACGGTGGTTGCCCAAATATTAATTGCCCGTCCTCATGCAAAATTGCACACGAGCCCTTGTGGCATATTACTTTCTAATTTTTCCTACACGGAACCGTCAGTGTTTAATTATAATGAACTGTTTCTTATATTAGGGACAAGTCATTCTTGGAAAAGTACCGTATTCATTTCCACGGGTTTGTTTCCCGTTTCAGTGAATTATTCCTTTAATTTACTACATTACAATTCGTGAGTTGAACAAGGATTATGTGCATGGACCTGCTCTCAAAATACATTTTCGAGCAGGAACGCTCAACAGCTACACAATGCGGCGCTAACACTCAGAAGATGGATGTGACAAGAACAGCGCCAAGGGAGACAGCGCTCTATTCTGTAACTTCAAAGAAAATTCAGCTTCTAATCTTAAAGTGTTGTCAGCCCTGGTTACCAAATTAATGGAAAAAGCAAACATAATATCTAAAAAAAACAATATATGTTGAAAGGTAACATGTCTGTCCTGGTGTTTATTCAATGTAAAAAATATATATACATTTGGCGTTTAACATGTTGAGGAATAAATACATGCATCGGTTTTTCATTTCACGTAAGTATACAGGGTGGGCCAAAAGTCAGGACACACAGGGTTATTTCATTTATTTTAACGCCGGAATAAAAACATGTAGTTTCTTTTTTTTCTACATTTTATCTATCCTCATTATTAATATCTGTTTCATTCTATCCGTGGGGTCACATCAAATTCCTCGTTTACAAAGCTCGATCATGAGCCCTGAATGAATTGAGACAAAAAATGATTGATGAATGTTCAAAGAGTACACACGAGTAATCTTAAAAAAGAGTCCTGAATTAATTTGAAAGAGAATTCGTGTATGCATCAATCTTAATGGAAGTCAGGTTTAACATTTGTAAAAAAAAAATAGTTTTTTTTTTTTATAATCCGATGTCCTTTGTAAAAATAAATATAACACTATGTGTTCTGAATTTTGGGTCACCTTGTTTGCTGTGCATCAACGGGCAGGTCGGATTTAGATCGATGGGGACCAAACGGGGCATTTGTCCGGGGCGTATAAATCCCGAGGGATCCACACAAAAATACATTAAATGGTCATTACAAGTTGGGGTGTTGATTAATATTACCATTTTTATATGAACACGATGCGCACAATTACCTCCATTAACTGTTGTGATAGTCGGTTGATTTAAATTCATCCTCCCCTGTTCCCCACATCTGACAGAGATTAGCCCTTGTTTATGTGTTAGGGTGCAATATGTATGTATGTGCATTGTACGGTAGTGTGTCTTTATTCGTTGCTCATAGCGGAATTTTGATCATTATACGGAGTTTGTTCTTTCCATTAGATTGTGTCTGGCAGTCAGGGTTGGAGATTGTGTGTATATATATATTCTTGGGTCTTTCGGTAAAGTCATGTAGATAGGTTAAAAAAAATAACAAAAAAGTACGACGTTTCGATCGCAACACAAGCGGTCGTTTTCAGGAAACGATGGGGGAGCTTCCAAGGTAAACTGTTTATAAGGGGTTTCATCTTCTTGGTTCTTTCGGTAAAGTCACGTAGAAGGGAAATACAAAAATAATAATAATAAAATATTATTTATTATGTTTTTTTCCCCTTCTACGTGACTTTACCGAAAGAACCAAGAAGATGAATCCCTGCAGTCACGAACGCTTTAAATCGATGTTTATAAGGGGTTTGAAATGGGCGGAGCCCAAATGTCAGCAGCCAATGAAAATGTAAGTGGTGGGCAGCCAACCCCACGGTGGTTGGTTTTCCACCAATCAAAGGGCTGCCAGGTGAAAATGTGCATGTTAAAGAGAGATTAGCATGTTAATGGGAGATTAGAATGTTAATGGGAGATTAGCATGTTAATGGGAGATCGCAGAGCCGCAACCAAGGGGTCTGCACGCGAAGTGACTGTAAAGCACAACTAACATCGGACTGTGGTAGGATGGGAACATCATAGCCAATTATGACTTAAACTGGTTGATAACATCCTTCCAATGATTGCTCAGTTTGTTCCCAGCTTCTCGGTTTGTGTGTATGAACCTGGTCACCCGAGTTCGATTACCGCATATGGCCAACACCAGTGATCATCACCTGAACAGGTACTGGGCCTTGCCCTGGGTCGACTCAGCCTCAAACGATTACCTGGTGCTGTGTGTAAACATCGCCACTAAGAGATACAAAGGCGGCCGGGCGTGGTGCTAGCTAACATCACTTGTCTGTTTCGATTTAAAGCTTTCGTGACTGCAGGGATTCATCTTCTTGGTTCTTTCGGTAAAGTCACGTAGAAGGGAAGTAATAAAATAATAAAAATAAAACATAATAAAATAATTTTTGCGACGTTTCGGCCACAACGCAAATTCCTTTGTCAATGCGCCCAGCTTATATATATGCTCCAAGCTCGTGTGCTGTTTCATTCAGACTCTGTCGCCTCGACGGACCTGGTTTTCACCTGAGGACGGCTGCTTGCGTTGTGGCCGAAACGTCGTGAGAATTGTTTTATTATGTTTTATTTGTATTATTTTATTACTTCCCTTCTACGTGACTTTACCGAAAGAACAAAGAAGATGAATCCCTGCAGTCACGAAAGCTTTAAATCGAAAAAGCACTTGTCTGTTTCGGAAATGTGGTGGTAGGGGGGAAGGGCTTTGTTTTTTGTGTATTTAACAGAAGGGGAAGTTCTTTTCGGCTCTGGTGTCCCAGAGGTGATCACTCCTCTATGCGGCCCGGTAAATGGGTGCTGTGTACAGCTTGTATATCTCGTCATGACCATTGTCATTAATACAGTATTTCCATTTCGCTTCAACCGCATGAGTAGCTTAAAGGCAGCGGACGTAAGGTGTTGATGAAGTTACATCTTGGTGTCCTTCTCGATCAAACTTTATCCTTTTAGTCCCATTGTCAAGCGAACCGTGAGAACCTCTTTTTGTATCCACCTGAGAAACGTATCCCGGCTCCGCCACATCCTGAACACTGCAGACACCGAGATACTGATCCACGCATTTGATTTCTCCCGCACCGACTACTGTGATGCCCTGCCTTTTGGAACACCGAGCAAGCCTCTAAACAGGCTGCAGCAAGGCCGTAGCCATGGAGTCAACATTGGGGGGGGGGGGGCGGGGCAAATCTTCCAGGGGATCTGGGGGTCTGGGACCCCACCCCCCCCCCCCCAGAAAAAAAAATCTAAATTTGAAAACTCATTTCCTAACATTTCCTGCCTAAAATATAAAAAAATTCACTAACACATAGGTTGGACTTTTTTTTCTTTTTTACAATAATGTCTAATAGTGTATTGTATTACATTGCTCTGTGTTTTTCTTTTTTACCTTTTCTTGTTTCATTGTATGTAATGCCAGAGATTAGAGATTCATAAAGTACAGCCATAACCACAATCATATAAAAAATAAATCTAATTTATATAAATATATTGGGGGGGACATTGTGAGAATATTTGAATATATATATTATAATTACGGCCTTGAGCTGCAGAACATTAATAGTGCAGCCGTCAGGGTCCTAACCGGTACACCCTTCAAAGATCACGTCACACCTGTGCTCCTGTCCCTTCACCGGCTCCCTGTCCGTACCCGTATTGATTTCAAGATTATCTTGCTCAAGGCCCTAAATGGGCTTGCACCTCCCTACATTCATGACCTCCTTCAGCCATGCGTTCCATCGAACGCATTCAGATCTTCAGATTGTGCATTGCTCACTGTTCCAACGGCCTCCAGGCTACACACGTGGGGTGGTGACGGTGCCTCTGAAATTGCGGCACCTGAACTCTGTGACTCGCTGCCCCTTCGAGGTCAGGGGGCAAGTGATATGTAAACTGGTCCTGGGTAAAGTCACGTAGAAGGGAAATAATAAAATAATAAAAATAAAACATAATAAAATAATTATCACGACGTTTCGGCCACAACCCAAGCAGCCGTCCTCAGGTGAAGACTAGGTCTGTCGGAAAGACAGCGTAATAATTTTCACACGTCTGAAGACGCTGTCTTTCCGACAGACCTGTTCTTCACCTGAGGACGGCTGCTTGCGTTGTGGCCGAAACGTCGTGAGAATAATTTTATTGTTTTATTTTTTTTATTTTATTATTTCCCTTTTACGTGACTTTACCGAAAGAACCAAGAAGATGAATCCCTGCAGTCACGAAAGCTTTAAATCTAAATTTGGTCCTGGGTACCCCGTTTTCCCAAACCCGTACTGACAAGTGTGGTGAAGTATGGTGACAAAAACAAAGACCTGATAACAAACACAACAACATAGGGGAGGACCTTGATACAGGAACAGATTAACAAAGAGCTGTAATCAATACATTTTCCACATGTAGCTTGCGTTACTTTACAGCAGCAATCATTTTCACACTTTTCACTCAAGCCATCTGAATTTCTATACACAACACCGTGAAGTCTGCCACAGATTGGTGTTGAACTTATTGACGTTATAGTTCAATCAAGCTTCTGCTTCAGTGATCTTACGCGGAGACGTTAACATATTAATAAAAAACTAACAACAGTTGTGTGTGTGTTTTTTTTACTCAACGTTCAGGCGTACGTTTGCTGCTTCGATGGTGCAATCGGTTTGTGTGCAGGTGTGCTGGCGAGGTGGGGAGTGAACGTCACAGGATCGTGAGAGATGGTGGCATCTCGGAGAGGTATTCGTCCGCGAGTGGGATGACAATGGCTGATGATGACATTATTATTGTTGTTGTTGTGTAGGTCGTAATATGCTATGAGCTATAATAGCGGGTTTTTTGGGGGTTAGATCGCGTAAATATGCGTCGTTAAATCCGCCACCACCCGACAGCCAACGAGTAAGGGTTGTCACGTAAACAGAACGTGACCAATTCGTCATTAGTCCAGCACACCGGTGTGTTGGAGAGCCAAGCCACAAGATTTACAATCGGAGTACGACGTTTCGCCAGTAATTACAAACAGCTTCATCAGGCGACAGCCATATTTGTGGAGAAGTCCACCTGTTTCGTTCAATAGAGGCGTAGATGTGGTGACCACGCTTGTGCGCTCGTTTTGCGCAAAGTGGGTGGGGGGGGGGAGAGATGATTCATTAATTGATTAAAATATTTACGCGATCTAACCCCAAAAACTCTATTATGGATGATATTGGTCGTGAAAGCACCTACTACGTGTGAAACTGCCATGAGCTGTTAGACAAAACGCAATGTTTGGGAAGAAAGATGTTTCAAATCTACCCCCTTTTCGGTTCAACTCCAGCGTCCAAATGCGTTCAATCCCAATAGCGACTGCCTAAGTGATGCCGTCGTCTGTAAATCAGCCAATGTGAGAGATCGCCACGGATGTGCTTGTTGCTGCATCCCTTACGCGACATTACAGCACTCGGCAAATTGCCTTGACTGCACACCACACCACGCCCAAGGCATTGTCTCGACAACTGTCCACGGCAGCCGTGGTCTATCTACTGCTGGATGAAGGCCTCCCCGAAGCCGTCGCCGTCTGTCGCGTCAATCGATCCTGCGCAGGAGCTCATTTCGCCGCTCCATCTCCACGGTGGACGTCGATGGTCACCGCGACTCTCCCAGCGGCCATGTGCGCCGCCCGAGCCCACTGGACTTCCTTTACAAATACAAAGATCCCCCGTGTAGCCTGTAGCAGACTGTAGGGGCAAGTGCTGTTAGCGAGCACCTATGCTTTATTCACCCGGCCCTCCGCTCGTTGTTGTGAGCATCGCTCCCACGCCCTCCGTTGTTGTTGAAGGGCGACTGCCTCCAACTGCCCAGTGGCGTCCTTCACGAGCCTCCTCCATAGTGGCCGATCTTGACACCGCTGGTACCGGTCATCGGCAAGTCCACTAAGCTCCACG
The DNA here is from genome assembly GCF_015708825.2 of Lethenteron reissneri. Classification (NCBI taxonomy): domain Eukaryota; kingdom Metazoa; phylum Chordata; class Hyperoartia; order Petromyzontiformes; family Petromyzontidae; genus Lethenteron; species Lethenteron reissneri. Next base: position 2,773,308 of record NC_083812.1, read on the forward strand.
TCCTCCTGTACCACATCACTCCATCTCTTCTCTAGCCCCGTGCCGCGCCCGTTTAGCCCCCTCGATCCGGCCAAACAAAAGCTGTTGGGCATGCGGTGGCTGGGCATGCGGTGGCTGGGCATGCGGTGGCTGGGCATGCGGTGGCTGGGCATGCGATGGCTGGGCATGCGGGCTACATGGCCCAGCCAACGCAGCCTTGCCTGCCGGAGGAGCTCACCGATGGGACTATGTCCAGATCTTTGAAGGATTTGTGAGCGCCTCACACAATCCAGCCTGGTTAAACCCAGGATGGATCGTAGGCAGGCTAGTCTAAATGTTTCTAACCGGCGAAGATGTTCTATTGCGGGGGGTCCACGTTTCGCAAGCGTCGAGAAGGGAGGGAATGACTGTGGCCGAGAAGACGTGAAGCCTCGTGCGGAGCGACAGACCCGGTAGCTTCCACACAGCAGCGTTACGCAACCGATTTTAAAGATAATGCCGCTCGACTGATTCGGAGTGAGACCTCTGCTGTTAAACGGGAGCCGGTCCCCACACACACCGCACGCGGTTGCACTTTATTTATTTATTTATTTGAGCGCGGTTGCACATGGACTTGCTCAGTCGGTGTTCGCTCCTGATTGGCGTGACGTGTTACTTCTAAAATTTCCGTTGCCGTACCCCCCCCCCCCCCCCCTGTAGCGTTGTGGTGTAATGGTCCACCGATGCACGCAAAACTAAATATCGATCGTTTGGTTGAATGTGATGTTTTCATTTGCGCGGTATGCGCTCCTCTTTCTATCAACGCAACCCCAAGCGTGCATCTCTTCGTGCTTCTTTGGGGAACGTTTTCAATTTCTTCGTCTGACCCATGCGTCGCAGCAGGTAATGGGGAGGACTTTACTCAACAGTGGGCTGACGAAGGGCTCTTAACAATATACATTGCAGGCAAATGTCAAGAGCAAGCAGATATGAAATGGGAAGCCGGCACAATGAATAGAGGCTCTGGTGTAAATCTCATTACCAGTGAAAAAGGCGTAAGGGCCACGGGTAGCAGTCGCGAAAATAACAATGGTTGACGAATTTAAGATTTCACTACACAATCAGCTTTTTTAATATATATAGTCGGCACAATTAAATGAATCTTTCATCTCAGAAGTTGAGGAGCATTCAAGGGGTATTACTATGCAAAGGAATTTCGAGATTTCACGCATCCTTTGGCAGAGAGTTCAAGACGCATTGTGCCGTGTAATCAAAAGCCAATGAAAAGCATAAAAAGAACACTTCTCGTCATGTCAGCGAGGGATGACATTGCCAGCACATTTATCTTCAGGCTTCTAATGCAATCAACCTCACATGTTATCTTACGATCACGGCACTTTGAACGGGCAGGCTTTTGAGCAGCACGTGGTGGCATTGACGAATGGGCCAAACTATCGGTCAGTGATTCTTAATCTTTACTGCAGCCTTGCACCTCTTTGGTTCTCGATCGGAAAAAAATACGTGCCCCAAGCTTACTTTGTGTTTCGATGATTTATCTTCCAAAAAAAATCTGGACACGTCTCGCACCCCCAGAAAAAGGGCATCTCGCACCCCAAGTGGGTGCACCCCAGGTTAAGAAGAAGAAGAACCACTGATGTAGGTGGATCAGAGATCACCGCCACGCCAGTTGGCGCAGCGTGGTTGGCATGGGGGGCCTTGGTGCCGGGGATTAAGACGGCCAGCCTCTCACGGCCACCAGCTGCTGTACGAAAAATATCCTGGCGGTCTGGGGCCACACTCTGACCCATGGGTTCCTTGTAGAGTTGCACAGGCTGCAGACTTGATTGCCGCACCGTTGATGACACGCACTGATAGCAGTTGGACATCAAATCTGCAGAACTGCTGCACTTTTAAAACTAAAGAATAAAACAACAAAAACGCACTGCTTGATAACGTTTTGTGTTTTGGTTGTTGTCCTTCCCCGCATCTCAGATTTGCACGGTTGGTTACGTACAGTGCAAAAAGAAGGTCAATGTACATGCATGCCGCAGCTTTGTCCGTGAAATATATGTATTCGGTTTTTTTTCTCACAAAATTTCACCCCCCAAAAAATATTTCAAGTATGAGGACATAAACCTGTGGGCAGTGAATCTAAAAAAAAAGCTAAACATGAAGTGACAGAGCGTTTGTCTCCCTCCTGAAAACCGCCAACGTAAGCCAACAGATGTCAGAAGTGCGGTGTCGGAGCAAAACCGATTTTTTTTTTTTACATTTGGCCGGCAAATCGCGTACGTTGTGCCGAGTGACGCATCTGCTCGCGTGGCTTGGAGGGAATCCATTCTAACAGCCCGGCCAACAATCAAGAAAGCAATTAACGTCCTATGCCTGACATTAAGGATATTAAGCAAAAAGCAGGCGTCGAAGGTAATTGATGTACCCAACGCCTTTCTTTTGGCGAGGCGCGGTAGCTCCCCGGAGCGCCACGAGCGTGTTCTGTGCGTGCGTGCGTGCGTGTCGACTCAGCCTCAAAAGAGTACTTGGCGCGGTGTACAGCTCGGTGTTGTGGATTTTGTTTGGCCAGAAGATGCAGCAGGAGATTCTCCTGAGGCATCTGCTATGGAACGACTCCATCCTCTCCGTGTCGGTCTTGACAACACGGCAACTTTCTGAGCCATACAACAGCGCCGATTTAACGTTGCTGTTATACAGCTGGATCTTGGTCTTGATGCTGTACTGCTTAGACCTCCAAATGGGGCAGAGTTTGGCAAATGCACCCTGAACTTTTCAAAGCCTTGCTTTGACTTTTTGGAGACTCCCCTTGTCTTTGCTGATGAAATGAGTACCTGGTGTGATGTGTAAGCATCGCCATTAGGGAGACAAAGGCGGCCGGGCGTGGTATTGGCCACCCACCCCCTTGTGTGCCATGCCGGCCTTCATAGGTGCTCACTAACAGCACTAACAGTCTGTTAAGGCTATTACGGGGGATCTGTGTCTATCTATGTGTCGACTCAGTCTACTCAGTCTCAGCAGAGTACCAGGTATAAACATCGCCACGAGAGAGGCGTGGTGCTGGTCACACATCCCATGAACGGTTCACGCCCCCGACCAAGCAGTTCAAGGGGCATCGGATTCATGAAATAAAATATATGTGCGAACCAAACATCAACTCAAATTCAAATCCTATGCAACACAACACGATAATTTAGCATAGCAGAGCCAATGCATTTATCTCACCTCTACCTCGTCTGCGCCCTTTTCTCTCTCATCTCGCTACTCCATCGCTGGGTCTTATCAACATCTCCCTCATCTACATTTCCGTCACATCAGTATTTCTCTTCCTCTCATCTCACGAGCACACATTGCTCTCTCTCTCTCTCCAAGGTTTTGCTCAAGAATCCCAAATGGGCCCGGCATCACTGCTGGTCAGCATGAAACGCGACTGAGCTTGGTCAGCACGCTCGCCCCTGAGCACGCCTCCTGTAAGCCGACGGTTCAATTCCTGCTGGTTTCCGCACGGTAATTTCTGCAGGGAATTGCCAACTCTTGATCGCCGCTGTAAAAGACCGTTGTACGACTCCGTGGGGTGTCCTACTTGCACTGCATAGGTCTGCGATTGATTGATTGATTGTTCTCAGTGCGACACGTTCACGCACTGTAACTTGATTAGAATGAGCATTCGTCGTAAAATCATCGATTCTCATGCACGTGTTTCGATGCATGTCCCGTGAGCATAATAAACCCATGTTAATAAAACTGATGCATGGTACCATGCCAAATTATTATGCACAATTCTACAGCATGTGCATTCTTACACAAACATTGCGGAAATAATGTGCAACGCATTTAGCGTTTTTTAATGTTCAGTTAAATCGTTCACGATAAAATCTGATAGCCTTCGTCTGGTTGTTGGGAGTCTTTGGCATTCAAAAGCATCCAACAGCTTCATCGCAGCAGTTCAACTGAGGTCACATCAAGGCGTCGTTAAGGCTGAAGCAAGTGCAGAAACGGGTAAGAAATCACAGATTTATCTCATGTTTACAACTGCATGTTATATAAATAACGTGTTATTCTTTAATGAACATAGTATGTCAATGATTGCATTCGGAGCAGTCAAGACGACGTTTTTTTTCCACGATATAACGTACACTCTACTGCCTGTTCCTAGGGGCATTGTGTCCAACGTTTCGCTACAGTTGCTGGGAAGCTTCTTCAGGAACTAATATTTGTACATCCACAACATCAAATGCACTCGACTTTCAAGAAACTCTTTGGTTCTTTCGGTAAAGGCCTCTCTATCTGCTTTGGTCAGCGTTTCGGGCAGCCCTGAGTTAGCATTATCTGAAAATTTTGGCGCGTTATGAATGTAATAATCATTCTTCTTCTTGAAGAAGAAGTTTTTCAGCAGGTGGAGCGGAAGAATCAGACATCGTGCCGAAACAACGCCGCGGTGAAACGCGACGACGCATCGGAGAAGAGCCGCACGGCACAACCGCGACAGAAAAAAAACCACACGCGCGCGGTTGTGCCAATTTAGGCCGGGGGAAATCCACAACTGTTAGCGCGATGAATTGTTCGTCTTTGTTTTGCCACCACCTCCGTTGTTTCACCGTCGCCATAGTAGAGATGGACAACGAGAGACAGACAAACTAAACTAAATTTGTTTTTATTTTACCAGCTAATTTTTCAGAAGCGACCTGACTATTACAAATGATAAGCTCAACGTAAGTGGCTCGTCATGTGGAAGTGTTTAGCAGCCAAATGCTCTAAACGCATTTCGATTCTAAATGTGGAAAGATAACTCAGAAGGACCCGGAGAAAAATCCACATGACCACGGGGGGAGAGAGAGAGACACCCAAAACTCATATATACAGCAGGCGTCAGGATCGGGATCGAAACCACGACCTCCTGCATACCAGGCGAGGGAGATAACATCTCCGAGCCCCTGGCTGTCGTCCCGAGAGGCGGCAGTGACGACTCTGTCGTCATTTGCTCGATCTGTGATCCCAGCGCCAGAGTAAAGGGGCCGCGCGCACACCCTTGGGGGGTGCGGGGGGGGGAGCTTAGGCACGATGAGCGACAGGTCGAGAGGAGTTTGGTGACGGACGAGGGCCAGCAGCCCTTTCTGCGCCGTCAAATATTAGGGGCAGAGGAGCGCCGCACGTGTTGTGTCCTGTTTGTTTCTCGGCACCCGTGGCAAGACATTATTAAACACTTTCATTTTATGTATAGCGTCATTCATGCCATCAGCGTCCCACAACGCTAATTTTATATATTAGGACTAAATCCCATATACGCGTTTGGCTACGTACGGCCCATCACACACATACCAAGCAGATGACAACCCTACTGCCAAGCAAACTAAAAAATGAATAAACATCTTCTTGGTTCTTTCGGTAAAGTCACGTAGAAGGGAAGTAATAAAATAATAAAAAATAAAACATAATAAAATAATTCTCACGACGTTTCGGCCACAACGCAAGCAGCCGTCTTCAGGTGGAGAACAGGTCTGTCGAGAAGACAGAGTCTGAATGGCACGCCCCAGGCTTGGAGCGACTATTTATGCTGGGATGGAGGGGCGAAGAGCGTCTTGACAAAATAATTTGCATATCAAGAGGAATTTAGCATATTTATGGGAAATGCAGATATGCGATTAGTACTACTTGTGAAATGCGTAGGAGGTTTGACGAGGGATTGAAAGTCATTATTCCCATGCATTATGCAGGATTAGCAGTATCAAAGGGAGGGAGTAAGGTTAGAATTAATAAAAGGAAGGAATGTTAATAATATGGCGCCTTGAATCGGGTGCAACCGCAACAAACAAAAAACAAAAACAGGAACAAGAAAACATCTTAAAGTGGCTATGTGACTATGTGCAAACATAAAATCCAAGAAAAGACAGCAAACTATTGCAGAAAAAGCACCGTACACCAACGCTGTGTGCAAAAATCCCAGTGAGATTCAAGTCAAACAACAACAACAACCACAAGACAACTTAGATTAAGGCCATCAGTCTAACTCCGTACTACAACAAACAAACATGGCCAAACCAAAAAACTTTTCGAAATCACCAAAATAAAGCCATAAAAGCAATGAAACAGTGATCATAGGAACTGTGACCGAATTTTTACAATAAACGACATAAACAACATGTACCACCATCTGAGTCCACACAGCAGAATCAATGTGTGCGCGCAGCAGTTCGTGGAATGGCAGGTCCCGTGTGGTGGCCTAAGTTGTGAGCACTCGCGTATCTTCCAAGACGTCTTGCCAGTGTGGGAAAAATATGCCAAGTCGTCCTGTAAAGGCGCTCCCTTGAGCTTGCCAAAGTGGGGGCCCTTCTGGTCACAGTGGCGTGAGACGTCAGTTTGACACGCACGAGTCTTTCGCGACCAATACTATCCAAAATAAAGAGGGGGGGTTGTTTGTTAGATCTTGTGAATATAAATGTGTCGTTATACCCGCGACCAGACGACAGCCGATTGGTAATCTCGTCGTTAAACCTGCCACCACCTGACACGGCAAATAAGCAAGGCAACTAACGACACATTTAAATTCACGCGATGTAACCCAAAACAACAACACTTCATTATGGTGTGAGATGTGTTTGCATCTCACACCATGACACGTTTAATCTCATTTACCTTTACTTGTGTTTTGTAATAGGTTCATCACAGGACCAGCTTGTGACGAGCACACCCACAGGCCCGGCAATCATTGCGCTGATGCCTTGACGAGCACATACACAGATCTAATTACGCCCGTGATCAGTGTGGGGAGGGGGCAAATGAATTCATGAAGGAAACAAAGTGCGACAATAAATGCTCTTGTCCAATTCTCTCGGCGCAGCACCGATGAGTGGATTATCTTCGTGCTTGCCGGTGCACTGGACAGAACAACACCCATAGCAAGCATCACTCTTGCCCTCCAAGTGGAGAGTCTGGCAAATGAACAGCGCTCCTGGGGCTTCCTCTCATTGAGCTGCACCAAGCACGGAGGCGAGCGACGATGCGCTCGGGGTCTTGATGTCGGCCATATGGCCCTTCCTGCTCTACAAAGGTTTGGGGCTTTTTTCTGCATCCATGAATTACTGTAATAAAATTCTGGGCTTGCCAGATATGCCGACTGAAAATCAGGTCACCCTGCTGTGCATTTCCCGTCCATCACTCCCTTTTCCTCTCTTCTATTTCCTCTCTCTCACTCTTCTCTCTCTCATTCCTCTTGAATTTAGATGTTATTGTGTCTTAGATGATCACAGCTACGGGCACTTCGAGCTTCGTATGTTTATCCCAGTCGCCTTGATATTGTGCACTCTGTTTCAGTTCAGCTGTTTAAGTTGTTGTTATTGAACGTATCAAAAAAACCGTTATTTGCGGCCCGGAAATTGCTTTCTCACTCCACTGCTGGCGAAAGAGCCTCCATTCGGGAGAGCGCCACGAAGCGCCTCTTTGTGGTCTACGTTTCCACGCTGGCAAGACATCCCAGGAGAGTGCCCACACTGTCACCCCAACGCACGTGGACTGCTGATCAACTGCGGTGTAGACATTTATAGCGACGGGTGGAGAGAGCTGCTTCAATTGACGCGCCGGACGCTTGGATTGAACCGGCGAACTCTGGATTTCAACTCCAGTATGCTAACGGCGAAATCTCGCCGATTTAGACTTCGTAAATAAAAACACTCTGTGTTTTGACCAGTTGCATTTGTATAGTTGACATGTGACAAAATGTCCCTAATCACAGCTCTGAATATTTACAATTATGCAGGAGTGCACTGACAGTTGCCAGGGGCACACTCAGTGATACATTTCCACTTATCCAGCGCTGTTGATATGAGGCATCAGATGTGCAGGCAATTATATATTCACAATAAAACAGTTGCTTTGAAGTCCCTTGTTTTCACAAGCCACCTGCACCCTCGTACACTCACATTCCTAGGTCATAGCGATTATCTACATGGTCCCATTTCATCCTTGACTTGCGACCAAAGCATCCAGACATCGATAAGTGTGTGCCTCTCCGTGGGAGTACGTGGAGGAGACAGTAGCAGGAACTTGTTGTGGATTTAATTAAGAAGAAGAATATAATTTGCGATGTAGAGGGAATGTTCTCAAGATCGAGCAGGGTCAGGTTATTGAGCACAGGATGAGAGCGGCATATAAACTGCTGTTTATATGCAGCAGCGTATGCTGCATATATACTGCTGTACGGCAAACTTAAAACACAATGCATATTTATCATACTCTTAGGTTTTTCGGTAAAGTCACGTAGGTTAAAAAATAAATGATAAAAAATATAATTGAAATAATAATAGAAATAAAATAATAAATCACGACGTTTCGGAGGCAACACAAGCCTCCGTCATCAGGTGGGACCGTCAGAGCCAGATTTACTGTCTCAAGTGAGGCAAAATTCCAAGAGTCAAGCTCTTAAATACAAGTTTAAGGGGGGGAGGCGGAGGGGGTTATCTGGATGTGAAAGCCATATTTATCACTCCAGACAATGGCAGTAAACCATTGTTTACTTGAGAGATCACAGTCATTGATGGAATAGTTCTTTTGACTTGAAACTTTCGTGACTGCAGGAATTAATATTATTGGTTCGTTCGGTCAAGTGACGTAGATAGAAAATAAAATGAAAAATAAATTTAAAATAAACGCAAAAAACCCCACGACGTTTCGATCGCAACACAAGCGGCGGTGCGAAAGAAGTTCAACATACGTACAAACATGAAATTGGAGGCAACAGGTTGGAAATAACTCGTAAAGAATTACACAAGATTTCACTTCGGAGGAAAAAAAAAGCCTATCTTGATTTTTTTATTTATCTCGAGGATTTGCCTCACCACCAGAGTTGAATACCTGAAGACCCTGACAATATCGGTGGTAGGCTGCTGATGCCTTGACATATTTACTACGTACCGATTTTCAAAGCAAAATACTGAAATAGTATCAATAGCAAAAAATTGCAAAAAATAGTGTCTGTGTGCAGGTGGCCGGAAATGATCGGTATGCCGAGATTTGGCACCGGTATTAAGGAGAACTTTATTTCAGTATGACGCACACAGTTTTGATAGGGCTAAGTGCTGACTGCGAGACGTGTCACCGTCCCCGACAGAGGAGTCACACCATGACAATGCAGACAGCCCTCTCTTCCCCACTCACTTACACGTTATTGCACGGACCGTGAATGGATAGCAGGTTATCAGGGTCCTAAAGAAGACAAAGATCCCCCGTATAGCCCGAACACAAACTGTTCGGGCAAGTGCTGTTAGCGAGCACTTATGAAGGCCGGCACGGCACACGAGGGGGTTGGGTGGTCAACACCGCTCTCGGCCGCCTTTGTCTCTTCAGTGGCGATGTTTACTCACCACACCAGGTACTCATTTGAGGCCGAGTCGACCTTCGGGGAGGCCCAGGACCGGATCAGATATTCGCCACTGATGTTGGCGGTGAGCGAGAATCGAACTCGGGTGGCCGTGTTCGTAGCGCGGTGCGCCACCACGCTCGTTACACGGCTCGTGTTTCGAAAACCAGAAATGTATTTGCATCCCTCGAAGGGCAGAAAATTGCATACAACTCGGAACACAGTCTTGGGAGGCCAATTGTCATCCATGAAAGAGTTGCACGAAATCAGAAAAGCTAAGAAGCTGTGAGTGAGGTTGATTGGCATCAACAGTATTAACTAAAAAATCTTTAAAATAAAGCCGCCTTCATTCAGAGTCCAGCCACTCAGGGATGTGCAGAAGCTGCAGTGAACATGGACAGTGAACTCCGTTTAGAGCTGTGTAATTGCAGGTGACGTGAGCAGGGGACTAATCCAACAATCGGAGAGCTGATACAATGCTAATGATGATGCTGCACCAGCGGTGGGTTCCATCCAGACCGGTTCCCCCTGGGACTGCTGCACGGACTGCACGTAACAGGATAACATAAATCCGCTACAGAATGAATGATACATTAATGCAGAAGGTAGCCAATCAGCGTCAAGGGGAGGCCTAATGTGGGCCTTTTCGATCCACAAATCGTCTCTTTAGATCCATATTTTCACGTGACAGGAATCTCATAACGATTTAAAAAACAAAATCAAAATATCGTTGCTTCATCCATGTTTCAGCCATGCCATGATCGAGCATTTGCTCGTTAAAACGACGTCGAGTCCCGTTCCAGTATTCCGTATATGGCCAAAGCCACGCCCAATTGCTCCATGTATGGGCCTAAAACGTGAACATATTTTTTGATGAATTCTGTCTCGGATTAATTGCATCCTGTTAGAGCGCATTTAGTGGAGAAAGTGCGGATGATGAAGCCGCTGTCAGTGCATTTCAGTTTGTCCATGGGTCTCGATGTGAGTCTCTGGACTTCTCGCTCAGCTTAGGGCCCTATATGCGCATCTACAGGTCTCTGTATGAGTCTACAATTCTCCCCGTGAGTCACGGTTACTAATGCATAGATCTCTGCGTGACACCGTGGGCCTCAATGTGCATCAATGGGCCACCTGTGTATGTCTATGGGGTCTCCATGTACGTAAGTCTATGGGTCTCTGTTTGAATCTATGGGTCTGCGGTGAGTTTTAGGTTTTATGAGCGGTGTCTACGGCTCCCAATGTGCATCGTGACCTGAGCCTGGAAAGCTCGAGATGGACTTTGATGCCTCCTCTATCTGGATCCACGAAATGCCACTGACTGGGTAAGTCAAGCCACATCAGGAGTGGAGTTTTTTTTTTCCCTTGACAGCTTTACCCAATGCAGTCAGAAGGGAGGGCTCAGGAAATGGCTGTAATGTCCACAATAGCTGCAACGATAATGGCTCGGGCGAGATTTATGCAAATCCCGGATGCAGGCAGGGCATGAGATGCGAAAAGGGGGAGAATGAGATAAGCCTAGCTGGTGGGTGCGCTCCAAATCAGTTTGTACAGGCAAACATATTCAGCTCTTTTGTTTGCATACGAGATATATGAAAATACAAAAATGCTAAAAGGGAATCTGGAAGAGTTATGAATAAAACATGCTAAGGTTAAAGCATCCACGTGCACCCCAGCATTGCAGACACAAAACATACATTGAGCGATCGTTTTCCAAGCTTCGCGGTGATTTAATTTGCCAAACATCCCAATGCAGGACCCTTGTGAAAATGAGTGTTGAGACTCAGTGAGGCTTTCCGAGGTAGAGGGCATTCATATTATGAGTAGTAGTATAATTCATGCACACATCCAAATTTCACACTGAATGCACCCAATATCGGAACGTGGAAGCTAAGCGGGTTGAAGTCTGGTTAGCACTTGGATGTACTGTATGTTGAACTTCTTTCACACTTAAATTTCGATTTAAAGCTTTCGTGACTGCAGGGATTCATCTTCTTGGTTCTTTCGGTAAAGTCACGTAGAAGGGAAGTAATAAAATAATAAAAATAAAAGATAATAAAATAATTCTCACGACGTTTCGGCCACAACGCAAGCAGCCGTCCTCAGGTGAAGACCAGGTCTGTCGGGGAGACAGCGTCTGAATGAAACACCACCACGCTTGGAGCGTATATTTAAGCTGGGTTGGAATGGGGGAAGGGCGCCTTAACAAAATATTTTGCATATCAATAGGAATTTGCAATATTTATGGCAAATGCAGGTATGTGATTAGTACTACTTGTGAAATACGTAGGAGGTGGGCGGGGGGTTTCAAAGTCATATTATGCCCGTGCATTATGCAGGATTAGCAGTATCAAAGGGAGGGGATATGGGTAGCATTAATAAAGGGAAGGAATGTTAATAGTATGTAGCTGCAGTAACTAAACTAACTGTACACAGCCAACCGTGCTAATCAGAAGTTGCGATGTTGGATGTGAAACTTGACTGGGGATATCAGGTGTTGTAGGCCTGGGCTGCAAGGTGGCCACAAGATGACAGCACAGAAATAGCTTCTTGAATCTATCTGTGTGGAGCTTTGAGTTTGGCTTTTCTCTGGGTACTCTGGTCTCCTCCCACGAGCCAAACATCCGTTAATGGAATTGGCCAAACATCCCAATCCATGACCCTCCTTTTATTATTTTATATAGGGCAAGGAACGCATGTTTTTTTAAAACCCCATCATCATATTTCGGCGTAAGTGTATTTATCACAAACAATTCAGACATTTCCAAGGGCGCCGTGTTATTGCTCGCTCGTCAAAAGTGTCAACGTGGGCCGTTCGGTGGAGAGAGCGCTGCATTTAGAATGTTACCGTTGAGTTGGCCACCCCCGCCCCTTAACGACCTCTAAACATCGTCTTTTATAACAACTCCGTTGCAGGTTTGGTAAAAAAAAAACACACACACATAAAAACGATTCTTTAGAGCACGCTTGGAAGTAATAGTTCAAGGGCACGAAGCCTTCATTGCGTCGCCGCTGTCACGGCAGCCTTGAATAAAGCGCGCAAAAAATCAGTGCCATGCCCTCCGCTACGACAACTGGGCAGCAGACATAAATAACTAATTTCCTGCCCGTGACATTTCCAAGGGCAGGCTTCTCACTGCCAATTTTCAAATATGGCTCACGGTTCTGGCAGGAGGGAACTGTGACACTGTTGGAAATATCATAACAAATATACCTAGGTTAACCGCTCGACATTATAAATATGAGAACAAAATTGCAATAACAACAACCGAAAGGTATATTAGTGAAGTGCTGTCGGCTTCAAGTTTATTTCTTTAACCACATGAAGAACTCGAGTGACGGGATAGTGTCCTGCGCAAAGAAGTGACCCTCCCCCACGGGTCACCTAAATGACAAAAGCGAGGAAATTAAATTACAATGGTAAAGCAAATAACGAAGCGTGTAGAAATCAAAAGGTCCACACAACCAAATATGAATCGGACTAGAAATATCCACAGCACAGGAGACTTCAAGTCCGAGACATTTTGTTGTTGCTGTAAATGCACTACAGATCCGCCGAAGTGCTCTGATGCGATGTGGCATTGCGGCTGTGTGTGTCCGGGGCGGAGTGGGGGGGGAAGGCTGCATTTGGGGCCAGCGAATGTCGAAATGATGGGCGGTAACATGGCGTAAGGGAGCATCCATCCTGAGCATGAGGCCGAGTGACGATTCCGTGGTGACAGGAGAATATATAGAGAGAGATGTGGCACATTGCGAATGGACCAGTCTTGTAATGATTTCCTTGTGCAGTAAGGGAGTAAAGTGTGGTTTTGTGCAGTACATCGATGTGTAGGTGGCTGGCAGGGTTATTATTGAATAACCGCACTTATACACCAGCTACATGGTTAATGGCGACTCGGTTGAAGAATTGCTGTGTGTGGACACACGTGCTGTTGCATCTTACAGATTAACCACAATAAATGTGTTTGCCCTCGATAGGGAGCACCTGCCCACGTCCTTCATTTCGAGTGTGCAACAGAGAGAAACACGCCGCGACCCTCTTGATGTTCATGGGCGTTTTCCGTGCCGCTTACATCTCGAACTGGCAGCTGGACTCGGAGTAGTCCCACTGGAAGCGCTTCTTTCCATTTGCCTTTTCTCGCCATCGAGTGAGTTTCCCAAATGTCCCCGCGATGCGCGGGTTTGGATGACGCCAGATTTAGATTAGATTTTGTTTTGCATCGCGCGGCAAACGTGGTTAGCGTCCACACCACGGATGCCGCAAATCGATTTCATTTCAAGTGAAAAAGTATAAAGGCGCGCGCATTTGTTTGTTGAATTATATCCCCCAACGCTGTCTCGCGTGCCAACAATGCTGACCGCAAAGAGCATGCTGACGATTAAACATGCCTACGCATGGATGTCGCAGTTGTGAAATTCAATCTGTGATATCGCTGCACTCGCACCCAAGTCCTCCGCACCACATCGCGCTTACGCTTGTTAAGACTATTATCATGCGCTGCCGTTCTGTTGGTAGGTAATGCACACTGTGTGTGCTTGCAAAATAGATGCGCTTCCGCGGCCGTCTGGAACGCACTTCCTTCCAATTTCAGGAATCCGCTGGAGCTATAGCACTTTTACATCTGAATTGAAAACGCATTACTTTAGAACCGATTCTTGTGTTTAGTTTGCCGTCCTTCCCCCGCACCTCCTATTAGCACGGTCGGCTACGTACGGTGCGAAAGAAGTTCAACCATCCAGTAAACCCTCGCTGCGCGCGAGTTTCGCATGTTCGCGAATTACTAAATGCGCACTAATTCCTTATTCGCAGACTGCCAGACTCGAGTACTCGCGAGTGTACGTGGTGTCAGACCACCGACACCGAATGTTACTCGATTTGAGACTGCCTTGCGAAGATTAGGAACGCCACCACGGCTGCCCGCTTACTTCTCGAGCTGGTCGAAGTAATGCCGCTCTGAACTCGCTATTGTGCATTTTTACTTGATGCGTACTGTGAAGGTTCATTTTAAAAAAGAACGCGAATGCAATCAGGGAAAGTGTTGCGGCTAACGCCCGCTCCCCCAGAGTGCTCGAACGATACCAGATGGGCGTCGTTGGTATCAAACAGCGGCATCTCGCGAGGAGTAATCCTCCTGAATTCCTCACCATCACCACCACCACCTCTATCGTCGTCCAATCATCATCAGAGGTCATTACAAAAAACGCATTGTTCTGTATAATGTGTTATTTAGTGCCGTCATTGTTATTATACATTCGTCATTTATTCATTTCCCTCCCCTATGTGTTAACTCGTACCAGGAACGTAACCCTCTTTTCCCCCCATTGGAACGAGGCTTTTATTGCATTCGCGGGCGTTTTCGAGAACGTAAAAACCCTGGCGGATAGAGATGGTTTCCTGTAGTGTCAGCTGACAGGTGAATGCAGTTGGTGGGCAGGGAAGGGAGCAGTGAAGGTGGAGTTAGAAGGGGAGGGAGAGCCAGGGTAGGAGGGAGAGGGAAGGGGAGGGTGTCTATGCAATTCATAATCTTAATACTGAGCAAGTAAGTAGTGCATTCTTAAGGGTTTTTTTTGTTTCACTCAAATGGCCTGACCACACAGCCCCCACCAATGGCAAGCTGCCACTGTTGTTAACCGAATGTAAGAGCACTTACAAATGACTCTTTTGGTGTTCATCTGGTCGGGCCGTGTGCTGAAAACGCTCACAGCGGTACCACAAAGAGAGCTATTTGTGGAAAGAAGAAAAATAATACGGAGTTAAGAGTGCTACGAGGTAAAGCGAAGTGTTCCTTTTTGCGAATAATAACAGCCAGCAACAAATACAAGCCAATTTCACAGGCGATGTCGTTTTTAAATGCCTTCCGGTGAAGTCACAGAAGGTATCATTCAACATCTCCAAAAGAACATGACAAGCCAACTTACAAAACGGCCACTGCTATTGATTTATTTCCTTGAACTTTCACGGTGTGCCATCCTTCCCTGCAGAGAGAATACATCTTTGCTTTTTAGCCTCGTCAAGTTAGAATGTAACGTTTGAATTCAATTCCATTTCCCATTTTAATATTGAGCAATATTATAATATGCTGCCGCTATGTGTTAGCCTACTGCTAGATGAAGACCTCCCCACGACAAAATTATTGTTTGACCATACTTGACTAAACCCATCAGTGCGGATTAACAAAGGGGTTACCCAGGATTGGAACGTATATCACTTGCCACTGATAAAAACTGTGGCTGGGAATTGAACTCAGATCAGCAAGTTCACAGCGCAGTGCATTCACCACGACTCCGCCGCACACCTTGAGCTTCACCGTAATTACGAACGGAATTATAATGATGTAATTCACTTTGCAAATTGTATTAAATGCCTTTCTATTGAAGACGCAGAGGCTATAGTTACCTAGACCACACAAATGGAATTTTCACATTCATTCGATACTTTAGCGGAATGAGCTCCCAAGCAATTGTGCAAAATAACTCTCTTGTATTTAAGGAGAGAAACAATTATCAAATACTGATTTTAAAAAAATATTTGGCTTCCCAGCCCTTTTTCACTCTCATCATCATCGCATTACATAAATGCCCGAATTTTCTTTTTAATGAAACAAAATTGTTATCGCCCAAGGTCAGACATGAGCCAAAATATCACTTAGCTCATTTCCTAATTGAAGCAAGAATCATTGTCCAACCCCAATTGAAAAATTACTACCACACAACAGGCGCTAATGTGCAACAAAAACCGCATTAATAATTAATTGTTGCTTTTGACACCACTGCCCAGAGTGAAAATGCAAAGTTCTGCACGTAGGTAATGAAAAGTCAGCCTAACGCATAAATATATATGTGTACACATACACACACAATATTTACCGTGTATCGTATGCAATTTTCGCCGCAGCTGTGACCAATCTCGAGCCAACCTTTGTGCAATTCATGTTAATGCGACGCACCGCTTGCACGGACTTCTTATTTGACGCAAGTTCAACTGTGGAGGTGACTTCCAGTGGCGCATTATCGACCCCGCTTTGTGCAAGAATTTTGGAGACCAAACCTAGAGCTTGTTATTCAGATGTCTCAGCCTTTTCGCACAGTAACGAGAATCATGCCTGCTTTAACTTTGCTTCCCAAGTCCCAGAGGATGGGTGAGAAATAGTTGCAATTACACGGCTAATCGTTTGACAGATTTCTCAGCGGTGCCCTTTGCACATTGGAAAACAAATCGAAAACAGGCATATATATTATTATATTCCAATGTACAGGTGGTCTCCAATTGACGACGCTCCACGTCTATTTAACGCCACTGTGGATCGATTTACGACGCAGAAACTTGATTTACGACGCGTCTTCCGAAACGACTCCGAACACATTTGAACGGAGTGGGTCTGATTTCCGACGTGACTTCGCGTGGGTCCAACACCAGAGGGCGCTCTATAAGAACCCCTCTACTCATCTTCTTGGTTCTTTCGGTAAAGTCACGTAGAATGGAAATAATAAAATAATAAAATTAAACATAACATAAAACATAATATAAAAACATAAAATAGTGAGAATTATTGTATTATGTTTTATTTTTATTATTTTATTATTTCCATTCTACGTGATTTTACCGAAAAAACCAAGAAGATGAATCCCTGCAGTCACGAAAGCCACGGACTTCCTGCAAACCAGGCGAGGTAGTAAACATCTCACCAGTGCGGTGCCCCTATTCTTTCATGCTGCTCGGACTCCAGGTACCCTGCAGGCACCATCCTCACCCTGCCCCCCCCCACCCACCCATCCCCACCCTCCACCCTTCGCACACAAACACACACAGCATAGCAGAGCGCGTGACTGCTGCCAGGGACGATCGGTGCAATTTGTGCCGCCAAGGCGACAGCGGCAGAACGGAGACCTCTTTGCCGTGTGCGAGCTTCCGCCTTCCGTGGGGGAACGCACAATTTTCATCTCCCATCCGAAGCCACGGTGTCACTGTTCGCCCGAGCGAACTGAACTTTCATTGACGGCGGCGAGGAGGCTGACCCCGCGAGACCCCGACCTTCAAGGGAGAAGACTCACACACAGAGCTCATCTTCGCATGCCAAGCCGTGATGCACTTTTACTCACAGTGTTAGAAAAAATGTGCTCTCTCTCGCTCGCTCGCTCTCTCTTTTTTCATCTGCTGTGAGATGAAGTTTTCACACGTGTACGTGTTCTTGCGCAGTCGTTTTCGTTCATCCACTGCTGGATGAGTGTATCCCCCACCAACCCAACGCATGTTGGTCGTAAGGGTTATTTGACCTCACCACGCTGGTCAGTGCGGGTTGGTGAAAGCAGGGAGGCAAAGACGTGGAAGCATAAGAGTGCAATGCAACACTGGATTGCGCTTGGCTGCCCACCAAGTCACCCCCACGGCTCCGTGGTGAATGCCTAGGCTGGTTGATCACCCATCCGAGCGCTTCACGAAATCGAGGCTAATCGGACAAGATCGTGCACATTCCGAGCGATTAGTGTCATAGTTTTCACATGCTGCATGACGCGTATTTTGAAGTCATTGCCCTTGACGATGGCTGAAGGGGAAAATAATCACGCGCCGTATTCGTACGCGCGTGATTACGAAATAACACGTATGAAAAATGTACACGAAATATTTATATGGAGATGAACACAGCCTCGTGTCACTGCAATTGCAACAACAAAAAAGTGCCGTCAGCATGGGAGGTCGATTGTCATCTTGGCTCGTGCCCTATTTTTATTTTTTGTGATTTTCAGGCAAAATCTGCCAGACTTCATCAACCAACAAGCTGTCCCACACAGGCCCTTCACAGAGGACGCTGCGTTCACTGGGTTAACGATTTTTATGGAAGCAGTCCTCCGCTGTTGGCAGTCATCATCATCATCATCTTCTTCCAACAGTTCCCTGCCATTTCTCTCCAATTCGACCGCCTCTCCCAACTCCATCGGTCCATAGTTTTCTCGACCATCCCCTGACCCTCGGTTGCCTTTCCCGATGGCCGCCACTGACGTTCATGGATTCTTCTGTGGTGCCAATCTTTCTGACATAACCCGACTAGAGCAGTACGCATTCCCCAATTATATTACTGACAATAGGTACGCATCGAATGCATTGTGGCCATTTAATCAATATGTGACTTTGGCCCGAGGTGCAATTGAAGCCACTGTAACTACAGCCAATATCGCTGTGCAGCACATATTACCTGGATGAACACGTGACCACATGACAAAAACATATTTCGCTTCTTTAATAAAAAAAAAAACCCTGCCCTGGCCCTATTGACACTTGTGTTTGCTTTGAAAGGCAGGTTCGGCGTTTCGATCGTCATCGCTGTAAACGATGACGATAGCAGCTCATTTTCAGAGTGAGCAAAATGGCAATTTCACCACCTCCGTCCGCATGAGGCCCCCGTCAACAGCGCTCCATTCTGCTACCGGATACGGCCAACACGAGCGAACGTGTATTTACTAAAACGAAACAAAAAACTACGGGGGAAAATCGTGACTCAAGGTTAACCCAAATACATTGCACTGACACCCAGGGGGTTGTATTTTCGAGCTTGACAAGGTTAATGTAACAGCTTATCAGTGTCGACACAGGAGCCGGTTAACAGAAAGCAATAAAGGATAAAAAGACGATTTGGAACTCATAGCGGACAATCATGCCGCTTTTCACCACAAGGTGCGCCCTTCCAATTGCTTGCGGCAGTGCCCTTCCGCTAGAGGGAGCTCTGCATAACCCCTCTCGAGGAAGTTTTGGCCGGCAAGACGTCTTGCGATGGGCGAGGAAAACTCACACTTTTCCGCACACTAAACGGGACATTCCGATTGAATAATAACTGCGGTGCGTCCATTTATGCTGCTTGGTGGGCCGACGCGGGGTGCGGATTTAAGAGATGTTGCCCATCGTTTACACTGCCACGTAGCGAGATCGAATCGGCAGCCTCCGGAGTGCAATCTCAGTGCGCTCACTATTTGCAACCACAGCAGCATCCATACTCTTTGCATATTCACCTCTTTATAAGTTATTTTTATTTTATAATCTGAGCCAATGCTCCGCTGTGCCTGATTTTACTTTGTGGGATTTTAACGTCCTCAGTGCTAACGTCGTAATAGATACCGCCCTCTGGGGCATTGCCGCTAATGAAAATCATACATTTAATTGGACTTAGCTCTAAGTCCCCAATAAACGACCCATTAAAGTCTACGTATATCCTGAACGAGACATTTGTTTGGCTCGGCATGAAAATGAGATGAATAATAACTACTGAGCATCGAGGGGACTTTGATATAATGCATCCTGAGAATTAATGAAAGGCTCCTTTTATCAAAATAAGTTGAAAGTCCTCTAAAAGATTAAATTAATCGTCATTTTCTTTAGCCAATCGTACTTTTATGCACGAGGAAATCAATTCAAACGGTTTCATTAAATGCATAATACATACGTTTCTCTTTGGGCTCAGTGCCACGGTTTAAAAATCTGCTTTTACGGGAAAGTGCTACAGCGCAACCCCGCTGTAATTTCAGACAAAATTGCCTTCGCATAATGGAAATGGAACTTTCAAAAAATGCTCTGAGCTCTTTTTTTGACGCCAATAGAAGGGGCCGAGAATTCCCCGATCGAAGTAAGCCAGAACGAGTTAAAATAAATCTTACGCCCGCGCGCGCCAGTGGCAGATGTAACAGAATAATAAATAAATAAAGTACATCGACATTTTCACGTTGTCATTGGTGAGGGCCGGCAGATGGAATAGCGTGCTAACCAGTATTGAAAAATTCCAGATTTCTTATCTTACAAAACAGAATATTGGTATTTTCTGCACAATTTCGAGATGAGGTCTGATCTGACCGAGGCTACAGGTAAAAGACAAGGTCCTGGGAGATGCTTGCTCACACCCATTGCTTGCAGGGCAGTTTCCACTCGAGTGAGCTCTACAGTGCCCCTCTAAAAGGTACATTGGCCTACTCTACCAACACTTCACCCCACCACACGTGGCTTGCTGATACGGCCAAATGTGGTGGGCTACCTATTTGAAGCCCTCGAGTAGACAGAAGCTGGGAGAAATTTAAGAAAATCGCTCTATTGTTTCCACTTTAAGATGTTTTCTTGTTCATGTTGTGGTTTTATGTTTGTTGCGGTTGCACTCGATTCAAGAGCCGAATGGCTCACAGGGCTATACCTAATAAATGAACTTGAAACTTGAACTTGAAACTTGAAACACTGCCGCGCCGGGAGATCGAACAAGCCAACTCGCGATTGCAGGACCTTTGTGCTGACCATGACACCAGGGCAGCATCCAAGGCTAGCCTTGGTGAAATACACGTGGAACTGTGGCGGCTATGTGCATTATAAAGCAAAGGAACTTGAGAACTGGGGGGATAGTTTAACGTCTTTATGTCATCATTTTAGGTCCACTGATGTTCAAATAAGCATTATAAATCCCCGTTTAGATTTTTGTTCTTCAGACGAAAAGTATACATGAGCAATTTTTTTTTACAAAGCAACATTTCACCGTCCGACTTTTAATGATATCCGCTTCTGGGTTTTAGTGCATGTTGAGCAGAATGTACTTTGGAAGACAATAATACGTGAAAACTGCTGCCTTTTTAGAATAAAGCTTTTACTATTGCTCAAGGGTGAAATGCATCAACTTTAAGTGATAACTATTTCTGGAAGTGATTTTTTGCACCTGCAGTCACAAACAAATTTCATAAACCTGACATTTACCCCGAAGATATTCATTCGAAGCATTCAAGGCATTAAACGACTATCGCTGTGCCGTCGAGAATAAACAATGTTTTTCAAGTAATATTTTTCCTCTTGATATGCAAATCCCTTTGTCAAGGCGCTCTTCCTCCTCCAACCCAGCTTAAATATACGCTTCCAAGCTTGGTGGTGTTCATTCAGACGCTGTCTTTCCGACAGACCTGTTCTTCACCTGAGGACGACTGCTTGCGTTGTGGCCGAAACGTCGTGAGAATTATTTTATTATGTTTTATTTTTATCATTTTATTATTTCCCTTATACGTGACTTTACCGAAAGAACCAATAAGATGAATCCCTGCAGTCACGAAAGCTTTAAATCGAAATATTTTTCCCCTTTAATTCACTGGTCAGAATCTCACACACACACAGATCAGCAACTCATGCACAATACGCATTAATTAAAAAAGTGTAAATTATAGCAGAGATCCCTCAGTGAGTCTCAAAACTATTTCAAGAGGGTCATGCATGGGGATGTTTGGCCAATCACATGCATGCGTTGTTTGGAGGAAACTCAAGTAGCTGGAGGAAACCCATCCATACAAGGGGGCGGAGGGTGACACTCAAAACTCCACACAGATAGATTCAAGAGTTAAATTGCTGTCCTGCCATCTCCTGGACACCTCGCAGCCCAACGGTTACCCATCCAAGTACTGACCAGGCTCAAAGCCTGCTTAGCTTTTGACGTCACACAAGATTGGACAAATTCGGGGATGATTTGTTCCTGAGCTTGAGTCTAATCAACACGAACTAATAACTAATACGTAAATACAACTGATGTCACTGACCTCATTATGTAGTCACTGATAATCTATGTTTCAACGTTTTTTATACCATTCGAAAAAGGAGAATGTCAATTTCACGAAACCAGTAGGCATTAAGTATTGTCACAGTGGCGATAATTGCTGTTCACATCTACATAATCAGACATTTGTAATACGCTCCACGGCCGTTTCAACAAAACCTGTGGCCTTTGATACGCATTATTGTTAACCACTTCACACTTGATAATTTTTTTTTTACCCTTCTATCTGGCAACAAAACTGAAACCTTTTTTTACAAGGAGTCATGTTTACATAGACCACAATACCTGCAGTCATAATGCAAACAAAAACATAACTCGGATAATGTGCACTGTCCTTGAAGTTGATTGGTCCACACCCGAGACAGCTTTCCTTAGAGCCTATTTTCACATGGGTTGGACCAGATGACGCCAAAAGGACTCCTTGTAAAAAAAAGGTGTCAGTTTTGTTGCCAGATAGAAGGGTAAAAAAACAATTATTATATCTTTTAATGGCAAATGAGATTCCAATGGTGTAAACACTTCACACGTATACGTGCCTATTCACATCGACTACACATGTATGCATACACATGTGTAATGCATGTATGCACACCGTTTCCAGGCCAACACTTATTCTTCCTCACACTGAGTACAACACTCGATGATATGAACGTCTCTACTGGCTACACACAGCCGATCACTCGGTGTGGCCCCATCGCCGTCACTCGGCGACACCGCTGGCTGGTGGCGTGCCGATGGAAACCACGCAGGAGATCTTCCACGTGGCCGGACCACGGAGAGAGATGTCTTCGAGGGGCGACGCAGCCAGGACCCAGGACCCCCCACACGAGCTCGGAGCCCCGGGTCCACTCCCCCCAGACGTGGCTAGGCCCCGCCTCCAGCCACGCCCTCTCGTGGAACCTTCGAGCAGGTTCTTGGAGTATCTCGGCTAGCCCCACCTGTTACCTTTGTCCCAGATGCACGCCCCTTGTCTGATTGGTTGTTGCTTAACCGTGCCCGTAGCCGTGATGCCCCTTCCAGGCCAGCAGGTGTCACCCTGTCACTACACATGTGTCATGGTACATTGGTCAGCGCACAGCGCTATGAACCCAGTGACCTGCGTTTGAATCGCAGTCACAACGAAGATCGGTGACGGGTGGTATTTAAACCGGTACCTGCCCCCCACCAACCAACACTGACCAGAATGGTGAAGTATGGTCGAACAACCCCCATGATGATACAGTGTGAGGAGGCCTTCATCCAGCAGTGGGTTGGAAACGAGTTTGAAAACATAGATATCGAGAATGGCGGTGCAGTGGTCTGTGCACTGTGGTGTGAACCCAGCAAGTTGAGTTCAATCCCCGGTTTGTGATGTCAGTGGCGGGTGATATCTAAACCAATTCTGTGATCCGCCCTTCACCACCCCGAACTGACCAGTGCATGATCAGGCAACCCCAACAACCATCTTGGCATGGGGAAGGCCTCAATCCAGCAGAGGATGGACAGGGGCTGATGTTAATGATCATTCCCATTCATATGTATTAACGTTACATAATCTGAAGAAATATGTTTGCTTAGAAATATTTATTTTGAAAAAATAAATCATTGCGCGTTCAATTTCCCTGCAGAGTTTTCAACATGTGAAGGGTTAATCATCTTTGAGGCCCGATATTTTATTCATGCAAAATATGATTTGGGAATTTGTTTTTGCTGGAAGAAGCTTATATAGTTATTTCATAACTTTTTGCTTTCATGACAACTTGAAGACACATACTCACTCACAGCATATATTTGTTTCGTCAAAATATACAATTCCAATCTTTCATCATCGCAAGTCACAAGATTCACAATTTACGGTCACAATTGCTTTAAAGGCAATTTTTTTTTGTTTACATTTTCTTTTCGAAACAAGTTGTGAATCGTGCTCAGTGTTGCTGTCTCATCCTCAGACCTTAGATATCAACCCTGAGAGCTAAAATGTTGCAATAACCCGGCGCGAAAGAAGTTCAACTTACAGTACTTGAATAAAAAACTATTGTGAAAACTTGTGTGAAACATAAGGCACTTTTTTCCTACATTTTATATTTTATGGAGGAGGGCCATCGCGTGAAATATCACCTGTTATATATATTCCTCTTTTAATGCCGCACGGTGTTATTGATAAATGTGTTAAGGTTTGTTTTTTTTTTCATCTGTGCTTGTGTAGCACTACTAATGCAGCAATATACCAGATACGTTGTTTAAACATTTGCCCTTTCTCCACACCTCCGATTAGGAGGGTTGGCTACGTATCGTGCAAAAGAAGTTCAACATGTGAGTATGGGTCTCCATGGTTCTCTATTATTCTGTAGATATCTGTGGGTTTCTATGGGTCTCTTCCTTCCGATATTAGGAAGCAACTGGAGCTATGCACTATGAAATCATCCCGATTGAAAACGCATTTCTTTAGAACTGCTTTTGTGTGTTTCGTATGGTGTCCTTCCCCTCCGCACCCCCACTAGCACGGTTGGCTACGTACGGTGCGAAGGAAGTTAAAAAGCCATACGTGCATAATCTCAAATTAGGACACAACAATTCATTTCTCTGATTATTCCAATTGTCTCAGCTCAGGGTCGCGATTCACTGCAATGGCTGTTTCATATTTGTTTTGTGCTGCGGTGACGAGGCAGCGCCTCTGGTGGCTGTTGTATACAACTCAAAGGATACGAATCGGAGGGCTGTGATTCTGATATATATGCGCGCGCGAGCGTGAGCGTGATTCCACGTACATTTTGCGAACTTAAGAATCAAAATCATTTGGTGAAATTATGGATGGTTATACCCTTGCTGGCCAATCACACGTCTGTGCAGGCTGCCTTCAAGGGACGCCCGCAGCCCCCTGCGTTCGCTTCATAAACAAGTTTCAAGTTGCATGTATTAGGTATAGTCCTGTGAGCCATTCGGCTCTTGAATCGGGTGCAACCGCAACAAACAAAAAAACAAAAACATGAACAAGAAAACATCTTAAAGTGACTATGTGACTATGTGCAAACAGAAAATCCAAGAAAAGACAGCAAAATATTGCAGAAAAAGCACCGTACACCAACAGCGTTGGTGTGTGAGAATGTCAGAAACCAAATAAATAAGGGGACAGTATTTCTCCTTTACATACATGTCCATCCACATGAAAATTAAAATGATGTTCGCACACCCTCCGTCAGCCACAAAGACTGCTCATTGTGCATATTTTCAGCAGCATCTAGCAGTTCGCCAGCATTGGTTCTGCCGACGAGACGCCGCATATCGACAGGTTTCGGTGCGTGCTTGCGTAGAACCAAATGCTGCTTAAATTGTGCACTCCCAAAAGGCCGTGTGGCTGATGGGATGTGTAAAACGCGGTTTTTGTTTCTTCACGCGAGACGGAGAGATATTTGAAAGGGGCATTTTGTCAGCTTACGTATTCTCTTCACGACTTTGCACTTCTGCAACGTCCCACATGGTAACGCACAAAGCAGCTCCCGTGGGAGGACATCTATAGTTTATTTCTCATAATTTTCGGGACACTCTAAAACAAACTAAACTATTTGTATTCTACCAGGTGAGGTCCACTGAGCTATATAGCTCTTTTTTCAGAACTACCTGGCCACATATGATGGCTCAACAAAGTGGCTTATCACGTGGAAATGTATAGCAGCCAAATACTCGAAACGCATGTTTCTAATGCAGAAGGAAAACCCGGCGGACCCGGAGAAAAATGCACGCGACCATGGGGAGAACACGCAAACTCCAAATATACTGCGGGGTCGGGATCGAACCCACGACCTCCTGTATACCAGCTGAGCTAATTAACATCTCCTAGCCACCGTGGACACATTTTCGTTTTGTTGGACGTATTAATTCAGTTGTGGAGCACGTTTCCACGGACTTCTTAATTTTCACCCTCCCCATGTGCGCATCAAAAAACTCTGGGCCAGTAATCAGGGGAGAAAATTGAGTTTGCAGATTTCGAAGGGGTGGGTCAGTTGTGTCCGCAATCAGTCGTGGTGGTGTTGTTTTTGTTGCAAAAGCAATCTTAGGTGTGCAATAAATACACCTTGACAGATAACATATTTTAATTCAAAATTCAAATCTAAGCAAAACACCATTAAAGTAAAACAACATTCATCTGGTGAATAAAAGTCAAAGAAAGGTACGTAGGTGAATTTCAATTTGAAATAATACTCGTGGTGACAAGAGTCTTGCGTTTTGCAAAGTTTGTATTTGTTGTTTGTGTTAACATGGCAATCAAGAATAAGGCGTCAATGTTGAGTATGACTATACATGTACATATATAGAGACGTTTAAAAACCTGGGAAATTTCTCCAACACAGTTAACGCGCATGGCCACCTGGTCATCTGCACCTTCAAAATAAAACATTTATTTGGGCATTAATATCATATGTTTTTATGTAAAACGTTCTACGATACCGTTATTAATGCGAAGTGCCCTATATAAATGAGAATTAATTGGAGGAAAAAAACCTTACATTTCACTAGTTTTAACGTAACTGGAATGTGAGTGCGTAAAAAGCCACGCATATACCCACAAAGCAAGGCACATAAAAACAATCACCACTGCTGTCAATATTATCACTGCTGCCACAGCAGATGGCATGCATGTGGCTGGCTCACAAGTCAACAGCACCTGTTATATCAATCAATAGCAACACTGCTACGCAGTCGTTAATTCAGGGTTTCCTAAACTCCAGTCATTGCGACCCACCACGCTTCAGATTTCAGCATTCACCAATCTGCCCCCCCACCCCATTCTAATTCAAATTAACTCGTTCCACGCTGCACGCGCACGATGATTGTTAAACACTTCCCACGTGACTCGCTCAGCAGTTAACGGTGTCTGCGTCACGTGCAACAAGCGCGCGCGCACACACAGATCTCAATTTTAATTTGAATCGCCTCTATAACAATGGTCAACAAAAAAAAAATTCTGGCCTGGACCTTTGCAGCTGTTTTAGACAAATTTCAGGGTGCTGATTCCAAATCTGATCTCAGATTTGCTCTATCACATCTCATTTTTATGCTATCGGCATACCCCATTTTAATTGGTTTTACCCGAGATTAACTCTGTCACTTATGATTGCAAGTTGTTGCGAGTCAGTGACTGCTTTAGTGTTAAAATATGGTGCTGTATTTTTAGGATAGTGTGTTTATAATATCATTTTATGTAGATATCCACATTTATTTAATATTTTTCTTCCGCAGTTTTTATTGAAAATGCAATATTTGATACCTCAAAAACCTGACGTGATAGACAAAAACTGATGCCAGATTTGGAATCAGCACCCCAAAATTACCTTAACACCGTTGGAATACCTTTAGCCATTAAAAGTGTGTTGACCAGTGTAATCCATCATGCCAAGACAATCGAATCGAACATGTGCTCTCTGGTCCAGAGGTCCAGCGTGCCAAACGATAAAAAAAAACATCGCTGCCTCGACTGACCACATGCGGTGCAATCTGAGAATCCCCCAATAACAAAACAAAAAAGCCCGACTGTAAATGTCTTGACGAGGTCAGATAATGTGGCGGGTAGGATAACCCTTGAGGGGTCATTTTCTCATCTCCAGACCCCACTCCCCGGATGAACCTCGCGGCTGGCGGAGGAGATGGAGCCACGACTTGACAGGGCGAGGTCGGCCGGGTCACCGAGTCGCAATCGAAACGAACGTTTGTTTCCAAACCAAACGAACGTTTGTTTCCGAACCAAACGCAGTCACCCCGGGGGGGTACTCCTGACCCCCGACGCCACAAACGAGATCAGAGAGTGTCGATTCTCCACAGACAAGAGTGATGATTTTTGTGTTTGTTTCCGTTCTTGTAAAGTAAAAAAAAGAAGTGAAGCCCTTTGCAAAAAAAAAAGGAAAGAGCAGAGCGGTCGTGTGATTCTACGGCGTGTTAAGAAGCGATGGATCCTTCTTGCCTGCGCAAAGGAGCTTTCAAGTGGAGTGCAGTGTGCGCAGAACTGACCCCACCCTTTAAACCCGGGGTTCGTCTGCCATGGCCTAGCAAGCTGGGACGGTGACAGCGAGGTCCTCGGGCCGTAGGTTTTACATCAGAGTTTCCTTCTCCTAGGTAGACGGCCTTCCAAGGCTGAAGAGATCCACCTTCCCTGCTATTTCAAACCATAGCTGGTATAGCCCACAGCCGCAGTCCACAGTAACGAAGTGGCGCGCCTTAGTCCCGAACACTTGGCCGTTGGGTCCTAACGAGACCCTTCCGCCCTGGCCGGTGACTCCGTCGTGGGAGTTCATTCGCCCAGTGATGCAGTGTTGACATCACCCCCTCACGTCGTTTAGCCCGCCAGCTGAAGCGGTTTACCGGGGTGTGGCACTAGGAGCCAGACGTCAGAGATTTAGGAGATGGATGAGGACCAGTGTTTCCGTCCACTCAAAAATTGAGTGCAGCTACCAGAAAACAAAGGTACTACCTCTACCCAGAGCTCCCTACACCCCCGGATACTGACTGGGTAAAAGTTGAGAGTGGAAAAATCGTAGCTCCAACGCCAACGCCATTGATAGGGGGAAAAAATGTGGTTTCCAATTAGCAAAATGAGAAGAGAGAGGATTATAGCTCGTATTATATGATACGGAGAAAGCTATTGAATTGATATGTAATCACATTCCTCAGGCCCATATTTCAAACAAATACATGAAAATTACATAAAAACGCGGGCCTTTATATATAACTAATGTACATCGTTGTGGAATGCAATTAGCATTAACAAAGCTATATAAAATGAAGTAATTATTATAGTTTGGAACATGAAGAGTGGGCATAGAAGCATGGAGAGGGGCATGTTTGGACAGATAATGAGAGGCAGGAACAGCAATACACGAGTTATCGAATATCGGTATCCCTCGATTTACGAATGGAATTCGATCATCAAAAGACACGAGTGAAACGAAATTTCGTAAATGGGAACGGCTTAAAGACATACACCTACATCACGCGTTCACAACATAATAGCATCAAAGAACATACCGTTGGAAACGATTGAATGATACATAATAAATACAAACAAAAATGATTATCCTTTTTCAGGAAACTCGCCCAAATGTCTGCATGTTGTAATGACTGCCATGGCGATGTGGAGGACGTTGCCGTTGCATTGTGGGGATAACAGTGACGTAGCCTCCCGGATGATTCTTGTTTGAGGATCCCGTGGGCGCGTGCTGTAGTGAAATTTCGTTTCAAAGTGCATGTTGGATGCTGGATGCAATTACCAGCGAAACGTCGTACTCAAATTCTAAATGTTGTGGTTTCACGCTTCAACACACCGGTGGGCTAAAGCAGTGAACTATTTGTCTTTTGTCAACGTGACACTTTTTTACTGATTGGCCGTGTCGGGTGGTGGAGGGTTACGACACATTTATAAATAACGCGATCTAAACCCAAAAACGTTGATTATGATTATGCATGTTCTTAATTAAAGTGTCCACGGTCTGTCATGTGCGTTCGTGCGGAATTTCTTAAATCGAGCGTCCGTAAATCGAGGCGTACCTGGGTACAAACGTTAAAGAATATAAAATATTGACCTTCAATAAAACAATCATGGGACTTGATCAGCGCATGTTGCTGAAAGGGATGATGGTTGAGACTACGGAAAAGGCGGTAGCCGGAGGAGGGAGCATGCACAAGAGTTAATTCAATGCGGATATGGAGTGATTCAATCAGCTCGTGTGTTGAAGCTAGATAGATTGTTGCATTGCGACTGCAAAAGACAGTGACGGCTTCCACAAGTGACATAACAAGAATGTAATTGTCCAAACATCCCAATGTAGGACCCTCCTGAAAAGCATGTTAAGGCTGTGACGCTTTCCTGGGTAAATAATAGGAAAGAAAGAAGAGATGGAATCCCACTTCGATGTCAGTGGTATGGAGTAAACTGACCATGTTAGGCCTATTCATTAGACATTTACCTTCACGCCTTGCGCAAATGCTGATTATTGTCAATCAAATTACACTCCAATGCGATTTGTATGGATGTGTGTTCAACTTATTTCCCACCATACGTAGCCAACCGTGCTAATCGGAGGTTATTGTATTGGTCATTGTATTTTATGACTCTTACTTTTGGGACATCCGGTACCGTCCCTCCATGACCTGAACAGGGCCGTGAACCAACGATTCTCCTTGCTTCGTGAGAAATCTACAGATTGATCTGCAAATGATGCAGGGAAAACCAGGAGGGATTGGACGTCGGAGGCGGAAATCTCGTTGAGAATTGGCACGCGCGTAATATCTCGAAGACGCGCGACTTTTGGTGTGTTTTGTTTTACACACGTGTGTACGTCTGCGCAATGCACGTACACCAGTTGGGGAAAAAGTGGACTCGTGGTTCGCCAATGTCGTGTTTTTATTATTACTGCATGGTGGAGGGGGAGGGAGGAGGGTGTGGTACTAATTTACAATTGTGGGGGTTAGCTGTCTCTGCAGGGGGGGTGGGATGGGGTGAGGGGATTAATGGGAGCCGGTGGTAGACGTGGCTTAGGTGACTTATTGTTCCGTGGAATTTCATAGCAGCCAAATACTCGACAGACGTGTTTCTAAATGCGGAGGGAAAAACCGGAGGACCCGGAGAAAAAATCCATGCGACCACGGGGACAACACGCAAACTCCAAATATACAGCAGGCGTCAGGGTCGGGATATAACCTATAATCTGCTGCATACCAGGCGAGGGAGTTAACATCTCACCATCGCCACGACCTTATGAATGAATGGGTTTGGCTTAATTTTTTTTTGCTAAACAATTATTATCCGCTGCGGGCACCGAAGACATGTGGATGCCCAGGCACCTAAAGTGCGGTGTGAAGCTAATCAGGCCAGGACTGCCGTAATTGCAATGGCGAAGCACGTCCCGGTTCGAAGGGAATTAATTCCATGATTGCAATCACCGCCTTTACAGATACCACTGCCACCACCACCTGGGTGCCCATTAGTCAAACCCCTTCCTCCCAACACCATTGCGCATTTGGCCTCTCGCTAAGGACAATGCACACCGCATATTAACCCTGTATCGTGACCTTCTTTTCAAGGGGGAGGGAGGGCATTCAAAACAATCCGGGGGTGCGGAGGAGCGCGACAGTCAATGCTAAACATGTTTTAAACAAATCTTAAACGCTAAACAGAATGAGGAACGATACGATCTCTGCTTTCGTCTCTCATACATTCTGCGCCAGCTCTCTCTCTCTCCCCCTGTGTGTCTGCGTGTGTGCGGAAATTCAAGGTCAACGTGATTTCCTACTCAACTGGGCATTGAAGCCAACGTTCATTTCCTTGTTTTGCAGCGCTGAGCCGATGGTGGAAGTTCTACTTTCCTGCGGCGTGGGGCGAGTTCACGAATAGGACAACCGCTGTCGCCTTCCGCACAAAGTGGCACTCATTTCATCGATCCTGGAGGGACTGTGGCCTGAGTCAATCCCCAACCAGGAGTTGAACTCGCAACCTTTGAAATCTGAGCCGCTTACTGCAACGCTGAGTCACGTGGCCGGGTATATAAGGAAACGCTGCAGAAAAAAACAATACCACACGCGTTAAATATGTCGCCAGCATTTTTTACATGACCATTAAAATGCAGTGGGGGTGGTGGTGGTGGGGGGGGGGGGGGGGTGCACAACCCCCTTTAAATCCCCGCCTGACACGGCGGCGCTGCCGCGAATACATATACAAAGGGCTCTCGCATCTCAAATCATTTTCACATCAGTCCGAGTCAGCACTGTGGGCCACAAATGCATGGGCAGCCCAATGTCGGCGTCGCGAGAGACTAAAGGGCAACTGAAACAAATGATCCGTGAGAATTTCCTGACATATTCCAGGCTAGTTATATGCGCCTGAGCACCATCCCACTCAATGCAAGGGATCGTTTTTTTTTTGTGTATGCGGTACATCACGCCGCTCGACAAACTATCCGTCTCGCCGCCCCGAACCGCGCTTTCTTGCGCGCAAAGAGCTTTGGCATTTTGAAATGAGATGCAATACATCTGCGGTTATAAAGGTCTCTTGAAAAAAAATGCCATCCAGCACCCTCGGCGATTTGAGCAATCGCCACGTGGTTCGGCCTGATACAGAGAGAGATTGATACAGAGAGAGATTGTGACGCCTCGAAGGTGGCTGGGAAGCAGCCAAAAGACACTACGACAATGCCACGATTTAGCATAAGAAAGTTCGGCTAAAAGCAAGCGTAACTTTAAAACTACAAAAGAAATTACGCGCTGAAACTTCCCGCCGTGTAAGTTCGTCGCCCCTATAAAAATAATAATAAAAGCATATCAAAGACGTTATATTAGTATTGTTATTGTCAAAGCAAGAGGCAATATGAATCAAACCATCTGTCAGCCCATCGCAAACCTGCCGCGTCTCAGCACTGTGCTCATCTTCCGTTCATCTTAGTGGTTGGAATGCCCCATTCATGTGGCAGGGGCAAATTATCTTCACAAGACAGACACTGTTGACTTCCCCATGTGGTGTTACTTGTTTTATAGACCCTTGAGAAATGAATTGCTTAGTCAACCTCTCACTGGGTTTGTAACTCAGATTATTCAGATTTCAAGCTGCAGGATAAATATTTTTTTTATTTCATTTGTCCCTTTAATCGCATCACTCTGTCAATCCACTGATAGACAAAGGCCGTCTCGGTCAGAAGAATATTTATTTTTTCAATCCATACCTCCCCATGCAGATCAGTGCGGGATGACAGTGCTCACACAAACCACTGCGCCATCATCAGCACCCCCCCCCCCCCGCCCCCCGCTGCTAAACCAATTGAGTAGGGAGGTGTAAAAACCCACCATGCAATCCCACACTCCTCACGCTACAAACTTTAACAAGCGGCCCTGGCAGCTGTTTCTGAATATTCTGCACACTACATTGGCTCTGTCCCGCGCAGTTAATAGGCCATAATTAAAACGCTGCTATTCACTTTCACTCGGACGAGTCTTCTGCGAATCATGTTGACGGTGGCGCCCCAGAACTTGGAGCGTAGAGAGGCGATTGCATTGGCGCGCCAACAACTTCCTATCTCTCTTCGTCTTTGGCAGGCCCTCGTTGATCAAGGATGGCTTCCTTCCACAGTGGTTCTGAGATGACGGGAAGAGCCCGATGCGAGATCCACTCACTCTGCCGCCCGTAGGGTAGAGTTGCTGGACGGGATGGGCGTGTGTGTGGGTGGTTGTGTGTGTGGGTGGGCATGTGTGTGGGTGGTTGTGTGTGTGGGTGGTTGTTTGTGTGTGTGGGTGGTTGTTTGTGTGTGTGGGTGGTTGTTTGTGTGTGTGGGTGGTTGTTTGTGTGTGTGGTTGTTTGTGTGAGTGGTTGTTTGTGTGGGTGGTTGTTTGTGTGGGTGGGCATGTGTGTGGGTGGTTGTGTGTGTGGGTGGTTGTGTGTGTGTGGGTGGTTGTTTGTGTGTGTGGGTGGTTGTGTGTGTGTGTGTGGGTGGTTGTGTGTGTGGGTGGTTGTGTGTGTGGGTGGTTGTGTGTGTGAGTGGTTGTTTGCGTGGGTGGTTGTGTGTGTGTGGGTGGTTGTTTGTGTGTGTGGGTGGTTGTGTGTGTGTGTGTGGGTGGTTGTGTGTGTGGGTGGTTGTGTGTGTGGGTGGTTGTGTGTGTGAGTGGTTGTTTGCGTGGGTGGTTGTGTGTGTGGGTGGTTGTGTGTGTGAGTGGTTGTTTGCGTGGGTGGTTGTGTGTGTGTGGGTGGTTGTTTGTGTGTGTGGGTGGTTGTGTGTGTGGGTGGTTGTGTGTGTGAGTGGTTGTTTGCGTGGGTGGTTGTGTGTGTGGGTGGTTGTGTGTGTGAGTGGTTGTTTGCGTGGGTGGTTGTGTGTGTGTGGGTGGTTGTTTGTGTGTGTGGGTGGTTGTGTGTGTGGGTGGTTGTGTGTGTGAGTGGTTGTTTGCGTGGGTGGTTGTGTGTGTGTGGGTGGTTGTTTGTGTGTGTGGGTGGTTGTGTGTGTGGGTGGTTGTGTGTGTGAGTGGTTGTTTGCGTGGGTGGTTGTGTGTGTGTGGGTGGTTGTTTGTGTGTGTGGGTGGTTGTGTGTGTGTGGGTGGTTGTTTGTGTGTGTGGGTGGTTGTGTGTGTGTGGGTGGTTGTTTGTGTGTGTGGGTGGTTGTGTGTGTGGGTGGTTGTGTGTGTGAGTGGTTGTTTGCGTGGGGTGGTTGTGTGTGTGAGTGGTTGTTTGCGTGGGTGGTTGTGTGTGTGTGGGTGGTTGTTTGTGTGTGTGGGTGGTTGTGTGTGTGAGTGGTTGTTTGCGTGGGTGGGTGGGCGTGTGTGTGGATGGTTGTGTGTGTGGGTGGTTGTGTGTGTGAGTGGTTGTTTGCGTGGGTGGTTGTGTGTGTGTGGGTGGTTGTTTGTGTGTGTGGGTGGTTGTGTGTGTGAGTGGTTGTTTGCGTGGGTGGGTGGGCGTGTGTGTGGGTGGTTGTGTATGTGGGTGGTTGTTTGCGTGGGTGGGTGGTCGTGTGTGTGGGTGGTCGTTTGCGTGGGTGGGTGGTCGTGTGTGTGGGTGGTCGTTTGTGTGTGTGGGTGGTTGTGTGTGTGGGTGGTTGTTTGCGTGGGTGGGTGGATTGAGATGCAGCGCACTCCTTTCGCTCAGCCCGCTTGGTTTCATTACGCGCTTGCCGGCGAGACTCAAGATGCACGATGCCAACCCCGGCTGTTTCTAGTTCAGTTTGTGCCGTCTGCAGCTAGGCACTCTCACGAGTTGATGTCGATGTCACATCTTTTTTAATGATACTTTAAGAACGTCCTTGAACCTCTTCTACCGTCCTCCCTGCGCATCTCTCACCACGGTGGAGTTCAAAGTAAAGGACTTGCTTTGGCAGCCTGGTATCTGGCTTGGGGACGACATGACCCACTCAGCGGAGGTGGTTTTGTGAGTGAGCAGTGCCTCAATGCCGGGGAGGTTGGCCTGAGAGATGACAATGATTGTGGTTCGCCCGTCCTGACAGCTTTGCCGTGCTTGCTGTAAGAACAGCCCCGCACAGAAGCTACGTGCAGAAACCTTCAACAAACAGCTGCGCGCTCTGCGTTCTTCTTGAATATAAAAAAAAGGTGTTGCCGTTTGATGACTTCG
The DNA here is from genome assembly GCF_015708825.2 of Lethenteron reissneri. Taxonomy (NCBI): domain Eukaryota; kingdom Metazoa; phylum Chordata; class Hyperoartia; order Petromyzontiformes; family Petromyzontidae; genus Lethenteron; species Lethenteron reissneri. Next base: position 2,808,247 of record NC_083812.1, read on the forward strand.
CTTACGCCACTGCTGGCAGAAGAGCTTCCATTGGAGATTCCATTGGAGAGAGGTCTCGAGGGCATTTGGTCTCATCTTCCACACTGACCAGACTTCTTGGCAGAGGTCGGCGTACCCACACTTTACCCCACCGCATTGTGTAACCCGCCGATGTGACGAGTCAAGCGCGCAAAGCGGTACAGCCACGGCAGCGCCCTTCGTTTCTGGGCATGCGTGTCATGTTGCCTGTTAGATATTTCTATATGTGCGGTAATCCTATAACTGTGTGTGTTTTTTCCCAATCCAGTTATTTGCAATGCAAAAAAATACTGTAAAAATAACAATAATAAGGTAATTCATAACATATCCACCAGTTACCGTGGTGGTTATCAAGGAGGCTTGTGAGAGCAAATTGTCAGAACACCAGACTTTGCTGCGGTGATATTCACCCAATTTCCGCACTCTTAATAACAACAACAGCATTCTTTTTCACCGAGTTGTCACGGGAAAGAGGAGGCGGAGAACAACGTCCAGCGTCAATACCCCGCCTGTGCCACCACCACCACGACCACCACCACCACCACGGCCCCTCACGATACTCAGCGTTGCTGGTGGGTTGTGAGCCCCGTGAATTAGGGAGCGGTGGCAGAGCGATTAGCGCACTACGCTACGAACCCGGCGACCGAGTTCGACTCTCGCTCACGGCCAACACCCAGTGACGATTATCTGAATCGGTGCTGGGCCTCCCCTAGGTCGACTCAGCCTCAAATACGTACCTGGTGCGGTGCGCAAACATCGCCACTGGGGAGACAAAGGCGGCCGGGCGTGGTGCTGGCCACCCACCCCCTCGTGTGCCGTGTCGACCTTCATAGGTGCTGCTACTCGCTAACAGCACTTGCCCCGACAGTCTGTTCAGGCTACATGGGGTATCTTTGTCTCTGCCCCGTGAGTTGAGTTGCGTGACAGCGAATATCGCTCCACTGGGCGGAAGAGGCGACGCAGAGTGGGTGAAGCGTAATTTAGAAATATTTAAAATGTGTTATTTTGAAGAACGAGAAGTGCACATTTAAACGCACAAAATAACTAAAAACGCACAAACAAACAAGCGACGCGCAATGCCAAGGGAAATTGGATGTAAGTGTTTTTCCATTGGCAAATTATCGCTAAGAGAGACGCTGTTAAAATATGGGGGGGGGGGGATTTTAGCACTCATGATAACGGTGTCCTATTACGGTCGACATGCGTACAGCAGCATAGCTTGCGAAAGCGCAATGGAAGATGAAAAGAATTTAAACTATATTAATATGTATATATTCATCGATAGGTATCTGTAAGTATTTTTTCGAAAATAGGGCGCCCTGAAAATCAATGCCGTTGTGATTATAGAGTGGTGACGCAGTGGTTAGCGCCCTGCACCATCAACCTGAAGACCTGACTTGAATTCCCGGCCACGGTCTATCGTGATGGAATGCGATGTACGTATGTATGCTGAACTTCTATCGCACCGTACGTAGCCAACCGTGCTAATCGGAGGTCCGGGATGAAGCAACGTCCATGACCGACACACACAGAGTGGCGTCGTAACTGACATTACCAGCTCAGGGCGTGCGCCAAATCGGTCACGTGCGGCCCCAATGTTTGATTTGTCTCTGCTACTCGTGGCTTTAGCCATGGGGGGTGGGGCTGTGGGCACCCCCTGCCTGCGCCACGCGAGTTACGCGACTGCTGACGCCCCGTGGGGAGAAATTGGACTGTCAGAGGGCTGTAAATTGTTATTTCATGCCTATGACTAAATAATAAATTCCCTTTATTGACTCAATAAAGCCCCACTGAGTGTTACGGCTCTTTTGCAGGAAGGGTCCTGCCCCGGCGTATGTGACTAGTCCCATGAACGTTTGTGCATCAGCTACCTGGGTCGACCCTCGAACTCGACCTGAATCACCGCGACCTGAATCACCGCGACCTTCCATGCAAGAGTCGTGCGCTCTTCATCGTGGTTATGCCAATCATTGTTTGCGACTTGAAATTTCGTCATCGCAATCATCAGCCAGGGTCAGTCCACTGCTGGATGAACGCCTCCCCAAAAGCCGCCGCCACCTCTCACGACCACGAGATTTAAAAGCTCACTCAACTACCAGCACACATACTGCATTCATCACTCCGTCTCCTACGTGGACCTCCGCTCGGACACGTTGCCAATCATTGGCTATGTAATCATATTACATACTTGGTGTGATAGTAAGCACTCTCTGTCTCGTTGCGGGCACTTCTGCATTAAGGAATCTATGTAACGAAAGACACACACACACACAACGCCTAACCCCCCTCCCCCCACCATCCCCACTGCTAGCGAATGAATGAAATTAAAGCGCGGTCGATCGTGCAGGATAAACGACGCGGTTGTGCGCTGATGCTGTGCGCGCACGCTCAGTATTTTGATTCGGGCTGGGGGGGTAGGGGAGTGGAGGGTAGGGGAGTGGGGAGTGGGGGTTGGGGCTGGATAATGGGGGTGAGGTGGCGATCGGGTGCGATGTGCTGGCGGGGTTTGTGGTGGCGGTGGTTGTAGCAGTTGTTGATGGTGGTCAGAGTGTTGCAGATGTAGGCGGTGGGTGTGGGAATACGAAACAAATGCCTGTCCCATTGGCAGTGTCTGTGATGGTGGTCATGGTGGACTCAGCCTCAAATGAGGACCATGTGAGTTAGTTCATCCTCTTCATCCCCTATGTCGGGACGCGAGGCCTGCAATGAGTTTCCCTCTCCACTTCTTCCTGTCCTTGGCAACATGTTGAGCCTCGCCTCCAGGAGACGTTGATCTCTGCCACCAGCTCCTCCTTCACGGTCTCGCTCCACGTGGTCTCGGCTCTCCGAGGTTTCCCTTTTGCCCTGTGGTGTCCACGTGAGGGCACATTTTTTAGGGGGCCATCCGGCGCTCGTTCATTCTGAGCTCATCTCCGAGCCATCTGAGTCGCCGTCTCTCGATATCTCTCTCGCGCCGCATTAGGGCAGCCGGCCTTGTTGTACACTTCGGTGTTGTGGATTTCGTTTGGCCAGAAGATGCAGCAGCAGATTATCCTGGGTCATCCTCGCCGTGTCGGTCTTGACAACACGGCAACTTTCTGAGCCGTACAGCAGCGCCGATTTAACGTTGCTGTCATACAACTGGATCTTGGTCTTGATGCTGTACTGCTTAGACCTCAACATGGGGCAGAGTTGGGCAAATGCACACTGAGCTTGATATCTTTGGAGACTCCCGTTGTCTCTGCTGATGAAATGAGTACTTGCTGTGATGTGTAAGCATCGTCATCAGGGAGACAAAGGCGGCTGGGCGTGGTGCTGGCCACCCACCCCCTGGTGCGCCGTGCCGGTTTTCATAGGTGTTCGCTAACAGCACTTGCCCAAACAGTCTGTTACAGGCTACACGGGGGTGGTGGGGTCTTTATATTTGTGCTTGGTGGTGGTGATGATGATGATGGCAGTGCTGGAGATTGTCGTGGTGGTAGTGGTGGTGAGTGTAGTGCTGGAGATTGTCGTGATGGTGGTCGTGGTGGTGGTGGTGGTGGTCGTGGTGGTGGTGGTCGTGGTGGTGGTGGTCGTGGTGGTGGTGATCGCAGTGCTGGAGATTCTGACGATGGCAGTGTTGGTGGTGGCGGCGCCAAACAATGCGATCGCATCGGCCGTCCAACAATGCGTGGGGTGGGGGGGTCCATGTGAATATTCGTTTAGCTCTCGTTCAATCCAGGGGAAGGGGCATGCCTCTGAGTGCTTCCTCTCCCCCTCTCTCCCATCCTGTTACGGCGACGCGGCCAATGCGCCTGCAAGTTTTGGGCACTCGAATGATGCCCTCTCCACCCCCTCCCGCCACCACTCGCTCGCCCTCGCACGTCGGATGAATGTTGCTGTTGTCGTTACTGTGGTCCAGGTCACGTTGATGCATTTTTTTCACCCCCCCCCCCCCCCCACAGACAGATGCGACAATAGGTTCGCTCCATTGTTGTTCGCGACCCCTCAGCGCTGGCAACTTATCCCCCAATGCGGAGTACAATGCTTGACATGGACCCGCAAGCCGATCTAACGCAGGTGATTGTATTGTTGTTGTTGTTGTTGTGTGTGTGGGTGTTGGAGTCTTGTGAAGGTGCGTTCAAACAGCTCTGCTGCGCACAAAATAACCCGTGAGGGAAATCGTTCATTCGGCTATCTTTTATCTGAACGCGCACGCTTCAGTGGAACGAACACAACGCCATCATACCATGTCAGATCAATGCGCGGCGCGGTTTGTAAGCAGTACATGCGAGTGTTGAACGGAAGCTCGTTTTATTCATATTATTTGTTGATTAAAGACACGTGCTCTTTTTTAAAATATCTGGATTGTTTGCTTTTCATTGTACGCGATGATTCAAACCCGTTCTGAAATGGATTACCCCTGAAAACAATGATGTGCCTCCGTTCCAAAAATTCTAAAGTAAATCACGTGTCTTTTTAGCTTCTTGAAATTGGATGTAATCCCATCAACGAACATTTGGAACCATTTTTGAGACAATGTAACAATGTGTGCATCTAAACCGTAGCCACTGCACTGGGGATGAAGTAGGACTTTGTAAAAAAAAGAAAATAGACGCACTCGAGCACCCAATTTAAAATGACACCACAGGCTTCGATGGATGAAGTCAAACTTTGCTCGGACTGCATGAGATCTTGTCTTGGTTCGTGCGCGTTCAGACTGCAGGCAAATGCTGGCAAGTGTCCATTCGGCGTGGCTACGCAGTCCTCGTGTTGACATTTGTTTTCGGTCATGTTATTTTATAACGCTGACATGAATTGGTGCATTTGCAGGACCAGGAGAGATGGCGATGGCATTTGGGGAGGATTTCATCCAGCAGTGGATTGATTGGCTGATGATGGTGATTGATGATGAACCCTGGCCATGCTGTATGGCCTGTTGCACCCACGTTCACAGGCATGAGTCAATTGTTTGGAGACAATGATGTCTACTCTTTGTTTTTTTCGGTAAAGTCACGTAGGTAAAAATTAAAATTAATAAAAGTAAAAGAAATAAAAAATCACGACGTTTCGAAGGCAACAAACGTCGTGATTTTTATTTTATTTTACTTTTATTAATTTAAATTTTTTACCTACGTGACTTTACCGAAAAAACCTAAGAATATGAATCCTTGCAGTCACGAAAGCTTCAAATCTATAATGGAGACAATGATGTCTACTCTTTGGTTTTTTCGGTTAAAGTCACGTCGGTAAAAAATTAAAATAAATGAAATCACGACGTTTCGGGCGCAACACAAGCGTCCTTATTCAGGTGGGGACAACTTAGCGAAAGCGCAACCGCTTAGCGTGATTTTACCGATAACCAACGAGTATGAATCTTTGCAGTCACGAAAACTTCAAATCTAGAAACAATGATGTCTGTTTCGTATTTTGTTTTTCACACAGTTCAGTGCAATTAGGAAGGGTTTCATATGTAGAGTACATCTTCAGTTACTTCATTAAGAATCGATCATCAACCGTATCAGAACTTCAACGGGCCGATGCGCACATATACTTCCTTAATAGAAAAGTTAGGTGCGATTGTGTTAGCAAAACGACGCGAGCTCTCTCTCTGCCGAAGCCCTCTCATCGTGGCTATCAGGCCGAGACATTGGCATTTAGCTCCTGAACGTATTGCCATGCGCAAGAATAGAATTAAGAATCGATAAGACGCGGCTGGAGTGAGTGATGGTGTGGCACATGGAGCCGATCGCACTGTTTCAGTGTGGCTCATCGACAGTGTGGCTCATAAGACCCGGCTGGAGTGAGTCATCGTGTGGCACATGGAGCGTATCGCACAGTTTCAATGTGGCTCATCATCAGTGTGGCTCATAAGACCCGGCTGGAGTGAGTCATCGTGTGGCCCATGGAGCGGATCGCACAGTTTCAGTGTGGCTCATCATCAGTGTGGCTCATAAGACCCGGCTGGAGTGAGTCATCGTGTGGCACATGGAGCGGATCGCACTGTTTCAGTGTGGCTCATCGACAGTGTGGCTCATAAGACCCGGCTGGAGTGAGTCATCTTTTGGCACATGGAGCGTATCGCACAGTTTCAGTGTGGCTCATCATCAGCGTGGCTCATAAGACCCGGCTGGAGTGAGTCATCGTGTGGCACATGGAGCGGACGCACAGTTTCAGTGTGGCTCATCATCAGTGTGGCTCATAAGACCCGGCTGGAGTGAGTGATGGTGTGGCACATGGAGCGGATCGCGCAGTTTCAGTGTGGCTCATCATCAGTGTGGCTCATAAGACCCGGCTGGAGTGAGTCATCGTGTGGCACATGGAGCCGATCGCACTGTTTCAGTGTGGCTCATCATCAGTGTGGCTCATAAGACCCGGCTGGAGTAAGTCATCGTGTGGCACATGGAGCGGCCCGCACTGTTTCCCGCAATACGTGTTTCACAATAGGATATACAAAATAATTGCACTGCTGTGTAAGCAATTTGACATAATATGACGGTATGGGTTTCCCACAACTTTGCAATGGTATTGAGGATTTGTATTGCTACATTGTGTTAGTTCATGACTGTATTTAAAATGTCTTCAATAGCAGTTCACTCAAAACAGGTCCGTGGTAAGTCTTATAATGAGTGCAGCTTTGGAATCTATTACCCAGATATAACACCACACAGATAACACACAGATAACACACGTGCTGTCAGCCAGACGTGACACCATATAACCATGATGCGGTGAATTACTCCGCAGAATGTGTTTTAAAGTACAAATTAAATAGCTACTATCAATGTATTTACAGCATTGGCGATTGAGTTGCCATTTCTTTTTAACTACGTGTTTAGTCAGGAAAGAACATAGTGAGAACGAGAACGTAACCATCATAAAACATGTTGTGGAAAAAGGGACTAAATATCGTGGTTATCGTACAATGTATCGTAGTATCGCCATATCGTTGCGAACAAAAATGTGCTCTCCAAACAACCCAAAGACCCCGGGTTCGTAACGTTCCAAGACGGAGCGGCTCGTAAGGAGGAGGCATGGCCTCAATCTTCCTCCTTGCCTCCCTTCACGCTTGGGCAACTTTCATTAGTCGCAATGCATATCAAATAATTGCAAAGACACAAAACAAAATATCCATTATTAGCACTGCAAATCAAAGCAAGATTAGACTTAATTTATTCTAATATGCAATCCCATTTAGCGGCCTTTGTTCTTTTAAAATAGGCGACGGAGTGACTGAAATTCAAGTTTAGGGGAAAACAAAGGCAAAGAGAGAGAGAGAAGGGGCCCGCATCTGCTCGTGCCACGCTCCGCCGTTGTTTTATAAACTGCGGGGACAGCCGCTCATCAGACAAACCCTGTGGCGCTCCGCACAGGTGAATGATATCTGATGGAGCGAGGGGCGTGTGGGTTATGGTCTCGTGCGACTGACTACCTCGAAGCGCCGAGGCCTGTTTGTCTAGCAGATCTGTCTGAGAGAGAGAGAGAAAATATATAAAAGCTACTCGGCTGTAACGTTTCTCAGAGTCCACATTTGCATGACATTGGCGGATTGTATTATTTTATTTCAGTGCGGAGAGAGAGAGAGAGAGAAAAAAACGTCACTCAAACTGAACTCGCGTGAGAAAGAAAACGTTTAAATATTCGAAGATAGCGAGTGTCGTGGTGCGCTATGTGTGCGTGTGTTTGTGATTGGATTATCGCCTTGGCAAAACGTTTTTCACCCTTGAACAACGCGATTAGAGATAATCACTGGATTCTCCGCTGAGGTGTAAACATTGTTTCAAGCTGAGACGCAAGCTGCTTTTGTTTTTGTTACACCCTGTGATGCGGTCACAATTAATAATTTAAATCTCGATTTGAAGCTTTCGTGACTGCATGAATCCATACTCTTTGGTTCTTTCGCTAAAGTCACGTAACCTGAATGACGGTCGCTTGTTGTTGCGATCGAAACGTCGTGATCAATTATTTTTTCTACCTACGTGACTTTACCGAAATAAGCAAAGAGTAATCATTTAAAGTCCGTCGTCAATCCGATTTTCGATTAAGGCTTCACTCGCACCAATGCTGGCGATGATAGTTTTTTGCCATAATTCACCATGCTGGTTCAGAGTGGGTAAGGTAATACGGAGCCCAGGAACCGGTTCAAACTATCACTTGACATGGTTAGAAACTGAAATCAGGTCGTCAGCACTCAAACAACCCTCGTTACAAATGATACATTTTTTTTAGACATCATGAAACGAGATAAACATTCAACACATTATTTAATCAATTGATTCGCACATTGCAGCATAACCATAACATACAAGACATTTATTGCATTTTTGTTTTACCCAGAAAAGCCTCGCTGACTCTCAAAGTCTCTCTGTCAGGAGGGGCCCGTTGAGGTTTCGCAGTAGGGGGACGATATTGGCGCTCTGCGTCATCCCAATTAAGTTCTGTTGCGGGCAATTTCGACCAATATCAGTGACAATGCGTGCGTGTGCGTGTTTTTTGTTTGTTCACGATATGGCGTGAGAACCGGAAAGGAAGCTCACGCGAAACAGGGCAGGGGGGGGGGGGGGGACATACAAACTGCAGACAGAAAGTGGTTCGAGTCATGAGTCGAACAGGGGCAATTCCTACTGCGAGGCACAGACTTTCCCACCGCGCCCGCGACTTCTACACTCAATGCGCCGCAGCCGTGCAAATGCCACCGCATTTAAAGATGCCGTGCAAAAACAGCGGCAGTATGTGCACCGTGTGGAAAACGACAAAGTATATACACATATCGACTGCATATATAACTTTTTGTCAGTGAACAGGTAGAGAGGGAGAATATGGAGATATTGATCCTGCATTCGAACAAGGGGGCTTTTGCAGATGGCCAGAGGGAGAGAGTTCCAGACCCCAAGGTGCAGCAGAGGAGAAGGAGTGACCTTCCACGGGGCAAAGGTCGACGTGGAGCTTTGATGGAAAGACTTGTTTTGCTGGAGCAAAGGGACTGTGAAGAGGGCAGTAGAGTGAGATGAGAGAGAGGAGAGAGATGGGCAGGGGCCAGTCCGTGGTGGATTGTGACGACAGTGAAGGTGATCTCGGAGTAGACCCAGGACCTCCATTGGGAGACAATTGATGGATTTTTATCCTCAAAACGGCGCATGGCAATATTACAATAAATTTAACAACTCGATTTTAAAATCCGCTTCAAACCTCCCACGCCACGGTCTGTGTGTGCTCTGTACCGGGCTCGTGTTGAAATACAATTAAAAAAACTATTTAAAAAATCTACTTAAAATAATTGTTATCGTCGATCAAGAAACCGTGGTTGTGGCATCGTCGAACAATTGACATGGGCGAGTGGTGGTCACGTCTCTTTGACTCTCTGAGCTGAGGAAAGTTCGACCATGTCCTGGCCCTTGCACAAAACGTCCCCCCCCCCACCCTACCGCCCGTCTCCTCCCCCGCCAGAAGATAAAAATCCTTATAAAAATACGGATTAATCATAGTCGGCGTAATTGTTCTATAATTACATGCCGCTCTATCAATAATTCCTTTGCTTGTATATACATGATACATTGCTGTGGGTGCATCAATATGGCATAATTGATGGGACCTCACGGGCAACAACTTGCACGATAACTGCCCGCCCCTCCTCCCCCCGTACCAACACTCGTCGCTCTGATTGACCGCTGACCTCTGCAATCGAAGGGGGTCAGGCCCCTGGGCAATGGTGGGGACTGGGAGATGAGGGACTAAGAGATGAGGAACTGGGAGATGAGGGACTGGGAGATGAGGGGCTGGGAGATGAGAGGCTGGGAGATGAGGGGCTGGAAGATGAGGGGCTGGGAGATGAGAGACTGGGAGATGAGAGACTGGGAGATGAGAGGCTGGGAGATGAAAGACTGAGGAGATGAGGGGCTGAGAGATGAGAGACTGGGAGATGAGAAGACTGGGAGATGAGAGACTGGGAGATGAGGGGCTGGGAGATGAGGGGCTGGGAGATGAGAGACTGGGAGATGAGAGACTGGGAGATGAGGGGCTGGGAGATGAGGGGCTGGGAGATCAGAGACTGGGAGATGAGGGGCTGGGAGATGAGAGACTGGGAGATGAGAGACTGGGAGATGAGGGACTGGGAGATGAGGGACTGGGAGATGAGAGACTGGGAGATGAGAGACTGGGAGATGAGAGACTGGGAGATGAGGGACTGGGAGATGAGGGACTGGGAGATGAGAGACTGGGAGATGAGGGGCTGGGAGATGAGGGGCTGGGAGATGAGGGGCTGGGAGATGAGAGACTGGGAGATGAGGGACTGGGAGATGAGGGGCTGGGAGATCAGAGACTGGGAGATGAGGGGCTGGGAGATGAGAGACTGGGAGATGAGGGGCTGGGAGATGAGAGACTGGGAGATGAGGGGCTGGGAGATGAGAGACTGGGAGATGAGAGACTGGGAGATGAGAGACTGGGAGATGAGAGACTGGGAGATGAGAGACTGGGAGATGAGAGACTGGGAGATGAGGGGCTGGGAGATGAGAGACTGGGAGATGAGAGACTGGGAGATGAGGGGCTGGGAGATGAGAGACTGGGAGATGAGGGGCTGGGAGATGAGAGACTGGGAGATGAGAGACTGGGAGATGAGGGGCTGGGAGATGAGGGGCTGGGAGATGAGGGGCTGGGAGATGAGGGGCTGGGAGATGAGAGACTGGGAGATGATGGGCTGGGAGATGAGGGGCTGGGAGATGAGGGGCTGGAAGATGGGGGCATCTTGGCAGGGCAGAGTTGTGGCAGGTCAGGCAGTTGCACAAATTAGGTGGCCTCGCGGTCAAAATGTTAAAAATCATCGTCTGAGTAATACACATGTGGGTGTCATTTTGAAGGTAATCATTGTTATAGAAAATAAGGGATATTTGTGGAAAGAGTAAATGGTTTGACACACGCACATATGAGACTGAATGCAGCTCCATCACCATCTCGGCAGAGGTGACAAAGTCAGTGTGTTTGGGTACGTCTAACAACTGTGGTATTTTACGAGCATTTCTCAATGATCAAGAAAGAGAGGAAACATGATTTCTATAGTTTTCCAATGTGTTGTTTTCAGGCGGTTTCACTCCATCTGGAAGCTTTACTTCCTGAAGAAGCTCCCAGCTCGTGGAGTGAAACGTCGGACATCGTGCAGAACAGCACACGGTGCAACCCTAGAATACATCGGAGAGCTGCACATCAGCACAACCGTAAAAAAATAAAACCAGCGCAGTGATTTCCTTCCCACATCTTCCCGTAAAAGCACTCTGCTTCGCAAAACGATAACCGGCAATGAAAAATGTCTCGGCTGGGTCAAAGTTAAATGACAAAGAAGCAATTTTTTTCATCGCTAACTGAAATGCAATCAGGCCCCTCTGAAAATGACATGGCTTTTAGAGCACGCACACCGATGCGAAATAAGGACGAGTTCTAAGGGAATGGCTTCCTGAAAAGTGGCCACCCAAAAAACGAGCGCAAGGATTGCGATCTCAAGAAAACGCCATTCTATGAAGATATACAACAAATCGCGAATAAATAGTGAGAGTCATAATTCACAGCCATTTGTCAATCCACTGCTGGATTAATGGCCACCTCGCACCGCGTTGCCCATGGGGAGGTGACCACGACCCACCACTGCGGACTTTGCGGGAGAGTGACCGGTTCAGATCCCACTCGCGACTCGTGTTCGTCACGGCCAGGAATACAACTCGGTTCTAGATTTGAAGCTTTCGTGACTGCAAGGATTTGGGTTTTTTTGGGTTTTTCGGTAAAGTCACGTAGGTAAAAAAGAAAATAGAAAAATAATAGAAATAAAATAATAACTCACGACGTTTCGGAGGCAACACAAGTCTCCGGAGACTTATTATTTCTATTATTTTTATTATTTATTTTTTATTTTTTACCTACGTGACTTTACCGAAAAAACCTAAGAGTATGAATCCAACTCAGGTCACCGGTTTCATATGCAGTGCGACCCCTTGCACCACCACTCTGTCCTATTCAAAGACATCTATTTGTTGCTATGTTGTATTTTGTTACGTATCTATCTATATACTGGCACAGCTCACACGCATGAAGCACTGCATTAAAATCCTGCCCATCATCAACACAGATATTGGTCGCTGCCATTCATTTTGGGTCAATGGCATGGGTGCTATGCAATGTAGAATGGATGATGATGATGATGATTATTCCACACAGACTTGTCCCATAGATTTGCTTTCACCATATGAACCTGGCACTGCCGTACCCACTGCAAAGGGCAATCCCATAATGAGGTGGGTGAGTGACTGAGTGTTACATCAGGGAACCCAGCCACCACCGCTGATATCCTGGGTTTAAATCCGGGTGTCAGCCAATCACCAGAGTGGGGAAAAAGAAACATCAGAATAAATCGTGGCTTTTCACTTAGTTTGCATTATTACATTTCGAAAAATCAAAAAAATCACTTTGATTGACATTATCGGCATGTCAATGTTTGCATACTATACGGTTGTCAATACTAACAGCAAGTAACAATATTTATTTAAGCTGTAATGGCTCTAATGGGCTAATTGGCATTACCTATCGTGTAGTGGCTACATGACTAATCTGGCTAATCTGACATCGTAGTTGCCTTCTTAACCACCGAACGGTGACTACTGTCGTTCAAAGCACAAATTCGGCCTAGGTTGGAACACCGTTGTAATGCCTGGGATGGAAAGCCTAATTCCTATCAATCAGTTGGGGCTGATTGATGATCTTGTGCTGACCGGTTCACTCCAGTGACTTTTTACTCTCTCATTCATCTGCTTCCTTGTTACTCTTTGACTCTTACTACTAACACGGCATTTTTTTCTCACGAACTCCAATCGTCGATGCCACCTCCCAGGGAGCTTCGTCTCTTCTGAAATATATTCCGGGGGGGGGGGTGGTGGGCATCAAACCCGGCGACCCTCCCTGGCACAACCTCCTGGCAGTAGGAGGGTGGCGAAGAAATGTTTTCCAGGACATCATCCCCAGAAAGTTATCGTTGAAATAAAAGCCCTGCGCTGTCCAGTGTGAAAGACTTTGCTGTCATATATTCACTGAGTCTCTCCGTGTTCAACAACAATATTTTTTTTAAATAAGAAAATTCTTCCACGTTTTTCTTCCTTACTCAAATTACACAGCTTCGAAACTTCCACCTATCGTTTCGTTTTCCCAAGTTCCTAGTACCCTGGCTCTATTGGAGAATTGCGTTGTGTGTGTGTGTAGGTATCGTTGAATTTATTTCGCGCCGGACGTCATCGGAGGTGCGGAGTTCTTATCTCCCGCGGTATCATTAGTGCTCTGCTGCTTTACACGGCCATGTAATCTCTCAATGGACCTATGGCTCAAAAACAGTGATCAAAAGGTTGCACCCCTAGTATTGATTTTAAAAAGTACCTGTTTAAGGGTCTTCAGAAGCAATTACGTGACATCATCTTATGGGGTCTACTCGCTGACGCCAGGTGGTGCACTGCTTACTGCGAGACTTCGCAACGGAGGTTTCTCCATCTCGCGAAATGTTGCGGATAACACAACTGTAACGTAACTGGACGAGGGGTGAAACAAACAAACATGGCATGTTTTGCACATTAATTTACACCACTAAAACACATCCAATTTACGGGGTTTCTTTATTCTGTTGCCAATGCGATGAATGTAAGCTTAGATTATTCTGGAGTAAGGGCTACATCCGGACGTCACGTGTCACATGAAGGAGAGACAGGCCGCTTCATGCAATCTTCGTCTCCACGTAGAAAGTCAGAGCTTCATTTCAGCTGGAGCTGCCCGAGGCTGAGCTCCAGAAAATATGCCCCGCCCCCCCTCACATGCCAATTCATCGTTTGAGGGTGGGAATGGTGCCCAAGGGTTTTGTGGGGGTTTGAGTTTGGAGGATTGTGGGGTTGGGAATGCGGTGGGTTTTCCCAGAAAATATGCCATGAGAAATTCAGCCCCGTGGCTGGGTCTCTCTCTCTCTCTCTCTAGGGGAGACTGAAGCCCATGTCAGAATGCACCGAGCAAACAGCTCCGAGATCCTACCCTGCAGGCCTCAGCTCCCCCGTGAGGTAGATGAACACGTCAAGGTATAGGAATTTGTGACATCACGAGATGTTCGCCATTATAATCAACAGAAGCAGCCATAAGCTATTCATCACCGGACCAAGGCCTCTCCCCAAGCCATCGCCAGATGCCGTGATATGCAGGTGGTTGTCGCATTACGGCCAGGTTATGTAGCAGGAGACAACCGCTAGACATTTGGATAAGACACAATTCAAAGGATCTTAAAAGCTGTTCTATGACATCGCTTTTCCAAGAGACCATTCTCGATCATTGGGTGACGCTGCGCCGATGATTGTTCGATTAACACACTGTGCAAACGTGATCTTATTACCCAATATCAACCATTATTACTCTCTTTTTTCATCGAACGTGCTCAAGAAATATACAAAAAAATGTTTTGATAGTTGTGCTCCGTGTGTTCTATTCAGAGACATTCTCAGCTGCAGTACAAGAAAAGAAAGAGCAAGAAAGGAAGTAAATCAACCACAATCTCTGCACGACCATGATGGGGTTGTGGGAGGCGGGGGGGGGGGGTGCTACTAAAAGCAGAGAAAACCTCTCTGAATGTGCCGAGAGGTAGACCCCCCCACGCTGTGTCTCATTGTACAGCCCTCCCTACCCCACGCTGTGTCGCGAAGCATGACTGTCGGTGGGGGGGGGAGCGATGATGAAAGTGCGGTCGGCATTGTTAACGACACCGCCAGCACAATTTACAAACGGCTCCAGCCAAATTTCAACGCAAGAAAGTGGGACGCCTGTTGTCATCACGAGTCCCTTCGACCTGGCCTCGTGTTGCCCGGGTCCACGATGCAATTTAGCCATTGTCGCGGGATAAGGGAGAGGGCTCGGCACACTGCAATTATTCGCTCGCTCGTGCGTGCCGCTGCTGCCGGAGAAGGCAGCATCGGGGTAGAGAGAGCGAGAGCGATAGAGCGAGCGCGACTCGAGGGATCCCACTTCAAAGGGCGTTCGGCCGACTCCCCTTTCATTCAACGTGGCCAAAAGCAAAATGAACAATTTAAAGATCAAAATATCAAACGAAGAGTATTGCTGTATATATATAAGCTGTGGATAGATCGGGCAATTATTGTAGGTGGATTAGGATCAAATCGATCAGATAAAAAGGCGAACAAGAGTAGTTTTTTTATGGGATGCAGTTGCTTAATAGTTTTTGTCTCGAGGATAATGCTGTAACATAATGTTTTTATCTTCTATCTACAATCGACTTTTAATATTATTATTATTTACAGACTATGTGGAGGCTCAATGTGTATGGAAGAGCCTTGCATGTTTTAATGGTCGCTGTAACGTGTTGATGCACGACCTTGCAATTTGGTACTTGACCGCATATTGTTTCGTTCATAATTGTGCTTTTGGATTATTTCGTTCATCATTGTGTTTTTGCTGAAAATAACCAGGGTTTCTATTGCGTAACCAGGTCCTCATCGAAAATGAGGATTTATCGCCCAGTGGGTTTTACCTGTCACGCAATAAAACAAAAAAACTGAAGCTAAACAAATCCCAATTGTGCCACTGTTGTCATTTCAAGAGAAGAGGAATCCAATGAAGACCATCAGAGAGCGCTGCCTGTGCACCATCATTACATTCACCCGACTGTCAATTGTTACGGTCACAATGTGTTGCTTTAGATGCTGTCCAGTAATATAAAAATCATTGTACTTCATAACGTACGTGGTGCTTGAATGTTATGCTTTGTGTTGTGTTTGTCTATTTAATGTCTATGGAGTTTCATGATCGTTTTGGACCCAGCCACTTGTTGTCGTTCGATTTTATTTCTTTATATTTTAGCAGTGCTCAGGTTTATGAACCATCGTAAACGATATGTTCAGTGTGCTTTAAGTTAAAATGTTACGGTAAATGTTCTATTAACATGCCTTGTACCGCCAGCCACACATCTACGGATATCAGTTTGAGAGGTCGTGCAATTGCCTCCCAGCTGCCTCAGGAGAGGAATGTATTGACTTATTTACTGATACAACACTCAGCATGCACTCTTGTGGAGGATTGTACACAGACAAGTCAGTAAGCAAGCTGATAGCCGTCTGCCTTACTCCATAAAACATAAATATGTTTTTAGCCTTCCAAACCATTGCTTTCCGGTAGCGTCTGTGTCAGCCGATCAAATTATTGATCTAACACGAGTCCCGAAAGCTAATACGCTGATTGACTAAATGTGCAGTCATTTTATTTTTATATAGAGCAAAGAATATCTTCTGCAGATGTATGTATTGCTGTTGTGCTGCTGGTGTGTAGATGCACCACGTGTTGCTCGACACGATGTCCCACATCCCACTTCTCTCGGAACCGAACTGAGCAGTTCGTTTGCTCCTCATTCATTCAATAATGTATTGACTGATTAATCGATTGGCAAGAAACACATGCAATGTGTCAGCATTGCGTAACCCATATGGCCGACTGGATGAGTGTGAATTAAGCTAGACTGGCAGATGTAATGACGGTGGTGGTAGCAATGGCTGGCGATGGTGGTGGGATGACGGGTTTGGGGATGATGGGCTGGGAGAATGATGGGCTGGGAAGATGATGGGTATGGGGAGGATCATGGGCTGACAGGACCATGGGCTGGGAGAATGATGGCCTGATATGATCATGTGCTGGAGGGATGATGGGGAGGACAAGACCAGATGTGAGAAAGCAGAGGCATGAATAATGTGCCTCGACATATCCGGGTGGTTTTGTGTCGCTGATAATCACGTGCAACAAGTCATGGCAGCAACCGTTGAGGAGTATTATATTGCTTTTTATTTATGCTTCACAATCTTACACCTCACTAACAGGAAATGTGCCTGTGTTGATAAGGCATATAGCTTCACGGCCCCGGTAGCCTTAATAAATGCGCTTTAGCATGTCTAAATATCACAAGACGCGATTGATGTATAAGTACATGTGTACGTACGTGTCTTTGTGTGTGTCTGTGTGGGGAGCAGAGGTGCAACGGTTAGCGCGCTGTGCTACAAACCGGGTGTCTCGAGGTGAATTCCCGCTCAGGCCAACACTCAGTGACAATTTTCGAAAACCAGTCATGGGCCTCCCTAAGGTCGCCTCAGACTAAAATGAGTACCTAGTGCGGTGTGTAACCATCGTTGGGCGTGGTGTTGGCCACCCACCCCTCGTGTGCCGTGCCGGCCTTCATAGGTGCTACTCGCCAACAGCACTTGCCCCAATAGTCTGCTTATGTCATACGGGAACCTTTGTCTTTGTCAGTGTGGGGAGGAGGTGGTGCTGAACTTGCACACTGCACTACAACGTGGGCTCGATTCCCAAGTCACAAATAACATTAGTGACACGTGATGTCTGAATCTACCCGGGGCCTTCCCTTCCCTAGGCTGGCTCAGCCTTAAATAGGAATCTGTGAGCAGAGAGTTATACTTGATCTGTGAACATCAGAACTGGGAATACAGAGACGACCAGGCGTGGTGTTGACCCCAAAGCTCTTGGGGGTGGCCTTACTGACAGTACTCACTTTGCAGCATCTGCTGGAGCAGCCTCTAAGGCTAAACGTAAGATCTTTATTTGCATGTAGAAACTGTGCCACCTTCAATGTGAATTGTGAATTGTATGAATCGTACTGCATTTCTGATAAGAAAACACCCCAAAAATGTGTGTGTTTTTTTTTATTTACTATTAATATTTATGCCGACTGCAATTCTATCGATCTACAGGACCTTTGAAAAAGGGCCCAAATTATTTAGGAAATGCCTGTCAATCAGCACACGCCCTCTGGCTTCACCCGGGTCTGGGATGAGATAAATGGGTGGAGGATCAATGCGAGCTCTCTGTTTATCGACCCAGCGAAGGCAGAATTAACGCGTGGGACTCAGATGGGCGGAGTTTGCGGTGGTGGGGGAGGGGGGGGCTGCCCCCCCCAAAAAAAAACTGGGTACCTTTATTAATTTATTTTCAGTAGTTTACAATGAAGATGACAAAAAAACGTAAAATGCACCCGCGAATTCCTAATGTGAGGGACAAAGCCAACTCCTGCCCCCCCTCCCTCCATTCAAATATTGAAGTCAAACTCCGCATTGGAGGACCAGGTGCAAATGACGGTGGGAATGCGTGATCTTTGGAAGACCCTATTCGTCCACCAATTGGATGTTGTTCACAATAACAACAACGTATTTTATTTCGCGTTGAATTTCGTGATTTTTTTGGCCGTGATGGAATGCATTTCGTTATTAGCTGATGTTAGAGGATTGTAGAATTTTCTATATCACTGGATCGGGACTGTTACAAGGAGAAGATTAGAACTGCCGATGGTTATTTGTAAGGAAAATACTTGAACATTTATACGGTGCCGTTTATTCGTTTATCTTTGAAAAGCTGAGTCTCAAGATTGTTTTCAGGAGGGCCCTTGCCATTCAATATTTGGCAATTTTAATTCACGAGTGTTGTGTTTAAAAATGAGAGTTGCCAGATAAATCTCACTTGGCACACTACAAAGAGATGACATTAAAAAACACCGTACAGATGTGTCGATGAACCCACTTGCTGTACGGCCACATTCTTGCCACCCGAAAATCATTGGGTTTGGGAGTTTTACAAACACGCATGATCTCCCCGAATTAATTGTGTCAATTTATTCTTAGGCTTATTTGGAATTCCCAGCGTGAAGCGCGGATAGTGTAACGTGATATGGTGAGAAAATTTAAAACGTTTCTTGATTGAAACTATCACAGGAACAGCTCCACAACTGTGTTCATGCCGGTACTTACACTGTGTGTCTGCCCTTTGATACGCAGGACAATACAACTTGTATTCGTGTAGCGTGTGAATGCACCTTCACCTAAAGATGGTGAACAGCAGACATGCACATCAAGGGAACCACATTTTGGGGAGATATAAACACCTGGTAAACGTTTGATTACGTCGATGAGTCACGGGCAGAAGATAAGGATGCATTAGATGTATCAGAGGCTTCGCTTATGCGTCGCGACCCAAAACAAAACTTGAGATACTGTATAACAAAAACGATTATCAAAGATTACGGATGTGTTGGCAGCGCTTTGCAAACACTTCATAAAATGTAATATATATACAGAATGTGTCATACACACTACCTTATGACAGTTATACTACCACGTCGGCTGATGTTTTGGACATGGCACTTAGTGCACAGAAAGTGTAGAGAATGAATGAGTGGGGTGTCGGTGGAGATTGCACCTCACATTGTTGGGAGCCTGAGACAAACCTGGGCTTTCTTTCTTCTTAAAAGAAGCTGACAAGTGAGCATCTGTGAATTGGCACGAGTCGTATTATTTTCATAGACAGATACGAACATTACCTACTACTGCACATTCCATGTTCACTTCTAGCGATGTATCCTGTCCATGTGCACCTCCAACGATCAACATGATGTCTAGAATTTCGATTTAAAGCTTTCGTGACTGCAGGGATTCATCTTCTTGGTTCTTTCGGTAAAGTCACAACATAAATAATGTTTTATTTTTATTATTTTATTATTTCTCTTCTACGTGACTTTACCGAAAGAACCAAAAAGATGATGTCTCGAAGTTGCGTTTGCACCCTGAATCCCACGTGTTCCTGTTTCCCTCTCTCCCCCCATGTATTTTCAAGTGCTGTACGCATCGCTCCTTGCTTCTTTGCGAATGTCGTCACTTTCGTTATACGTATTTCCTTCATCGGTGTCCATTGTTCTGAACCCATACGTCACCGCGGGTGATACATACGCTTTAGCAACATCGATGTGCAGCTTTACGTTACTGTTCGTGATCAAATTCAACGGAAGGAATTATAGTCGGTGGTCGAGACTAATGACAGAGTGGCAGGCAAAGGAGGGAACACACTCAAGAGGATGTCTACCACTAAGAGTCGAACTGAGACAAAAAGAAAACTCGGCTCAGGCATTGTAACCCCACCGGCTCCAAATTGCCGTGTGATCTCGTTGGCTAATTTGGGCTGCGTCCAAAAAAAACACAAATGGGCCGGTGACGAATAATCGTTGGAGCTGCCGAATATGGAAGACTCACTGGCAACGGAGAGCGTACCATATTTTAATAAAAAAAAATTATTTTTTGTTTACTCTGATCACATTTGCAATTTCCTCACACAGACTGCCCCCCCCCCCCCCCCGGACCTCAGAATTGAGCGGCCTCTGCCCCAGTTGGGGCCTATCTACCACGCAGACGGAGGAGCGCGATCCGTTTGTTGTGTAGACTATATATTTATGGATCTTTGCATCGCACAGTCACGAACATGGCAATGTTTTCTTTCTTTAACCCAGCAGTGGATAGTGCGTAGCTAATGGTGATAATGACACACGACTACAACGATTTCACCACGTAAGAACTTAACATCGATTATTTGGAGTATCTTGAGAATTAGGTCACGTATCTCTCTACAAGTAAATACAAGAAAGAAAAATAAGCTCGTGTAACATGAATGTGGCGGTAATGTGCAAGCACAGGACATTGGTACTTTGTGAGGAAATGGAGATGTGCGTGCTGATATCAAGACATGTAAATTGCAGCGATGACAGTGATCATGTGCATATTTTATCAGAGCATGCTTCTTTGCATGTTCACCACAAGTATACGTGTGGGTAATGCAGACTTTATTACTTGCACAAAGGTATCTCTTTGGTGTTTTGAAAATCTTGACACCAGTTGTGTTGCCAGAAAGGGTAAAAACTATTAATTTTCATACTGGTAAAAAGAGCCATTGATATAGCGGCTCACCCCGAGCTATAAATGCTCTGACACGTGTGTAGTGACTGTTATTGTCACTGTGTGGTGCCGGGCTAACGAAGCCACGGCGGATAATGTGTTGGCATTACGTGTAGCCCGCTCACTGGGCTTAGTACCGCCAGCCCTAGCGGGGCTTGGGTGAGCGCTGGTTAGCACAGAGTCACCACGTACGGTGTGCGGTGCGGACTCCCGGTGAGGGAGCGAGAGGGAGCGTCAGCCAGCCAGGGTTACATACTCTTAGGTTTTTTCAGTAAGGTCACGTAGGAAAAATAAATAATAAAATAATACATTTATATAACTTATAATAGAAATAAAATAATTAATTACGACGCTTCGGAGGCAACACAAGTCTCCGTCATCAGGTGGGACCGTCACAGCTGAATTTACTGTATTAAGTGAGGAAAAAATCCAAGAGACAAGCCCTTTAATACAAGTTAAGGGGGGGAGGGGGGGGTAGTCTGAATGTGGTAGCCAGGGGGATGGCCTGATGGTCCTGGGGAGCGGGGATAAAAGAGAACAATGGTGCACATCGGCTCATGATTGTGGCCGGTGTTAGCTGATAATAAGCACAAAAGTAAGCAATACTGGTAAACGCTGGGAATGTCAACAGCCAGGGTTACCTTGGGGCATGATACGCTGGTTGACCTGTCGACACGTGACCGGATGATATTGGAGGGGGGACCACCGGTGGAGGGAGACCGCTGGGCGGTCACGTGGTCTAAAAGAGCTATCGGGGAGCCTTCGGGAAAGAGCTTGAGAGAGATCTAGAAGGTGGGCGGGGCGAGGGGCGGAGCCAGCCCCAGCCCGGGCCGATATAACGGGGGCCCCTTGAGGGGCTTAGGGTTCTTCGTGTTGCTGGTGAAGAAGATCCACGTAGGGTAAAAGAAGACTCTAGCCACGCGGTCCGGGATCCAGCTCGTGGTCCGGGCCGGGATAGCGAACCCGTGTCTAGTTCTGCCGTAGCGTAGCTAGATGAGCATTCAACACCCAAGTGTAGGTTGTGTTATGTAGTGTGATTTATTGAATACATTGTGTTGCTCCCAAGATAACGTCTGCGACTCAAGTTGGATTCACTACACGTGCATTGCCTTTGTACTGATCGCCTTTTGCCGTTCTCTGGTCTGACGCTGTTGAGACTAGGCCATAAAAAAATTAACCCGTTAAAACAACGTTTTTCACTATAAATCCTTTATATGCGTGGCGGCTAGAGTGCTCTCGTCCTCTGGCTTGAGATGGCTGCCACCTATGGGTCAGATGATTGCATGCCACCATTAAGCAATTGGTAATTAAATAATATTTTTGTCCTAAAAAGTGTAACATTTTGGAAAAAAAATTTCACGAAAATTTATTGTCACGCACAACGAGTCTGTGTGGAAAATGTCAGCTCGATTGGATCACGGGAAGTGGGTTAAAAAACTACCGAAATATTTGCACGGTCGTAAGCAAGCAAGCAAGTGAACTTAATATAAGTATAACCCGTAAAAACAAAGTTTTTCACTCTAAATCCTTTATATGCGTGGCGGCTAGAGTCCTCTCGTCCTCTGGCTTGAGATGGCTGCCACCTATGGGTCAGATGATTGTCTGCAGTATTAAACAATTGGTAATTAAATATTTAATTTGTTTTCCCTAAACAGTGTAAAGTTTTGGAAAAAGAATTTCACGAACATTAATTGTCTCGCACAACGAGTCTGTGTGCAAAATGTCAGCTCGATTGGATCACGGGAAGTGGGTTAAAAACGACCGAAAGGTTTGCACGGTCGTAAGCAAGCAAGCAAGCACGCAAGCAAGCGAACTTAATATAAAGGATTTAATAAAGGAATTAAAAAGGCTGCTATCTCTGGTATAGTCCAATCAGTTTCAAAGACAATGTCATATACCAGAGCATGTTAGGTTGCATGTTCAATACAACTGTGTGTCTAATGCAGATTTGATTCCTTGCAAAAGGTTTCTATTTGGTGTTTGAATATCTTAACACCTGTTGTATTGCCAGAAAGGGTAAAAACTATTGTTCTTGATCAGACATTCGTTCAGTAAAACCCCCATTTTGGATTGCTCCCTCGCTAGGCAACTGGGCTTATCAATATATATTTTTATGAACATAAGTTAAAAGAGATGGAACGATGGTAATAAATTCATGTGCAGGTGCTGCGTGTATTGTTACATCGTTGCATATCAGGAGATGGCAGTAGCATGGGGAAGCCTTCGTCCAACAGTGCATTGACCATGGCTGATGATGATGATGTGACAGTCCTGAGCAAGATCTGCTCAATCTATCACAATCATCATCCTCATGGGTCAGTAAAATACCACCACCTAGTGAGGCTGCACGTATCACTTCGTGGAAAGTTAACAATGCAGATGGTCCCTGCCATAAAAAAACGTGGATTTTTTTTTGTTTGTTGGCTCAGAACTACACAACACGTGTTTTATTTTTTCGCTGAATGACGATTAATTTAAAACGTCAATGCTGACGTCCCTTCAGAGTGAAATACAATTTCAACACATTCGTGGTAAGTAGACCTGACTAGAGGCGTGGGCGATGGGGGCATTTGTTTTATTAAATGCAATAATTGTTGTTATAATTATTATTTTTAAAAATGTGTTCTTACATGATCGGGGTCTTAACCAACAATTTGTACTAGGGCCTATACTGTTATAGGCTTGCGTTATTTGACAATGATCCTTTTTTATTACATTGTGTGTATTAGTCCGTTCCATATTCGTCTGGTTTAAGGCTGTCCTCGTCGAGCCTGGCGAGATTGTATTTGCTTTGATGCGTCATTGCAAAAAAAAAGGGACAACTGCCGTTGTGGCAATGCGTTAGTACCCTGGACTTGCAACCCAGAGGCAGCGTATAACAACGGGGCGATTCTCATCCCCCCCCCCTCCTCCCCGCCTCGGTCTACCCAGCAGTATAAATTGGGCACACCACATTTAGTAAATTATCGGGTCAAGTTTGATGGAGAAAATTGTCGTTAATTTCACCTCCATCAAGATGCCTGGCCGGCTTGTGAGAACTGGGCTAATCATGATGTCGAGATGGGCCACTCGAAAGCTGCCTGGAGTGAGTACGAACTTGCAAGGGCTGTGCCCGTGCCGTTTCACCACTGCATTATGCAGTCGCTTTGTTTGGCATTTGTCTTTGAGTGAAGCTGCACAGAACATATCAGCGGAGGCTCGTGTTTATTTCGTTATTTTATTTTGCTCGGGTACTCCAATTGCGGTCCAATTTTGCTGCAGGCATCAAGGTCGCATCGCTTCCAAAGATACTTTTATTTAGCTTAAGCTAAATAAAAAATAGTGTTTGCCGCATATCAATCAAACTTTATAGCTGATTTGACTGAAAACATTTTCTTTTTAACACGATTCGTTTTTTATGAGTGTGCGATGGTGGGGGGCATGCCACGTTAATGGGTACACAATGCAGCCAATGTTAAACATATGTTAAACAATTCACGGTATGAGCAGCAATGCGATTTGTGTCCGTTCATCATCACGCCTCCTGCTAAGGTTGCGACTTCCATCACTGAATGAAACCTTTTTGTCTCGCCATCGGGACAAAGGCGACCACTGCGTCGTCGCACGCTTTCAGATGCGCTACTGCGGCCGTCTGGAACGCTCTTCCTACCAATATCATGACGCCACTAGAGCTGTGTACGTTTAAATCAAGATCGAATCCTCAATTTCTTAAGAACCGCTTTTTGTGTTTAGTTTGTTGTCCTTCTCCAGCACCTCCGGTGAGCACGGTACGGTGTGAAAGAGGTTCAACACACGAGTACATACATACACCTGACATTAAGACGCGGGGCTGAGGTTCCAGCTGGAGGGGGGGGGGGGTGGCTAGCCCACATATCCATTCCGTCGCTTAGTTGCTAATAAGGTTAATATTGTACCAATATGGATTCCTTCTTCATATGGCTGCTTCATCAACGGACAAAAAAAAACCGCCTCGGCACACAACCCTCACTCACTCTGGCAGTGGCCCTTGGATGCGTTAGATTTATGAGCAAAAAAATAAAATGTTAAAAGGGTTTTATTTTTTTTGTTTGGGGGGGTGGGGTGGGTGGTGGTGTAGAACGAGACGTGTTTGGCGGTGACGCGGGGTGGCGTCACCGAGCGCGCAGCATAAAGCGCGGGTCTCGGCCCCCTTTCTCCACCTCCCCGCGCGCGGCTTCCAAGGCGCCACGGTCGCCGCTGCTGCCGCCTACAGCAAAGAGCCACTTCTTCTGTCTCTGCTGCTATTTCAAAGGGCAGCAGCAGCAGCAAGCAGCATCAACAGCAGCAGCAGCAGCAAAGCAGCAGACAGTTATATGAGCAGCAGCAGCAGCAACAGCAACTAATCCGTTCGCTACGTGTTTGAGCAGGGTGCGTTGTTGCTGGCGAGTTAGCCAGCCGGCTGCGTTATTGTTGAGAGATTAGTGTTGTTAAGTGCGGGCAGGAGTTCCGAAGCTAAATGCGTATTGCGAGTGCCGTGCGTGAGAGGGGTGCAGCGACTGGCGCCGTGGTTATTGCACAGCGCTTCCAACCCGACGATCTGAGTTCCGATTCCAGGCCGCGAAAAACGTCAGCGTTGAGCGATTTCTGAACAAGTCCTGGGCGTCTCTTAGATCGACTCGGCCGTGAATGAGTACTCAGTGCCGAATGTATAAACGTTAGCACTGGGGAGACAAAGGCGGTCGGGTGTGGTTCTGGCTACACCTCACACCTCGTGCGCCGTGCTCACCTTCATAGGTAACAGCACTTGCCGCAACAGCCGAGTAAAGACTACAGGGGGTAGGTTGTCTTTGTCTGTCTGTGTTTGGTGCGTTGATCACGACGGCATTTAGCGCTGAGCGAGCGGTACTCGTGTTGCGTCGAGCTGGGGATCGGTGACTACTTCAAGACAATCCGGCTCGTATTCCCGAATCTGGTACGAACTATATCAGCAGCAGCGGCGGCAGGATCAACACCAATCATCAACAAACATTTACCTTGCCAGACTGCTCCGCCCACCTCGAAGCTGTCCACGCAGCCAGCGCGCAATCATCCATATCGCTTGCCATCGCACTTCGGACAACACAACTTGGCAACGTGACACGCTTGTTTAAACACACCACCGTCTCGCGTTTAAGTTAACATCCTGCATCGATTACACAGACGCGCGCAAAAACAATAATTGGTGTGGGACCTATACTGCATAATTAGAGAGTAGTAGACTCGTTTTCGGCAGTGTTCATGTCGGCGATGATAACCGCCCGCCGTTGCGCGCTTAAACATGCGTGGCGACACCCGTGTGTCCGCTGCACTTAATCACACGCATCCATCTCGGCACGGCCGTATTTTTCAAAAAGCCACCTTCCTACCCGTGTGTTGAGAGACGCATTTCAAGTTTGGAGTCGCACGCCCGGCGGTAGGTTTTGCTCGGATAATTTTCCTTATTCCGCGATAGTGAGCGACTGAAATCAATTCTCTTGGTGTTCGGCGAGAGATGTAAACATTTGGCACGCATATTCAGTAGTCGAGTCCACGAGTATAACAATATCTTTTTTCAAATTCCAAATTTAAAAAAATCGAATTTGGGCATCGTCCAAAAAAAATTCCGGCCGAGAGGATTGATGATTGGTTTCACTTCGTAGGGGAGCGGAGTGCAAGGATCTGTCTAAAGTTCTAACCGCTTTACAAACTTCTAAGCGCTTCACAGCACAACCCCCGCGTCAACCTCGTCACCCCCTTGCCCGTTGAGTGTGACTCTTCAGCCGATTGACAGAAAACGTTCGCTGCTTGTAGGAGGTCCAGCAGTGGAGAAACCATGGAACTCCTCGTGGCGTCCACCGCTCTGGGTTTGGCATCTCAACCGAACGCCACGTGGGACTCCGCCGACTCGGCGAACGCGTCGAGCTGGTCACACGACCCGACCTCGACGTCGTCGCCTCTCGTCAACGCGAGCGCCGGCGGGGCCACCAATCGATTCGCGCAGCGCCCGTGGCAGGTCGCGCTGTGGTCCGTGGCCTACGGTGGCATCGTAGCCGTGGCCTTTTTCGGCAACATGGTGGTCATCTGGATCGTGGTGGCCCATCGTCGCATGCGCACCGTCACCAACTACTTCTTGGTGAACCTGGCGGTGGCCGACTCGGCCATGGCCGCGCTCAACACGAGCATCAACTTCGTGTACGCGGTGCACAACGACTGGTATTTCGGTGGCGCCTACTGCCGCTTCCAGAACTTCATCCCCGTGGCCGCGGTGTTCGCCAGCATCTACTCTATGACGGCCATAGCGGTGGACAGGTAACGCGCGCGTGATGTCGGGGGGTTGATGGTGGAGATGTCATCCTTGCCACGCGCATGCATAACGCCAATGCGCGCAAAGCCTACGCAAGTCTGTCCGGGGCAAGTGTTGTTTTGAGAACACCCCGCGTGCACGCGCGCATGCATAGGCACGTACGCACGCACTCTACACGCGCACGCACGTGAGCACACACACACGTGCGTACACAAGACATACAGACAGACTCACTCAGGTACGCACACTTACATACACAACAAGCACGCGCACCATGTGTTCATTCAGCGAGATCGATTCACGTTTATCTGAACCTGTCGCGGGCCTCCCGTAGGTCGACTCAGCCTCAAATGAGTAGCTGTCGATGATGTGTGAACGTCGCCGGCCTCCAAAGGTGCTCGTTAACAGCACGCAACACACACGCGTGTACTAAAGACAAAGATAGCCCGTATGGCCTTCACATACCGTTGGGGCAAGTGCTGTTAGCGAGAACCTATAAAAGACCGGCACGGCACGCGAGGGGGTGGGTGGCCAGTAATCACGCCCCGGCCGCCTTTGTCTTCCTGGTGGAGATATTTGCATACTGCACCAGGTACTCATTTGAGGCTGAGTCGACCTAGGGAGGCCAAGGACCGGTTGAGATAATCGTCACCGGTGATGGCCGTGAGCGGGAATCGAATTCTGGTCACCGGGTTCGTAGCTTAGCGCGCTAACCACTACACCACCGCTCCCTACGAGTGGACTAAGATCCCCGTGTAGCCTGTAACAGACTGTAGGGGCAAGTGCTGTTAGCGAGCATTTATAAAGGCCGACACTGCACACGAGGGGGTGGGTGGCCAACACAACGCCCGGCCGCCTTTGTCTCCCTAGCGACAATGTTTACACATCGCACCAGGTACTCAATTTGAGGCTGAGTCGACCTAGGGGAGGCCCAGGACCGGTTCAGATAATCGTCACCGGTGATGGCCGTGAGCGGGAATCGAACCCGGGTCGCCAGGTGCATAACGCAGCGCGCTAACCACTACACTACCGCTCCCCCACACACACTCATACACACACTCACACACACTTACACACACACCCGCGCATCCCACCACTATTCATTGTACCGTATTGACCCACCAGTGCGACAGTGTCGCCCCACGCTGTTTCAATCGAAATTTGAAAACGCGAAAAAATCGACCTCGTTTTACTCACTTGAAGGTATCATAAAACCACGCGTTAACAATGCACCCACCCACACACTCACCCACTCAACACACACACACACCTACCAAACACACGCACACACCCAACACCCCACATGCACCCACCCACACGCGCACCCACCAAACACCCACACACACACATCCGCACCCACACACACACATACGCACCCACCAAGAACCCGCACACGCACGTGTCGAATTCACCGTTCACACGCCCAAGTCGCATTTTTTTTTCTTCCCACCGACAATTTTTGTGCTTAAATGTTTCTACACATCAGCAACGCCACCGCCGTTTAAGACGAACGTGCTTTAACTCCGTTGGAAACCGACTCGCTGAAACTGCAACGCGCACTCGCAACACGCGTACGCCGAGCTGACGCACACGTTCTCTCGCTCGCAGCGCATCCAGCACGCACAGGGCACGCGTAGAAACAAACACACAAATTACTCACGTGCAGCTCGATGGGAGCTCGGCACTCGCGCTCGGCATGCGACCAAAGGGGATGGAGGAACAATGGCGATAACTAGGATAATTATGATAGCAGGTGGCGTGTCCTTTCGTAACGGGGAGCAGGACCGTTTTTTTTTTGTTGAACCGCTCAGAATCGTACGTACTTCCAAGCGATGGGTCCAAACGGATGCCGACAGTTTGTGCTCCGCTTGCTGACACTTTTGAAAGAGAAAAAAAAGGTACTCTCGGTATTTTGCGACCAAACTCACGCAAGTTTCCACCCCCCCCCCCTCCCCGAGTGCCTAGCGAAACGTACGGCAGCCGACTGCCACCACAAGCGCAACGACGAACAACCTGCGGTTTGTGAGCGTGATACAGCGCAGCGAGATGCCACAGGGCGGGGGTGCGCATCTGGCAGTCATCCCGGTTCACCAAGAACACCCGGGGTCTGACATCGGCAAATGGCGGTGACATTGCAGTGGATGTTGCTTGTTCGTAATAACACGGGCCATGAATTCCTGTTCGTCATTTCGCCAGAGAGTTCATCCTCGTGGCTCCGAAACTCCGATTTATCCTCGTCACATTTCATCTTTTTTGACGAATTGTTCACTGACGAGGTGCGGTGTTGTTTGAGCAGAAGCATCCCCGGCTTATACCTTTAGAGAATAAGACGTAATCCGATTCACTTTAACACTGACTCTGGCTATCCATCATACGAACCATCGATATAATAAATCACATTGGACTTACTGAGTAATGGAACCCCCTCCTCCCCACGTCCTCCCATTCCGACATTCCCCACCCAACTTATTCCACGGAGGTGACTCCCCAGGCGTATTTCCAGAAACAGGAATTTGCTCCAGTGGTTGATGGGCTCGCTAAAGGCTGTGGTTTGGATGAGGATTAATATCAGCGTGGCCGGTCAACATAAACAGGAGGAAACTGGGCTCGACTCGATGGTTTTTCGCAGCAGCGAACCACCGCGCGCTGCAATAAATGATTTACGGACCACCTTTTTTTTACGTAGCTCAGCCAATATTGGGTCAATCCACGAACGTTTTAGATTGGTCATGGCAGAAGCCGGCAGGCGTGGGTTTCGTGTACAG
The DNA here is from genome assembly GCF_015708825.2 of Lethenteron reissneri. NCBI lineage: Eukaryota > Metazoa > Chordata > Hyperoartia > Petromyzontiformes > Petromyzontidae > Lethenteron > Lethenteron reissneri. The sequence goes on from NC_083812.1 coordinate 2,838,054, forward strand.
AGGTCTCGAGACCTTCCGCATTAACTGCGACTGATTCTGCGAGGTCGTCGTTTTAAACATATCAACAAAAACATCCCTTCAAACTAAGGTTGGGAAGCATCGACGCAATTCGCTGTGTTCGTCTATAACACGCGGTCACGATAACGCTGATAAGGGTGGTCCAATAATAACAAATATATATTTAACTTTAGTATAAAGCACAAAAAGGAATACTTGCAAATATGCAGGCGCAGTGTCCCTGCCGCTGATAAATCAGAATCAGAATATTTATTTATTCTGGGGGAATCCGATGAGCTATGAAGCTCTTTTCAGGGGCGGATAAGAACGTCACAACAACAAAGAAGACAAAACACGATAGTAGTGCATCTGCAAGAAAGGTAAACAAATAATCAAAAACACATACAAATGAAACTAAACCATCCCAATCCTACCAGGCAAAGCCCACCGAGGTAGTAACTTGTTTTTCAGAAGCGACCTGGCCACGAATGACAGCTCATGAAAGTGGCCCCATCATTTGGACATTTGTAGCAACGAAATAATCTAAATTATCTCAATACTTTTGAGAATAAACGCACGTTGAAAAGTACAATATTATAGAATCCATGTTAATGCGTGACCGTTCTTGGTTGCTTAATGAATTGAAAGCTTAAATGCTCGTGGGTTTTTTCCCTCCGCTCTGCAACCAGTAACATTTGTATCTACCTATTTAACTTCCTCTGTAATTTTTCCATTGAAATCTTTAATGACTGCAGATATTCATATTCTTGGTTCTTTCGGTAAAGTCACTTAGAAGGGAAATAATAAAATAATAAAAATAAAACAATTAATTTCTCACGACAAGAACATTTTCTTGCTGTGGTTTTCACACCTGATGATGATTGCTTGTGTTGCAATCGAAACGTCGTGAGAATTTTATTGTTTTCTTTTTTTCTTTTTTATTTATTTTCTACGTGACTTTACCGAAATAACCAAGAACATGAATTCCTCTGTAATGTTCCGCCATTTCCGACCGCTTGAGTTTTTGGCTGGACGCCTCCTGAACAAGAGGTTCTCAGCTCGCCGGCTTCTTCCGGCGTGAATCAAACGTCCGTGTCGATATTTCTACGATTGCCCCATCGGATACGTGATCGCGGTCAGCACTTGAAAGTGCCACTTTCGATGTCCCGAAGAAATATCAGACACGCGTCACACCACCTCGGCAAATCGCCCCCATCGTTGGTGATGAGTCGAACAACTCTCCTATTTTTTCACCCAGAGAAAAACATTCTGACCGGAAAAAAAACATTCATCATGAAGCTTAAAACATATCTGGCCCCATCAGTAGATTTTGGAGAACATGACCCACACTCACCAGCGTGGTAAAGGTGGAGCAGTGGTGCAGTGGTTAGCCAACTGCGCTGTTAAACCTGAGTTCGGCTCCCAGCAATAGCTAGTATCAGTGGGGGAGTGATACCTGAACCAGTCCTGAATCTCCACCCCCCCCTTCACCAACCCGAATTGAACAGTGCGGTGAAGTATGGTTATAAACAAAACCTCATGACCAACACAACATAGGACGATGCCTTGATACAGCAGTTAGAGTTAGGCAGGCCTTCATCTGGCAGCGGATTAACAGAGACCGCAAATTACTGTTATTAAATCGGGTGCAAGGAACAACGCGATGTAATACAGAGATTAAGCAGTTACCACTGTAGGCTCGCACACCTTGCTCGCATAGCCTTCTCTCTCTTTTATATTTAAAAAAATACGGCAGCAGCTACAGCAATTACATAATAAAGCATATCCCTGCCTCTCTGATCACTGCCTCTCATCAAATACCACTGTCATTCAGTGATGTCATTGAACATGGATCAAAATAATGTCCGTGAATAGAGCATAATATAAGTGGCTAACTGACATGGACATTTTCATCTTTAAAGGTTTAGGTAATAGCGAGTGAATTAAAAGGACTGCACAAATAGGGCACCCATGTAATGGCATTACTGGAGTGACCCATGGTGTGATTAACATCCCATTGGGTGGTGCATCTTGGATGAGTCACAGATTACAGAATGTCGTTCTAGCGAGCCCGGTTTTGGAATCTTGCCAATGTGAAGTCTGATGTATCGACATAGTTGAGTGTATAATTGCGTTAGTACTATTTAAGCGCAGCTTTCGTTTACAGGCCAGCCAGTCACCTTAAAACGTTCCTGTTCTGGTGAGAATTATTTGTTGAATGACCATTTCATCTCACATACCAAGTTGCAGGTTTTCTTTTTAAACATACAGAAAAGTTGGGGGCAGTGAGACAGAACCGCATAAGAGAAGTGGTGGCTTTCCTGAATCGCAATGTTAAGTGTTAAGCAGCTGTCTGAACCTTATATCCTTGATCCGAGCTTTGTAGCAAAACTCCGAATATACCGAAAGATAAGGCTAAATCAAATATAAGCGAACATTCTATTCTCGTTGCATGGAATGGGGTCTTATACTTTATATGGTGTACTCTTGCTAAATACATCTGGTAATCTAGCAACATTTGTTTACCAGGCCTGACTGCTGGTGAGACCCATACAGTCAAAACCAGCGCCGCGTTTGCTTTCTAAAACACATTCTGCTTGATCGCTTTGGTCTGGAAAGCCAATATGTCGATAGACTCAACACAATATGTTGTATTTTACGTGGAGACATACAATGCTTATATTTCCTTGTACCCATTAAGCTAAACGATGCATTTGCCTGGTTCCATATACAGCTAAATGCTTTTATTTACCCTACTAAATAGTTAATGACCCTCTTACTGTGTTCTCAACAGGTGATTAAATATTGTGAAGCGATGGCTCGGTGCCTTACAGAGGAGGGCGTTCAATTATTTAATAAGTGTCATGCGATTCCAGTGGGCTATGTGTATCGGCTTTGAAATGAAATGCTGTATTCTCTGTAATTCCTCCACGTTATTTTCGTGGGGTATCCATAACTGTAGGAACAAGATTACCCCCCCCCCCTTTAAACGGTCAATGTCGCCCTGCACCGTCAATACCCCCCAGGCGATTTAATTGGAGAAATGCGTTCGGGTCCAAACGGTTGAAAACCTCTGCACGCGCCTTGTCGCTCACACACTGAAGCCACACGTGACTGGAAGCGCAACCTACCGATGCGCTCCCCTTAACACCGAGTGCATTCACGTTTCACTTCTTGTTACCACTTAAACTCACTGCAGTGTGCCGTGTGAATGTTAGAGGTCGCTTAACACCACCGGCTCAGCATTTTATGAAGCCCCAGCTGCCGATGGGTGACGAGCCGCAGAACCCACAGAGAGGGCCCATCTAAAAAATCCACGAAATATATTTTATTTTATTTCGGTCTCAAGCGGAGGCTCTCGAAACTGGCAGCAGGCTCGACCCTGTGGGAGTGAACCCTGGCGATCAGAATGAACGAAAACGAGGCGTCTGCAACAGACACATCGTCTTGGACCCCCCCCCTCCACCCCCCGGCTTCCGTCTGTCCAGAAAACTCTGGACCACACTCAACCGCACAAGGACATCACACGGGTGCTGTGCCAATCTCATGCACAATGAGGGAATTAAAGAGAACCCCCCCCCCCCCCCACGGTTGCAATTATGGCTCCACGCCACAAACCATGGGCCTTATCGTCAACCACCGCAGCACAACATTGCTCAACGGAGGAACGGAGGAGCTCCACGCGGCATCCACAAACGTCAGCAGTTGGCTGCATAAGCTGGATCCAAGCATCTCAATTGCTTTTTGACCTTTTTTTCATTCAGCCACAAGTGAGAAATAAACGTTTATCGTTGTGTGTGTGTGTGGTTACCAACGTGACCAGGGTTTACTCCTTTATGGAATATTTTCTGGGGCCCCCACACACACAAATCATAGCCTCCGATTAGCGTGGTTGACTACGTATGGTGCGAAGGAAGTTGAACATACATACAAGTCCACGCAAGTCGGGGGAGAAATATTTTCTGGAGCTCAGCACTGGACAGCTCCAGTTTAAATTAAGCAATGCGTATAACCACGTTTTAACATAACACACGGTGTAACAATCCCAACGCATGTCTGTGTGCCTTGTAAAATATATTACTGACCGCAATGGACCCTCGACTCGTTATATCCGATGTACACAATGCAAATTATGTAATGACAACAATCACACAAGCTTATATGTACATGTATAAAACGCCTCGCACAACAATTTGTCTTACAATCTAAAATGATAAAATATGTAAAACTACAACTGGTGAAGCAACAGGGGAGGGCAGTGATGGCAATATATATTTAAATGAGATAGTACTTTCAGTAATCACACTTAATTTTAATTCAGAGTACATAGAATTTAGATAAAGTGATTATTTAAACGGGGTGAGTGACCGTTGAGACTTTCAGTATGCTTGGCAAGTGAACCCTGGGAAACCAATGGAAACGTGAACAAAGCAGGCACAGCAAATTATAATCAGACATGTTCTATCCACCACTGGATGAAGGCCTCCATCATGGTCATACGATGTCACAATTCTATCTCGTTCCTGCACATCCCTGGAGCGCCGCTGTGGCGGAATGTTAACTCCCTCGCCTGGTATACAAGACGTCGTGGCTTCAATCCAGACGCTGACGCCTGCTGTATATTTGGAGTTTGCATGTCTCTCTCTCCACGTGGTCTGGTGGATTTTTCCCCGGGTCCTCGGGTTTTTTCGTCCACATTTAGAAACAACTGTTCAGAGTATTTGGCTGCTAAAAACGATTCCACAGTTATAAGCCACTTTATTGAGCTATTATTTGTGGCCAGGTCACGTCTCATAAAGATCCATATAGCTCAGTGGGCCTCACCTGGTAACATGAACAATTAGAAAAGATTTGTTTAGTTTAGATTACCTCCTACGCTCCATTCCCATGGTGGTCGTTCCCCATTGTGGATGACATTGCTATTTCCAGCTTCATCCATCGGCCATCATCCCATGTTGCAATGTGTCCTGCCCTTGTCCACTTGCTTAACATGCAACACGATGTCTCTAATTTCCATTCGTTCACCGATCCGTGCGTTCTTCTTTCTGCCTCTGAGTGTAATTCCCGGCATGCATCTCTCCGCACTGGTTTGCTTAATGTTTCATGTTCTGAAGTATGGCCCGAGGCAATATGATTGCACACTCGTGAAATAATGTCACCCTTATAAGACAATCAAGCCTTTCTCTAATATGCTAATTAAGAATTTCAAACGAAGTTACAAATACAATATAAGCAGCAAAGTAAAAATTTAAACCCTGAAATTAGACGCGATGTCGTACAGAATATTCACAGACATATCCAAAGTTTCCGCACAACTTAGTATATCTATTTTATTTGGGTCTTTCGGTAAAGACACGTAGATAGGTTCAAATAAAATAACAAAAACCACGACGTTTCGATCGCAACACAAACGTTCGTCATCTCTTCTTGAACTACGACGTTTCGATCGTAGTTTTTTGTTCTTTTCTTTGAACCTATCTATGTGACTTTACCGAAAGACCCAAATAATATGAATCCCTGCAGTCACGAAAGCTTTAAGTCAAGATTTGACTTAGTATATCACCAAAGCAAACAATGATGGCACTCTACACGAGTTGAACGTTATATGATTAAAGTTCATGTGTGCTACTGCCTTATAAATTCACACCAGAGCTATAGCCTCACACAGAAACCCATTGACTCATACAGAGACCCATACACACACACAGACCCATATACACATACAGAGACCCATCTACTCACACAGACCCATAGACTCACACAGACCCAAATACTCACACAGACCCATAGACTCACACAGACCCAAAGACTCACACAGAGACCCAAAGGCTGACACAGACCCATAGACTCACACAGAGACCCACAGACTCACACATCAATCATTGAAAGTGAAGTTCATGTGCAGTACTCTGTGCAATTGTGCTCGTTGTTTACACTTGTGTTTTACCCTACAGTAGCCAGATTTGTTTAAAACTTGAGTGAGCCACAATATAAAGTAATACATTATAACTGACGATGATTATGATGATTGCAATCACGGGGTTGGGGGCATCACATGGGCCACAATGCCCCTCTTCCACACTCGCACGCATCATCGCCTCCTCTGTGTGCCGCGTGACCCCCGTTGAACCCCGGCGTGTTGCGTGTGAAGGTACATGGCGATCAGACACCCGCTCAAGCCACGCATGACGGCGCAGAGCACCCGCTTGGTGATGGCCGGCATCTGGGCTCTTGCCATGTGCCTCTCCCTGCCGCTATCCATCTACTCGCGCGTCGAGCAGAGGTTCGGCCGTTTCGTCTGCCTCGTGGACTGGCCCGGGAAGATGGGCGGCGACAGCCAGTTCATGTGAGTCGCCCCGTTTCATCTCGCGCGAGCGCTACTGGGGGGCAGCCCCCACGTTCCGCGGTCGGGGTGATGTGAGGATGACCACGTTCCGCGGTCATCCTCGCAGCGGCGGCTTTTGGCTGGCCATCGAACAAAGAGGGCCATGTGCGTCTTGCGCTTTCAGATGTGCTTCTGCGGCCGTCTGGAACGCTCTTCTTTCCGATATTAGGGAAGCCACTGCGGATATGCACTTTCAGATGTAGATTGAAAACTCATTTCTTTCGATCTTATTTTTGTGTTTAGTCTGTTGTCATTCACCCTGCACCTCCGATTAGCACGGTTGGCTACGTACAGTGCGAAATAAGTTCAACACACGTAAGTTCAACACGTACGTACATTTCACAGCTTTCACAAACCAGCTGACCAGCACACAGGCACGGTGGCACACCTTGCATGCCCACCGAAGCAAATGGGTACTCTGACTCCACGTCCAAATGCAATACTGATAACGCACCAGCATTGCATTTCATCTATTACAAAGTAGTTTATTTTTTGGGGGGGGGCGGGGGGACCCTCAAAATCAGAGTCCCCTGGCCCGTAGCCTCGAAAGCCTCTGCGCTAATCCGGCGACGCGTACAAGTTGTCCTTAGATCCAGCTTCTACTGCGGTACACGGTTCCGTCGATTGGCAATCATGAAGTGGGAAGGACCGGGTGGTGAGCTCCCCGTACTCAAGAGACGGAGAGGTGTCGCAATCGAAGGAAGGGCTTCGAAATGGGAATAAGCGCGCTGGCTTTGAGAGGGGGTCGTGAGGGTTTGCGGGCGGAGGGGATGGTGAGAGAGTCGGTGCGCGAGGAGGGGTGTGAGAGAGAGAGAGTGAGGAGAGGCAGGGCGGAGGGGAGGGAGGAGTGGGGAAGGGTCACAGCACCTTATAAATCCCTAATGGGTGGGTGTCAGAGAATCAGACACGCCACTGTCAGCAGCAGTTTGCAATTCCCTGTCCGCATACACAGCCAACCCCCATACGCGGCCAGCCCCCACGGCCAACCCCCATGCCCGGCCACCCGCCAGACGCGGTGTACGACCCATTCATACTGCGAGGTTGACTTGGGATTTAAAAATCAAAGAAGTTTTCCCTATTGAAAGTTGCCCGTTGTTTTCAAATGGTGCACAGGTAGATCAAATCGAACCAGCGACCTCTGGATTGCAAATGGAATGTGCTAACAACTACACCACGACAGCATCCCTTTATATCGCTATAGACATGAATATAAGACCCCATCACCAGTTATGATTTGCAATGAAGTTGCCTGCTGCATGCAGTGCGGTGCTCATGGTATGTCGTGCATGTGGGTACCCTTCCAAATAAAAACAAATTGCCACGAGTTCATGAAATTGGCCTCGTTACGTAAGAAGAACATACATTCACACATACAGCGGTGCTTTTTCAAACGACCACTTTTAATGGCGTGTTCATCAAGCGCGGCGCACAAGCTTGGTCACGGGAGCAGAGAGCGGGTTAATGAATTTGTATCATAATCTACTCTGAATTACTATTCAGCCGTGAGACAGGCCCCGCTCTCGGTGATTCCGCTGGCCTGGATGCCCCGCATAAAAAGGAAACACTCAACGTGATTTATGCTTCAATGAGCATTGATGTCATCCACATCTCTTATTTACAGCCCCTTGATCCAATTTGTGGAAATGCCACATTCCTGCAACAGGGACGGAGCTTCTCCAGAGGACGACCGCTGTTTGGATTCTCCGACAAAGTGGTACATATTGTATCAACCCCGCCGTGGGGATGATGGGCTGAATCAACCCCAAAACCGGTGATTTGAACTTTGCAACCTTCCCATTGCAAGCCGCTCGCTCGCTCAACAGCTAAGCCACAAGAACGTATCATAAAAGGCACCGTGGGCGCTAAGATAGATTGAGGCTGTTTGATCAGATGCTGTTCACAGAGGTGCAAATATGTGCGTAATCAAATAGGCGGTTGAATTTTAACAAGGAAACCTACGCTGTTATTGAGCCAACATTAACATTATTTTCCCACAATTTTAACCCCCATTGTGCTTTCAGCATCGTGTCACGAGATGAAGTCTTCATTTCTCGCAGAGCATCGCAACCCTTTGTGTCAGAGAACAGCCCACGGAGAGGACATTCACAGAACTACCTCCTGAGATGCCTTCAAGTGAACTCTGCTCCAGCGTTTCCCCCGCTCGCTCTGCCTATGAGAGCGATGTTCCTCGCTTGATATTCAAATCAATAATTTTAAATCATCTCAGAGCTGGAATTTTGCCAATGAGCAAATAAAAATGTAATGTGATGTTTTTTTTTGCGTACAGTCTTTGGTTAATTGTCATTTTTTTTGGTTGTTGTTGTTGTTTGTGTCCTGTGAAGTGTTAACCCATTGATTGTATACCTTCGAATGTCGAAGCATCGACCTCGTGTTCAAAACTGTGAATTAATCATTCTGCATTTTCATTCGCAGTGAACGATGTAACGTCTCCCCTCAGGTGCTTTGCAGGTCTCGTTTTAGCAAAGCAGCCTGCGGCTAAATCTCATCCACCCAGACACACCGTGCATGTTGTGAGTCTCATGTTAGCGAATGTTTCCCGGAGGTTACGGGTTAGATTGGAAGATCTGATTCGGAAAGTTTAACCTTCTTCTTTCGGCAGTGATAAGAGAAGTTCTACTGAACTTCAACCATATTTAATCTGCGCAGATACTGACTCGGCACTGAACCGTTATGTTCATACGCTGCCGTGTATTTAAACAACTCGTCACATTCCACAAAATGTGTCCGTTTAAGGCCGTGTCATTAACAAACGTGTCGAGTCTTAATTTGGAGCTTTCGTGACTGCATGAATAACTCTTTGGTTCTTTCGGTAAAGTCACGTATGAAGATTAAATAAATAAATAATAGTATTACATTTTTTATTTTATCTTTATACGTGACAAATAATTTGTGTCACGTATAAAGATAAAATAATAAATAAAATATTATTATTTAATTTTTTATTTTATCTTTATACGTGACACAAATTATTTGATGATACTGATTTGGCAGTGGAGCACAAAAAATAAAAATAAAAACTCGACACATTTACTCTTTGGTTCTTTCGGTAAAGTCACGTATAAAGATCAAATAATAAATTAAATAATGATATTTAATTTATTATTTTATCTTTCAAATAAATTAAATAATTTGTGCACGCTATGTTAAAGTTCAGTCATGAGCATACACTTTCGTAGTCTAATAGATACCGTAATTCTGAAAAAAATAGTGATGTTTGCTGGACATCTGTGAGAAAGAGCATCGTGGCTCATCGGATTTCCACAGAATAAATAAAGATTCTGATGTTTATTTGTCCAAAATACCGATGGTCTTTCTTAGTCATGATCTACCAACGCTGTGACTCGATCGTGTGTGAAAACATAAACTCGAATATCGGGGTTCGTGACCCACACGGTGGCTTTTCATCGATGACACCCACAGTGAAATGTATTTATTCTAGATTTGAAGCTTTCGTGACTGCAAGGATTCATACTCTTAGGTTTTTTCGGTAAAGTCACGTAGGTAAAAAAATAATAATCGAAAAAATAATACAAATAATCGAAATAAAATAATAGATTACGACGTTTCGGAGGCAACACAAGCTTCCGTCTTCAGGTGGAACCGTCACAACACAAGTCAATCTTGATACCGCTATCGTGCTGTGACGGTTCCACCTGAAGACGGAAGCTTGTGTTGCCTCCGAAACGTCGTGATTTATTATTTTATTTCGATAATTTTTTCGATTATTTTTTCTATAATTTTTATTACTTATTTTTATTATTATTATTTTCCCTACGTGACTTTACCGAAAAAAACCTAAGAAAGTGAAATGTATACTCTTATTTCTTTCCGTAAAGTCACGTAGGAAAAAAAATGAAATTAAGATTAATAAAAAAAAATAGAAACATTATTAATCTTAATTTCATTTTTTACTTACGTGACTTTACCGAAAGAACTAAGAGTATGAATCATTGCAGTCACGAAAGCTTCAAATCTAGAAGTGAAATATAAGTTGAACTTCTTTTGCACCGTACATAGCCCACCGTGCTAATCGTGGGCGCGGGGGAAGGAAGCTTCAACGTCTATGCTCCTCCTCGCTATTGCCAACCCGCACTGACCAGCGTTGTGACGTGCAGTCACAAACAATTCCCACAACACGGCCTGGGGAGACCCTCATCCATCAGTGGATTGACAAAGAGCTGCCACGTGTACCAGAACCAATGGGAGTAGAGCGGTGGGGTGGTGGCGGGGCTGCTAATGCTGTGGGTGGCGGTTGACGTGGGTTGGTGTCGTAGCCGTGATTGAATGGGCTGACTGACGGTGGACTGGACTGCTCTTTTTAAATCCTTTAAATTAAGTTCACTTGCGCGCTTGCTTGCTTGCTTACGACCGTGCAAATCTTTCGGTCGTTTTTTAACCCACTTTCCGTGATCCAATCGAGCTGACATTTTCCACACAGACTTGTTGTGCGTAACAATTAATGTTCGTGAAAAAAAATTCCAAAATGTTACACTTTTTAGTACAAAAATATTATATTTAATTACCAATTGCTTAATGGTGCCATGCAATCATCTAACCCATAGGTGGCAGCCATCTCAAGCCAGAGGACGAGAGGACTCTAGCCGCCACGCATATAAAGGAATTATAGTGAAAAACTTTGTTTTTACGGGTTATACTTGTTATCCCGTCCTGTTGTTGAACACGTGAAACTCGAATGTCTTCACTCCTGTACCTTGGAGGGTTGGCTGCTGCTGGCCCTTCAACTAAAAACTATTTAAACTAAGCTGATTAGAGGTGCGGCGGCGGGGGGGAGAAAAACTCTTTGAGCCACCCGGATGCCTCCTCGTTGAACCAAACAACTGTTTAACGCCCGATGACTCGCTTGCTCACCGTGTCCCGCAGATACCAGCTGGTGGTGATGACCCTGGTGTACGTATTTCCTCTGCTGGTGATGGCCGTCACCTACACGATAGTGGGAGTCACGCTCTGGGGGGGGACCATTCCTGGCGATAGCTCGGAACACTTTCGGGAGCAGCTGCGATCCAAGCGCAAGGTCTGCGTTGCAAAGGCCACTCACGAAATGCACGGCTCGCAAAGACAGAGGTCCTCCGTGTGGCCTTAACAGACCGCTGGGGCAAGTGCTGTTAGCGAGCACCATTTAACACGCACAAACACACACGCCACCACAATTCCGCGTCAAATGATGGTTGGGAAAAATTGACCTCTTTATCGCCTTGAACATCCTTGACTGATAGCCGTCGGATCGATTCACTGCTCCAAAGGTGGCCTTTGATCAACAGATAATTAACGATGATGGTGACTGGTGATGACAATGATGATGGATTTCTTTAATGGATATTGGCAGTGAACGACACACATAAGAGCAACCATGATGATGTTTTGAACGCGATGTTAATAACGCAATCGTGAATTGTTTCCATGACATTCCGGCCATATCTGCTCTCGATGTTTTACAGTAGATTAGCCAGGACCACCCTACTCATTACTCTGTGCTTCATTGAGCATGAAGGGCTGCGGAGTAGCCGCTCATTACTCAACGTCTCGTTTCCATCCCCCCCCCCCCCCCCACGATCCCTACGTCGTGCAGCATCAATCTAGCGGGGAAAATAATGAACATTGAGGTGGCACAGACAGGTCCATTTTTCACCCGAATGGGGGTGGGGGGGGAGGTGATGGCGGAAAGAAAAAAAAATCACCCAATGACCGAGCACGTTGCGCTGATTTGCTGACCCCCAGGTGGTGAAGATGATGATCGTGGTGGTGGTGACGTTTCGCCGTGTGCTGGATGCCCTACCACGTCTACTTCCTGCTGGGCCGCACGCTCAATCGAATCTATCACAGGAAGTACATCCAGCAGGTGTACCTGGCCATCTTCTGGCTGGCCATGAGCTCCACGATGTACAACCCCATCATTTACTGTTGCCTCAACAGCAGGTGAGGGGTGCAAGCGGAGAGTCGACAAAAACGGCCGATTAAAATGAGTTGAGGACGATTTACCTTTTTTTATGTTGAGCAAGGTTTCGCAGTGAATGCACGAACATGTATTGGGGAATATGCACAGAACAAGCATTCGCTGGCCAAAAATGAGGATAGCCCTCACTACGGAATATATTTCGAGTGCATATGCATTATAAAGTAGTTTATAAACAGATTTCAGATTCGCTGATGCCTATTCAGGTGACCTGCATAATAGGGGTGAAATAATTTATCAATTCAAATGTGCCTAACACGATATATGCATCAAATCATGTATAATTGTCATGGGTTCATGTGACCCCTGCAACCACTAGTGGCGCTATACCATTCACAAAACTAAAAAGAGAATCAATTATTGAATGTCAACGGTGAACCTGAATTATGAAAATGTATCGAATTTCCCAGAGGGAAACTTGATCCACCCCCAATCTGTGGCATTCTAATTGACTCTAACCCCAGGTCAAGGTGAGAGAGGGTCAGGTTAGCGAGAGTGGTCAATGCCATACGGTCACTTCACTTGTGAATATGCCGCCCTCCCGTTCATGAATGATTCAATGAAAGACACGAGCGGCAAACGCTCGCTCACGCTGGGGGCCTTGTCATCTGGCTCATCTCCCCCCCCCCCCCCCCCCCCACGTGCGCTTCTGTGGCCAGGTTTCGCACGGGCTTCAAACGCGCCTTCCGCTGGTGCCCGCTCGTGCGCGTGTCCAGCGACGAGGCCTTAGAGCTCTACTCCACCAAGTCGCGCCGCACGCGACACAGCGTCATGATGTACTCGCTGACGCGCATCGACACGAGCGTGCTCACTTCGCTCGACTCCCAGCAATTGCAGCAGCAGCAGCAGCAACAGCAGCAACAGCAGCCGAAGCAGCAGCAGGAGCAGCAGCAGCAGCAGCAGACGCACGAGGCTCAACGTGAAGATCGACCGTCGGGGACGCGCCCGACTCTCCCGGGACCTGGGACCAACGGCCACCCCAACCAGTTCGCGTGATCGATCAGGCCGATCTTCGTTCCGTCGGTTCGTGGTGGCGCTCGTAGTTTTACATCAGCGGGAATCGCCAACGACCGAGCAGGCAGACGTACTTGCATAGAGACAGACGTACATACAGACAGACAGAACGCACGCACGCACGCATACCCACACACACACACAAAAAAGACCAGTGCCAAGCCTGTTCTCACTTGATTGCCGTGAACAAACCCAGCTACAAGTGTGGCTAAAATGAAGTGTTCCCGGCACTGGGCCGGTTAGTAAGTTGACAAGGCAGATGATGCTCACTCGCGGCGATGAATGAGGGTGGCAATGTGTATTGAACGAGCACTGACAGGGAGTCGTGGGGTGTTCTAATGCCGTAGCTTAACCACTGAATCTGTAAGGGAGCAGCGTCGGGAAAGTCTTCTGGCCCTGTGACCCCCCCCCCCCCCCCCCATTGATCATCGATGCCAACGCTGTAAAGTAGCACAGTAAAACGACGACGGAGCGAAGGCTCGTTGCTCCGATGTGCGTGTAGTTTTTGTGTCAGGTTTTGGGCAATTGCATTCAACGTTACAGACACATTGCGGCCGTCGCTGCAATATCATGCGTTAACACGTAACGTCTCGTCTAACATAATACACACCATATGTTGAGTGTTGCCGCTGTACGGGGATGAACATAGTTCCATTTTACAGCTTTAAGATTTTTTTGTTTACACAGAGTGTATAAAATTATCGATGGTTCTATGATAACGTTGCTTTTAGATATGAGTGTAGTGTAAATCTTGGGTAATATAAAGAAATGTTACGTGCCAAAAGCTTACAAGAATTGTGCATCTGTGAAATTATTACAAGTAAAATGGCTGTTCTTTAACAAACGTTGCAGTTGTTGCTCAAGTCTGTTTCTCCTGAATGAATAATCACAAACGTATTCTTTCTAACCAAGGTTAAAGCCCATTTTGACCAAGTCCCTCCGACCAAATGTATCATATACCATCTGCACCATCACAGGACGTCAATTTAAATAGAGCCTCGCAGCTTATTGAGCCCTTCCTGCTAAAAAGAATGAAATACAAACTATATGAATGACTTTGGATGCACGCAATCTCATGAAACCTAGCAAGACAAGCAGGCCTGAGCCTGAATAGTGCTAGGATATGCGACCGCGGCGCATAACAGGTGTCATAGGTTGCTGCTGCTGCTGCTGCAGGGCAACGTTGTTGGCAGAGGGATGTGCAACAAATTCCATCGTTGCACGTATGTATGTTGAACTTCTTCTTGGTTCTTTCGGGAAAGTCACGTAGAATGGAAAAAATAAAATAATAAAAATAAAACATAATAAAATAATTCTCACGACGTTATTATTTCCAGTCTACGTGACTTTACCGAAAGAACCAAGAAGATGAATCCCTGCAGTCACGAAAGCTTTAAATCGAAATATGTTGAACTTCTTTTGCACCGTACATAGCCCACCGTGCTAATCGGGGGTGCGGGGGAAGGAAGCTTCAACATCTATGCTCCTCCTCGCTATTGCCAACCCGCACTGACCAGCGTTGTGACGTGCAGTCACAAACAATTCCCATAACACGGCCTGGGTAGACCCTCATCCATCAGTGGATTGACAAAGAGCTGCCACGTGTACCAGAACCAATGGGAGTAGAGCGGTGGGGTGGTGGGGGGGTTGCTAATGCCGTGGGTGGGGCTTGACGTGGTTGGTGTCGTTGCCGTGATTGGATGGGCTGACTGACGGTGGACTGGACTGTTGTTGAACTCGTCAAACTCGAATGGATTCACTCCTGGACCTTGTGGGGTGGCTGATCCTGGATCTTCAACTAAGAACTAAACTAAGCTCTTTTCATTTTACAAATTAAGGCCTACTGAGCTATACCGGTTTTTTTTTCAGAAGCGACCTGGCCACAAATGATAGCTCAACGTAATGACTTATCGTGTGGAACGTTATAGGAGCCAAAAATTCTAAACGCATGTTTCTCAATGGGGAGGGAAAACCGGAGGACCCGGAGAAAAAAAATCCACGCCACCACGGGGAGAGAGACATGCAAAACTCCAAACATACAGCGGGCGTCGGGGTCAGGATCCAACCCACGACCTCCTGCACACCAGGCGAGGTAGTTAACATCTCGCCACATTGGGTCTGCGCGTGCGGGCTTCTGGTGCAGAGGCGTGGCTCGGCAGTTTGGCGCTCGGGGCAAGGTTCCAACCGCGCCCAACCCCACCACCCACTCCCTGCCTGCTGCTGCTGCGGAATGGGCACCCACACCATCAACATCTTGACGCACTAACTCCCCCCACCCACTCTGTTCGCTTCCTTTCCAAAGAATTCGACAAATTTCGGGCAGTTGCCCTGCCCCCCCTTCGGCCGCACCCTTGCCACGTCACTGCAGTAGTTTCGTTGTCCCCCGACCCCCCCCCCCCCCGAAGTTCGTTGCTTTTTGTCCGTTTCCGTTATCGCCTTGAACATCCTTGACTGATGGCCGGATCAATTCACGGGTCCAGAGGTGGCCTTTATTCAACAGATGATGCATGATGATGGCGACTGGTGATGATGGATTTGTTTAATGGCTATTGGCAGCGAACGACACTCAACTGAGAGCAAACATGATGTTTTCTTTGTATGATGCTTATCACACCAATCGTGAATTGTTTACATGGAATCCAGGCCGTGTCTACTTTAAATTAGCCAGAACCTTTCTGCCCCAAGTGTTCTGTAATTTATCAACTGTCACATTTAAATGATGCTGTCACATTCAAATGTGACAGCATCTCAACGCGCCGTACATCACAGTTAAATGTGACAGGGCTTAAGCCCCAAATTAATGCAAATCCTTAAATCCATTCCGTGCTGCACTATGAATCCGGAAAGCTGGGTTTGAGTGCTGGGCGCGGAGAACATCGCCAATGAGTGCTGCCTGAACCAATCTTTACATCGCACCTCCTGCCTACTGACCAGCATGGTGAAGTATGGTTAAACATCCTTCATGATCGACACATGTGGGGTAAGCCATTCAGCTAGCAATGTCATAGCAAAGGGTCGTACATTATAATTATTAAAACCAGGGTTAAAACAAGAAAATCAGAAGCAAAATCACAACTGCAACACAGAGCTTGCTAGCCACGACGACCTGGGCTTATAACGCAGTGCACTCAAGGCCACCCGAAAGGTGAGGTTGGCAAAATAAACATTTTGCCATGGTCCTCACACAGAGCAGGACTCCACAACGGGCCTTTGAATGGTGGAATGAACGGGCCCCAAGTGCCATTATTCCCTACGCCTCCAGGAACCTCCGCGTGGCAACGAGACCCTAACCACTGCACGACTGCTCCCCTCAATATAGTTCAAGACAGTCTCAAGTACAAATAAACTCTTGACATCCTGCAAAGCTGTCCTGTATTAAAAACCTCATTGTGCCTATGAAGCCAATTGTGAAAGAAAGTAAGGGTCCGTTCTGCACAACTTCAAAAGGTTATAGAGGGTCTCGTAAAGGCTTAAGACAGAATTAAGCTGGCGCACATGGGGCATTGAGCAGCGTGTCCCAAAAGCTGCTCAAGAAAATCACAAAACGCCGTTCAGACTTAAATAGCTTTGTACTCCACGGGTGAACCATTGGGCAAATGCCTTATTCGTATGAACCTACATTAGCAATGGATAGCAACACAAATTTACCGAGTGTGTTTACATTTTTCACAGCCAAGCATCTGGCATCTGTAATGCAACAAAGAGATGGTGCCATGGCGTAATGGTTAGCACACTGGACGTGCAATCAATGGGTGCACCACGGTTCAACAGCAGGTCACGTGGTGGGTTAAAGTGTGGATACTCGTACCTCTTTCAAGACTTGCGGCCAGTGTGGAAAAATTGGCCAAAAATTCTCTCCAGAGGGTCTCTCCCGAGGTCTCTCAAGTGGTCTCTTCTGGAGTGGCTGAATAGATCATTGCAGGGCTGCGTCTTTACCTTTCTCTCAATGTAACCCATGATGCATACTGTAGTTTATACTGGTAGGAACCCACTGGTTCCACCAACCCACAGGGAATTATTGTGTCCGTCCGTCCGTCCATCGTGCAGGGAGGGGCTGGGTGGGGAGGAGCTGGGTGGGGAGGGGCTGGGTGGGGAGGGGCTGGGTGGGGAGGGTGGGGCTAGGTGGGGGGGTTTGGGCTGGGTGGGGAGGGGCTGGTCACCCCGTGGAGCCCTTATAAAACTCAACGTTTAACCTACTCACGCCGGCTTGTGCCCGCCCTCACAGTCGGGCATATTTGCGGAATACACCACGCCGCCGTTGACCCTGGCCATTGACCGAGCAACCCAACGTTCCTACCAGCTCCCTCTGCAGGAATGTGTTACGAGTACAAAATTATAATAAACTCACTACATCATTATAACATAATAATTATATTGAATAGGTTAATCATGTGAGCAATGGCCCATTTTGAGATGCGCAATGTACCATTACATCGCCATTCCTTACCGACAGAATCATCTTCTGGTTCCGTAAATTAAACTGGTTGCATAAATTATTTTCTAAATCTGGCCCATGGGCCAAATTCAACTCACAAGCTCATTCAATCAAGACTCGCTGCCTCATATCTACTAATGAAAACAGCCCTCTGAAGTGTTTATGTTTAGTTAATAAATTAACTGTTAGAATGTAAGATTTCTCGTCTTGTGTCACATGGGGGTTGGAGTCTATGGAGTGACCGTCATGAATATTCAGCACAGCCACCTAAGCTCCACACATGTGATTTTCCCTCTATATCCTTTATCCCACTCTTACGAATGCATCTCCCGCATATCGCTTTTCTAACCTCTGATATTTCTGATGGGCACAATTAGGAATTATACCACGTAAAAACGCAGCAGCATCTCAAGTCACGGTTCAAAGAGTAGGGGTCAATCGAAGGCAGGATTCAAAAGACTTGAGCCTGGACTTGAGCAGGGGTAGAGAATAAGAATCGCAGATTGATAAGGGGGCATTCTCGACGATGTGGGCAATGATCGAGAGGAAGCCAAAGAGGAAAAAATACTATTCAGTGCATAACCAACCGCGCTAATCGGAGGTGCGGGGAAGGACAACACAACTAAAAACACAAAGCAGTTCTCAAGACATCTATAATCCCTACCTATAATCCACATACGTATGCATTACTGCAGGAGGCATGGCTGCTATTTTCCAATATTGGGATGCAAACGTTGAGTTATCAGCCTCAGGGAATATTCTAGACTGACGTTCCCTGTCCAGTTTGATCCAGCATGTTCCTTTTCATTCAGCACGTGGACCCTCTGTTCTTCAAGTTATCCAACGGCACATTCTTTTTTAACCTCTTGACCCTTTCCCCATCCTTCCGAGCTTCCATCAGCAAGCCTTCTCCTCTGACAATATGCCCCATTTATATCTCGTCATGAAAAATAGTGGCAAGTGCACCCTCATATACCCAAGACGGAAAATGCGTTTATTGACTTGGGTCTGGCCATACCTGTTGGGATTCAAATGGAGTCACATTTCAGTCATTTTTTTTGCAGCCATCATCATACACACTAGGCATGCATTCAGATCATTCATTTGGCATTGTCCATCGACCGGTCAGAGACACAATAAGCTCCTCCATGTGCCTGTCTTGTGCTGCTAACATCTGTCCGCGCTCTTCCTTTTTCGTTTTCATCGCCGCTCGTTGTCTTCCTCTTGGTCTTTTCCCAAAGAATCCTCCATCGATCACCGCCTTCAGCTCATTCCCTCCCCACGACATGCCCAATTCAGATGTTCCTCTTTTCATCGATTCAAATCCTTACACTATGGATCATTCATTGAATCGTGCGTGCAAATACGATTTAAGAAAATACACCAACAATTGTTTTTACTATCTTTATATGAAGCTTTCGTGACTGCAGGAATCCATACTCTTTGGTCCTTTCAGGAAAAGCCACGTGACTTTACCGAAAAAACCAAAGAGTATGAATTATCTTAACTACTCTTCAATGTACATGCCCATAAATAAATCCACGGATCTTCATATTATCCACATTAATAGCAAATATCAGGACTTGTAACTATAACTGGTGGCAATGTCACATCGTCAGGATTATCAACATTAACTGAGCAAATCAGTGGCCCATGCTTTGTGCACTGCACTCTGAACCAGTAAAGACAAGTTCATTTCTAACCACAGCTAACATCGCTCAGCTCCTATAAGCACAGTTAGCTACGTACGGTGCAAAAGAAGTTCAACGAACAATACAATCGTTGATAAGTGATATCTGTACACCAGTCCTTCCCCTACCCTTTCGCCAACTTGCGCTCACCAGAAAAAAGTTCGGTAAAACAACCCCCCGTTACCAGCGGTCGATCAGTAAAACTGCTGGAAATTATGACTACACTATACACACATGCACAATAAATATCACGAGTGACAATCTATCCGCTGCTGGCTAAAGGCTTCAAGCCGTTAGTAAGTAGCCCTCAATTGAGCTGAATTTAGCAGTTTCCCCCAAAGAAGCAAAAATTTAAAAGAACAAGACAAGTTTTGAAAAACCCATTTTGCAATGAATGTTATTTATTAATAATCAACACAGAGCATTGCAATTCAATCGAAAATACCCTTATACATTTACATATCTACCATAAAGCGTTTTTGAGGTCATGGATTAAGTTTATTTTTACTCTGCAGCAATTACAAGTTAAGGCTATGTGATTTGTAATTCAAATCAATTTAGTGCATTCCCACAAAAATAATGAATGGCAGCTGAAACATTAAATGCTTGCCTTCGTTTTGCCACAGGTTATTTTTGCACAGCCTGTTCCAGAAAACGGGATGATTAAATATAATTGTATTCTGTTAATTTCACATATTCGGAATTGCACATATCAGTGATGATTTTGTTTCCGCCAAGAATTTTTTTTTCTTCCAAAAATAGATGGCTTCTGTCTAAAAGGCAATCATGTTACCGAAGGCAGAATTAAGTCCTATACGTATATATGTGCACTTGGATATGCAACAATAAATGAATTCTGTATACGAATAAAGAATTATCTTTACTATTCCTCTTTCACCATCCTGTCCACACCTTGTACAGTATATTTCACTGGCAGATAAAATAATCGGAGGCAGCACGCTTTAAACACCAAATATCTGACATTTAACCCAAAAAAATGTTTATTACACCAAAATGAACCCAGATCGATAACCAAACTCTTCCCAGGGTGGACGGACGGACCACTCATGCCCAGCTGCAGTGGATCTTGGACGTCTCATTCGGAGCTCTTCTTGTTGTTGATGATGAGTGGTCCGACGTTGTCTCCCGTCGTCTCATTGTGCTTGGCGTGCGCGCCGTCACAGTACGGGAACTGGGATGTCGGTAGGCAAGCACAGGCACAAGCGCGCGCACACACGCACACATCACTTCTATCCATTACGGTGGGCACCGAAGAGCTTACGTTGCAATAGAACTTCACGCTTTATCTTCTTGGTTCTTTCGGTAAAGTCACGTAGAAGGGAAACAATAAAATAATAAAATTCAAATGTACATTTTTTTATTAATTTATAATAAAATAATAAAAATAAAGCATAATTAAATAATTATTTTGTTGGTTCTTTCGGTAAAGTCACGTAGAAGGGAAATAATAAAATAATAAAAATAAAACGTTATAAAATCATTATTTTATTTTATTATGTTTATTTTTATTTCCCTTATACGCGACTTTACCGAAAGAACCAATAAAATAATTATTTTATTATGCTTTACTTTTATTATTTTATTATTTCCCTTCTACGTGACTTTACCGAAAGAACCAAGAAGATGAATCCCTGCAGGCACGAAAGTTTTAAATCGAAATTTCACGCTTTATCTTCATCTAATTACTTAATTGTGGGAAAAAAAAACATATAGCGATGTGGCCGCACCACTGGCAAAAACTCATGCTCATTTGCAGGCTGGAACCCGATACAAATTTAAAACGTCAAAAGTTGCCTCTCGGAGTCCCCCCCGTGGCTCCACTGCAGCAGCGCAGTGTAATGGTTTTGAGATGAATTGTGGTGTCAAGTGGCGTGTGTTGCTGAGGCACGAAAATGCTGCCTGAATGCGAAATCCTTTTCCTTGTCAATTAAGCCCTGGATGAAGGCCTCCAACCACCACGTCGGTCATGGAAGTTGTCTCAACGTGCTTCCCCATATGAGTCGGTACAAGTTGGTGGAGGGAGGGGCCCCACAACTGATTCAGTTATCACCTGCCGCTAGTACTCGCTCTGGCTGTGAAATGAACTTTGGTCACTGGTTTCATAATCTAGTGCATTTACCACTTAGCTAAGTTGAAACTGCATCTGTCTCCATTATAAGAAACGTAATTTGTCTATCTGTAATTCAGTATTTCAGTTACTGAACTTATAAGAGTATTTTTCTTTCTTGCAGAGCAAGGGCTTAACATGAGCTATTGTATAAACTACAAACTACGTAAATCTATAACCTTTTACCGAGAGCAAAACAATCTGATAGTGAACATGCACCATGGAAAATCTAATGGCATTTTGTTACTTTCAAGTTCCTAGATGTTTAGTGTTGAGAGTTTGACATTTTTTGTAAAATGCCAAAAAATCTAAGTACCTTCACAATTGATGGTCTAAGCATAGCGAGGCTTCAAGTCACTCATGCAATGTAGCTTGATTAAAAAAAATTCTTTCAACAAAGATTAACTGCCTATAAAACGGTTTATTACTGGCTTGTATTTGCTATAAGAATAGCCAATTTCCATCTCGTCAACACCACAACTCCAACGTTTTCAAAATGTACGCTTAAATACTTCAATATGCTCCATAATGGCTGAGACACGGAGGGAGGCATATTTAACATTTTAAATAAAGCAAAAACAGAAGCCATGGTTTTGCAATATACAACAGCAGAGTTTGGCATCTCTCCCACTTAGTCAAGGCGAAAACTGACAAACGCTACCGAGAGGACCTATCACATGTTTCAAATTTTCCTGTTACAATAGAATAATTAGGCCGTCACCACTATTCTCGGAAAATTCCATTATATACCTGGAAACGAAAAATCATGAAAAGGTACATCTATAGTGTGAGCCACCCATGCAAAATATACACAGAAAGTATGTGTATAGGTTGTTTGAGACAAAGCCAATAATGTCCAAGGGCTTTAATGCTTGAATGTTCAGACAAGCATCGCAATTGTTTTTGGGCCAACAGAAGTCAAAACCAACCGCAGGCGTATGTGTTGGCAGACGTCGAATATTCTTTAGTTGGCTGTGAACTCTGCGGTTTTATTCACACACTTCATAAACCAATGTTATGATTTCGATTTAAAGTTTTCGTGACTGCAGGGTTTCATCTTCTTGGTTCTTTCGGTAAAGTCACATAGAAGGAAAATAGGAATTTAAAAAAATTCTCACGACGTTTCGGCCACAACACAGAATGGCTGCTTGCGTTGTGGCCGAAACGTCGTGAAAATTTTTTTTTTCTGCGTGACTTTACCGAAAAAAACAAGAAGAACAATGTTATGATGTATTACTGTATTCCATAGGGAGGGTGGGTAAGCAGTAGCACGGTGGTCAGTGCACTTTGCTATGAACCAGAAAACCTGATTTTGTTTTCTGGCCATGGCTAAAATCAGTGATGAGTCACATCTGAACTGATATTGACCCACTTCACCAGTTCCCGCAATTTACCAGTGTGAAGTATGGTAAAAAAAAACCTCAACGATCGACATGTCGGAGGGAAGTCTTCACCTGGCAATGTATTGACAAAAAGCTGCCAATTAGTATTAATGTATAAAGCAGGTCGGGGTAAAGCTATGAAACATGTGCTTTGCTCATGCCACAACTTGCACAAGAGCCTCCGCCACTACATGGAGAACTAGGGAGTGCTCATACTTTATCCTGTTGGGTGAGCGGAGGTGAAGGGGAGATTTTTTGTTTTAAAAGACGTGTTTACTGTTTCAACGACTGCATCAAGAGATCGAATATAACCGGCCACGCTCGGAGTTAAAATCCAGTGTGCTAACCATTCTACCACGACATGCCCTCTTGTGACCCCTACGTGCCCTCTGTTACGGTTACTCATTCCTCGGCCCTTGCACGCCCCTGCCATCTCCAAGTAACTCAAATTGTGTCCCCGCTTTTTAAACTATGTAAAGCGCCTTGAACTAAGGCGCTCTGTAAACAAAAGATAAGATATAGGTCACAAACACTACAGGCCACAGGCAATGCTTATACACGAACGAGGTGTAAAACGCATGTAGCCCATGCAGAAAGCAATAACCGTGGGCACACACCCGTGTCATGTACGCATGTCGAGTGTGGAATACATCTTCTTGGTTCTTTCGGTAAAGTCACGTAGAAGGGAAGTAATAAAATAATAAATAATAAAACATAATAAAATAATTCTCACTGTCATACCTAACCATTATGTTTTATTTTTATTATTTTATTACTTCCCTTCTACGTGACTTTACCGAAAGAACCAAGAAGATGCATCCCTGCAGTCACGAAAGCTTTAAATCGAAAAAATGTGGAATACATGTCAAGCAATTTGCCTTTTTGGAGCGCCAGCAGCGACAGAAGGCAGCCTTCTCGCCGAGATCTTCCACATCAATGGCGTGAACCACCTTGGGGTTGTCCTTGTCCAGTCCCGGGTTCGCCTGGCACTCCTTGCCAGAGCAGCAGCCACCTTTTTTCGCGTAGCAACACTTGTAGCCCTTGTAGCCCAGGTAGCCGACGAGCGCTACGCCACCCGTCACTCCAAGAAGCTTGGCCCAGTTCCAATCTGAAATCGTTTTGATTTGCAAAGGACGTGCGAGTGAGACCAGTTGTGGACCCCCCCACACATCATTTTTAGCGATTGGGATTGTCCACTATGGCGCGTGAACTCAACACATTTCCTCGTGTGCATCGCCAAAAAAACTACACATTGCCAAGAGGAATCACACTATAAGCGACTAAAGAGCAGTGATACATCAGTTCACGTGCAGGAGATGGTGTGAAACAGCGGTATCAAATTTCGATTTAAAGCTTTCGTGACTGCAGGGATTCATCTTCTTGGTTCTTTCGGTAAAGTCACGTAGAATGGAAATAATAAAATAATAAAAATAAAACAGACTCTGTCTACTCGACAGACCTGCTCTCCACCTGAGGACGGCTGCTTGCGTTGTGGCCGAAACGTCGTGAGAATTATTTTATGTTTTATTTTTATTATTTTATTATTTCTATTCTACGTGACTTTACCGATAGAACCAAGAAGACAGCGGGATCAATTGACGCAAACAGCGTGGAAAGAACGTCATCCAGATGTGATGTGGATAACTAATGACCGATGATGATGCGCTGGATGAGAAAATTAAGATAATGCTTGGGTATGGCAATACGTTCTGGAGCTAAATGTAAGTGTCGAGGTCTGCAAGCCACGAGATTGCTTCAGCAGAGAGGTCGTGTAGTTGTGATATTACTCCTCCTTACAAGGAGTGCAGACTATCGTGGTTTACTGCATGGTCCACAGGCGTAACGTGGCTAGAGTCGCACTGTAGCTAGTTTTTAATGTTCTATTCACGAAGGAGATGTGCGCATCGGCCTGTAGATGTTCTGATGCAGTTCATGGTTCCATCACCGGTGTCTTCGAGAAATGTCAAAGTCAGGATGTGTCAGGCGTTTGGGTATCGAATTAGTTGGTTCATTACGGGCGTGCCAATTGTTCCACTCTCTTCGCCAGCATACTTGCGGTTCTGGGTGAGTCTAGGATGGTGACAACGCAAACCCAGAATGGTTTCATAATTATGCCGATGAACGAATCTAATCAACAATGACTGCGGCAAAGGATGGTAATGATGGTGGTGGTTGATGATAATGATTGATACATTTGATTTTTAATTAATTATCGTGTGTTTATTACAAGCAGGCTGTGCAGGCATCGACAATCAATGATTCGTCCCAAGCAACGTACGCTAACTGCGATCAATCGGGCGCCAACCGGTGTCCATCCATGAGCGCGCACACCACCCGGCAACGCTTCCAGACAAGACCGTGGTCGCAATCCAGGCCTAGAGCGAGGCGCGGTGAACGGGACCGCGAACAAGCTGGGTTTTTTTTACTTTACCTAAAATAACTTCCAGTTAAAAACACCCACGCACACACACAGACACAAGGGCAAGGCGATGAAAGCTTCGCTGACATCTAGGAGGGGGGGGAGGTAGGCGCGCACGTAAAGAAAGGAGGTAAAGGATGAGGCGAGCGATACCTTTCAGGACATCCATGTCGGCGCACGGGTCGAACACGTGTGTACTTGGGTCAAGGGCGTTAGGCGCTTCCGGGCCACGTGACCCAGGCGGTTACGCGGTTGCCGTGGCGACGCGATTACCGTGGCGACGCGGTTGCCATGGCGATCCGGTTACCAGGGCAACCGCGCGACTTTATTCGCTGTCGTTAAGTGTGGTCCAGAATCAGACTGATCACAATTCGCATTTGTACTGGAGGAATCCGATGAGCTGTAAGCCTGTAACCTACAAACAATACAAAAAAAAGAACACGATAAGAGTGCGAAGTATAGCAAAAGGTAAACAAATCACTTCGGCATAAAATATGTATACACAAATAAAAGTAAAAAAAATATATTTTATTTTACACAGATGAGGCCCACTGAGCTATGTAGCCACTTTTTCAGAAGCGAACCGGTCAAATAATCTAAACGCGTGATTTTGATTCTAAATGTGGAGGAAAAAAAAGCGGAAGACCCGGAGAATATCAACGCGACCACGGGGAGAGAGACACGCAAACTCCAAATATACAGCAGGTTGGGATCGAACCGACGACCTCCTGCATACCAGGTGACTCCATGAAGCAAAACTTAATTGGTGATGCTGCTGCTCCTGCGTTGGCAGAGGTGCATAAGCACAAATAACAACAACAACATCCTAGACACGCTCATCATTAGCACTGTGTTCTTAAAAGGAAAAAGATATATAACACATTCCTGCGGAGGGAGCTGGTAGGAACGTTGGGTTGCTCGGTCAATGGCCTGCAGGGTCAACGGCGGCGTGGTGTATTCCGCAAATATGCCCGACTGTGAGGGCGGGCACAAGCCGGCGTGAGTAGGTTAAATGTTGAGTTCTATAAGGGCACCACGGGGTGACCAGCCCCTCCCCACCCAGCCCCACCCCTCCCACCCCCCACCCAGCCCCACCATCCCCACCCAGCCCCTCCCCACCCAGCCCCACCCCACCCAGCCCCACCCTCCCCACCCAGCCCCACCCCTCCCACCCCCTACCCAGCCCCACCCTCCCGACCCAGCCCCTCCCCACCCTCCCCACCCAGCCCCTCTCACCCTCCCCTCCCCTCCCCACCCATCCTTACCCCTCCCATTTTTGGATGCAGGACGGGCGGACGGACACAATAATCCCCTGTGGGCTGGTGGAACCAGGAGGTTCCTACCAGTATAATATTTAAAATTAAGCAATATACAGCAGCAGAGTTTGGCATCTCTCCCACTTAGTCAAGGCCAAATCTGACAAATGCTACCGAGAGGACCTATCACATGTTTCAAATTTTCCTGTTACAAGTAGAATAATTAGGCCGACGCCACTGCGTGTTATCTTTGAGTCAGGACTGCTTTGAAGTTCCTCGCACTACAACAGCTGATGACACTCTTGGAAGGCTTCTCTTCAGGAGACCCAGATGTTGTCACCTAATCCTAACCCAACGCGACTCTGACAACCAGTACGTGTGTTTATTATTGCAAACGGGGAATTCCTTATCTGTTAAAATGATGTTTCTTCCTCTGACGTTCACACCTGTGACGACATCGCATTTATCGCCTCGATTTAAGACCATAACCAGAGGATTTCTCAAACAACTGCCCTCTATTGCCCACCACGTACCTCCACAGCATTTAACACTCGTTACGCACGGCGGACACACCCCATCACTATCCAGGTTTCAGAGATCTGCTAATGAGATATGGCACATTCTCGGTGACTGTTTAATAGGCCAGGACAGGTAAATTAACTGCATTTTGTCTCTGGTGCAGCCTCCAGCAAGGTGGGGGAAGGGTGGGGGGGTCCTTGGCCCCCTCCTCCCTGACACTGTGGGGGCTGCTATCTACAACGGTGTGCTGCTCTCATATCCATGCCATGCGCTCCGATAGCCACGCCAAACGGTGTGGACAGTACTTGATTCACATGCAACGGGCGCAGCACTCATGGAGGGTAAATATTCCGGTTTGTTTCCATTTACTTTACCGAGTGTTAACATCCCCAGTGTTTAACAGTACTCTCTTTATTGTCAGCCAACATTGGTATAAACATGGGCATTTTCGTTCTTTTCTATCATGTGTATCAACAGGTGCTTGTGCATAGGCATGTCCACGTACACTTGCACCCCTTGCTCTCTTTTAGCCCTCCCCCCCTTCCAATACGTTCCATTCATTGGCATCTTGAATCCCTGCCTCACTTGATGCAGCAAATCTGGCTGTGACGGTCCCACCTGATGACGGAGACTTGTGTTGCCTCCGAAACGTCGTGATTTTTATTTTATTTTTCATTAATAAAAATTTAATTTTCTACCTACGTGACTTTACCGAAAGAACTAAGAGTGTGAAACGGAAACTTGAAGTTTGATGTGTCAATGCCTTCACGTTTGTGTACCTGACGCAGTGACCCCCTGGGGTGTGATGCACGGTGATTTCCAATTATCTTCTTGCATATAGAAATGTTCAGAAGCTAAATGCCAATGTCAGGGTCTGTTAGCTACGAGGGCTTCAGAAGAGATTGGGTGTAGTCTTGATTTAGAAACGTGCGTTTAGAGTATTTGGCTGCTATAAATTTCCACGTGATAAGCCACTTTGTTGAAATATAATTTGTGGCCAAGGCACTTCTGAAAAAGTGCTATATAGCTCAGTGTGTCTTACATGGTAAAATAAAATAAAGTTTCGTTCTAGTTTATTTCTCAAATGAATGACCGCTGATTATAATGGTTTAGTTTAAAACGTAGGCTTTCGCGACCAATATTATTCATAATCAACGTTTTTGGGTTTCGATCGCGTTATTTATAAATGTGTCGTAACCCTCCATCACCCGACACGGCCAATCAGTAAAAAAGTGTCACGTTGACAAAAGACAAATAGTTCACTGCTTTAGCCCACCGGTGTGTTGAAGCGTGAAACCACAACATTTACAAAAAAAAAATTTCATGATTTTGCCTGTCCATTGCATAATGGGGGAATTCCAATGAAGTAACATGGTCCAGCAGGAGCTGGGTACAGGAAAAGTGACAATCGGTTATGAGCACTTGGCATATTCCTCTCAAACACTCATTCTTCTAAAGCAAGTTTACATATGAATAAATTATACGGCTGATACAGGACTCATTTAATGACGTTTAAGTAACATGTTTATTGGGATAATAAACAGAAGACGTATAATGATGCATTCATATCGATTCTTAAACTCTTACACATACATGGAAATTCATGTGTAGGAATCAATGTTTCTTAATTCCTATATATACATTATTGCTTTGTGTTTCACGTGATCCCTTTAGCCTACTAATAATATCGATTTTGGAATCAAATCTTGGCGATCAATCTCGACAATTCATTGAACTGAATTTCAACAGGCACTTTCATCATCAGTAACAAAAACACAACATTTGGTTCCATCTGCCTATGGTCCTTTTGAACTCATGTTTTCCAGCAGCATGATTGTCTGATGGGAACGCAGCTTCAACGAACACTTTGAGTCCCAATCACTGCAGTCCAGCATTATTTAAAACAAATATTGGGAGCCGTACACCCATTATGCACAGATATACGCTAAGGACCACTGCATTCTATTCAGCTGCTCCAATACTTACGTGATTCATGTTTTTTCTACATTTCTCACATTTTGATTAAAATAAAAAATACTCAAGTGTTTTTCCCCCCCGCTCAATGGAGCACAGGGCCCTCCCTACATTCTCCATTCCAATATCGGGGGCCGGACTCTTCATCGGATAACTGCCCTATAGAGGGGTGAAGGGCCGAGTTTAACCCTGAACTGTGATTTTAACTAGCAACCTTCCGAATATAAGACACACACTCTAGACATTCCATTCATTGGCTGCCACACCATAATTATTCTTGAACCATCATCCATATTCTAGCGATGTGTCCTGTTCAAGGGCAAGCTATTTTCTAAACAGTTTGAATTTATCACATCCCTGTGATGGTGTGCAGAGGTCTTGTCCAGCAGGTGATAGGAAATGGCTGCTGCTGATGATGATGGTAGTAAAAGAGCTCTGTATTTTTTTCTTAAAACAGAATAAAACGAATATTTCACAAAACTCACAAGCAAAAAAAGGTTTTGTATTTGTCGCCTGAAGAGTGTTTTTATACTGAGGCTTACGACGAAAATTGCATCTCTTCTCAATTACTCTTCATGAAACTTAGCAACAATTGTAGATATTTATATAGAGTAACCTAATTAATATTTGACTTTTTTATGACATGGCCTCCATCCTTTCCGAATGGCACTTATCCCAACACGGAACTAAGAGGCAGTATTCCACCATTGTAAACAGATCAACCGTCATCACGTACAGTAGTGCCATTTTTTATAATGTTTCCAACATAACCCATCAAATCGCAGAAAATGCTCAAGTGTGAGGGTGCCAGGAATTGGCTGTAGAGTAGATGATGCAGCACCATCGGCTCAACTGGAAAATGACTTCTGACGTCCTTGGGCTCATGCGTAGTCAGGCATTTCCACTATCGGATGTTTCAAAAATAACACCATATAAGTCCGCTGCTGTTATTTTGTGAGTCTAGAGCAGGGTTTCTTAAACGGCAGTCCTCGTGACCAACCACGCTATGTTTTACCGCGTTCACCAATTTACTCCTCTCATTCCCATTCAACTATTTACTCGCTCCACGCGGCACGCGCTCGATGATTGTAAAACGTGTCCTATGAGGACTCGAGTTTTGGACACCCTGGCTTAGAGCAGATTATGTTAATTTGCAAATTTGTTTGGCAAGCCTTGGTAAATATACTGGTAGGAACCCACTGGTCCCACCAGCCCACAGGAGATTATTGTGTCCGTCCGTCGTGCAGGGAGGGGCTGAGTGGGGAGGGAGGGGCTGGGAGGGGAGGGTGGGAAGGGGCTGGGTGGGGAGGTTGGGGCTGGGTGGGGGGTGGGAGGGGTGGGGCTGGATGGGGTTGGGCTGGGTGGGGAGGGGCTGGTCACCCCGTGGTGCCCTTATAAAACTCAACGTTTAACCTACTCACGCCGGCTTATGCCCGCCCTCACAGTCAGGGCATATTTGCGGAATACACCACGCCGCCGTTGACCCTGGCCATTGACCGAGCAACCCAACGTTCCTACCAGCTCCCTCCGCAGGAATGTGTTACCACACATATCTATGGGCCCATTTTTTGCCAGTATCTAAAATGGTGTTTGAACATCTTAACACCTGTTTATTGGCAGAAAGGGAAAAACCTATTTTTACCACAGAGCAGTCGAGAATATGTTTTTCAATTATATGATACAATAATTTTTTTAAAAGCTCCTGCAATATACATTCACAATTACAATGCAAGTTTTGAAAATTGCGAACATCTTAAGTATGCAAAACACAGTTCCTGATAAAAATAATAATAATCATAGTAATTCGTGCACATAGCTATATAAATATCTATATAAAAGCATATGCACATAAAGTGTCGTCGTGTTTTAGATCAAGAAGATAATTTGTGTTCTTGACATTCTGTTTCAGAGTGTTGTGGATAATGTGTTTGGTTGTATTCCAAATTGTCTCATTGCATCATCATGTTCTATATCTTATCTGATTTTGTTCCAGATAGTGTGTGTGTTTGTCATCATATACTGGCTCTTCCGTCGAGCGTAGTAAAAAATAGTAAAGGTATTACCAATGTAACTGGAATATTCGTACTCAATAAAAACGAAGTATTTCTGAGTTCACCCATTCTGGCATGGTAACTTCAGCCACCGAAGTGTGTGTTGCAAAGGCTGGTAGCACAGAGGGGCAGTGTGACCCAGAGTTGACACCACAAGAACGTCATCTTGCTCATCCTTCATGAAGGAGATTCTCAACATCTTTAGAGCCTGCAACGTCATTAGAATGATTAGAGTATCACGAGTCAAACATTGCGAAGTGTATCTATTTGGGTAAGTCTGCCACAACACTTTGTTTTTAAAGCTAACAGTTAATACATCTTGACTTAAAGCTTTCGTGACTGCAGGAATTCATATTCTTGACTTTACCGAAAGACCCAAGAATACTAACATTTTATACGTTTTCATTTCTACACGAATAGCACACGTACTCCCTCGTGCCATCCTGTTAAAGCTGCATTGTGAATAACTCAAATGTGTCAAAAGCTGTGAAAACGCGTTAGCTTTCCTGTACATGTCTTCCTCCATTTTATTCGTGCTCATGGCTGAATTCATTTATGCTCCATAGAGTGTGTATAATAAAGCATGCCTTGATGTATAACTTACATTAATCTCAAGCAATTTCTACAGCGAAATTATCAAAGTTCGCCACTTTCTGTAATCGATATTTTTGCAGTCATTTTTCAATACAATGCTGCATGAAAGCCTCCCCACACAATGTTGGTCACGGCAGTTATTTTACCGTACTTCACCACACTGGTCAATGTGGGTTAATGAGAAGAAGGCCCAGGAGGGGGGGGGGGGGGGTTAGATATTACTTGCCGCTAATGTTAGCTGTGGCAGAGAGTCTAACTCACGTGGCCAGGTTCACAGGGCAGTATGTGAACGACTGCTTTCTCCTCCTCCCAAGACCTCGTAACATCACCATAATTAATCCTCATCAGTTCTCATCAACCGAACGGATATATGTCAATAAGTTCTACCCCTTCTAATAGCTACAACATATTATTTATTACCTATAGCTGTCATAGTAAGTCGTATCCTGTATGGAAACATTTGTGTTTTGGTAACCACCAACAACAGAGAGTTGTATTGGACTGCCCACTAAGATGTGCAATATCCAGCTCGCTGGGTGACTCAGGAGGCTGATACACTGCCAGTCAGCACTGCAGAGAGCCTGGGTTTAAATCTGGGTTTTAGACGCCAATGATAAAACCAGTTTATGAAGTGGAGAAACTTGGTGGTTTCAGCCGTGTCAACAATGACTGCAGAAAGAAAACATCACCAGGGGTTTTCACCAAAGTTGACTCAATTCCAGCTCTGAGGATAAGGTGTTCCATTTTGGCATGCAATTAATATTGTCTATCGGTAAGGCATTTGAGAATAAGTACCACCTTGTGTGGATGAGAGGCAATGGAAGGGATTTCAAAAGTAATTCTGTAGTACTCCTTGGTTCTTTCGGCAAAGTCACGTAGTTAGAAATAAAATAAAACAAATCACGACGTTTCGATTGGAACACAAGCAATTTTCATCAGGTGGTAAAACCACAGGAAGAAAAGAATTGCTGAAGTAGGAGAGAGAGCTGCCGTGGCAAGAGGTTATATAGGTAAGAAGAAGGGAGGAGCAAGGAGGGAGAGAGAGAGGGGGGGTAGGGGAGCGCTGCGTGAGCGCTAAGGGGAGAGAAGATGCGAGGCTGGGGGGGAAGTGGATGGGGCTGGAAGTAGTTCTCTAACATGCAGTGATGTTCCACTGCTTTCTGTCAAAGTCACAAATACAAATGCCTTCGTCATTATCAATGGCCTCACCGAAATATATGCATCTTTAGTTTCGGAGACCACTTGTATAAGGATATCTGGTACATCGTGCTCGCCACCATTACCACCACAAGGCCAAGTAATATCCAGTTGAAATCGGCACAAAACTTCTGCACTCGACGCTGGCAGAGGGGGGAGAGGGGCCAATAAACAATCAGTTCTAGATTTGAAGCTTTCGTGACTGCAAGGATTCATACTCTTAGTTCTTTCGGTAAAGGTACGTAGGTAAAAAATGAAATTAAAATTAATCAAAATAAAATTAAAATAAAAATCACGACGTTTCGGAGGCAAAACAAGTCTCCGTCATCAGGTGGGACCGTCACAGCCAGATTTGCTGCATCAAGTGAGGCATGGATTCAAGATGCAAGCTCTTAAATACAAGTTAAGGGGGAGGAGAGGGGGGGGGGAGCTTATCAGACCTCCTGATTACGGAGACTTGTGTTGCCTCCGAAACGTCGTGATTTTTATTTTTATTTAATTTGTATTAATTTTTATTTCATTTTTTACCTACGTGACTTTACCGAAAGAACTAAGAGTAGTAACAATCAGCTGTAACAACCGTAGTCTACATTCGACTGAGCTCGAGACGTCATCGTGCAGCACCTCTGCAAAATGTTTTCCAGAGTAATTTACGGAATGATAGTTACATGAACTCGATATGTTCGCTGTAAATGTATTTGCTTCATTATTTACTTAAGTAATTGACAGCATTTGCACTCTAAGCGTTGTAGATTGTGGAGTTGCAATGCTTAATATACTTGTCAAGATTATGTGGAGTGGACCGCAGTTTAATTACTTTGATGTCAACGTTCTTTATTATATACTGGAGGTACAGCAACGCACAACAATTATACAATAACATTCCCAAGTACAATTGCACACGTAGGAAACTGATATAGCGATAGGTCACATTGTGAAAATTGCTTTGTATTGTACAGTGAAAGATGACACCGTGCCACATCCTGTCATTAAGTCACCCAAAACTTACCCTGACGGTCTTGGCTCCATATTCCCTTCTTGTAAATGAGTGGCACGGCTTGCGTGGGGATGATGGCGCGTCTCCGTCACTGTTGCTGGAGCACGTGTCGCGGTTCGCGCTGCGTTGGAAGGGGCGGCTGTCTTCGGCGTTGTCGCTGTCGCTGTATCTTGACGCGAACGTATGCCACCCAAGATCGTATCTGCCACGTTCTACCGGATCCGTGAGCACCTCGTGAGACGCGTTGAGTTCTAAAAAACCATTGCAGGCACGGACAATGTCATTCTGACAGGGCCGTTATCTTCCATTGTGTCTGCAGCATGGACATATGCGTGACTTGCAAAGAGTTTAAAAGGCACAAAACAGAAAATATGCAAAAAGCTGCTGTGCTGCTTGAGCAAACCATCGCACTCGTAATTGGTTCACAGTTACGTACAGAGGTTTGTCTAAGAGATGTGCTCATGCTCAACTTTTTCCTTCCACACCAGTATGGGATCGTGCTCACGGAATTATGTAACCGAGTGGCAATGATGTATGATGTCACGTCTTGCTGATTAGACTCAATGAAGTTGAAATCGGTCCACAGTTTCCATTCTCAAACACATACATGAATATCGAATTCCTCTTGACTAGAGGATTAAACCTTCTTGGTTCTTTCGGTAAAGTCACGTAGAAGGGAAGTAATAAAATAATTAGTCACGTAGAAGGGAAGTAATAATTATTTTATTACTTCCCTTCTACGTGACTTTACCGAAAGAACCAAGAAGATGAATCCCTGCAGTCACGAAAGCTTTAAATCGAAATTTAGAGGATTAAACTCGATTTGCTTGAATAAAATTAAGTACATTCTTTTTGTTGCTTAGTTCATTTATGAAAGCACACCTGAGCATAGATCACCATGGACTATTACCAGGTGTAAGGACAAAAGTGTTTGGATAATGGCTCAATATAATCAATGCCCAAGAGATGGCTGCGTGGTGTGGGTGGCTGATACCAAGTAAGAGACAGAGCAGATGGGGGTACTGCTGGAGATGCTGGGTTTGAATAATAGCAGATGCCTATGATTACATACATTTATTAAGTATAGCAAGTTGACAGTCGCAGTCACTTGATACAGCTATCGTGCTGTGACTGTTCCACCTGAAGACGGAAGCTTGTGTTGCTTCCGAAACGTCGTGATTTTTTATTTTATTTTTATTTTACTTTTATTAATTTTAATGTTTTACCTACGTGACTTTACCGAAAAAACTTAAGAATATGAATTATTGCAGTCACGAAAGCTTCAAATCTAGAAGTCGCAGTCAGACCGCGAATGATGGCTTAAAAATAACCGTATTATTACATTCGGATTTCCATTTGGAATATGTCAGTTCAGGGTTATAGACACGTTGGTGTCCTTGCCATAACGTGAACTCTCTTTGCAGGCCTTATAGGAGAAGTGTGCCCCTAACATGGATACAAAGGCTTTTAAAGTGGCACCAACATTATTCCCGTGCCATCATGTTCCAAAGGCGATCTGCGACACGAGGTGTTTGCACAGTTGTATGCATTTCTGTCGACATTCTTTCACACCGTGCGTCGCCAACCGTGCGAATCGGAGGTGCAGGGTAAGGACAGTTGGCTGAGAGTTCTGTATTGCAATGTCTAGAGTTCTGTGACAGATAATTGGTTTTTTACCCTTTTATCTGGCAACAAAACTGACACCTTTTTTACGAGGAGTCATGTTTGCATAGACCACAATACCTGCAGTCATAATGCAAACAAAAAACATTACTCTGATAATGTATGCACTGTCCTTGAAGTTGATTGGTTCACACCCGAGACAGCTTTCCTTAGAGCCTAGTCTCACATGGGTTGGACCAGATGACGCCAAAAGGCGCACAACTCAAAGACAATGCACCATCAGAGTATGGGAGCTCGGGGTAAGCATTTACACCATTGGTACCTCATTTGCCAGTAAAAAAAATTATAATTAGTTTTTTACCCTTTTATCTGGCAACAAAACTGACACCTTTTAAAAAAAAGTTCTGTGACAATTTGCCAAGAGCACACGTGGAACGTACAGTTGAGGAGTAATAAACAAATTAAAGAATCAATGCACGGATGCGTTGTGATAAATGGATTTCGATTTTTGTGAAAGACAAAGCGTAGCTTGTTTACTTTTGAATGCATCCGCAGCTCGTGGCATGTGGTTCTTGTCTGGATGAACTTTCAAAGACTGCAACTTGAATGCCCGTCTGATCTCCTCTGTCGACGCTGCAGACTGGACCTCCAACACTTCATAGTAGTTACACGCATTGCATATCCTGTCCATTGGAAGACAATACCGGCCAGCAATTTTGCAAGTTAAAGCTAAAAGTGCAATTGTTTAGCCACATTAGAACTCAAGGGACTCGGAGAGTCTCATTTCCCAGGGTGACCTGGATCACTAAAATGGCAAAAGCAATGGCATAAAATAAAATAGCATCTTGAAGGAAATCTAAATTGGAGATTAAACAATCATACATGTGTGGAGAGAACACATTTATAATGAACTGACAAGGATTTGGTCTTTATATATATAATTAACGTACAGCGTTATGGGATGCACCCAGCTTGAATAACGCTATATAAAATTCAATTATTTTTACAAGTCTGCCTCTCGTTGTACAATGTGTCTACCTGCATACGGGCCTTCCAGACCCCAACGTTATAAAATAATGTGTTTTCATCATATAACTCTGTATCTTGGCAATTAATGCAATCATGGAGAATCATCCATGGAGAATCGTCACGTGCTATAATGAATGGAGCAGGACCTGTTTTCAGCAGTGGCAAAATTAAAAACTGTAACATTTTGGACTGTGAGCCACATTTTTTCAGCAACATTTGTTTAAGCGTGCAAAGTCTGGGCTGATTTTGACCGTCGGACCTTTTAACAACTGCTACTGCCAAATGTTTTTGCAAAGACTACTTGACGAAAATTGTAGAGGCCCATTCAGCAAAAACAAAAAGCCCGATGCAAAGGCCAGCGTGCGCTGTGGTGGAAGAACAAGAGTAAAACAAAAACGTAAATGTGTGGCCCTCACCTCTCCACGTCCTTCAACATCACTGCGGCTTCTTCAACGCGGGCCAGCAGCTCTGCGCGAGAGGCCAACACACGAGGCGTGGAGTTCTCTGGTCTCCGCTCAAACATAAATCGGCCCACTGTACAACGTGCGCTGCCACCAGCAGTCAACTCCATCATCAACATCATATTTTTCATCATCATTTATTTTTTATACCGCGCCTCCAACGCAGTATATCATAAAGGCGCGCTGTGGCAGGGGGCACCCGAAGGCAGCTGTCCCTGTGCAGTGCAAAATGAATGCAACACCGGTCCTGCAAGTGGACTTGAGTCTGCCAGGAGGGGGACCATGTTGCTGTCACTCTCATTGAGGTACTATGCGTGGCATTTATCAAACTGGGAAGATTTAAACCGCGATGTCGGCACGCCCGCAATTATTTCAAATGACACCATGGAGTTGCTCACGTCTCCTGTTTAGCAGGAGTGTCTTTGTCGTGGACACACCTGCAGTATTAACCAGGACGGCCGCTGTCCTTGAACCACAAACCGTCGCAACAAAGTGGCAAATGCGCTGTCACCGCCAGTATCATTACACTTATTTTAGCCTGCCATGCCTTTTCTGGTTCATACGTTTTTTTTCGTGAGCAAGTATTAAGAGTTGGTTTATCCTTTCCCTGAATGGATAAAAAAAACACTAAAGGTGATGGCCAGATGATGATGAAGATGATGTCAGTGATCGCAATGAAGGTAATACAAATAGACGAGTTTAAATTTTGACTTTAAACTTTTGTGACTGCAGGAATTCATATTATATGGTTCTTTCGGTAAAGTCACGTAGATAGAAAATGTAATGAAAATAATAAAATATTTTAAAAATATAAAAAAACAAAAAAACTCACGACGCTTCGATCGCAACACAAGCGGTCGTCATCAGGCGGAGAGAAAAAAGGGGGGCAAGCCTCTAACTGCAACTGCTTATAAAGGTCTAGAATGGGCGCACGAGCAGTGGAGCAGCATGAATGGACGAACTAAAGTTGTGAGTGGGCTGGGGACAAGAGTCGTGGTGCCGTGCTCGTTCGGCGTAGTCCAAGTGTGCCAGCAGCATGGGCGGGGCAGCAAATGTTGATGTTGATGTAGGAGATTTTATTCAAACCTTCTTTCCCCCAAATATAAAAGGACCTGTCAAATGTACCAAACGTCTATAAGCAAAATCCTCCAGGTACGTAAGAGGATTTACTGGGAAAAGGAATAAATATTAGGCCTACTCTACACAAATATAATTAAATAAACGCATGAATCACGAACACTGCCTTCAAAAGGTAAACATAAAAACGATTCTAGCCATTCTCAATCCACTAATGGATGAAGGCCTCACCTTGCCACATCAGTTCGGGGAATTTTTTTTTACCATTCTTCACCACACTGGTCAGTGAGGGTTGGTGAAGGTGGGGGGGGGGGGCATGACTGATTCTGATACAACTTAGTTGTGGCCGGGAATCAAACTCGGGGCTCCCGTGGTCATGCTGCCTTAAAGAGCCCTCCGCTAGTTCGTGATAAATTCTGACGACGGAGGGTGCGTGGTTGCAGTTACCATGATCTTCCTCGTCGCAGGGGTAAAGTTGCTGGGCCTTGTCGATGAATCTTCTCGCTTGCTTCGTGTCGCCTATACCCAGAGCCGCTCGGGCATTCTCTCGACAGCTCATTGCTGCGTCTCTATTGGCCTCCATAGTCCCGAGCAGATCCATTACCCGCTACCGGAAGAGAGGAACAGCTCAACCCGGCTGAACTGGGCCTCTTCCAGTCACCTGCTTGCAAAAGAGAAAAGCCATTTACTCCATCACTGCCATCATCAACATCATCTTTGACAATTACAGTATTCTACTGCAACTGAATGACTCCCACCTGCAATCCGCCGCGATATTGCAGCGCTACCAGAGATGGGAAGAAAAAAACAGAAGCAACACCGACCTTCCCATCCACCAACACCTGAACAATCAAACACAAAAGCGGTGAAAATCATTACCGGCCATTCTGGGAAACAAGCGGCCAATATCCATGCAGCTGGTACCAACCCATTATCGGCATTTACGGAATGGCAACGTCAAAAACCGACACTTCATGAACATCCTAACAGCATTGGTCCTTGGCGATGCGGCCACCTCTTTCACAAGTGGCAGATAAGGGATGCCCCCAGGTGCGACTGTGGCCACGAGTCCCAGACGGTAGCACGTATCGCATTGACCTGCACATGAAGGTCTGTTGTGGTAGGGGATAGCACAACGAGACATTCCATTTTTTTTTCAATTTAAAGCTTTCGTGACTGCAGGGATTCATATTCTTGGTTCTTTTGGTAAATTCACGTAGAAGGGAAACGTCGTGAGAATTTTATTGTTTTATTTTTATTATTTTATTAATTCCCTTCTACGTGACATTACCGAAAGAACCAAGAATACAGACATTCCATTGTGAGCTTTTCCCATAATACAAATTATCGTTGACAATTACAGTACGGCAGTCATCATCTATTACAATGACAAAGCACTGAAGATGTGGATACAGATACCTAATAACTGTATTCCTGCAATGCCGCACCTTAACTTTTAAACATAATAAAGTGTGGTGAACTTGTATTCGTTCAGTAACCTATTACATTACAAGTGAAATGTAAGCACCACCACCACTAAAACCCTTCCGATAGCGAACCACATCAATATCTAGCAGTGCTTCGCAACCAGTGCATAGTGCGCTGCAGGAAAAGTTCCAGAGTGTGTTACAGGAAAGTAATGAACCTCTTTCCGTTGGCCCCAAGTGCTACGTTTACTGGGTATATTTTCATGATCATCACACACTCAGGACAAGTGAAGAAGCTCAACTCACCACAAGAGTTGAAGGGATGGCGGTTGTGAATGGCTGTGACCCGGATCACACCCACAGAGTGAATGATACATTAGTTGCAGATCGCTGGCACACCGACGAGCCATAATTACTTACTAAGAGTTGCAAGCGATTGGATGGAACCTTAAGTGCCCTCGCTCAACGCGGCGTTCTTCATTGCAACATCGGGCGCGGTCTTTCATGCGGTAAAAAAAACGTAAGAGGCAAAAAAGAAACCATCGCGATCGTGCTGTCAAACCCGAGCACGTGGCCGACCTCACACCGATGCTGTCTTATCGGCGAAAAATGAATGAAGAGCACACTGGGTTCAAACCTCTCCGACTACACAGGCGGCCCGCAGCGTAACAATGATACACACGTGCCGTGAAATATCACGCGCTAATCCTGCCAGTCGGGATGTGATAGTGTCTCAAGGAAATCAGAATATTCATTAATACTGGAAGAATCCGATGAGCTGTAAAGCTCTGCTTCACAGGTCAGAAGGTTACAGCAAATACAACAAAAAAACACGATAGGAGTGCGATGTGTAGGAAAGGTAAACGCATCACTTCAAAATACGCACACAAATGAAACTCAACTACTTTTTTACACTTCCCAGGTAAGGCCCACCGAGTTATTAGCTTATTGTTCACAAGTGGACCCGGCCACGACCGAACGATGGCTCATCAGGTGTGGCTTCTCATGTGGACATTTTTTTTATAATCACGAGTCGCCGGACAGCTGTTCCATCGGTCGATCTCGTTGAGTTGTCGCCGTTTCCTTCCGCCGTGTCTGCGCGCCACTACCGATGCACTACGTGTACTGTGTTGACCAAATATCGTTCACGTTGCGGTGAACCGGAATAGCGGCGTCTAGTGGCTGGAGGAATGAACACAAAACGGGCACGAAAGCGACGATGCTTATCCACACACACGCACCGTGTGAGCTGTTATTATTATGATGACAATCAGCCCTTTGTCTTGGTTCTTTCGGTAAAGTCACGTAGAAGGGAAATAATAAAATAAATAAAATAAACAATCAAATAACATTCTCACGACGTTTCGGCCACAACGCAAGCAGCCGTCCTCAGCTGAACAACAGGGCTGTCGGAAAGACAGCGTCCGAATGTTTGATTTTTATTACTTCCCTTCTACGTGACTTTACCGAAAGAACCAAGAAGATGAATCACTGCAGTCACGAACGCTTTCAATCGAAATCAGCCCTTTGTCAATCCACCGCTGGATGAAGTTCCTCCTCCTCCTGCTGCTGCTGCACGCCGTGTCAGCTCTGCGGTTGTTTATCAATACCTCAACCATTGCGCGTGTTCCGTGAACAGGAGGGCCCAGACACAACGCGATTACCGTGCGTGAAATCCGCGCGTGGGCGAGCGGGGCTCGAACCGGGATGTGCCCGGTTCGGGGCGCGGTGCGCTCCACTCCACGGCCGCCGCTGGACACATCGCGGAATCGCTGCCCCGTAGCGCGCCTCTTGTTTACGACTCTTCACGAACGAAACGAAAGACTTGCGGACAACGGATCCGGCACGGGAGTTCAACGGAGCGCGCATCGGGGAGGAGGGTGGCCCAGCCTCGACGCGGAAGTTGAAACTTGCCACGTCGGTGCGACTCGCAACCCGCCCGCGGGCAACTCTCGCTCCAGCGACTTAGTTGCATCCAGCCCCTCGCTCCCGTCTCCCTCCTTCCCTCCATCTCTCTCCTCCCCCCCACCTCTCTTTTTTTATTAATATTTTTTGTGTTATTTATTTCTTTTTGTATCGTGAAAACTGATAACGGCGGTGTATATTTTCAGGTTAGGAGCAGAGTTGGAATGACCGTCCGAAACCCATTGCCCCCTTTATTTCTAGAATTACATTACGGGAAAAAGCCATTCCTAT
Source organism: Lethenteron reissneri (assembly GCF_015708825.2). NCBI lineage: Eukaryota > Metazoa > Chordata > Hyperoartia > Petromyzontiformes > Petromyzontidae > Lethenteron > Lethenteron reissneri. The sequence goes on from NC_083812.1 coordinate 2,879,898, forward strand.
TAACGACATTTCGTTGTACCCGCGTATCTCTCTTTAAGAACGCCCATCCCTTTCCGTAAATCCACTCCCTCCCTCCCTCCACTCCCTCCCTCCACTCCCTCCCTCTCTCTCCGTGCGCGGTGCGTCGAGCGCCACAGCGCGTGGATGTATAGTGTTTGTTATTTGTCTGCTGGTGACTTTGTGTATTTCGTATCGGAATCGCCTCCAGTGCTGGTGCTGTTGCTGCTGGCGGCAATAAAAGTTGTTTAAAAGTCAAAAGTCTCCGTGCCTCCATCTCTCTCCGTGCCTCCATCTCTCTCTGTTCTTCTCTGTCTCCCGCCATTTCTCGGAACGACCGGCAAATGGCATCCGTGGAAAAGGCTGTGCATATATAGACTTTTGACTTTTAAACAACTTTTATTGCCGCCAGCAGCAACAGCACCGGAGGTGCAAAGTCACCAGCAAACAAATGAAACAAACGCTATTCATAGTAGAAGAAGACAACCCTGACGATTGATTGAAGTCAGTGATGAGAAGGAAACCGGCACTAATTTGGACACAGCGGGGGCATTTAAAAGTGCGTTGTTCCCGTTTTTTTCGAGAAAATTTGAAGGAACCGGAGAGAGAGAGTAAGACTTTCAAGAGAATGGGCTTGGCCACGACGACGTCAGAGATTGATGCCGGAAAGAGGTGGCCCACCACTTGAGAACAAGACAGAGGAAAGTGGGAACAAATTGCGACATGTGCTGTGTACACATCAAGTTCAAGTTCATTCAAGTTCATTTATTAGGTGTAGCCCTGTGAGCCATTCGGCTCTTGAATCGGGTGCAACCGCAACAAACAAACAAAATTACAAGAAAACATATTAAAGTGAATATGTGACTAAGTGCAAACAGAAAATCCAAGCAAAGACAGCAAAATATTGCAGAAAAAACACCGTACACACATACGGTCTATCTTCCCAGTGGATCGTCATGGTGAGGATGATGGCTCACTTGGAAGCGAGACCAAATGAAGGTTAATAGAGGCATTAGGCTAAAGAGGAGGAACGCGTCTAATTACGTATTACACATTGTAAAAACAAAAGTTAGCAAACTTTATTTATGTACCCATGTAAAATCAACACGTGTATTCGACTCATAGCTAATTCATCAAACATGTAAAAACAAAACTCACTACATGTATTTCTTCAAACAAACAACTTTCATCTTGATTTGAAGCTTTCGTGACTGCAGGAATCCATACTCTTTGGTTCTTTCGGTAAAGTCACGTAGGGAGGATAAATAAAATATAAAATCAATTACGACGTTTCGATCGCAACACAAGCGGTCGTCCTCAGGCGGCCCGCAGTCTGTTTACATGACAACCCTTACTAGTTGGCTGTGTCGGGTGGTGGCGGGTTTTAACGACGCATTTATATATTTACGCGATCTAACCCAAAAAAACCTCCGTTATGAACTACGAATAAGTTTGAACCCATATGTTAACCTAGAACAATATAAACTACCTTTATAAACTCACTGATCATACACAATGCGGTTTCCAAGAGTAACCAGCGAGCGCTTCGAGTGCGTCCGTTGAATTTTAGTTGTATTCGCTAGCTAGTTAGAATTCCTCACAAAATGGCCAATTTATTAAAATATTGATGTTCATTATTCATACATTTATTTCTCTGAACCATGTTGGGTCAGGCAAGGTGGGGGGGGGGGGGTACTCGGTTGTAACTAAATTCAACAAGGGGATTACAGTAGCCAAATAAGTTTGAGAACCACTGCTTTAGATAATCTGCTTGACAAAGGGCTGTGAAATCTTATTGAAGTACCTGTATGCATCAGGCCGCAACCATCATCACCGCAATGTAAAAAAAAAAACCCCAATCTATTCTTGAATCGAATCAACATCCGAAATCTTGCCAGTGAAATCGTCGCGAAAGTGCCTTGAATCGTTATTACACAACGTATTTGCGTGAGATGATGGCAGATGGTCGAGAACAATGACGGAGTCGCAGCATAGGAATGGAACGCGCGCAAATGGAGCGATGAAATCAATTCACGTGCAAGGCGCCGGATGGGTTGTTGTATCACAGTGTGTCTGCGCGTTGCACTTCTTTCGCGCCGTACGTAGCCAACCGTGCTAATCGGAGGCGGCTTTGGGAGGGTCGTCTACTCGTCTCCCATCGGTGGCTTGAGCCACGGAGTGAGAGCGATGGTGATTTTTTGTCTTCTGCTAAACAGTCCGCTAGAGGGCACCATCGCTCAACACCACGGCCTGCTAACGTCTCGTCGAATTCTGGGCTGATGCGGCAGAGGGTGCGGGGGTAACCCCCATTCGAGGTCTGTTTGGTTATTGGATGAGAACCCTTTATATGCAGTACAGTACATTGTATATATCTGCTACGGTGTTTAAGGTCGAACAATCCAAAGGGTAGCTGATCACAGCCACGCTCCTGTCTCTGTGGCAACAACAAATGACACACGTGACTGACAGCCAATTAGTACGGTTTGTCACGTAAACGAAACATGCCAAATGCGTTACTAGTCCAGCACACCGGTGATTACAACTAGCATCATCAGGCGACAGCCAGAGTGGTGGAGACATCTTCCTGTGTCGGTCTTAAATCGAGGTGGTGAATGTGATGTCGTCACTTGTGAGTTAATCAGGTGCGAAGGCCAGCTGAGATTGGTGAGGGGGGGGGGTTAATGTATACATGTAAATTACCATGCCAAACAAGAATTGCAACGACCGCATTTATACAAGATCAACAAAGACGTCTGCACAACGACTATGGGCAGTGCATATAATAAACAGAGCTCATAAAACACCTTGCAGCCTCTGTCGAGTTCACCGATCATCTCAGACGGCTGTATTGTCAATTCACTGCTGGATGAGTGCCCCCCCCCCCCCCACAACAGACGTTGCAATTCTTGATTGGCATTGTAATTTATATGTATACATTAACCCCCCCCCCCCCCACCAATCTCATCTGGCCTTCGCACCTGATTGACTCACAAGTAACGGCATCACATTCACCCCCTCGATTTAAGACCGAAACGGAATCCATCGACGAAAGGAATGATGGATTGAGACTCGTGGTGGAATGGCAGCCGAAAGAGAGAACGTAACACGAGAGGGAGGACCGCCTTCCTCCAGCAGTGGATAGAGCATGGCTCGTGACGATGGTGATTAAATAAAGCTGCCCCAAAGACGCTTTGCAATCTCAACATATGACACGGACTTTAAGTTTTGGTTTATTGAAAACGATTTAAAAGGAGGGAAATGGGTACTGTAGTTGCAGTGGTTCGTTAACGGCGCTATAAAGTTAGTTGCTTACGTTTAATTGGTGGACAAAATAAATCTAAATCAGTACTCTTACTCCCACCTTGCACCAAACACACATTGACCAGCGTGGTGAAGTATGGTCAACCGACCGCCGTGTTTGACATGGAATGGGAATCCTGCATTAGATTGACCAAGGTCTGCAAATTATTGTTCGCCATTAGAATTATAACAACTCGTAAAATATGACATTATAAACGCTCTTTCGAATTGTTGTTGAAAAACAACGATGAGCTCTTCAGTTCCAGTTCGGGTTGGAGAGTGAGTTGCAAATTTGACGTCAACAAAAAACAAAGAACTCGCTGTTCGAACGTTTTCGATATTTCAGTTGAACGTGTAGAAAATTGTCATCTATTATTAACTTACATTTTTAAAACAATAATCTGTTGAACGAACATTACGAACGGGAACACAGGCACAAGCCAATCCCCCCCCCCCCAAAAAAAAGAGTATAACCCCTACCAATAATTATATTTACTGTACTGTCAGATAAACAAAAGTGTTTATCCAATTGCATACGCAATCACTGTACGGCAAATCAGTCTGAGATGTTTCATTGGTGTTGGCAAGTCTTCGTATTGTCAATAAATATAAACAAGACTGATACACGATTATTTACAGCCCTTGTTAATACACTGCTGGAAAAAGCCATTCGCCACATTGTGCCGGTCACGTTAGTTCTAGTTGACCTAACTTCACGACGCCGGTTGTCGCGGAATGTTCTGGAGGTGGCCAAATACCTGGACACCATCGCCACTGCCGTTAGCCGTGACCGGGACACAAGCTAGGGTCGCCGTGTCCATAACAACCCACTGCCCCACGACTGATACAAACATTTATTCACGCAATTTAAATCGCCATTACCGGTCCATTTCTGTTGCTGCCCGTTATACTCACTTGCGCGCACTATTTCGTTTCACAGGGTTTGATTTGTCTTGTAGAATGTTGGCGTTTTCCATTGTCTCCCGCAGATAAATTAGTGCCGTGGATGCCTCTAATCCAGTACTTTAAAGGTAATGTTCACAGACCCCACGGGGCTGCAAGGTGCTCAGGAGAGGACAGGCAGCACTGCAAGTGGGTTCGTGTACCCGTGTGTGTGGACCTTTGACCGTTAGCTCCTCGTATGCTCGGTAGGTTATCTCCGGGCACAATCACTTTGGTTTCGCTCCCACGTTAAGCAAAACGCCTGTCGCATTGGACATGGACAAATGCACCATTGCAGGACACTCTTGAAAGATAATTATCCAGAGACTCCGTAAGAATATCCTTCATAATTAAATCACCTTGTTGTTATTTGTGCTACGATAGAGTGGAATGGTGGCGCAAGAGTTACCGCACTTCGCTACGAGCCCAGTGACCCGTGTGCGATTTCAGACCATGGGTAACACCAGTGGCGAGTGTTTATCTGAACTGTTTCTGAGTCAATGTCCTCCGCCAGCACGCACTGACTAACGTGGTGAAGTATGGTCAACCTGCCCCCATGACTGACACTGCGAGGTTGAATGACAAATTGAAGGATACAAAAAAATAACCATTGTAAATAAAATAAAACATTTTCTCACAGGGCTTCCACTATGGTTCAATATACTGTACAGTAAAACACTTGCGTCCACACATCTGTCTTAAATAAAATAAAAACTGAATCTCAACGGGCTCTCTAAAAAAAAGCTATTTTTATATTAGCAGGCAAGGCCCCACTGAGCCACACAGCTGTTTTTCAGAAGCGACCACGCTATTACAAATGATTGCTCAGCCAAGTGACTTATCACGTGGAAATGTATGGCAGCCAAACACCATGAACGCGTGTTGATTCTAAATGTGGAGGGGAAAACCGCGGGACCCGGAGAAAAATCCACGCGACCGTGGGGAGAATCATGCAAACTCCAAACGTGCACGCTTCGCTACCGTGACTACCCCTTAGCGAAGGTATGAATCAGAATCAATTATTCACAACCAATTAAGAAAAAACGTGCTCGCACTAACACATTCCTGCGGAGGGAGCTGGTAGGAACGTTGGGTTGCTTGGTCAATGGCCAGGGTCAATTTCGGCGTGGTGTATTCCGCAAATATGCCCGACTGTGAGGACGGGCACAAGCCGGCGTGAGTAGGTTAAACGTTGAGTTTTATAAGGGCACCACGGGGTGACCAGCCCCTCCCCACCCAGCCCAGCCCCACCCCTCCCTCCCTCCCCACCCAGCCCCACCCTCCCCACCCAGCCCCTCCCCACCCTCCCCTCCCCACCCAGCCCCTACCTCCTGACCCAGCCCCTCCCTGCACGATGGACGGACGGACACAATCATCCCCTGTGGGCTAGTGTAACCAGGAGGTTCCTCCCAGTATAATTTGTGTGTGTGCGCGTATGTGTGTGTGTGTTATATTGGGGAGCGGTAGTGTAGCGGTTAGCGCGCTGCACTACGAACCCGGCGACCCGAGTTCGATTCACGCTCAGGTCAACACCAGTGAGGATTTTCTGAGCCGGTCCTGGGCCTCCCCTAGGTCAACTCAGCCTCAAATTAGTACCTGGCGCGGTGTGTAAAAACACCGCTCCTGGGGAGACAAAGGCGACCGGGCGTGGTTGCTGGCCACCCACACCCTCGTGTGCCACAGCGCCGGCCTTCATAGGTGCTGCTCGCTAACAGCACTTGCCCCTACAGCCTCTTTAAAGCCCACACGGGGCATCTTTGCCTTGATCACAATTGGGAGGCGTGGCTAACGGGGGCGTTTTCCCTTTGCGGCGTCTCTCATTGGCCGATCCCTGCCACGGCAACAAGTGAAGTCACCGTCAGCTGCCCCACGTAGAACGAGAGGGAGGGCGGGTTACAGAGGGCGCTTGGCACGGGACAGAACGGGCATGGGCGGTCGAGCGACTTGGCAAGCACATGGCTCCCTCCTCCGTATCGACCCCGACGTGCACTGGAGGGAGTTTGCGTGATTGGCGTGAAGCCTGGTGCACGAACTTAAATGCCACCACTCCGCCACCCCTCCCACCTCCTCAACCACCCCCACCATCATCGGAAGGTGCGCGTGGCTCAGGGAGGGGCCTAAGATTTCAATAAAATACTCTCAAGAGAAGTGAAACATCACGAGACGGATTAACACAAGGCACCGCAACGCATCTCTCTAATCTGTATTAGTGTCTGCATCTCTCATTTTTCAATAATTTTACCACATCCCTACTCGAGTTTTCTTCTTCTCTTATCTCACGTCATCAATATCTATTGTCTGCATCTTGTGATAGTGGGAAGAGAATGCCACCAGACGTAACTTCTGCTAAGGGTTCCCCAAAGGACTAGCACCACCAGTGCCCCCCCGTCCAATTTCCCCTCCCCCTGGACCCCATCTGGGCTCATCTGACCCCGCGGGGTCCTGTGCAGTTGCATAGCCTGCACACTGTGTAACTGTGTCCACTGCCAAGCAGCCGACACAAACAACTCGGGATTTGCTAACTCCGTGCGCGTTGAGCTTGACTCCGGTGTCGGGTTTTGTGCACGGACGTAACCACCACCAGCAGCAGAGCCATCACAGAAATAACTTGGCCATTCCTATGTGAGTATAACGCCTACAGGGTGGGTTAACGGAGGTCACAATGCATGGCAGTCATCGTCATCATTAGCAGCATCACCGCCAGCCATGGCCAATCCACCGCTGGATGAAGGCCTTCCCAAGTCGTCACCATCTCTCTGCGACGGAACGATCCGCCCAGCGCCTGCACACGAACTGATACCATCGGTTCATTTCCTTGGTGGACCACGTGGTACTGATGATGTGATTAATGACCGTCTGTGAGCTTGTCTGTCGGTCATCACTTGAGTAATTTTAGCATTAGCTAGCAGTCAAGTAGCTCTCTGTATGGCTGGATGTTGATGCTGAGATTCGTACGTACCTTTGAAGTAAGTACAAACAAAAAATGAAAAAAAATATTTAGCCAAGCTAAAGTTTGGGGATTTATAAATGTATCGTCTGTTTTCATTCCTCGAATTATTGTTCAATTGAGAGTTGGCAATAGCGTTGCAAAGTGATCATCCTTGAGTAACATGTGGGGACAAATATAGTCTTTTGGATGGCTTAAACTGTGATATTTCTCGGCTTTTTTCTCGTTATATTTACAGATTTTGCATCGCGATGAAAATTAGTGATGTGCTCCAAATGTGTCGCAGTCGACTCAATATTCACACGTCATCCGAATAGCAGTTGCACTGAGAATTGTGGTTATGGTGAAGTTATAACGGGGCAAATCAGTTTGCTCAAGTGGTCTATTGGCTGGAATATAGCAGATTGTACAAGTTACATTCCTGGCCAGTGTCAACTCAGCACCATCATCACTCATTAATAGACTTGGGCAAACGTCATCGTGTTTGCTATCTGTTTCCAAAATGAGCAATTTGTGCGCAAAAATGGACCGACAAACATTGGCTACTCTTGTTTGAAGAACATCACGGGGACCTTTAACGTCCACTCTGAAGCCGGCGGGATTTGAACCTTCGCAACTGGATGAAATCGTGCGAAAAACCCTGCACCATGATGATTCCACAAGTGGTGATAACAACATTGACAATGCTTATAACAGTGATGATTATTGATGGATGAATAGTTGATTTGCATGGATTGCTCGCGATTGAGTCGGCTGTAGCTTGACTTTGTCTACGGTCCCATTATTCTCAACATCTCGTCACACACTCAGGGCAAATTAAGCAGCGTGGAGAGTTTCACAGGCGTGCGAGACTATTCCGTGACACCACGGTGAGCTTGCTATGCAAGCGCTATGCTCAGTATAACCACAACGTAGCAGGCAACTGTCACGAGGTCTCATTTGGAAGTCGCATGACCGGCAATTTTTAGTCCAAGCACCGAATGTGTATATTTCGCACGCACGATAGAAGTAATAATCATAATGAATGTCTCTACCAGTCTACCCATATTAACCCTTTCCCATTCTGACGACGTACACATACTTCATTGAAATGGAATCGGAAGAAAAAATACAATAATTTTGATTGGTACCAAGGCTCCCACAATGTCATGCGGGAGGGCGTGTGGTACAGTTTGGCGCCAGCTATTATCGAGTGCGGTCGTGTCGCTACGGTTCTCTGTGGTGAGTAAAATATCTAAAAATTAACGCTGAACGCTTTCGCGTTCCGGAATCCAGTGGTGAACGTGACCCACCCTGCAACTTGCAGACGTCTCGCAACGGGCAAGGGTGAATCTACCCACTTGAGCGGTGGTGCAGTGCTGAGTGCAATGAGCTTTGAACCTGGCTCCCTGAGTTTGTTCCCCAGCCACGGCAAACATCTTAACCGGTCCTGGGCCTGCCCCCCCCCCCCCCCAGACTTTACCAATCCGCACTGACCAGCGCAGTGAAGTATGGTAAACCCCCATGATCGTCATGGGGGGGGGGGGTGAGGCCTTCATCTAGCAGTAGTTTGACAGAGGTTTATAAATTATGTTTAATAATTAAAGTATCATCGAGTGAGTCTGTGTTACATTTCAGGATAGTCTAATTTATAGCTTAGATGCTAAAATGTGTGAGAATGAAATGATGTATCGTCCACATTTATTCGTGAATGGGTAATTCGGTGAACTGGATGGAAACGATCCACACAATGGTAAGTCAGTGAGAAGTTGAGATTGAAAAGCCTGCCTTTCGTTAATATTCTCTCATCTTTAATATTCTCTTCATCATCATCATCAGCCATGGTCAATCCACCGCTGGACAAAAGCCTCACCAATCCTCCGCCATCTCTCACGATCTTGCGCCGTAATCCTTTTTATCCAGGAAAATAGAGACGACACTCGATCACTTGTGTGTTCCAATACACTTTTTGTTTCCGTGTTCATTTTATTTTAGTTCATGTAGAGGCTCACACTGTGGGACTAGGCGCATCGCTGGCATCTTAGAGCAAGGACCATACGTCACGCTTTAAAGAAAGAAAAAGAAACCGAGAAATATATTCAGAATAAAAAGACAATTGTCAAGGCAGCACGAAGCTCAATCTTCTCTGCTCGAAGTGAAGGCAAAAAACCCCCGTATCGCCTTGAACAGACTGTTGGGGCGAGCGCTGTTAGCGAGAACCTATTAAGGCCGGCACCACACTACGAGGGTGTGGTGGCACCACGCCCGGCTGCCTTTGTCTCCCGAGTGGCGATGTACTCATTTGAGGCTGAGTCTACCTAGGGGAGGCCCAGGAGCGGCTCAGAAAATCGCCACTGGTGTTGGCACTTAGCGGAAATCAAACTCGGGTCGCCGGGTTCGTAGCGCAGTGCGTTAACCGCTGCACCACCGCTCCTCACAACACACGTTGCACATACACGCACGCGCATTACACGTGCGTGTCTTTCTCAAACTATATTCGCACCGACTAGGGACAACTTAAACACACGACGTGCAGATCTCTTGATGCTTCGGGAAGTTTGTTGCTGTCTTTTTGCCTCTATTCTGGGGGTCCGCGTTGACTTGGTTGAGACAGTCGCAATGTTTGTTTGCGGGCACAAAATGGATTTGCTACTTCTCAGGACCCTGGGAGTAGGTGAAGGTGGCGGCTCGGGGAGGAGGCCTTCATCCAGCAGTGAATTGGCCATGGCTGGTGGTGATGGTAATGAATTCGTTTTTTTTTAAGGAGTCCGCATGAGCATTGAGTCGTCCTTAAAGAGCCGGAAGCATTTCATATTTACAATATTTGGCCGAAATTAGTTTGAAAGCATTACTCCCAAACCACGTTGTATGTGTGTGCGCACAATGATACAAAAAAAACGTGTCCAAAAAGAAAGTACGAAATACCATACAGAAAAACATTCTTGTATTTTTTTCCCACATAAACAAACACATTGCAGTCACATTGTTACAACTCTTTGATATGCCAAGAGAACTGTGGCGCTCCCATCGACCGCTTGAGACAGCGGCTGGTCGCCGAGCGCGCCCTCTGTCCGCTCGTGGGGACATTCAAGATGACCCTTCCCCCCCCCCCGCCGCTCACACAGTCCAGTGACAGTCGGCCACCCGAACCACGCAACGGACCGGCAGCGGCCAACGACTGCACCAAACCACGCCCGCTCTCCGGCAGGACCGGACGGTGTTATTCGCGCCACTCCCAAAAGCTATTATCCCGTGGCTCGCACACTTCAACCTGGACGTGCGCGTTACACGTACTCGCCATGCTCTCGAACAGTGCTTATTCATCATCTTTACTGCAGGCCTTGAACGCCGTTGGTTCCCATTCGTTAAAGTGTGTAATAATGTTAATAAATACATGGGTTTGGTGAAGCAAAGTAATTGGACTTACATGCCCCGGCTTAATTTGTGTTTTTAATGGTTTAGCTTCTTAAAAAAAATCTGGCCACGTTCTCGCTCCCCCAGAAACGGCATCTCGCACCCCAGGGGGGTTGCGTGCACCCCAGGTTAAGAAGAAGAAGAACCACTGGCCTAGAGAGAAGAAGAAGACGTTGCCATGGTAACGGACAATCTTGTGTCAGTGCATGAGTGAAACGCCAACACGTGCAATGAAGGTGTGCACGAGGAGCTTGACGCGAGTGCATGGCCACGCCTGCAAGACGATGATGATGATGATGGCGATTGCTCTTTTTCTCTTTTTTTAATGGGCAGTGACAGGGCCCATCGGCAAGCGGGTTCGCCTCTCGCTGCAGATGATCACGGATGAAATCCAGTGGCCGCCCTGGTTATTATTGCGGTGCATGTACACGTGTTGAACTTCTTTCGCGCCGTACGTAGCCGACCGTGCTAATCGGAGGTGCGCACCGTCTGCTTCACTCACAGTGGCCCATAAAATGATCGACTCGCGAGATTCGCAAGAGTAGGTCAATGTGTAAGTCTCATCACGGGTCAAATTCGCCAAATAAAAATATATATATATATACCTGCAAATTACCCAATTGGGATAATGCATACCAATCATCATCATCGTTATCATCACATCCTCCTGCGAAAACTTGGCAAGACCCTCCTGAAAATGAGTCACGAGACTCGGCAAAGGCTTTTCGGGGTAAACAAGCGCGATGATAACCCTAATAATGATCCTCGTATTCTTGGTTCTTGCAGTAAAGTCACGTAGGTGTGAATGATGATTGCTTGTGTTGCAGTCGAAACGTCGTGAGAATTTGTATTGTTTAATATTTGTATTATTTTCATTATTTCCCTTCTACGTGACTTTACAGAAATAACCAAGAATATGAATCCCTGCAGTCACGAAAGCTTTAAATCGAAATTTAATGATCCTCATGTTATGAACCGAACCACGTGTGCAAATGCATGTCCACGCTGCTAAGTGCTCTAGGTTAATAGCTGCCGCACATACGTGCGTGCGCACGTGTGCACGCATGCTGTTTAGAGGACACGCAGAGTGCATGTGCAACAGGTGTCCCGACTTTATAAAGTGCAACGCAGCAAAGTCAGTGAACTCCCCCCCCCTCCCTTTCCCCCCCTCCCCCCACAACTTCTCGCTTCCTCCCAACAGGCGTTCCAGTGTTAAAACGATACCACATGCCGACCTACATTTGTATCCAAATTCTGAAGAGGCTTGTGGGAGCTGTGCAACGCAGATGTATATCGAGACCGCAATATGTGCCCCACATTTAGACTATTAGCTACCCCCAAGTGCGAGTGCATCTGCGTGTTTATTTTTGGGATGTATGAGCCCACTGGAGACCCAATTGTTTAAACATTTTCTTTCAAGATGAACGCTTTCACTTGGGTTAATATTTAGAACCACGGCCGGCCTAAGTGTTGCATAAAAAACCGTGACAGAAAATTTGGATGGATCTCACCCCCCCACTCCCCCCTCCAATCTCCCACCGCGTGTGCCTCAAACCACCAACACGTTCCCTGCCACCACCACCACCACCCCCAAACCATTCACCTCTTCCACAGCCAAAGCGCCTTCTACGACGACCAGGTTTGCCCAATTTCATCGTCAAACTATTCCTGTTACCGTCAAAAGGAACGATGGGGGCGGCGGCGGCGGCGGCGGCGGGAAAGGTTTGTGCTACGAACCCGTCGACCTAGAATTCTATTCTCGGCCACGGATTACCGCGGAACCAGCCCTGGACCCGTCACCAAATTCCTTCAGGACCCCCCCCCCCCCCTCGCAACGTGTGGTCAGGTACGGCGAGAGGACCGCCGTGACCAACACGCCGTGACCAACACGGCGTGGGGAAGCCCTCACCCAGCAGTGGATTGACAAAGGGGGCATGGATTGTAATTGATTTACCGATTGGCAGAGACGATGTTCAAATGTGTGCCTGTATGTGTGTGTGGGCCACCACTAGTGACGATTGTATGAACCGGTCCCGGGACTCTGCTAGGTCGACTCAGTCTCAAATGATTACCTGGTGCGATGTTTAAACATCGCCACTGGGGAGACAAAGGCGGTCGGGCGTGGTGCTGGCCACCCACCCCCTCGTGTGCCGTGCCGGCCTTCATAGGTGCTCGCTAACAGCACTGGCCCCAACAGTCTGTTAAGACTTTGCAGGGGATTTCTTTGTCTCTCTTTGTTAAACTAAACTTTTATTTTACGAGGTAAAGTACATTATTAGAATGGCATGGAATGAGGGGGTAGTGTGACTCTAACCTAAATACTGTACGTATCACAGTTTAAAAAGCCACCGGTGTTATTACTTTAGCGTTTTCATTTCCTACTGTATGTGTGCCTGTCCGTTGCCGCCAGTGATTTTCCAAGATTCAATTTCATCATCCTGCCACGGGAAGGGGGTGGCCTTAAGTTGCACTGCAGAAGCCATGGAGGCAGCGGCCAAAAAGTCACCAACGCAAATCGAAGAGCTCTAGTTTTATTTTATTTCAAATATAAAACTAATTCTGGAATCGGTCAGTTGGCGCTGATAAAAAGGGGGGGGGGGTAACGTCTAAAAGGCCACCACTTTGTACTTTGTTATCCATCTGAGCGCCTGACATTCATGTCTGCGAAAAAAGATATTTGCAGCTCATCGAATTTCTTCCAATATAAATGAAACATTCAGATTTTGATGTATAAATAAGAGTTTAAATTAGTCACGGTTGCTTTGCCAATCCACTGCTGGCTGAAGTGCGTGTCGTCTGTGGGGGTTGTTTGACCATATTTTACCTCCCTTGCCAGGGAGGGTTGCTGAATGTGTGGGGTGGGGGGTGGTGTGTGGAGGGAGAGCCCGGGACCGGTTCAGATGTCGACTGACCTCAGGTCACCGGATCCAGATAACCATTGCACCACCACTCCACACACCGCCTGAATAACACCGCAACGGAAGAACTCGCGCGCTCCCCAACAACACTGCCTTGTGCACCGCTGCCAACGCAGCATCGCCAAACGATTCGCGTAACGCTACAATGGCATCGAGGGTGCCTGAATTTGAATGCCAAAATAACGACAATATAAAACGATCCCCTCTCAAAACCACCCACTGGTGTCATCATACAAAGTGCACCGAACCTGGCAACATTTTTCCTCCAGAGTCCCAAATCTCTCCACATCGGAGCCGATTACACGAGTCCTCAGCCAACTACAGGAGTCCTCAATGCGTCTTCCTCCTCCTCCTCCTCCACATCCTCCAGGGCACAGTGTTCCTCGGGGTGACGGTAGAGCTTCCGCTTGACGATCCTGAAGCCGCCGCTCAGCCGCACCGTCCGCTCCGCCGAGCTGCGCTCCGCCACCAAGCGCCGCAGGCACGAGCCGGGGGGCAGCAGCAGCGGCAGGCGCAGGAGAGCGTCGCTCCAGCGCCACGCTCGCTCCCGGCGCAGGAGGACGGTCACCTCGAACGTCGGCGCCCGGCCCGGGTCGAGCTCCAGACGCGCCAGGCACGGCGCCGGTGGAACGTCACGCGACGAGGAGGACGACGAGGACGACTGCGGAGGGGCACTGTCCAGCGGCGGCAGCAGCAGCACGTGAACCACGGCGCCGGCCAAGCCGCAGGGCTCGCGCTCAGCGGCGCGCACCACCAGCCGGGCCACCCGCTCCAGGAGGCGCTCGGGCGCCAGGATGGTGTCGCAGCGCAGCGGGCCCGACTTGGCGGCCGCCAGGCCCGCCTCGAGCCGCGACGCCAGGCGGGAGCACGCGGCCGAGAGGGACGCCCCGTGAGCGGGGCCCGGCCCCAACCACGAGGGGTCGGAGGCAGCGGATCTGGACTCGAACCCATCGGCCCACGGGTCGCCAGCGGCTTCGAATGAGTCGAAGTCTGCAGGAACAGGGTATCGTCATCGTCGTCGTTATCGCGTGTATGTTGAACTTCTTTCGCAACGTACGTAGCCGACCGTGCTAATCGGAAGGACAACAAGCTAAACACCACAGGCATTTCTTAAGGAATGAGTTTTCTATCGAGATTTAAAATGGCATGGCTCCAGTGACTTTCTAATATCGGGAGGAAGCGCGTGTAGAGTGAGAAGCGAGAGGAAAGGAATGGCACAAGGTTCAGGAATTTGCAATTGGTTCTCTATGTCATCGTTTTTGTCTTTTGTTTCACGAAATTGTATAAGACTTTGTAAATCCACTGCTGGATGAAGGCCTCCCCACACCATCACAGTGTTTGCGCTTGCGTTCAATTGGTAGACACGTCAAGCCGGTGGTGTGTCGTCGGTATTTGCATGATAGTGCTCGAGTTCAGTGGGAGCCATGCACAGGTGAACCAAGAATGCTGAAATCGCAACGATGGAAGTTTAATAATTCCGGGAGGGATTTCACTATATAACACTAATTGGAAACGCATTCTACATACGTTTAACAATTCCCAGATTTCAATTCCAGAGATTAATTGTCACAGGGGGTTGTTATACCTGGGGAAATGTATAAGATGTATTAATAGAGAAATGGGATCCTGCCTAAAAACATAATGCTTAATTAAGAGCAGGGATTGATAATTGGGTAGCAACGTTTGCACGCAACTACACTGATATATAGACCGTTAGGCTGCAACCTATTCATACATAAAAACTCGTTAAAGTGGCATTTAATTAAACATATGTATTTAGCATGCAAATAATCACACCGTGGCTCGTATGCGCAAACAATTTGCATAAGCAATGCAGAATTGTCGTTGCGATTTTACCGCAAAGGGGATATAAACAGCAGCCTTCATTTGCATGTGCCCGTGCTAAGCGTGTCACGAGACCTGTATCCAATCTCCCGGCTTCTCTGATTCCCGAGTTCTTAAATTGGATCCCCACACAGGGACACCGAAGGCAGGCGAAGTCTCACGTGCACTTGGCAAAATATGCCGAGTGAGTCTCGAGCCCTGAGTTTTGAGTGTCTATCCATATTCTCTTGCCAGTGGCAGACATGTATTAACTCTGAGCTAATTAGAATGTCTTCAGATCTCGTCAGATCTTGGAAGCCAAGCAGGGCGAAGCTTGTTTAGTGCTTGGATCGATGACTGGTTGGGAAAAAAAGGTGTTTTTTTAAGCATGAGATGTGGGATTGCTATGAGATCAAAGTTAGAAATGTTTTTTTTATCTTTCTGTGTGGAGCTTTGAGTGTCACCGGGCATTCGTGGAATAAGCCAAACAATTCATCCAATGCAGGAATCCGACTGATAAACAGACTCCGTGAGACTTTTCGTTTGCAAACAAAAGGGCTTTGCTATTGGTATTTATGGGACAGTTTAAGTGCAGGTAACGTTCGAGCAGTAATTAAGCTTGCTTTGTTATTACAGCCCAAGCAGGCATATCATAATTTCGTTTAGCATCAGCCATGATCAAACCACTGCTGAAGGCAGGCCATTCTGCCTTCATCATTTTGCAATTTATTATTGTTCAATATGAGAAACCTAAGATATTGTTACTTATTTCAACAAGCTTAATCTCGACTCGGCCGTGTATATGGCTCTATACGAGTGTGTCGTCCTCTGGAAAGGAGCGTTAGGTTTCACGGATTCTATTACCTGAGAAACATGAGTTTAGAGTATTTGGCTGCCATACATTTCCACTTCGTAGAACTATCAATTGTGGCCAAGTCGCTCCTGAAACAGAGATATATAGCTCAGCGGGCCTTACTTGGTGAAATAAAATAGTTTTGGTTTGACCTTCGTGCAACCTACGACACTCATAATTCCATGGGCCCGAGACCAAATATTGTACATCTTGGGACCACCTGAGATTGATTAAACTTGAATAGTAGCAACATCTTTGAATAGCAAATAAAGTTGAACCATTCAACAACGTTATTTAATAAGTATGTCATACTTCACGACACTGGTCAATGCGGGACCATTCTTTGTCGAGCCTCTCACCCGGGGTGTACCTAGCCAGGATGGGTGCCCCATACCGCAGCATAGCTACTCAGGTCTACACACCACTCAAGCCTCCCTCGTCGAAGAGGTGTTATATAAATCCACCAATATGAGCGTTTAGTTTTGGTGCCGTTTCTGAATTTGTTTATTCATATTTTATTCTGCTTGGTAGCAGGGTTTCCATTTGCTTGGTAGTGGCTGTCTATGGGATTTGGTCTCCAACTATATAATTAATGTACAGCGTTACATGATGCCATGAGCACGAATGACACTAGAAAAAATGAAAGTATTATTATTATATACAGAATATGTTATCGATAAACACGCATTGACCACCATCTGCGGTACCGAATTCTGGATGTGTAGCCCATGGACTACACATGGACAATTGCGTGGCGGTGGCATCTCAGTGCATTGCTCCCCTGTGGTGTGCGGGTCCATGTCAGCCGCGGTACTTTTCCATTGCCTCCAATGCACGGGTAGCTCTGGCTTGTTGGGGAAGCCTACGGCTGCAGTACACAAAGTGCCCAGCAAAGGTGGCACGTGTCTTTTTTTAACACCCTGTTTAGCCAGAAAAACAATCTCGCGGAGTCTCAAGACGTGTTTTTTAAGGAGGGTCCTGCCAAGTTTTTGTTAGCAGTTCTGGGCGATGGTTTCTAACTCTATCCCGATTGAGTAATGTGCGGAGTAACTTTGACGCCGAAACACAGTGGCCCGCTCTTGCGAATGGCATCAAAGCGGGGATCTTTAACGTCCACTGTGAAGCAGGCGGCAGTATTAATTAGGGCGGCCGCTGGATTGGCACTCTTGAAAAAAATCGGCGAACGCGCCAGGGCTATGTCAAGTCACCGCCCCGTGGTCTCCAGGCGGATGAAAGTCCAAACCCAACGACTCCACCCCCCCACTGCCACCCACACGAAGTTTCAAAAGCAGTGCAGTGGTAATCCACAATGCCCATTTGCTAAACAAGCCCTCGGACTAATCGCATGGCGTATAACGAGGATGCAATGTTTGTTAAATTGTATTTTGTAAAAGCAGCTGTTAAACCGATGAGTACCAGGAGGAAGTCTATTGTCTGTGTATTCGGTGTGAAATGTTTCCTGGAATTTCATTAACCAGATGAAGCCTCGCCGATGCATCAAGATATGTAATTGAATAGCGTCCAGGCAAATACGTTGTTGACTACCTTTGCGTGAATAATTATGAAACCGGATCGAGGCCACCCACGCACACACAAACAGGCGGAGAAACACTTTAACGAAGTGAAGTATAACATCCTTAGAGCCATAGAGTGGAGTGTACTCCCCCCTGCCTGCAAAGAGTAACCGCGTCTTCGCGACCCACTAAGCGGATGGAAGCCAAAAACGCTGTACAAAAAAAAGTGTTCATGCGGAGCTGCGTTAAATCGCATGCCGCTTGGAATCGAAGAAGAGTTTAAGAACCCGTGGTGTGTATATCATTGCCGTGAATGCGTGAAAGTCTTGCGAGCTTCAAGATCGGTAGTTCAACTCACGGCGCAAATTCTGATCCGCCTTGTGCCTGCCGGGCGCGATGTCCATGCGGGATGTGGCTGCCTCTGCTGCTGCTGCGTCGGGGATGATCGATTCGCGGGGAACCGGCGACTCAACCCGAGACCGAAGCAGCACTTTGGGAGCTCCGGGCAGCCGCGTGGAGCGCTCTTTCCTGCAGCTTCCCGCTCCCTTGCCGTTGAATGTGGCCACGAGCGTGCTTCCGAAGATCATCTTGGCCGTGACTCTTCCGATGTTATTTGCACAGCGTAGAGACGAACACACACACAAACACACGCACAAACGCGTACCCGCTCGTGCACGATGGACAGCGAGTGGTGTAACTCAGCGGGGTGAGGGAGGGAGGGAGGGCGTCAAACTGCTCGAAGTTATTTTGTTTGTGCCGAGCCCGCTTAGAAGTCACCCAAACGCGGCGTGTCGTTCCGTTCGCTCGCAAAAGTTAGCGACGCACAAAAAGCGTCCCCGCGCTTTCAACGCCGGCCTCTCTATCCACGACACACACAGACACAGACACCGCCCTCTCACGCTCCGTCCCGATCCTCCGGTTCACCGCCTTCTCGCTTGCAGCTCGCTCATAGAACACTTGGCAGCGGGGGCTCTTAAATACTAGAAGGATGCGCGCAGCAAATCACGTGTGCGCGCACCACCCCCAATGCACCCCCCCCCCACCCAATGCACTGAACTCAACCCAATCTACCCCCCCCTACCCAATGCACCCCCCCCCCCACCCAATGCACTGAACTCAACCCAATCTACCCCCCCCTACCCAATGTACCCCCCTCCCACCCAATGCACCCCCCCCCCACCCAATGTACTGAACCCAACCCAATCTACCCCCCCCACCCAATCTACCCCTCCACCCAATGTACCCCCACCCACCCAATGTACCCCCACCCACCCAATACACCCCTCACCCAATGCACCCACCCAATGTACCCCGCCCAATGTACCCCCTCACACCCAATGCCCCCCCTCCCCTCTCCCGTTTCTCCCTCCCGTCACGGTGTTCTTTACGCCCGATAGGAAACCCGCTGCTTGACCAAGCCCCAATAATCAACACGCTCAAACTACATGCTCACTGACACGCTCCGCGCTCACTACATGCCCCCATACCACGATCGCATTTCGCGATTATTATGATATACTAATTAATTAATTGATGATTATAAATAATACCCCGGTGAAGGCCTCCCAACGCTGCGTCGGTCATGGGAGTTGCGTGACCATACTTCACCACGCCGGTCACTGTGAGTCGGTCGGGGGGTAGAGCCTAAGACAAGTTGATATCACGTGTCACTTATGTTAGCCTTGGCTGGGAATCAAACTCCGTTCGTCGGATTTATAATGCAGGACGTGAACTAACCACTGAGCCAAAGCCTCCACGCCCTTATACTATTTTTCGATTTAAAGCTTTCGTGACTGCAGGGATTCATCTTCTTGGTTCTTTCGGTAAAGTCACGTAGAAGGGAAGTAATAAAATAATAAAAATAAAACATAATAAAATAATTCTCACGACGTTTCGGCCACTACGTGACTTTACCGAAAGAACCAAGAAAAAGCCCTTATACTAATTCACAATCAACCCATTACTGGATGAAGGCCGTGGGGGTTGTTTGACCATACTTCACCACGCTGGTCAGTGCCAGTTTGTGAATGTGGTTTGGGACAGGAGTGGTTTAGACATCGCTCGCCACCGTTGGTCAGGAATCAAACCTAGGTGGCCGGGTTTGTGAGGTCGCGTGAAAACCACGACGCCACCGCTCCACCCTCACGATATCACACGGCAGTAGCGCCGATTTATTTAAAGATGTTTGTCGTTCCGCTTATAACTTGAGAATAAAAACGTAGAACAAGAATTGGCAATACAGCGAAAACAGCACACACACACGAACATATTGCCCCTTCCATAAAACGCGTTGGATTGTTGAAAGGGCACGACCGGGTAAGCAGATACGAACGTTTCGTTTAAATGATTGTGATTGCTCGCAAGAGACGCATATGGATGGTTGGCTGAATAACACAAATTTTCAAAAATCGTTACAGTCTCGCGGCTCTTGATCTATTTAAAAGAAAAAATGTTTGTCATTCCGCTTTCAACTCGAGAACTAAAAGTAGCACGAGGATGGATTTGCAGATACCGAAGATTAGCTGGGACACTCAGTCCTCCATTAATTATATTAATACAACAACACAAATGTTGTCGTTACTCAGGCACCCTTTCAAATCGTTGGCCGACTCCCGAAGTTGGGAAACCCCATACAGGCCCCCACCTCGCACAATGCGGATGACGCCATCAAGCCCCACCCATCACCTCCCGTCTAGCAACACATGTGGCAACATAAGCTTGATATTTTTATTTCATAACTCACCGTATATAAAACGTATAATTGTGCAAACGATTACATTGGAGTGAGGGGAAGAGATGTGAAGATGGTAAGCGATGTTGGAAAATGAGAATTAGATCATGTCTTCGTTAAGGTGATATATATAGCATGCTGAATTTAATTGTTTCAGTAATTTTAAATATCTTTATCAAGCAAAAACAATGAACAATATATTCTATCCACTGGGAATATATACATTTAATCCGGACAACTGGCCTTAACAGAGAAATGTAAATGAGACATCACATATGCTTGGTTCTTTCGGTAAAGTCACGTAGAAGGGAAATAATAAAATAATACAAATAAAACTATAAAATTCTCACGACGTTTCGATTGCAACACAGCAATCATCATCGTGACTCGGTTATCCTGCTTGACCACCTGAATGTGAAATTGTATCTGTTGCTCTGCATCAACATCAGCCATACAAAAGTAAGAAGAAGAAGTCATCTGGTTCAGAATGAATGTGGAAGCTGATGGCTCGGAGGTCAGCACACTGACCTCTCACCATTGAGACCCTGGGTTCGAATCCTGGATTCTGCCGCCTACGATTAAGCCGGCTTCTCAAGTGTCGTGAGTTTATGGTCTCAGCCAGGGGCGGTTTCTTCATTAGGGCGATTGGGCGACGCACCACCAATGCCATTCAACCACAGAGTCACGCTAGCCGTCACTGTGCCTCTGGATATAGTCCAATCAGCGTCATGTCACGTTCTGTGGAGTACCGCCTCTTTTTGGGCGATTTCACTCCGGCTGAGAATCTCTCCGAGTGGCCCCATAGACTTACATTCAAAGATGTTTTTTTTCGACCGGGGGGCGCTGCAATGCATTCTCTATGGCTTCCGGGAGGGCTCGCCCTAACGTGCTTACGTCATCATACGTAAGCACGTTTCATCCAACAATATAATTTGTCGCCACCTAGTGGAATCTTTAATAAAAGAAACTTGAGTGGATTGTATTAATAGTGAGTATAGAAACAAACAAGATGTATTGTAAGAGTCACTTTATTTTTCATTAATATTAAATAAGTGAAGTTGCCTTTACATGCTTAAGCTGTTAATTTATCCATTGCATGGGTGGACCTTATCCTTATCAATCATCCAGACATTTGCCCCCCCTGAGAGATTTTGCAGGAGCCGCCACTGGTCTCAGCCCAATCATCAAGGACGACGTGAACAACAGTTACGTAACTAACTTTGTTTTAGAATGCATTGGGCTAAATTCCAACTATAAGACTCGGCATGAATCTCGTTGCGATAAACTCAGATCTCATAGAAAAATCTGAAAGCGCATACACACCTATTGAGTAGAGGTTAACAATGCCACACAAAGCATGTTTCCAGTTCTGGGACCGCCTGAGCGTTGCAAGGCAGGGGTTGCAATATTCGGCGAGAGTCCAACATTGATTCTTTGTCCCACGATACCGGATAGCACGGTGAGAATACAATTTGAGACCTATACAAAACAAAAGTGACCAAACATGTTTTTTGTTCTCTCTCTCAACATGTGAACATAAGTATAATCGGCGGCAATGAGCTACTTTCTGTGCTTGGCGTGGTAGCCAAGTTACACAGCACAGAAAGTGCACGCATTTGAAACTTTAAGGGTTCTCATTCGAATTAATTCAGCAATGAAGGCACATCGCCTCTGTGCATGTGTAAAACCGACGCATGGAGACGCTCTCCATGCGGAGTGAACTTCATCCAGTTTCAAAAGTTGTACTTTTAAGTCCAGCTGGATTGGAACCCAGATGGGAACAATGAGTGATTGGTATACTGGCTATCGGAGCTGGCTGCCAATTGCTCGCAGAGCACAGGTCCCACTCTCCATAGGCAATACAATGCGAGGATTAAAGCCGTTTAATTGTGGAAGGAATCCTCGGGCTAACAAATGATGCTATTTCAGACCAACAGTTGAATGTGGACTTGGGACAGAGAATGTGCGAAAGTTGCCAAAATAATCTCGGTCAACATCTTCTCGCCAATCTCGGCTTCATCCAAATTACTGCAGACACTTTGATTATGTAACACGAAATGAGACTCTTCGACTTATTTGTCCAAGACGTCCTTTGAGGCCGCCGTAACTACCAATAAATACTGTGCCTTTTAAACTCAGGGCGTAGGGTTTCGGGGCTCTGCTCAACAGCCCTCCGATGTGATGTTTTTTTCAGATCGTACCGCGTGATGTCCGAAGTTTTGATTGCCCATGCTGGGAGTTGCTTCAGGAATTGAGGAAAAAGATCGGACATCGTGCCGAGCAATACGCAGTACAACCCGAACAGATTGTTTTGTAGGAACAAATAAATATCTTCTTGGTTCTTTCGGTAAAGTCACGTAGAATGGAAATAATAAAATAATAAAAATAAAACATAATAAAATCATTCTCACGACGTTTCGGCCACAACGCAAGCGTCTCTGTCTAATCGACAGACCTGCTCTCCACCTGAGGACGGCTGCTTGCGTTGTGGCCGAAACGTCGTGAGAATTATTTTATTATGTTTTATTTTTATTATTTTATTATTTCCATTCTACGTTACTTTACCGAAAGAACCAAGAAGATGAATCCCTGCAGTCACGAAAGCTTTAAATCGAAACAAATAAATAAATAATAAGACTATTTACATCCATTGTTAATGCCCTGCAGGATTAAGGACTCCCCACCGCCACCTTGCTCGCAGGGAGCATTGCCCAGATGCACTGCCCTGGTCAGTTGCGGCTTACAAATGATGGGACCCAGACCTGCTTCAGACATCACCAGGGCTTGCCAGGTGTTGTAGGCACGAGGCTACGAGGTGTGACCGGAAGATGACAGTGCTGAGTGTGTGTCCCCCACCCAGCCACTCGTACACGTTGTGAGTTTTCTCCAAGATCTCTGGTCTCCTTCAACACTGAAGCAAGCCACTAATTCGTGGTGTTCGCCAAACAATCATTGCAACCCCTCCTGAAGAAGCCTTGAACCCCAGGCAGGTTTTTTTTCACGGAGAACTATTTCGCGTTATAGTGACGAGGCCTTAATAGATAATATTCCAGTGATTTAGAAACACCCTCTTTCGTCTCAACAGGTGGTTGAAAATTGTGGAAGCGATAGCTTCCGTATCGAAGAGAGAGGATGTTAGCGCCTTCGAAAACCGTTCTCGCCGACGCGATTCACACCCGCTTGAGCTTTGCTGCGTTCGAGCACTTGTGACATTTCGTTTGGTATCTGGCAGCGGCGCGTGTTTACGAGCGAGCGTGTTTACCGGTCTCGAGTGCGTGCGCTTGCGATACCGGAGCTGAGCGAGCCTCTCGCTTTGCCCCCCGTGTCCGTGCGCTGTCAACACACCACGACAGCTGGTCGAAACGTGCCCGTGCAACCTACGTCCAAAACGTTGCCTCGTGTACGCGAGCACAATTGTGGCCTTTAATTCAGAAAAAAAAGAGGTGGGGTGGGGGGGGCGAAACAGAGTTAAGTTGCGGTGCATGCAGCAGTGCACGTACTCCCTCTCAAGAGCAACGGCCGTCATTCGCCACTGAGTGCTGGTGATGTAACCCCAACGCGTGTTTTTGCCATGCTAGGTGCACTTTGAGGCCACGTGAAGTGGCGAATACTTTTTTTTCTGGCAGGGAGGTCACGGGACTGACTCAGGCGTTATGGGTTGACTTGCTGCGGTGTTCTTCATTGCAAGGCTCGTGAGCAACTGGCGGCCTCCTAAGGTGCTGCCCCCGACAGTACACAACGTGTGACAACACCTCCCCTTGTCGTCGTGCTGTCAAACCTCACCGGTTTAAAATGTGTGGCGGCCCTCACACTGATGTATTGCACTGGTTAACAAAAAATAAATTCTGGCCTGGACTTTTGCAGCTGTTTTTGACTAATTTCAGGGTGCTGATTCCAAATTTGATCTCAGATTTGCTCTATCACATCTCATTTTTATGCTATCGGCATACCCCATTTTCATTGATTTTACCCGAAATTAACTCTGTCACTTATGATTGCAAGTTGTTGCGAGTCAGTGACTGCTTTAGTGTTAAAATATGGTGCTGTATTTTTAGGATAGTGTGTTTATAATATCATCTTATGTAGATATACACATTTATTTAATATTTTTCTTCTGCCGTTTTTATTGAAAATGCAATATTTGATATCTCAAAAACCTGATGTGATAGACAAAAACTGATGCCAGATTTGGAATCAGCACCCCAAAATTACCTTAAAACCGTTGGAATACCTTATGCCAGAAAAAGTGTGTTGACCAGTTAAATTATTGGCGAAAGTGTCTCCGCTGTTAAAATGAGTGAAGAGCACTGACTTACTGCGATGACCGGTAAATGTCCAACTTGTACTCCAAACTTTGTCAACTTGCTGCGTTTTAGCCGCCCGGACGCTCCGCTCGCTGTTGTGAGCATTTCTCCCTGCGTTCTTACTGGAGGGCGACTGCCTCCAACTGCTCAGTAGCGTATTTCAGGAGCCTCCTCCACAGAGGCCGATCTTTACAACCTTTGGCAAGTCCAATCGTCCCATCACCACATTAGCCCATCTCCTCGCTAGCTCGTACCGCACCCGATTAACCCCCTGTATCTGGCCAAACAGAAGCTTATTGGGCATGCATACGCACACACACACACATTTTCTGTAGGGTCCTCAAAGGGCATACACATTACACACATAGCGTAAGTATATATAAATAATAATATAAATATTAAGCCAGGCTTAATTTCTCATTTGATATTTTCCTGACGCTGCAAAGCTGTCTTGGAGTCGGTATTATCGGCATACAGCACTCCCACTTAAGTACATGGAATGTCTTCCCATAATAGTCATATATATGAACAGTATATATGTAAACCTGCAAAGGAGGAATTTCTCACCCTGAACAGACTGTTCACTCCATCAGGAGATGGCCACGTAGATGATGATGATGATTTACAAAAGGTTTTCTCAATAATTGAAGATATGTCCGAGATGAACAATAAAGAATGGTCCACGTGCTTCTACAGCCACCAAAACCATGAACCACATAGGGGCCGTCCATAAATGACGTCACGCGATTTTGGACGATTTTTTACCCCCCCTCTGGTCACACGGCGTCACAAAAAGTCAGACCCCCCCCCTCAAATATGACGTAACAAAGCTCTGCCCCCCCTGCCAAAACCATATTTCCATTTAGAAAATAAAACATGCTTCAAATCGCTTTAAACTATTGTCATTGTAGTGCGTATTTAATGTGGCGCTGCACTCTGATGTTGTAGGAGAAAACATTTATGAAAAAGTATATTTAATTAAGTAGAACGTGTTGTCTATATTTATTTAAAGTTGCGCATTTTAATGTGACGTCACATTTCTCAACCCCCCCTCGTCACACATCGTTACAAATGTCTGACGCCCCCCCCCCCCCGAGGTGCCTGACGTCATTTATGGACGGCCCCATAGTAACGGCACTTCCATCTTCGATCATTCGCTGGAATTTCAGATATTCACCAAGTGTCATCGTGTGTGTTTGTGGATGTCTGTGTGAGTTTATTGGTATCTATGCGAGCCGATGGGTCTCTATTGTAGGTCCATGAACCTCCTCGTGAGTTTATATCTCAAACCATGGACCACATATTCTTGGTTCTTTCGGTAAAGTCACGTAGAAGGGAAATAATATTAACGCCACTGCTCCATCTATCATTCGCGAGCAGCATTTCAGATCATCAAAGGGCCAACACTGAAGCAGTCCACTAACTCACTCGTCCACCTTTACATGTACAGATATGTGTTGCTGATCAACCTCCTGCCATACGTATGAAGACTATATCTGTCGGAGAGACACAGCTGGAAGATGCATCAGAGCATGTGCACATCGGCCAGTCAGAGAAGGCGAACTGGAATCACAATTATGAAATAAATAGGCAAATGACAGGAGATCGGGATGCTTTTTGAAAATGTATTTTGACTATAAAGAAACCTACCAATGTGCCTTAACAAGATAGTTTTCCATCATAGTATATTAGCTACGATGACATGGATAAGAAATATAGGCATTGGTAAATGAAACGGAACATGAGCTCAAAATTATGCATAGAAAGAAGTGTGTGGAGCTGCATGATTGGAACTACATTGAGAGGCAGAATACGGAACACATGGCTTAAAGAACAAACGCGAATGAGCCATCATATTGATTGTTAGCAAAAGTAAGCGAGTTTTGGGAAGTACAAGTTTCAGTTTTTTCCTTTTTATTTCAGTTTTCATTTATTAGGTATAGCCCTGTGAGCCATTCGGCTTTTGAATCGGGTGCAACCGCAACAAACAAAAACATGAACAAGAAAACAACTTAGAGTGACTATGCGCAAACAGAAAAATCCAGGAAAAAACAGCAAAATCTTCCAGAAAAAGCACCGTACACCAACGCTGTGTGCAAAAATCCCAGTGGGATGCAAATCAAACAACAACAACAACAACCACAAGACAACTTAGATTATAGCCATCAGTCTAACACCGTACTACAACAAACAAACATGGCCAAACCAAAAAACGTTTTCGAAATCATCAAAATAAAGCCATAAAAGCAATGTAACAGTGACCATAGGACCTGTGACCGAAATTTCACAATAAACGACATAAACAACATGTACCACCAAACCCTGTAGCCATAGCTGGCTGCATAAGTCACTCCACAACAGCAGGAGCATCAGTAAGAGTATAAAAAAATTGCAATGCACCTTTAAAGATCAGCACACTAAATCAAAACACAAGATCATACGTTGCAGCGGTTATCCGGAGCTAAACATTTGATTTTACGCCACTGAATAGCAGTGGCAGCTGGGGGTGTACAACTCCTCCAGAGCAATCTTAATTTTGGAGCTTTCGTGACTGCAGGAATTATTCTTTGGTTCTTTCGGTTAAGTCACGTCTAAAGATATATGTCCTCTCTCTGTGTGTCCTTGTGATGTCTGTCTGCTTGTATGTCTGTCTATAGTTTTCTAGTTAGATTTTTGTTGCTATTTCTTTTATGCCTGATGATGATTGCTTGTGTTGCAATCGAAACGTCGTAATATGCTATTATTTTAATTTATTATTTTATCTTTAGACGTGACTTAACCGAAAGAACCAAGGAATCCTCCAGAGCAGTTTTGAGTGAAGATCTCATAGGTAGTGATTCAAGTTTCAGCTTATTGGCAATTGCATTCAGACCCTGTGGCATCAATAGCAAGGGCCCTTCCTCCAGTATTTGTACGGCAATAAGGAATGTGAAGCTGGTACATGAGCGAAGAAAGAAGTTGCTAGGACGATGGCCATTGGTTCAGAATAAAGGCAGAGGCAGCGAAGGTAGAGATTTTGCTTTTGTTGGATGCCAAGTGCGAAGATACATCTGATGAAATCCGCTTGTGTGTGGGAGCTCGATGGATTGGTGCATCGCGTGACCTTGACGGATGGCTACGTCCTGGGGGAGGCTTTCATCCATCCAGCCATTGGCCGAGCATTGGCTGATAAAGGTTTTGACGACGACAACTGAATGCTGCTTAAACTGTGCCATGTATACGCCCATGAGCATCATCGTTTCGTGCAAGCTCAACTTGTTTAAACCGGCCACTTTGGCCGAGTGCATGCACAGTGAGGAGGAGGAGGAGGAGGAGGAATTCTACCGGATCTTTTTTTGTTTTGGCTAAGTGGATCTTATTCCATTCCTTTTATAGATTTTCCCTGCTCTCGATTTGGCATTGCAGCGGAAATGTAGCTGGCCTACTGTGGTGTATCAGGATGATACAACAGTGCCAAAGCGTGTTTGGCGTCGGCCCCGGCTTAAGGAATGAAATGGGATGGGCCCCCTTGTACTGATTTCGCCCCCTCTACATCGCTCGGCGTCTGGGCAGCCAGCGGCACATTGGGTCCTCCGTGCAGTTGAACTTTACGCAGACAGGATCGCCACATCAGACGTGATTCTATGTGCTCGTTGTCCTTCCCCCGCACCTCCGATTAGCACGGTTGGCTTCGAACGGTGCGAAAGAAGTTCAACATACATACAGTGAGGGAAGAAAAGTATTTGATCCCCTGCTGATTTTGTACGTTTGCCCACTGACAAAGAGCTCGTTACCTGTATAAAAGACACCTGGGAGCCAGAAATCTTTCTGATTGAGAGGGGGTCAAATTATTTCTTCCCTCATTAAAATGCAAATCAATTTATAACATTTTTGACATGCGTTTTTCTGGATGTTTTCGTTGTTATTCTGTCTCTCACTGTTCAAACAAACCTACCATTAAAATTATAGACTGATCATTTCTTTGTCAGTGGGCAAACGTACAAAATCAGCAGGGGATCAAATACTTTTTTCCCTCACTGTATTACACATCACTGTCAAATATACTGATTGTTATACACCTGAAGTCGGCGACCTGAAATGCTTCATCTGCACGTGCCACACAACATCCAAGATACCACTCACTATGGCCTTGGCTAAAAAGCTACGTGTCTACCCGAGTCTACCAGCGGCCCGGCAAATCTTTTACGAGAAATTGAGCCTTGGAAATGTCGACGCTGTCTGTTCACGCGTTGGTACTAGCTGCGGCAAGCTGATATAGAGGATACTGTGGGGGTGAGGATTTTGACAGCCGGGTTATAAATTACCTCCCGTGACTGCTAAAGCTACATGTGCACCTTTGAGATCGCATTGCCTCTCGATATGACTGTTCTTGTGGGTGCGGATCATGCAAATGGATGAGATGGATCATTCCACTGCTGCATAACGGCCTCCCGAAGCTGTTGCCATCTCTCTCTCTCTCAGTCACGCAATGTAGTGAGTCCATCTAACACCTGCACGCGAGCTGATTTCAAAGCTCCATCTCCACAGTGCTCGTACTTCTTGGAACATGGTCCCTGCTTGACCAGCGCACCACCGTCCATTCTTTAGCGACGTGTCCTGCCCAAGTGCACTTACTTTGCGTAACGGTCAATATTGTTTCGATTTAAAGCTTTCGTGACTGCAGGGATTCATCTTCTTGATTCTTTCCGTAAATTCTAGATTTGAAGCTTTCGTGACTGCAATGATTCATATTCTTGATACAGCTGTCGTGGCTGTGACGGTTCCACCTGAAGACGGAAGCTTGTGTTGCCTCCGAAACGTCGTGATTTTTATTTTACTTTTATTTTTATTAATTTTAATGTTTTACCTACGTGACTTTACCGATAAAACCTAAGAATATCTTTCCGTAAAGTCACGTAGAAGGGAAATAATAAAATAATATAAAGAAAACATAATAAAATACAATTCTGTCGGAAAGACAGCGTCTGAATGACGCTGTCTTTCCGACAGACCTGTTCTTCACCTGAGGACGGCTGCTTGCGTTGTGGCCGAAACGTCGTGAGAATTGTATTTTATTATGTTTAATTTTTATTATTTATTATTTCCCTTCTACGTGACTTTACCGAAAGAACCAAGAAGGTCAATATTGTGTCTCTTACATGCGCATGTTCTCTCATCCGTGTGTTCCTCTTGCCTGCCTCTAAATGTGGATTTGGTAACGAGACGGTTGTCCTCTGAAGGGTGGAGGTGAAACGATCCCTCTCGTGGAAAAATGTCACCCCATTGTCGCGGAGAGGCAGTTTACCAAGAACCGTATCTCATTGTAAACACATGGCCTGGTGGACACAGGAGAGGCTATGGCAGTGCTGGAGTTGCCAGTGGACCATTTGAAGGTGTTCGATGTCTCCGAAATATAAGCTACCCATTTCAAATGCACTAAGGTATGCGTTGCTTTAAATGACATACAAACATGCGTAGTATTCGCAGCACGTGACAAACACGGTTTTTTTTGGTCTTACGTTTAAAACTTTGCTCATCAATCACGTCAAGAAAGTCATCCAGTCATCTTTATGGATACAAACTACGTTAGCTGCCAAATATAAATAACTTTGGAAGCTGACTTGCACGGTAGAAAATTGAAAAATTATAATATATTGGCAATGAACGTTTGTCCATAAAATTTTCATTAAAAGTTCAAACGCAAAATATATCAAAGTGCAAATAAACCTATCTGTGTTGATTTTCCAGCAAGCCGTGTCAGTCACGAAACGGAGCAATCTGGAAAGACATTTTAAAACAGTACACAGCGATTATCCAGTACGTTTTCAGGCGGGATCTACAAATCGACAAGTACATGTAAAGATACTGAAAGCTTCCCAGAATTACCAGGAGCAGTTGTTATCTCAAGCAACTGAGCAAGAATCAGCAGTTATTGATGTATCCTTTCGCATTGTAAGGATTTTACTGAAACACACGTAGGCTTTGAGTGACACGGAAATTGTTAATGAGTGCTTCATTGAATCAGAAAAAAATGTATGTACGCTAACTTTCCAACAAAGACAAAAACAATATATCAGTCTCTTGCAACTATCGGGCACAACACTGACAAGGCGATGTGAGCTTCTTGGTACGGATGTTTCCGAAGCTCCAATGAATACGGGTAATGCAAAAACTAAATGTGTTTTTACGTATGTGGTGGGACAAAATCACAGTTTCTAATGTGGTGGCCCTCCACAATATTTTAGTGGGGAACACTGGCCCAACACATGGGCGAATCATCGGCTGCATAATTGTACTGAACTTGCGTGCGTTTGCGTGGCACAGTTCGTACACCAGAGGGCAGCAATGAAATGATATTTGGATCAAGAGCGCGGCCATTGTCCACCTGGAGGAAATTTAGGGAGCGTTTGGATTTTTTTTTTTGTTACGTCTATGACCAACCAAATCACTCGGAATGCGTCGCATTCCATCATATCTCAAAAGCCAAGCAGAATTGAGCCTGGATTGGAATTTAATAGATGGGTGACCACCACACATGAGATAAAATGGTGTAATAGGCTCCTGTGTGGTTCCGTGCTGGGCAGCAGAGGGCAGTAGAGCCAAAACACGAGCTGTGCTCCCTGTATGTATGTTGAACTTCTTTCGCACCGTACGTAGCCAACCGTGCTCAAGCCTGCACCACCCAGCGCTTATCAGCATGGTACAGCTAATGAAAACATTCCGGGAAAAAAGTTGGTCGTGATGTGTAATTTATAATCCATAGACTGCCAGTGAAAAAAGTGCAATTAATGAAAGCGTGAATGGTATCTGACATGTTAATCAAAGCGTATTGGTAAGATACCATAGCCTCCCGAATATAAAACGCTCCGGAAAGTAAGACGCACCCCAAACGTGTACCCAGCGTTAATAAAGTTCATACAAATCACTTACTGAATTCTAAAACATTCCCACAACCTTTTTTTTAATTGCAGGGGAAGAAACTGCGTCTCGTAATCCATATGATTCTGTCCGGGTATGCGTTTGAGATCAACTAAACTAAACTTTTTATTTTACCAGATAAAACACTGAGTTATATATTTCTTTTTCAAAAGCCACCTGACCACAAATTATTGCTCAACGAAGTGGCTTATCATGTGGGCATTTATAGCAACCAAGTACTCCAACCGCGTGTTTCTAAATCTGCAGGGGAAAACCGGAGGACCCGGAGAGAGACGTGCAAACTCCAAATATACAGCAGCAGGCGTCAGGGTCGTGATCAAACCCACGACCTCCTGCATACCAGGCGAGGTAGTTAACATCTCGCCACCACGGCACCCTATTAGATACAGCGGTAATAATCCATTGCTTGGTAGCAAATCACTCTGAATGCGACAGATATCTGAATTGAACAGCAGAGGGCAGTGCAGTTTAACCAAACAATCCATTGTGCTGGGGTATGTTCCCAAGTCACTCTCGGCATAACACACCAACCGGTGTTGGCCAGCGTGAACATTGTTAAAGAACCCGTCTTTAGAGAGTTTTAGGCCATGCACAAACCCTGCACTGGGTCAGGGTGGGTATGTGACGGACGGATATGCGACGTAACTGAATCCTAAACCGCCCAGGGTTGCGCACCGTAATTTCCCGACGTCCTAAAGTTTACGCGATGTCTTGTCAAACTTCTCGTACTACTCGGCTTAGATGTGTGCAGTCATGCAATCACACGACAGCACGTATACGTAATGTAATGCATTGTGTCAACGAAGTCTGGCTACCATTGGAACCTCATTTGCCAGTAAAAAATATGATAATTGGTTTATTTACCCTTCTATCTGGCAACAAAACTGACACCTTTTTTACAAGGAGTCATGTTTGCATACCACAATACCTAAAGTCATAATGCAAACAAAAAACATAACTCTGATAATGTATGCACAATATATACACTGTCCTTGATAATGTATGCACTGTCCTTCAAGGACAGTGCATACATTATCAGAGTTATGTTTTTGTTTGCATTATGACTGCAGGTATTGTGGTCTATGCAAACATGACTCCTTGTAAAAAAGGTGTCAGTTTTGTTGCCAGATAGAAGGGTAAAAAACCAATTATCGAAGTCTGGCTACTACACATTAACATTGATGCGCACAAATAGACAAAAAACGGTGAATTAAGCTCCAAGAAGAGACTGTGAGGCAGACTTGAGCGCACGTTACATTTTCTGTTCATGAACGTGGCTGGATATGGCTCAGAGGTCGGAGCGCTGAGCGGGCGCGAAATCGAGATTCTGGGTTCAAGGCCATGCAAGCCACCTGCGGTTAAACTGGGGTTCTCCAGCGTGACAAGTTGATGGTGTGTCATCCAAGTCACCAATTTCTGGAGTTAATTTTGCCAAATTCGAACCCTCGATAAAATTGGCAGTTTGACTGCCATGCAACGAACACGATGACATGCATTGGTGGGAGGCGAGGCGGAAAGCGCTTCTGCGATAGTCAGCAGACCAAAGGTCAATCGAGGCGGTCTCAGGCGTCGATATGTGATACCTCACTTCCAATGGCCGTTCTGTAAGACAAAGGGTTGTTCTGCGATGCGAGATCCAAATTGCTACTTCATCTCGTGACGTTGCCCGAAAAAACAAATCACGATAAAATTGAGGACATAACTTTTTTTTATTATCCTGTTCACAATATATGTTTAACTTATTTCGTTGTCAACCGTGCGAATTGGAGGTGCGGGTCCATACCATGTGGACCCAGGTCATATATCTCACTTGTCAGTGCCAAGTGACGTGTTTATGTTTTCAATATAGGTTAATGTACACAATAGCCTCATATTCGTGAGTTCTCAGGTCATCATGTACAGCCCCATATGTATGCATTGTATGTTGAACCTCTTTCGCACCGTACGCAGCCAACCGTGCTAATCGAAGGTACTGGAAAAAGACCCCCCCACGCCTTTTGGTCATCGGGGTTGTTTCACCATACTTCACTGCCATGGTCAGCGCGTTGCTGGTGACAAGTGATCGGCCATGGGCGAGAATCGAACACGAGTTAGTTACCGGGTTTGTAGCGCAGCGCGTGAACTCTCGTGACTGCCACACCCCGATGATGACATCAATCGTCTCTTGTGAGACACATAAAACAACGGGTACAAGTGACGTGTGCCCGCCCCATGTGACATTGAGATCTGCTATGGATAATGGATTACAATCAACCGTATTCATGTTGGCTTTGATAAATGTTAGAGAAGTTTACTCAGTAAAACGCCGAAGACCAGAATGCATCCTTACTATGCCTATAGCTTCGCATGGTTGAGCCTAGATGTGCGACGAAAGTATGGTACAGAATAGTGTACTTCTGTGCTCCTACCACGTTGTGGAGAGGCCTTCATTCAGCAGTCGATTGACAAAGGGCATGCTTACTTCTGCCCTTCCCCCGCACCTCCGATCAGCACGTTTGGCTCTGTACGGTGCGAAATAAGTGCAACATAGTAAGCATACTATGCGGGTATTCTTGGCTGGATGCCCTTTATGTAAAATTGAGACGAGACGCCTTAGGACAGAGACGAAAACGCCATAAGTCAATACAGCACTGTGCTTTAATTACCACAAATACAATGTGTGCCATATAATCTCACAGAGCATAACATCAAAATGAAGTAATCTTACCAAATAACTGACTTAATCAGAATGTTTTGTTGTTGCTTTACCCCCTGTGGACAATTCCATTAAATATTTCAAGAGACCCCCTGCTCGATGTGTCTCACACGGCTCTTTGCAATGGGGTTGTTTGACCGTACTTTACGCAGGTCAGTGCGAGCTGAATGTTGGAGCAATGCCCGGTTCAGGCACATACCTGTCAACCCAGACGGTTTGCTCGTATTCTTGTGCAGGGAAATTGAGCTTTCAGGTCCAGACGGCGTGCAGCCATTTCGAAACGGGCAATGTTTCGTCCATTTGTTTGCCCCCCTTGTCATGGGACTTCGTATGATGAACGTTGAGATTTATAAGGGCACGGGGTGACCAATCAGGTCGGAATTGGTCTGTAAGAAGGTAGGCACTCTGATAAGGGGTTAACAGGCATGTAGACATCACTCGCCACCGGTGTAAGCCGTGGCCGGGAATCGAACTCAGGTCGCCGAGTTCATAGTGCAGGACGCGAGCCACTAAACTCATGCACAGTGACGCTTGAACAATATTAACATTTGTGTTTAAACTTCTGACGCTGGAAAGAAGCATTAAGGACTCGCATGTGTTTGTCGAAAACATGTGATTGAACATGAAAAGAATGCTGCTCGCACGCTCCTGAAAAACTGGAACTTACAGTATCTAAGACAGCCATAAAGTAAAAGTATATATGTGGCGACGTTTTGTACAATGGACATTCTTCACGGCACATTGGCCATGGATGTATAGAGTGGCATTGACGAATGTGTAGATTTTGCTTCTGTGATTTGCAGCGGTATCACCAAATACTGTAACCTGTATCTGGTAAGAGGGAGAAAATGTCCACAATTAGGTGATAGTCAGAATATTTATTTACACTGGAGGAATTCCGTGAGCTGTAAAGCTCTCCTTCACAGATGTCCAGTAAGGTCCATGTGTAGCCCCGCAATTGCTTGGTCACACCACTGTTAGTGGAAGGGCACCGCACTGCAAGTTTCAAGTTTAATTTATTAGGTACTAGCCCTGTGAGCCATGTGAGTCGGGTGCAACCGCAACAAACAAAATATGAACAGAGAACATCTTAAAGAGACGACGCGCAACAGAAACATCCTGGATAAACCAGCAAATCTTCCAGAAAAAAGAAAACACCGTATTACAACGCTGTGTGCAAAAATCCCAGTGAAAGGGAGCTTGAGTGTGTGTTTTTGGCCAACTATTCCACACTGCTCAAATTGCCTTTGGAAGAAGTGGGAATGTGCCCACGCTGGCTTCCAAAATGTGGTGTGCCCACCTCATACCGCTGGCTGGAGGACACGGGCGGTGAGGGTAGCTAAGCGACACGTGTCCCATAGTTTTCACTGGACATCTGTGGAAAAGGAGCTTCATGGCTCATCGGATTTCTCCGATGCACTGCCGCAGGCGGGAGCTCACGCCGACGACGTCTGGATTGCAAGTGCCGTTCGCAAAGGGCGAAGCATTTACAAAGACAAAGGTCACAAGTCTAGCCGAAAGAGCAAGCGATGGGTGACCACGGGCAACCATGACGTCACAAAGCGGTGGCGTGGTCAAGCAGCTGCAGGGCTTCGCAAATTACTTTCAGAAAATTCCTAAATACTGCACTTGAGTGTTGGCGGTTAAATTGGTCAAGGCGGATAATGGGGCTGTCGGATATGCGACGTACTGAACACAAAATCGAATTACTATTGTACTGTATTACTTAAGGCCATGCCATTCCAATGGATGTTTCGTCGTCTTCCTCTGCTGTTGATCGCCGTGATTCGTTCATTCTCACGGATCACGAGTTGCTCCGATAAGACGCGCTACAAACGTGTTATCGGTTTTCAGGTTCAAGTTTATTGAGTTTAGCCAAGTTATAACTTTAGAGACAATGATGGTCGCATTCGCAAGAGTCAGCTGGATAATACAATTATACATATCTGGTCTCACACACGTATATAAAATACGCACTCAAGTTTGCTATTTAAATACCGGCGGGGGGGGGATTTCGTGCGTCGTATAATCCGGAGAATACGGCAAAAGTGAACCACGTGTGGGAGTGCCCCAAGAACCGTAGAGGCGTGGATGGGTCACGGTGGTCGCGACGCACGTGACGTCATTACGCATGCCCCCACGTCAGCCTCGCGTACGTCACCACGTACCCCCCCCCCCCCCCGGTGTCCGTCACCACCCAAGTTCCCGCTTACGTCACCACGCTAGCGTCCGCGTACGTCATCACGCAAGCCCCCCGTGTACGTCACCACCTAATCCCCAGTGTACGTCACCACGTAACCCCCCCGGTGTACGTCACCACGCAAGTCTCCGTTTACGTCACCACGCAAGCCCCGCCGGCTCTCAAGGGCACGTTCTGGGGAGGGGGGAGGGGGAAAACGCGACTGGGGGGCGGTGGTGGGGGGGGGGGTTAGGGGGGGTGTTAGAGGGGGGGGTTAGAGGGGGGTTAGAGGGGGGGGTTAGAGGGGGGGGTTAGAGGGGGGGGTTAGAGAGGGGGGGTTAGAGGGGGGGGGTAGGAGGGGGGCGGTGGTGGGGGGGGTTAGAGGGGGGCGGAGACACGCGCGAGGGGCGTCTCCCTTCGACCGCGACGTCGACGTCGCCTCTTCGCCTAAAAGGCGGCGCCGGGGAGCCGCGTCCTCGTCCCCACCGAGCTCGGTCGACCCCGGTGAAGGAGGAGGACGTCCTCCTCGACTTTGCCCACTGACGGCGTCCGCGTGGCTTTGACCGGTGAGCGGCGACCAGCGTTGACGGGCCGAGCGCCGTCGGCCTGAGGCGGCGTTTCGCGTTATGGGGGGTACCCCCTTTCTGACGAGGGGGCCCCCTTTCTGACGAGGGTGGCCCCCTTTCTGACGAGGGGGTACCCCCTTTCTGACGAGGCCCCCCGCCCCCTTTCTGACGAAGGGGCCCCTTTGGGGGGTGTCGTTGACAAGGGGGGGTTGCGACGGACGACGCCGGCAATCGACGTTACGTGATGACAATTTTAGCCGTGGTACACGATGTTACTGCGACGTTGGGTTATTAAGTAAATTGATATCGTTTTGAGTTATGTTGGAGTATAAGGTTATGTGTTTGTGAGTGGTAGTTGGTAATTTATAGTGTGTTGTGTTACAGTGTGTTTATATTTGTCGGTGTCGGCGTTCTAAAAATACCGGGATTGTTTTCTGCCATGTAACTTTCCATTGTGGTATTTGAGAAATACGAGTACACTATTTAGCGAAATGGCTCGAGGTGTCACAGTGGATGATAGGTTAGAAGTAAGTAAATTATTTGGTTGTTGCGTAACCAAATTCACCCGTGGCCTTTTTTTACTATTTCTAATTATCTGTTTCAAACCCTGCTGTTAATTTAATTTGCATATTGCAGCATTGACATTGCAGAAATATCTCCTTAAGATGTTGATCTTACCCGTGTGCCTAGTAACAGCAGATACTTTATCTCTCTAGCCTATCAATATAACAAAACAGTGGCTTTTAAACCCACCCCATAGAGAGGCCTCAACACACATTTGTGAACATTTCCTTTAACAAAATCCGTTTTTTTCGCGTGACCTTTTTAAAATTAAAACGCTGTAGGTGATTACTGTTGCACTTGCACGTGTGGATAAATGATTGATTGAACGATACGAAAACAGATAATGATGATGTTTGTTGTTGAGCTGTGAACGTTGCACGGCTGCCCACCGCCTCCCCAGAGCACCCCGCGTCTACGTGGGGAGCGCGCGCCACGCAATGGCCGCTCGCCGGCTTTATCGCCCCCCCCCCCCCTGGGATGTGGTTGTGGGTGGTAGTGTGCGTGGTAGTGTGGTAGTGTGTGTGTGGTAGTGTGGTTGTGGTGTTTAGTGTGTGTGTGGTTGTGTGTGTGGTAGTGTGTGTGTGTGGTTGTGTGTGTGGTTGTGTGTAGTACTACGTGTGTGTTTGTGTGGTAGTGTGGTAGTGTGTGTGGTAGTGTGGTTGTGTGTGTGGTTGTGTGTGTGGTTGTGTGTAGTACTACGTGTGTGTTTGTGTGGTAGTGTGGTAGTGTGTGTGGTAGTGTGGTTGTGTGTGTGGTTGTGTGTAGTACTACGTGTGTGTTTGTGTGGTAGTGTGGTAGTGTGTGTGGTAGTGTGGTTGTGTGTGTGGTTGTGTGTGTGGTTGTGTGTAGTACTACGTGTGTGTTTGTGTGGTAGTGTGGTAGTGTGTGTGGTAGTGTGGTTGTGTGTGTGGTTGTGTGTAGTACTACGTGTGTGTTTGTGTGGTAGTGTGGTAGTGTGTGTGGTAGTGTGTGGTTGATTGTGTGATGTGGGGAGCGGTGGTGTAGTGATTAGCGCACTGCGCTACGAACCTGGCGACCCGGGTTCGATTCCCGTTCACGGCCAACACCGGTGACGATTATCTGAACCGGCCCTGGGCCTCCCCTAGGTCGACTCAGCCTCAAATTAGTACCTGGTGTGATGTGTAAACATCGCCACTGGGGAGATAAAGGCGGCCGGGCGTGGTGTTGCCCACCCACCCCCTCGTGTGCCGTGCCGGCCTTCATAGGTGCTCGCTAACAGCACTTGCCCCTACAGTAGGTTAAGGCTACACGGGGGATCTTTGTCTTTGTAATGTGTTTCACATGGATGAGCATACATCATCATCAATCATCACCGTGATGATGATTGATGATGATGTATACGCACCTCCCGATCAGTACGTTTTGGCAACGTACGGTGCGAAAGAAGTGCAGCGTGCACACCCGTCAGCCATGGTCAGTCCACTGCTGGATGAAGGCCCCACGTATCCACTGCCATTTACTCACGATCGTACGTACATCGTGCGATGTAACAATTCGCCTGTGGGATCCTGACATCATCGTCGTCTGTGTCAATGCCAGGTCTCCATTTAGTCATTAGCTAATCCTACATAATACACGAGCATAATATGACTTTGAGACTCCCCCCCCCACCACCTACACTTTCCACAAGTAGTGACTAATTACATATCTGCATTTTCAATAAATATGCTAAATTCCTTTGTCAAGGCGCCCTCCTCCTCTAACCCAACTTAAATATACGCTGCCAAGCTTGGTGGTATTCATTCGGACGCTGTCTTTCCGACAGACCTGTTCTGCACCTGAGGACGGCTGCTTGCGTTGTGGCCGAACCGTCGTGAGAATTGTATTTTATTATGTTTTAATTTTATTATATTATTTCCCTTCTACGTGACTTTACCGAAAGAACCAAGAAGATGAATCCCTGCAGTTACGAAAGCTTTAAATCGAAATTTAGTCATTGTTGACGAGTTTCATTCCTTGGCGAACCAGTCTCGTGATGTTCCTGCACATGCCCGCACTTTAAGTTTGAACGAACTCGTTTAAACCTCCATGTGTTCTGAATGATTCTATTTGTTCCTCTGCCGGATTGGCGGAATAACGTCCGCGGATAATAGTTGTCCTTCAAAATGTAGAGCAAGAATATCGTCTTACTAGTGGCCTTGTGTTTCCGTGTGCTCTGCACATCACTTCCAACAGTGTCCCATTTATTTTTCCGTTTCGATTGACAAGTAGAACATTTAGTTTTTTTCTTTTTGCATCGGTGGCCAACAAACTAAACACCAGCCCGTTATACGTTATCTGGACAAAGTACAAAGTCCCCACGGTGAATGTGTAATATATTAGGACTGTGCCGATTTATTTGAAAAGGGCCGTTCGATTCAGTGGGGCATGTATCGTGAAGTTGTACAGGTGGGGTTATTAAATATATGCATACGGTGTAGTCTTTAGCATACTACCGTAGTCTCCGTATTATCGGACGCTTTGCAAAGTAAAACTGAACCCCAAACCTGTGCCCGGTGTCAATAAAGTTAGACCGATCTGGTTACACACACGTACCGGATTATAAGATGCAACCACAACTTTTTCTTTAAAACACACAGCAAATATATGATGGCTTTTTTTTTACCTGCCTAGCCTGAATGTGAATAATTGCTTAACTTCAGAACATAAACCAGACAGCACTTTATAGTCAATATATAGGACACTAAGCCATAAACATAAGATAAGTCAATCATTACTGGTCCCGTGAGTGCAAAATGAGATTCGCCGAGTTAAGCATTATCCTCTGAACATTTCCGATGCTTTCACTTTTGCAGGTAACAGCAAGAATGAGTTCCAATCCTGTCGCCTCTCTCAAGGAGAGATGTCTGAAAGCCCAGAGTCAGATTCAAGCAGCCATCGGTGATGTGTCAACGACACAGCAGCAACTTCGGGGGAACGTACAGCACGTGAGTACAACACGCTAGATAATAATTTCGCAACCTTGTCAACTGTTCATGAGCACTCAAGGTGTACTACCGAACATAATGTAATAACAATGCTAATACTTTGTTGCAGTTTGTCAATCCACTGCTGCATTTAACCCTTCCCAAGCTGTTGAGGGTTGGCGAAACGAGCGACTGAGACCCGGTTCAGATATTACTTGTCACTGACGTTAGCCGTGTTCGGGAATTGAACTTGGGTAGCCAGATTCGTCGTGTGGGGTGAAATCTGTCCTTTATATTTACCCGAAAGTGTCGCTGTTCAGGTGGGAATGTGTCGTGAACGAGTCTCGGCTGTGGGAACTCGGCCTTATGTACGTGATGAAAAGATAAGCTTATCGCTGATCTAACTTGGTTCTTGACACCAGAGAATGTGGAAGAGTTTAGCTGTTTCTCCATGTGTGGAGGAGGGTGGTGTTTCCCGATAGTGCACAGGGAAATCACCACAGCTGACATTTATTTTTGAAATTATCAAATTGGACTTTCCCACGCAGTTAATTTGGATAATAATTATTTGAACCAAAATGTCCCTTAAAATAACATTGCGGTGTCCATGGGCTCTCACTTGGTTATAAAGGTCATCTATCGGTAAATTAATATATTCTGATAGCTTATATCAATGTCGAAGAGGCCATCACAACTCTCATGGGATCTTATATTCTTTACTGTAAACCCATAATGCACACAAGAACTACGTTTTCGTCAGGTTTAGACAAACTATTTGAGGTCTTCCTATATACCCTTTTGGAGTAGAATGGTGGTTTGTGAATTGTGCTAATAACAGTTACCTGAGTTTAATTCTTGGCCATAACAAATACCTTAGTGGTGAGTGATATCTAGTCCAGTCCTAGGCACCTACCCCCATTGACCAGCATGGCAAAGTATGGTCTTACAACCCCCCCATGGCTGATTTGCCATGGGGAGGGCCTTGCTCCAGCAGTGGATTAACAAAGCTCCTGTTTATTACGTGACCACGGTTAACGAGTCAATAATGAGTTGCCAGAAAACAGGGGAAAACTATTCTCAATAATGAGTCATAACTGCAAACCAGAATTCAGTACCACCTGGCTTAATTTGAATAAAATGTCGAAATTAAAACCATTCTATAACATGACATGCCATGCCATACGAATTGAAATCGTGGCAGCGGGAGTTGTCACAACTTGCATGTAAAATGTTGAAATGTATGAGTAAAAGGGTGTATTTGTGTGGATCTGGTTGTGTGTCAGGTGAGGGCTCAGATCCACAACTGCCTGAGCCGGCAGCTGGAGTCACTGCGCAGCCGAGAGGTGTGGCTGCTGGAGCAGACCGAGGTGGTTCAACAGGTGAAGGAGGAGGTGCTCGACAATCAGCTGCATCAGCTCAACCAGGTACCAGAGCAAGGCGATGCTGCACATGGCAAATGGGGGAAGTGAAGCACGGGCTGCCTCCTTCCCGGTCATGTGGGGACTACCCTCCAAGTAATTTTTTGTATCTACCCATTCCTGTCATGGGCCATCTCCATGTCCCCTTTTCATTCCTTGACAATCTGCTTCACCATTGCAAACCACCTATTTCTAGGACTGACTCTCGGTCTGCCCTGGTGCTTCCACATAAATCACCTTCCGATATGCCTGAGAATGGGTAACCACTCTTGCTTCCTTCCTCATCTCTTCATTGCCGACCCTGTCCAGTTTTGTGATCGCTGAGATCCATCGCGTCATCCTCATTCATGTGGTGGCACCGGTCTCTTTACTTCCTTTTTTAACCCTAAGATGCAGCACTGCAATACTCGACATTGTTCCAGTGAACCGCTGTGGAAGACCTGTTCAAGCAATAATGGAAATTTGCTCACACAATATATTTTGATCCCTTTATGCAAAAATACGTGTTTTGTATAAGATCATACAACAGCTTATAACCAATCATACCAGAGACCTCATCCAGAGGGGTCTATTTGTATGTATGTAGAACTTATTTTTCACCGTACGTAACCAACGGTGCTAATCAAGGCTGTGTCCTGAGAGTAAAATTCCCCCCTGCTTTGTATCGGAGGGTAAAATTCAAGCTGCTTTGCCAACTGGTATGGTAAAAACACATGGATGTCAAAAAATAACTCTATTCAAATTGTTAGCGGGTGGTTACGTATAACCCAAATTTACATTTTGGCAGTATTTCAATTATTATTTTTCACATTACTTGTAGTGGTATTTATCACAACACTGGCTATGGGCGTTTACAAAATTGGCTTTCAAAGCTGTATAATAGAGCCAATATTAGACTCTTGCTCACATGTTTTTAAGTAATCGCAAGTAAGCTTTTAATTGGATGAGCAAAACTGGTTGGTTGAGTGACCCTTTTCCCCAGATCCCCACATTTGCACGTGTCCTAGAAATGTTACTACACAAAAGTAATCAAATGTCACAGAATAATATCGGCGTTATTTTCTTTCAGCTGTAATTGATCATTCTAAACTCTAGCATATTATTAAACACCGCTTTCTGGACATAAAACTGCCCACAAAAAAAGTGTGCCTTGCATTCCAAATTCGTTGGCGTTTAGTGGCATTATGCCACGGACATATGTTGCCACAGTAAATGTTAAGCAATAGCTGTTCTTTGCCAATGGGTGTGCTGGCCAGAGATTGCTGTTCTTATCATTGTCAAGACGCATCCATCGTTGTGCAATTAAGCATCTTTACAGTAGTCTTGAAATTCGAGTTACTGTAGTGAATGCCTTCTTGCCTTGCAAAGTTTTGGACACTCGTGTACATGTACAGCAAACACGATTGTTTACAGAATGGAGCATTAGCACTGCACGGTGACCCTATGTACTTTTGTGCAGTGAAGTTGAACGTACAACGTTTATAGCAGTCTCGTGTGGTGCCGCTCTTGCATAACTATTCTGACGTCCGACCGGCCCCATGTTCAGCTTCTTTTGTTCCTACATAGCAGATATTCCGACCGCTATCTTGTTTTTTCCTTGTTTCGGGCTGAGTCAACATAGGTATTCCACACACTTTTGAAATGAATATTTTCACAGGTGCCACGTGGCATTGAATGTGGACCAGAGCACAGCGGGCTGTAGGAGAGTAGATGAACCACTTTGGCACCGTTTCC
Source organism: Lethenteron reissneri (assembly GCF_015708825.2). Classification (NCBI taxonomy): domain Eukaryota; kingdom Metazoa; phylum Chordata; class Hyperoartia; order Petromyzontiformes; family Petromyzontidae; genus Lethenteron; species Lethenteron reissneri. The sequence continues at coordinate 2,923,622 of NC_083812.1, forward strand.
TAACCAAACCGCACATGCGCATGCAAATACCACTTCTACATAAAGAAAAAAAAACTTTGTCTGAATTATGATATTCTGTTGATGTGCTGGGATACGTGTAGTGACTAGCACCCTAAACCTAAAAACCAGAGATTACCTGAGTTTGATTCCCAATCTTGGCTAACATTAGTGAGGAGTGGTATCTAAACTGGTTCTGGGCCACCGTCCCCTGTGGTGAAGTATATCTTCATCCAGCAGTGGATAATGTAATGCGAAGTAACATGTGGGGGTACTCCACATCCTCCAAGACCTCTGGCTCGTGTGAAAGAGTCGGCCAAAGGGGCGCTCTCTATGCTCCCTCTTAGTGGGAGGACCCTTCCACAGCTGTGGTATGAGCAAGCAATTGCAGGGCTGTTCCTTTACCTTTTCTTATCAGGTGCTGGGATGGCTGCAGTGTCTGCTCAAGCAACAGGAGGCTTTGCAGCACCCAGACCCCCATCTGAACGTCCAGATCACCGAGTGCCTGCAGAGGTAAGAAGACCATGCATACCGCACGCACCCTGTTGCCTTCTTCAGCTTTAGCCTATTGATATGGGTTTATCCTCTTGTAAGGTTCATGTAACCACTGCATGTTCACGTGTGTGCAGGTGTAGCAGCCTCAACCTGAATGCCGAGGAGACAGATGCCATAGGTTTTGTAGCCGATGCTGCGGCCTTGAGAAAGGCTATCACGACTTTTGGGAACATCGTCACACAGGTGTGAATAATTTTTATTTGCTGTTGATTTTGTCATTTTGGTGCCCCAGGTTACTCGGGGGGGGGGGGGGGGGGGGGGAAATGAGACCCATCCTGATGTCTTGAGTTTCTTAGTCAATTAAAATAAACCTGGACTATCCACTGCCGAATGAAGGCTTCCACCAAGTCGCTGACATCCATCACCGTCTCACAGGGCAATGCGTTTACCTGCTGCACTTGAGACAGTTCCATTGCTGCAATTCCTGTCGTGGACGTTGCCTCGGGCACATTCCCTCCTTTGACTGCCACTGCATCGTTGGTCTCAGCCAGTGGCTGTTATTCTTCATAGCAACGAGTCCAAGGTCGCTTTTCTTAAGTGCCAAATATATAATGTTTTTAACCTGCATATGTGACCTGCTCCATGTGGTGTGGCTCTTTCTGTCGCATTGCAACTCCAAATATGCACCTCTGCATTCTTCTTTGCAGTTTTGGAACATGTTTTAAATGTCAGTTGTCAGTCCCATGTCATCTGATCCATGTGTTAATAGCAGGTACATACATTGTTTCAAAACATTATTCAAGCACATCGCTGGCCATTATTAAGGTATGAACATACATTACCCAGTGTAAATTAAACAAACTTTACTTTGCTGGGGAGAGGGGTATTATAGGTCATAAAATAAAACGCCTGTGGTTCAGAGGTCATTCTAAATCCAGGTTGCAAAATTGTAATTGCGGTTTTTGGTCCAACAGTACACATGGGTATGCCACAGTGGATCTGCTGCTGTAGTGGGGTAGGGGTAAAGTGTGGGGACTCCCACCTCATTCGAGACATCTGGCCATTGTGGAAGAGAAGGCTAAAATCGCCTTCAGTGGGGTGTGAGCAAGGAATTGCAGGGCTGCACCTTAACGTTTTCTCTTTGATTCACCAGGGAGAGTACCCCACCAGCCGCTACAGTGCCTGTCCCATACTGGAGCAGCTTTCTTCTGTTGCACATTTCAAGGAGCCTTCTGCACTGCAGGTAAAATTATTTAAAATTGTTGTTTGTTGCTCTACAATTTAGACGGGGGCCGAGTCTATGCCAACAGTGGATGAGTGGGGGGGCATGGAAGTAAAGGGGGAGCACAGGCTGCAGCATGGATACTGTGCAGGAGAAATGTTGCATGTTCACAGGGAACGTCAACGCCATTTTGCGGCGATAAATGCACTAATACACACGCACTGCTACGACACTTTTGATGCGTTCACAGAAGTCTTCAATCCGCAATGAGACTCCCAACGATTGGCTTCTGAAAGCCACCTCCAGCGCGGCTGCGCTGCCCCCCACGACTACATTCCACTCCCCAAGCAAGGACATGAATGACTGGCTGTTCAAAGGAAGTGCCACTATGGAAGAAACCAACAAGGTGAGTAATTACGCACACGTGCCAAAGCCAAGGTGCCGTTGATAAAATTGTACAATGTTAGACGTGGAAAAATGTCACACGGGTTTGTAACTTCAGGGTCACGTGGTGCTGCGACACACGGAATCGCTGTTATCACAGGGGTAGGGGGGGGGCCGCTTCCTTACCGAAGGGTGACTAGGACTTTCAAATACGTTTTTGGCAGGTAATTGCACATCTACACGGACCTTTTTTTGTTGTTGCAATGTTATTAACTTTAGTAAATGGATGACGCTTCATTGAAATTTTGGGTAAAAGGGCTTGGTGTTCTTCTTTCATCTTAACACACAATACTGTAAACACAACTTTCTCAAATGTTTCCATGTATTTATCATCATCATGCACCATAGTTTTGTCCTCATAAAATTATGGCACACCCTTAACCAGGTGACTGAGCGTGCTAAATTAGACTGTTGGCAGGCAGAAAATATTCCCTTCTAGTTCCCGATTTTACAGATCTCCCTCGCTTTTATGCAGTTTCGGTTTGAGCGATTTTTGCAACACGATGCGGTTTAAACGCACTCCTGCGGCTATGCGGTTGGATGTGGGACAGCATTGTGCGCACTCCACTGTGTGCACTACTCAGCAGGCAGCTGTGTCGTGCGGTTTCGATTTATGCGTCCCTTTTCTTTGAAACTCATCTCCGATTTATCACGGTTGGCTACGTACGGTGAGATTTAGAAGTTTCACATACATCGTATATAAAGCGAGGGAAACCTGTTTTGTGGATAAGAGCTAAGATGCTTGCATTGACCGATTGATGTTGTTTTCTGCTTTGTTTCGACGTGGTAGTCCTCATGTGGCCGTGGACTCGATGAAACGAAGTTACAGGCTGTAGGATCCTCACCCCTGTTCTGATATGTGATTTTATTATTACGGATCATCGTTTTAGTTAACAAATGTAACTTTTTCTGTGCAGAGTACAACATACAGATCGACCCCTGCTGAAAAAGAGGTGAAAAACTACATGCTGAAGATACAAGACCAGGCCCCAAACATTCACGCAAACCACACACGCACCATGTCCACCTCATCGACCTTTGAAATATTGGACGCCCTGTCTGAAGACGATATAATCACTGACAACGAAGGAGAAAATGACGAGATGGTGGAGCTTTCGGCCTTCTGCAAGGGGTCGGATATCAACACGTGGCTGCTGAAGCCTTCCCAACACAAGTCCGCCGGCATCCACCACACCCCCATCGACGAGGCCACTCGCAAGAGCTGGGAGGCAGTGTTGAAGCCATTCACGGCCACTTATGCCTTCGAGGATTGGCTGCGGAAGCCTCAGCCAGACCCCTGTTCCGGTTGCTGCACCGGTATGCCCATCGCACCCAAGCCCGTGGAGATCGAAAACCTGGCGAGCCTTTGGTGCATGGCCGACAAGGCCGCAGAGGATGAGCGCCTGCCCTATCAGAGCTGGCTGCTGCAGCAGGCGGCCCCTCGCATCCAGCCCGCGGAAGGTTTCCACGGGGAGAAGTTCGGAGGGCAGCAACAGCAGAAGCAGCAGCAAGAGTGGCTCGCCTGTGCCCGCCCCGCCCCGGAGCTGAGCGTGCGCAAGGCGTGCAAGGCCAACGAGCCCTGTGCCAGCTTCGCGGAGTGCGTGTGCGAGGGAAGCTGCAAGCGTGAGGCCCAGAACAAGTGGCTGCTGGGACAGGAGGGCCGCGACAAAAACGGCAGTCTCGTCGTCGTCGTCGCACCGCACGGCGAAAAAGCCAGAGATGAGCGCCACGGGGTGGAGAAGTCCATGGCTGAGTTGAATATCTCGGAGAAGAAGTCGCAGAGCGAGCAGCCTCCAGGTCCCGCTGTGCTCAAGGAGGGAGGGAAGGATGACCTGAAAGAGCAGTGGCTTCACCCACGCCAGCCGCGCCTCGCCCAGGAAGTGCACTCCTCTCTCAAGCCGCAACTCAGCCGGGGGATGGAGAAGGCCATGACCGCCTCCATCACAAACTGGCTGCTGGCCACGCAGTGTGCAGCCAGGGATGTGGCGGCGGTGGCGCTGCCGCCGGGGTTCAAGTGTGTGGAGCTGCCGCACGGTGGGCCGTGCGACCACGCCAAGTGGATCCTCGCGCGAGAGTGCAGCTCTTACAACAGCAGCAGCGGCGGCGGCGGCGGCGTTGGTAGCTCCCCAGCGATTGATCACCTTCGCCAGGACACGGACAAGTGGCTTCTAAAGAAGCGCTCCTACGTAAGGGCCTGGTCGCTGCTTGTTTCTGCTACCGCGTACGCGTGCCGTTGTTTTTCTTATCGCGGGTTGTTCGGCACGCCCGACGTTTCTCTGAGCGTCGCAAGCTGTGACTCTTCCCAGCACGCGGAGCGAAATTTCGGACGTTGTGCCAAAACGACACGCAATTAAGCCAAAAAAACCTCAACGGAGAGCTATGTTTCCGTGTCAATGATAAGAATGTTTCTCCAAAGAAAGTACCGAATGATAGAAGCATATGTACATGATCTTGCGTTGTTCTAACGCTGAATTTGTCTTGCTGTGTTTTAGGAAGAGAAAGAAATGCACACGTTTTGTAACGTCTTCTCAAAGATGAACACCGTGGATGAACCTCCGTACAAAAAATGGCTTCTCTACTCTCAGGTTTGTATTTTATCATCTTCTATTTTAATTGGAGCCTTACGACATGAAATCTCATTTCTTAAACGGTCCGAGCGTTTGCATGTGTATAAAATGATCATGTTTTACCGAACAGATGCAATTATTGTTTTTTATTATTATGTTAAACAACTCTTTGTAGACACTGGTGTGAAAAGTTGGACGTGTGCGTGTTGTCTTGACCCAAGCATTTTGTTTGTTCACAGATGTGAATTTCTACCAAGAACAGCACTTTCTTGCCAATGGCCTCTTATGAAAACCTTAATCGTTTAGAAACAAAACATGAAAATTGATGGCCATCATAGATGTTGATGGTGCTTAACTCCTAATGGGCATTGTTAACCTTTTTTTTATATAGGTTCCCGATTTAATTTTCAAGGTGGTGTATCCGTCAACGCCTCAAGCCGAATGAGACAGCATTCGTTCATGCACTTATAGCTCGTGGGCTAAAACACTATGAAACCTAATTATGAAACGGCTTTTACAATGCCCGAATTCTGCAGGAATCTTTCTAACAGAAAGTTCTTGCTTTGAATTGATTTTACAGTTGCAATTGCTAATATACATTATTGCACATTAAAAACCAGTCATTTTCATGATGGTTTGTGACGTGGGATATTTTGGAAATTTCATTGTGATGAACATCTTGCTAAAATCGTTTTTGAACGACCGAGCCCATTAAATGATACTTTGGTATAACTTTAATGATATTACTGCACCACTAACCTATTTTAAAGTGACACCTTTAATCTCCTGAAATATTTGCTTATATGATTAATACCTGAGGAGCTAAGGGTAAGCATTATACTTTACTCAGTGCAATTAATGCAATGTAACATTTCGATAAAAATGCAGATTTTATCGTAATAAATTCACATGAAAGCACCCTTTGTCGTGTACCTCTGTTTTATTTTACAATGACACTTCCTTTACATGGAGACATTTTGTTTTGGCCAATTAACTCTACAAACATTCAAAATATTGGAGGGGGGGGAGAATGTAATTGTGATTAGAGGTTAAGTTGACCATCACTTATAGTTTGCAAACAGATGAGGTTATACAAAATCGAAACTTGTCCCAATGCCAAGGGGAGAAAATAAAAAAAAAACATCTTCCAGCACAAGACAAACATTGTTAAATAATCGACAGCCTTGGTGCTTTTGCGTATGTACACAAGATGTGCGTGTCGGAGTCAGATGGATTGTCTCCGCATGGAGCTCTTTATCCGGTCCCAGTTGTTGTAGAGGGCATAGAGACCAGACAGGGTTAACCCAGCCACTCCACCTTTCGCAACACCTCTGAGCCCACCTGCAAGGCAATGATGATGATGAATAAACACACAAACAACTTTACGATTGTAGAGCGCCCGTAACAAACGTCTCGCAGTGCAGAATTGTGGTGCGGGAGGGACCGGGGCAAGGGAAGCGATCGCCAGTGTCCGCAAAGGCACTGGGTTGAAAGTTTTCAAAAGACCTTGAAAGCAGTGCGAGTGTGGGGGGGGGGGGGACCAGGCCGAGTTCCAGCAGGAGTAGTGGATTTAGGTCTGTTACTCAACTTGCATATGCCGCTGACACGCACACACGCTCCACCTTTTTGTAAGTCCCATCCTGTCCCCCCACCGTGAGTTTTGATTTCATTATACAGGTAACTTTTGAGTGGCTAAGCAACAGTTGTAGTCTTTTGGTTTTTTAAGTCTACCAAAATCCTTCAATCTTTCACATCTGATGTGCCAAATGTACAAATTTACATTTTGTCTGGGTCGTCCTGAACCTGCTCTAGAATTTTACCAATCTCTCCATCCACTGCCACAACCCACATTTCAACTTTCCGATCGTTCTGTTTAGATACAAATTCAGCCAATGCACCTCCCTGATGATCGTTAATCACAGAAAGCTGCGCAGTGGGAGTGGGTCACGAGGACTGGAGTTGATAAACTGGTTGAGGACGTGACCATAGATCCCCTGTAAAGATTTTGCGAATCATTTTAAAACTGACATTGCAAGTGGCACGATGACCGCATCCAACCGAAGATAAGGTTTTTACTGGCGGACTTGTAGCTCCTAGGAGCATCCCTGCAAATGAATAACTCGGCCACAATAAAACAATACCACCCGCCCTTCACAATGTTTTGGTAAAAAGTGGTTTGAAGTGGGATTTTTTATTGCAAGGTGAGCATTTTCAGATGCCATAAAAGAAAATAGAGCCCTGACCAAATTGCCTGTACCTCGCAAGCTTATGCATATATGTGGAACTTCGTTTGCACCGTACGTAGCCAGCATTGCCAACTGGACGCGCAGGGAAAGGACAACAAACAAAAAAAAAGTTAAGAAATTAGATTTCAATCGAGATTTGAAAGTGCATAGTGCCTGTGGCTTCCGAACAGTGTAAAGAAGAACATTCCAGAAGGCCACAGAAGGGCATCTGCAAGTGTGCGATGCGGTGAAGCAACTTTGCAAGATCGGACCGTGTCCGTCCAGTGCTTACCGAGCTGCATTGGCTTCAGGTTGCCAAACGAATACATTATAAGCTCGCACTCATTACACACAAAGTACAAAGTACTTGCCACAAATGAACCACAATACCTTGCTGATGGCATCAAGGAGCATAAACCATCACGCAAACTCCGGTCATCCTCGCAGCGGCTTTTGGCTAACCCTCGAAGACGGTCACTGCATTGCGTGCTTTCAGATGCACTTCTGCAGCCGTCTGGAATGCTCTTCCGATATTAGGGAGCCACTGGAGCTATGCACTTTTAAATCTAGATTGAAAGCTAATTTCTTTAGAACTGCTTTTTGTGTTTTATTTCTTTGTCCTAACCCCGCACCTCCGATTAGCATGGTTGGCTACGTACGGTGCGAAAGAAGTTCAACATACAACTCTGAGCGTGGCTAATGCTTGCATGAACGATCACCAAGGGATGTGAGAGGCTGGTGGGGGGCAGGGAAGGGGGGGGGCGTGATGCGAGAAACAGAAACCAGTGGAGCAAAATCCACTGCGCTCCCGTGTCTCCTCCCCGCCTTCACAAACTCGCACTGACCAGGGCGACGAACAATAAAAACAACTCCGCCACAACAACCTGTACCGCATGGGGAGGGATCCTCATCCAGCAGTGGATTGACAAAGGGATGTACATGGTGGGAAACAAACAAAAAAGTTTCAACCTTGGTATTAAAAATGGCAATAAGCATTAAGCCCTAAAGTATGTCCGCGAAAACTGTCGTAAAGGTCAGTCTGCTCCATCAGCTGCTGGGGATTTTATGTTTTTGCCAACTCAGCAGTTTCAAGAGCGGGGCCAAAGGTTTACCGACGATACCACCAGCACGTCAGTAAGTGCTGGGGCAGAGGTTGAAATCGGTGAACTAATGCAGAGGGCCTGTGTTTAAAAACTTAAAACACAGGACTTGGGTATTTTCTCACCATTAACTGAAAGTGTGCCAGATTTTAAACCAGTTCACGTGGTTAGGTGGCTCAAGGCAAATTGTTCAAGTCAGAACAATGAGCTTAGCTGAGGGCCTTGCTATGAATCATTTCAGCCCCTGGAAAAACAACAGAGTTCCTCAAGTGCATTGAGTTCATGGCCTCACACCAATCACTCACCGCCTGAAGGATAAACTATTTTTTTCCCCCATTCAGCCCAACTGCGAAAGCTAACATGTATAAACGAGGGGTTGGACTTTAAAAAATTCCGATTTCAATTCTGGTTTTGGATTTAAACAATTCAGATATTTAAGGAAAATTATGGACCTATGTTTAAATTTGAAGTGCTGACAACAGTGACGTCAACCCGATCCCAAGCGACGCCAGATATGACGGGAAAATCACAGTCGTGACATCATTCGCGTCACATCGCCTCCAGTGGTGTCACAATTTCGCATCAATCCCAAACGATCTTCTCTTTCCCAAAGAAACGTCAGAAATTTGGAATTTAGACCAGAGTTTTCGTATTCATCCGAAAGTCGGGAACACATCCCTCGTAATGACAGTTGACGGGTGGGAGGGGGGGCCCAAAGGCAGAAAGACGGCGTGTCGCGATTGGTCAACAAAGCCTGCCAACGCGACTCCGGGACCAGTGTCGATTCATTCAATGGCGCTCTCACCTGGCGCTGTGCCGGCCGCGGGGATTCCGCACACATGTTCTTTGTCTTGCTGCATGACCAATAGAGCGCAAGAGGAATTTGTAACACGCCAGAAAAACATGTTTTTTTTCTCTGCGAACAGATGACCCAATCCCTGCACTGGTGCAGCTTTGGCGGTGGTGGTGGCTATGCACGTGGCCTGTAATCTAGCACTGCGGAGGCGAGGGGGTTGTTGGACCACCGCACAAATGACAAATGTTTCAAAACTCCCTTCCCGTGGGCATCGAGGAGGTGCCATGCCCTGGCTCGCCAGCAGAATGCAATGCGGCAAAGTGTGCACTACTATCACCTGTCCCTTCTGTATGGGATAGAGTGTTTCCCCCTTGCATGAGTGGAGGAACCGGTTTCCTAAAACGTATACAGACATCCACCAAGTGTCTGAAAACATCTTCATATATACAGAACTGCAGAGCAGTTGTTGCCACCGGTTTACCGCCTGGCAGGTTTTCCAGCTTGGTCTGTGGTTTCTCGGCGATTGTGAGATACAATTTTCACGAACGACGCCATAAAAAAAAAAAATCATTACAATGTTTTTGTTGTTGTTGGTGCAAATATGGACTTACTGGTGGACTTGTAAAGCATGCCCGTGAGCGATCCAGCCACCATCGTGTTGAGGTCATCCTCCGCTCCTCTCCCGTACTCGATCGCCACCCCAAAAGCACTGTACATCAGGGCTGCGGGGGACAGGAAGGAATTGTTACTGAAACGTCAAAAGTGATTTCCAGATCAAAATGAGCAGCGTGAACGATGCTCATCTGACTTTTAGCCATCAGCCACTGTGGAAATTCCCCCTGTACATGGGGTGAATCAATAATCAAATCAATACGCATGGCTCGGATGAGCCTCCCTAAAAGACACGTGCAATTGACTTGCCCACAAAGTGGTACTATTTGTATCTCACCCCAAAGGGATGATGGGCTGAGTTAAAACCCAACCATGATTTAAAATTGCTCAATCTCTCCTGCTGAGCCACCTGACCACAGCACGGCGATGTATGATGTTTCATACATCACTGGGAAATATACGGTTGACATTTTTTCCAAGTTTACCAATTGCTTGAGATTTGAACGACAAGTTTAAAAAATAACTCGAGTGCCATTTTTGCCAGACAAAGCTGTTGCACAACCCAGTTTCGTGGAAGCAAAGTGCAACTTTGAAGGGATAGGAACCCTATTTTGTAGGGCTGTATACAAGTCTGGTACACCAACAAGGTCGCAATAAAACGTTTTAAATGTCAAAGCTTGTATACATTCACATCAGTCATAGCTGTGTGCGTCTCTGCACGTACGTTTGATGCAGACACAGACTGCGGAATTCTTACTTCAGCAGAAATTGCCGTCTTGAAATAGTAAAAATGCACTGCATTCATTTTTTTTCAGAAACTCAAATGCAGGTGGCAAGTCTCTACTGCCAGTGGCATTGTCACGCGACAGCTGACGGATGGCCCTTGCGGAATGAAGTCCTGATAGTTATAAATGTGCTGTGCTACTTTAACAGCCCTCATCTTTTATTATAAATTATATAACAAGGAGCGAAACGGTGGACCCGTTGATAATTCGTTTTTTACCCTTCTATCTGGCAACAAAACTGACACCTTTTTACAAGGAGTCATGTTTGCATAGACCGCAATACCTGCAGTCATAATGCAAACAAAAGACATAACTCTGATAATGTGCACTGTCCTTATGTCTTTTGTTTGTATTATAATGTGCACTGTCCTTATGTCTTTTGTTTGTATTATGACTGCAGGTATTGCAGTCTATGCAAACATGACTCCTTGTAAAAAGGTGTCAGTTTTGTTGCCAGATAGAAGGGTAAAAAAACAATTATCATATTTTTACTGGCAAATGAGGTTCCCATGGTGGACCCGTTTTCGGGCTGTTTGGCACGACGTCCGACATTTCGCTCCGCGGCCCCAGAAGCTTCTTCAGCAACTGACATTCGCTTGACCGACATGGCACGGGAAACCGATAACTCAGTTCGTGAAGAAGCTCCCAGAATTTTGAGCGAAACGTCGGACGTCGCGCCAGATACATCATCGTAGAGCCACGCAGCAGAAGCGGCAAAACCTGTGCAGTTGTAGCGCATCGTGCGGCGCTTTCAAATGAGCTTCTGTGGCCATCTGGAACGCTCTTCCTTCCGATATTATGAAGCCACTGGAGCGATGGCACTTTTAAATCATCTGGATTGTGTTTAGTTTGTTGTCCTTCCCCCCCTCCCCCCCGCACCTGCGATGAGCACAGTTGGCTACGTACAGTGCGAAAGAAGTTCAACATACACACATGTAAGAAGTTTTGTCTAAATGCCAAACTTACCCACGGAGCCCAGTGTGTTGGCCCAAACAGCACCCTGGCGCGTGACCATGTTGAGGATCCTGAAAATTGACATCGTGACTTAGAAAAGAAAATGCAGAACTACGCGAGATCACTATAGATAACGTAAGCTGTTTCTGGTGAAATGCGTACAGGCAGCAAATATCACAATCCAAGTCATGCATACACATTTTAAACAATAATAATAATAAACATCTGTGCAAGCAAAAGACACGATACAATGTGTGTGTTTTTGATAGTCGCTTAAAATAGTTTGGATGATAAACACAACACTTGAATGTCAGTTAAATGCATAACAATGTCATAAATGATAACTCAGGACCATTTTTCAAGCCACTACTGGATGCGATTGTTATGGGAGGTTTTTTTTCCACCATACTTCACCACGCTCACCTATACGGTCTTGTTGGGGGTGGCCCAGGACCGGTTCAGATACAATTTGCCACTGATGTTGGCTGTAGTTGTAGATCATCAGCTCATAGCTTAGTAAGCGAACAGATCCATCACTACTCCCCTATATGTAATCATGCGTATAAATAATGCTAATCTTTTGAGAGCTGTGGCTCAAGAGTTAGCGCACTATCTCTGATCTCTATCGATCTGAGTTCGATCCCCAGCCACAGCTAACATCAGTATCGAGCGACTTCTGAATCGCTCCAGAGGCATACTATCAGCAACCTGCACTTAACAGCATGGTGAAGTAAGGTCAATAAAAAAAACCATGATCGACATAGCTGGGTGGTAGGCCTTTATCCAGCAGTGGCTTGACATTAAATACGTTACTGAACATTAAATACAATGCTAATTGAAATATTAAACAAATACTGTATCCCAAATGTAAAAAAAACATAAAATGGCCAATCATTTTCAGTTATGATTTGAAGCTTTCGTGACTGCAGGAATCCATACCAAAGAGTTATATTTTCAGTTATCATTGACAGCACAAAAAGAGACTCATAAAGTGTCTGTGTAGAGCCGCAAATGCACTTGGCATGCACACGGACAAGGGAGGGGAGGGGGGGATGCAACATCAGCAAATGTCGAAAGCCAACTTTAAAAACTTGCGAAAGCACGTTGCCATGTCAGGCAGGTTCGAACATTTCCTTTCAGCGAGCCAATCAAAACATTGCGCTTGTTGTTGGGGTACATTTTACAATCCTAAGCGTGATTGGCTAGCGCCATGAGCCAATGGAATTGATGTGGGTCATAAGCCAAGATGTTTTCAGTTTGTGTGTTGTGTGAACCTCAGAAGGAACTGAGAATTGTGAGCAAAACGATGACTTTTGTTTTTACGAGTGCAAAAACACGCAAGTCATTGCAGTTAGCGTGAGTCAGGATACGTGCATCACGAAGACCGCTGTTATAATAAAATACTTACTGGACATTTCTTGGCTTTGCCCATTTCATGCCGTGCGTTTCTTTAAAGCCAAGCCTCAGACCATTCAGAGCTCCAAACGAGGCGCCTGCACAAATTCATATGTGCAAAACACACATACACACAGAACTCAAGAAACCGTATGCTTATTGAAACACATTGCCACGGCTTCAAGTCCTGTTCTGCATGCCCCAGGTGCTCTCTGGTGAAATCAGGGTTACAGGTTTCTTGACAAGAGGGCTTCACTGGAATTTAAATTACAGAGTTACATAACCATACCAACCGTGCCCGAGGCTTGACGTAAAAATGGGGGCAGCACGCCACCTGATGGTCTAGACGCGTAAAGAGAGCTCATCATCTTGATTTAAAGCTTTCGTGACTGCAGGGATTCATATTCTTGGTTCTTTCGGTAAAGTCACGTAGAAGGGAAATAATAAAATAATGAAAATATAAAACAATAAAAATTCTCACGACGTTTCGACTGCAACACAAGCAATCATCACCAGGTGTGAAATCCACAGCAAGAACATTTGAAAAAAATTTGACGTTAGAAGAAAAAGAACACCACACCTGATGATGATTGCTTGTGTTGCAGTCGAAACGTCGTAGGAATTTTTATTTTTTATATTTATATTATTTCCCTTCTACGTGACTTTACCGAAAGAGCCAAGAATATAGAGCTCATCATCTTCCACACAATGCAGCAGCGGGTGGGGACCGCGCCACTTGGCTGCGGCATGGATACCGTGCGGGAAAAATTTTGAATGCGCTCGCGGGGAACGTCAGCACCGCAATGGGAACTTAAATTCAATCGTGTGAAGCCGATTCCAGCACTTGGGAGCAAATCCTCGACGTCGTGATGAACAACACACAGAACAACACTGCAACACATCGGAGTGTTATCTCGCAGCTGCGCATAATTTGCCACAAATGAACCACGATATCTTGTTGATCTCGTCAAGGAACATAAAACATCACGCGAACTCCGCTCATCTCCGCGGCGGCTTTTGGCTGACCGTCGAACAAAGACGGTCGCCGCATCGCTGTCGGATGCGTTTCTGCGGCCGTCTGGAACGCTCTTCCTTACGATATTTAGGAAGCCACTGGAGCTATGCACTTTAAAATCGCCTAGATTGAAAACTAATTTCTTTAGAACTGCTTTTTGTATTTAGTTTGTTGTCTTTCCCTTCGCACCCCCGATTAGCACGGTTGGCTACGTACGGTGCAAAAGAAGTTCAACATACAGACAGACATGCATATATTAAGATGCTACGAATCCCAAGGGTGGCACAGTCGGGTTTTTTACAATCGGGTTTAATTGTCTTTTTATATTAAACCCGATCATCTGAGATTGCGAGAAATCCAGTTTAATTGGTTCAAAAAAAAAACGATGCCTGCCGCTGGAAAAATCGGGTTTTTTCCACCCATGACGAATCCAGACCGCATAGCGCAGCATTGCATGCTACTGTGCCGTGGCAATTTTATTCCCGACGATCGGTGCAGCGGTACCGGTGAGGCAGGCGCTGCCGATGGTGAAGAAGGCGAGCTCAAAGCGGCCACGCTGCTTGTTGGCGCCCGTGGGAAGGATGAACTCATCCTGGTCCTGCGCAAGATTGCACGGTCAGCGGACGGGCATCAACGGACAACGGGCTACCGCGGTTAAAACCGCTCTCACCAAGAATCACGCGCGCGTGCACTTGCACTAAACGGTCTGTCTCCCAAAGTGATGCCGGATCAGCTGGACTCTCCAATACAATTGCAAAAAGAGACCATACAATGGGAGATACAAAGCTATCAAGTGTTCAGGTTGATTTTTATTTAACCAGGTGAGAGAGAGCTCAAGAGACCAGGATAGGAGTCTCATTTGCAAGAGTCACCAAAATGATGAAAGCAAAAAAAAAGTGCAGCGATGAAGCAAATAGAAACCAGCGCAAAAACAACTGTGGTCACGTGAGACATTCGTAAAACACTGCACAGGCGCAAATCAACGCTATGTAAGTACGTATGTGCAACTTCTCTCGCACCGTACGTAGCCAACCGTGCTAGTCAGAGGTGCGAAATGTGAAATGATTAATTTCTCAAAAGTCGGCTTGGGCCAGATCAGTTTTTTTCAGTTTTTTTCAGTTTCATTAATTATGATTTACCCTGTGAGTCATTCGGCTCTTGATATGGGTGCAACCGCAACAAACAATAAAATTACAAGATACACCTAAAATTCATTGTACACAAATCTAAACATCACGCACATAAACAATAAGACCCTACAGAAAAAACACCACCCGTCCATGCTGCGTACAAAAAGTGCAAAAAATTCCATTTCGATGTTTTATCCCAATAGCAATCATAATACAATACAGATCACAACTCTAAGTATAAATCTTAAAAAAAGATGATCACTCGACCGATAAGTGACGCACAACGCCCTTACCTGCATGAGGTAACGTGGGTCCACGTTCAGGTAGGGCGAGAGGGGGCTCATTCCAGACACTGCAGGTACAGGAGAGAAAGAGCAGAAAGAACAACACGGCATTAGCAAGCTTTCATCCCAACGAGATGGGCCCAGTGTGAACTTGCCTACTCCCCACCCCCCTTTAGAGGTCACGTGAAGAATACCTACAGACATTTTGTTTGCTGGACGAAGGCCACCCACCATGGCGGCTGCACGTGGCGTCGTAGGAACATTTGGGTCGTTCCGACTATACTTCGCCGCGCTGGTCAGGCACGACTTGGGTTTCGAGATAACCACTTGCACGCACGCTCGAGTTGGCCGTGGCCAGGAATCTCGCACGGGTTATCTGAGGACGTAAATGTTGTACGAATTTGGTGACATTTTGACGTTGCCGCAACTTTGAAATCGCTGTCGCTTGAACCTCTCGTTTCACTGATTGTGTATCGCCCTCTCGTGGTCAAAATGCAGACACCCCCCACCCCCACGGCAAAGGCTTTTACTGTTACATCTTTCTTAAAATATTCGAGGTAAAATGTATCCAAATTGTAGCACCGTTAATTGTCAAGGCGTCTGTTTGGCGGCTGTCTTGAGCAAACAACAGACACGACATTTTCTTGGTTCTATCGGTAAAGTCACGTAGAAGGGAAATAATAAAATAATAAAATATCATAAAATAATTCTCACGACGTTTAAAAAGATGTTTTATTTTTATTATTTTATTATTTCCCTTCTACGTGACTTTATCGAAAGAACCAAGAATATGAATCCCTGCAGTCACGAAAGCTTTAAATCGAAATTTAGACACGACATTGATTGACAGGCGTGCGCCGTGACTGTCTGAATGATGTTGTAGCGTCATCACGTGGCTTGCGTTACACCGGGCAACCCAAGTTCACACTACGGGCCCCACTGTTAACATCAGCGTCGAGTGATGTTGGAAGCGGTCATTGGGGCCTCCCTCTAGGTCGACTCGGCCCGAACTCGCCGCTGACGACAGCAGTGGCCGGGAAATGGAACTTTGCGCTAACCACTGCGCCCACCACTCCATCTCACCCCAATAAAGACAAACCACACACACACACACAGTGTATGGTGAATGTACCTCCCCACACACACAGTGTATGGTGAATCTACCTACCCACACACACACAGTGTATGGTGAATCTACCTCCCCACACACACAGTGTATGGTGAATCTACCTACCCACACACACACAAGTGTATGGTGAATCTACCTCCCCACACACACAGTGTATGGTGAATCTACCTACCCACACACACACAGTGTATGGTGAATGTACCCACACACACACACACAGTCTATGGTGAATCTACCTCCCCACACACCCAGTGTATGGTGAATCTACCTCCCCACACACACACAGTGTATGGTGAATGTACCCACACACACACAGTGTATGGTGAATCTACCTCCCCACACACACAGTGTATGGTGAATCTACCTACCCACACACACACAAGTGTATGGTGAATCTACCTCCCCACACACACAGTGTATGGTGAATCTACCTACCCACACACACACGTGTATGGTGAATCTACCTCCCCACACACACAGTGTATGGTGAATGTACCCACACACACACGTGTATGGTGAACCTACACACACACAGTGTATGGTGAATGTACCCACACACACACGTGTATGGTGAACCTACACACACACAGTGTATGGTGAACCTACACACACACACACAGTGGGTGTCTGCAACCGACTCGGCATTCGTGTTACACAAAACTCCACAGACGCTGACGCACGTGTCAATGTACAGTACATGTAACACACACGTGTATATATACATATATATACATACACACGTGTGTGTATGTATATATACATATATATACATACACACGTGTGTGTATGTATATATATGTATATATGTATATATACATATATATACATACACACGTGTGTGTATGTATATATACATATATATACATACACACGTGTGTGTATGTATATCAGAGGTGGGACAAAGTCATTGTTATGCAAGTCCAAGTCGAGTCTGAAGTCATCAAATTCATGACTCGAGTCTGACTCGAGTCCAAGTCACATGACTCGAGTCCACACCTCTGATGTATATATACACGTGTGTGTATACAATATTCAGCGGCTATACACACAAATACACACGTGTACAATTGTATACCGCCTTCACTGAATGTTTAGTAACTGTACGGACGCATGTCAATGTACAGTAAGTCACGTGTCGGGAGAATTTATAAAAGACAAAGATCCCCCGTATAGTTTAAACATCATTTAGGGGCAAGTGCTGTTCGCGAGCACCTATTAAGGCCGGCACTGTGGCACACGAGGGGGTGGGTGGCCAACGCCAGGCCCAGCCGCCTTTGTCTCCCCAGTGGCAATGTTTACACACCGCACCGGGTACTCATTTGAGGCTGAGTCGACCTAGGGGAGGCCTTGGACCGGTTCACATAATCGTCACCGGTGTTGGCCGTGAGCGGGAATCGAACCCGGGTCGCCGGCTTCGTAGCGCAGCGAAGCGCTAACCACGACACCACCACAACCACTACCACCACAACCACCACCACTACCAACCACTACCACCACCAACCACGACATCACCACAGCCCTCCTACTAAACTACAACCTTACTCACTGACACCACCAAGGAGGCCATTGTGAAGAACAACGAGACGTGGTGGTGGTGGTGTCGGCGTGGTGGTAGTGGTGGTGTCGGCGTGGTGATGGTGCAGGCGTCGTGGTATCAGCGTGGTGGTGGTGTCGGCGTGGTAGTGGTGCAGGCGTGGTGGTGGTGTCAGCGTCATGATGGTGGTGGTGCAGGCGTGGTGGTGGTGTCAGCGTGGTGGTGGTGGTGGTGTCGGCGTGGTGGTGGTGGTGTCAGCGTCATGATGGTGGTGGTGCAGGCGTGGTGGTGGTGTCAGCGTCATGATGGTGGTGGTGCAGGCGTGGTGGTGGTGTTGGTGGTGTCAGCGTGGTGGTGTCGGCGTGGTGGTGGTGTCAGCGTGGTGGTGGTGGTGGTGTCGGCGTGGTGGTGGTGGTGTCAGCGTGGTGGTGGTGGTGTCGGCGTGGTGGTGGTGGTGGTGGTGTCAGCGTGGTGGTGGTGGTGGTGTCGGCGTGGTGGTGGTGGTGTCAGCGTGGTGGTGGTGGTGGTGGTGGTGTCGGCGTGGTGGTGGTGGTGTCGGCGTGGTGGTGGTGCCAGCGTGGTGGTGGTGCAGGCGTGGTGGTGGTGGTGCAGGCGTGGTGGTGGTGGTGCAGGCGTGGTGGTGGTGGTGCGGGCGTGGTGGTGGTGGTGGTGCAGGCGAGGTGGTGGTGCAGGCGTGGTGGTGGTGGTGCAGGCGTGGTGGTGGTGGTGCAGGCGTGGTGGTGGTGGTGCAGGCGAGGTGGTGGTGCAGGCGTGGTGGTGGTGGTGGTGCAGGCGTGGTGGTGGTGGTGGTGCAGGCGTGGTGGTGGTGGTGGTGTCGGCGTGGTGGTGCAGGCGTGGTTGGGCCTAGGCCTCCCTTCTCAACTCACGAGGCAGCTGGATGCCGGCATCGGGGGCCGGGTAATCTCCCGGCGGGCCCGAGACGCCGCCGCCGAAGAGGCCGAAGTTCTTGTTGCCCGAGCCCCCGTCCATTGTCAAACAGCAACAACAACAGCACAACAACAACAACAGCAGCACAACAATTCTGGGCACAACGCGGTCAGCGAGCGTCGTTCTGGTTGCAAGGGCAAGCGAGGGCGCGCGCTGACGTCACACCGACATGCCCCGTGACGTCACCGCGTGCGTGCGTGCGTGCGTGCGCGGTGACGTCACAACGACGTGCCCCGTGACGTCACCGCGTGCGTGCGTGCGTGCGCGGTGACGTCACAACGGCGTGACCCGTGACGTCATCGCGTGCGTGCGTGCGCGGTGACGTCATACGCAGGCAACGGCGTCAAGTTGAAAGCGTTCGGTTTTCGCGGCCCCCCCCAAAATATTCGTAGCTGAAACAAAAACATCAGAATAATAATAATAACAGTGATAGGTTGTTAGCCTTTCTGGCGATCAAAACAGGAGGTGCTAAGATGTTGGAACTCCAAACAGAAACCTTTTTTTTACAAGGGATTAAGCGACTTGCTGTGAACACGCAAAAACAAAACCACGCTCTGCTAATTATCGATGGCATTGTCTTTGAAGGTGATCGATTGGTCGACGCCTTCTGTAGGACCTCGCCCAGCCACTCCCACCTCCTCCCTCGCCTTATTTTGTTCTCATATCAACCTGTTCATATGACTAGAATAATATAGGTTAACAAAAATAATTCATGAAATATAGTAGTGGTAGTGCCTTACGCCAATCATCCCTACCCCAAATCAGCAAAGTAGCGGTCTGGAAATATCGACTAAGAAGTCAAGTCTAGATATGAAGCTAGCTGTGAATAAGTTAAGCTCTAATTCTAGATTTGAAGCTTTCGTGACTGCAGTGATTCATATTCTTAGGGTTTTTCGGTAAAGTCACCGTGTAGGTAAAACATTAAAATTAATAAAAGATAAATAAAATAAAATAAAAATCACGACGTTTCGGAGGCACCTGAAGACGGAGGCTTGTGTTGCCTCCGAAACGTCGTGATTTTTATTTTATTTAGCTTTTATTAATTTTAATGTTTTACCTACACGGTGACTTTACCGAAAAACCTAAGAATAAGTTAAGCTCTTACTTAACGGCGATTGGCCTCCCCTCCACAGCATCCTCACTGCCCGCACGGCGTGGGGAGGCCCTCATCCAGCAGTGGATAGACAAACGTGTCTGTAGATCTTCTTGGTTCTTTCGGTAAAGTCACGTAGAAGGGAAGTAATAAAATAATAAAAATAAAACATAATAAAACAATTCTCACGACGTTTCGGCCACAACGCAAGCAGCCGTCCTCAGGTGAAAACTAGGTCTGTCGAGGCGACAGCGTCTGAATGAAACAGCACACGTGCTTGGAGCATATATAAAGGTGAGAGACTCGATTAGCTAAGCCTTCTTATCACGGAGCTTGTTGAAGGATCTCAAAGTTATGTGGAATCCCTCCCCGTAGAGGCGGTTAAATTTCGATTGAAAGCTTTCGTGACTGCAGGGATTCATCTTCTTGGTTCTTCTTGGTTCTTTCGGTAAAGTCACGTAGAAGGGAAGTGTCTGTAGATGTACGAATAGATATTTGTTTTTATTGCAGCAGTGGGTAGACCATGGCTGACGATGCTTTCATAATACAGCAGTATAGAGACTCTGGCAATGTCTCATGCCGATGATGTTGATGGCCGTTGTCAGTTGGCTGCCTGCGACCGGCTTCCACCCGCAAGGGGGAGACACAGCAGTGACAAGTCCGCCCCGGTGAACCAGACAACGCATACATTATGCATGGCTTTCTGTCTGCGCTCTACACGAAGAGACAGGCGAAGGGGCACGTGGCGAGGGCAAGAAACATCGCGGGCTTCACATTTAAATGTTGAGCAAAAAAAAATCAAGTGGGGGGGTTTGGGCAGGAGGCGTCATGGCGCGGAGGGCTGATTGACCGACGGACGAGATTAGTGTCGGAATGACAACCAAAGGATGGAGAGTGCAACCACAACAAATGCAACGACGAAGAGGTCAGTTGAGCCAGGTTCGCACTTGTATGGGAGACTGCCCTGGGAATAACCAGGTGTTATAGGCTCGCGCGGCGAGATGGCCAGGAGCTTATAGTTATATTACTTCAATGGCCATCATAACTCTTCTGGTAAATCGCTCAATGATGCTGGATGTAATACTGGTAGGAACCTCCTGGTTACACCAACCCACAGGGGATTATTGTGTCCGTCCGTCCGTCGTGCATCCAAAAATGGGAGGGGTGGGACTGGGTGGAGAGGGGAGGGTGGAGAGGGGCTGGGTGGGGAGGGTGGGGAGGGGCTGGGTGGGGAGGGGAGGGTGGGGAGGGGCTGGGTGGGGAGGGTGGGGAGGGGCTGGGTGGGGAGGGTGGGGAGGGGCTGGGTGGGGAGGGTGGGGCTGGGTGGAGAGGGTGGAGCTGGGTGGGGGGTGGGAGGGGTGGGGCTGGGTGGGGAGGGGCTGGTCACCCCGTGGTGCCCTTATAAAACTCAACGTTTAACCTACTCACGCCGGCTTGTGCCCGCCCTCACAGTCGGGCATATTTGCGGAATACACCACGCCGCCGTTGACCCTGGCCATTGACCGAGCAACCCAACGTTCCTACCAGCTCCCTCCGCAGGAATGTGTTTCGCATTCGCTTTTTGCGTTTAGTTTGTTGTCTTAACCCCGCACCTCCGATTAGCACGGTTGGCTACGTACGGTGCGAAAGAAGTTCAACATACAACTCTGAGCGTGGCTAATGCTTGGATGAGCGATCACCAAGGGATGTGAGAGGCTGGTGGGGGGCAGGGGAGGGGGGAGGCCGTGATGCGAGCAACATAAGCCAGTGGAGCAAAATCCACTGCGCTCCCGTGTCTCCTTCCTGCCTGCACAAACTCGCACTGACCAGGGCGACGAACGATAAAAACAAAACAACCCCAAGAAGTTCAACATACGAACCGTCATCACGATCATCACCATGATCCCCATCACAGCAACAACGCATGCAGCTGCACATGGCCTCTGCTGCGCTTCGTCGCGACTCGCTCCGTGGCTGAGCGCATGGGTCACTTTGGGATGTGTGCATGCACGCGTACGTGCGTATTCCCGTCTTCTCGCTGTGTTCGTCCTTGGTTCGTGTTAAGGAAACGTCGGAGGGGTGGGGTGATGCGTCTTATAATCTGGTTGTTGCCTGTGTGTGTTTATGTGTGTTTGGTGCACATAGCCTGGCACAAGCGTCGTGGTGACGTCACCGCCACTTAGTGGCGAATGGCGGTTGTTGTTGTTGTTTGGGCATATAGAACCAAATACAAATATGGTCACAAACACTCATTGCCCGGAGGCAAACACAAACACACTCGAGTTGGTATCGGCTGCACTTGCTGCTTAGGGTGGGGGGGGGTTGCATAGTCAGTGGTACAGAGCTCCCCCTCCCTGTGAGCATCGCTTTTGGAACTGCAGTATTTAAATAATGTATATAGTTAGTCATATTCCAAACACTAAATTATATGCAAGAACTATACGCCTACGAAGTAACAGGCAAAGCAGTGTGGAAAAACACAACAATTCATTCGTGGGAACGCGTTTATTCAGCAGTGGATTGAGCGTGGCCGACAATAATTCGGTTTCATAACGCATCTGAACGACCGTGCCGATCCCCAGAAATAATACATTGGATATCTTAAACAATACACGCCTTGAGATGGTTGTGATCACGTGCCATCGTTTCATTGTCTATACGCCTCGAGGAATCGCTGTGATGTTTCTGATCCCGGAATGCAAATTTACGAGGGAGACAAAGGCGCTCGGGTGATGCGCTGGTCCGTTCACGCTTGAATTGAATCGCTCGCTGGCATCAAGACAAAGGTACAGCCCACGCAGAGTGTCGTGATGTACGCGAGCACTGATGAAGGCAAAGTCGTAACGTGGAATTTAACTGGAGGAGTCAAATTTGTCTCGCAATGCACAAACCACCACGCCTGCATACAAAGACAAAGATGCCCCGTATAGCCTCAACATACTGTTAGGGGAAAGTGCCGTTAGCGAGCGCACCTATGAAGGCCGACACTGCACACCACGCCCGGCCGCCTTTGTCTCCCTGGTGGCGATATGTTAACACACCGCACCAGGCACTCGTTTGAAGCTGAGTCGACCTAGGGGGGGGGGGGACCCAGGACCTTCTCAGATAATCGTCCCTGGCGTTGGCCGTGAGCGGGACTCGAACTCGGGTCGCCAGCTTTGGAGCGCAGCGCAGAAGCCCCAAACACGACCGCGCGCATTGCCACCGACGGAACTTGCCGGTATTGTCAGTGGAGCTTTTGGTGTTTTTTTCAGTTTTTTAGTTGTTTGTGATTTTTGTGTTTTTTGTGTTTTTGTGTGTGTGTTTTTGTGTTTCCACTTGAATATTTGCTGGTTACAGCCTTCGCCGTCCGCCTGATCGCAGGCAGGACGGAGAGGTTGGTGGTTCTCTAGACGGCGGGGGCTGCGATTTGATGTTCCAGGGAGGATGCGCCTTGGCGAGGAGGAGAGGGGGGGGGGTGCGGATTGAATGAATGGGACGTGAGCGAGAACGGGGATCTCCGTGTGAATGTTTGCAATGAGATTCGGCACTCGAGGCGCGCACAAGGGGACAATGCCAGCAGTCTGTGCGACCCGCGCAGACTGCTGCGTTCTGTTGGCAGAGGTGTGCGTTGGTGGTGTTAGCGAGCGCCTAGTAAGGCATCGCGTGCGTCACACGATGGCGGGGTTTAACCGTGACCTCGTCGGTGCGCTGCTGATGATGTTGGCACAGCGTACAGGGAACGGTGTTCGTCTTAGGCTGAGTCGACCTCGGTGAAGTCATCGGTTTGAATATAGTTCTCACGCACACACAGCACACACACACAAGGGCATTCACACAAAGACAAATACCCCCCCCCCCCCCCCCCCCGTGTGGCCTTTGACAGAATGTTGGGGCAAGTGCTGTTAGCGAGCACGGCACACTCCGCGCTCGGCCGCCTTCGTCTCCCCAGCGCTGATGTTGACGCACACACCGTGACCAAGTGCTCATTTGAGGCTGAGTCGACCTACGGAAGGCGTAGGACCGGTTTAGATAACCTGTCACTGTTATTGGTCGTGAGCAGGAATCCAACACCAAACATACACACACACACACACGTGTTCACACCAAACATACACACACACGTGTTCACGAGTAGACACACACACGCGCACGTGTTTACACACCAAACATACAAACACACACGTGTTCACGAGCAGACACACACATGTGTTCACACACCAAACACACACACACACGTGTTCACGAGCAGACACACACTCACGCACGTGTTCACACACCAAACACACACACACACGTGTTCACGAGCAGACACACATTCACACACGTGTTCACACACCAAACATACACACACACGTGTTCACGAGCAGACACACACATTCACACGCACGTGTTCACACACCAAACATACACACACGTGTTCACACACCAAACATACACACACACACGTGTGCACGAGCAGACACACACACACACGCACGTGTTCACACACCAAACATACACACACACACGTGTGCACGAGCAGACACACATACACACACACGTGTTCACACACCAAACACACACACACACACGTGTTCACACACCAAACATACACACACACACGTGTTCACAAGCAGACACACATTCACACACGCACGCGCACGTGTTCGCGCACGTGCACGCCCACACGCGCGAGGGGGCGTGCGCGCCGGGCCCCCGCGGGCTGCCCCCCCCCCCCCGCTCGTTATGTAACCGCGTGCTGGAGGAGCTGTCGGCTCGTGGTGCAATTGACGCTGTGACGTCAGTTCCCCAGCAGCGAACGTGGGTTGTTTCCCACCCCATCCCCTCCCCCCGCCCCCTCCCCCCGCCCCCCACCATCGTATTTATAAATGAACACGCAGATGGCAAAGAGGGTTTTTTTTTCCACGAGACTCTTCATCTTCACCGCCCCCCCCCCCTGATTTCCTGGGGGTGTGTGCGTGCTTGTGTCCTGGGGGAGCGGTGGCGCAGAGGTTAGCGTGCTGCGTGCGTAAACGAAACCTTTGTCACCCGAGTTGGATTCCCGCTCACGGCCAACAGCGGTGAGGATGATCTGAACCGGTCCTGGGCCTCCCCGACGTCGATTCAGCCATCAAATTAGTGGCTGGTGCTGTGTGTAAACATCGACAATCGGGAGACAAAGGCGGCCGGGCATGATTTCGGCCACACCATCCCGTTGCGTGCCGTACCCGCCATAATAGGTGCTCGCTATAACAGCACTTGTCCGAACAGACTGTTAACAGCTCTTCAGAGGTGGGGTGGAGTCTTTGCAAATATGTGGTGCCGTGTGGATTGTGTGCGTGGTAGCGAAATGTCTGAGCTGATTCGTGCCCTCCCTCGCCCGAGAGCCGACTCAACCTTCAATGAGTACCTGGTGCTGAATGTGTTAAACATCAGCACTGGGGAGACAAAGGCGGCCGGGCGGGCATTGGTTTTGGCCACACCAACCCACCTCGTCGTGTGCTCGCTTACACGACAGTGACTTGGCCTAATTGCCTATAAAGTCTCTAAGGGGGATCATTGCGTGGCGTGTGTGTGTGCGTCAGTGCGTGTGAGGAGGCTCGTGAAGGACGCTACTGGGCATTTGGAGTCAGTCGCCCTCCAACAACAACGGAGGGCGGAGGAGCGACGCTCACAACAACGAGCGGAGCGCCGGGTGGCTAAAGCACAGCAAGTTGGCACAGTAGGTGGCACAGGTGGTGCATCAGCCAGTCATCTCGGTCAGTCGACCCGTGGCACCTGGGTCTGCCCCGTGACCTCCTGCCAGCAGGCGTTCGACACTTCACGTGACCTCAAGGTGCACATGGCCTGGCACAAGCGTCGTGGTGACGTCACTGCCACTTAGTGGCGAATGGCGGTTGTTGTTGTTGTGATATTTGCGTCGGTGTAAGGCAAGTGGGAGCGTCTTAATGAGCAACACTGCTTTCGATTCCCGGCCACCAGTTATGGGTCTCCCATAGGTAGACTCGGCCTTGAATGCGCGGTTTAAACATCGGCACTGAGGAGACAAAGGCGGTCGGGCCTGGTTCTGGATGCACCACCCCGACCTTAATAGGCGCTCGCTAACAACAAAAGGTGCAGCGTAGTTTTTTTGTTATTTTCTTTGAACCTATCTACGTGACTTTACCGAAAGATCCAAACAATATGAATTCCTGCAGTCACGTAAGCTTTAAGTCAAGATTTAACTATAGCCAGATCGCTAGGTATAGTGTGAACACATTTATGGCAGTGTTCGTCAGTGTGTGTGTGGGGCGTGCGTGCTTTGTGCTTCACCCAGCGCTAAAACGGCGATCGTACGTGCAAATATTCACGCGCGATTCGCCGTGATGGATACCCGTCGGCTTTCGCATTGCCGCTCTATCTCACCTATATAAATACAGACCTTCATCTGTATGTCTCAAAAACCTCTAGGGCTCTTCCCGACAAGGTAGAAAGCTAAAAGTGGGAACATAGGTAGTAGCTTTTGGGACACAAACAACAGGAACAATCTGAAAATCCGAAATTTTATTATTATTTAACCCCAAATCTCGATTTTTAAGTGTCCCATAAACATGTTTGTGCGTGTCATTCAGAAACCGTTCAAAATATAAGATTGCGGGATGTTTCGTTTGATAGAGCGTTAAACAGCAAGTTGAATTAAAGCGAGAACCATTGCTATATTTTTATTGTTTTCGGATTAAAGCAGGTTTTGAACGAAAAAAAATACGCATTTGATGATGTTCAAATCTGAATAATTCGAAAACGGTAAAAGAGAGAAGCGTCCCCTCAGAGTATTATGTTCATACATTTTAGTTCTTTATAATAAAAAATTAACCCGTAAAAACAAAGTTTTTCATTATAAATCCTTTATATGCGTGTTCAATGGGCCACAACCCAGCCCACATTGGTTTTTGAAACGGGCGGCTAGAGTCCTCTCGTCCTCTGGCTTGAGATGGCTGCCACCTATGGGTCAGATGATTGCCTGCCACCATAAAGCAATTGGTAATTAAATATAAAAAAAATTTACCTAAAAAGTGTGACATTTTGGCAAAAAAATTTCACGAAAAGAAATTGTCACGCACAACGAGTCTGTGTGCAAAATGTCAGCTCGATTGGATCACGGGAAGTGGGTAAAAAACGACTGAAAGATTTGCACGGTCGTAAGCGCGCAAGCGCGCAAGCAAGTGAACTTAATATATAGGATTTAAAAAGAACGGCATCTTTAATTTGAGCGGTTTTCGATGGCTACGTCTTTTTAAATATAAGAAGTTAAATCAAGTCGTCAACACATTTTGTGGGTTTTTTTGCGGAAATGTTTTGATGTAGTTGTTAATGTCTGATCGTAGATATCAATTGTAAAAAATCATATCAGGTTTCTTATTATAATTTATTGAAAACTTTTGCCTGGCGAAGACAGGCTTCATGAACTAGTATGTAAATACTATTTCGTGGACATATGCTTACTTGAAAGCGTTACGAAGAGAGCCCATGCGTACGCCTGCTTATTCTTCCTTGTTTTTACAGGTGCTTGTACCAGGGATGCAGCCAACTCTCCGTCGGTCCGATCGTGGGGAATATTTCGTTTTGAGATTGTATCATTTGCAATTCCAAACAGCGGGTAAAATAAACATTATGCTTTGTGTTGGCATGAAGGCATAAAGTGGTCATAGGGAATGACTAAGATTCATAGGCGTGTACTGTACGGTATATATCACTGCATAACTATACACACACGGGTACATACAGAAGTGCACAGCACGCAATGACTGCAGTTACTTGCTTTAATGCAGTAGCCATATATTTGTTTATAGGGCCCGATAAACTATGCGCGGAATGCATTCAGCAGTGCAAAGAGGGAGGAGCGGTGGTGCAGTGGTTAGCGCACTGCGCTTTGAATTCGAGTCCCGGGCACCGCTAACATATGTGGATCACGCGATATCTGAAGCGGTCTTCAACTTCTCCCCCCCACCTCACCACTAAACCAGATGGGTGAAGTATGGTCAAACGTATGCCACTATCTGCTCGGCGTGGTGAGGCTGTCATCCAGCAGTGGATTGACACAAGGGCTGTTACACGGTCGTAAGCTCCTGTGCACACAAGATGTTGTACCACTAGGGACGCCTCCGAATTCACGCGGGCACGTGCGCATGCATTGTGGCTGAGAGTCGAGTGGGCGTTCTGCACGTTACGTAACAGCTGCCCCGTGGGATGTTCTACTTTTCCATTACAACTTACGAATTAGATTTATATCGCCTCTTAAGTGCAACCGCATATCCCGGAACGATGCACAAAACAGTGGGACGTGTTTTTTTTATCACGGAGAAACAACGGGATGACGATTATACAGTATATAGAATAATGAATATGCAATGTTATTGTGATGATGATGCTTTAACCAGGAAAGCCTCATTCAGAAAAATGTCTCCAAGGCTCTTTTTTTTATCAGGGTCGTGCCAAGTTGTAGCAGTAGGAGGGCAACGTTATTTTGTGTCATACCAATAGATTGCATTTATATATTTACAGCATTATGATGTTTGGCCTTGCCACAGATGACACATCGGCAAGAGTTATAGATGTAGCGAGGTAAGATAAGTGCAGACAAATGACAATCAGAGCCCCCCCACCACCACCATCCCCCTGAGCTTCTTGGGTCACTCCACTTTTGCTTGGTTTCCTTATGCCCACCGCCGCCACTCACATCCCTCCGGGTGCAGCAAGCTGAATGTTGAACTTCTTTCGCGCCGTACGTAGCCAACCGTGCTAATCGGAGGTGCACTGGCCATGTACCCCCACCCCACCCCCGCTCACTAAGCTCGACTTATCGTAATATCAGTGCAATAGGAAATGCACTTCGGATTTAGATCCGTTATCTGGCGCTAGGGAGATCATAGGGGCCGTCCATAAATGACGTCACGCGATTTTGGACAATTTGTGACCCCCCCCCCCTCGTCACACGGCGTCACAAAAAGTCAGACCCCCCCTCAAATATGACGTCACAAAGCTTTGCCCCCTCCCCCCCCAAATAAAACATGTTTCAAATCGCTTTAAACTATTGTCATTGTAGTGCGTATTTAATGTGACGCTGCACTCTGATGTTGGAGGAGAAAACATTTATTTAAAAGTATATTTAATTAAGTAGAACGTGTTGTCTATATGTATTTAAAGTTGCGCATTTTGATCTGACGTCACATTTCTCAAAACCCCCCTTCGTCACACATCGTCACAAATGTCTGACCCCCCCCCCCCAGGTGCGTGACGTCATTTAAGGATGGCCCCATACTTGCTGCCCCGTGCGTGGGACTGGCAGGATGTGATTGGGCGACTCGAGTTGGGTGGGGTGGGTGGGATTTGGCGTCGGGATTGTGAATACGTGGTGGGGTGTATTAACCACGAAACACGAGCCGTCTGCTTCACTTATTAAAGAGCCCGTGACATTTTTGTAAAAAATATTTTTAAATAACTTGATAGGAATAACCAGTAGCAACATAGCCACCCCCCCTCCCTACTTGCAGGCCGGTGCTGTGTTCACCTTGAGCCGCACGGGGACAGCTGCCATTAGGGGTCTCCTTAGCAATGTGGAGAGATCGGACCACGGGATTGTGTGTGGAGGGTTCAGACGTCACGCGGTGTGAGCGTTCAGCTCGCAGACAACATCGGTGACGAACACGTTGACCGGTCCTGGGCCTCTCCTATGTTAAGTGAGCCACAAACGACGCGTACATTGCTGCGTTGTGTCAACATCGGCATTGGGGAGGCAAAGGCGAACGGGCGCTGTGACGGTTTTCATTGTTGATCGCTAACACCACGCGAACGGCACTGTCCCCAATAGTCTCTTGCTGAAGGCTGCATGGGGGGGGATGGGATCTTTGCTTTGTGCAACGTCGTGAGTTTGTAATATTGTGGTTGTGTACAAGGATTGGGTACAGGAACAGCAGCAGCAGCATTACAAGCAAATTGTCGACAGAGCTGGTGCATAGGTGCTGTGGCATTAGGAGGGGAAGACTGCACAGCTCATACATCAGCAGCAGCAGCTGCTGCGTTATATAATGTGCTCTGGGGTTGTCGAGCAATAGCAGTGGCTTTGAACCGGGGATATGCGGATCCCTGGGGGTACGTGCCAATATCCCAGGGGGTAGGTGAGGTGATTCATAAACGTATGAAATTATATCCTACATGAGTAATTGTGAACAATCATGTATGAATCTGACAAATTTATAAACTGATTGATCGTAGACAATGTCGTTTCCAAGAGTAAGCAGTGGGCACGAACAAATCACCGCACGCATGCGGAGCGGTCGTTGAATTTTATTTTTATTCGCTTGCAGTCACGAGCCAGTTGGGATATCTCACAAAAATGGACAATTGGTAATGTTCGTTATTCATACATTTATTTCTCAGAATCATGTTGGGTCAGGCAAGGGAGGTTACTCTGTTAAAACAAAATTTAGCAAGGGGGGTTACAATAGCCAATTTTTGGCAGAAGAAAGGGGAAAACCTATTCTCAGCTAATTAAAGAGTTGAGAAACACTGCTCTGTACGGGTTTGGCAGCATCGTGGAGAGAGACTGCATGATGATTGCGAATGGGGGTAGCAGCAGCGGGACTTCGAGACTTGTGAACGGGCGACTGCGGAATAATGGTGAGGTTGTGCATGGGGCTGGCATATGGAGAATACGGATTCGGGGAGCGATTGTGCATTGGAAGTGTATATGGGAAAGGCAGAATAACAACGGGGAATTTGAACGAAGCTTGTGTACAGAGAACACATCATCACAAATAGACTGTTAGATGGAAATTGGAATTCGAATCCGTAAATGGCGAGAAATCCCATAATACTATGAATGCAGGCCAGAGAACGAAATTTATTGATGGTGGCTTAAGGCATGATGACCCTAGTGCAGTTAATCGGGAGCGTGCGGTTTTTCATAACGCTTTAGACCGAGAGCATTTAGCACACGCAGTGGACGCTTGTATGCGTTATTGGAATGATATTGGGGAACTTCAGCATGAGAGACTGAGAAAGAAAATTTGCACGAAGCTTGTGTACGCAGAATACAGCCGCGCACTGCGAGCATGAGGATTGTGTGCAGGATCAGCAGAGCCGCACCTCCGATGAACACAGTTGGCTACGTACGGTGCGAAAGAAGTTCAACATACATCAAAGATACATTTTTTAAGAGGGTTATGCATGGGAACTGTAGAATAATGGAGATGTAGTGCACGTTGCTTGTGTATAGAGAATGCATTATTACAGAGAGATTGTCAATTCGACGTGTCAATTGGGTCACTATCATTACAGACATATTAAACTATAATAGCTAAACTATATTAATTTTTCTACTTGGTTCTTTCGGTAAAGTCACGTAGAAGGGAAATAATAAAAGAATAAAAATTAAACATAATAAAATAATTCTCACGACGTTTCGGCCACAACGCAAGCAGCCGTCCTCAGGTGAAGAACAGGTCTGTTATTTTATTATTTCCCTTCTACGTGACTTTACCGAAAGAACCAAAAGATATATTAATTTTACCAGATAAGGCCCACTGAGATATATCGCTCTTTTTCAGAAGCTCACTGGCCACAAATGACAGCTCAAACGAAGTGGTTTATCATCCATCACGTGGAGACGTATAGCAGCCAACTACTCGAAACGTGGGATGTTGATTCTAAATGTAGAGGGAAAAGCCGGAGAACCGGCAGGCGTCAGGGTCGGGATCGAACCCAAGACCTCCTGTATACCCGGCGAGGGAGTGAACATCTCGCCACCGAGGCGCTTTGTATTACACATCAGAATTGTATACGATGCTCTATGCCTCGTGCGTAATCCCCGTGTGCAATCGAACAGTGATACGGCTGTTGCTGCACACAATGGGGTTATGCAATCTCTCTGAGTGACGCTGTAGGAGGATAACAATGAGATCACACATCAGGATCCTGCATAGGAAATACGTGATCATCAGAGAGAGAGAGAGCGCGTGTGTCTAGCTAGACGAGGCTTGTGTACGGTGCAGGGCCAGGGTTCGCCAAACAAACAAACAACTCAATGTTGCAAGGGGCCACAATACCTGTGAATGAGGGTCACGAAGCGATCCTTAACAAAGCCGCTGGTTGGTCGACCCCGAGGCTATGGAAGGCACACGTGGTGCAGGGGACTCGTGCACGGGTCAAGCAGAATCACAATGCGGATTGTGCAATGCGGCTTTGTGCATGGCAACTGCAGAATAGTGGTCAGATTGTTAATAATTTTTTTAAAAATATATTTTATACAACATCATTGAGACGGTTGCAGAAGAAACTGTGCACATGAGCAGCGACATCGTCACGATTCGATTGGACCATTGGAACCTCATTTGCCAGTCATTGGTTTCTTTACCCTTTTATCTGGCAACAAAACTGACACCTTTTTTTACAAGGAGTCATGTTTGCATAGACCACAATACCTGCAGTCATAATGCAAACAAAAACATAACTCTGATAATGTATGCATTGTCCTTGAAGGTGGTTGGTCGACACCCGAGACAGCTTTTCTTAGAGCCTAGTCTCCATTGGTGTTGGACCAGATGACGCCAAAAGGCGTACAACTCAAAAACAGCGCACTATCAGAGTATTGAGAGCTCGGGGTAGGCATTTACACTATGAGACCTCCTTTACCAGTGGCAAAATATAGTAGTAGGTTTTTACCCTTTAAATTGGTACAAAAACTGACACCTTTATACAAGGCATCGTGTTTACAATAACCACAACACAAGCAGTGAGTTTAAAGGGTAAAAACCTACTACTATATTTTTTGCCACTGGTAAAGGAGGTCTCATAGTGTAAAAGCATCACTGAGGTTCCACGTGAAGTTTGTGTACAGAGATTCGAGCGATTTCGGACAAAAAGTATTGTCATCGAGAGAGTGTACACAATAGACAGGGCGTGTGTGCAGAGGAACATGAAGGTTATACAGTACACACGGGGCTGCCACACTTGGCATACAGAATCGCGGAGAGATTGTGCACAGAGGTTGTGTATCATTACGAATAACGACGCAAAATAATCACAACCAGCTTGCATAATACATTTGCATAAGAACAGCAGCGTCACTGCGAGATTGTGCACGATGATTGTGTACACGGCGTCACTGCGAGAATGTGCACTGATTGTGTACACGGCGTCACTGCGAGATTGTGCACGAGAATTGTCTACACAGCATCATTGTGAGATTGTGCACGAGGCTTGTGTACACGGCGTCACTGCGAGATTGTGCACTGATTGTGTACACAGCGTCACTGCGAGATTGTGCACGAGGATTGTGTTTCCATCATCACTGCGAGATTGTGCACAATGCTTGTGTCTGGCTCGCGCACAGGGAATGACACAACAGCGTCGCTGCCAGATGGCACAAGGGCACATCTTGTGTACAGTGTACTATCGCAGGGCACTCACTCCACCCCGCCGCTATGAATAGAACGCGGTGCGTGAGCGCGTGTCGGTGTTGTCTAGACGAGTCGCCAGCCAGCCCGATGGACGCACGGACCGACCGACGGACCGACCGACGGTCCCACCGTCTGCCTCTAAGCCAAGCATCGTCCCCACCCACGTGAAGCATTTGAGCCCCGCGAATGAACCGGAGAGAGAAAAAAAATCATCGAGAACAACGACAAAGCCTCCACGTGTTCCCACGGCTGACGGTAGAGTCCATTGCAAGTCGCGGGTTGCGATGAGCCCCGCGAATTTCAAGTGGGCATCACTTAATTCGCTTTTATCTTTGACGACGCGAGGAAATTGGAACCGCGGAAAGGTTATGCCACGGCGTGGAATATCGCAGGACTAAATGGGGGGGGGGGGGGGGGGTAGAAGCGTCACAGATGAAGCTCCTCCCATGCGCGTCCTCTTGTTGAGTCTTTGTTCTCAGTTGCATAACACAATTAAATGATGCACTCCCAGAAGGCCGTGTGGCTGATGGGCTTCTTGTAAATATATTTAAAAAAACATTTTAAAATGTTTATGTGGAGAGACAATATATGTGAAAGAGGCTGCTGATTTTTTTTCATAATTTCCATTACATTTCGATGTAAAGCTTTCGTGACTGCAGGGATTCATCTTCTTGGTTCTTTCGGTAAAGTCACGTAGAAGGGAAATAATAAAATAATAAAAATAAAACACATAATAAAAATAAAACAGGTCTTCACCTGAGGACGGCTGCTTGCGTTGTGGCCGAAACGTCGTGAGAATTATATTATTATGTTTTATTTTTATTATTTTATTATTTCCCTTCCATTACATTCTTTAATTTTTCCAGTAATTTGAGATGTTTCTTCCGCCCACGATATGAGCCGGCTTCTTCATACCCCAAGAGGCGCCAACCCCTGGTCCCACGCGTGGACGGCATTCCTTAATTTTTAATGCAGATGTCTTGTATTTAAAGTCGGGTCTCTCTGCGAGAAGAGATTTCTGCTCTCAATGGACCCCCACCTGTCTGTAAATGTTAAAGGTCATCGAGCTGTCTGCGGGGGTGTGGAGCGGTGGCGCAGCGGTTAGCGCACTGCAAGGCGTTCAAAGAGAAAAACATCAACATTACGTAATAGGCTTATATATTTTGATTTAAAGCTTTCATGACTGCAGGGATTCATATTCTTGGTTCTTTCGGTAAAGTCACATGGAAGGGAAATAATAAAATAATACTAATATAAAACAAAACAAAATTCTCACGACGTTTCGACTTCAACACAAGCAATCATCATCAGGTGTGACATCCACAGCAAGAAATGTTTAACTAAATAAATACAATTATTGCTGTGGATTTCACACCTGATGATGATTGCTTGTGTTGCAGTCGAAACGTCGTGAGAATTTTTATTGTTTTATATTTGTATAATTTTATTATTTCCCTTCTACGTGATTTTACCGATAGAACCATGAATAGGCTTATATATATTCCAATATTGTCACTGGTAGCATCAATTATGCCTGAACTTAGTTCACTGGTGGTGTATCAGCGGCCTCTTTATTATGACACTGCATTCTAAATAAAAATAATGACCAACTGATGAAACTCATTTAAATTGAAGCTGATTTCATGTATTCTATTAAAATGTGTACACTTTAGCCAAATTCTATCGCGATTGTGCTATCAACCGGATCTCGTCAGATCACTCTCAGAGCGATGCATCTTCAAGAACGGCCCACTGAAGAGGATGTTGCAGAAGTGCTTCTGAGATTGCTTCCAGTGACCTGTGTGGACTGCACGCGCACAAAAGCAAACACTTCCCCACCTGCCCTGCCACAGGAGAGAAATATTCGGCTAATGAGAGTCACAGGACTGCAATTTAGACTTAATTATGTGCACGATAACATTTCACGTGGTAGGGTTTTCTTATATGTGTGTGTGTGTGTGGGGAGCGGTAGTGTGGCGGTTAGTGCTATCCGAGTTTGATTCCCGCTCATGGCCAACACCAGTGACGATCATCTAAACCGGTCTTGGGCCTCCGCTAAGTCGACTCTGCCTCAAATTAGTACTTGGTGTGGTGTATAAACATCGCCACTGGGGAGACAAAGGCGTCCGGTCGTGGTGTTGGCCACCCACCCACACGTGTGCCATGCCGGCCTTCATAAGTGCTCGCTAACAGCACTTGCCCCAAGTCTGTTACAGGCTATAAGGGGGACCTTTGTCTTTGTAGTCTATTTGTGACAGGGCTGAAACTATCAACTCACAACATTTGAGAACACAGTTCAATCACTGGCGGCAGCCTGGCTATGCACCCAGGCAGGGTTTCAGAAATGCCAACTCAGTTCCCTGCCCGCCAAGCCACCTGTCCACCTGCAATGTTTGCAATGTTTAAGCAAATCGGACTGAGAATAATCTGTAATTCTCACAGCTCGATGTTGAGAAATGTTGTTTCCAATCAGTACTCTTCAGCAATGCATCGCATAGCAATACGATTATTTTAATATACCGCGTGTAGAAAAGTGCATTGCCACAAACCATCATCTGAATGGCGATGCGCGCTTATAACACAGCACTGGGTGATTATTATCAGCCCGTGTGCTATGACACGTGGGGGTTCAAATCACGAGAGCCGGATAGACCCTCGTGAATGGCAAGCCCATTCACAATTCAGAAACAGCTGAATGGGGATGGGTCCAAATGCTATTAATACACCATGAGGTGGTAGTGTGGTTGTAGGGTTGGGGAAGTGGGGTGAATGGGGGGGGCATATCCCAAAGTATCCCTCCATTTAAAACACCACCAGTCCCACAAAACTGCACGGTGCTGAACCCTTGCTGAAAGTGCAACTCGCGTTGACATTTTGTCTTCGTGATTTCAAAATGATCAGAGATGGCTGCATACCTGTCAACCCCTTATCAGTGCCCTACCTTATTGCAGACCAATTCAGACCTTATTGGTCACCCCGTGCCCCTTAGAAATCTCAACGTCCATCCGACAAAGTCCCATCACAAGGGAGAAACACGTAGACGAAAAAAATGTTGCCCGTATTGAGTCGGCTGTACGCCATGTGGACCTGAAAACTCAATTTCGCTGTACAAGAACACGGGGTAAGCCGTGTGGGTTGACAGCGGTGTGGCTGGGACGCCCAGAATGACGAGTTGGCACCCCGATCTAAGGCTGCTGTCTGTGGTTAAACCAGGTCCTGGGGCGTCGTGAATTGATGGTCTCAGCCAGGTCATAATTTGCGAACACGAAACAAATGGCCGCCACGTTTAATATGATTCCTGCCCTTGACATTTGCTCAATTCCAGCGCTGAGATGTCACCTATCGGTTTGACTGTCACGGGACAAACATTACTCCCCCAAAGCAGAGCGGGTATAAAAGTGCTGCCTTCCGATGTGTGGACCACAGGCCACTGGAAGAAGGGATCTCAGAGGGCAGTTCTGTGATATCCACTTCTTCGGACTGTTTTCTAACACAGAGGGTTGCGCTACTTCGTCGATGACGTGGCGCCGATTGCACAGTCAATATTAAGTGGGGCACGTGGAGTAGGGTGGGGGGGAGAATGACAGTAAACAAAAAGTCGAATTCTACTGTCAAAGTGACGACAGCCAACAACCACTGATGCCACCACATCTCGTCGTGGCGATCTTACCGCAGCTTTATCAGAATCGATACCTGCCACCCCCCACCCCCTCCTCAAAGCGGTGTCCTCTGTACGGTATTCTACCATCTGGTTTGAGGTCATCCTCTTCGTTACCAACTTGTTTGGGCCACTTCGTTGTTGTTGGTTGTTTGACTTGCATCCCCCTGAGATTTTTGCACACAGCGTTGGTGTACGGTGTTTTTTTCTGCAATATGTTGCTGTCTTTTCTTGGATTTTCTGTTTGCACTCAGTCACATATTCACTTTAAGATGTTTTTTTGTTCATGTTTTTTTTTGCGGTTGCACCCGATTCAAGAGCCGAATGGCTCACAGGGCTATACCTAATAAATGAACTTGAACTTGACTGCGTTGGTGAACATTCTCCCTCCTGTAATGCCGCTCGTTGCACCGTTCTTTCTATTCCTGACTGCATCTACGCCACTCTTCTAACCTCGTTCTATTCCGAAGCTGTAAATTGTTTATCTCATCCCCCATCCTGCACATGTGCCCCACTGATTGCAACTTCCTCTTCCTGAATGCATCTACTACAACACAACTTTGATGCCACATTCTATTTCAAACTTCCTTTATTGCAAACTCTTATCCTCTCATTCTGGTGGCTGTCTTAAAGCCCAGGGGTCATTTGCATGCAACAAACTGCCCTGACATCATATTTCAATCAATTTCACACCTCCGATTAACGCGGTTGGCTACGTAAGGTGCGAAAGAAGTTCAAAATAGTACAACCAATCAATCAGTGGCAATGAAGGAAATATTTTCATTGAAGGTGTTTCATAAAACTGGTCACAGCTCCCGGAATTGTAGAGTAAGAGACATCGTTCCTGTCTCCATGATCCATCTTTTAATGATAGAGTTGCCATACATATGTGGATGTTATGGTCAAGTACCTTCGATTAGCCCAGTACGGTGCGAAAAAGTTAAAGATGCATACAAGCATTCTCGAGAAAAAAAAGTACCTTTCTAGCCTTGACGTTACCACAAAGCATGTTCATTGAATTCCTATTACATTACTGCCGACAAAACGGCGTCACGTATGCGACGCAAAGCATCGTGTTTCGTGTCCCGTGCGTGCACACGCGCGTACGCAATTTGTTTCCACGTTGCATGCGCTCAGGGGCATTTTGCTCAGAAGTTATCGAGACATCGCCGCTGCTGTTAGTCGCTGGTAAAGGAAACCACGCGCTTGGCTTTGCGGTTCCTAATGATTTGCAGAAAACAAACGTCCGCTGTGCATTGCGATGGACCCACTGTGCACGTGGCATCGCTTAGTGAAAAATAAACCATTGACGCTGAAAGGGCTGCCCGCCCATCGTGCTATGGTTTGCATTGTGCGGCTGCGGTGGCGGTGGCGGTGACACGCGCCTGTAACCCGGCGGTGTAGAGGCGAGGGTTGGAGGTTCGCAGAAATGTTGAGAAACTCAATTCCCATTTGGCGTCCAGATGCCATAACCCTGGCTTGCCGGAAGAAGACGGTACAGCAGACGTGAACTCCAATTGCGTCATCTGTATGGGATACGGTGTTGCGCCCTTGCATGCGTGGGTTTGTGTCCGGGTGCTCTTGTTTCTTCCCACACGTAAACACCCTTTAGTTGGCCGATAACGTCTTCATATATAGAGGAGCACAGAGCTTGGCAGGAAATTAGGCGCCGGTTCTCCGCGTGGCTGCTGACTTTTACGCGAGTCTGTGTTTCCTCCTGGTGCCTCTGAATTCCAATCTCTCTCTCCGACAGTGAGTTTAAATTATTGTTGTAAGTTGAAATTATTGTCATCAATTGCCGGCTGCTGTCGGTCTTGAACGTGTGTAGAGCTGGGCTGTCTGATGATTTCATTAATCGATTACTCTACCGATAATTATCAGTTCAATTACTCGGCTAAAAAAAACACGTAAACTTGAACTTGATATTGGCCAAAAATTAGAATGCTAAAACATGACCTACTTGGGATTACATTTGGAAACATTGCCTTCTACTGCAAAAACTTGACCAAACCGTCCTGAAAAATAAACTTGAAATTAGTTAAAGATTTTTTTAGGCTAAACAGCCTAAATAAATACAGTTAAAAAAAAATCTGATACCATGAAAATCAGTTGGGGGGGGGGGGGGGAATAAGCCTCAGCTCTGTTCACACGCCTCTCTGTGCTGGTTGGACTTTACCGAGTGAGCCTTGGCGATGTGACGGCACGGTGCTTTGATTGGCGGCCACAGATAACATCGGTGGCGAGTGATATCCGAGCCGATCCCGGGCCCCACCTTTAAAGCGACGGCCAACTGGCCAGTGTGGTGAAGTGTAGCCAAACAACACCCAGGCACGAATAACGATGAACATTTTTCTGGGGGCCATTGCAAGGCTTTGGCGGAGGCCTTCATCTAGCAGTACATTGACGATCGGCTTTAAATTGTCATTATTATTTAGACTTAAAAACTCTCGTGACTGCAGGAATTCATATTCTTGGTTCTTTCGGTAAAGTCACGTAGATAGAAAACAAAAATCTAAATTACAAGCAAAAAAACCCACGATGATTCGATCGCAACACAAGCGGTCTTCTTCAGGTGTTGCGATCGAAACGTCGTGGGGTTTTTTCGCTTTTAATTTCTTTTTTCTTTTTCTATCTACGTGACTTTACCGAAAGAACCAAGAATATGTCATTATTATATTGTTATACAAGGTGCATATTCACTAATAACTTCCAGAAAATGTATTGTTGGTCTGAATCAACGACACGATGGAGTTTGTTGAACGGCATTAATCCAGCAGTGGATTGAGAATGAACCGTAAAAAAAACGAGAAAACTCCTTGAGCTAGTCTGCAATACTGACTAAACAGTTGTGCCTGGTATTCAAATTGTGCGATTTCACATACGTTCGTTACGGCAATTCACTTGCCAGCCAATTCAACTCTCTCACACCGTATGCGCCCAAAACGTTGCGTTTAGGTAGTTAAAATAATGCCTCGTAGTGTCATCCTATGCTGTCTGCCAACACAAACGCTGCGTGATTCGTCTATCGATCACAAATGTTCGGTTGCCAATTTGCTGCACGGTTTAAAAAAAAATGTCTCTAGTTGCTCGTGATGCGTGCAAAAGCCACACACACACACACCGAAATGCGGTGTTGGGCATGCATTACACGATACAGTATATGTGGCAGGGGTTTATACACAAGAGCAAACTTGTTTGGCAGTGCTGCGAATGTCAGAGCGAATGCAGCAGCACTGTGGATTTTAAGAGCTGTGTGTGTGCTGTGTGCTACAACTCTGTGGGTCAAAAAAGTAGGTCATGGCTGCCCTTGATTAAAGGGCAATGCATTCACATATTTGACAACGGTTTTTGGACGTATTTTGGAATTTAAACGTACCAAACATCTATCCCCGTGTTCTCGGTGGATGTATTATCGTTGGTCTTTTCAATGTATGCTTTGCATTCACGTGCACACTGTTTATTGGCAGGGGCCGCTTGAAGCAGTCAAGGGGTAAAGGCGCGGCCGTGCAATTGCTTGCTCACGCCACTGCTGACAGAAGGGCCTCCGCTGGAGTCCCACTCGAGCAGTGCTCTTCATCGCAAGGCCCGCAGGCCACTAGCGGCCTTTAGTGCGGCCCATGACATGCGGGCCCCCCGACAGTACACAAAGAGTGACAACACCCCCCACCCCCCCATCACCATCATCGTGCTGCTGTTAAACCCAACAATGGTTTCAAATGTGTGGCGGCCCTCACACCGATGACGTCTCATCGGCGAAAGTGGCCCAAGTGTCTGCAAATTAGTGGGGAACACTGCACGAGAGGGTGCTTTTGGCCTACTCTTTCACACTGGCCGGACGTCTTGGTAAGAGGTTGACGTCCCGATGCTTTATCACACCACACGTGACCTACCTACCGATCGCCGTGGGTGTACGATATTTGATATTGGCGAGTAGGCAGAGGCACAGGAGGATTTGAGAACATTGCACCACTGTCTCCAACTGCCGCGCCAGGAGATCGAACCAGTGACCTCTGGAGTGCAAGTACAGTGCGCTTAGCAGCACACCACAACAGTATCCCATTGATGGAGCAATTTGTAAAATATGTTTCTTTGCTTGATATTTTATGCCTTTTTGTAGCTCCTGCTCCCAAGGGCATTTTTTTTTCATACAAGGCCTCGTCCTTCCCAATTGCCATGGCAGAGAAAAGATTCATGGAATTGACTCTTTGGCGTTTAAAAAAAATTGTCATAGACTGGCCTTGCTGTAGAAAGATATTTTTTTGGTTGTTTGCAAACCAGCAAAGTTACATTTTATTAAGCAAGTGAAAACGCAGTGATCGATTACCGTATTCTCTGGAGTATAAGACGTACGTTTCCTCCAGTGTTTTAAAGAAGCGATTGGGATGCGTATTATAATACGGTACATGTGTGTGTGTGCTGATATATGTATAACTTTATTGACACCGAGCGCGTCTTAAGATCTGCAGAATACGGCGTTAAAAAGCCTCATCGTAAAACAGTCATCCGATCAGGCAAACGAACGATGCATTGCCGTAGGGCATTGTGGGTAAAAGAAAATACACGAAAAGCAAACATCCATTCTGTGTTTCAAAATATGAATGCTAATTTTATTTCAGTCCATCGGCCTATCGGCTTTCCAGACCAATGCCATTCAGCAGTATACGTTGAAACAATTTCGACCTTTTTTGCGTTGATGGCAGCTTCATATTGTATACGGAGTGCTCGCTCTTGCCAATAACATCTCGTAATGGAGCATTTAAATTTTGACTTAAAACTTTCGTGACTGCAGGAATTCATATTCTGATGAAGACCGCTTGTGTTTGCG
The DNA here is from genome assembly GCF_015708825.2 of Lethenteron reissneri. Classification (NCBI taxonomy): domain Eukaryota; kingdom Metazoa; phylum Chordata; class Hyperoartia; order Petromyzontiformes; family Petromyzontidae; genus Lethenteron; species Lethenteron reissneri. Next base: position 2,965,206 of record NC_083812.1, read on the forward strand.
ATCGAAACGTCATGGGTTTTTTGCTTTTATTTTAATGATATTTTAATTTTATTATTTTTATTTTCAATCTACGTGACTTTACCGAAAGAACCAAGAAAAATTGAGCATTTGTTTAACAAGCCTGACTGCCACTTAGAGCCAAAGGCCGAAACCGGTTGAGAGTTAAGGAAAAGATAATCATCTCAAAACATTTCTGTTTGATAATACTTGTCTGGAAAAGCCAATAGGCTGATGGTCTTAAAAAACTTATTTGTATTTATATGTGACGAAAAAACGGAATTCTGCTGATATTTACTAAATCCCACGTGACATGCGTGTGGGAGGCGTGGTCCCTTGACAAATAGTAGGTAAGCTGCTGGTGATGGGGTGGGGGGGGAAGTGAATTGGAAAATACTTAATAATCCATTAGTGAGTGAGCCCAGGATTTCAATGTAGGTTGTTTAATCACTGCGCTTGCCAAGGGAGGCAGACACACGCACGGCTCGCGTTTACTCAGCGCGGTTATGTAACGCCCAGGGACACGCGCTAGCAAATAGCGTTAAGAAATGATCTCCGACAATGCATGCATTTCGGAAGCTCTCTGCACGTGGCTGGCAACTCACCACGCCCCTCACGCCCCCCCCCCAGCCCCCCAACCCCCACCCCTCCCATTGAATAAAAAAGATCAGTTATATCCTGCCCAAATAATCAGGTGGTGCTAACATGACCAGTGGTGGACATTCCACGTTCCTATGGCGGGGGGAGGGAGGTAGAGTCTACCCATCGGAAAACCACAATTTACTTCCCCACAAAGCAGTAAGTATTTTATCGACCGCTGAGAGTTGATGGGCTTGGTGTAGCACCCCCACGGCACACTCCAGCGCATGATGCGATTATGGATGTTGGTTGGGTGCCTCTTCCGGCTGAAATTCAAACGTTCATGGGGATCAACGTGTAGGTGAACCGACAGGTAAGGATATTGGGGAGGGATGCGGGTGGCGATGGGAGTTGGGGGGTCTGATCTGAGCAGGAGGTGGGAAGAAAACAGACCCCCCCCCCCCCAGATGGTGATTTAAAAATAAATGAGCGCAATGAATGGAAATTCCACATTTAAGGGTCTATTTAACTCACGGGCAATGCGCAACACGCTTTTGCCACGCAACAGTGCACACCTTTCAGCAAGTGACTCGGACAAACGTTGTACAGTGCACTGCTGGTAACATGCAATGCTGCTTGTGTACAGACGGGGTTCAATTACAACAACGACCACAACGAAAAGGTTGACGATGGAGCCCGCAAAACAAATATATGCGTGCAGTATTTTTTGTTTGTGACCAGCTTTCCATAACGTTATCAACACCGGACACACGCGTTTTTATTGGGCTGGATGCGTTTTATTCTGCGGCGCGCGCCTTATATTCCGGAAGAATGCGTTCGTAAAAATAAAACACCCAGAAAAAGTCTAAATTTAAAAGAAAACCACACGCATCTCTCTCGCTCTCTCTCTCTCTCCCCGGTGTGCGTGTGCCCGCCTACTTGTGCAGGCAGTAGCAGTGCGTGCAGTTGCGCGTTGTGAATTATTAATGGGAGTCTGTTACATAATCACGGCCTCGTGGAACGTGCGCAGAGGCGGCGTGCGGCGACTTTCACCGACATCCCACTGGCAGTTGACGTCACTGCGCCTACTGCTGGGATTTTTTGCAAAGAGAAAGTGTAAATCATTATCATCGTCGACATCATCATCATCATCATAGACATCATCATAAACATCATCATCATAGACATCATCATCATCATAGACATCATCATCATAGACATCTTCTTGGTTCTTTCAGTATAAAGTCATGCAGAATGGAAATAATAAAATAATAAAAATTAAACATCATAAAATAATATTTAATAGCTTAATTTTTTTTATTTTATTATTTCCATTCTGCGTAACTTACTGAAAGAACCAAAAAGATGAATCCCTGCAGTCACGAAAGCTTTAAATCGAAAATCATAGACATCATCATCGACATCATCATTATAAACATCATCATCATCATAGACATCGTCATCATAGACATCATCATAAACATCATCATCGACATCATCATCATCATAGACATCATCATCATCATAGACATCATCATCATCATAGACATCATCATAATTATCAAACAATGCATTGATTCAGGGCAAGCAGGACTTGACTGATGAAACACCCCAGTAAAAAAAGTAAAAAAAAGCCACGTTCAACGTTGGCATATCTACCGGGACTGTTTGTCGGAAATCGTTTCAGAGTGGTTGCTTTCATTAAATCAATTCTGCTGAAAGTATGCACTTCTAGAAGACCTGTGGTGCCAGTGGGTTGTGTGATGAGATGTATACAAACGAATTCTTGTTGTTCTTTTTTTTACGTGGCCAGACAGCTCTGTGCAGAAGGGGTAATTTGGCTGTCTATCTGCTGTCTTATTTATATTCTCTGCAACGACGCTGATTATTACGTGGAACAATTATAAATATAAAACTCAACTTTTTATTTTATTTTACCAGACAAGGCCCACTGAACTATATGGCTCTTTTTCAGAAGCTACTCGACCACGAATGATAGTTCAACAAAGTGGCTTATCATGTGGGATTTTATATCAGCCAAATACTCTCATCGCGTGATTCGTAATGTGGAGGGAAAAACTGGAGGACGTGGAGAAAAATGTAAACGACCTCGGAGACAGACGTGCAAACTCCAAATATACAGGCGTCAAGGTCGGGATCAAACCCACGACCTCCTGTATAACAGGCAAGGTAATTAACATCCCTTCTAGATTTGAAGCTTTCGTGACTGCAAGGATTCATACTCTTAGTTTTTTCGGTAAAGTAACGTAGGTAAAAAAATGAAATAAAAATGAATAAAAATACAATAATAATAAATCAAGTGATACAGCAAATCTGGCTGTGACGGTCCCACCTGATGACGGAGACTTGTGTTGCCTCCGAAACGTCGTGATTTATTATTATTTTATTTTTATTAATTGCGTTTATGAGCGGAGAACATCCGTACACTACTACCACGTGGCCTAATTCCCCCCAAAAAACACATACGGATCATCTTTTCCATCTATGACAGAGATGTCTCAACAAGAGCAAAAAAACTATGAAGAAGAGCCATTGCCCGAATCGTTGCCAATTCCCTGCGTAAAAATACGTACGGTATTTATTTTTTGGGGGGGAAATATTATTAACGAACCTGTTGAGTGTTTCTTGAGCATGATCCTTGTTTTGCTCGAAGTTATCCTGACCCCCCCCCCCCTTCCGCCCACCACTTTGCTGCTTCAAAGGACGAGTTCGTTGAGCGCAATTGCCCTGGCTCACAATGCAAAGAGGGCAATCACTGCTGTGGTACAAGGATAGTTGTTGAAGTTCGTGTGCGCAGTTTTGGCGATGTTTTAGTTGTATTCGCATGTGTTTGGGTGATGTGTTTACCTTACTTGTACTTTACACTCATGTCATGTGTTCGTATTGTTGGACGTCCCCGCACTAAACGCTTGCTCTATTACTATAGTACTATACTGCCTTCGACTTTTATGAACGACTGCGTGTTTAAGGTTAGCGATTTGTCGTATTATCTGGCTGTATAGCAAATGAAAAAATACACTTACTTTAATATGCAACATGCATGAACAGATCTCCGTTCTGCGTCTCTGCATATGAATTAGATGTGTTTAGTCATCGGCCTATTGGCTTTCCAGACCAATTTTATTCGGTAGTATTTGCTTTTAAGGAAGCAAGCTCACGGACCGGATTTGACCCTGTGGATCTCATCGAGCTTGTTAAATAATTTCTGCTGATTTACCACGTGTGATTGGCACGAGCACTCTGTCTAAACGACGGGGCGCTGTTCCATCACTAAAATCAACATTCTAGACAAACTCATTATGCGTTTTTTTGGAGCATTATGGGTAACAACATATATTTACGGACGTTTGTACCGCGTCGCGAAACATACACATGCAAGGTGTAGGCTGTCGACTGATAAGTGCCACCATGCTCGAGTTGAAAAGCTTGAACCATTCGTCGATTATTCAGGTCCCTTAAAAAAAGAACGGCGGAAAACCCCACCACAAAACCATGCCTCCAGCGTAACAGCGAGCCTCGGCCATCACCTCCCGTCCAGCGGCACGCATGGGAGCAGAGGTAAGACTCCCCCCCCCCTTCCCCGCCGCAACTCCTTTCGTGTCATCAGATGAGTCGAACCAATAATCAGCAAAGTACTGAAATGTGTTATTTAATTAATCGTATATGCAAGCTCTCATCTAGTTCCTTTGCGCGCCGCCAAGTTGCGCTTGGTATAGATGCTATGCGACCGGCTATATATAGGGGCGCGCACGGTGCAGATACGCAGTGCCCGAAACAGGCATTATCTAAATATAGCTCTTGCAACCTTGAAACGTAGATGAGGTTGCGTTGCTGCAACATCGCGTACACGAAGCGCTTCTCTCTGCACATTGCACAAGTAGCAGTACCAAGTAGTATCGGGCTAGTCCCGTTGTGTTGGGGGGGGGGGGTGGACCCCCTCTGTTGAAGGCTCAGCTCAACCCCCCCCCCCCCCCACTGTGCCAAGGTCGTGAGATGTTAACTACCTCGTCTGCTATGCAGGAGGTCGTGGGTCTGATCCCGATCCTGACGCCTGCTGTATATTTGAAGTTTGCATGTTCTCTCTCTCTCTCTTCCCGTGGTCGCGTGGAATTTTCTCTGGATCCTCTGGTTATTCCCTCCACATTGGAATCAACGTGCGTTTAGAAGATTTGGCTGCGATAAATGTCCACGTGATGATGAGCCACTTCGTTGAACTATCATTTGTGGCCAGGTCGCTTCTGAAAAAGAGCTATATAGCTCAGTGCGCCCTTACCTGGTAAAATAAAATAAACTAGTATAACAGTAGTATGAATAGTACAGTGTACAGACCCAGTCGTTGATGCTATATACAGGCCCAGGCATAATTGAGGCTAATGAAGAAAAGGCGAATGGTTAACGTACAGGTGACCCAACACTACCATCTGCTGCTTTGCGCGAAGTCCAAACCACGACCACGTGGGGCGTGAATTCTCGCCGTCCCTATCCGACAAGGCAAACGCGGACGTCGTGAGAACTGGAACAAATCCGACGAGTGCGCGAAGAAGCGCGGAAGAGATGCCCGCTTGGGATTACGATCAGCTGCGGAAGAGGAGGAAGACAGGGACTACGGAACACGCGCACGTTAGAGACACATCATATACACACACACACAGGTGTCTGACTTCCGCGAAGATGAAGTGGTCTTGGGCAAGACCCGCCACTCTAGAGGGATGACGAGCGCGGTGGTCGAGTTTAAACGACGGAGTGCGCAGCCAAAGGAGAGGACAACAATAACCGCCGCTCGTCACCACGACGCTTGTGCCAGGCTACGTGCACTTTAAGGACCATGTGAATTGTCGAACGCCCGCTGGCAGAAGGTCACGAGACAGACCCAGGTGCCGTGGGTTCACTGATTGAGATGGCTGCCAGATGCACCTGCTGTGCCCTCGACTGTACCAACTTGATATGTTTTATCCGCCCGGCGCTCCGCTCGTTGTTGTGAGCGTCGCTTCTCTGACCTGCCTTGTTGCTGGAGGGCGACTGCCTCCAACTGTCCAGTAGCAGCGTCCTTCACGAGCCTCCTCCACCGAGGCCGATTTTGACGCCGCTGCTTTCAGTCGTTGGCAAGTCCACTCGACTCCATATCCTCTCGTAGCACGCATCATTCCATCTCTTCTCTAACCCGTGCCGCGCCCGTTTCGTCCCCCCCCGCCTACCCACCACGGAAATATAACAATGGGAATCAACGCGCGTGTAGGAGGAGGAAAGAGCCCGATGTGTTTCTGCGTTGCGAGACCGCGTATTTAACTGTGTAATGTATGTTGACCTTCCTTACAACAGGACGTAGCCAACCGTGCGAATCGGAGGTGCGGGTGAAGGACAACAAACGAGACACAAAGAGCAGTACGACGTAAATTAGTTTGTCAACCTAGATGATGATGTCAAAGTGCATAGCTCCAGTGGCTTCCTAATGTCGGGAAGAAGAGCGTTCCAGACGGCCGCAGAAGCGCATCTGAAATCTCGCGATGCGGTGACCGCTGCCTCTGTTCCATGGCCAGCAACAAAGCCGCTGCGACGGGAGTTTGCGTGGAGATATAGCGACGGATCGGGGAGATGCCTTCATCCAGCAGTGAATAGAACATGGCTGATGATAACGATGAGGTCTATTAGGTGTCGGCTCTGTATATATATCGAGTGCAGACGTACTATGCCAAGTATATTTGTGTTTTTTTTTGCAATATATTTCAAAAGATAGGTTTTTGGACAACGCGTTGCGTGAATTAATTCTCGCGCCGCGTTGCACGTGCATATTCATTGCTCTACTGTATATGTAAATACGTGTTATGTAATAGCCACGGACTACATTGTATAATGAGTATCCTGCCCTCTACCATGCATATATGTGCCGTGAATATGCATCGGATGCTCTGGGACGGGTTTTGTTTTTCGAATTGGAATAACTTTCGATTTTGTGTGTGTGTGTGCATTGCCACGTGATGCATTCAGAGTTAGGTGCCGTGCACTGGGGGTTATCATGTTCCTACAAATGCAAGCGTGGGTTGTCTCTTTTAAATGGGTATCATTATTGGTCTGCACGGTTGGCGTTATCAGCTGGTCTGGGTCGATAATTGTTGATCACCATCATCATAATCATCGTTAAGCAATATCAATTCACTGCTGGATGAAGGCCTCCACAAAGCCGTCACCATCTGTCACGGTTCTGCGACGTTAACGATGCACCTACGCACATGCACACAAGATGATCGTGTCGCTTCCACGTCTGCAGTCCACGTCACCTGGCGCGTGTTTTTTCCCTCCTTTGTCTCGAGCCGTGAAATGTCCTGCCCAGTCGTGCCCCAAAACCCACCTCTTGCTTTTCTCAAGTCAACAAATGACCTCTCTACAGCTCGCGTTTTTTTTTCTTCCTCCAACGCGTGCGTTCCTTTGTCGACCAATGTGGTTCAAAGGACGCGGCACTCGAGCGGCCTGGACGCCCGATAGATTGGTTGGGTTCGTTTCGAGACAAACGCGAAAAAAAATTAAAACAAATTCGCGCGATGCTCCTCGGCTAGTCACGCGCACACGGTGATTGAGCCCAGATGATTGGGCGGTTAAGTGCAATGCCGCTTTGTTGCAAAGGTTCGAGAACATAAACGCACGTCGTGGCGTCATTCGGAAGAATAAGGAGTTGGGCCACGTGTGCCCGCGTCACGGTCTAAATATGTTGCCACGTTTAAAAAGTTACCCGAAAATTACCTAATTTTGAGACCACGTGGCAATCATTTGTGCTCTACTGCGACACGACTGCAGACTGTGTGCGTGTGAATTAGCACCTTCGTGGCAGCCTTGCGCTTTAAACTATTTAAAACTATTCTAAACTATATTTTTTAGCAGGTAAGGCCTACTGAGCTTTAAAGTTGTTTTTCAGAAGCCACCTGGCCACAAATGACCGCTCAACGAAGTGGCTTATCGTCACGTGGACATTTATATCAGCCAAATACTCTAAACGCGTGTTTCTAAATGTGGAGGAAAACCCCGGAGGACCTCGAAAAAAATCAACGTGACCACATGGAGAGAGACATGCAAACTCAAAACATGCAGGCGTCACGGTCGGGATCGAACCCACGTCATCCTGTATACCGGGCGAGGTAGTTAACATCTCGCCACCGCGGCGAATGTGCGTGTGAATGCCACAATATCCTCACGAGTTGATTTGATGATGACAGCACAGGCGTGGGTAGAATGTCTGTCTCGTCTGTTGCCCTTACCCTTTTGCAGAGCGCTGACACTCTGGGGTCAGACCTCGACCACACATTTTTTTTCTGGAGCGATGGTGATTCATGAACCGATATTTACATACAGATATGTTATCATCATCATCATCATCATCAGGAGCATCAGCAGCAGCCATGGCCAATCAACTGCTGGATGAAGGCTTCGCCAAGCCACCACAATTGTTTTTATATGTGGTCTTTATCTATGCAATTCTCAAATGTTTTAATAGGATGTCGCTCATTAAAATCCATCTATGTAGTTTATTAATGAGCAAGATTCAGATGAACGCCTTGCCATTGCGTAATGTATTTGTGATGAACCACTGTATTATAATCTAAACGGGGTTGTCAATCCACTGCTGGATGCAGACCTCCCTACGCGCGTGGCACATGGGAGTTCAGAATCAGAGTGCGTATTTACACTGGAGGAATCCGAGGAGCTATGAAGCTCTTTTTCACACATGTGGGTTGTTTGATCATACTACACGACGCTTTGCCAGTGCGCGTTGGTGAAGTGCGTGCGTGTGGGTTGGAAGGCTGTGCAAGGCTACTTTGCATTATGAGTCGCCCACTCATTTTAGCTATGGCTGGGAATCGAACTCAGCTCAGTGGAGCACCGCTCTGCCGAGTATAGCGAGCAACGCAACACAGCACAGAAACTTAATTGGATCAATTGGCGAAAGCATTGCGTTGGGCGTAGTGAAATAAACAAAGCAACGTTTGACCTTGGTCGTGTAGAGGTCAAAGCAAACGGCGACTTTTGTCTCGTTTGCCAGCTGACGGTGCAAGGGCGCTGCATTGAGAGCTAGGTGATACACCGAGCATCGATGTGCATGTGGATGTGATGAGCGCAGAGGCACACACAATGGAGCGTACGGGCCAGAGTGTAGCAAACGCATCCTCTCCGACAGAACGAAAGTCGTCATCAGACAATTGGGCTGGAGCAGCCGTGCAGTGGGATAGCACGTGCACTGCGCTATGAACCCGCGACACCTGAGTCCGATCACAACGCTCCATCTCCGCGGTCGACGTCGCCCCTCGCGCGTTCCCAAACACGCGAGCCACTTCCGATATTATTCATCACTCGCACACGCCCGCTGAACTCCGAATATGCAATGAAATAAATCACTAACTCTTCAATGTGTACGTTGAGTAGCGGTCAGACAGTGACGCAGCGTTTCGCGCACTGCGAGTTTGATTCCCGGCGACGGCTAACATCAGTGGTGATTCATGGTTCAGATTATACTGCCCCCCCCCTTCTCCTTCCCCATCTCGCCCCTTCCCCCCCCCCCCTTTGCCCTCGACTCTTTATCAACCAGCACTGACCATCGTGATGAAGTATGGTAAAGAAAATAATATAACCCATGTCGCGCGCTCGTAGGGAGGCCTTCGTTCAACGGTGGACCGACAAACGGCTTTAAAATAAATGACATTGCGTATGCTGGCCACAGAGATGCATCGTTTGCGTCGTCTGTGTACAGCGTTCAAATGAACCATTGGGGTAATTCGTGCTCTCTTGATGACCCTTCGATAACCTTTTTTGTAACCAATCAATACACTATTGGCAATCGATAACATTGCATATCACGATATAATGGCCTTTGGCAATCCATTGCTCTAGACAGAGGAAGGCTTCCCCACGCCATGTCGGCCATAGGGGTTATTCGTCCAAATGTATACCTACAGCTCACAACGCAACCCTGCAGCAGCCTATACAGCCTTGTTGTAATAACAATTTAAACCTGTAACGTGCACAGTATTCACTCATTTGAAGGGAGAGAGAACGACTCAGAGGACGCGAGAGGAACCACAGACAAGCAGGAAGACAGCCACGCCGTGAGCCAGCGCCAGAAATTTCCCAAGCTCTGCGGTCTTCTACATATGAAGGTGTTATCGGCCACTTATTACTGTTTACATGTGGGAGGAAATGAAAGCACCCTGAGATGGCCAACGCGTGCGAGGGAGAAACACTCTATCCCATACAGACGGGACACGTGAGTCCACATTGTTGTAAGCCAGGGAATTATGAATGGTGGTAGCCCCTCCAAACATTATCCAGGCTAACCCCCGCTTAGCTTCCGGGATCTGACGAGATCGTACAGATTGCGGGCGAATATGACCATAAGCTACGTGTGTAAATGTGTAGAGTAATACAGAGGGGGGGGTGGGATATACCGCTTAAGATATCACGCGCAATTCATTGTTAGCCGTGGACAGGATTCGAACCCAGGGAGTCTGATTATTGACAATCGTTGCCCAGACTTATATTTTCAACAAAACGCCATCAACAACAACTTCAAGATGTATTTTGTCACAGCTCCTTCTCGTGTGCTGTTATAAAAAATATCGAGGTGTGTGTGTGTGGTTGTTCGAAAACAATAGAGAACACACGTTACACTGAAACGCGATGAAAATATTTACAGCTCCAAATGTGATCGGATCACCAGTCAGTGGAGCCAACCTTATTCTTATAAACAGGAATCGAATTTAATTTGGCAAATGCAATTGGTTTCGGACAGGCCCGCCAATTCACCCCTTCTCCCCAACGTCTATATCTTTCCGTGTAATCTATCTCCCTCTCTTGTACGCGCGCACGTCTGTGCTATTGAGCTTGGGGTTGGCTGGTGGACGCAGGGGGTTAGCGCCAGAGGTGGGACAAAGTCATTGTTATGCAAGTCCAAGTCGAGTCTGAAGTCATCAAATTCATGACTCGAGTCTGACTCGAGTCCAAGTCACATGACTCGAGTCCACACCTCAGAGGTGGGACAAAGTCATTGTTATGCAAGTCCAAGTCGAGTCTTAAGTCATCAAATTCATGACTCGAGTCTGACTCGAGTCCAAGTCACATGACTCGAGTCCACACCTCAGAGGTGGGACAAAGTCATTGTTATGCAAGTCCAAGTCGAGTCTGAAGTCATCAAATTCATGACTCGAGTCTGACTCGAGTCCAAGTCACATGACTCGAGTCCACACCTCAGAGGTGGGACAAAGTCATTGTTATGCAAGTCCAAGTCGAGTCTGAAGTCATCAAATTCATGACTCGAGTCTGACTCGAGTCCAAGTCACGTGATTCGAGTCCACACCTCAGAGGTGGGACAAAGTCATTGTTATGCAAGTCCAAGTCGAGTCTGAAGTTATCAAATTCATGACTCGAGTCTGACTCGAGTCCAAGTCACATGACTCGAGTCCACACCTCAGAGGTGGGACAAAGTCATTGTTATGCAAGTCCAAGTCGAGTCTGAAGTCATCAAATTCATGACTCGAGTCTGACTCGAGTCCAAGTCACATGACTCGAGTCCACACCTCAGAGGTGGGACAAAGTCATTGTTATGCAAGTCCAAGTCGAGTCTGAAGTTATCAAATTCATGACTCGAGTCTGACTCGAGTCCAAGTCACATGACTCGAGTCCACACCTCAGAGGTGGGACAAAGTCATTGTTATGCAAGTCCAAGTCGAGTCTGAAGTCATCAAATTCATGACTCGAGTCTGACTCGAATCCAAGTCACATGACTCGAGTCCACACCTCAGAGGTGGGACAAAGTCATTGTTATGCAAGTCCAAGTCGAGTCTGAAGTTATCAAATTCATGACTCGAGTCTGACTCGAGTCCAAGTCACATGACTCGAGTCCACACCTCAGAGGTGGGACAAAGTCATTGTTATGCAAGGCCAAGTCGAGTCTGAAGTCATCAAATTCATGACTCGAGTCTGACTCGAGTCCAAGTCACATGACTCGAGTCCACACCTCAGAGGTGGGACAAAGTCATTGTTATGCAAGTCCAAGTCGAGTCTGAAGTCATCAAATTCATGACTCGAGTCTGACTCGAGTCCAAGTCACATGACTCGAGTCCACACCTCTGGTTAGTGCATCGCGCTATGAACGCGGCGAATCTAAGTCATATTCCCTGTCGTGGCTAGCATCGGGTCTTCTTCCCGTGGCTTGGCGCTTTGGATCGTATATAGCACGAGACGTTTTCTTCGCTGTTATCTCCTTGCAGCGGTCTCTGTCCGTCGCTGCGTCTTGCGAATGACGTTGCTTCCATCTCGTCCGCTGTTTGAACTATTTAGCTATTTGTATTTTGGCAATGTAAGACCCGCTGAGCTATACAGATCTTGTTCAGAAGTGGCCTGACCACAAATGATAGCCCAATTAAGTGGCTTATCATGTAGAAATGTATAGCAGTCAATCCTCGAAGCGCATGTTTCTAAATATGGAGGGAGAAACCCGGAAGACCCGGAGAAAAATCCACGTTATGACGACGGGGAGAACATACAAACTCAAAATATACAGCAGCAGGCGTCAGGCTCGGGATTAAACCCACGACCTCATGTATACCAGGCGAGGCAGTTAAAATCTCGCCACCGTGTTTGATGTGAGACATCCAGTGAGATCGTGGTCTTCCATCATTTGCAACGGGTCACCGCTCAACACCCTCATCAGTGGCGAATGATATCTGAACCTAGCCAGAGTGATGGAATATAGTTTAGCAGCAGTGGATACAATGACTAAACTATTATTACCAACAAATACACGTCACGGCCAAGGAGTGCAACAACATCCGATAGGTGGTCCACCGAGGAGATGGAGCGATTAAATCAGTTCAGTGTGCAGCTGCTAGGTGGATTGTTCCATCGCAGGATCGCAAGAGGTGACGACGGCTTGAGGTGGCTCTCATCCATCAGCGGATTGATAAAGGCTTTGATGATGATGATGATGCAATTCCATACGTCACAGCGCGCCTTCAACACATCCGTGACGATACAATTGGAGACACGACACGATGTGATTCAAGACATTGGCGCTTTCTCCTACGAAGTTAAAAATAGTTTCAAGTTGACGATTAGGCAGAGGTGAGAGAACTTGCGAGACCAGCACAGTCTCAGTTGCAAACGTAAACCCGCGCATGCCATCGCATTGCGGGGGTGAATAGTTAATCCAGAATTGCGTGATGGGTTTCATAGAGCACTGCCTTATGAGCACATGCTCATCATCATCATATTCAGTCCACCACAATGAAGGCATGTATGTTGAGCTTCTTTCGCACCGTACGTAGCCAACCGTGCCAATCGGAGGTGCGGGAAATCATCGCCATCTCTCAGGGGCTTGCGATGCAAAAGCGGTGCATCCACAAAGCGCACGCGCGCGAGTTTGATGATTTGCGTGGTGCGGCAGACGTCCAATTGGCCGTGTTGTTCCCACCTTCGGCTGCCAATCCGTCGTTCGTCTCAACCATTTTAGCACATGCAGGGCTGACATGAGTACTGTTGTTTCATATTTGCGACAAACAGTATTCTGTAAGAACGTGGCTATTCAAAGCAACATATAAATAGGCCAATGCATTGATAACCATGACATTAACTATTTGGGATTTTTAAAATATTTAAATAACCATTACAAAAAAGCCTACTTCTTCCACATACGCAATTAGAGGTCAGACATACAGTGTAAGCAAATCGAGGTTTGTCTTTTACAGGCACACTAGCACAGGAAATTTTTATTTAAATATATATTTTACGGATTCACTTGCCACGGCAGCCTAGTTTAAGGCGGCTTAGCACAGCATTACGTAACCAGGCGCAGAGACACAGGGCACGAGCACGCAATGCCAACTGCCGCAGACAGTGCCGGGTATCACGTAGTGAGTGGGTGATGTGCCTGTGCGTCTGTGTGTGGAGCGGTGGGGGAGCGGTGGGGGAGCGGTGGGGGAGCGGTGGGGGAGCGGTGGGGGAGCGGTGGGGGAGCGGTGGGGGAGCGGTTAGCGCGCTGCGCTATGAACCTGGCGACACGGGTTCGATTCCGGCTCATGGCCAACACCACAGTGACGATTATTTGAACCGGTCCTGGGCCTCCCCTAGGTCGACTCAACCTCAAATGAGTACCTGGTGCGGTGTGTAAACATCGCTACTGGGGAGACAAAGGCGGTCGGGCGTGGTGCTGGCCACCCACCCCCTCGTGTACTGTTGCGGCCTTCATAGGTGCTCGCTAACAGCACTTGCCCCTACAGTCTGCTAAGGCTATATGGGGGATCTTTGTCTTTGGAGCGGCCAGGCGTGGTGCTGGCCTTCCAACCCCCTCGTGCGTCGTGCCGGCCTTCAAAAGTGCTCGCTGACAAAGACCTGGTCCTCCCCTAGGTCGACTCAGCCTCAATGAGCAGCTGATGCGGTGTGTAAACATCGCCACTGGGAAGACAGAAACTGCAAACAGCACTTGCACAAATAGTCTGTTTTTAAAGGCTAGATAGAGGGGAAGTTTTTCTTTGTATTTGTAATCAATAATTGATTACCATACAATGAAGCCAAACTAAACACAGTTGTCAATGGTACTGTCCGAAAATGCGGAAAATATCTATACATTAATAGGCGACGTTTCAGGCAATGGCCCTTCGACATAGAGGAGCCGTTGTTGACGAATGTGACGATTGTTTTATTAGCAGCGTAATTAATGAAGGTGGAGCGGTGGCTCAGTGGTTAGCGCACTGCCCTGTCAACCCGGTGAGCTACGTTCGCCTCCCCGGTCTGCCTCACATCAGTGGGGAGTAACATCTCAAATGCTCCCCACTCGCCCCACTTGAACCTGATCGACGGGCAGTGGTGGTGAAGGTCTCCACTGGATTGTTAAAATCCGTCTTCTTGCGTACGGCTTAATGAATAGCAACGTTACATATTTCGATTTAAAGCTTTCGTGACTACAGGGATTCATCTTCTTGGTTCTTTCGGTAAAGTCACGTAGAATGGAAATAACAAAATAATACAAATAAAACATAATTAAATAATTCTCACGACGTTTCGGCCACAACGCAAGCAGCCGTCCTCAGGTGGAGAACAGGTCTGTCGAGAAGACAGAGTATGAATGACACACCCCAGGCTTGGAGCGACTATTTAAGCTGGGATGGAGGGGGGGAGAGCGCCTTGACAAAATGTGAATTTCGAAAGTGAAGACCGAACAAGACGACAAAATCAAGTGGGAAATGTTAAGGTGTTTTGCACATGTACCCATACGTATCAGTGTGCATTATGTATACGTGCTGTGGGTATCTGATGTGTACCCATGGTACTTGATGCGATGTGTACACAATCACTACTCAGGAGACGAAGCTGAGCGAGCGTGGTGCTCGTCACACCAGCCCTCGTGCGGCGTTCTGGCCTCAATAAGTGCTCGCTAACAGCACTTTCCCCAACAGCCTCTATGGCTATAGTCTTTGAACTATAGATAGTTTAACTTAGAATTCTATAAGACAACCTATCCAAGTTTGTTTAAATGAGCGACGGGACAACTGCTATGGAATTAATGCAGCGTAAAGTACTTTAATTGTACTTTAATTGTATTATCACAACATGTGCACGCACACTATCCATGGAGGCAAGAGCAGTCCCTAGGGTACCGCGAATTGGGGCGACTGCCCCGGGCCCCGCGCTTTGGGGGAGGGGCTTCGACATCACGGTGTCAGATGTAGTACTTGGGGTTTAGTTTAGAGGCGTCGGGAGGCACACTCAGTGGGATTTGCCCCGGGCCCAGTATCGCCCCCACCCCTATGGAGACCACAAATGGCAATTGGAGAAATGAACCTCATGGCGGGACCGTGCACTAATCAAAGACTCAAAGTTTTGTTTAGGACGA
This sequence comes from Lethenteron reissneri, assembly GCF_015708825.2. Classification (NCBI taxonomy): domain Eukaryota; kingdom Metazoa; phylum Chordata; class Hyperoartia; order Petromyzontiformes; family Petromyzontidae; genus Lethenteron; species Lethenteron reissneri. The sequence continues at coordinate 2,980,672 of NC_083812.1, forward strand.
CGGCAATTTTGGCAACGACGGGTGCTTGGTGAAGAACGAGAGGATTGATTTCTGGTGGGTCGCGCCGTGTTTATGTGCGTGGTGGGACGGAGTCGCCAAAAATAAATGTATGAATTTCGATTTTGAATTGTGTTCATTCGGGACCCCGGGGTCCCGCTCTAAGGTTTTAATGAGCACTGATCGATATGTTAACGTCAATTGACTTCATGCTGGATTGCCTTATGCAGATGCACGCATATCGATATACTTTCTGTATGTTGCACTTCTTTCGCACAGTACACATTAAATTAACAAAACGCATGCCTTTGTTTATCCACCGATACATCAGCATCTTTATTGAGACTGGAAGAATCCGATGAGCTATGAAGCTCTTTTTCACGGATGCCCACATCAAGACCCTCCCCGCGCGGTGTGTCAATCGTTGGGGCTTGTTTGACCATACTTCACCACCGCTGTCAGAGCGGATTGGTACTGGTAGGAACCACCTGGTTCCACCAGCCCACAGGGGATTATTGTGTCCGTCCGTCCGTCGTGCATCCAAAAATGGGAGGGGTGGGGCTGGGTGGAGAGGGGAGGGTGGGGAGGGGCTGGTTGGGGAGGGTGGGGAGGGGCTGGGTGGGGAGGGTGGGGAGGGGCTGGGCGGGGCTGGGTGGGGGGTGGGAGGGGTGGGGCTGGGTGGGGAGGGGTCACCCCGTGGTGCCCTTATAAAACTCAACGTTTAACCTACTCACGCCGGCTTGTGCCCGCCCTCACAGTCGGCCATATTTGCGGAATACACCACGCCGCCGTTGACGCTGGACATTGACCGAGCAACCCAACGTTCCTACCAGCTCCCTCCGCAGGAATGTGTTTAATGCTGTGGGATACCAGAGTCCACAGTAATTCAGATGTCACTCGGCCATTGACGTTTCAGCCGCGGTCGGAAAATGAACTCAATTGTGGCCGGGTTCATAGCGCAGTGCGCACACCGCTGCAACAACCACCATTTGACCCATATATGCGTACTCGGTGCATAACTTCACCGAGGCTAAAGATAGAAAATTGCTATCGGTATGAATGCAGCTTCGTAGTTGAACAGGCGTGTGTATGTGTGTGTGCTGGGTCATGTAGCCCGCATGCCCAGCCACCGCATGCCTAAACAGCTTTTGTTCGACCGGATCGAGGGGGCTAAACGGGCGCGGCACGGGCTAGAGAAGAGATGGAGTGATGTGGTACAGGAGGACGTGGAGCTGAGTGGACTTGCCGATGACTGGTACCAGCGGTGTCAAGATCGGCCTCTGTGGAGGAGGCTCGTGAAGGACGCTACTGGGCAGTTGGAGGCAGTCGCCCTCCAACAACAACGGAGGGCGGAGGAGCGACGCTCACAACAACGAACGGAGCGCCGGGTGGCTAAAGCACAGCAAGTTGGCACAGTAGGGGGCACAGGTGGTGCATCAGCCAGTCATCTCGGTCATCTCAGTTAGTCGACCCGTGGCACCTGCTGGGTCTGCCCCGTGACCTGCCAGCGGGCGTTCGACACTTCACGTGGCCTCAAGGTGCACCTAGCCTGGCACAAGCGTCGTGGTGACGTCACCGCCACTTAGTGGCGATATCAGCAGTGGCTGTGATGGTGGTGGTTGCCTTTGGCAAACGCGCACGGGAACACGACCGCATGGCGAGATGGAACGAGGGAAAGTGTGCACAGGAGCTAAGTGGATTCACCGGATTGTATATATTAGTGTATTGGAGGAGCCGTGAAAGATTACCACTCAGAATGTATTCATACTGAGGAATCCGATGAGCTATAAAGCTATTTTTTTAAAACGATGTCCAGGAGTGCAGAGTATAGGACAGGTGAAAAAAAACAATGACTTACAAATAAACCTAAACCATTTGTTTTCGTATCTCATCAGGTGAGCTATGATCTCGTTTTAGAAGAGCCCACAAATGACAGCGCTCAACCGAAGAGCGGCTTCATCCAGCAGTGGATAGGGTCACGGCTGCCCCCATAATGCTGCAGCGTGACCGTCCGGGGTGTCTCGCCGAGTACAGTGCGCCAATCTTGAGTACAGTGCCTCCAGCCTGAGTAGTGTTATATAAAGCACGCCTCGCATGGGACACGCGTGGGACGGAGGGGGAGGGGCTCCAGGGCTGAGGGGCGGGGCTTAGGGGCGACGAGGGGAGGGGCTTTAGGGGGACAGAAAAGGGGCGGGGCCTCTTGACGGAGCTATTTGCATTCCCTACAACGAATAGGCGCTCGGCCCTATGGCGTTGCTCGTTATATCGCGCGGGGGGTGGGGGCGGGGGGGGGGCACCTTGACCAATCGCGAGCGGCGTCACGCGCATTCTGAATATGAAATGCAAAGCGGCGGCTGCGACCAGACGTCACGTGACCTGCGATGGGGCGTAGGGGGGGTGGATTGGTGGGGCGGGGGGTGACGGGGAGGGGGGTGATGAGTCAGGGGCGGGGCTCGGGGGATTGCGTGGGTGGGTTGAGTGGAGGCCAACGTAAGGGCGGCTACCATTGGCTGAAAGCTTGCGGCGACGTCACGAACGCGGTGAATCGGACCAATGAGAAGTGGCGTTTCAGTTTCGGAACTTTTGTTTTGCACCCGCCCCCCTCCTGTCTCCCTCCCCACCCCCTCACCCCCCTTGCCCCCATGTTAACCCCTCCCCTCAGCCCTCACTTCGTATGGGTCTCGAGCAGAGAATAGTGAAATAAAAACCCCATACATCTGGGGCCAATCGAAACATTACCTCCTTATTTCTGCACTTAACAGCATCACGAACAAATATGAATCGATTTGAATATTTTTGAAGCGAGCATAAATTGTTGCCTCGAGCCAACATTCTGCAAAGTTTAGATGTACAGTACATTTTCTTTGTGATACTGTGTTTGGCAGTGGTGCAAAGATACAAATCAAACAAAAGTTGTTTTAACACATCAGTCAACAACACCATCATTGAAAGAAAACACAACAGCCAACGTATTGGGGAAATTGCCCTTCATTTCATCGATAAGTTGGTGTCAACGTGGTTTCTATTTTAAATACCTGTATTTTAACACGAGAAACGTGGCGATGCAATTCATTATACATCATTCAGTGTGGTCCCGCTGAAATAACAAATCCTAAATATTCGAGCCCTCTTACAGCTCGCCAGCCAGCCTGCATGCCGAGTGTACTAGACTACTAGGCACTGATAACAGTGGTGACCATGGTGGCTTTGTTACGAGTTCAAGTTCATCTATTAGGTATAGCCCTGTGAGCCATTCGGCTCTTGAATAGGGTGCAACCGCAACAAACAGAAAACAAAAACATGAACAATGCGCAACTTTAAATAAATATAGACAACACGTTCTACTTAATTAAATAGACTTTGTAATAACTGTTTTCTCCTACAACATCAGAGTGCAGCGCCACATTAAATACGCACTACAATGACAATAGTTTAAAGCGATTTGAAGCATGTTTTATTTTGGGGGGGGGGGGCAAAGCTTTGTGACGTCATATTATCCCGCAGAAGGCTACCTGCCAATTGCCGATTTCGGGGTCTACTCTTTTAAAATGTTTGGTGGATAGAGGTGAAAGGGGGTTAAAAATACATTCCTGCGGAGGGAGCTGGTAGGAACGTTGGGTTGCTTGGTCAATGGTTATGGGCAACGGCGGCGTGGTGTATTCCGCAAATATGCCCGACTGTGAGGGCGAGCACAAGCCGGCGTGAGTAGGTTAAACGTTGAGTTTTATAAGGGCACCACGGGTTGACCAGCCCCTCCCCGCCCAGCCCCACCCTTCCCACCCCCCACCCAGTCCCACCCTCCCCACCCAGCCCCTTCCCACCCAGCCCCTCCTGACCCTCCCCACCCAGTCCCTTCCCACCCTCCCCAGCCCCTCCCTCCCCACCCAGCCCCTTCCCACCCAGCCCCTCCCGACCCTCCCCACCCAGCCCCTCCCCACCCTCCCCAGCCCCTCCCTCCTCACCCAGCCCCTCCCTGCACGACGGACACAATAATCCCCTGTGGGCTGGTGTAACCAGGAGGTTCCTACCGGTATAACTTGCTCAATGTTGCAACTGCCGAGCCAGGAAGTTGAACCGGCAACCTCTGGTTTTGCAAGTGCAATCTACTACACATGACATCGATTGCATTTGTACTGGCGCCCCTCTCTATCATTACAATCACATCCAGTTATTTGGAGTTATTTGTCTCTTTTTTAAAGTGCATCTATCTAAAAAGATCTAAGATGATTTTATCTTAAGTTATGCCTACTTTGTTGAGCTCGTGTAATTAACCTTGCTCGTGCACTTTTAAGAAAAATGTAGGTCTCTCTTGAAAAGAAAACTGCATTTCAGTGGCTTCTTAAATAACAATTTACAGGGTTTATGAGTCATCTGGCTGATGAAGTCCCTCACTACACCATATCGGTAATGGGGGTTGTTTGACCATACTTCCCCAAACTGGTGAGTGCGTGGTTGTAGAGCACCAGTTTTACTTAATGTATCAGGTTTGTCGTAAAGGACACGCGTGCAAAATGCAATATAGTACGTATGGAGTGCATAACTACACTGTAGCATCAGCTCGCGTGCAGATGCTAAGTGGATTAACTTAACTAACACTACATGACCATGAGAGATGGCCCAGGATAGGGGTCGCATTCATGCAGCAGTGGATTGACCATGGCTAAAGGTGATGATGAAATATACTGTCATGTATAAAAGGTAGGAAATGTAATTTCCGCTGCTTAGACCTTAACTCAAAAAAGGTATACATATATTGTTATGCAGAAGGGCCAATTGCCCCAAAAACGTCACATCATATATTTTTCAAGGCTGTGTTATTGAAGAATGTGTTGAGTTCTTTTTTTATAGATACAAAGTAGCGTAGTGTTTTTTGTTTGTCTGCTTGCAGTATGCACGAACTAGGCTCAGCGTTGGGATGCGGGTGAGGTCATCACGCAAATGTGCGCGGTGACATCACCACCCCGCCAGTCGACCAGGAAGCCAGCAAAACTTTTTTCCCTAATATGTATAATGTAGGTGGAAACTTTAACTCAACAGAAACCAAAATGTTGGTACAGTGACTTAGTTGCTACATTAAAACAAAAGTAAAACATTATCACTTATTTTGTATGATTATTTTGGAGCACGAGACCAAGGACTCGGTATATAGTCTGTTCTCCCTAACTGTTCTTGTAATTTTCCACGAACGATTACTACAAAATAAACCCATTGAAAAAAACGAACTCAAATACATCGCGATTTTACTGTATCCAGTCTCCACTCCTTACGCGTCCCCATTTGCTCCCCCCTCGCGTGTGATCTCACGAGATCGTGACGCGGACCCCCCTCCCCCGCACCCCTCCCCCCGTCTCTTAGACCAGCCCCGCCCCTTACCCTGCCTTTGCCTCGGCCACTCGTTCGTGCTCCTCCTGAATCTCCATTCTTGGCATCCGTCTCATTCACCCACACGGCCTCGTCTCTTACCCGGGGACCTCTCCCATCCTACCCCCTGCACCACCGCATCACTCACCCAACTCACCATCAGTTTCCTACACTCCTCGTCCGCTCATCGTATTTGCAAACCGATCACCACCACCACAACGTATTACCCCGTCTCGTATACCTCGACTCTCCCCCCCCCCCCCCGTCTCTGGCATACATCTATTCTCCACTCCAGGGCCCCCCACAACTCACTCATTCAGACCCCCCCCCCCCACATCTCCTGTATATCCCTGTCCACCCTCCAAAACTCACACCCCCTCTCTCTAACCCCTGCCATATAAACCTCCACAGCCCCCCTAAATCCCAATTTCCTAACTCACTCTCCCACCCACACTCATTTCCCATATACACCCCCACCCCATAAATACACCCCCACCCTACCCTGCGCCCCCTACCCCCCCAAAAACCCACTCGAAATTTGCTAACCCACACCGCTCACCCACCAACTCTCCCACACCCCCCCCCCCCCAAAAAAAAAACCACTCACCCATCCGCCCCCTCCACCACCATCCCATCTCTCCCCCCACCGCTGTCCCACCACTCCCCACCCCAACTCTGCCCGCCCCGCCCCTGACCACGCCCCCCGTGGCCCCGCCCCTTGCCCCCCCCCTCCCCCGTGGCCCCGCCCCCTCTCGTCCGCCTTGGAAGAAGGCTAATATCATGGCGGATAGGGACAGCGGCAGCGAGCAAGGAGCGGCGGGCGGCAGCAGCAGCGGCGGCGGTGGCGGCATCATGCACCCCCTGCAGCAGCAGCAGCAACAGCAGCAGCAGGAGACGCAGGAGCTGGCGTCGAAACGCGTCGACATCCAGAACAAACGCTTCTACCTGGACGTGAAGCAGAACGCCAAGGGCCGCTTCCTCAAGATCGCCGAGGTTGGCGCGGGCGGCAGCAAGAGCCGCCTCACGCTCTCCATGTCCGTGGCCGTCGAGTTCCGAGACTACCTGGGCGACTTCATCGAGCACTACGCGCAGCTCGGGCCCAGCTCCGCCATGAGTGGAGGAGGAGGCGGCGGTGGCGGCGGTGGTGGTGGCGGTGGCGGCATCGGCAGCGGCGGTGACCACCAATCCCACCAGCAGCAGCAGCAGCTGCAGCAGCCGGACGAGCCACGCCGTGCCCTCAAGAGCGAGTTCCTGGTGAGGGAGAACAGAAAGTACTACATGGACCTCAAGGAGAACCAACGCGGCCGATTCCTGCGGGTCCGCCAGACGGTGAGCCGGGGCCCCGGCCTGGGTGCCCAGGGCCAGACCATCGCCCTGCCGGCACAGGGGATGATCGAGTTCCGAGACGCGCTTGCCAAGCTCATCGATGACTTCGGCGTGGACGAGGAGCCCGCGGAGCTGCCAGAGGGCACGGCGGTGACGGTGGATAACAAGCGTTTCTTCTTCGACGTGGGTGCCAACAAGTACGGCGTGTTCATGCGTGTGAGCGAAGTGAAGCCGAGCTACCGCAACTCCATCACGGTGCCGCTGAAGGCGTGGGCCAAGTTCGGTGCCACGTTCAGTCGCTACTCCGACGAGATGAAGAAGATTCAGGAGAAGCAGCGTGAGAAGAGAGCCGAGCCCGTGGAGGAGGAGGAAGGAGGTGGCGACGACGGAGAAGATTGATTCAATCGGTTGATGGTTTATTATTGTTATTGCTACTACTACCACCATGATTACTACTATTAATGTTTTCATTTTACGATTTTTTTCCCCCTCTCCCCCTTCCCCCACCCCATCAAAAAAAATAATGTTATGCCCATTCACAGTTTTGTTTTTAATTATTTTTTTGGTTTTTATTGTGGTTAATTTTGTTTTTTTGTTTTGGTTTGTCGTTATTCAGAAGATGGAGGCCCTTCTGCGTGGTGTTTTGGGGTTGGTGTGAGCGGTGTTGGGGGTTGGGATTGGGTGAAGGGGGAAGGAATGGGGGGCATCTGTGGGTGAGATTTTAATTTGTCATCACTTGATTATTCTATTTTCGGAAACAGAAAAAACGAAAAAACTGCGAAACAAAAATATTCACAAGAATGATGGAGAAGAGAGAAAACGTAAGAAAATGCAAAAAGGAAAATGCCAATGTGAGAAACGAAGAGTGAATTGTGAATTGAACTTGGCTTGCTGGACTGTCCTGTTCTCTAGTCATTCATCGTTTAAGGTGAAGACGTCACTACAGAGCAGAACAGCATCTGAAGATTAAAGTTCAAATCAACCACCACTCCTCCCGATGACCCCACTTTCACCACCACCTGTTAGCAGCAGCAGTGCTTTTGGAAGGTTTGTCGCATCTCGGCCTTATGTTATCTTCTTGCGCAGTCCACAATCCCACATTTGCTGGAAGCAGTTGACATGAAATGTCCTAGACATTGCTAATGAGCACTGTTTTTTCGTACTTGTTTCGTATAGGGGGGGGGGGGGGGGAGTTGACAAAAAAAAGAAATATCTTAACGTATTTTAATTTAACATTTCCCTTCCCAAAAGGTAACTTACGTTTTATAATGACCGTGCAATTTGAGTGGCGAAAAAAACATTCGAATAGTATGCACACTATCGTTTTATGTCTTTTGATTGGATTTTATGTAATAGCTTGGCACAATCAGAATTGGGGTTCTATCAAAGGCTAAACAAATGTTATCCAGCCACTACGGACTCGTGGTTTAAGAATGAAAATTGCGTGTTATTTGTGTTTAGGTTAAATATATACAACACAGTCGCTGCTGCATCATTGCAAATGCAGGTCCGCCCAAAGTTTGCTTATCTTTAACTGCAAAAAGTAAACCACGTAAAGCAATGTACATGTTCGTTTTTTAGCCAGTTCAGTGAGCTCAGACCATGTATGGCCCCAAAGAATCCCATAGTTTGAAGGGAAGGCATTTTTTAGCTATTCTTTGTAATAGTTTTGGAGTTGCCACCGATCCAACAGCGAGTGTCCGGACACAAATGTAGGCCACGTCGATTGTGCGATTGGGTTATTATATAGCTATATATATTTTACGGTTGTAAAAAAAAAATATGCGACGACACAAAAAAGAATATCTATTTACGTGGCAGATTTTTATTTTATTTTACGAGGTCCGTGGCCCAATAGCCTCCCATTAATTGACCCCCCCTCCCATTCTCCCACCCCACCGCACATCTCAACCTGACCTTGGGCTCATTTTCTGTGTTGCTAGGTGGGGTTCAGAGTCGGGGATGGGCAGGCAATGCACAAATTGAGTGTTTTTGTCGACTGGATTGCTAATGGATAATGTTCCATTGGATTTTTCTTTTGCTACATTGCAACCTAACAGTGTGTTGCTGTGGGATGAATTTGTGTGTCCATCACAGGTTTGAAATTAAAAACAAAAGCGGTGGTCTCAAAAGTTGTAGTCAACCATTGTGATTCTTGTAAGCAGAAGGCCCAAGGTAGGCAGCCAGGAAGGGAAACAGTTCCAATATATGCTGCTATTTATATATAAAACCAATTACAACACCTGTTTCGTCATTGATAAATGTATGTTACCGTAACTCATGAGCACCTCCATAACTAGGACAACTTGTAATCCGGGTGTAGTGCAGTACTTGCTAGAATTGCAGTTTGTTTGCATTGTTGTGTACAGAAACGGCAACATAATTGGTGCGGCTTTGCTGGCGTATTGGGTGCCAACCAACTCTTAAGATGCCAGCACGCCTTTCTACACTCAGCCTCTCGGCGTGTCTACACTCAGCTCATTGGACGTCGTGTTAAGGCAATAATATACATAGATATAAACAACATTAGAAAGTGGTCGGGGGTAGTAAGTCATGAGTTTTTGAGCCTTGCGTTTGTGCGTTAACTTAATGTTAAGTCCATTTAGAAACGCGCAACTCTTATAACCTAGGCTATTTGGTTTTTCCCAGTGTGTTTTTTTTTACATTTCTGCTGGCTGACTTGGCACCGTGTTAACCCTTTCCTGACGGGTGGAAGTGTCGGAAATGGACTGTCTACAACCGGGCAAAGTGAATTAATAAGCGGGCATTCTAAATGCATGGCCCATCATGTTTCACTCAACAAGACAAGTTTTTTTTTTAAACTGGCATTCCAATTGGCTCGAATGCTCGTGTTCTCGCTTGTATTGTCCTTCCAAATTTGTCGGTAACATACACGGGTGGCGTGAATTGTTTGCAGAGTTATTGGGTCTCTGCAGTGAAATTCAAATGTAGGTCCACGTTGGCTTGCAATGCCGATTGTAGGAATGGGGTTAAACAGCTGTCTTAAGTGGTGTGTCACACTGTAAGTGAACTTTGAACTTTGGCTCGAGAAACTGGGTTCAATTTCACAGGCAGTGCAAATTGGCCATTGCCACGAGTCCTCTACAGTGCAGCGTACACTTTCAGGAGGATATGATTGAGAGAAAAAAAGCGGAGTTTGGTTTGTAAAACAAAAATGTTTCCAGTAGAAATGTTAACATTGTTTGTTATGCTTTTTCATTTGGGTTTGACTGCGATAACATTAACTCGCCAGCACCAGGCTAGCTTCAATGTCAAATGAGAAGCCACAGACATTGTGCCAGAATTTGGAGGATAATGCAGAGCGAGGTTGCTGGGTTTGCCTGTAGTGATGCAGCAACACTCGCTTTGCATGAACTGGACGACTTAATGTTTACAGTCTCTATAATTATTGCAGGTTTGCTAAAATGGCTGCCGTAAAAGCCAATCGTGTATTTTTTTTTGCTTGGTTTCATTACCTTTCCTCTTAACCGAGAAGCATTTTCAAGATTGTGATTTTTTTCTTTTCATTTTGGTGGTTGGTTAAGTTGGGCGTGGGCCAGTGACAGGCAAACTTAGGGCAGGCAGACGAACATAAATGCCTGTTATTAAAGTTTAAACCTGCTTGTGTCAAAATATAAAGAATGCGAGGATTGGCGTTTGCAGCGTGGTGTTGGTATGTTAATATTATAGCGATTCCAATTTCCCTTTTCCCCCCTTTGCCCTGCGGCCTTTAGAGTAAATATCCTGCTTTGCAGGCGTTTAGTCTGGTGGCCCGGTGGGTTTTCTTTTTTTGTTCTTCTGTTGTACGGCGGATCTCCGTTGCCCTGTATGTATGTTGAAGTGCTTTCGCGCGCCGTGCGTAGCCAACCGTGCTAATCGGCGGTGTGTGAGAGACTCGAACGCTGCAGTAGCGGTGAGCGTTATCACGATGTGACAGGATTTCCGAATTCAGCACGGTCGTGCAGTTAAGTGCCGTCGCCTGGCCTCTGTGATACAGTTTTACTGCGCACGTTTATGACTTGGCTTCCCAATTATTCGCCGTTTCATCTTCATTGATCAGTACGGACAAGTTTAATTCCGGTTGTATGCAGTGACGTAAAGAAAACAAATTCTCAAGTGCCCCCCACATGAAAACGGTGGTATGGAAGGCTGACAAAGCTGAATGGCAGGTTCAATCCAAATACAACCTAAGTCTGCCAACGCATTTTTTGAGGGGTAGAGGGGGGATGCAATTTAACAACCAAGCGTTTCATACACAGCAGTGCACTATTATTAATGCAGTGGAGTTGCTTTTCCTAAAAATTTTCGGTTTTGGGGGGGGGATGGAAAAGGATGTGATTAATTTACAGTAATCGGGTCAAGCAACCCTGAAGGGGAGGCTTTTGGCACTCCGCTGTAACTTAAAACTCGAGAGAGGGTTTTTCATTTGAACGTTGGATGCCTCCTTGTTGCTTGGGCTCTGACGCAGCATTGCAGAAGCAATGATGGTTCCCACAGGCCAGAAGAAACGCATTGGCCGAGTGAACGGAGAGCTGCCACGCAACCTTCGTGCACTGCCACCTAGTGCTGCTGATGCCAACGAGGAAGCTTTCCTCTTCCCTTTCAAACGTAATTATTATTTCTCACTCAGTTTTAAGGCTTATGAAATCATAATTCAGCATTCCTTGGTTTTTTTTGCTACGTTGTAATTCCTCAATCTCCCATGTGAACCTGTAGGTATATCTCGGTTTATCTTAGGTGTCTTTAGAATGTAGAGTCACGGTAAAAAATATTTGTTTTTGTCTGCATGGGCACTGTTTTTTTTAATTAAAGTGGTCATCAAAGTTTAACGAGGATAAAGCAATGTACATTTTTGGTTAGTATTAAATGTAAGTGAGATGTAACTTCAAGCCTATGAATATTCCCAATGAAATTTATTGTCAATGGTGCTAACATTAAAACAGAAGATATTGCTGTGCTACAATGAATGTACTTGTGCACATTTTGACCTTTTTTATTATTTTGTAAGGAACATAAAAAAATACATGAGAATGAATTCCTATTGTAATTTAAACTGAAGATCTTAAATTTGCACCAGGTGTACAAACATAAAATGTGAGGATTTCCAGGTGACATTGAACATTTGGGAGATATACTTTATCTTATCATACATCTCGGAGTGTAACGTACTTAAAAAAATGGTAACTTGGGGAAATGGTTTCTCTGTAATGCCTGTGGAGTATGCTTTCAAACTTTCTAAATGCTGGGCAGGTGATTTGATCTTCTAATGCGGTGCTGTGCACCTTGCAGAGCAATGAAATTTAGATACATTTCTTTGGCCTCTGGGTATTTGAGAAATGTAAGCTATCATTCAAGCTTCTGTTTTGGGTCGAGTAAATATTAAGTGATGCGAATAAAGGAAATGATTCCAATATTGCATGTGGCAATCAAACAACTGCTTGCAACCTTAAACTTGGCAGTCTTGGCTTAACAAAATCCGGACAGCTTCGGGTGTCATTGGAAGCATTTCCGACGGAAGTTTTAATATACGTGATTACAAATCCGGTTAGCCTGCACAATTAGGGAGGACATGCAGTTGCTAAGGAAACATTTTTCTTTTGGAATTGAAAATTATCATCTTTGCTCGCCCCGCTACGGGAGGGGGGTAAAAGCTGCTACAAGTCATCGGCACGCTACCACGTGTGCAATTCCCTCGCCACGTGGGACGAGCTCGACATCACTGCTGCTGGAAGTGCGTCATTTATGCACTTTCCTGGCTGCTGCAACTACTGCGGCCAAAGTTTCTGCTTGTCTGTGTGTGTGTGTGCGCGCACGCGTGGAAGCATGGGTTTCAGAATGTCAGATGGTTCTTGGTGGTGGGAGGGGAGGGGAAGGAGGTGAGTGACGAGAGTTGCTTTTCCCCTTGTAAAGTCAATGGGACGGTCTGACTCTGGCACATCGAGCGGCAGCAGTCCAGGACTATAAACTTGTAACAAGAAGTGCACGGACCAGCAAAGCTTTACGGGCAGGCCAAGTCCCAGGCAATGATGCAGGGTCCCCGTGTCAGTATCTTCATTCTGTGTTCCTGCTATTGTTGCCAGCCCCCATTCATCCACTACAGTTGATCCATCTGTATATACTCTTTTGAAAAAAGGCTTGATTTGTACAGTACAAAGAAAACAAAAGGCCTTCCCAATGAATAACGCTTGGGTTACTAATTTAGGCAGGGTTCCTAGCTTCATGCGGAGCAGTTACAGAATATATTCTTTGGTAATTGTGCATTCTTCAGCTACTGGGTTTTGCCGTATATATGATGCTCCAAAGGCAAACGGAGGGGGGGGGGGGGGTTAAAGGTCGATGTCTAGACAGTTCTGAGTACTAAGAACGAGGAAACCCGAAGCGAAAATTCAACCTCTGTTGAATGTGCTGCTAATGGATGATCGATTATGTTGATGTGTAACTCCAGGTTCCTTTCTAGAAATTAATTGCAGGAGTTTGTAGTCATCTGTTCTCGATAGGCGAAGGTGCTATCAGCATGCTTTACAACAGGCCCGACAAGATCTCGTTACGTACGTGTAAATACCCCGAGACTGTATTCAGCATATTATTCTTTATATAATATTAACGATGATAACGGTAATGACATGTAAATTAGTGAATCGACGAATGATTTTTAAACAGAGATACCAAATCTGAAATAGGTGGTTGAAGCGTTCTAAAATATAATTTAGCGGTTTTTTGTGACATTTCTAGGTGATGCTTTTCCCCATCCCCTGTGTACGCTTTTCCAATGCATTGTCTGGTGGTGATGGGCTCCAGCAGTCAGTGAAGGCCAGAGCTGACAATAGCTTTTTTTTCCAGGGAAGAAAATTTACTTGAGCAGTTTGAAACATCTATGTTGTCCTTTGGAAATGTTTAGAGCTGGGATTTCCAGATTATTGAAGTATTCGATTACTCTGCCGATTTAATAGGTTTGATGACTTAGACAATGGGATGACATGAAAGTACTTGGGGGATGGGGGGGGTGATGGGCGGAACTTGGTAATATCGGCGTCTTTCCAAGTGGCTTTGTGGAGCGTCTTCCATCTTTGGGAATCAAGATCTAGTGGTGGCTGTTATATTTAAAGGGGCACGGGTAATCCACCCAATGGACTACAATTTCCAGTCAATTTATTTGGCTCGATCGACTCATCATCCCAGCTCTATAAATGTTTAACTTTTGTCGCCCGCGGCCATGCAGAGGTGCTGATCCCCCCCCCCCTCCTTACAAAGCATTAACCGGTGGGAGGAGGTATGCCCCCTCCCCGCCTCGGCGTTTTATTCTTAAACTAACATTTAACGATAGCTCATGGTTTTTTTTTTGTGTCCAAGTGCTGCTGAAGCACATCTTGTTTAAAAAAAACAAGACCTGTCCGTGGTTTTTGTTGATTTGTTTCTGCCTTGGAGGCAGTCCTTGATGCTGAGAATGCGAAAGGCTTCTTCTGATTGACATTCTTATGGGCATTGAAATAGACTTTGCATCGGTTGTTTTTTTTCTTGAGCGTTGTTGCAGACTTTATACAATTTGTCAAAAATTGTTGTACGGATTCAAGTTGACGCTGTTTGATCTTTGCGTACAATAGGGGGGGGGGGGTATTGTCACTCGCTACAAATCGTTGATGGACTCGGGAGAGGTGGGAGGGAGATAAGGGGGCAGGGAGGGGCTTATGACATTCAGTTCATCACTTGCTTTATGCAGTCGGAGCTTGTCTATCAATACCGGGAGCTTTGTCGTCACCTGTGGGCCGAGGGAAGCTATTTCACCCCCTTCACTTAGGGACGTCACCGACCACAATCCCGAACCGTAATCTTGTCATTGTGTTTTTTTTGCGACTCCTTGATCCGTCGCATACATGCACAATAGTAGACCAGTCAGCCGGATTGTAATATGCGTTAGCCTGCTATCTAATCTGAACAGTTTTGTTGTTGCTTAACGTTATTATTTTTTTAGTCTAATTTTGTAAAGTTGCAGTGTGCTTACAAATAACGATTTTGCACAATGGGATTCTTCTCCAGAGGTGAAATGTGGCCTATTGGGATGCAATATAAACACGCCATTGGACAATCCAACCGTTTTCAGCTTGCATTTTAAATGCGTTTTGAAACAATAGCAATGCCTTATCACTACGGTATACGTAATGTTTACAGTAGATACACAAAAACCAAAAAGGACATCAATATTGAAACGAAATCGCATATGTACAGCTTACCGTAAAACAGTACAATAAAATCATGAGTTTTGCGAATCAATAGGTTTACGGGACACCTTTTGCAACTCAACTCTCGTGTCCTGATTTGACAGCCGCAGGTGCAAAATTGAGAGCTTTGAATTCCAACAGGTTTTTTTATTTTGTGTCAATTTAAGGAGAGAAACCCCTCCCAACAGAGTTATTTCACAAACGTGTATAGACTACGTAACATCACGTCTTGAGCATAATAACCTCTACATATATATTACATAAAACAAATGCGTATCTATGGAGGCCAGGCATGCGGTGTCTGAAACGTTGTAGCACTTTAAAAAAAATACAAAATAAAAAAAGTCAAAAGTCCACGATATTAAACATATATACACGTATTCTGTCGCCATGCTTTGTGACCCAGCTTCGCATATCCCACGCAGTTGAAAGCCCCCCCTTCCCCCCTCCCCCCTCTCCCCTCGTCCCTTCCCCCCCAAAATGAACACTTTACCGCATCGGTTTAAATGTGTACGGGGTCTCGTCTGTATTTAGCGTTGCGAGTTTGTAGATTTACTAAGAGTAACTTACTCTGTGTGCGTGCGTGTGTGTGCGCGCGTGTCATGGATATAGAACTTTGGAATAAGCTGGTGTTTAGTGACATATACATTAGCAGCGGATCGAGTGGCATGTTGAACGCACGCATACGAAATTGGATGTAAAAAAAAAAACCTTTACAGTTGATGCTTGTTAACAAGTTTTATTTTAAGTGCTAGATTTGTCGTGATTTGACCCCCCCTCCTCCCTAACCTCCCTTCCACCCTTCGTGTGTACTTTTATTTTTAAGTCACAAGCCGATTAAGTGTTTATTCCATAGTTGCTCCCCCCCCCCCTTAGTTTTGGATAAAATAAGTATATTTAGCTTTGTGGGTGCATATTTCTCAAGCGGTGTTGCTTTTTTTCTTCTGCCTGCTGTATAATGCGCAGAGAGGTAAGAAACCCAGTGACTCGCGTGTTAGCAAAGAAATACAAAGTCTGATTTAAATGAATAACGCTTGTGTTTTTGTTCAAAGTGGACTGTGGAAGAGATCATTTTAAAGGCTGTAAAACAAAAAGAAGGTTCACTGAGGCTAAGGAAGAGTCGCGTACAATATAACGTGCGCGCGTATAGCGCATGTAACAGCTGAGCTTAATCCTTGTTACAACTATTTTGGTAAAGATTTCTTGTATACTGACTGGTTATGAGGTTCTTCAAAAAAAAAGCTGGCTGTGACTACTTTATAGGACTTTATAGCAAACTATAGAGCGCGTCCGTAAAGACCAATGCAGACATAAAAAATCTTAGAGACTTGCACTATGAAATAAAAAAACATAAAATATAAAGTTCTATTCCGTTAATAATCTATCTGTGGCAAACCACAATCAGAAATTGTGCTGAATTTGCCACGTGTTATGGTGCTAATGACACACTTGCCATCACTTTATTGATGTGTAGGTTAACCCTATATTGATTGTGCTTGAAGTGCAGTTCAATTTAAAATGCACATGGTTTTTACTTGCATAATACAATATATTGAAGTTCCTTATTATTACTACTACTACGTTCTTTTATTTTTCTTCGTTAATTAAAAAAAAGTTGTAACTTCACGAAGCTTGGCTAATATGTTGATGTTATTGTGGCATTGTTTGCGCGTGCGGCTCATTTACCCATCCACACCTCCTCCCATCGGCCCCAATTTCCATCCCTCCTATAGGCGAACTGAAATTCAGAATGTGGTGTATGTCCTCGTCAGTTTGTGTGTGTGCGTGTTGTGTACTGACGTGTAAGGGCGTGTGTCTCGATGTCACCTCTTACCGTCCACGTTGTTCTCACGCTCCGTTACGTCGATTGAGCGCCGGTGTGGTTGACATATAGAATATGTTTTATACACTGCTCCAATACAACAAGGGCATCCCCGTATAGACGCACACACACACACAAAATCATCTTATTATCTTGTGTGAATTAACAGAAAAAAACGAATAAATAAACACATTCAAGAATACAAAATTGCCAAAGCAGCTTCTGCGTACGTTACGACAATACATTTGGGTACTTTTTTTTGGGGAGGGTGGGGGGTGGAGTTATTTTAAATACAAGTATCTCCTTGTGCTGGTGCTTATTTATTAGTAAATGATACCTTAATACGTAAGAAATATATCTACATTTTCTATGAAGTTATTTTATACATTACAATGCTTTAGGACGGAATTTTTTTCTTGTCTTGCTAATGTATAGCAAGCTAAGCATTTGTATACATGCATATCTATGCGCGCACGCGCGCGTGTGTGTGTGTCCTGGGCCTCCCCTAGCTCGACTCGGCCTCAAATGAGTACCTGGTGCGATATGTAAATGTCGCCACTAGGGAGACAAAGGCGGCCGGGCGTGGTGCTGGCCACCCACGTCCTCGTGTGCCGTGACGGCCTTCATGGGTGCTCGCTAAAGGCACTTTGCGTGCCTCAACAGTCTGTGAAGGCTACACGGAGGGAGAGAGGGGGGGTATTTCACGGTGCGACCACCTTCCAACTGGTGTCGCGTGGTGATGTAGCATGAACTAAAGTGGCATTACAAGTTTCCATCCATACACACGCACACTGCAAAAGGCACGGGTGTTGTGTGGCTTATGCAGTATATATGCAGTACTTGTTCTATACATGTGTATTAGGTGGTCACTTAGTCTTATCCGTCGTAGTGAATGTCAAAACACTTCCGTAGTGTTTATTATAAAACTCCCGCTTTTTACACGATTACCTGTTCTCACTTTATTACGATTACTTTCGCGTGAAATGATTGTGTAACGTTATTCTGCGTGTCAACTACTGTATACACTCCCAATGCCGCTAATCCGCGCTTTAAAATTACACATATACTAAATCGGTTCTGTGGAAAGCAATCCCTCCGCTTAGTTCTGTGTGTGTGTATATGAACTATACATCAACACAATGGCATATCTGTATACGAATTCCATGCCTACATGCACATGCAGATGAGCGAGTGGCGTCAGTAAGTTGCATTGCGGTCAAACTCGGAATTCGCGAAACTTTTTCGCGAGCACCGCCTTGGAATTCTACCATCGGTGTCCTGAACATTCTGACCGGCCGCTGCGTTCAGTGCCCTCGCCGAGTGTACGATCTGAAGGCGTTTTTGTTGTTGTTCCGTCATAACGGGACTGTGAGATTCGTTTGTGTTTGTTGTGAGTCTACACGGCAGGGCGGTGGAGCGGCATTGACGGCAATGCACAATCAACAAAAACTCGACATTGTGTAATTCACACTGCCCCTAAAAAGCTACAAAAATAATATATAGTAGGCAACGTTTCAGGCAATGGCCCAACATCTTCATAACGTACAGCGCATTCGAATATGTCGAGAAGGGCACGTTGGAAATTGTGAGCGATTTTGATTTTTTTTCTTTCAGATTGTTTTGGTAGCGTTGTGACTTACCCATAATAATAATAATACACTACCTGCTACACGCCGCGTATCGTGTGTGTCCCATGTTTATGCGTACACCCGTCCGCTCTACACTTAACATAGACAGAAGCTCGTCACTTTGCTTGTACGTAATGAATGTTGCGCATCAACCGACACGCTGTTTAGTATTTCTCTGCTCTACATGGCGATGTAAAACTGCGTCTCGTATTACTACTATACTCGCACAGCAGAATTAGTCGTCGGTATATATATATTAGTAGTTATATATATATTAGAACGCGTTGACGTAGCTGTTAATGTACGCGATTTTGGCACGCAAAAAACAACTCGGCACGGACTTTAGTTCCGGTTAGCTGACATGGAGATGACATCGCAGTCAATTGGCGACCACTTTCGGAGGGGAAGGTGATGGGGTGGGAGGGGCGGGTACTACAGGCTACATTAATCGCATGCACAGGTGTTGATAAGCTGCCGTGCAGGTGTAGCATGGATAACTCCGTGCGTTCATTCATCGCGGCCACAAATGCGCGTCGCTGCTCATTGCTGTTGGACACTTCCGTTGATTTGACGCGTGTGGCTTTTCGTTCCCGAATATCATCATCCTTGACACGCGCAGTTACGCCGAGTCGAGCTGCTGCTGCTGCTGTTGCCGTGCCGTTAAAGACGCGATTTTCCTTGCGTACGGCAGGCATCTAACGGTAACTACAGAGCGATCCATTTACAGATACCCCACTGAATAATATGGAGAAATTAGAGTGCAGGCATCGGGGGTAAAACAACCAGTTTTTTTTAAAAACACATTTACATCGTCTCCCATCAACAGCAATGCTACGAGGACCCCGTCGCTGTTTCCAATAGTCAATCAGCTGTTGAGAAGAAAGTGAAAGGGTCATTGGACAGTCATGGGGTATCTGTAAATGGTTAACCGTGTTGTGTGTGTATATATACACACACATGTTAACGGACGTCTGCAATTGGAGTCTCCGGTCACCTGGTGAGTGTCTATGCCTCAATGTCATCTTGACATGCAAAGCAAGCTGGGGGCGCTCCCATTGTCTTGCTGTTGAAAATACAATTTTCGTGTGTAAAGTATCATTAACGAGTCCGTAGGCGCGCGTGTGTGTGTGAGAGTATATAGCTGTGCTGTTTTTGCGGGCTGTACCGCGTGTTGTACGGCTTTTGATGTCGAACGATTCGATCCACGTTGCTGGTAGCTTCAATTCCCAATTGGTGTGACAGCCCGAACAGACGCCGATCAGAGAGCTAAACAGGGCAATCACGAAAACTGAAGTATGTCTCTGAGGCGCGAATAGCAAGCAGGCGTGCAAAAGGAGACAAAGGCGGCCGGGCGTGGTGCTGGCCACCCACCCCCTTGTGTGCCGTGCCAGCCTTCATAGGTGCTCGCTAACAGCACTTGCCCCTTGCAGTTTGTTAAGGCTACACGGGGGGGGGGGGGGCTTTGTCTTTGTATGTATTCATCTCTTGACATTCGTACGCACATGTTTGTAGAGCTGCACGCACGCATCACTCGGTGTGTTATGTTGTCCGTGTCATGCAGGCGGTCAATAGGTCAACGGTTCGGGAGTGGATGCGGTTCGCGCCGAGACTTTTTGCGAGGTCTTTTCCGAAGTTGCGTTGTTATCTCCCGTCCGTGTGTACCACAACCAAAAGGCATGAACGCCACGGCCAAAACACATCTCAGCAACGTGTTCTTGCAACCGTTGACCGCACTTTGTACGCATCTAATTGCGTGTCTATACCCGTGCACACAAACCACACACATTGAGTGTACGTATTATAATTATAGTAATAACAGCACCGATGGTTTCCGATATTAAGAAGCACCCACAGGCGCCCAGACAGGGTTAAATAAACAGCTGCTGCATTGCCGCAAATGTTTTAGCCGGGGCCCGGATTGTGCAATCTATTTGCTTTCTTTTTTTTTATGCGCGGCATCGCGGTTCATTGAGGCCCTCTTTATATTTACAACGATAACACCGGACCGACTCATCACCCGTCGCATCAATAATCACAACAACAGCAACAACAAAAACCCATTCCTTTTGACTATACATTGGAGCAGTGTAGGCGAGAGTTAATTGTATGAATGGACAGTAAAAACAAGAATTGCGTTGTAAAGCTGTGCACGCACGTAAGCGTGACTTTGATTTGACCACGTTTACCCCCACCCCGCTAAAACCATGAACATCCTATAAGCCATGCACTCCCCCCCCCCCCCGTCTTTGTATCTCTCCGTGTTTGTGTATAAATGTGTACTCTGCAAAATGATCTCTTCCAAACACGCTCCAAAACATCTCCTATCCACACCCCGTCCTGTTGTTGTGTATTCTTTCGCATCTCGTAACTTGGGTATGGTCTGTTTTTTGCAATGTCCATTGCAATGTATTACTTGATCATTTGTGCTCGTATTATTTGTGTTTTATTGTTGTAGGTTTTATTTTTCAAAAATTTTCTTTCTCGT
Source organism: Lethenteron reissneri (assembly GCF_015708825.2). NCBI lineage: Eukaryota > Metazoa > Chordata > Hyperoartia > Petromyzontiformes > Petromyzontidae > Lethenteron > Lethenteron reissneri. The sequence goes on from NC_083812.1 coordinate 3,001,507, forward strand.
TTGTCGCTTGGCCTATATGATGTATGGAAAGATGCCTTTCTTTATTACGTCGTTATATATGCTTTGCTTAATATGAATAACAAAACAAGACAACAAAACAAGACAAAACCGGGGTTCTGCATACTTTGGAGCGTAGCGCTGAAACTTCTGACCAACTCTTCTGCTCTTTAACAAGACTCGGTGCTAATTTGAGTCTTTTATATTTTATTGTAGTCTGTTTGCTTTCATGTACAACTTGTATTAAAAATAAAATGAAACCCCAACTGTCCGTCTGCTTGCTTTTATATGCTTTGACGAGATGCGCTGTATAACGTATACATAAGTTATCATCCTCACTACATACCAGCACGCCACACACACACATCTACGCGCGCTCATTCCTACAAATATCTTGATTGTGTGGAGTGATTCATTTCAGCCGGAACGATCCTGGGACAATTTGGAACGGTGGTCTGGGATTTATTTTGACACCACACATTTTGTCCTGTTTTGTAATCGATTGTTGTATGTATATTTACATTATATATATATATAACAGTAACCCTGCTCATAGGATTATAAGCATATACAAATGTACGACGATATATGATTATTCTGAGTACGCATACAACTCGCACTCTAGTGGTAGTGGTAGTGCCTTGCGCCAATACTCTTTACTCCATGCCAGCGTTCCGGACAAATATTGAGTGAGAAATACTCTTTGGTTCTTTCGGTAAAGTCACGTAGATGGAACTTTTTAAAAATGAAAATAACTAAATTAAATCACGACGTTTCGGAGGCAACACAAGCTTCCGTCATCAGGTGGAACAGCCACAGCAAAATTACTGTAGTTAGTTTACGTAGTGCGGTAATGAAGAACACGGCACGGATCCTCCAGATCCTGGGTCTAAATATGCCAAGCGTTCGTGAACGAGCATTGAATACCATGCGTACCCGTGTATCAAGAACCAACGCGCGTCATGTCTGCACGCAAGGATGACGTGATCGGTGTTTAACTTTGAACGCGCATAGATTGGTGTGGGGATCGGTAGTGAAGCGGTTAGCGTGCCGCGCTACGAACCAGAGTTCGATTTCCGCTCACGGCCAACACCAGTGACAATTGTCAGAACCGGTCATCGGCCTCCCCTAGGTCGACTCAGCCTCAAATGAGTATGGTGCAGTGTGTGAACATCGCCACTGGGGAGACAAAGGCGGTCGGGCGTGGCACTGGCCTCCCTCGTATACCGTTCCGGCCTTCATAGGTCCTCGCTAACAGCACTTGCCCAAACAGTCTGTTAAGGCTATACGGGGGATCTTTGGAAATATCGTGCTGGCTCAGAGTGCTCGATTGTTCAGGAAACATTTGTCTTATTTTATTTAACAAAGCGTTGAGCTTTGGGAACTTGCATTTAGGATGAAAAAAAACAACATGTCATGGGAAGCATTATGCTCACTCGCATTCCTGTGTCGACACAGATTATTACGTAACATCCAATTTGTAGTAAATTGCCTCTCTACTAAAGCGGTGGTAGCATGTTTAAAGAGAATTGACGCCGAACCTACGTACACGGTTCGTAGGCCGTCTACGCTGTACGTTTCCCTCCCTATCAAAGACGAAACCACCCCCCCACCCCCCACTCCCTCCCATTTCCCCTGCACCCCTACCCCCTCCCACCCACAAGACAGGCGTCAAATGAACCTCATGGCGCGACCCCGGGGTCCCAAATAAACGTAAGTAAATAATGGTAATTGATACATTTATTTTTGGCGACGCCGTCCCACCGCGCACACAAACGCCGCGACCAGCCTGGCGCGGACCATTCTGTTGCCGTGTCGTCCAAGCGCAGCAGCGAGGACGAATGCGCAGAAGAAACAAAACTTTGAAACTTTGATGAGCGCGTCGTGTAGAGCTCGTCGAGAGGAATTGATCGTCGTGTCGTTCGCCTTCAACAGACATACAATGCGAGAGCCGGGGGCTTATGGAACCCCGGGGTCCCGCCATAAAGTTCAAATTTAAACAGACCTCAATGCCACACTCATCTCATACAAAACCCAATGAAAATACATAACAGTAAAACAAAACTTCCTGGAACTGTCATTAAAATGTAAAAGCAATGCCTGAAACTTCTGCTTGTTAGCGGATCGTTGATTCGTGCGAATACTTAAGTAGATTTATTTAGCCAGATGATAATGTCTATACCATATTGCAATGCATTCATTTTACAAAACACATGAAAATGTAATTACGTATTTAACGTTATTGGCACCAAATGTATATATTTTTGATAGCGCTTATGCATGAGAATTAGTTGCGAGTGTACATTTTAATGATAAGGCTGGGATGTAACACATGCATACAACAGCATATACTCTTGCAAATTATGCCACGGGGTCTTTAACGTCTACTCTTGAAGCAAGCGACGGCGGCGGCGTTTTGGTGTTCACAAAAATCCTCCGTGAATAAATGAGCGGACGTGTGCGGGAATCCAACCGTGAGTTGAGCAGATCGTTCTGCCGCTGCACACACATACGGAAACAAACATTTTTAAACATCCCTGGACCAACAACAGCAATAACAAAAACCCCGTCGCCATATGGATGGAGTTCGAATTGCAGAAATGGTCTCTTAACGTTAGTGGCACTAATTGCAGAGCAGTGGAGCGTTCGCCACGGGGGTTACCAGTCAAGACTGATTACGCGTGCACGTGGGTTAATTGATAATTGGTACACACACACACACAGGTAACGGGTGTGGCGATGATAGCGGTGAGGTTGCTGCAACTGCTGCGGTGCGAGACTCCCACCAGACCAGTTCTCCCGGGATGCTGTCGCGGGCTGGATCTGCCCTTCTGTCGGTCGAAAGCGCTCACGGTTTCGTAGGCACAAAATCGTCCAATTTCATTTAATCCGTACGTGGCTTTGTGAGTCCTCTGGGTTTTTGTGTGAACCTTTGTTTGTGCGTGACCCGATGTGTCCTCTTCTATGTGAGTCTACAGGTTCCTGCGAGAAAAAGAAGAAACACCGCTGATCGTGAAGCCACTGTAACAGGTCTCGCTGATCATCTTTGCGAGTCGATGGGGCTCTGTGTGAGTCTGCGGGTCTCTCTGTGTGCGACTACGTTCTGCCGAGGCTGTGCGACAAAGCGCTTATGGTGAAGTCATTGCAGGCGCATCCCAGCTACTCAATGAATCCACGTGCACGCATCATGGCCCGAGACTGGAAAAACCGAGCCAATGTTGCAACGTGCACTCGCCGACTGATGCAAATTAGTCTACGCGTGCTGTGTGCACACGCAGAGCCCACGTGCACATGACCCGTATGTCTGCGGTATGGCACGGATATCGTGCGCTCATAACAATTAACACGAGCCGTTGGCTATGCGTGTATATATATATATATACTGATAATGAAACGCCAAATTGTCTTAAAATAATATACTACAGCTTCTGGAACATAGACGTCCTTCGATTAACAGCATGGCATTGGCGTCGTGGTTAAGGGTGCAAACGTAAAGTTTTGCGTGGTTGTGTCAATATGTGGGCGACTGGCAGGTGACCCCTAACCACTATAACACCGTACAATTGTTTGCTTAAGTCTACGGGTCTCTTATGCGAGTCTTTGGGGGTCTCTATGCGAGCCTGTGCACCTTTAGGTCAGTCTACACGATATCTGAGACCGCTGACCCATCCGATGATTATTATTTGCTGGCAGCATTACCGATCTTCGTCACGGGGTCACTGAAGCTATCCGCCTCACCAGTCAACGGCCTCTCATCAGTCGGCAACCCACGAACGTGGCTCATCGACTCTCCGGCACCGCACGAAATAAAAAATTAACCCGTAAAAACAAAGTTTTTCGCTATAAATCCTTTATATGCGTGTTCAGTGGGCCACAACCCAGCCCACATTGGTCTTTGAAACGGGCGGCTAGAGTCCGCTCGTCCTCTGGCTTGAGATGGCTGCCACCTATGGGTCAGATGATTGACTGCTACCATTAAGCAATTGGTAATTAAATATAAAAAAAAATTCCTAAAAAGTGTCAAATTTTGGAGAAAAAAAAATCACGAAAAGAATTGTCACGCACAACGAGTCTGTGTGCAAAATGTCAGCTCGATTGGATCACGGGAAGTGGGTTAAAAACGACCGAAAGATTTGCACGGTCGTAAGCGCGCAAGCAAGCAAGCAAGTGAACTTAATATAAAGGATTTAAAAACAAAGACGAGGACCGCAATCAATTAAAAGCGACCGTAAACCACTTGGGAGCGAGGCCGCCTGCTCTCGTCTCGAACCCTAACAGCCCACAAGCAATGACGGCGTGAGTTGGCAGGCGGGCAGCGCGCGCACCGATGTGGTATGATCATTGTTAGTCTTGTTGATGTTACACAGGCGCTCGCAACTCTTGTCACCTATATACAGACGCAGAGGGGGGGGGGGCAAGGCAGCTGCGATGTCCGTGTGGCTGCAGGTCTGGCGACAATCGCCGCCGCCGCGATAATGCGGTGGGAGATGTCGGAGGGGGTGGGTGGGAGATGTGGGAGGGGTGGGTGGGAGATGTGGGAGGGGTGGGAGATGGAGGAGGGGTGGGAGATGTAGGAGGGGGTGGGTGGGAGATGTGGGAGGGGTGGGTGGGAGATGTGGGAGGGGTGGGAGATGTGGGAGGGTTGGGAGATGCGGGAGGGGGTGGGTGGGAGATGCGGGAGGGGGTGGGTGGGAGATGCGGGAGGGGTGGGAGATGCGGGAGGGGTGGGAGATGCGGGAGGGGTGGGGGTGGGTGGGAGATGCGGGAGGGGGTGGGTGGGAGATGTGGGAGATGTGGGAGGGGTGGGTGGGAGATGTGGGAGGGGTGGGTGGGTGGGAGATGTGGGAGGGGTGGGTGGGTGGGTGGGAGATGTGGGAGGGGTGGGTGGGTGGGTGGGAGATGTGGGAGGGGTGGGTGGTGGAGATGTGGGAGGGGTGGGTGGGAGATGTGGGAGGGGTGGGTGGGTGGGTGGGAGATGCGGGAGGGGGGGTGGGTGATGCGGGAGGGGTGGGAGATGCGGGAGGGGTGGGTGGGGGTGGGTGGGAGATGTGGGAGGGGTGGGTGGGAGATGTGGGAGGGGTGGGTGGGAGATGTGGGAGGGGTGGGAGGGGTGGGTGGGAGATGCAGGGGGGGGGGGTGGATCGGGAGATGTCTTGGGACTGCCCGGGCGTGGTCCAAGAGGGTGAGGCCGCGCGTCCATCTTGTGTTCGCTCATAAGATGGAGCCCGTTTCATTTCTTCGCTGCCCTCCCGTGTGTGAGCGTGCCTGTGTCTGTGTGTGTGTGCGTGCGCGCCTGTGTGTGTGTGAGCGTGTGCCTGCGTGTGTGTGTGTGTGAGCGTGTTGCGTTGAATTTGCGCTGCGCAGAGGGAGCAAGAGACGACGCCACGGCCCGGAGCCAAACTTTGACGCCAGAGAGACTCGGGAGTCGGAAATGGCTGGTTGGGTTGGGGGGGGGTGAGGGATGTGTGTGGGATGTGTGTGTGTGATGTGTGGGGGGGGGGTGTGGGGTGTGTGTGGGGGGGGGGGTGTGGGGTGTGTGTGGGGGGGGGGTGTGGGGTGTGTGGGGGGGGGGGGTGTGGGGTGTGTGGGGGGGGTGTGGGGGGGGGTGTGTAGGTGTGTGAGGGATGTGTGTGTGGGTGTGTGGGGTGTGTGGGGGTGTGTGTGTGTGGGGGGGTGTGTGGTGTGTGGGGTGTGTGTATGTGTGGGGTGTGTGTGGTGTGTGTGTGGGGTGGTGTGTGGGTGGGGTGTGTGTGTGGGGTGTGTGGGGGGGGGGGGTGTGTGGGCTGTGTGTGTGTGGGCTGTGTGTGTGTGGGTGTGTGTGTGGGGTGTGTGTGTGGGGGTGTGTGGGGTATGTGTGTGTGTGGGGTGTGTGTGTGTGGTGTGTGTGGGGTGTGTGTGTGGGGTGGTGTGTGTGGGGGGTGTGTGTGTGTGGGGGGGGGGGGGTGTGTGTGGTGTGTGTGTGTGGGGGGTGTGTGGGGGGGGAGTTGCAATTGGGGAGCCGCCACAGATCGCTCTCTCGTCGATCTGCCTCGTCTCAAATCCCACGTCGGTGTCTCTCTCGCTCCGACTGGATTCTATGCAGATTATTTTTTTGCTCGTTCGTCCGTCGTCCTGCTATTCCGAGGATGCGCTTCGGTCCGTTTGGGTAATTTAATTCGCGCGCGTAATTTAAGCCAGAACATGTGCTCCCGCACGGCGATCTGCCTTGCCTGGGACGCACGCACAACGAAGTGTTCTCGACAGCCACGTGCTCGACTACGCGATTTCACCCACGTCGCCCCTCCGACCTGGATGTGCCTCCTCGGTCGCCATGCGGCTTTTTGGCCAGGCGCACCTTGTGGGCGTTTGTTTTTGATGAGCGCTGCGGCTTTACGCGTCTGGGTGAATGGCTCCTGCCTACGGGGCAAAGCTGCGTGGTTCGCACGCTTTAGAAGCGAGATGCTGTTGGGTTGATGGGCGCGAGCTCGCGAGCGAATGCATCCCGATTCACCAAACTAATAGTAGCACCTTCCCCCCCCCACCCCGGTTTGTGTCGTCGATGCGTTCTTGAAAGTTGCGGCGACGACGATGACCGAAACGATGTAAATCAAAGCGATGTTCAGGTTCGTTGGTGGTGGAGGAGGCGAAAGCTGAGAGTGCGACGGGTAACGAGACAGGAGGGACGATGATGCTGTCAGCGACGTAAGTGTGGGGTTGAGGCCACGCAAAGCAGGTGGTGGTATTCATAAGAAATTGACGACGTTATTCGCGAAACGACGTAACGGGGTAAAACGTAAATCGGGGTGTGACTGTGAAATGAGATGTCGGGTGCGGGCCATAACTTCACAACAACAAAGAATAAAAAACCACGACAGGAGTGCAAAATATAGGAAAGGTAAACGCATCACAAAGAAATATACAAATGAAACTAAAGCCACTGTGCAGTGGTTTTAGCGCACTGAGTTGGATTCCCCGACCACGGGTCACATCAGTGGCGAGTGCCGTCTGAACCAGTCGCATACCGTATCCCGACATCACCCGCCCACGGCCAAACCGGCAAGCGGATTGACAACATTCAACTTGTTGAATGATATCCCTAACAAAAAATACATGCAACGCGCCACTAAGTTGACTGTCCTGCGCCATATTATTGGTTCTTCCGGTAAAGTCAGGTAGAAGGGAAATAATAAAATAATAAATATAAAACAATAAAAATTCCCACGACGTTTCGACTGCAACACAAGCAATCGTCATCAGGTGCGAAATCCACAGCAAGAAAATTTGAAATTGCTGCGCCACTTTGAGTGCCAGTCGACGGGGCCCTGGGTTTTGGCGACGGGGTCGAGGTTTTTGAGAGCGAGAAGTGCCTCTGCAACACGTCGACCTGCTGCTGCGTGGCTGCACGCACCCACCGGGATACACTCGGCCACGCAGGCCGCGGCAGGCGGCCAACGCACACGTGATGCATGCGCCAACGCAGCAGTTCGTGTGGCTGGGGACACTTATTTTGCCCTCCCAAAACCACCCCACACATTCAAAACCGATGCATGTTGGACTGCTTTATTATATCGCACCGGACGTGGCCGAGTGTATCTGGTGGGGGCATATACACGCGTATGCATGTTGGGTTTCTTTCGCACCGTGCTAATTGGAGGCGCGGGGAGAAGGGCAACACGCTAAAACACAAAAAGCAGTTCCAAATAAATTAATTTTCAATCGAGATTATTTAAAAGTGCATGGCTCCAGTGGTTTCCTAATGTCGGAAGGAAGGTGCGTTCCCGACGGCCGCAGAAGCGCATCTGAAAGTGCGCGATGCGGTGACCGTCTTTGTTCGATGGTGAGCCAAAGCGGCTGCTGTTGCGAGAGATGAAAGGAGTTCGCGTGGTGATGGTTTGTGATCCTATGACGAGCAGGAGAGGGCACCGGTGGAATCAAATGGCATTCGGCGAGGTTGACATGCTTTCGTACATCGCCCATACATCATGCAATATCATGAGCCAATCATACATAATACGCATTGGGTTCCGAGGATGGAATGTGCATTATACATTTGAATGATTATATTCAGCAATCATAGTAGTTGACCAAAACCTTACGCATTGGTTGGATACGCGCGGTCTTTAATATCCTCGCACCAAATATTTTTGTGCATGGGTCCTATCTGACCGAGTAGGCTTTCGCGGATTGTATTGGGTATGATGTCCGACGTTTCACTCCCCGTGCTTATTTTGTCCGACTCCCAGGGATGGTTATTGCCACGGCCAGCACGTGGAGCGACACGCTGGACATCATTCCGACCAAACCCAAACACTCCTGAGAGCCGTGGGTGGGTGCCATCGCTTTAATCGGTGGTTCTTAACCTGGGGTTGACCCATCCCCTGAGGGTGCGAGATGCCCTTTCCGAGAACCAAGTGGGTTGCAGGCTGCAGTGAAGGTTAAGAGCCACTGGCTGAAAAGGATGGCTCACTCCAATAACGTTTGGCAAGATAACGGCGCTCTTGAGACACACTGAGAGTCAAAACTCGTACAAGTGCACGTGCGTACACAGATCACGATTAAGCGTCTGGGAGGCCAATTGATTTGTGGACTAGGGGAAGAAAGAAAACCACCCGCCAAGACGAGGAATCATGCCTGTGTTATTGCGTGTTCGTTGTAGACCCCCAACGATTGCTAATCACGTTTACCTGTGCAGGTGTGTTCCGCAGTGACAAAACACGTCGGGCCGGGGGGGTATTACATTCGGAGGAGATGAATGCTGCTGTTACTGCTGATGGTCTGCGTCTATTATCAGCCTCCGTAACGCTCCACTCTCATCAAATCATCCAATCAGTCCATCGGTCACCACCACCCTGCGCAGAAACTCACCCACTCAATCAAATCATGACCTCTCGTCCTCCTCGGCACACTGCGCACGTGTCTTCTCACGCTTCTGGTGTCGCCAGGACCAGCACCGAGACACAGATCTCCATCCGGCTCGTCGTCTTGATCAACTCTGGTGGCAGCGCGACTGGAAGAAACAAAAACAACTCACCTTGGTGCTGCTGCTGCTGCTGCTGCTCTTGTTCCCTGTGCCTTAGTTTGGAAACGCACGCGCGCGTATGTGTGTGAGCCTCCAGTAATTTCCACGGGCTCCTAACAATTTGAGTAGGTCAAGTGCCCTCTTTAAGAGCGGCTAGTGGTGGAGGCTCCTTCGGGCCGAGGAGTTTCACGTGTCAGGAATTTCAAGGGATGCGCCTTTACATGAAGGGGTCGTATCGGCTTCGAGCAGTGAAGGGGACTGACAAATGAGCTCGATTTCGGGATCGACGACTTGATGGACCCTTACGGTAATCGTGAGCCTTTTGTTGATCTTTGGCGACTGTCGCTAAATAATTTTACTGCGTATACGGGGTTGTTCTTTTAAGTAGCGTATAACACGTGGAACGCGCGCGTGTGTGTGCGTGTGTCTGCTCGTTCATGTGTGGTGAAGCGGCCGTGCCGCGATTAGCGCGTTGCGCTATGAACCTGTTCGGTTCCCGCTCACGGCCAACACCAGCTGACCATCATCTGAACCGGTCCTAGGCCTCCACTAGGTTGACTCGGCTTCAAATGAGTAGCTGGTGCGGTGCGTTAACTTTGTCGCCAGCGAGACAAAGGCGGCCGAGCGTGGTGTTGGCCATCCACTCCCTCGTGTGCGGTGCCAGCCTTCATAGGTGCTCGCTAAGAGCACTTGAACCAAGTCTGGTACAGGCTATACGGGGGATTTTTGTCTCGTGCATGTACGACCGAGTTCACGCCAAAGTCCGGCTTGTGTTATGAAACCCAAAATATGAACTATCCACTTGATCGATTATATAAATAGTAACTATATACATAGGATTTAGATTTGGGTTTTTTCTTCGAAAAAATATGAATCTACTTGTTCCGATGTGGATTAATTAAATGGTGTGTTCGTGCGAGTTGTCGGAGGCTTGTCAAAGCCTTCATGCAGCCGTGGATTGAACACGGATGACGACGACGGAGGAGATGAGAACGAGATTCTTGCAAGCTGGTTAATGCGTAAGCCCTGTTATAGAACACTGCGACGCCGATGGAAACACAACAAGTCTTCACAACCCGTGGGTTGTTTTTTATTCCACCTTTCGTGTAAAAGTGTACAATTCGTACTTTCTGTTGGCTGCAAAATGACAACAGCAAAAAGCTGCAGGTCACTGCAGTGCGCGTTGCGAATCGAAGGTGACACCTGGCTTCGGGTGGCGTTCATCCCGTGACCCCTAACTTGCCCATTGAAACCTCCCCTAAGTATCGTGCCTTTTGTTTACGATCAAGAATGCACATGTTGCTACATTTACCGTCTTGATAAACAAACAAAATTCGTAAAATCGGTCTTAAAAGAACATCATGTTATATGGCACCACATTGTTAATGGCGTTTCGCGTGAGCACAATTGTGCTGAACACCTGGGGGCTCTGTCGTATGGATCACCGAATGGTGTCCAATGAGACACGGGGGGTCCCCCTTTGGTTCATTGGATCCTGGTCTACCCCCCCCCCCCCCATGCTCCCTCCACTCCGACTATCCGGTCTTGACCCAGAGATATCAGCGTGGGGGGGGGGGGGGGGCGGGTCCCACCGACGATCACGTGCTAGCTAGCCAAGTCACGTGTAACAGGGTGCTTCAAAACAAATGTGACCACTTCTGACAATTTGCAACAATACCACGAGAAATGAGCTTTGGAGATCACCTGGAGAAGATTCCAGGCACGCGTTGACAATGAATGCGAACAAATGAAGACTGATTTTTTGAAGCTATTAACATGCATTTGTTATCATGTTACAGTGTAGTATCCGTTATTTTTCCATTGGTAACGATAGTCCCATATAAGTGTTTAAAACATTATTTGAAGCACCCTGTACATACCCAGGTTCTTTATGCCTCTGTCGTGTGTCTGAACGTACAAAATAATAGGACCGCTACACTGCGGCTTTAAAGCATTGCATATAATACGGTAATCAACATCACGTTTGTCGCGTGTGCGTACTTGGGGTTGGCATTCTATTGTTGAGAATGAGAGGCTAAGTAGTTGTCACGTGTGGTCATTTCTGCATGTGGTAAACGTAAGCAAACGTCTTCGCGTAACTGCATTTACACTACTTGACACGCGCGACACGTAACGTGGATTTAATAGGGATGACTGTGTATCGTTTTATCTCCGACGTATTTCCCGTTTGTATCGCGTGTTCTCTGCAGCAGACGTGCTTCAAAAATGTCATTTCTGAAGTAGCTCTCGCTGGCCACGTGCAGCGAAACGTCAGACATAATGCCCGAGCAACACGCGGCACACAACAGATGTATATAGCACAACCCCTAAAATATTACGCAGCATATATATAAAAATATGAATGAAAATATTAATGAAATATAACAAATTTGTATTTTGGTTAAGGTATAACATAATATTCTGATGTATTAGCATCGTAAAGACGTACACTTATTTTAATTATAACAGTTACAATGAGTGCGTATTGCCAGGTAGGGCATGTGGAACACACACACACGAACGTCAAAATAAAATGAAGACAAGTCTTTATTTTAAAAAACGCGCAAAAACAACAAAAATAACAACAACAACAACAACTTAAAACGTCACGGAAAGGAAGCGCGCGCTCTTTGGAGGATGGCAGAGCGGGCAGACTGGAGACGTCGCATTGACGATCGGCACACACAAGATCGGCACACACAAGATCGGCACACACAAGATCGGCACACACAAGGTGAGCGCGGACTTGGGGGAAGGAGTCGCCCGCACTGATGGAGGCCGAGGGGCCGAGGTCGGTGACGGCAGCCGGATGTGAAATTTAATTTACGCGGAGATGGAGCGGATCGGATTTGAATTCGTGGCATCGCGCTGAGCCTATCGCGGGGCGACCTCCATCCAGCAGTGGATAGATGATGCTGATGATAACAGCTGATGTAAACATTCCATGATAGCGACATGACAAACCACGCTGAGACAAAAAAAAAACATTTGCGCACATTAACAGATTGGCGTATTTACGCAAACGTTCTTCTTTACAAGTGGGGTTTCCCTTTCATTTGAAGCGTCTCACGCGGTCCGACGAAGATTCGAACCCGACCGCTCTCAACCGAAAAGCCACTTTGTGTTTGTTCCGCGGGGAGCCGAGGCGACGGGCGTGAATGGACGAGGCGAAACCGAAAAAGGTCAAACATCTCTGCGAGCATTTGGCGTCGCTGATTTCCTGCTCAAATGAGTAGCGGTGACCTTACTCTGCTGTTCATATATATGTATGTAAAAATGTTGAGCCAGTGGTCCCCACGATAGGAATGTGGGATTTCCACGAGTCTGGCCATGGGACAACCCCGAAGCGGCGATGACCGGCTGATTTTTCAACTCCCGACCTCCAGGATTAGAACTCGTCTCGTTGTGCCTGCGAGACTCTCGCCGCACCGCCGAGCCACGCTGCCTGGTTGCGTTGTAGCCGGTGACACTTGGGCAAGTCTGCTACACAACAAACGCTATGTCTTATGTGTGCGATTGTGCTATTTTTAGCGCTCGGTTGTGCAAATGTGTTAATTCTGAGGTTGAGTCGTGGGACCTGACTTTTACAGAGCGCGCATGGAACGTGATACAAATTGTATTAGTTGCCATTTCCCGCTGATTGTTTTTTTTCTCCACTTTAAAAAATACAAATTTCAAGCCACCCAGCCATGATCCATCCACTGCTGGCTGAAGGCATCCAGACTCTATAGCGCATGAGCTGATCTTCACCGCTTCATCTCTACATTGGACGTTCCTCCTTGGGCTGATTCACTCCTCCTTTGGCTGTCATGCCGTCCTTCGTCTTGTCCATCCGTCATCATCAGAATCTTTATTCTGTTTTATCCTGGAGAAATACGATGAGCTATGAAGCGCTCTCACAGATGTTCAGTAGACGTCTACCCCCTTCTCGCGACGTGTCCTGCCCAAGCCCACTCTTCTTGACTGTCTTTTCAGCTTTTGCTTCATGGCATTTGACCACGGCGAATATCCGGGTTTCTACCCTCCACCAACCCTCCACTGATCAGCGAGATTTTATAATTAATTCGCTTATTTATCTAGAAAAGCCACACTAAGTCGTATGACTTTCAGGAGGGTCCTTTACGGTTTTTATTATTATTATACAACCCTTATTGCCGACACGGCGTAAAAGGCGTTCATCCAGCAGTAGATTCACAATAGTTGTAACTTAATTGCCCAGCGACGTAGATCATTTTTTTAAAAACCTTGCTCCCGTCACTTTCAACAACGTGCGCTCAGAGTGGTGAAGTTGAATAATCGAGATTGAAAACTCATTTCTTTATAATAGTTTTGTTTGCGTTTAGTTTGTTGTCCTTTCCCAGCATCTCCGATTAGCACGGTTAGCTACGTACGGTGCGAAAGAAGTTCAGCATTCGTACGATGTATGGTCATGCAAGGGAACTGGACGCTAGAGGTCGTCATTTCCCGCACCTCCGATTAGCAGGGTTGGCTACGTACGGTGCGAAAGAAGTTTACCATACATACACACATCCTCTCTCCCCAACAGGGTCGTGTGTGATTGGCACGGCGGAAGTCACGTGTGGCCCCTTTGTGATTAAAAAACGACACAAGCAGCATCTACCCCCCCACCCTCCCAGCCGGAGTCAGTACTGGCAATAAATAAATGAGTAGGCAAACCAAGAAAATAAACACACTGGATGAGGTCCCACGGTCGGCTGACTTGCAGAAGAGCGTTGTATTAAATATGCATGGGTCACACACAACTCTCGCTCAACGCCCATGATAATTAGTGACTGGCGATGCGAGGTGAAGCGTTTAGAGCAATCGCGGATGATCTCGCACAAGGTGCAGGTAACGTTGACCCCACACACCCCGCCTGGTCTATCCCATCCCTTACCAACCTCACCGCCTCTCCCCAGCCACTCATCCTTTTCCGCGGTGGCAAGATGTTAACTACCTCGCCTGGTATGCAGGAGGTCGTGGGTTCGATCCCCTGCTGTATTTTTGGAGTTTGCGTGTCCCTCTCCGCCGTGGGTCGCGTGGATTTTTCTCCGGGTCCTCCGATTTTTTCCTTCGACATTTTAGACGCTTTAGAGTATTTGGATGCTCAATCTCTACACGATAAGCCACTTCTTTGAGCTATCATTTGTGTTTAATACTTAATTTGGAGCTTTCGTGACTGCAGGAATTACTCTTTGGTTCTTTCGGTAAAGTCACGTATAAAGAGAAAATAATAAATTAAATACTAGCATACGACGTTTCGATTGCAACACAAGCAATCGTCATCAGGTATAAATGAAATAGAAACACAAATCTAGTATACTTAGAAATGTAATGTAATACAACAGAGAGTCGGATAACATAACAGTCAACACCATACCTGGTTGATTACGTTCTTCCTGAGAATGCTACATTTGATGATTTGAGAGAGAGATAAAACACAGAACCAGAACTATCATTTGTGGCCAAGTTGCTTCTGAAAAAGAGCTATAGATCTCAATGGGCCTTACCTGGCAAATTAAAAAATTGCTGTTTGTAATCCACTCACGCCATTGTTACTGGTCCCATGAACTTCACCCAAACTCGGGGTGGAGGGATCGCCCATATATTCCTCCAGCCGTGTTGAGGATCCGTGCCGAGAGCACGCTTACTGATTCGTCTCCATGCACAACTGCGGGTCGATAGACCCTTGTCTTTCTGCTCTTTCCCTCCCCATGCACTGCGTTTTTTTTCTAGATTTGAAGCTTTCGTGACTGCAAGGATTCATATTCTTAGGTTTTTCGCTAAAGTCACGTAGGTAAAACATTAAAATTAATTAAAATAAAATAAAAATCACGACGTTTCGGAGGCAACACAAGCTTCCGTCTTCAGGTGGAACCGTCACAGCCACGACAGCTGTATCAAGTAAATGAGAGATTACAAGAGCTACCACTCCGTATATATAATGGTTGGAGAGGGGGGGAAGGGCCAAGTACGGCACACTTTTTATTAATATGGTAAGGTGAGGCTTAAGAGGCTGAGCCTTTGTTATGGAGAGGTACGGTTTGTGACTAAGCCTGGCCTACATAACAATAGTGTGAAAAAAGAAACAACTGCGCGTTTTATCAACTCCTTTTATCCGTTTTACAATTTTGGTTGCCGATTGTTGTTGCCCCCAATATGGGTTGGGTCTCTCTTGGGCCTGTGCTCGACAAACAGTTTTTTTTTGTTGCAAATAACTCCTCTGACTGTCCTCCAGATCTTTATTCTCGCTCGGGTTATTTCCGTAACGCTGCTCGGCTGGCATTGAGAGGTGCGCACAAGGCACTGTCAAACAGTGTAAGGTACCCATATATATATGTGTGTGCATTGTACCCTATATCTCTATAACTTTAATAAGAGATACATACAAATTGGGTACAAAAGAAAGGCGAGATGGATGTCGCGTGCCAAACGTATTCCCGGAACAGCGTTAACGGACTTTCGGCTAGTATTAAGCAGTGACTTGTATTTGTATATAGCCTAAAGACTGATTTTTAAGAGATATCCCGCTTTACGGTTTTTGGATCTTAAAAACACCTATAATAATTCCTTGGAGCGGTAAAATCTGCGCGTGTAGATGCCGAGTGGATTGTTACAGCACAGAACCGTGAGATGTCTACAGCTCCGGGATGCTTTACTCCGGCAGTGGATTGATCATGCCTGGGTGCTGATGAAAAAAGTGTTTAAAAAAATGTTTTGGAGGAAATTGCGTCTGCAGAACCCGTTTGTACGTGCGAAACGCTCAAACTTGACGCACGGCTTGCGGCAAACTGGTTTCCGGGCCGTCTGTTGATATAGGGCCCCACCTCGCACCCCGAATATCGGTGGTTGTTTTGTGGCGCTGACCATTTCAAATCGGGTCCCCATAGTTCAACTCGGTAAATGCATTTGAATGGCGTGACTGCACATAGCGCTTACGATGCATATGCGCCGATGACCTAATCACCGTCCTAGTCTCGGAAGCTAAGACCCCACTCAAGTGGACGCTAAAGGTCCAGTGACGCCAAACATCGCAATCATGGTCCTCTAATTTGAACTTTTTCAGGACCCTCCTGAGAAAAGTGACCGCGTGACTCGATGAGGCTTGCTCTTTGGTTCTTTCGGTAAAGTCACGTAGGTAGAAATAAAATAATATAAAAGTGCTCCTCCCCCCTTTCTGACAGATGTAACCTCTTGCCACGGCAGCTCTCCTCTCGTCCACTTCAGCATGTTTTTCTTGCTGTGGTTGTTCCACCTGATGAGGATTGCTTGTGTTGCGATCGAAACGTCGTGATTTGTTTTATTTTATTTTATATGATTTTATTTCTACCTACGTGACTTTACCGAAAGAACCAAAGAGTATGGATTCCTGCAGTCACGAAAGCTTCAAATCAAGATCGATGAGGCTGTCCTGGGTTAACGGTAGTCCTTAATAGAGGTCTGTGTGGGCGAGATTACGCGATCTAACCCCAAAAAACTCTCATGGATAATATTGGTCGCGAAAGCCTACGTGTTAAACTGATAAACAAGGGTAGTAGTAGTAATAACAATCAACCCAAAGCATTAAAGTGAGTTCGTATGATTAAAAAAAACAAATCTTATCCCCCATCTTGCAATCTGACACAATTTTTGCCGAGACTTTCACCGCGGACATTGTGCGTTCTAAAATCCTGGAAAGATGGCACTCAATGACATGTCTGTGTCCACTTGGGGTTGCCACGCAGAGTGCAAAAAAGAAAAACCCAAGGCATTTTGAGAAGAGAATATATCTCCCAGTGTGACAACTAGAGTACAGGTTGATGTAAATTACATTATCTTGGGTGCTGTATTATTTTAGTCGATTGTCGAAAAGTGTCTTCAGTTTCGATTTAAAGCTTTCGTGACTGCAGGGATTCATCTTCTTGGTTCTTTCGGTAAAGTCACGTAGAAGGGAAATAATAAAATAAAACATAATAAAATAATTCTCACGACGTTTCGGCCACAACGCAAGCAGCCGTCCTCAGGTGAAGACCAGGTCTGTCGGGGAGACAGCGTCTGAATGAAAAGACGCTGTCTCCCCGACAGACCTGGTCTTCACCTGAGGACGGCTGCTGCGTTGTGGCTGAAACGTCGTGAGAATTATTTTATTGTTTTATTTTTATTATTTTATTATTTCCCTTCTACGTGACTTTACCGAAAGAACCAAGAAGAGTGTCTTCAGTGTTGGATCGCGCGTGTCGGCTGCCGCCTGGTGGGCGAATTTAGCATGACACGGGGCCTCTCTGTAGGCGCACCGTAACAACAACAACCCTTTGGGTCGATAAACTGATGTGGACGAAGGACTTCGTTTCCACGACCGTGAAAACAGCTGCGTCGTTGTTTGACCATGCTTCACCACTCTGGTCGGTGCACTACATCGTAGTACAGTACAACAATTTTACTTCCTCCCGCCCCCTGCGAAACTGCTCCTTTGCTGAATCGAGGTGTGCTGTTTTAAAGTTTATTTTTGGCATAATTTCAAATGTGGCCCATGCAACTCAGCAGATGGTTATTCACGATTGGGCATCCGTGAAAAAAGAGCTCAATAGCTCATCAGATTCATCAAGTTTAAATAAATATTCTGATTTTAAACTCGTTTTGTATTAATTCCACTCTTGTGCCATTGAATATCACTCCCGGGCATACTCCTACAGAGCTCCCGATGGTTATTTTACGTCTAGTCGAGGCTAGTTTAAAACCGTGGCTTTTTTGCATAACCGGTAACCGCATTGGATGGACAAACACTGGTAAAATACCGGCTATCGGTTTCCCGCACATACGTAACTGTCCAGCAAAAATAATGTAACAGGTTAACCTTCTCCAACTGAGTGACTGAGGTAGCTGCCACAGTGGTGCAATGTTTCTCCGCTCAGGATCTCCAATCGAAAGATCGGCAGGTTTCGTCTCCATCTCTTGGCGCGGCAGCATGAAACGATTGGGCAAACTTTTGCTTTGTTTTAAATTGCCTCATTCGTTGAAAAAGTTCCACTGGAAACGATTATCGGTTCCTGATTTTCACGATCCGGTTACGGGGTTCTGGATACGGTTACCGGTTAACGTTTAACACCCCTCCTCCCCTAAGTGTGGAGTGTGGACTCCTTGACGCAAAGTGCTGCCCTCCGGCGGCAGTCGTAGGTAACTGCGTACCACGTGACCAATTCGAAAATTTGCTGATTAATCTCAAAATTGTTTATTTTGGATGATCACGGTTGCCGAACGCAGCCGATCGAAAGGGTCAAAAATACGCGGTGCGGCCAGAAACGAACCGCGCTGCAAAGTTGCAAACAAATAATAGCTGTTGATGGATAAGAGGTGAAAAAAAACATGTTTCAAGTTGTAAAGTGGGTCAGGTTAACGAGTCTTTCGACTTGAAGCGATGTGATGTTTTAATTCATAAACGCGCAGCGGTGAAAGGCAAGAGGCGCAGAGGAGAGAAGCCTTCGAACGTGGGACGAGGAATGGTGGAGTGAAGTGTCCGGGAGCGATAGGAGAGTGATCATGAAGGCGATTGGCCGCCGGCGAGTTCGTGGCTGCGGTGAATCGGCGAGTGCCGGATCCGTCGGTGAACCTGGCTCTTTCAAGTGTTCGATTCTATAAGAGTGCAAACGCCTCTCAAATATTCGGCGTCGCGTGGAGGAAAGTCTGGCTCGAATAAAACAACAACAACAGCAACAACAAGAACACGCTGATAATTCAAACTTACGAGGCTGCAATAACCCCCCCCCCCCCCCCCCCCAGTAATTCTAGATTTGAAGCTTTCGTGACTGCAAGGATTCATACTCTTAGTTTTTTCGGTAAAGTCACGTAGGTAAAAAAATGAACTTAAAATTAATAAAAGTAATAATAGAAATAAAATAATAAAAAATCACGACGTTTCGGAGGCAACACAAGTCTCCGTCATCAGGTGGGACCGTCACAGCTAGTGACCCCCAGTAATTATACTTTTAAAACGACGCAAATACGATAGGCGCGTGCGACGATGCACAACGCGACTGCGGTTCGTTTTTGGACTGCGTGCGGACAAAGAGCGCGATGTTTTTGTACGCGGGGCACCGCGTGTCGCTGACCCTCGACGAGTTAGGAGCAGCTGATCGCGAATCGAGCGCGGGGTGTCGACGGGCACGAGGGTGAACACCGGTAACCCACAACCCGCGTGAGCGGCCCACGGATGCCCGAAAGTTAACTCCGGCTCGTTTGGGCTGTCAGTTTGCGACGTGTTGCCGTGCGTGTGAGAGAGTCGGGGCAAGTTGTCGCCACGACTTTTAGATATGCGCGTACTAACTGCGAGATATGTACGCATGGACTTCTTTGGCACTCTACGTAGCCAAGAATGCCAGTCGGACGTGCGGGATATGGAGCGAAACGATTAGTTGTCAAAAAAATGACTTCCCGCTCAAGTGAGCATCGCAGTGGCGTTCATGCCCTGGGTTGCATAAAGTTGTAGTTGTTTATGTTGACCCCGGAGGAATGATGGCGCGTGTCAAACCCTCCGGCCCAGGAGTGGAACTCGTAACCTTCCCGACTGCGGAGCCCCTCGCTCCACCGCTGAGCCACCGGGCTGGAGGAAAACGAACTACAGATTTGGTGACGGTTGTGAAACAATGCTGCATCTCGGAAATATGTTTAACATGCTGACATGGGATGATTTATATATACATAAAAACATACTTTAAAATAATTATACTCAAACCTAACGGTGCTATTTTTCAGGACATCCTGTTATGTGCTGTGGGTGGGGGGGAGGAAAAACTCCTTCTGGGATGGTGACAACATGATTCGATTAATCCTTCATTGTTTTTCTAAAGGGACCTTTTAGAGATAATTGTGATGCATTTCGGCCGTTTGATCAAATTGCTGTCGTGAATTCATCGCGCCAAATGAAATTGACGAGGGTCGGCGTGAATTCTCGCCACACACAAATCCACACGCGGAGTGGTAAATTGTACAAAAATATCGCGGGTCCCCTTTCTCTCGCAACATTCAAGCTTCAAACCACGTGTGTAGTATTATCGTCTTCAAATCGGGAGTCTGTACCACCAATCCTCAGCGGGATCATGTCCTTCAAGATGTTTATTGTCTTCTTTATTCACCCAAGTTACAGGTCAGCCGTGCGAGTCACGTCACGAGAAGAGGTAATTTACATTTCAGAAACTCACAGAAGGCAGTGGTGAGTTGCATCATCGCCCCGACTTCTGAATTATAACATCAAATAAGGACGTTACTTTAGAACTCACGTATATAGTAATAGGGTTTTACCCTTTCAACTGGTACAAAAACTGACACCTTTATACAAGGCATCATGTTTGCAATAACCACAACACAAGCAGTCAAAGGTGTCAGTTTTTGTACCAGTTGAAAGGGTAAAAACCTATTACTATATTTTGCCACTGGTAAAGGAGGTCTCATAGTGTAAAAACTCACGTACAGTCAATTACTGCGGTTCTCCACTAGGTGGTGATGCACCTTCTCAAATGGAATGGAATTGTTTTGTGTGAGATTTTTGTAAGTCAAGATACATTTTAAGTGAAGGATTTTTTTTTCTGTGTCTTTCCGGTCATTAGTGACCGGGTTTGAGGCCTTTTTTTAAAACTCGCTACTCCTTGTGAACACGGAAGAAGACAACGGATTAATCACTGGTGTCACAAACCTCAATTTCTCACCCAGAATCCCAGTGGTGCTGGCTCTGGGTCTCCTGACGTGCCTATGACGAGCCCCGGTGGGCCACGTGACCACTCGGACCATGCACGTAGCAACGCTGGGAGTGTGGAGCGATGGCGCGGCGTGCGATGACTTAAATTCTTGGCCGAGTTCAATTCTTGGTACCCTTTGGCATCAGGTGACGGTGGTACCTGAACCAGTCCAAGGGCCTTGACCTTTCACCAATCACCTTCACTGATCAGCATGGTGAAGTATGGTCAATTAGACCTCTGGAAAACCTTCATTCAGAAGTCCATTTAAAAAAACCTGTGTAATAAATATATACATATATATGCCGCTGCGTAAAAAAGAATAATCGAATCGGCCCCTTGGACGCCACTCAGATAATTCCAGAGTCTGTGCACCGAGGCATCTTCCACAGCACAACAAGACATGCACGATGTGCAACATTAACGTGACAATTTCTGTACGCATTCCATGACGAGATCGCCAAGGTATTGTGGCTCATTTGTGTGGGGAGGCGGGGGGGGGGGTGTCACGACATTTTAAGCAATCTACTAAGCCGCTCTAGAATCTTGCCGAGGAGAGCCATTCTCAACTTCCAACGGGAATGCGCCACAGGACACTGTTAGATGGACATGACAATGAAGTCTGCAAAGTTGGGCTCCGGATAAATGAGCAAACAAAAGTGACAAGTTTGCTAAACAAGCGGCCGTCTCTCTTGGAGGGACACGACTTTGGTAAGCTTGGAGCAACTTGGCGTGGCCATAATCTAGCAGTGAAATCATAGTTCCATTTAAACTATCTTCCATTTAGATGTGACAGCTTTGAGTTATCCAATTAGGGCATAAGCCAAGAGAAAAGAACTAACCACATTTTCCACTAACGCTGTGGCCTTGAAAGAACAAATTTCTACGTATACGACGTTTCGGGCAACAGCCCTTATTCACAGCACAATGAGCCGAGTGTTGGTCAGTACTAGCTGGGGTGGCTATGCAAAGCCACGTTGGGCAGTGTCAACTATGAGCATAAATCTTAGTTTGTATTCTGTATTTTTCATAGCCACTTTCATTTTTACAGTATTTCCATGTACCGCAGAGGTGTTTTGTGTCGTATAAGAATCTCTATCAAACATACTTTGACACCCTTTTAACGATGTCCCCCCCGCCGACCCCCATAAAATGCTACCACGGCGACCTTGCTACCATATGTGATCGTGATTTCGAGAACAAATTCTTAAATAAAATCATCGTTGGCATTTGCCACCACGGCTGGTTACTATGAGCCTTGTTTGGGGGCTTCCTCAAGGTCCAAATGTAACTCTTTCTGTTCAGCACTAGAGGTCAGTCTGAATTGAACAGAGCAGGGAGAAAAAAAGTGCAAACACCCTGCAGAAATGTCAGAATGTGCTGCACTGTGGAGATTACGCTGAGTTACACGTCTCGCTTAAGATTTATTTCATAGCTTAACGGAGCCCGGGTCCATTCTATAAAAGTTAATGAGTCCAGTCAACACGCTGGAAGTTTCATTGGACTGCCGTACAATTATTTACGTGACATGTGCCGTGAGAAGTCTTATGAAACTGAAAACCAATATTATAATTGGAACGCGGAGGGAGAGGGGGAAAAAAAACCCTGACTTGGCAAAAGTTTCTCTTTTAATATCCGCCGTGCAAAGTGTGACTTGTACAAGCGATTTGTCATGAAATATTACCGAGTGCTACTCCGTCTCAACGTATTCATCGAACTTTGTGCTGCACCTTTGACCGACATTTTGTAGAGTTGAAAACGGGTTTTGATTAAAATAAGCGAGTGCACGTTTTAAACAAAAAAATATTCACGTGGGAACATTTTCCAGCTATTATTTTCGACTCGAGTGTTTTTTGTTGTTGTTGTTTTAGATTTGTTGTTGTTGTTGTTACAATTGGCAAAAAAATAACCCGTAAAAACAAAGTTTTTCTCTATAAATCCTTTATTTGCGTGGCATCGGGGCGTCTAGACTCCTCTCGTCCTCTGGCTTGAGATGGCTGCCACCTATGGGTCAGATGATTGTCTGGCAGCATTAAACAATTGGTAATTAAATATTTTTTTCCCTAAACAGTGTAAAATTTTGGAATTTTTCTTCTCACGAAAATGCATTGTCACGCACAACGAGTCTGTGTGCAAAATGTCAGCTCGATTGGATCACGAGAAGTGGGTTAAAAAACGACCGAAAGATTTGCACGGTCCTAAGCAAGCAAGTGAACTTAATATAAAGGATTTAAAAAGTGCTTGACGGTTATAACACACCAAGAAGCTTGTGTTGCCTCCGAAACGTCGTGATTTTAATTTAATTTTTATTTAACTTTTATTAATTTTAATTTTTTATCTACGTGACTTTACCGAAAAAACCTAAGAATATGAATCGTTGCAGTCACGACAGCTTCAAATCTAGAAATAACACACCAACTTCTGAAAGTTTCTCTTCGGGGAGCAATTCCGTGTGCAGCTCAAATCCATCGGGGATCAGTAGAGGTGACTCGACCGCTGAGATGAAGTGGTGACAGTGGCTCTCGTGCGAGTTGGGACGTTACACCACGTGGCTTGCGAAGATGTGGCGGCAGCAAAGGGAAAGGCCCTCATCCAACAGTGGAGAGACCCAACGCGTGGCGTTGTTTTCGGGACCACAGTAATTTTTTGCCTGACGTGTCGACATTTCAGCGACTGAATGCAAAAATCGGGCCTGGAATTTCGATAAGAGACATGAGCGGCACTTTTGACTGTTGCTGTGCCACACAGAGTTTTACCTTTTTGTGTGTGTGTGTTATGGAGGAAATCTTGCATAATAACATCACACACAACCTTTGTTTACCGGGCTTACACCCTGCTCTTGATGCTTGGAAATTTGAAACGAGTCAATGGTTTTTTGCCTGCTGAAACAAACACTGCTGGAAAACATCTGTTTTGAAGTCCTTTTCGCTGATGGTCCTAAAATGTATCGAATTGTTTTGGT
This sequence comes from Lethenteron reissneri, assembly GCF_015708825.2. Lineage (NCBI taxonomy): Eukaryota > Metazoa > Chordata > Hyperoartia > Petromyzontiformes > Petromyzontidae > Lethenteron > Lethenteron reissneri. The sequence goes on from NC_083812.1 coordinate 3,025,169, forward strand.
TGTGTTGGAATTTTTTTTGCCTAGTTATTATTTTCCTTCCCCGTAAGAATACAACACTTCCCAATTGTAGCACTCGCAGTGAAGGAGCTCTGCTTGTAGTCGTGGTTGTTGGGCTGACAGCGTGGGGCTCTCGTGCTACGGGTGTTTTACACTCGTGAGTTGCCTGACCGAGCCAAAACCAAACTGTCAGACTTCGGCCTCACAAATACATCCTGAGTTTCGCTTGGGGACAAAACATGGCCAGGGGCGGGGTTACTAATTAATGTCATATGTTCTGTCACTCGGCAGACTTGCGACCTCATTCATTGCATGCGACATCAGTGGCACGGCTCTGGTTCTCCAGTGGAAAACCAGCTTGGTGCCTCCCTGAGCCATGACAGGCTAACTCATAACGGCACTGCCATGGGTCTGTTTTTTTATGGTGAAGTGGTATTTTGGAAACCACTAAACTAGCGCTTAGTCCACTTCGGCGATGTGTTATAACTACACAGCTGCAAGGGCTTATCAGCTTCACACTAAACACGATCCTGCCTCTTACTGATTCACAGCCAACTTTAAGAAGCAGTCGGAAAAGAAAACGGTTGGTGATAATTTGGTCAAATGAGCAATTAGCCGCAGCTCATGTCATATTTACAGCCCCGTGAGCCAGTGGTGGAAACTCCATGCTCCTGTGACGGGGGTGCGTTTATCCACAGGAAAATCACTTTTCATTTGCCCCCCAAAAAACAGTTTTTCATTTATTGACCCCGGAGGAAAGATGGTTTGAGTCAACCCCCAACCAAGAGTTGAACTCTCTGCCTTTCGATTGCGAGCCCTTCGCTCTGCCACAGAGACACCTGGCCGGCAGGTGGTTCAGAAGCAGAGGGGTGTAAAAAAATCGTTGGATGTTGGCACCACATGGAATCCACCCTCCCTTGAGATTTGGGAAAGTTGACGGCTGTCGCGGACATCAAAATGACCATTGGAATCAAGGACTCAATTTGGAAGATGCTCAACTCATAAGTGAAACATTTTTTATTCACCCTATTTGCGTCAATCACTTTGACGAATGAACCTGCAAGGTCATATCAAAGCGAACACCATCTTCTAATCACTGCAATTGAGAACTCAGTTTAGTCTTATTAGTTACCAAGTTTTTAAAATCTTTAACGAAGTAGAAGCTACAGTCGATCCTCTGCTGCACGTTCTCCATCAAGCGGAGTCACATCAGGCAGCCAATCGTGATTAAAACAAGTTTATTCTTAAATTTCGATTTCAAGCTTTCGTGACTGCAGGGATTCATCTTCTTGGTTCTTTCGGTAAAGTCACGTGGAAGGGAAATAATAAAATAATAAAAATAAAACATAATAAAATAATTCTCACGACGTTTCGGCCACAACGCAAGCAGCCGTCCTCAGGTGAAACCAGGTCTGGGCTGTTTCATTCAGACGCTGTCGCCTCGACAGACCTGGTTTCACCTGAGGACGGCTGCTTGCGTTGTGGCCGAAACGTCGTGAGAATTATTTTATTATGTTTTATTTTTATTATTTTATTACTTCCCTTCTACGTGACTTTACCGAAAGAACCAAGAAGAAGGTTATTCTTGATGGGCTGCCTATATTTGAACCCAGGATGACCTGTGAGCCACCTGGCCAGTCATCTCCTCTGTGACCACAGAGCTGTAAGGCACCTTGGGCTTTTTGTGGCTGCATTCAAGTCCCCCTTAAACTTCCCTTGAGATTTGAGAATGTGGGCATTGGCCAAGGTGTTCAAAATGACCTTTTGGTATAAAGCAACAATATTTGGCGATGGATATGGAGTGATTAAAATCAGGTTTCTGCTGCATAGATTGCTACATTATTGGGTTGTGGGAGATCGGGATGGCTTTGTGAGCAGTGGATTTACCATTGTTGTTCAAAATGATGACATTTGGACAAAATTTTACTCATCAGAACGCCCTGTTCTTTTTCACTCTACTTATATGTGTTCACCTTCATCCGACTTTAGACGCAAGGCCATATTTGGAGTACAGTACTTGCAGAGGCTGCCATGTGCTGATATATTTTTGTGGACATGGTTTTATGCCCTCTACTTTTCGTCCGCGTGTAGGGCATGGAGTCTTTTTTTTCCCGAGCTCGGGATTCGCAGAAATATAATGCAGCAGGGGAAGAGAACTGCTGAACTGCATCTTTGTGGCATCTTTATTTCAACGATCGGGAAGCTCTGCTCCGTGACCTTGCCGGGCTCAATCGTGTACCCACGTGGGTGCGGTAACTCAGCTCGGCCCCGCTGACGACATGGTAAAGGTGCAGCCCTGAAATGTCTAGGCTCGCTTCACTGCTGGCAAAAATTGCCTCCGCAAGAGAAAGCTCAAGGGAGGACCTCGAGGGCTATTTCTGGCTGGTCCGACATTTCGGACGAGTCTAGAAGCACCCCCACACTTCACCCTACCACACGCAACCAGTCAATCGGCTAACTAGTGGGACCCGCTTGTACTGCTGGGCGGACTACATGCGAATCGGGGAGGAGGGGGGATCTAAGAAACTTGCCCCATTAGTTAATTTGGCGCGCCGGGAGGCAGAATCGAACCAGTGACCTCTCGATTGCAAGTCCCTTGTTCTATGTATCACACCAGTGCCCAGCGTTCCCCCAAACAAATGTAATGGTCACACTTTTTGTTCGCAATTTGTAAACGACTTTTTTTTTGGGATGGTAACACTACTTAAACGTGCTCTAGAGGCGAACGTGAATCGTGAACTTTGGAGCGGCGTATAACTGTAACATGCAGCAATGGTGCAACCTTTTGTTTTGTTAATCCACTGCTGGATGAGCGTCGAGCCCAGTGCGCCTTTTGGCTTCATCTGGTCCAACACCATGTGAGAATAGGCTCTAAGAAAAGCTGTCTCGGGTGTGGACCAATCAATTTCAAGGACAGTGCATACATTATCAGAGTTGTGTTTTTTGTTGGCATTCCGACCGCAGATATTGTGGTCAATGCAAACATAACTCCTTGTAAAAAAGGTGTCAGTTTTGTTGCCAGATAAAAGGGTAAAAAAACAATTATCATATTTTGCTACTGGCAAAGGAGGTTCCAATGGTATACGGTGTATAAATTTGAATGTAATGTCGTTATCTTCTAAATTATGGATTAATTATGGAACGGGTCAATTGTTTGACTTACCCACCCGGTATGGACAAAATAAAAACAACGAATCGGTTTGTCCGAGTTGCACACCATGGCATTTCGTGAGCATTTCACCATTGTCAAAAAAAGGTAAATAAATTACTTACATATGACTTGTATTCCCAATTGTTTGGCACATTTATTTATTCCAAAGTAAAAATTAAAAAAGCCACTTCACGATTAAACAGTACTCGTGATCGCCCACATATTTTATAGCGTCTGATGGATGCATACGTCTGAAAGCGCAGAACATCCCACAGGACATGAACCCACAGGACAAAACGTGGGCCTCTGGGAAGCAATGGGGCATGTAGGCCACCGATAGGTCATTTGTGAGGGTATTTGTCTTACCTCGTGTGAAGTGTTGTTGGGTTTTGTCCGGACACTCCAGTTACCTCCTCGACTGAAGCGCACTAACCAAAGGGAATTGATTCCTCATTGATTTACATCATGGGACCTCCTTTGCCAGTACCAAAATATACTAATAGGGGTTTCCCCCTTTTCTCTGGCAACAAAACTGACACCTTTTGCAAGGAATCATGTTTACATTAACCACAATACTTGCAGTCAAATGCAAACAAAAACAATACTCTGATAATTTATGCATTGTCTTTAAAACTGATTGGTCCACACCAGAGACAGCTTTCTTTAGAGCCTGGTCTCATATGGTGTTCGACCAGATGACGCCAAAAGGCGCCTTTTCATCTGGTCGAACACCATATGAGACTAGGCTCTAAAGAAAGCTGTCTCTGGTGTGGACCAATCAGTTTTAAAGGCGCCTTTTGGCGTCATCTGGTCGAACACCATATGAGACTAGGCTCTAAAGAAAGCTGTCTCTGGTGTGGACCAATCCGTTTTAAAGACAATGCATAAATTATCAGAGTATTGTTTTTTGTTTGCATTTGACTGCAAGTATTGTGGTTAATGTAAGCATGATTCCTTGCAAACGGTGTCAGTTGTGTTGCCAGAAAAAAGGGGAAAATCCCTATTAGTCCTCATTGATTGTTGGCGACTGCCGCGTAATGATCTGACCAAATCTGTGTCGTGCGTTTAGATTGCTTCCATTATTTTCCTGCTATAAATTTCCGGACGACAAGCCACTTGGGTTGAGCTATCATTTGTGGCCACGTCGCTTCTGAAAATAAAGCTAATAGTTCAGTGGGCCTTACCTGGCAAGATAACAAAAAATAGTTTAGTTTTATTTGCATATTTATTTTAAGTGATTTGTTTACTTTTCGTATACATTGCACTCCTATCGTGTTTTTATATTGTTTGTAACGTTCTGACCTGCCCCGACTGGACCTTTGTGAAAAAGAGCTTGATAGCTCATCAGATTCCTCCGGTATGAATAAATATTCTGATTCTGTCATTAGAAACCGAATTGGAAACAAACAAAATAAAATATTCTCCACATTCGGTGAGCCTTTTGTGATTCGAATACAAAATTCTTATCCGGACAAACTAAACATTGGCTCACGTGACATGCACACTGTTGTCTTAACGCTCCAATGGAGATGTACGTCAATTCATGTCGCGTGAGTGGGAGAAAGAGAGCACAGTAGACGCAAGCAAAGTTTATTTCATGGTTGTGCCGCATAGCGTTGCGTCCTTCGGTTTGTTTGTACCGCGTGTTGTTCGTGGTGATGTCCGACGTTTCGCTCCGTGTGCTGGAAGCTTCTTCAGGAACTGGATGGAGCAGTGACTCGTCCTCTCCTCTGTTGAGAAACAACACGCGGCACAAGCCGAAATCGCGTCGGAGAGCTGAAGTGAAATTACTTGAAGTGGACATTTACAAATATTTTATATTCCTCTGGGTCTTAACGTTCTGCCATGGGGGTTGGTTTTACGTTTATGGATGTCGTGGGCAAGAATCCAACTGGCCTATTAAGGAAAGAAATCCACCAACTAACTCTGACGTGATGCCACTTAGTACATTTATTGCTTCCATATTAAAAAAAGAGAAATGTTTTTGGACATAAATCCTCTTGAAACACCGAGTTATATTAAGGGAGGAACCCCCTGTGTCCGGCACTTGGACACTGCACGCTGAAAATTGTTCCACATCAGTGTCCCATAAATACATTGAGAGATTTAATAATGTAGCCCCATATTAAGTTAAGGTAATGCCGCAGTTGCCTTTCTTTAGTAAGGACAATGAGCCGAGGATGCTTGGTATTGAATTTGAAAAATGGGGCTAAATGAATATAGGTCACAGCGTTTAAACCACCAAAGGTTTCTCCTGAGCATGTTGCTGAATTGGCTCACTGAGACGACTGATTGTTGTTGTTGTGTCAGTGAAGGCATGCTGGTATTGTAAGGATGAAAAACATCACTTCGACAAAGGGGCAGCCCTACAATTGCTCGCTCACGCCACTGATGGCAGAGATGGCCTCCACGAGAATGTAACTCGAGAGGGCACATCCTCGAGGGTGTTTTGGTCTACTCTTCCACGTTGGCCAGAGACCTCTTGAATTGAATTTGTCACTCCAGCTCCTCAGGACATCTTATTGGACGCGTTCCAATTGTTTGGCTTGCCCATGTTTTATAGAGGGTCGGCAATTGTTTTCAACAAAATCATGCATATGCCGAGATTTAAAACGATCTTGTAGAATTTCGTGAATGTCTTAAAAATAAATGGTGTACGTGTGACTTTTACTTAAAGAATTGACGCACCGGCTGCATATGAATAATTTGGCAAGTATGGAAATCGAGTTGGAAGTTTTTTTTTATGTTTTGTTTGCAATTGCCATATTCTCCAGATCATAAGATACACTCCCGCCCCTCTCCACCTGATTATTAAATAAAACAAATTGGTGTTGCATCGTACAATCCAGCAGGAGCAGTGTGCGTGACCAGATTTGCATGACTTCCTTGACACTGGGCACAACATTTGGGGTTCGTCTCACATTCCAGAGAATACGGTATTATAAAGGATCCTGGGTCATCATAATAATGGTGTATCACGGTCTAGTTCGAGCCATTGATTTACTCCAGTCAATCTTTGATCGCTACTGCCGTGAACTTCACTCGCCTGTTCCTGTACCCACAGTAACGTCCACCAGCCTGTGCTTATTTTGTTCGTCTCATCCATTTTTCGTTTAACAACCACTGATTTTCCCCTCGCACGTGCTGAGCTGTTGAAATCTCCCCCCACCCCCATTGTATTCTCTTTTCCCAAGTCCTCATTTACTTGGCTCAATACAATAAAGTTGTTTTTTTCTCTCTCTTGTGTCTCACAGCGTTATTCGTGCTGATTGTTGCTGGCCGCTTGGCGCTTTGAACATACTGGGCCTGCGTTCAACAACCGTGATGTGGTGGGGGGTATAATATTTAAAATAATTTCCCGTGCTGCAGATGGTAATTCTGTTTAACACGTCAGAGGCTTTCGCGACCAATATCATCCATAATAGAGGTTTTTTTGGGTTAGATCGCGTAAAGATATAAATGTGTCGTTGAACCCGCCACCACCCGACACAGCCAATTAGTGAGGTTTGTCACGCAAACAGAACGTGCCAATTCGTCACTGGTACAGCACACCGGTGTGTTGGAGCTCCTACAATCTGAGTACGACGTTTCGCCAGTAATCTGTCCGTAAATGTTGTGGCTTGGCTCTCCAACACACCGGTGTGCTGTACCAGTAACGAATTGGCACGTTCTGTTTAGGTGACAACCCTTACTAATTGGCTGTGTCGGGTGGTCGCGGGTTGAACGACACACATTCACGCGATATAACCCCCAAAAAAACCCTGTCTTCATCTTCTTGGTTCTTTCGGTAAAGTCACGTAGAATGGAAATAATAAAATAATAAAAATGAAAATACTAAAATAATAGAGTTATTTTATTATATAAGATTTTTTAAAATGTTATTTTATTATTTCCATTCTAGAATTATTTTATTATATAATATTTTCTTATTTTATTATTTACATTCTACGTGACTTTACCGAAAGAACCAAGAAGATGAATCCCTGCAGTCACGAAAGCTTTAAATCGAAAAAAATCCCTGTATTATGGAAGATGTCAATTCTGTTGTTTTGTCAGCAGAGGTCTCTCTATAAGAACAAATCGAGCCGTGGGGGTGCAGTCATGGGGCTGGATGATTTTCTCGCCACCCTTCCTCCGCCCCCCCAAAAAAAAAGAAAGCCGCAGTTTGGAGGTGCGCGCTCGAGACTTCGCGTCTCGAGAGGATTTCCCTCGATCCGCAGACAAATCTGGTCGCGCGTGATCGAGCGAATGCGCACGTCTTCACAATTTTGAAGAAAAAAAAATATCATACATTTTCTTTTGTGTGTGTGTGTGTGCGGCGGAACCGTTTTGTCATTTTCTTTTTTGTTACCCTCCGGAGCTGTGACCGAGCTCCCCCCCCCCCTTTGGCCTTTCAAAAAAAACAAAAACCGAGAGTGCGAACCGACCGAGGTCGACAAAGTTTGCCTCGACAATGAAATGATTGCGTAACTGCCGCTTGCCATTGTCAAACAGGTTTGCGACTCAAGATTATTATTGCAAAGAGCACACACACACACATACACTCCCAGATTCCAACCTTTCAGATAATGCCGTAACACGTCACCTGCGCAGGTGCGTTCAAGGGCAACACGCAGAGAATGTAATGATTTTCTTTTCTCTTAAGGTCTTGGGTGGAGTAGGGCAAGTATTATTTACCGGTGTTTTTTTTTCCTAAAGGGGGAAAAGGCGGACCGAAGTGTGACGTTGTTACGAAGAGACATCTCTCGATCGCCGATTCGCTGCCTCAACTTCATTTCAAGGAGGTAAAGGAGCAGCCCTGCAACGCCCCTCTGCTGGACACTGATAGCGGGAGGACATCCACTAGAGGGAGCTCAAGCGAGGACAATTTTGGCCTACTACTCCAAGCTGGTCAGACGCCTTGGAAGAGGGGGGAAGGACTCACTCACCCCACCCACCTTACCTCCACTCTAATCACAAGTCATCTGCCTTCTGATCGTTCGGACGGTGGTGAACCAATCTTGTAGGGTATCCAGTACTGCCCAGTGGACGGGGGCAGTGATTTTGATAGGATGGTTGCTTGTCACTGCCCCCTATCGTTGCCCTTACATCGGGAGGGCAGCGATTCCGGATTGCCCTCGTTCCTTCCATCGCGCTGAGGGTGCATCAGGTCGAGCGAGCTTGTTGAACGCATTTATCTGTTGTTTGAAATTCCCACTGTATTCGGGGTACATTTTAATGACAATAATAAAATGGTGATATATGTATTAAAATAAACTGCCTCTTTGTTTCCACTGCCTTGCAGGGAGATCGCATTTGAACCCGGTGGCCTAACCATGCAACATTGGCAGCATCGCAGTGGCGTTCGTAAATATGATTTTACGTATGTACGGTGAACTTCTTTCGCACCGTACATAGCCAACCATGCCAATCGGAGGTGCGGGGAAGGACAACAAACTAAACACACGTTTTTTGTATGATCTCTTGACCAGTGTTTTGCTGGCTACATTGACCCAGGCAGTTGCTATTGTTCTTGGTTGATGGAGATCACTGCAGACAACGTCAGAGTTATTGTAAAAAACATTTACTGCCGATGGTGGTTAAGAATACATTTTTGTATTGTGCTTTCAATTCTAGCATTGGAGACTTGTTGAAGGATGAATACACCTCTTGGAGGAGGCCACAAAGCATTTGATATTTTTAGTAAAAAAAAACATCTTTGTCTATGCTGTGTGTCTCTCTCTGTGTCTGTGTTGTCTCTCTCTGCGTGTGTGTCTCCGTGTCTGTTTTTGTCTCTCTCACAAATTTAGTTCGAGACTGCAAGTAATTCAAAAGGTCTATTCAAGGGGCCATGTAATTATTGGACGCGACGATAACATATTCGGGTATGCCGCTTGTCCCAATACTCGTGCGCTTGGGGGGGAGCGTTGATTTTGTGGTTAGCGCACCACACTACGAACCATCCCAATGCTCTCCGTTTAATTCCCTCAACAGGTCCTGGGTATCCCCGCACCCGACCCATCAACCTACAATTGCCCATCACTGTGAAGTTCAGTCAAACAATCCACGTGACCCAAAATAACAGAGGCCTTCATCCAGCAGTGTGCAATGGGCTGTAACAACTAAATCAAGTTTTGTCCTGCACATTATGGTGTTTTTTTTTCTCTCAAACGAACCCCAGCACCAGACCCAGACTGCAGATTATCTTCCAGTGGCCAACCAGTCGCTGAAATCTCGGTGTCGGTGTGGTCTGTGGGATGAGTTGCGGGGTAGTTTACAAATACAATGTAGCTCTCTTGGCCTTTAGATTTGGTTCTACGTTTGTTGTGTATATCGTCTGTACTGCATCGGTTTTTTTGAGAATTGTGTCTTCTACAATCACTTGTCCGAGTAATCAGCTCCAATGCCCCGTTGCTGTGTCGCCTCGAGATGCAGCGCATTGAGAAGAGGCCCGCAAACGACGTGGCGATTATACGAGCGCTGCCCAATTTCCTTCTGTCTCTCTCTCTTTGAATGGTCCAGCAGCGGCGTAGCCATTGAGTGTGCAGGCGGTGCAACTGCACCTGGGGGGCCCACGAGAAAGAGGGGCTCAAGGTGCTGAGTTAACAAGGAGGGAGGCGAGAGGGGGGAAATGGGAAGGAGGGGGGAGGGGCATGCCATGTTATACACCACGCCACCCAAACCAACACCAGGGCAAGCTCGCTGACGCTGCGTGCGAGATTGGGGGCAGTGTGCGGCGCGTGTGTGTTTGGGTGAATGCCCTGTGGGCACAAAGAAAGATCCCCCGTATAGCCTGAACAGGCTGTTGGGGCAAGTGCCGTTAGCGAGCACCTATGAAGGCCAGCACGGGGAGCGGTAGTGTAGTGGTTAGCGCGCTGCGCTACGAACCTGACGACCCGGGTTCGATTCCCGCTCACGGCCATCACCAGTGACGATTGTTTGAACCGGTCCTGGGCATCACCTAGGTCGACTCAGCCTCAAATGAGTACCTGGCGCGGTGTGTAAACTTCGCCACCGGGGAGACAAAGGCGGCCGGGCGTGGTGCTGGCCACCCACCCCCTCGTGTGCCGTGCCGGCTTTGATTAGGTGTCTGGCTATAACAGCACTTGCCCCAACAGTCTGTCCAGGCCATACGGGGGATCTTTGTGTGTGTGTGTGCGTGCGTCCGTGTCACCGGCGCGCGCGTCCACCAAGACCACGATAGGCCACCGTCATCCAGCGAAGCCTCGCGGACACTCGGTTCACCTGCAGGGTGGACCCTCCTCCCGCAGAGGGAGTGAGGCGCGGTGTAGCATCGCGGCTCTTTGAACGTCGGGGCGAGGAGAGGTCTGGCCCCACGCGGCATCACGGGGCGTTTTGCAGCTGCCAGATCTTTTCTTTTTTTTCTTTTTCGGAAAGGTGGACAGACGGACGGCTGCTGAACGTCGTGATGAGGTTCTGAACTCGCTCTGGGACCCAGCGAGAGCGCTTTAGGTCTGGGCCGCTGATAGCCGATCCGTGCGCTGCATCGCGTCTCCGTGCGTCTTGACGGCGCCCTACGAGACTGTGTGTGTGAGATGGGAGACGCGGAGGGGGTTTATTCTCTCCCTCTCTCTCTCTAGATTTTCTATGCTTGTGTCATCTTAACAATGGGCAGCCAATAACTTCTGCTACGGAGCCTAACCATGAAAGGACATCTACACGAGAGAATATTCCCTTCTCCAGCAGTGGTGTAAGAGTGCATGCCTTTACCTTGTTGTGCTTTAGCCGCTCATCAATGGTGATGTTTTAATGGGCGAGGTTATGGCTGGGGGCATCTCCTGATGTGTGGCATTGGGTAACCTGCTCCTGGAGGTAATGGACACGAATCTCGTGCTCTTAAATGAAACGGACAGCCCCGTCACGGCCTACCCAATTATGGAATCCATCCTTTACCGCTGTTCAGGCCACCCCCTCCCCTCCCCGTTTTGAATGGTTTGCCCATTTTTGGAGAGCCATCCAAATGGGCTCGGCTCCGTGCAAGAAGGTCATCCGCTAGCTCACCGTGGCATTGCCGAAAGCACAATGCCCGATGGAAAGAAACAAAAACGTTCGTGTCACCGTGAAAAGGGAGGACCGTGAACCCCTCCACCATGACCCCCACCGCAGCGTCTCACAACGAAGCGTTGCTGATGGCTTTTTGTTGACGACGACGTTCACAACCCCCGTAATGTTCCAACAAGCGCGTGCGACATTCATTCGTGGCCTCACTGGACCCTTCCCCCCCTCCACCCCCTCCACCCCCACTGGCCATGAGACGCTAAGAGAGATTGACCGTCCCCTGCACGGCAGCGCGGAGAGACGCGGCCGGTGCCCTTTGTTGTTGTTGTTGTTGTCGTTAACGGCTCGAGCCACCGGGCCCTCCTTTTCCGACTCGCGTCGTGACCAGCTCGCGCACGGCCAGCAAGAAAGACGGTGGCGGCGGCGGTGGCAAATGAATAAATAAATGCAGCGGTCCCCTTGAACCACAGGTGGCAGTTTGTCTCTTAGGTTTAATGATAGGGGAATGGGGAGGGGGATGGCGAGTGCTGCATTTGCTTGCAAGCCCCCATCCAAGGCTTTCAACAAATTACCAACGCCGGCGAAACGTGGCCAAAAGAAATGAGCGATTCCGAGGGAGCGCGTGGACATCAAATAAGAGAAGAGTGCAGACGCGTGCGATCTTAATTACATCTGTCACGGGGGAATTTTCTTTTTTTGGGGTTGCAAAACCTGCAATGCCGCCGCGCCCATCTGCGCCTGCTCGCTGCTCAGTTGTTTTTGTTGTTGTTGTTGTTCGACCGCTTCTTGTTTCGGCTCCTGTCGGCCTGCTTCTGTTGTTGAGTTTTGTCGCGTGGTTTGGGGCGACTCCCAAACCGTTTTAAACTCGCTCCGTTTTCTAAAACCATAAATGCGCTGATTCTTGCATTGCCTTTGTTGTACCGTTCGCCCTTCTGGCGTTGTTCTTCGGTCTGACGCCGGTGGAGAGACGAAGCCATGAAGAAGGCTGCTGTTTCTGGTGTTGGCCAATCGGTTTTCAAAGACAATCTATATTATCAGAGCATGTTTGTTTGCATGTTTTTTCTCTAATCACGAGCACGTGTGGTTACTGCAGACTTGATTTCCTTGCAAGAGCTATATCTATTTTGTGTTCGAATATCTTAACAAAACCGTTTTATTGCCATGAATGGGTAGAACTTGTTTTTATTACCATCCTTTTCTGAAATTTCGATTTAAAGCTTTCGTGACTGCAGGGATTCATATTCTTGGTTCTTTCGGTAAAGTCACGTAAGAAGGGAAATAATAAAATCGTAAAAATAAAACAATAAAATTCTCACGACGTTTCGATTGCAACACAAGCAATCATCATCAGGTGTGAAAACCACAGCAAGAAAATTTGAAAAAATCGAAACGTCGTGATAATTGTATTGTTTTTATTTTTATTATTTCCCATTCTACGTGACTTTACCGAAAGAACCAAGAATATGAATCATTTTCTTAATTCAAAAAAATATTCGCGTCGTTGTGGGAGACACGTGGCGCAGGTGCGTACCGAGCTTACAGCGACTGCGTTCGCGACAGTGCTGCCCGAGTCGGCTTCCACTCCTATAATTATTGCCAAGTGCCAAGCGAAGGAGGGGTGGTGCGGGGGGGGGGGGATTGTACCCAATTACTTGAAGTGCATGCCTTAAGTATTGAGTGGCAGGGTACAGAGCTTAGCCGGCGAGAGAGGATAATGTAGCGGCCACGGATCCGCCGACAATGCGTGTTGTGCTGCAACCCCTTTTGTCTGTCCTAAAGATGTAAAGATTGTTTTTCTTCTTTTTGTCCATTTTTAAAGCATGCGTTTTATGGAAATGAAAAACGCGTAGCACTTGGTGCAAAATTGGACCATTGATAGGGAATGACATCTGTCGGGACATTTCTGCCGCTGCTTTTAGAGACGTACTCAAATATTGGCATTTTTGTCTGTTTCGTACTTATAATTAATTATAAAATGCACTTAACCTGCAGAGACGAGTATTTTTAGCATAATGAATTTCAGAGTGGCTTCGGGGACGTTTTTTGGGTCACCTTGGACTGTAAATGGCGGCGCTGATGCCTAAACATTTCCGAAACGAGGGCGCGTACAGGCCTTTAAATACGAATCAACGTTTATCATCTCCCTCATTCAGTCGATTCATTATGCGGAGTGAACATCACTCGGCGATATCGCGCTCGTGCGTGCGTGCAAGACAATTATTTATTTTTTTCCTTATTCTTTTGTTTCATTATTGTCACACTCGTATCTCGATTGTTCCACGCGTTGTTGCGATCATGGGGGGGGCAGCGCTGACTTTCATTGAGGCCGTTCTCCTCCCCCGCCCTTCCCCCGACATAACCACGCTCGCCTGTTCTGCTTCGGACATACACCCGTGCACATGTCTAATTTAAACACAAGTCGCACACTTAGTAGGCACGGAACAGCTTGAGATAATGATTGCCATCTGTTTGGCGAAGCCTGCCAGTGCTTTGTAGCTGTGAGAAAGATTATGATTGATTGTAAAATTAAATGTGTTGTGTACTTGAGGGTAAATAAATCGGAGGCTATAAAAGTCGTATTCTTAATGGCCCATAATGATACCCATGTAGAAAGTGCTCAATTTAAATGTTTATCCACATGACTTCTTCATTGCTATTGGTTTAAGGCTAATTATAATTATGCATTTTAAAATATTTTTTGGTTGTAATTACGATGGCTAATTTATTTATGGTTCTTTGCCATTAGGTGGCCTCCCAGGAGTAGTTTGAAGAAAAATCCAAATTCAATGAATGTCATAACAAACTGGCGGCAAGATTGCTTTGCGTGTCCATCAACATGCCAGCAATGCGTTACTTCAAGTGTCCCAGTTTGGATTTTGTGACAGCTTTTATTAACATTGCATAACAAAGCATTCAGTATGACATTATGAACACATAAACACAATTACTGGGGTTTGTACTCTGCATGCAATCATCGTAATAATACGGTACCGCGCAAATTATTTCAATACGTAATTTAACTTCAATATTTTAATTTAAGGACAAATGTAAAGGCAGGGGAGGTAAGTGTTCTAAAACCATGACCCCCCCCCACCTGAACCACAAGAAGGTAAGGGTGAAAGAGACGTGACTTTACGTTTTATTAATGTAAATAATTAACGAAGCAAAAGCCACTCGTGCCTTTTTTATTAATAGAAGGCATGTGAAAGGCCACCGTGATGTTTTTTTTTTCACCAAGTGAAAAGATTAATTAACCAACTACCTCTGCGTGCAAAACTGCATTCTACCAGTGGATAATTAAGGAACTGGGCACGTAACACCGACGCATGTGGTGCGCTGCAAATTCGGCACTGGTTTTAGTCAAATCTTATGAACTGGCATCGTAGAATAATACAAAATGCAAACTCCCCCGAGCGAAAGCCCTCGTTTCTATCATATCCTGGGCAGAGAATCGGCCACTTTTTACTTGCAAACATTTATGCTGGTGGCTTAATAAAAGCCACGTCCTTTAAAACGAGGTGGCTCAGAGGTCAGAGCGGCTGCGCTGGCACCACCAAGGTGCTGAGCTTCAATTCGCGCAGCTGCCTGCGATTATAGACTGGAGTTCACAAGTGTAGTGAGTTGGTCTCGGCCAGGTCACCAATTATTGCACGCAAAAAAAAACCCACCATATTAAAGTTTTAGTGTATTCAATCTATCTTGATTCCAACTCTCCGCATTCTAGAAAAAAAATAATACTTTTGCTTTGACTGTCATGCCAAGCACATGCCTCATGTGGCAGGGTGAGTGGTAAATGTCTGCCCCCTACTGTGTGGAGCGGAACAATCGTTCACGTTGTTGTAGAAAACATAAATAACAACATCAATAAGCAGACTCTCCATTTGGCATGTCACATACATTTTATTCGGGCAAGCCTGACTGTTGATGAAACACTGTGTCGAAACCAGTCCAGCGCTTGCTTGCACTGATCAATGCTGCTGGAATGATGCAATCCTCGAAGGCCGTGGGGCTGATGGGCTGTGGATGAATGTTTTTAAATCCTTTATATTAAGTTCACTTGCTTGCTTGCTTAGGACCATGCAAATCTTTCGGTCGTTTTTTAACCCACTTCCCGTGATCCAATCGAGCTGACATTTTGCACACAGACTCGTTGTGCGTGACAATGCATTTTCGTGAAGAAAAAAAATTCCAAAATTTTACACTGTATAGGGAAAATTTTATAAATATTTAATTACCAATTGCTTAATGCTGCCAGACAATCATCTGACCCATAGGTGGCAGCCATCTCAAGCCAGAGGACGAGAGGACTCTAGCCGCCACGCATATAAAGGATTTATAGTGAAAAACTTTGTTTTTACGGGTTAATTTTTTTTCTATTTTTACGTGGACAGACATGTGAAGGAGACCATCACTTGGTTATCTATTGTGTCCAACAGCGGCCACGTGAACGGTTCTTCGCCGTAGTTCTGTGATAGCTGCATCGGTGGGCCATGAATTCTCTGGCACAAAGGGCTGCACTACTATGTGAGAAATCCTATTGGATATTTTATCTCATGATGATGAGAGCACAATCTGGATAGCGTTGGGGAAAAAAATGACCCAAAAAGGAGGAACATTTCCCCTAAAATGTGATCGAAGGGTCTTAACTGAGATGAACGTTTACACCTTAGAGATGGCCAGTGTAGAACAACAATGTTCCTTCATTTCCACAAGCTTGAAACAAATATTATCACCCAGCCTTATAGTTTTGCAGTGCACGTATCGAGCGGAAACTTGTCAAGACCTTGACTTTGAGATGTCACCTGTGATTGACAGTTGAGAAACGAGATGACGGAAACGGATAAGAAAATAGGTTTATATATTTTCGTGGCACATGAATGCCGGAGCACCCTCCAGCACTTTACAACAAAATACAGAAAGCACAAATCGGTGAAATCAGGGGAAAGACGAGTATATATAAAGCAACACATTCTAAGACAACATAGGAGAAGGGCAGGATAACAAGCCCATGCACAGGCGAAAGGCTACATCTGCTACTCAAGAACAACACCGACGCACCAAAGGAAAAATGGACTTGAGATGGAATAATAATTAAAAAAAGACACTGATTTGTTTATATTGATAATTTACAAATGAACAAGCAGACACACGGACAATGACACTCAAGTAAACATTTGTACACTTTCGGGGCTATGAAAGCCAATGTGGCGCATGAGGAGGTGGTCCAGTCAATGCCACATCGGCAGGGAGACTACCGGCTTCATCTTCAGCACTAATGTTGTTCCCATATTCAGCCTTTGTCAAGCCACTGCTGGATGAGGCCCTTCCCAGTGGCTTGCGGGTTAAGGCGGGGGAGGAGGGGGTATTATTTGACTATTTTACCATGCTAGTCAGTGCGGGTTGGTGAAGCACTGTAGCCTATAATACCTGTTATGTACACATGTTGAACTTCTTTTGCACCGTATGTAGCCAACCGTGCTAAATCGGAGGAAGGGAAACTAAACGCAAAAAAGTCTACAGAAATGAGATTTCAATCTGGATGAGTTAAAAGTGCATAGCTCCAGTGGCTTCCTAATATTGGAAGGAAGAGCATTTCAGACGGTCGCAGAAGCGCACCTGAAGCACGCGATACATTGACCGTCTTGGTTTGATGACTAGTCAAAAGCCACTGCGAGGGTAATCGGAGTCCACGTGATAGTTTATGCTCCTTGACGAGATAAGCAAGGTATTGCAGTTCGTTTGTGGCAAGCACTTTGTGTGCAATGAGTGCCACCCTTTTAAATGCATGTGTAATGACGACTTGGACGCACTTGTCTTGAGATAGTTTATTTTATTATGGAGCCACGTGCTCACATTCGAACAGGCGGAGACCCCTACTGCAACAGCCCCGAGTCCTCCGCACATCTCCCTTATATATGGTCCGAGGCCACGCCCCCATTCCCGAACCTTCTTGCTGGTTCTAGATGCTCGCTCTATCAGCAGACTCCACCGTCCTCTTCCTTTACCTGGCCACGCTCCTACTCTCGATCATTCCCGCAGCCACCAGTCCACTCGTACTGCAATCTGACTCCCCTGTCATTACCTCCCGTGGCCACTAGTCCACTCGCACTGCAGGCTGACTCCCCTGTCATTACCTCCCGTGGCCACTAGTCCACTCGCACTGCAGGCTGACTCTCCTGTCATTACCTCCCGTGGCCACTAGTCCACTCGCACCGCAGGCTGACTCCCCTGTCATTACCTCCCGTGGCCACTAGTCCATTCACACTGCAGGCTGACTCCCCTGTCATTACCTCCCGTGGCCACTAGTCCACTCGCACTGCAGGCTGACTCCCCTGTCATTACCTCCCGTGGCCACTAGTCCACTCACACCGTAGGCTAACTCCCCTGTCATTACCTCCCGTGGCCACTAGTCCACTCGCACCGTAGGCTGACTCTACCGTCATTACGCATGCGTTCGGCAACTGGAAGCCCAATGCGGCTCGGCGAGCACTGGGCGGACATCGTCAGATCTTCGCAGCTCCCGTCACGACACGTGCCAAAGAGTTGATTATGGATGGTGGCCGGCCATCCGAACCATCATCCACGCTCGGCCCTCGCTTGGCTTACGAGATCTGACGATCGGGCGCATTCCACGCGACTTGTTCCTAGGCACGGGACCTTTTGTGCGTTCCTTGGAACGTAAAAAAAGTTGGTTCACTCCTTCCCAAGCATGTACAACAAGGCTCTGCTGTTGATTAAATAAATCGGTAATTAAGTAATTTGTTACATTAATAATTACTGTAGTGAAGTTATTAAAAATAATTGCTTCACCGCTGCGGTACGTTGACAAAGCACACGCCTTTTGGTTGCTGGGCCACGTGTGTGTATGTGTGCTGCATATGCACACACGGTAGCATTTCAAACAGATGTCCACCAGTATGTCCCATTTAAAAGCCGCATACTGTCGCTTAGAATAGTCGGTATGCATATTTCTCAATTGACTACTTGTTTGGCCTTTGAAGGAATTGAGGAAGTGCATATTTTGAGATCACTTCAAAGAGATGCATAACTGCACTGTTAATTTCATTAAATTTCCTGTTCAATTAACAATACATTTGGGGTAATTAGAAATTAATTACTCCAAGCTGTGCCTTTTTTTGTTGTTGTTGCGGGTTTTTTAAAGCAGAGACCATTGTTATTGACAACTGTGTCCCTTACAACACTTTCACTTGGGGGGGGGGCTGCATCTGCCGTTCATATGGAAGGGATTAGAGCCCACGAGCGCAGCCTCTTGCTCGCTTGTTTACAGGCCACGGCAAGTGCTCCGTAACCATAGTAATGAGTACGGTAGGTGCCGTAGTCATGTACATCTGCCGGCAAATATAAAGGGGCTTTTTCTTCTGGCTCTTGAGCGAAAGAGAGAGAAGAGAGAGAAAAAACAAGAAGCCACGGGCCTATTTGTACATCGTAACCGCAATTCCTTCAAAACGAGATTAAATAAATATAAGCACCTGCCCCGAGTAAACGCGTGGCTGCTGCCGGCGGTTTTCAGATGGTGTGCGCGATGTGTGCAAAGCACGTGCTCTTTTAAAACGTACACGACTTTCCCTCGTTATTCGCGGTGGGGGGGGGGGGGGGGGTACGTTGCGGACATGCTCGTGAAAAGCAAATTTTGCGGATAACGATATTGGCCGACGAAAACCCATTTTAAAACAATGTATTTGCCTTAAATACATTAACACATTCCTGCGGAGGGAGCTGGTAGGAACGTTTGGTTGCTCGGTCAATGGCCAGGGTCAACGGCGGCGTGGTGTATTCCGTAAATATGGCCGACTGTGAGGGCGGGCACAAGCCGGCGTGAGTAGGTTAAACGTTGAGTTTTATAAGGGCACCACGGGGTGAGCAGCCCCTCCCCACCAGCCCCACCCCTCCCAACCCCCACCCAGCCCCACCCTCCCCACCCAACTCCTCCCTACCCTCCCCACCCAGCCCCTCTCTACCCTCCCCACCCAGCCCCACCCTCCCCACCCAGCCCCTCCCCACCGTCCCCTCCCCACCCAGCCCCACCCTCCCCACCAAGCTCCTCCCCACCCTCCCCTCCCCACCCAGCCTCACCCTCCCCACCCAGCCCCTCCCCATCCTCCCCTCCCCATCCAGCCCCTCCCTCCCCACCCAGCCCCTCCCTGCACGACGGACGGACGGACACAATAATCCCCTGTGGGCTGGTGTAACCAGGAGGTTCCTACCAGTAATACGTTTTCTCTCTCATCACGTTATCTCTCCCACGGCTTCATTTACTCACTTCTCGCATCACTTTCTTCGTCTCTCAACGCAGTCGCATCGAGTTCCAGATGCGATTCGAGGATCGACAAAATCTCGGATAGCAAGTTCGCGAACAGCGAGGGAATACTGAGTGTCGTAGAGTTGTCATCGTCATCTGCCATGGTCAATCCCCGCACTGGCGTGTTGGTGAAGTGGGGCATACGAGTTGGCGGGGGTGGACGGGGGGCCATCACTCATTCTGATATCACTCCCCACCTGATGTTCGTCATTGTTGGGAATCGATCTTTAGTTGCTGGATTCATAGCAGAGCGCTAACCACTGCCCCATCAATGTAATGCGTAAGGCATTAAAATGTACTACTTTCAAATGGTGAACTGGCTGTTCCACATTCCCACAATTGTTCCAATTTATGGTGATGGAGCGCTATAAAATGGACGAACTTTTACCATTTCGCATCGAGTCTTCTAATAAACACATCTCAATCTTTATTTTATTTTATTTGGCCATTACGCCGATTCCGCTCCGATCGGGAACACTCGCTACGCAGCGACGAGTGTGTCCTACGCGCACGGCCGTCTCCTGTTTCTGACCCAAGCCGCGTGCTCAATAACAACGCGCAAACAACGGGACGATGGCCGATGGTCAGATAATAATAATAACAACAGTGGGGGAGCGGCAGACGTGGGATGGAGCGTGCTCCAGAGGGGACATCCGTCGAGAAAACGGAGGAACGAGATGGGCTCGCGTGCTCTCGCATTGCGGGCATCGTGAGAGATGGCGGCAGCATGGGAGAGGCCTTCATCCAACGGTGGATTGACCATGGCTGACGATGATGATGATGATGTCATAGTTTATCAGGACAAATACATTGACGTTTAACCTTATATGGAATACGAGCATGTCATCCGTCGGACGTGGGTTAAGAGTATTCGATTTTAACACACAGGCACACACGTATGAAATGAAGACGTTGAGAATTACCGCGAGCAAAACGGAGATTTTACGACGACAAAAACATTAAATGGAGTTGAAGAAGCAAGACGTGTAGCTGGTAGCGTGGACATCAAATGACGGATGGTGAAATGTGACAACGCAATGAGGTGGACGGAGAGAGGTCGACATGAAATGAGATGGTGGGGGGTGGGTCGGGGGGTGGTGGACTAGATGAGAAGATGGAATATTTGGGGGGGTGTTGTGGGGGGAACCTTTGCCCAGGCCTGCGATGTGGCAAGGACGGGGAGAACGAGAACGTTGCACTGCAGATGGATGAAAACGGCATCGCGTGATTTTCGAGAGGTCATTCAACGCTCTAAATAATGATGATATATTAACCAAATGAAGTCATACGATCCGTGTATGTCGAACTTCTATCGCACCGTACGTAGCCAACCCTGCTGATCGGAGGTGCGTGGAAGGACAACAAACTACACACACACACGAAAACAATGTCAAGTGAGATTTTTGTTTAGTATTAATCTGAGTTGTGAAGCCGTGCATTAATTAATAGAAAAGTGCAAACATATTGAACTCTAAAGCACTCGGCTACATGAACTATTAACGTCCCAATCTACAAACATTCCAATATTCTCCCTTACGCGTGAATAGTGCGTACAACAAACAGACTACTGGTGGCCCATCACACATGCGTGATGTATGGGTGCACGATAAATCTACCGGTGATGGACGTAGATCGTGAGTCCAAGTGTGCTTTGAAGTTGACCTAATTGTCCTGTTTTCTTAAATGTGGCAATTGCTTTGTGGTTAGGGGCGCCTCGGTGGTGCAAATCCAAAGCCCTCTGACCTACTTGGGTGGGCATTTTGCTTCTGATTGCTGCAGCGCGCACAATTGTCTCTGCCTTGTTTTCTTCTGGCGAGCATCAAACACCTTCCTCTGAAAAGGGTGTGTGTCGCCAACCCCCCCCACCCCGACACCAACCCATCCACTGATGTAAAACAGAGCATCTGATGGGCACCGTGTTCAGAAGAAATCGTCGAAAAAAACCCGCACGAGAGCGAAAATGGGATTATTTTATTTGTATATCTTTTTTCTTGCGATGGGACCTCCAAAAATAGAACGGGTTAAAGAGAAAAAAAGGCCGGGCGGTATTTTTGAGGCACTCTAAATTGAACAACAGTAGGGGGTGGTCGATTGGGCGGGGTTGTATTTTTTTCCCCAAAAAACCCCACCTTTTTGAATTCATTTATAACAAAAATGTGCCCACTTTTGTTGGAGGCTTAGAAAAAAAAAGGCACATGCCTTCACAAGACTGTGTCGGCACCGCGCAGCTGTAACTAGATATTGCCGTGGTAAATTAACCCGCATCCCAGGAGGTTTTTGCGGTAATGCAATGCCGTTTTTGTGCTTTGTTTTATTATTCTGTATTTCTGTTCTGCACGTGTTTCTCCATTGAACTCTCACGTCCAGTTTCAATAATTTTCTCTTCTCCGCGGCTCTGGTGCGTGATCACACACGAGGAGTGTGGGATGGAGGATGGCTCTCACCCCATCCACCCGAGAGGAATTGCACGCGTTCCTTTTTTTGGACGCGAATTTATTCATTTATTACCCCCTTTTGTTAACGGTTACTCTATATCGTTCATGGCCTGAAACCCATTTATTTATACACGTAGGGAGATTTTCTTGACATGTTTATTGTAAATATTATACTTTTGATCACGGCATATATAAATCATTGCATGCAATATTGTATGTTTTAGACAATATCCATCCTATGCAAAACAGTTCCCTGTGCCTCAGCCATGGTATTGATGTTGAATAAGAAAACGTTAAAGTGATTTCCTGCCGATTTGCATTGACCGCTCATCTCCTGTTTGCAAAGCTTAGCCAGTGATGGAAATTCCACGTTCCTATGGTGTGCGTGGGTCTTTCCCGCATGGCAACCACTCCTGTCTTGCCCATGAAGTTCGACTGAAATCAGTTGCATTGATTCTTTTGATCAACCTCGGATGGGCCAAGTCATCCCCTAACCAGGATTTAAACTCGCAACCTTCTCATTGTGAAATGTTCGCTCTACCAATGAGCCACCTCATGTTGAAGATTTTCTTATTATTTAAAAATAGTTATCTGGCTGTATCCTATATAACAGCTCTGATAGAGCTTCCAAATTAGAAGGTCTTCTGTTAGCAGTAGCACGACCAAGGCATTACAGGGGTGTACAATTTTCCTGTTTACGTGGCTGGCGATATTCCATTTGGCCTTAGCTGGCTTGGCATCTTGAAGGAGCTCGCATCTCACGTTCAAGTGCAAATGACATTGCGTGTATAGTGAATGCGTACAGGTTATAAGGCTCGGGACACAGTTCGGCGTTTACTCGGTAAAGCAACGGGAAGAGAAAACGAATACAATGTGTCTGTTCCTTTTTTATAGAACAATACTGCACAGAGTCAAATCCTGAAGATGTTTGCAGAAGGAGAATTTTCTCAGACCAACGTGTGTCTTCTACTTTATTTTTTATTTTTAAAACAAACGTGCTCCTATTTCTAGATTTGAAGTTACCGTGACTGCAAGGATCCAAACAAAATAAAATAAATGTAGTTTAATTTTATTTTGTTTTCACCTACGTGACTTTACCGAAAAACCAAAGAGTATGTGCTCCTATTTATTTGCTCCGATGACAATCTTAACTAAGCAGCTATTCAGACTTAATTTTGTCCAATTAAGAGTGTTGGCTGCATGACAAGAGATCTATGGTTCCAATTAGCATTTGAACTACGGTTAAAGCACAGTTGGTCCCCATGTATTTTGAAATGACTGGAAAAGGCTTGAAATAATAATAATAATGATATTTTTTTACGCGCACAATGTTCACTTACCCGACGGCAGCGACCCAGAGGCGTGGAGAACAGCTCAGAGTTACGTTGAGTTAAAGTCAGACGCAAAAATGTGCTCAATTTTGACCTAAAACTTTCGTGACTGCAGGAATTAATATTCTTGGTTCTTTCGGTAAAGTCAGGTCGGTAAAGTCACGTCCATCTACGTGACTTTACCGAAACAACCACGATTACAAAAATATGTTGTTTGTGCGAAGGCAATTAGAGGTAGGCAAAGAAAATGAAAATGCTTTCATTTACTTTTCATGTTTTGTTTTAATTTAATTAGAGCAGGGGCGTTTGGCTTTGACAGATTGCGTAAAAATCTAACATTGGGGGGCCCCACCTGATCCATTGTAGCACCCCCTGAACTGATAATGAAGTTACACCACTGGGACCTTGTTTGCGAAGTTCGGGCCGTACCTTACTTTAGAGAAATTCGTATACAAAGGTAAGGGTGCAACCCTGCAGTGACTTGTCCCTGCTCCTGCTAGCAGAAGGACCTCCACTAGCATGAACTCGAAAGGGCGCATCTGCAGGGTGATTTGGTCTATTGTAGTAGTAGGGTTTTACCCTTTAAACTGGTACAAAACTGACACCTTTATACAAGGCATCATGTTTGCAATAACCACAACACAAGCAGTCAAAATGCAAACAAAAAGAAACAACTCTGATAATGGTAATGATATGCACTGTCCTTGAAGTTGATTGGTCCACATCCGAGACAGCTTTCCTTAGAGCCTAGTCTCTATTGGTGTTGGACCAAATGACGCCAAAAGGCGTACAACTCAAAAACAGAGTATTTGGTCTATTCTTCTATGCGGGCCATACATCTTGAACGACGTGGGGGTACCCACGCTTTACCAAACCACATACGACTCATATTCTTAGGTTTTTTTCGGTAAAGTCACGTAGGTAAAAATTTAAAATTAATAAAAGTTAAAAAAAATCACGACGTTTCGGAGGCAACACAAGCTTCCGTCTTCAGGTGGAACCGTCACAGCACGATAGCTGTATCAAGTGATGTGACGGTTACACACACGACTCACCGATCGACTCACTTGGATGTATCCGTTTTATGGGTCGAATTTATGTGCAGGGGCTAACCAAAGCGGCTGTAGAAACGTGAACATTTGTGGGAAGAATGATCAAACTCCTCCAAAGATCAGCTGCCTTCTTCTTGTAATGCATCATGCTCTATGTACCCTGTTACTTGTGAAGGCTGCACTTGGTGCAATTCATCAACCCCACGTGCTGGGTTTGCTGGGTTCCAAACACGTCTCACCACACTCGACCAGTGCGGCGTAGCAGTGATGTGTTCCTGACCTTTTGATTCATGCGAGAAATGTGATCATCTGGCCTGTATACGACATTGTGGAAGATTCTAAATGTTTTTGGTTTGTTTCGGGTTTATACGAAGCTATTACATTTCAGGAAATGGCGTGAATTATATGACATCACTGCCGTGATTTTACTGCCAAAAAGTGGCGTCGCAAGGCATTGGGTGGCACACAAAGACACGTGATAGTCAATTAATAAATATAATTTAAACGTCTTTTTAAAGTATAAAAAGACGATCTGAAATTGTCCTTGAGTTCCAAAAGACTTGAATCCGAATAAAACAAAAATCGAAATTGATCTCTGCAGTTTAACAGAAAGGGTGCTTGTCAATAAACGTTTGGCATTTTTACCAGCTTGCTTAATGCGATGCTGGAGGGACAGATATGAAGTGTCATGTTGTCTTCATGTTACATATTGTGTAGTGCACACCTAGAGATGAGTAGGAGGCGGAACACTTGGTCGCTCCATCACAGAGAGGCTGATAACAACAACAGCAGAGAAACAAGGAATGACCCTGCAATCCATAAACTAAAGCGATTACAAAAATGTTTTATTTTACCAGGTAAGGCCCACTGAGCTATTAGCTTCTTTTTCAGAAGCGACCTGGCCACAAATGATAACTCCACGAAGTGGCTCATCATCACGTGCAAATTTATGGCAGCCAAATAATCTAAACGCGTGTTTATAAATTATTTATTGATACGGGGCCGGGATCTATGACTGAGACCCCAAGCTCGGTTGTAATTTCAGGATCTCTGTTCCGCGTCCACTCCTCTGCCAGAGGATGCAAATCCACCTTGTCAAACCTCGCCCGATATGTCGACACGACCTCGGAAAGCGAAAGCACGCCTCAATCATGAAAACCAATTTGAGAGACAATTCACAAACCCAGGTGGCGTTTTTTTTTTTTAGGTGACATCACACGGGCAATCGTAAAGGTGAAATGGAGGCTCCCGTTTGTTCCAGAAAAAAAGAAGAAGAGCAACTGCGGTGATTTGAATCGCTCGCCAAATTGTAATGGACAAAACAATAACGTGGCGTGTCCCATTGTCCTTTGTTGAAGCGGATTAAGAATCCTATTACGGCGGTGAGTCGTCGCCCATCAGAATGGCAACAACAAAAAAACAGCAGTCGCGTGCAATTCATCCCTTGCTCGGCTATTACCGGAACAATGAAATGAAAGGGCACGCGACATCGGCGTTCATCTTTCACAAACACATTGTTCTGCGACCGCTGAGATTTTTTCGAATGAGTAACGAGCGTGCGTGCGTGCGTGCGCGCGCGGAGTTTTGGCTCTGGCGCGCCGACGAACATGCCACAATTTATTTTGTCTCCCATTGAGACGCGGAGAACGACAGCCGAAGCCTAGGCTAAGTTGTAACACTTAAAATTTCACCCCTTGACAGGCAGTAGCTGTCGCGAGGACGTGGGCAGCTTACGGCTAAACTTTGGAGAAAGCCTCGCACGGGGGATGGGGGGGGGAGAGGTCTCGGAAGGCATCTGGAGTCGTTAACAAAAAACAGATCGGGGAGGCGCTGCTGTGTATTTATTTACTCTGCTTGTAGAAAATATGGAGCCTCCCAAAAGGCAACGTGGTGAGAATACCGCATCCTTCTGCGGCTGGTTTTAAATGCCCGGCAGCACTTGGTTGCATCGTCCCTCAACTGGAATTCTGTTAATCTCGCTTCCGCGCGCTGTTGTTTGTCAGGGCGTGCGTTTTTTGGGCGCAAAAACGCTTTCCGCTTGCACTCTTTTTTTCGCGAGGGGGGCCGTGGTTCGATTACGCCAAGGGGCGGCGTGCGGTAGTGCCCGTGGCGTGTCCCGTGGCGTGCCGCTGATTAGCCCGGCCGATTCTTTTTTTGATGTCAAAGTCAACATTTTCCATTTTGGACAAAAAATGAAAAAAACAACCCCGCGTGGATGGTGAGCACGCGCCCGCACGAAGCGCAGGGCGACCGCGGCTTTGGAAACTTGGGCGCCTTTCGCTCTCGCCGTCTTGATACGGCAGGAATCTACTCCGAAGCGAAGCCCCACGACACAATAGAGAAGTTTGGGGGGGGGAGGGGGGTGAGATTTTGTGTTGTTTGCTTATTCTTGGCAGATACATGGCTGCGTTTGTATTTTTGGAGAGGAGAGGAATTGCAAGGGAATATTAGGGAGGTCTATTTTTGCTACTACAAGACATTTTTAAATAAACACATGACAATAGCGATTTGACTGAACTCGTGAGATGAAATTAGCTATATTCGTGATTAAGCAAACTTTATTTAAGCTTAATTTAATTTATTGCGTGCTGGTGGTTGGTTTCTGTAGGTTGTGAAACTTTTTATTTTAGGATATGATCTCACTTTTCACTCTGATACAAACAGCATCTGGATACAGACGCATAATATTATATTAGACGTATAAAATACACGATGACACGGGTGTCTCTTGAGGCTGCAGAGATCACATTTTTCACATAGTGAAGAGAAGCGGAAAAGAACCCTCAAATTACGCAATAAAAATATTGTATCAAACATCAGTGAAGTGCAAAAAAAAAAAACACGTTTTCTCTGCAAAAGTGATAGTTTCAACAACCACATTGAATTCACATCCAGTTGAGTGTTCCTTACACGGACGCAGCGGTGGTATCAACTGCCTGGTGGTGATGGGGGGGGGGGTGCGCAGATTCTGTTGGGGGTGCGGGTGGCTGCCTGGTGAGACCACAAGCATCTCGCGGGGGAAGGGGGAGAGGGTTGTGGCGTGCGCGTGTGTTCAGTTCAAAGACGAACTTTGCGAAAGCGTCTCCGGGTGTCAGACATTCGTGGACTACTGCCCGGTTCGAGGGCCGGAGGAGTTGCGCGAGGCCTGCGGTGGAGGCTTTTCACGGTTATGCCGTCTGGGTTCTGTGATGTTTAGATTGTTTTGGGTTGTACACGCTTGCTGTGTGGTTTTTTCAGAGGCGGATCTAGAAACTTCACGAAGGGGGGACGGGGGGGGTGGCAGTGGAGGGGGAGATGCAGAGGGCGAGGTGGTCTTAATATGTCAAGATTTTTTAAATAGGGTCCAACAATATTATATGTTTTAAAACTGTAATGGTTAATTTTAATAAAATACCACTGTTCAGGGTTGCAAGTGGAGGCTGGGGGCAGGGGAGGGGGGGGGGTGATCGCCCTCATCGTTGAATCTGACCGCCACTGAATTCTGCATGAGGCGTCTTCAGCATATGACGTTACCAACAAGTGAAGCGAAACGTCGGACATCTTGCCAATCAATGCACCGCACAACCCGAACGAAAATGCATCTGAGGTATATGCACGGCTTGTGGAGCAGTGGGTGCCTCCTTCTTCATGCTTCCCTACCCCCCCCCCCCCTCAATTATATTCCAAATGTGCTATTGGCATCTTGTCACAAAGTGAAGAAATTTCCATTCCACGGTGCATCAGCCCGTGTCAGAAGGCGTTCGGAAGATAACGTCACACGGCCGTCTCTGAAGTCGCCCAGCATTAGCCACACCAGGAGAAACACGTTTTTTTTACGCCCTGAAAAAATCCTCCACTGCATGCCAATGAAACCAAAATTGCGCACGTGTCCCGAGCTGAAATTAACCAAATTAAGTGACAAAAAAAATAATATGTTACGGGAGTTTTTTTTTTGGTGTAGCCACTGATGACTGGGCCGAGGGCCATCGTACTCGCCGCACTTGAGAACCGATGGTTTGATCGCAGATGGCGGGAGCTCTAATTGGAAGCCAGCGTCTCAGCGGCACTGGCTAGGCCCTCTGACCTCCCGAGCCACGCGGGCCCACCTCTCGCTCACGGGGGTCTCTGCACAGAACCACTGAAGAACGGTAGGAGCGGCGGGGGTGTACATCTCGGTGTCGCAGATCCATTTTGGCAGCTTCAGCTGGAGGCCACTACCCCCCTCCCCGCCCCCCACCCAAGTCGACTGCGGTTTGCTGGAGGCAAACAAAGCCTCTGAATTGAGGTGCTACTTCGGTTTTTCCACCCCAAGGGCAACCAGTGGGAGTTCAGAAAAGCACTTTGGAGCTGCGAATCCTCGAGTCTAGTTTCGTGCAGACGGAGAACTTCAAAGTGTGGTGAGCAGCAAATTAAAGTCGGACATCGTTTGGGGATGCTGCTGCTGCTGCATTGGCGGTAGTGGCCAAAACACAACAATGATAATTCTAGATTTGAAGCTTTCGTAGCTGCAAGGATTCATACTCTTAGGTTTTTTCGGTAAAGTCACGTAGGTAAAAAAATAAATTAAAATTAATAAAAGTAATAATAGAAATAAAATGATAAAGAAATAAAAATCACGACGTTTCGGAGGCAACACAAGACTCCGTTATCAGGTGGGACCGTCACAGCTAGATTTACTGTATCAAGTGACGGTCCCACCTGATGACTTGTGTTGCCTCCGAAACGTCGTGATTTTTTTTATCATTTTAATTCTATTATTACTTTTATTAATTTTAATTTTATTTTTTACCTACGTGACTTTACCGACAAAACCTAAGAGTGCAACAATGATAAACTCAACACACATTAATCAATAACACCGTGTGCAATCAAAGGGATAACCATTTAAGTAGGCGACATTTCGGGCAACTTCGACCGAGCGGCGAGTGAATGCACCATGGGTGCCTGATTTAAAAATAACATGTTGGGAATGTTTTCAGAAGAACAAACTTTGATAGGAATAGTAGGCACTGAGCAATCGGCAGTGATAATGGTACACACTGGGGGAGGACTCGCCAGTGTTATGAATATTTTATTTTTATTTTGATGTTTTACTTACGTGACTTAACCGAAAAAACCTAAGAATATGAATCTTTGCAGTCACGAAAGCTTCAAATCTAGAAATAAACACGGTATACCGTTTTTAAAATCATGTAAGGGCTAGGTGAAGCCAGGAGAGGCACCAAGACAAAGTTCTGTTGGATTTTGTGACGGTATTTGATGGGTTCCATCGATGTTGCTTCCTGGGAGGAACTGCGCACCTAAATGCATGTTGCACGCGTGTTGAACTTCGTTCGCCAACCGTGATAATCGGAGGCGTGGGGGAAGAAGAACAACAAAATCCCAATGCAGGCTCCTCCATGTTGCAGGCAGCCTGTACTGCCATCATCATCATCATTGTGTATACATATCTCGCATGGAGGCGCCAGAAAAGAGGTAATTGAGATAATTAATTGAGATAATTAGGAAGTGATTGCAGGCAAAATACATTGTTTAAAAACGTCGCAGTGCAGTCAGTCTGCTTTTATTTAATCGGCGGATTAAATTAACCCACTGGGACACGTGAAACAACATTGTCTGCTTGCAAGATAGGCTTAGGTTACAACAATGTAGATGATCTACACAAGACATGTGCTTTAACTTCATTGGAAATCTAAAATGTGTGCGGGACTGCTTTCTATCTGATCCACTTAATTCATACACTATCTGAAAATTAACTATTTATTCTAATATTGATAAATTGTTGGATGTATTAATGGTATTTCTGGGTAAGCTTGTATACAATTGGGAATTAAGAAATTGTTTATTCGGCTCCTTGAAAGCCCTGGACTATCGCTCCACCATCCGCAGGCCACTCTCCTCGCCTTTCCTCATTACTAAAGTCAACAACAACTTGCATTTACATTGAGCCTACAACTTAACAAACCCTTGATTGCACTGCCCCCAGTTGCATTCAACTAGACACCCTAAAAAACGTGGGCGACCAGGATAACACTTGGGGTGGCTAACCGCGCCCCTCAGCAATCCCGAGTGCGAAATTTTCCACTGATAACCAAATGACTTTATTAGTGCTGGCACCGGTAAATGGAATTATTTAGGTATTTATTGTGATAGCATTCTTACTTCAGAAGAAGTCTTTCCAGTGCATCTTCTTGGATTACATTATCGGCACAGCATATTTGAAACCGCCTTTTTTCGTGTTTATTTTAGTTCGTTTGAAATGCTATTAAATTTTTTACGTGTGCTTTTTTTTCTTCTCCAAAGTATGAAACCGTGTACAAACCAAAGGTGGATTTTCTCCCTGCCGATTTAAATGATTCACGTTTTAATGCAACGCTAAGTGCCACTGCTGTGAAAATGAACGGAAAAGACAGCTGGGTCGAGTACCTTTCAAGGCACCCCCCCCAACTACCTTCCTTTAAAAACCCGACCATTCGTGGCTTTTTCAGGAGACCCGAGTCGTGATGGTTTTACATTCGGAGCGGATCGCCCTGTCCGCCTCTCTCGGCGTTCAGGTCGACGCGTGGCTTGTTGGGCGCTGGTAGCGGATCGACTCTGCTGTGGCCCGGAGCGCAACGCTGGAGATCCTGGTTGTGAAACGAGGATGGGAATGTAAAGCCACGCGTTTCCGCAACGGCGAGCCGACTAATTTTTCACACGCGTTGCCGCAGCAGTTTTGGCGAATGTCAGTGACTCGAGGTGTCTGTATTTGTATTTGGTGGTAGCGCTTTCGTGCAAACGAAGACGTGTGTGTGTGTGTGCTAGAGAGAGAGAGAGCCGTGTACCGTGTGCCGGTTGCCGAAATCCCAGCACAAAAGCCATTCGTTCGTGTGGCAGTCGTAGCTCGCACGAGGAAAAAAATATCTCCCCCCACCCACCACCACCACCCCCAGTAGAAATGTGCCGGGTGTGCTCGCCGCCAGATGATACGGCGGTAATATCGTGGAATGAAGGGGCACAACGGGCGCGCGCGCGCGCGCGTGTGTGTGTACGGACCTTGCGCTCGTGGGCGGGACGCCCTAATATATCACAGCGACCAAGGCTTGATGGCTTGTTTGGAATGAGGGTCAGGGGACCTCAAAAGTCTGAACCCCCTTTGCGGCTGACTTACCTTTTGGGCCGGCCATGTGTATGTGGTCGGAATGGAATGACAACATTTTACCAAATGTATCACCCAGCCCTGGTGCAGGAATGCATTCGGTGGAAACAGTCCTGTCTCACGAACAGCGAGCGTGTGTGCGTGTGTGTGCGCGTGTGCGTGCGTGCGTGTGCGTGCGCGTGTGCGTGTGTGCGTGTGTGCGTGTGTGTGCGGGGGTGCGTGCGTGCGTGTGCGTGCGCGTGTGCGTGTGTGCGTGTGTGTGCGCGTGTGCGTGTGTGCGTGTATGTGCGCGTGCGTGTGCGTGCGTGTGCGTGCGTGCGTGTGTGTGCGCGTGTGCGTGTGTGCGTGTGTGTGCGCGTGTGCGTGTGTGCGTGCGTGTGTGCGTGTGTGTGCGCGTGTGCGTGTGTGTGTGCGCGTGTGCGCGTGTGCGTGTGTGCGTGTGCGTGCGTGTGCGTGCGTGCGTGCGCACGGATGGCCGAATGTATGCGTTGGACATTAGGGAGCGGTGGTGCAGTGGTTAGCTAACTTAGAACTATTCAAGCGATGACCGCAGTTCATTTCTGGGCCACGAATGACATCAGTGGAAAGTGGCATTTGATCCTCTTCTAGGACTGCAAGGTAGACTCAGCCTAAAATGAGTAACCGGTGCTATGTGTTCATGTCAGAATGGGAAGGCAAATGCGGCTGGGTGTAAAGCTGGCCACATTATCCCCTCATGCCGTGTTTGTTTTAATGCATGCTCACTAACAGCACTTGCACCAACGGAATGCATGCCTAATTAGACATTGTTGGATGTTAGCCCATAATTTATGTATATGGTTTGTTTGAAGATTAACTGACATTTTATTTCCCAACCTGCTCCTTGTCCCCCTCTTTAAGTCATCATTTTTGATCCTGGCCCTCATCCAACAACCGCTCTAGGTCTGCATACTCTGATGTGTTTTCCAGTTCTGTCCCGCGAACATATATCTTGAGAATGAAAACCATTGTTGCCAATGTGCCTAAAAAGTGTTGCATCGGCGTTACACTGTTTTACCTTTTGTGACGTTTGAAACAGAAATTGTTGACATGAAGAAGACCAAGGAGCAGATGAACATTTACCAAAAGCTAAAAAGTGCAGAAGGAAGCGTGAGGGACGTGCACGATTGGTGTTACACTGAGACAGAAAGATAAACAAAAGCATTCGAAATCATCGACACAATTATATTGACTTTTGAGAGAAAAAGGAACCATTGCCAGAAATGACGATGGCTGGTGGCTGAGACTAATGACAGTGTGACAGCCAAATGAGACGAAATGCCCGAGAAGGAATCCACCACGGAGAAGGAGCAATGCGATTGGCGTGCAGAGCGTGTCCAAGGGGCGAGATGGATCTTTGCATCACAAAGCTCATCAGGGATGTCCGACGGCTTGTTGACTTAGATCAAGGCTGCTGAAAATTGCAATTCATGGTAAATTAATTGTAATATTGAATGCTATTAAGGCACTTTAAAAAAATATATATTCAATAACAAAGACAGAAATCCATCTTATGGCCGACTCAGACTGTTGGGGCAAGTACTGTTAGCGAGCACGTCCTGAAGACCGGCACGGTACACGAGGGGGTGGGTGGCCAGCGCCGCTCCCATTGTCTCCCCAGCATTGATGCTTATGCAATGCACCTGGTACATATTTATGGCTGAGTAGACGTGAAGGAGGCCCAGGACCGGTTCAAATATTCTTCATTCTCGAACACTCCAGGTTCATAGTGCAGTTCGCTAACCACTGCGCCATCGCTCCCCGCCATATATATATACACACGCACGCACACACACACGTTTTAAAATAATGGTTTTTAATTAAAATTCGGCGAGAACGCATTATGATGACATAACCCAAGGGAGAGAGCTCCAGAAAGCAGTCATTGGTCATTCACCACCGGCACATCCAAGCGTTTTGCCGTTACCCCCCCCCCTTCCCGTCTCCAACCTACCCCAGCCCCCATATTCCATATGCCAAGAAAATTTAAGCGCGTGTAATAATTTATCGCGTTTGATTGAAAAAAGGAAAACATCCGTCACAAGAGGGCAACTCGGAAGTTATTCGTAACGGACATTGTGTTTTTAATCTCACATATTTTTTTGCTCGACGCTTTCCCGAGCTGTGACCGGACCTCGCAGCGCGGCTGTGGTGATTGAAGGCACTGCCAGGCAGAGGTCGCAACCGGGTACCCGATACCCGTACCCTACCTGATACCCGGCTACCCGTACCCGGCCGGGTATGGGTACGGGTACCCGTTTGCGACCCTGGTGCGGCCGGGTACGGGTACGGGTAGGCCGTGAGTCTCTGGTGAGTAACCGTTTGTCACTCATTTCCCAACGTCTTGTCTCTTCTCACAATTCAAGTTTCAACCCACCCGCGCCTGCAACATGGCTTCATCCCAGAGGTCGCAATCAGGTACCCGATACCCGTACCGTACCCGGCCGGGTACGGGTAGGGTACGGGTACGGCCGGGTACGGGTAAGGAATCAAAACCCGTTTGCGACCTCTGCTGCCATGGCCCCTTCACCAGAGGCGACCGGCGGCGCTTTTAAGAATTCCCCCCCCCCCCTCAAAATAGTCCTCGCGCGCTGAAGTTAATGATGGATGGTGGCAAAAAAAGGGCTGGGGTGACCCATTTCAAGGTGAACTGCGATTCACATCTGCAGCAACGTGTGGTGTGCGCGCGCGTGCGTCGCGCGTGTGTGCGCGCACATCTCATCAGCACACGCATGCCTGCGCGAGCACGTTTTCACGTGCATGAGCACGAGTGTGCACACGTGTTCCTGCTTGTGTGTGCGTGTCCGCGCATTTGTGTGTGGGCATGGTGCACGTGTGTGTGTACCCACACACGCAAAGACAAAGATCGCCCGTATAGCCTTAACGGGCTGGCGGAGCAAGTGATGTTAGCGAGCACCTATGAAGGCCGGCACGACACACGAGGAGGTGCACCACGCCCGGTCGCCTTTGTATCCCTAGTAGCAAAGTTTACACACCGCACCAGGTACGCATTTGGGGCTGAGTCGACCTAGGGGAAGCCCAGGACCGGTTGAGATAATCGTCACTGGTGTTGGCGGTGAGCGGGAATCGAACCCTGCTCGCCAGGTTCGTAACCAAGCGCCCTAACCGCTGCACCACCGCTCCCCATACACACGTGCGCTCATACACACGTGTGCGTCCGTGTGTTGCATGCGTGCCGGCACACAGAGCGCGTCTCTTGCCTACAAACAGATTGTTTCCCTTCCACTGCGCGTGAAATGACTGCGCTGTTTTTCTTTGCTACCGCTCGCTCGCGGCTGTTTTAAACACCGACACTCTGTCTACCTGACATATGGCATGACGGCAATGTGGCGGCTGTGTTTGTCAAAACCGAGGGGCCCCCTTTGCGCTGGGTGCTAAGCCAAGGCTCACTGAATATATCTGCCTCTGGATTTAGGGAGGCATTGCTCGCGCCGCAATGTCGTTTTTAAATCGAGACAAATCAAGCGGGGATGTTCGACGCGACGTACGATGCGTTCTGAGAGGAGACACCAAATGTATTACTGGTCATACTTTTTTTTTTAACTTGCACCAACATTTTCGCAAATAAGTTTTGACGCTCGTTTTACGTGTGCACGGATGTGTGGGTAGCCGCGTGTCGTGCTACAAACTTCTGCTCACGGCCAACACCCAGTGACGATTATCTGAACCGGCGATGGGCCTCCCCGAGGTCGACTCAGCCTCAAATGAGTACCTGGTGCGGTGTGTAAACATCGCTACTGGGGAGACAAAGGCGGTCG
Organism: Lethenteron reissneri; assembly: GCF_015708825.2. Taxonomy (NCBI): domain Eukaryota; kingdom Metazoa; phylum Chordata; class Hyperoartia; order Petromyzontiformes; family Petromyzontidae; genus Lethenteron; species Lethenteron reissneri. Next base: position 3,060,367 of record NC_083812.1, read on the forward strand.
GACGTGGCGCTGGCCTCGTTCCTCCTCGTGTACCGTTCCGACCTTCATAGGTGCTCGCTAACATCCCTTGCCCCAATAGTCTGTTGAAGGCTATACAGGGGATCTTTGTTTTTGTACATGTACGACCCCCTGCCAGTAAACGGGCAATGTTTGGGTGAACGTTCGCATATAATTGGAACCGTTGAAGCAACGTTGGCCCAACGTTTCATGTTCACTGGGACTCTGTCAGTCCACTGCTAGATGAGGGTTTCCCTACGCCTCTCTTTGGTCCTGGCGATGATTTGACCAAACTCCACCATAGCGGACAGTCCCAGCTGGTAGAGGCAGGGAGAATATAAATGTGGGAACACAGAGGATGGAACAATGCGCAATCTATATCGGCAAATGTTCATTGTGGTCGATTATATTATCTATGGTAGTTGGGGCCCTCGTGTTGTCATAATTGAGCCATGAAAATGCATTGTATTAAATGATGTGATTTGTAGAGCGAATGAAAAAACACATATTAGTCGTATAAATTATTGGAATAATTATCCTTCATTCCGAAGACAATTTGTATTTGATGGGCACGACATTAATTGAGCTGCAAATGTGTTTATGATGCTTACTTTGCTCTTCCGCGTGCTGCGTGTGCGTTTAAAGTGCAACACAAAAAAAAATTGAAAACACAGGCAGGAAGAAGTTAGAGAGAATTACTTGCTAAATTAATAACCACGATTCCCTGAAATGTCCCTCTTTGCCCCTGTTGTCTGCTTAAGCTTATTATCTTGTTTGTATCGGGCGGCACAATCAAACTGCCCTGGAGAGGCCGGCAATTAGACCGGTGGCCTCTCTCCCTCTCTCGGTCGGTCCCAACGCAGGAAATGGCGGCAGCGTGCGGCGGTTTTGCAAACAAAGGTACATCTGTTAGCCATTTTCCAAGCATGTGTCAGCTTCGCGGCAAAATCCAATCGCCCTGAGAGAGAGGAGAGAGAGAGAGGAGAGAGAGAGGCAGGGCCCACCTTCAAAACGGGACTTGAAAAGACGCAGGTGCAAGGGGGTAAAAAAGAAAATGAAAGTTGTTTTGCTCTGGGTACGTTTATTTAATTAGGTTGGCAACGTGTTTCTTAATAGGTTCATAATTGTGGGCAATATATTTTTTGCGCGAATTTTCAACAGCTCCTAGTCCATCAATGCTAAACCTGTCCGAGGCGGTCGAGCAAATGATTCGTTGAAAGGATTTTAATTCTGTTTTGAAAATGTTATTTGGCGGTGGAGGGGGAGTGATTTTGAATTTGTACACGTGCTTTGCTTTAAGCGCGTTTCATTGAAAACGTGTCATTTTAGATTATGCTCATGAAAGACTTCTACAGATTATTTTGTTCCCCGTGAGGTGCTGTTCTGCAGGCTAATACATATATAGGTTGCGTTTATCTAACGGTATGAAGGTACAGCCTTGAGATTACTTGCTCAAGCCACTGCTGGTGCAAGAGGGTTCACTAGAGGGAGTTTGATACAGCCCCTCTTGGGGTGGATATTGTTAGCCGACATATACACCACGCTGGCAAGACGTCTTGGGGAGAGATGGCAGAACCCATGTTTGACCCCACCAAATGGGATCTGCCGATCGACTAATTGTGGTGTACTCATTGATACTTCTGGGTGGATGGGAGGCAGGGTACTTTTTAGAAACCTGCACCATTGTTCCAACTGTCATGCCAGGAGGTCGTATTGAACCCGGTGACCTCTGGACTGCAGGTCCAGTGTGCTAACCGTTACACCATGGCAGGATCCTGAATTCTTAGTTCTGTTTAGTATTTACCACGGCGAGACGGTGCTACACAGATAAAGGAAAAAGCAAGTGCTATCATGGCTTGCAGCACAGGAGTCTTGGGATAATTTCATTATGTCCACTGTCAGGTTTTAAAAAGGATATTTTTTCAGCCATGAAATATATTGTCCACGTATTATAGCAGCTATGTAAACCGACGGAAATCCAAAGAAATTGCTACTCAATAACTCGATTTACAGCTTTTCACCCAAGCTTTAAAATTGCCACGAATAGCAGTAAAGAAAGAAAACGGTGAAAATTGGCGATTTTTTTTGTCCCGTGGCTAAAATAATCCTTCCCTTTGCACACGATTTGAGATGATGTGGTGAATTATACGGCCATCTCGCAGATACGTCGAAGGTGAACTGTCAGTTGCCAGTGAAAGGCTGTTTTATGGCCGGCAGTCATCTGCTTGCACGCTGCTCCTTAGCGAGGCACAGTTTGGCTGCCAAAAATGGGGCTCTGCGGAATGAATGAAGCCGGGCTGGCAAAGGTCACGAATTGCAGAATTCATCACGTTGGACCACACGAGTAGATGTTTAAAATCGCTTGCCTCCAAAATTGCCATCAAAACCCCATAACCACGGCAGCACCCTTTGTTGCATTATAAAATAGTGCAAGCGTTGAAAAGATCATTTTTTTTCCGAAGCGAAAATGTTGGGGAGCCATCAATAGTTGGAGAGTTTATCTGTTCAAGTACAAACATGGCAATGGATTTCCCTTAGGATGAGGATTCATTTTCGCTGCAAAACATAGAATATCGTAGAGAGTTTAACATGTAGGCTTTCGCGACCAATATTATTCATAATCAACGTATTTGGGTTTAGATCGCGTTATTTATAAATGTGTCGTAACCCTCCACCACCCGACACGGCCAATCAGTAAAAAAGTGTCACGTTGACAAAAGACAAAACGTTCACTGCTTTAGCCCCCACACCGGTGTGTTGAAGCGTGAAACCACAACATTTACAATTTGAGTTGTACGACGTTTCGCTGGTAATTGCATCCAGCATCATCGGGCAATTCGCCAGAATGGTGAGGCTCTGCTGTGTCTCCCGTTCTCGGGTGGTGGAGGGTTACGACACATTTATAAATAACGCGATCTAAACCCAAAAACGTTGATTATGAATAATAACGTAGAGAGCTGATTGTGTGGGCATGGAACAATCTTACAATTTTAATTTTCTTGCCCCCGTGCCGAGCGCACGGGGGCACTGAAATGTGTTTCTAGTGGCTGGCGCATGAAACAAAAAAAAACACCCAAAATTACCTTGCCAAACGTATTTAAATGTTATCCTTGGCTGCCGCGGCAGGTTTGCGTGCGAGGGTGCTTGCAAACGAGGCTTTGGCACGGGATGCTGCGGTAGGTTGAGCAGACGTCGGCCAAGGGGGGGGGGGGGGCGCAGTGGTCGTGGTGCCGGGGCATGGTGAGCCAACGCGGCACAAGCGAGGGGCCCCAAGTCGCTCGAGTGTGTTGCCAGGCGAAGGTCACGAATTCGTGAACAAAAAATAGCGGGTGCCCCAAATGTGTTGTATCGGCTCGCATTCAGATGCTGAATAATCATATGTTTAAAAAAAGCTCTTCATAATTCTCATGACGGTACAATAACCTTAATTGTTGACAGGTGTTCATTATCGTCATCATCATTAGCCATGGTCAATCCACTGCTGGATGAACGCCTCCCTATGCCACCACCACCACCTCTCACAATATTGGCACCTGCACATTTAACTGATTTCATCCCTCCGTCTCCCCCGTAGGAGCGGAAGCTTAATTATTTCACGCGACTGTATCATTTCATTTACATATTTTGTTCAGCGTGTAATGTATGTAAGTCACGTGATGTACCAAAATTAATTGCTGCTCAAGGCACCCCACCCCCCCACCCCCGGCATCGTGGGCTGGCACCATCAGCGGTCACGAGCGTTGGGGCTTTGGCGGCCGCTGTAAGTGCTGACTTTCCTCCCTCCCAGCGCTACTGTGGACATCGGGAACGCCGCGTTCCTCTGCTGCAGCCACCAGCCACGGCACCGTGGGGCCACAGCGGCGTCCGTGTAGTCGGGAGTGACCTTGGCTGGTAGGGGGGCGGGCGGGGGGGGGGGATACTTTTTAGCGGGGAACAAAAAAACGAAAAAAATATTCGCGGGACTTGAATGGAAAACTAATCAGCAATGTAACTTCATACCCTGAGTAATTTACAGTCCGCGGGTAGGCATCCTTCCATAAGTCAACTAGAGACGGTGCTAGGACCTAATTGAGTCCATGCCGCTGCCTATAATTTTGCCCAGGCACGAAATTCACTAAAAAACATCTGTTTGGAGTGGGAGTTTGTAAAAAAAAGGGGGAGCGAGCGAGAGAAGACTGTTTTGTCTCGTGGGGCCATTCGGCTAGGCATAAGTAGTTTTACAGGGTGTGTTTCTTACCGCGTTATTTATTTATTTATCCCATCTCACGCTCGCGCACTCTTTTAAAATAGTTTTTTTTTTTCATTTTTACACGCACACGTACGAAGGTGCCTGCACGTGTCCACATTGGGAGAAACGGGAAAGGGGAGGATTGTAGGGGTACGGGGATGGGAAGGTGGAAAGGGGAGGACGGGGGGGGGGGCAGTGGGGTGTGGGAGTGGGGGGGGGGGCAAAGGGGTGAGCGTTCCATGTGAAAATTGAACCATTCCACAAACGTCTTTGGAGCTTGTTTCGCTCCATGGCAAATTCGACTGCCGTCTCCGCCTCGCCACTAGAGAGTACCCCAGTGCCCAGATGTTCAGGCCGAAAAGCGAGTTATATCGACTACAAATTATGTCTTTTTTGTTTTGTTATAGTAACGATTGAAATAAATATCTGACGCGTACGGTACAATGCATTTGCGTAAATAATTATGCACGTGCCCCATTTTATAAAAAAAAAAACATTTTTTTATAGCATGTGCGTATACAGCGCGGCTTTAATTTTACTTCAGCGCGGTCATTTATCGAGAAAAGCCTCGCTGAGCCTCAAGAGTTCACTTCGCGAGGGTCCTGCTTGCATTGGGATGCCTTTGGCAAATTTCCATCAAAGGGTGTTTTTGCTTGTGAGCAGGGAAACTGATGGTACTCAGAGAAAACCGCCACTCATGTAGCGGGAGATCACTCAAAGGGTTCCACACCAGATCGATTCACCACCCATTCTGGTGTACCAGCCATCACCTCTCCACCCCAGAGGCTCAGTGGATTTGGGAGTTTCAGATATAAATAATTAATGCTAATCTTGGAAACGTCCATAGAGGGAGGTGTTTTTTTTGGGTTAGAGTGCGTGAATATAAATGTGTCGTTAAACCCGCCACCACACCGCACAGCCAATTAGCAAGGTTTGCCACATAAACAAAGCGTGCCAATTCGTTACTAGTTCAGCACACCGGCGTGTTGGAGAGTAAACCCACAACTTTTACAATTCGAGTACGACGTTTCGCTGGTAATTACAACCAGCATCATCAGGCGGCAGTCATAGTTGTAGAGACATCCTCCTCTTGTTTCGGTCTTAAAAAAAAAAAAAACCTCTTGTGGCTAGTATTGATCGCGACAACCTATGTGTTCAACTGTGAAACTTCCATTGGGGAAATGCTTAGCACACTGGACTTGTGATTGAGATGCCGCTGGATTGATTTGATCCGCTGGCATGGTATCTCATTAATTCGCCCCACCTCGATCCACCCAGCAGGAAACCTCGATGCTCCAGGGTGTTTTTGGCAGCGTTCACATGTACTCTTTGTTTTTTTCTGTAAAGTCACGTCGGTAAAAAATATTTAAATATATAAATGAAAAAACAACTAAATGAAATCACGACGTTTCGGAAGCAATACAAGCATCCGTCATCCGGTATGACTGCTCCAGCTACAGTAAATTTTATTTTATATATTTTTCACCTACGTGACTTTACCGAAAAAAACAAAGAGAATGAATCCTTGCAGTCACGAAAAATTCAAATTTAGGGTTTACATGTGGTGGGGTAATGTTTGGGTATATGCTATTCCACGTCGGTTCTGGCCCCAGTGTGTGAAGAGAGGGCCACATTGCTCTCGAGACTGCGTTTCTGCAGAGCTCCATCTGGTGGAGGCTCTTCTGACAGCAGTGTAATATCAGTGAGCAATTGCTGAGCTGCGCCTGTACCACATCGCGTACACTTTTAAATCTCCATTGAAAGCTCATTTCTTTAGAACTGCTTTTTGCGTTTAGTTCGTCCTTCCCACGCACCTCCGATTAGCATAGTTGCCTACGTAAGGTGCAAAGGAAGTTCTACATACGTACTTGATAATAACATGCATGTTATACGCCGACCCTTGCCCTCTAAAGTGCCGGATGACATGCGCTACCACACCCGGGTGCTGTTGCAGAATAGCACCTTGCTTTGATCCCCTATCGTAAAAACTGTGGAGTGTCGGGGAATTTGAAGGAATGGGGCAGTGAAATAAAAATGTTCCTTACTGCAGCTGGCTGGACAGCTGCTTAGCCAACGGAGTGAGTGTCCTGACATGTATGATTACATTTGAGGCCAATCATTTGAACCGATGTGAGTACTTCTGGAAAGTATTTGCACAAAACTGTGCAAGATAATTACATTTGATTGTATGAATGTACGTTGTCAAATATGTAGACTATTTTAATTTGCACAACGAAGACTATGCGGTTCACGTTGCCTATAAATGATCTCATTGCTATGTCTCTACGATCCAGGGATTGCATCTTAAGTGCAAAGGAATATCCGTAAGGAAGGATTGTTATTGCAAAATATGTTTTTTCATTGTTTTGATTCATTATAATGGATATTTTTTTACGCAAAATGCCAGGAAAGTGTCTTCCTTCACTTTGTGCATTTTTACATTCTTTTATAGAGTCGTGTTATTGAAAATACATGAGGAAATCAAAGACAGGATGAAGCTTAATTATATTTTGGTAGAGACATTGTAATTTGGAGAGCTTTTCTGATATTTACACGCCGATAACATTTGGATTAATAGAGCATCAATATGTGGCTGCATTTCTATTTCATCGCACAACATAGTTGTAGTATTTTTTGTTTTCCTAGGAAAGCCTCGCTGAGTGTCATAACTCTTTCAAGAAGATCCTGCCAAGTTTTGTTTTGCGATAGTTGGCAATGGTTGTTTTGTACAATTCCAAGATGAGTAATTTACGGGCGATTTTTTTAATTTTTATTCTTTTGAGTCGGGACCATGCATATTGAGATAATTTGAAAAAAGAGGATATTTTCTTAAGTGGAAAATCACTGGCAGCAATGTGTAAGCATCGTTGACAAATCAAAACAACAGGAGGCTTTTTTCACACATGGCCTGTTTAAAGTAAAAAGGCCTCTTCTTCCCGGCAAATGCAGTGCTCCGTGGAAGAGGCTCATCTGATAAATACTTACGCGTAATCTTGTTTACGTTTCCTCAAATGGTTCCGCTTTCCATAATCATTTCGAAACGAGGGGTGCCTTTTTTTCCACTCCTCTCTGTTCTACTTTGTAACTGCGCCGTATAAAATTAAACATAGAAAATAAGGCCTGCTATTTCCCAGCACGTGGTCTGCATTTCCAAAGTTTCGCAATATTCGTGGTAAATAACGCAACCAAAATGTTGCAGTACCCTCGAAGAGTATTAAAGATAGATCAATGTGAGAGGAGCTGTATCAATTAGCATTTGCAAGTAAATAACTCTTGACTACATTTCCCATTTAAGTGCAGAAAAAATTGATCCATTGAACGTGTTCGCAATATTTAATATTTATTTTGGATCATTGTACTGAAATAGCTCATCACTGGGACGTAATTTCAGATGGGTCTGTCTCGGTCAGCAAACTGGACAAAATACTTTCATATTCCGGCACACCACATTCAGTATACCTCTCACTATGGCTGTGGCTATTCGCCGTGTGCCACCTATCCCAGTCGAGCAATGATCTGGAAAATGTTCAGTGATAAATGATCCCGTCTTCTTCATTATCCTCATCATCACAAACCATGCACGTATTTTTCACGACACTGAAAAGTGGCTAACTACAACACCCATTGTCGCAACTTGTTTCTTTGTTCGCAAGGAGTCGGGTGGTCGAGGTCTTGTAGCGAGCACAGAGCGAGGGGAGTAGGAGGAGGGACGTCCAAACATCAGGTGGACATTGACGACTCTGGTGATGTTCCCAACAGCAGAGCACTATGTGCTGGCATCACAACCGGACCCACACATTTGAACATTGCGTTAAGTTGTTATGGGCGGAAAAAAAATCCACGATTTATTTGCGTGGTTTATACCCCTTGGAATAGTGAGCAATCTCATCCGTTTCTAAATGGAGATGAAATTGAATAAATAAATTCCATGTTTTTCTAGCCCCAAATGTGTGTGTTTTTTTAATACTAAAAGCGCAAATAACCACCCCTACTATTATAGATTGGTCGCAAGTACATCAAAAATCAACATGAAAATTTAATTAAGTGTGCATTTTTTAAATAATTATTTTAAAATAATTACAAAGTTTTTTAAAAGTACTATTACTACGAATTAATTTACTGTACAGCCACAATGCTTATTACTTTTCTGTCTGGTTCCTTTTGAAAGCATTATAAACATGCCAGAATTAATGGAACGACTGCAGGCTACCTCCAATTTAATAACCTTTGCTCTTGGCACAACGGAGATGTCACTAATTTCAAACAATTTGTGGTATTATTATTTAAATCTCCATTGCCTTTAAGTCCTCCTAGGAATTGGCAGTGTGACTCAAGCACATACCTTACAGACTCACCTGAGAGTTCATGTTAGATTCATAACTCAATAAAGTAAACATTTTACATTGCATTTTGGAATTACATGCTGCAATGTATATTAATTAAACATAAGTAATGTCACTGAATACGTACCTTACATTGAAGTGCAGACTCAAAGCTTATATACTATGGAATAACACTAACATATATTTATAAATGTGACAACCATTTTATAATTAAAATGTGGAATATTTCCCCCCCTCCACATTTATGCACGGTGTAGCTTGACGGCAATTTAACATTTTTTTAAAGCAAAAGAAAAATAAACTATACGAAAGCATTACATTATAAAGGTATTCGCTAATGTTTCGGTTTCATCGTTTTTTTATGCTCTCGCGTGCAGGAACGTTTGGAGCTGCCAGGTTGTTTGTTCAACTGCTGCAGTAAAAAAAAACACGTGGCCAAGTTGCAGATACGCGCCGTAACGCGTGAAAACGCTGGGGGGGGGGGGGGCGTTCCTGTGACCATCTCGGCCTCACCACAGTGTTTTGATTCTCATACCAGTCGATCGGACTCCCAGTTGCCAAACGCTCAACTCCCCCCCCTCACCCCTCCCCATCGCCGAATGCAGCAATCGTCCCCGCAGCGGTCCCTCCGAATTAGCATCGAGGCCAAGCCAAGATGTGCAGATGGGACTACCACATTTGTTGGCCGCGCTGTGTTTATAATTAGATATGCGGAGCTGCACTTTGCACGCTTTCACCAAGGCCGGGCGAGCGAAAGCTGGTCTCCAAACGAGCATGCGTTGAACGCTCAGCAGCAATGCGACACTGAAATTAGGGGGCTGTGTGTTTGGCCGTCTTGGGGAACCGTTTGAAGCTTTTGTTCCTCGTGGCAAAATGTAAAAAATAGGGTTCCGTGTTTAACCGCTTCCCCATAAATGTGGTCCCTGAGCGCGAGAAAGTTTTTTTTTTTTAAATGAAAGCTGACAGAAATATGATTTCTTCTTGGAATATATGTGCGAGGAGCGTTTCGACCAAAAAAAAAAGACGGCTCCATTCTCAATGTGTGGTGACGATGGATAAGAGTTGGTCAGCGCACAGTCGATCAGGGATGAGAGAGGGGCGGTGGTTGGCACACTGCACAATCAACGAGGGAATCCTGCCAACCAGAATTGAATATCCGGCTAATCGGTGATGACTGATGTCAGAAAAGCTCCTTCACCCCCCTCCCCTCTTTCACTAACCCGCCCTGACCGGCATGGTAAAGCAAGGTATATGTAAAAAATAAACAACCTACGACTGAAATGTTTGCTGAACTTCTTTCGCACCGTACGTAGCCAACGGTGCTAATTGTTGGTGCGACAAAGACAACAAACTGACAGAGAAGGCGGCGAAGATGCCTTAATTTATTGGTGGATTTTTAATGGATGAATGAAACATACATATTTTTATAGTTAATGCATAATCAAGAATCTAACGTTGTTCGCCATCAAGCTACAAGAACCATTTGCACGGGAAGGATGGAGTGTAAACAGAGGCTCTCATCCATTGTTCTACGTTTGGTTCTCAAGTTAAGAGCAGAATAATTACGAAACATATTTTAATAGATCCGTAGCACTGCGATAATTATGATGATGACAATTAAACGTTTATTTCATTTAATGGGCAGTAATGATGTTGATGATTCGTAAAATGTAATTAGGACATCTGTCAATAATAAGTGAGCAATTACCACGATCCAATCCATTAAATGCTATTGTCCTCTCTCCAGGTCAGGTCATGTCCCGTAAAAAAAAATATATAAAGATTGGATTTTCTGCCTTGTTTGGCATATTGCTATTCTTTACGTTAATCTTTCAATGCATCAGAAGTAACATTACATAGCGTGCATATGTCGGTGTTCAAATCAGAGGCGTTGCATTCACAAAGTGTCCGGCTGCATTAAAATGCACGGCATGCAAGGTTCATTGCATCGTCAATACCTCTACGAAAGCGACGTCAGCACTCGATGATGGCGACGAAGGTGAGACTGTCGAGGTGAATGTGCGGAGTCGGTGCGAGAGACCATTCGAGATGCGACGAAAGTGTGAGACCACGTGCGCCGTTCGGGGGGGGGGGGCGTCAACAGACCGAGATGGGTGTGGTGGACTCGTGGCCAAGAGGGTCGGCATGGCTGCGTTGGAATGAGAGTTCGGAAAAGACAAAATGTTGAGGGAAGGAGGAGGGAGAATGAGGAGGAAGACGCCGCGGTGAGAAGTTGTCAAAGAGAAACACGACGGCATGCCAAGAAGATGCAACTGGTATTGGCAGCTCGTTTCTATTTTTATTTTACGAGGTAAGGCTCACTGAGTTATGCAGCTTCTTGTCAGAAGCGACCTGGCAACAAATGATAGCTCAATAAAGTGGCTTATTTGGAAATTTATAGCAGCCAAATACTTTAAACGCATGTTTCGAAATGTGGAGGGAAAACCCCCGAGGACCTGGAGAAAAATCCCCGAGAACACGGGGAGAGAGACACGCAAACTCCAAATATACAGCAGGCGTCGGAGTGGGGATTGAACCTACGACCTCCTGGATACCAGACGAGGTAGTGAACATCTCGCCACTGGGACGCTATTGCTTTAAAGCATGCGACTGCTGGCTGTGTAACTGTCATTATCGGCGAAACGTCGTGATCGAATTGGTAATGTTGTGGGTTAACTCTCCAACACACCGGTGTGTTGAACTAGTAATGATTTCATAATCAACGTTTTTGGGTTTAGATCGCGTTATTTATAAATGTGTCGTAACCCTCCACCACCCGACACGGCCAATCAGTAAAAAAGTGTCACGATAACAAAAGACAAATAGTTCACTGCTTTAGCCCACCGGTGTGTTGAAGCGTGAAACCACAACATTTACACATTTTTTTTGTTGCTGATTGGCCGTGTCGGGTGGTGGAGGGTTACGACACATTTATAAATAACGCGATCTAAACCCAAAAACGATGATTATGAATAATATTGGTCGCGAAAGCCTACGTGCTAAACTAGTAACGATTTGGCACGTTTTGTTAACTTGACAAACCATACTAATTTGCTGTGTCGGGTGGCGGCGGGTTTAACGACGCATTTATATTTACGCGATCTAACCCAAACACCTCTATGTTGGATGATATTGGTCGCGAAAGCCTGCGTGTTAACCCACTGGCTGTGTGTGTGTGTGAGAGATAGAGAGACTCTTTAGGACATTAAGTGACACGGAGCAGAGGTCACGTGACGCAGAATTCTCACGGCCCAGTCGCGCGCTCGCTTTGCGCTCACGAGTGACTCGTCGAAGTCTTTCATCCAGAACTAATTCAAATCGATGCACAACATCCTCCCTGACCAGAGACACATTTGCAACGATTCCTCCGGCGACTCCGCGGCAGGTCCCCGAATGACGTCGTGCGTTCGTGCGTGATTGTTGACACGAGCGTGGGGAGCGGTGGTGCAGCGGTTAGCGCTACGCTTCACTACGAACCCGGCCACCCGGGTTCGATTCCCGCTCACGGCCAACACCCAGTGACGATTTTTTGAACCGGTTCTGGGCCTCCCCTAGGTCGACTCAGCCTCAAATGAGTACCTGGTGATGTGTGTAAACATCGCCACTGGGGGAGACAAAGGCGGTCGGGCGTGATGCTGGCCACCCACCCCCTCGTGCCGGCTTTCATAGGTGCTCGCTAACAGCATTTGCCCCAACAGTCTGTGAAGGCTACACGGGGGATCTTTGTCTTTGTTTCATAGTCTACACGTGCGTAGACCTTCGTTACCCCCCCCTCCCACCTCGTCGACTTGAGCGCGATTCCTGGATGGAAAGAAAGAAAGCAGCCCCCCTTCCTCCTCCTTCTCCCCCCCCCCTTTTTTTAAAGACATTTCGCAAAGAAGCAGGAACCCTCGTTGTGACGTGGCCACTTGAAGGCCTGCGCCACCGTCTGGAGCTCGTGTTCGCTCGACGGACACGGCGGAGAAATGTGCCCGCAGCTCGGGACAGATGACGTGGGGGTATTGACTGCGACGAACGGGGCGCTAACGTGGAGACGTTGTGGCGATAGTCATCGGCGAGTTCCCACCTCCTCCTCCTCCGCAGTTGTTTCTTTAAAAGGACCAGGCAACCTCCACCGTGAGATGAGACAATGGATGGGAACGCGGCTTCATTGCTCTGACTTTCGGACGTTTATTGACGCGTCGGGTTCTGTTTTTGTCCGGCGTGCGACAGAGGACAATGTTAAGTAACACCACGCGCGCGCACGCGCAAAAAATAAAAGATCCAACCTGTCCCCGGGGAGGCGCAAGAGCTCTCCTTTTGTGCCGTGTTGCGTAGTGCACATTCCTCGTCACCAAGTGTCGTCCTTGGCGTCTCCCGTTCAGTGGCCTCCTGGGATATATGGACCACCCCCCCACCCACCCAAGTTGAACTCTTAATCATTAAGGGATGTATTGGGTGTGTGGCCTAACCTCTGAGAGACACTCTACCCAGAGGCACAAAACAATTAGAGTTCTCCGTGTTTGTTGATTCTGTGTTTTGTCTGTAATGTTTTTGTTCAACATGTTCATTTTGGGCCCACGGAACGTGTAGTCTCTGAAAAAGCGCACCCACGGTTGAGTAAGTTCGCAATGTGAAAAAGTGGGTACGTATAATTCTCCATAAAAAATAATAATTGTGTTTTTAAAAATATTTTGCAGAAACAGCGAGTACAGGAAAACGGAGAACCAGGGTACGTAACTGCCAGGTAACTGACATACATATTTATAACAGTAGTTGCTTCCAGCTATGGTTAAAGAAACCAATAGACAAGCAAAAAAAAAGCAAGTGTAGAGAAAGGGAAGCATTGGAAGAGATAGAAAAGGGAAAGGAAGATAATATTGTATTCTCAAGACGGATGAATTCTTGTCACTACAGATAGAAATCTAATTTCCCCTAACGGTGATGTGTGTATTCTCTGCCATGTTGGGACTGGGGAGGCTGCAATGAGTTGTGGGTTGGGTGGGAAATCGTTATAATGTAATATAACTAAAAACCGGGGAAGATTATACTTTATATATATATATGCTTTCTAAATGTGGTTTTCATAATCATGGTAAAAATCAAACATGTGGGCAGTCATATCATGGGACCTTTTTCCAGTGTCAGAGTATGAAAAATAAGAAAATGTTTTCCCCTTTGTGGCAATAAAAACAGATGCTAACATGTCTAACCACCCAACAGATACCTTTAGCAAGGAATCAAATCTGCATTATCCACACGTCCGTGTGGTGAACAAGCAAGCTGTTTGCCTTTGGGGCTTCTCTCGTCTGACACTGGTGTGACGAGGCCATGAGGAAGGCTGTCTCTGGTGTAGGCCAATCAGTTTCAAATCCTAGATTTGAAGCTTTCGTGACTGCAAGGATTAATATTTTTAGGTTTTTTCGGTAAAGTCACGTAGGTAAAAAATTAAAATTAAAATTAATAAAAGTTAAATAAAAATAAAATAAAAAATCACGACGTTTCAGAGGCAACACAAGCTTCTGTATCAAGTGATACAGCTATCGTGCTGTGACGGTTCCACCTGAAGACGGAAGCTTGTGTTGCCTCCGAAACGTCGTGATTTTTATTTTATTTTTATTTTACTTTTATTAATGTTAATTTTAATTTTTTACCTACGTGACTTTACCGAAAAAACCCTAAGAATATAGTTTCAAATCCAATGCATATATTACCACAGCACGTTTGTTTGCATGTTCACCTACAAGTACGTGTGGTTAATGCAGACTTTATTCCGTGCAAAAGTTATCTATTTGGTGTTTGAACATCTTGACACATGTTTTATAGCCAACAATGGTAAAAGCTATTCTTAAACAAAGAATATGGCAAAAGCTATTCTTATTTCATCTTGATTGAAAGCTTTCGTGACTGCAGGAATCCAAACTCTTTGGTTCTTTCGGTAAAGTCACGTAGGTATAAAATAAAACAAATCACGACGTTTCGGGCGCAACACAAGCGTCCCTCATCAGGTGGGAAAGCTATTCTCATTTTTCAAGTGTACAATGTCTGGTTTGTCATGAACTAGACATGTAACGGCCAAAAAATATGAGCGTCCTCTCCATCCTCTGTCACTGGTGACCCAATATGATTGTGTTTGGTCCTCGACGTTGAACATTTAATTTACACCGCGTTTCCTGAATTCCTCGTGTAACAGACCTATGCAGTAATCACGTGGAATGCTCTTGATCTCATCAGATCTCACAGAAGGCCAGCAAATGCTTGAGCCTGGATAGTATTTGGATGAGCGATCACCGTGCATTAACAGTTGTTGTGGGCGATGTGGCAAGGCAGTACTTTGCCCAAACACAGATATTCACCACCTTCATCAGTCTGCACGGACCTGCATGGTCAAGTATGGTCAAATTGTCTCCACAAGAAACATCAGCCTTCTAAGACATCAAGGGACGTGATCTTTGTAGAGGAACGTGCTATTAAATGTGCATTCTCGTAGCAACACGAGAACTTAAAAGGTAACAAAAAAAACGGAAGGACTGAAAGTTTGTCACTGCGTCGAACTATATTTAGGGTGGTGCAGTGGTAACACTTGTGCCTGAAGGCCCTGAGTTCAATTACAGACTCTGCAATCTTTCTCTGTGGAGTTTGTATGTTGTCTGTGGAGTTTGTATGTTCTCTGTGGAGTTTGTATGTTGTCTGTGGAGTTTGTATGTTCTCTGTGGAGTTTGTATGTTGTCTGTGGAGTTTGTATGTTCTCTGTGGAGTTTGTCTGTGGAGTTAGTATGTTGTATGTGGAGTTTGTATGTTGTCTGTGGAGTTTGTATGTTGTCTGTGGAGTTTGTATGTTGTCTGTGGAGTTTGTATGTTGTCTGTGGAGTTTGTATGTTCTCTGTGGAGTTTGTATGTTGTCTGTGGAGTTTGTATGTTGTATATTGAGTTTGTATGTTCTCTGTGGAGTTTGTATGTTGTCTGTGGAGTTTGTATGTTGTATATTGAGTTTGTATGTTGTCTGTGGAGTTTATATGTTGTTTGTGGAGTTTGTATGTTGGCTGTGCAGTTTGTATGTTGTCTGTGGAGTTTGTATGTTCTCCCGCTACTTTGCACGGGCTTCCTCTGGCTTCTCCAGTTTCCTCTAATCGCAAAAAAAACTAAACACAACGTAACTGATATTGGCCACACATCGCAAAAAATGCTGAAAAACGACCCGCAAATCACTCAATTGAAATTGCACATCGCAGCATCGGCCCACCCCTCCCACCCCCTACTGCGCAAAAATTTAACTTAACTCTCCTGAAACAAAGCCACGAATCACAACAATTACGTTTTGGTAATGCTATATATATATATATATTTTTTTATATTATCGTGCTATAGTGCTTTGCACACTATTCTTCTGAGATTGTAACGGTGGAGCTGATGGAGGTGGCACGAGAGACATGGGGAGGGAGCACGTGGGGAGAAGTGACTGTCGAGAGATGGAGCTGTCGACGTCGAATGAGAAACATTTGGGGGGGGGGGGATGGAGATGGGACGCACCTGGATGGAGGTGCTGATGAGGGATTCTCGGCATGGGTTGTTATATAATGTAACACAGTCGTGCAAAAGTGCTGCTAGCTTGAATAAAATACGGTTCGAATTTCTCTATTATCGCGGACGCGATTCTGTGTGCTTTGCACAGGTTTGAAGTGGCCACATTTTGGCTTTATTATTTTACGCGATCACATGCTTCTCATTGCACGATCGTTTCTCTTGCGCACATTTGTTCTCGTTAGAGCAGATTCATTTGGCTCAACAGGTGTGAGAGAGAGCGGAGCGGAGCGGGCGGAGGTCGGACACGTGAGCGTTCGTCGATGCTTCAAATACACATCAAAGAGAGTGACTCCAGCGATGGATCGATTGTCAATAAATAAATAACCATCACTTTGGGAGAAGGCGGGGGGGAGTCGGAGGTACGAGGGGGGAGAAAAAAAGAGACCCAATGCAGATGATCGAACTAATGGCAGTCATCAGTTTCCCCCGAACAGAAATTAATTGCAGATGTGTTCGGGCCCCTCTATTGGAATATTTATGCGCGAAATGCGCAAATTCATTGCGTCTCGTGGGGGAAAACTGGGATAAATTAAAAGACCACTCACCCTGAACCCACAACAGTTAAGACATCCCAAGTAGCGCAAGGACAATGTGTGTGGTTTTTTTTCCCTCTCTTTCTCACAGATTACGTTGAAACACCCTAATGCTTTAATCAGGACATCACTCCTGTGTATGGGTTTGTCTTCACGAACACGCTCCATAAAACTAATGAACTGATGAAACTAATGACTTCCCATCTCCCTTGCTTCGGCTAAACCTCCAGCAGGAAAGATGTTTTGGAGGTAATTAAGGCGGCCAGATGTGGTGGGAATGCAGGAGGGGAAGATGAACACGGCGTGATCCATTTACACATACCCCACGCTATGCCCATGTCGAACATTCAATAGCAATATTTTTGCGGGTACGTTTTTTTGTTAAGAGTCTGACTCAAAAGCCACCAGAAAGCTGGTGAAGCCCGCTGCCAATTACTCGTATACTTATATATATAAGGCGATGTATATATAGGTACCGCACTATAATCATTGGGGTGGAGACGAAACAGTATTTTATTTCAAAACCTCAACACATCTCACACCAATCTCAATGCGCTTATTAAAATATTTCAACAACTCTCCTCCTCTGTAAGACGAAGAGCAATCGCTTTCACGAAATCCAATCGCCAACTCAGAGGTGTAAAATGGTCATTAGAAATCAATGGGGGTGTCTATAAATGGATCATCCCGTGAATGAATCATCCGGTCGTTTACGCCACGTGCGTCCCCCATCCACCCCGCAGTGTGAATGGAGCCACCGCAGTCGGTCAGCTGGTCACATGCGACGGGTTGTAAAGTGTGGGTGCTCCCACCTATTCCAAGTTGTCTGCCCATCGTGGAAGAGTAGGCCAAGTATCCTCTAGAGTGGCACTCATAGGCTTCCTCTTCTGCCGGCGGTGGCATTAGGAGGCGATTGCAAGCCTGTGCATTTCCCTTCATCTTATTTTATTAACAGCTGTACGTGTGTTGCTCCGGCAATTTTAACATTTCTCACTAACAAGACACTTAGCACAGCGACCAGCGCAAGCGCTCCTGCTGTGCCCATTCCGGCTGATGTGGCGGCACATTTGGTAGCAGCAAAGATTAGACACGGAAGGGCAAAGTCTGTAATTAAAGCTGCACCGAAAGTCATTCCATGGACCTGGCCATTAGCGGAGAGCTGGATGAGCCCCAATTTATTTTAGGGAATACGGCTCTCGTGGTATTTTGGCCCCTAAGCCGCAGCTACAGGCTGGATATTGTATCCCTTGCAGACATTCTTTCACGACTGATTTGTGGCCAAGCTTTTGAGATTCCTGCATAAATTTCTGCAGCCGTGTTATTCGACGCTCGTGGTCACATTGTAGCACTTTGACGTTATGTGCTTCTGCGTGCATTATGTATGTGCGCTTAGGGCATTACATTCTTCGTAAATATATATACAAGCATGTGCACATTCACACACAGACGCGGATGTGCACAAAGGGTGGTCAGTCACAAGTCAAAGTGATTTCCTGCTGAAATTAGCATTTCGGCAGTGATCATTTCCTGTTTAATAGCCCTGCGCCAGCGGTGGAAATCCCACATTCCGACGGCAGGGTTGAGTATCTCCACATGATAACCACTATTGCTTCTTCAGAAAGTGGTTCTTTATTTTATCAACCCCAGAAGGATGATGGGCCTGAGCCAACTCGAAATTAGGGCTTGAAACTCGCAACCTTCCGATTGCCAGTTGCTCGCACTGCCGCTGAGCCACTTGACAAGTCCCATGAGGAGTGTAGCGATGCTTTAGATGAAATGATTAATAACGACTCAGTAAGCTCGCAATAAGTACGTCGAATTGTGTGTGTATGAATCGATGTTGTTCGATTCGTACGCGTTGTACGCCGTCCGTTCACGTGACCCCTGGGGCCACGGCAGGCCGCTACGTTCACTGCAGTTTTAAAAACGAATTAGCTATCGGATTTAATTGTGACCTAGTATCACGACGAATCGTATCATCGTGACACCCTCCCCTAACCTTTGCAGACCAAAAAATCGTGAACATTTCGAGTGAACTAATTGTTTTCAACCTTGCCACATCGTCACTACGTTTACGTTTGGTGACTGAGGAGGCCGACACACCTGGGAAACGCCAGGTGACGTGAGCTTGACACACACAAAACTCCTCCACTGACATGTGCCCAGGTGAGGTGCTGCTCTGGGTCTGTTCCTGTGGTGCTACACGTGTCATCTGGGATTTACTCTCCAAGGTTCCATTCTTCACTAATCCCCATGTACCCACCCACCCTGCCTACCTCTCCACTCTCATCTCATTCTACTCCCCTCCACATGCTCTCAAACCTCTCCGCCTTTTCATGTCGCCCAACTTCCTTCCACTCCTCTACAACAACTGAGACCTTTCTGTCGAAAACCTTACTCAACCCCGAACAACCATCCTTGCCGTCGACTGCCTGCACCTTTTCAGTTCAGGCTCAAAAACCTGCTATCTTTCTTCTGCCTATGACTGCCTCACTGTTTCACTACAGCGTCTTGAGATGCAGTCGTATAAAACAAAAACACACCGTGTAATATAAATCCACATTGTCTTTTGTAAACTCATGTAACTACCCATATAGTCACACAGAAACCCATAGGGTCCTAAGAGGGAACGATGACCTACTAGCATCCTATAAAATAGACATGCCCAGTGTTTCTGTACGGCATCGTGAGATACGGTCATATTAAACGGCGATATGAATCCACGTTGGATGGTATAGTTCAGAGCAGAGGGGGCACACCGCTGCTGTGCCCGTTTAACAGGCAACAACCTTGGTCACCGGCGATTAAACAACGAGATACTCCCATCACGTGTTCGGCATTGTGACTCACCGTTGTTAAAGCTGATCAGTGGGCTAAGCTTTGGCAACCGTTGCATCAAGACTTGCACTGATATTTCACGGGCGGGTAATTCAATTTCGGACCGGATTTTCCTTCCTGGAAAGCAATCGCAACTGTTTGCGGTATCGGATCGCAATGATGCAAACAAATGAAAAACAAAGACCGACGGAGTCTTTGTTTCGAATTCGAAGTGACTGACTTTGGGGGTTTGCGTCGCCGCTTGAGTGGGTTTTAGGGCGAATAGCTGTTTGTGTTGCCATTTATTTTTCTTGAACAAGCACGCGTGGCCCGGGGCCCCGTTTTTGATAAGACATTGCGGACACAGCATACAAATAGCAAGCGTGCGGCGCACAGGGGACAGCCCACGTTTATAACAGGGAAGCATGTAAGGTCGTTAGGCCTGGCCACCCACTTTGTGTTGAGTTTTAATGGAAACGCTCTGTTCGATTTGGTTTCGAAGGTAACTCGGACCAAAAGCGTTGTTTTCTCGGTAATCCATCATCGATTGTATTTTGTACGTATGTTTAACTTCTTTCGTACCGTACATAGCCAACCGTGCTCATCGGAGGTGTACATCGCCCATTACCGGTCCAGTCGTTCTGTGGTTGAGCGAGCGGCTCGCGACATGGAGCTTGGGAGTTCTCAACCTGGTTGAGGGGTTGACTTGGCACATGAACTCTCTCTGTGGTTATTGAAATTGAGTGTCGCGTTGTGGGGAAGCCAAGAGTGGTTGCCCTACGGATAGATAGGAATGTGACATTTACATCACTGGCTCAGCACATTGCCGTGGAGTTGAGAGAAACGCCTCAATGCTCATTTTGAGCGAGAAATCACTTTGACGTTTGACGTTGACACTGGTAACAACCCACATGTTTACCAATGAAGCACATCACGTGATTAAGCCCGAATAGTGGTCGCTAAGCTGTTAAATGGGCCGTTTCGAACATTCATCCAGTTGTTGCGATCCATCGCGCCTGGCCAGGCCTTCCTGGTTAGGTATGGTCGGCATCCTTGAGCCTGATGATCGATGAGAACCAGGTTGAGCGTCGGGTTTTGTTCCGCATCTACACTCAACCGCAGGGCAAGGGTGAGCCGGAACGTTCCGTTGAAGTCGAGCGACGCGGCCGAAATAGGCCCAGGCAGCGGTGTCGGACGAGGTCCTCTACGTTGGGCAGGCGAGTGCGGGATGTGACGGTGACGGTTGGGCAGGCGAGTGCGGGATGTGACGGTGACGTTTGGGCAGGCGAGTGCGGGATGTGACGGTGACGGTTGGGCAGGCGAGTGCGGGATGTGACGGTGACGGTTGGGCAGGCGAGTGCGGGATGTGACGGTGACGGTTGGGCAGGCGAGTGCGGGATGTGACGGTGACGGTTGGGCAGGCGAGTGCGGGATGTGACGGTGACGTTTGGGCAGGCGAGTGCGGGATGTGACGGTGACGGTTGGGCAGGCGAGTGCGGGATGTGACGGTGACGGTTGGGCAGGCGAGTGCGGGATGTGACGGTGACGGTTGGGCAGGCGAGTGCGGGATGTGACGGTGACGTTTGGGCAGGCGAGTGCGGGATGTGACGGTGACGGTTGGGCAGGCGAGTGCGGGATGTGACGGTGACGGTTGGGTAGGCGAGTGCGGAATGTGATGGTGACGCTTGCGACGAAGTCAGACCACCTGAGCATGCGCGCCGATGTTCAGGTGAACGTGAGAAGTCTCCAGACACTTGATGTCGGACGCGAGCAGCGTACAGGTCTCTGAGCGACCACGCGCACCTGGCAGGATGCGCGCGTGTATAGATAAACTAAACTTATTTTTATTTTACCAGGTGAGGCTCACTGAGATGTATAGCTCTTTTTAGAAGCGACCTGGCCACAAATGATACCTCACCGAGGTGGCCTATGACTTGGGAATTTACAGCAGCCAAATAATCTCAACGCGTTGATGTTGCTTCTAAATTGGGAGGGGAATCCCGGTGGACCCAGAGAAAGATCGAGGTGACAACGGAGAGAGAGACGCGCAAACTCCAAATATACAGCAAGTTCAAGTTCATGTATTAGGTATAGCCCTGTGAGCCATTCGGCTCTTGAATCGGGTGCAACCGCAACAAACAAAAAACAAAAACATGAACAAAAAACATCTTAAAGTGAATATGTGACTGAGTGCAAACAGAAAATCCAAGAAAATACAGCAAAATATTGCAGATAAAGCACCGTACATCAACGCTGTGCAAAAATCCCAGTGGGATGCAAGTCAAACAATCAACAACAACCACAAGACAACTTAGATTAAGGCCATCAGTCTAACTCTGTACTACAACAAACAAACATGGCTAAACCAATACACTTTTCGAAATCACGAAAATAAATCCATGAAAGCAACGAAACAGTGATCATAGGAACTGTGCAGGCGTCAGGGTCGGGATCGAACCCACGCCCTCCTGTATACCAGGCGAGGTAGTTGACATCTCCTGGCTACCGTTGGCGCCCATAGATGCGTCGTTTTTGTTTTTGGGAGAGGCGAAGTTTGGGGGAAGGTGGCCATGCCTAGTTTTTGCAGGATCCACACATCACTTCGACGGGAGGGGCCGAGGTGGATGAAGTTGTCCACTCCCCTTCCACGGTCTGCTGCTGCTCTTCGTGCCTCTGGAGTGTGGCGACTGTCGGACCCAACCGAGAGGTTCTGCACTTTCGTCTTGGCTGTCGTCACGGACTTATGTTGGTATTCGTAAGAGTGCTCCGTTTCATTGCTTAAGAGTTGAACTATGATAAAAAAACAACAACATGTTCTTTGTTGCTCATCACCAGATGTATTATATACATCTATGATAGTTCTCAATAACAAAAACTAACAATAATAAATTCCCCTCTATCTGTGATGTTGATAGAAGAATTGACAATATGTGTGTGAGAGGGGTGATGTTTGATGGGGAGTGGTGCAGTATGATCCCGGCGACACGAGTTTGATTCCCGCTCACGGCCAACACCGGTGATGATTATCTGAAATGATCTTGGGCCTCCCGAAGGTCGACTCAGCCTCAAATGAGTACCTCGTGTACTGTGTAAACATCACCACTAGGGAGACAAAGGCGGTCGGGCGTGGTGCTGGCCACCAACCCTCTCGTGCGCCATGCTGGACTTCATAGGTGCTCGCCAACAGCACTTGTCCCAACAGTCTGTCGAGGCTATATGGGGGATTTTTGTCTTTGTGGGGTGAAGTTTAATGGGGTGAATGAGGAGTGGGCATGTTATTATGCACCAATTAATTTATTTGATCAGTTCTTACGTGCATAAATGTAATTGAGCATAAACAAATCAGTTTCCTATTCAAATTAGTATTATGTTGCGGTTTAAAGGAACAAACAAAAACCCAGTACGAACGACACGTAATAAATGAGAAACATTAAAAAAGAATTGGTAAAAAAAAATTCAGGCCAAAGTATAATAATTCATTTATTTGACTGAATCGCGACCCAAAATTATAACAATTGCCATCGTTGGATGGTGAATCATGACCGTGTCTCGCGGTACGTACGTTTGGTTACGGTCCAGGAAAGCCATATTTGATTCCTGGCCCTACACCCCATTACCAGTTGGAGTCGGGCGCTGGTACGAGGGTTGGGGGGGGGGGTTGAATTGGCCTAAAATGAGCACCTGCTGTGACGTTGTCATCGTCAGAACGAGGAGATGAATGTGAGAGGAGCTCGTGTGTACGTTGCTGGCCAAATTCACTGCTTGTGTGCACTCGCTGTGCTGCCCTCAATTGGCACTCGAATTTTGAACACGATTTGCTCTGTCGGTCCATTCAGCGTGGAAAGGAAAGCGGCGTGGGGGCGGGATTCTTTCCATTAACATTCGAAGGAGGAACCAGGGTTATACTGACCCACGAGACAACTCGCCATTCGCATGGGGAGCACCACCCTCAGCCCAGCCTGAAGAAGTATCCAAGGCAAAGCTATGAAAATGACGAGTAGTTTAATTTGGCCGAGTTTGTGCGGTTTCCAGCTATTAGGACCGGCTTTCTGAGCAAATGGCTGGTTGTCTGTCTGGTGGCATTGTCTTAACGCTGGCATGAGGATAGGAGATCATCCAATCAATGTGTATTTTAATTTAAAATTGTATTATCACGTATTGATTTCAACACTTTCATTTGAGTTTTTAGTAAAGTTCCCATCACGATACGAGTTAATTAGGAAATAAACATGTCATTTTGTTGCAATATGAAGATTTTTATTTGACCATCTGCAACTGAAAAAAATGGGCTTAAATATATGCAAAGCAGATTAAAATGAATATCGTGAAAAATATGACCGTCTTCTCAATATCATCAGATGCTTTGGAAAGTAAGACGCATCCCAAACGTGTGCCCAGTCTCAGTTAAATTCGAGTTATATCCGAAAATGAACACATTGCAAACCACGAAACATAGGTCACCAATGAATTAATTCAGCAAATGCGTCCTGAGCAAAATGTTACATGCATGAAAGGCCTTGATGCGATATGAATGCATACATGCTTAGTTGCTCAAGCCGATTTAAAGGTGACTCCTGATGATAAAAGACGATCCTGTGCAACTTGGAACAGGTGGCTCCTGAACGGACGTATGGAGTGAATATTTAAATGCGGGACTGAATTGCAAAACACGACTGCAGTGCACCGCAGGGGCAGTGTTCAACACTTTTAGTGCAAACACGCCAAAAAAAAATAAACATTGAATAATTACGCGTGGCCATATTTCCCTTTAAGCGTGTAGGGTTTTTGATTGGTCTGTTCGTTAACAAAAATATGTAAATGACGAGCAAACCCGCGTTATAACAGAAACAAAACCTCGATTTAAAGCTTTCGTGATTGCAGGGATTCATCTTCTTGGTTCTTTCGGTAAAGCCACGTAGAATGGAAATAATAAAATAATAAAAATAAAACATAATAAAATAATTCTCACGACGTTTCGGCCACAACGCAAGCAGCCGTCCTCAGGTGAAGAACAGGTCGGCTGCTTGCGTTGTGGCCGAAACGTCGTGAGAATAAGTTTATTATTTATATTGTATTATTATTTTATTATTTCCATTCTATGTGACTTTACCGAAAGAACCAAGAAGGAGAAAAAAACCCCACAAGTTTAAAACAACACGCATAATTGCATACATAAAGCACTCGGCTCTGTACATTTTGCAACAAAAAAAAACCCATGAACAGTTCCTGCGGTGCTACTTCTTGTTCAAAACCAAATAGATACCTTTTTTCAAGGAATCAAGTCTGCATTAACCACATATTAAATTATCAGAGCATGATAATAGGATTTGCCCCGTTTTTCTGGCAACAAAACAGGTGTTAAGATGTTAAAACACCATTAACCACACGTACTTGTGGTGAACATGCAAACAAACATGCTCTGAAAACATGATTCATTGCAAAAAGGTTTCTATTTGGTGTTTGAGCATCTTAATAACACCTATTGTATTGGCAGAAAGGGTTAAACCTATTCTTATTTTTCATACTTTGATGTAGTTCTACTTATTCTATGAAACGTAGTCTGTTCAATGCGAGGCACTGTGCTTAAATGCCAGAACGTGCTCAAGGCTGCCATCTACTTTGACGAGACACCCACCGGTCTAACTTACTGCTATAATGAGCCAAGAATGTCTGTGTGTCCCGCGCGTGACGTCACTCCACGTCGGCCAGCCCCCCTCATTAATAATCATGAGCGGGTGACGTCACTCCACATGGAGCACCTTCCCCCCTCATTAATAATCATGAGCAGGTGACGTCCCTCCACATCGAACAGCCCCCCCCCCCCCTCATTAATATTCAGGTTAGAACCAGGCTACAGTCGACATTATAGACTGCCAGTACACTCACTCTGATTTAGAACCAGGCTACAGTCTACACTAGTGTTTTTTATTATTTTTATTTTTATTATTTTTATTAACTTCATTTTTGTTATTATTTTTCTATCTACGTGACTTTACCAAAAGAAGCAAAGAATATTAATTCATGCAGTGGCGAAAGTTTGAAGTCAAAATTTTATCATGATTAGGTGACGTCCTCCACATATAGCATCCCCCCCCCCCCAATTAATAATCATGAGCAGGTGACGTCACTCCACATCAAACAGCCCCCCACATTAATAATCATGAAGAGGTCACATCTTCCAAATGGACAACCCCTCGCATTAATAATAATTAGCGGCTGACGTCACTCCACATGGCGGGGGGGGGGGGGGCGAGGCGCCTCCTCCCCCCTCCTCATCGTCAACTTACAACCCTCACTACAAAGGCAGAACCCTCACGTCACGTGATCTCCGTAACGCTGTTGAGGCATAGAAGTAAAAAGGACGTAGTGATGAACAAGGGATTATAACCTTAAAATGAAATAAGTCTGTGTCACCGCGGCCTTACAAACTGCACACGCATTGATGCAATGAATATCACGTCGCGGTCTGCTTTTCGCTTGTAAGTTTCAGATTTACTGAAATACACCCGCCCTTGGACGGGCAAAAGGCAAGTGGCAATAAAATAATACTTGTACTTGAGCCAATATAATTTTTCAATGGTGGGGTTGCAGGCAGTATTGTTTGAAAAATCATAGCTAAAGCAGATTTGTTTTCTCAATCAAATTGATGGTATAATCCCACAGCGGTATACATTTGTACACCATAGTTAGCTTGTCGCAGGTTACCTATGGTGTGGTCGATTGTGGGTTGATCCCATTTCTTACATTACGTCTGGCCAGCTTGGAAGAGCAGGCCATATGCCCTCTGCAGCTTCCTTATAATGGAGGCACTTCAACATAGCAGTGGAGTGAACAAGTAATTGCGAATTAATTAATTTCTGTTCATGTTCAAAGTCTTCGCAGGGCTTGTTTTTTTATGTTTCTAGTTTAAATGATGGGATGCTGCGGCTGATTTTTATAAATGTGAAATGTCCATGACGTAAAACATCGAGTTGCAAGTTGAATGGCTTTTAGGAAGTCCCTAGAGTCGCATGCCCATTCTGATAATTGTCTGGCTTGTATCTTCAAGATGATGAACACGAGTAAGAGGCAAGTTTCCAAAAATGTCAAGTTTAAAGAGCAGGTTAATTGGTTTTGGAGACACAAAACAGATGGCAGAGAGATCGTGGCTGGGAAAAATAAGGAATGTGACAGCAGACAGCAGCAGGGAAAAAATTGGACAATTGAAGAGCCAGTGAAGGGGGTGGGAAGGCATAGGCCTCCTGAACCAACTTGCCTGAGGGCCGAGGAAGACACGCGTTTTATTTTCATATTTAAGAATCTGACAGGACGGTGAACAATTCCGCGCTGAGAGAAAGTTATTTCTCTGCAGGTGCCATGTTGAGATACAGTGGCGGTGCTGCTTCGTAAACCTTGACGGATGCAATTGTGCAAAACTTTAACAGCTGAAATATTTTTACTTCCCTTTTTTTCCAAAATAAATTTTCAGATGTTCGTATAATCATCTCATTTTACGATCACTTCTGGTGCAGCATCAGTCAAACCGTCTCGGGGTCAAACGGTGTAATGGGCAACAAATGCATCCGCGTGATGTTTCGTTGCACTCGTACGTAGGCCATAATGGATAGACCAGTTCGAAGGGTGACTAATTTCACACTCCGTCACAAACACCAGCTAAAATCGGCAAGAGAAAAGAAGCCGGTGTTGGGATTGATGTGAGAACGCATGAACAATGCCCCCCTGCCCTTTTGGCGATCAACTCTCGTGCAAATGTGGCCTCTTGGGTGGCAGAATTCATTTTAAAGGTGGGTGGTAAAGCGAATGCCATCCACCCCCCCCCACAGCTGTACGCTGCCTGGGTCAATCTTGGCTATAAATTTAGCCGCAAAAAAAACACAGGATACATGCTCTGCAGCTTAAATCTGTCATGTCTCTGACAAGTCACATCTTTGTCAAAAAAGTAATTCTTGAAGCACAATTGTGGCACTATTCCGGTATCCTGGCGACCGGCACGGTTGGTGTCTGCGGAAGCCTGCAGTCCTCATGCGAGTTGGAGCGTGCATTCTGCCCCACAGTGGCTTTCTGTCTGTCCTTGCTGAGAGATGTGTTTTGTTTTTGTTTTTACGGAGAGAAGAATTTGACTTAAAGATAGGAAGTCCCATGATATCGATGAACAAAGTTTCATCGATGCCTGCGTGTGGCTTGAGAGCCCCGAATGTGCGTTCAACTTATTATTAAATGTCAGCAAAATCGGTGCCTTCCCCTACACTCATGGCAAAGGCAAAGGTGCAGCCCTGCAATTACTCACCCGTGCTACTGTTGGCAGAATATCATCCACTAGAGGGAGCTCCAGAGAGCCCCTCTACAGGGGCATTTGGTCTACTTTTGCACACTTGCCAGACATCCTGGAAGCACCCACAATTTTACCCAACCACATCCTAAATAAGTAATCAAATTACATAAATAATTAGCTAAATTTAAATTAATTATAAATCAACCGTGGTCAGTGTACCACATTTACACACTGCTGGGTGGGACAGTGGTGGGGAGAGGAGTATAAACTTGTGTGATTGTTTCAACTGACGCCCTGGGTTGATCGAATCCAACCGGTGGCTTGGGTTGCAAGTCTAGTGTGCTGCTAATCATTGCATCTTTGTTCCATACCACGTGAATGGAATGGAAGTGCATCTGTTCCCTGCCCCCCGCCCCCCACGCCCCCCCCCCCCAAATAATACTTATCATGAAAAAACTAAATAAATTAGCATAAATATTTCATGAAAAAAATGCTTGTATCAAAAAGCGTATTTGTGTGAAAGTCCCACCACATGCCTAAGCATTTAGTGTGGAAAAAAACAAGCCACTGAATAGTTGCCCCATGCGTCAGACTTTGCATGAGTCATTTTGTTATTACAGTAAAAGCTGATGGTGATCGCTGTTCTAAATCTAGAAGCCAAACTGCCTCCATGGTTTTGCGGTCAGTTTGTACGGGGTGTTATTTTAGAATTGTTTTACTGCACCACTGAACACCATACCTCAGCGCAGGCTGATTTGAAATATTTCCGACCGCATGCCATGTTATGCAAGTTGGAAGTCTTCTTTGAAAAAATAAACAGCAAATCCAATTTGTGAAGATTTGAAACAAATGTAATTTCATGACATATACGAATGTAATCCTTTTCTACAACTCTGAATATTGGCTTTTCTGCAAGGAAAAAAAAATGAAATGGAGACATACTTTATTTGGGTCCTAAGGGAGTTTGTGAGTCTCACTTTCCGGGAAAATCATTCTTGTGTGTCCAAGCCATGCTCTCATCCCCGTGTCTGTCTGGTCTGATACAGTCATCATCGGGCAGTACAATTCCATAGACAGGCAGCCAGAATATGTTCTGATAAAGTGACGTGATTCATATGTGGCCACAGATGTACAATGATATCTCTGTGTGGAAATGTGATGAGCAAAACATCTAATGTGATATAAAAAAGAAACAAATTTGCAATTTCATTTGTATGAATGCCGAAGTGTGCTATATTTACCAGATATATTTACGGTCCTTCACTAACCTGCACGGACCGAAATGGTGAAGTATGATAAAACAATCACCCATGACGAACACAGTTTGGAGAGGCCTTCATCCTGCAGTGGACTGACCAAGGGCAGTAAAGTGTGGTTCGTATTATTAGAAGTATTTTAGCTCAACATTATATCTGTTTGGTTAGAACATTATCAAAAAACTCGACGTTTACATGAAAAGTTAAAATAATCTCGAGGTAATGTTAAATAACAAAATGCCCCCAAAGCTGACGTATATATTGATATTAAATCCTGTAGATAAATTAATTTTAACGTTTTAACCTTGCCAAAAAATTGAATTCATTATTTACGAAATGTTTAAGATTAGTGCCTGTGTTAGCCTGAAATCCCTGTAATACCAGTTTGATGTAAATCGCAATGCTTTAGAAAATTACATGGATTTACTGGGTTATCTTTAAATATCCATCCTGCTTGGCAGCTGAATTCCTATGAAGGATTTTCTGCCGGCGAGATGGAATCAGGCATCCATAATCCCGATGATATTTTCTCTTCCCCATCTGTTTGCATGGACATTATTATAATGTGCCCCCAATGCGCTGCAACATAACACAGTGCGCCGAAAAGTATATATCTTAATTAAACAAAGGCCATCGCTTGAATCCGTAGCCAAACATAAATGTATGCCATATGGATTAATATCAAATCGAGACATTTACAAAGCGTGTAAAATCTGAAAATGCACGAGCATATTTTTAGCACTTCAAACGCAATGAAAATTCACTTACAATGATTACATGTAATGGGTGTGTTTGAAAATCCATCCTTTGCTATTTCATAATGTTTGATATATGTACGTAATTTGTATGGAAAATTGCTACACTCCACAAATGCAGGGAATATGCGCAAATTGTTAATGTAATCACTTTTAAAATAATATAATGGTGCGTAAAAAAAATTCATTCTTGCCAGCTGAAGCTACATAAATCACACACAAAAACATCTGATTGCAGACACCCAGCTTTAAAGTGAGAAAGTGAATGTGCCGGTGCTGTAATTTCATTTCTTTGCACTTATCAGCCGTCCAGATACAGAGGCGCGCACACACACACACACGCGCGTCACACTCTATCTCCCACGAACACTGCGCGAGATTTCGAAGGAAGGCATTTAACGGAGACTACACAGACAGTTGTATAGGGGAAAGTGTGGTCTGTGCGATTGAAAGGAAGCAGTGTGAAATGTTTTGAAGTTCATGTATATATATATAAACCATTTCCCATTTTTGTTTGCACCTTTCTTCACTCATCTTAAAATCTGCTTGGACCCAGATGCTGCCTGAACAGATTGGATTGCTGTAAGAGCTGAAAGGCTTGCCCGGAAAAAGGCAGTTAGGACTTGCAAAAATATATATTGCTTCTTGCACTGTTCAGACATGATGAACATTTCTTGTTTTTACGATGGGCATTCTCCCCCCCCCCCCCCCCCCAAGTGGTTTTGCATAGCCAGAATAACATTTGGAGATCCCATTACTGTGAAAAGGGAAATGTCTGAAACCAGTAGTAAAAAATTACCTTGCCATCGGTCAATACGAGGTCTGCTGTTGCTAAAACTCTTATTACCTCTCCCAACTAATAGTTGCAAATATGGGAAATGTTACATTTTAAAACTGTATCGCATATCTTTTTGGGGGTGGAAAACAAACCACCTCTTGAACTTGTGATAAACCTAAGAGGGCCCTGATTGAGCTTTGGCAATGATGCAGAGGTCAAACCCTCGCAGGGGCAAGGGTTACGGCCGGGGTGGGGAAACAGAACTCAGTCCATCTCGGCAGCAAATGATTGCTACCGGATGGACTGGGGCCATCAGGACGACATAGTGGCAGATTACATCGGAAGGAAGTGATTTGCTGTAAGGTTGGGGCCAGGGTTGTAACTGGGGAAAGGGTAGACCAAGGTTAAACATCTTGGAAATCAAATTATGGTTGGAGCTAATGGATACCTCACTCGACGTTTTAAAAAAAAACTAAAAATAGCAGTGAAAATAAACGTGTAATTTTGGTTATATTTAATGTTTTGCAGATTAAAGTATGAACAATGCATTAAAAAAAATCGTCATCCCGAAGGCTATGCTAGAAACGGGGTGAGGGTAAGGTTATGTTAAATGCAGTGGATATGTCATTAAATATGCCACATTGATTAGGAATCATTTAATATAATTCCAAAATTTCATTAAAAAAGGCAAGCATATTTTTAAAGCAATGTTTAAAATTAATAGCACGAATAAACATAGTTTATTTAGAATCATATGTTTGGTTTTTGGAGAATGTAGTTATTTATAGCCAGACTAAACACCAGTGCTCTGTGCCAATGTTATGATAAACTAGCACACTCTGCATTAAATGCAAAACGTTAAATTTCACCTGCATGAAATGCAAATCTCTTTCTGTCACGCAACATTTGACATTATGTGACAATGACAAATACAAAAAAACACAATGCCCGTTAGTGAGTCATCAAGCCAGGCCTAGAATACCATCTAGCAAATGTTATTACCGTCTCTTCAGTCTTTATTCCAATGCGGTACACTAATTACTCGAGGACAAAAACAGGCTTTATCATGCTGTTTTAACTTCTCGGTAACCCACGCAAATAACGAACTCCTTCTTATCTGGTCTTCGCCGGCGCACAGTGTGGTCGAGGGGTTAATAAGATGAACCGTGCGTGGAGGTGGATCGAAGCTCGTGAAATCGCGAACTGGAGCCGCGATTTCGGGGACAGAGTGGGAAGATGCAGAGCCCCCGGTGCCGGCACTGCTGCCACCGTGGCACGCCGGATGACCCCCACACCCTCGTAGTGTGTCCGAGATCTCCCAGATCTCCGCCACCCCCGTGCTGCTACCACCAGCCGAGCGCCGCTCCAATATCCAGGGGGAAGAAAAAAAACGAGACGTGAAACGAGGGGTGAAAAAGGAAGAATGCGTGGAAAATGTATATCTCCATTTTTTTGTTACTATTTTATAGATCTGCTTGGTTCTTTCGGTAAAGTCACGTAGAAGGGAAATAATGAAATAATACAAATAAAACTAAAATAATAAATCATTTTATTTTACTATGTTTTATTTTTAAATAATTTTATTTTATTATGTTTTATTTTTATTATTTTATTATTTCCCTTCTACGTGACTTTACCAAAAGAACCAAGAAGATGAATCCCTGCAGTTACGAAAGCTTAAAATCGAAATATTTTATAGATGTTTTACCACAATGCTCTCATTGGCACGTTATTGACCATGTAAAAAAACTAATGTACGTGTTGAATTTGCATGGAATCGGCTTCATTGCAAGAAAAAAACAGTCTGTGAATACTAAGTGAATGTTTCCTGTCTGTCCAGGTGGCCTCTGAAAAGTCGCTAAAATAATCAATAATAATCAATAATAAATTAATATGAGTATACGCCCCTGTTAACCCACTGCTCATCCTTTGCTGTATCAGTCATGGTGGGGTGTTTGCCCATGCTTCACCAGTGATATTGGAGCAATTCGGATATCACTCACAACTGATATTAGCTATAAGAGGAAGCGGTCACTGGTTTCCTAGCAAAGGGTGCTAACCACTGGGCCATCGCTCTCCCCATAACCTCTCATGAATAATATGTATGGCAATGGTGCTACAGACAAAATTTACAAGAAATCCGGACTGGGGGGGGGGCATGACCTGGATTTCATGTAATGTATACGACTTCTGTTTAAATTCAATTGCACCGTGTGGTTAAAATACAAGGCCTCATTCATAATATAAATCGAATCTCTAACACAAAATCAACTCTCTACTTGTATTATCGTGTGCACCATCGCGTTGCCCTTAAAATCCTACGCGTTGGCACAGCAACAGCATCTCGGGAGCCGAAGCGAGCTGCCCTTTTGGAGGGGAAGTTGAGCCATGCTTCGGGTCTGCTTGGGACAAGGTCGTAGCAAGAACAGTGGGGTGGGAAAGGAGTCAGAGACTTCGTTGTTGAATGTTGAGATAGACTTTTAAACTGAAACCAACGTGTTTCACCGTGTCACTGCTGCACAACGTCTGACGCTCCGTTCCACGTGATCGGAGTTTTGTTTACGAACTAAAATGTTCCTTCGACAAATGGAAAAGTTATAGACCAAGCGACAATGCGACTGTGGCCATGCAACTCACACTGCGGTCCGTGTGGCAAACCACCGTAGTCTGCGCCCCTTCAACAGAGGAGAGAGGGGGGGGGGGGCAAAACTACACGAACTCTCTCCTGAAGCCTTCTCGTCGTGACCAGCCGACCTCGAAATTGGCATTTAGCTCCTGAACAAAATTGCAGCCATGCGCAAGAATAGAATTCGGTTCCCTTTGACGGTACAGTACTCCACCACCTCGGCCAGTGTGGCGTGGTGAAGGCGGTTTGGCTCAGGACTGATTGTTTTAGAAAAGCAATATTTAAATGACTAACGTGACAAGATGTTATAGTTTATTTTGTCATGCCGTTCTAAGGTCCCGATGAGGCTCCCAGAACGTGGGGCGTAAAGCCAGCACCTTGTGCAGAACGACTTATTTGGGGTATATCTCAAATGTGTAATGACCAAAGAGGTTAGATCCTGATGGGCTTGTGTCTCAGCTGCAGATGAGATTCAGCTTTACGGAAGTACAGGGGTGGGTGGGGGGGATTATCAGCCCCTTTTGTTTCAGAAGGCGTTTTTGATATAAGAACATCATATCGGATTGTACCCGATAGACTGATTCACGTTACACCACTTGTGTACAGCACATCCTTCACAAGATGATTGCGTCGTCATCATCAGCCATGGTCAACGATTTAGAGTCGAGACTACGCATTATATAATGATGTAAGTTATTACTTTGGCAGTCTACATGTATCATCATCAGGCATAGTAAATCCACTGCTGGATGAGGGCCTCATCAAGTGGCGGCTACACAATGCATCAAGGGCGGAGGGGAGGTGGGGGTTGGTTGACCATACTTCACCACGCTGGTCCGTCACCGTTGGTGGTGATGTATTGCACGTGCATCGGTAACTCTGAGATCTTAACGAATGTGAGTTTTTCGAGCCACGGAACACTTTTTGATGTAAGCACTGCTTAGTTGTTTAACATAGACAACGACTTGCATTCGACATCGTGCACTATGCGTGGCGTGTTTACTGTCGCGCACATATATAATCCAGGAATATTCGTTTAAATGCGCGTGCATTGAATAGGAAAGAAACATAATTATATCACATGGGTGCATGAAGGTAATGAAAACGAGGGAAAAAGATTAAACCGTAATGATGTTGAGTTCCAGGTCTGTATTGCTGGGTTGCGTGCTGGTAAATCTTAGTAAGCTTCTTAAGTGCTGAAACGAGAAAAGCGGTTGCTAAGAATCTGCGTTGTGGAGGTCCAAAACATTGATTCGGACCTAATCCAGAGAAGATGAGTTTACTTACAGTGGATTAGAGCATCGGTACATTGGTGCTAATGTAATCTTCCGTTGCATATATTTCGGGTATTTTTTCCCCATTGGGGATAATAGGTGCTTCAAAATCATAACATGTATTGATTAGGTCCCAGTTTAATCACTTGAAAAGGTATACCCGTTGCTTATAAAAAAAAAACCTGTGGCAGTAATGGAAATGAACCATAATTCGAAGATTGACTTAGAAACTGACAGCTTCGCTTTGTAATATTTGCGCGTAATGAAAATGTCTCGGTTTGATGGCATCATAAAATCATTACTCACTCACAAAGCTGCATTCACGCACGCACGTGTGCTACGCGTGTGTGTGTGTTTGTGTGCGTGTTCAACTTGTGGGGAGCGGTAGTGTAGTGGTTAGCGCGCTGCACTATGAACCTGGCGACCCGAGTTCGATTCCCGCTCACGGGCCAACACCAGTGACGATTTTCTGAACTGGTCCCGGGCATCCCCTAGGTCGACTCAGCCTCAAATGAGTACCTGGTGTGGTGTGTAAACATTGCCACTAGGGAGACAAAGGCGATCGGGCGTGGTGCTGGCCCACCCACCCCCTCGTGTACTGTTCCGGCCATCATAGGTGCTAGCTAACAGCACTTGCCCCTATAGTCTGTTAAGGCTATATGGGGGATCTTTGTTATCTTAGTTCCACTTGGAGTGGTGGCATAGTGGTTAGTGCACTGCGGCACAAACCCAGAGGCGTGAGTTCGATTCCGGGCATGGCTCGCATCGGTGGCAAGTGATGACAGCCGCCAATTCGGTGCCTCACCTAGGTCGACTCAGCCTTAAATAAGTACCCGGCACGATGTGTAAACATCGACACTGGGGGGACAAAGGTGGTTGGGCGTAATGACAAATGGGATGCTAGCCACACCACCCCTTCGTGCGCTGTGCAAGCCGTTTCATGTGCTCATCAACAGCCATTGCTCCTGGCAGTGTAGGAATACTATACGGGGATCTTTGTTTTTATCTTTGTACAACTTGGGAGTGAGTTTTTTTTTATTCTGGGTCATGCGGCGGCTCGTTATGGATTTTATTTGCAGATTATGTTTATTACTGAGCATTAGCCGAGCTTTTGTCAAAATTTCATTTTATTGGTCTAGATGGGGAGGTAGATGGTATGTACCAATCCGAATATCCGCGAGATTGAAAAAATGATGCAAATCAGCTCGGGCAGGATCAAGGCTTAAGCTTGGAGATGCACGCTATACACGCTGTACGTAGGATCCTTATTATTATTATTTTTTGCCCTTATGAAAATACCCAAGCCTCTTTTGCCAAAAAACATTAGTAACAACTCAGCGATTATATGTGGTATTGCTGTGCTTGAAGACTAGAGCCTCAGTCATCGACACTGATTTCTTTTTTTAAAAATCCAGCATTTATGTGAGTCTGCCTGTACGAACCTCGGTCATTAACACTGACCCTTAAGAGATCCAAAGCGGTCGTGGTCTTGCCCTATGAGCCACAGATGTATGGACATGCCTTATTGTGCATGACTAGGCTACTTGGTTTGTGTGTGTTTGTGTGAATATATATACACACAGTCGCTATGCCAGTGGCACACTAAGTATTATATGTAGAATGTGGCCCTGAAACAAACGTGCAAATTAAATTACAATAATAACAATGTCTGTTGTTCTGCCGTTTGTTGTAACTGTACAATGGTCTATGTCTCGTTCACTTACAACGCAATTCGTATGAATTGTTGTATTCCTTGTTTAATTAAACCAAAAAACCTGGTGAATACTGCAAAGGTGGTGACCTAAGGATGATACCCAACCACGGCTAACATCAGTGGCGAGTGAAACCTGATCCGGTCCTCTGCCTCCCCCTTCAGCAACCCGCACTGACCAGGCATGGTGAAGTATGGTCAAACAACCCCCAGCACAAAAAAAACGGCATAGGAGGCTACAATTCAGCAGTGGATTAATAAATGGCCACACATTCAACGTGTAATATCTTATTTTACAGGGGAGATTATACGAGGTGCATATCTATTATTTTTCTAAACCTTATACATTTGTTTAAAATTTTTGGTGATATTTCTTTTAAAATAACTTTTTTTCCCCATGGCCTACCAATTGCGAATGGTGTCGAATGCTCTTTGTATTTCATGCAGCGTGAAAAAAAAAAATCGCCGAGTGGAAAGATCTGAGAGTGTAAAACCCGTGCCAACTGGGCGATTAGCACGCTGAATCACTCGACCGTTTGCCAGGTGTTGTGGGCTCCAAGTAGCTCAAGGGGCCCCGGGTTTAGCAACGAAAGGCTTTAACTCGAATCACATTAAATATACAAAGACGAATTTACACAACCACACTAATTTTCTTTATATCGCCTTGTCTGTATACAGCGATAGCTTGACTTTCACCATTGGAACCTCATTTGCCAGTAAGAAGGGTAAAAAACCAATTATCATATTTTTTACTGGCAAATGAGGTTCCAATGGTGTAAATGCTTACACCGAGCACTCATACTCTGATGGTGCATTGCCTTTGAGTTGTGCGCCTTTTGGCGTCATCTG
The DNA here is from genome assembly GCF_015708825.2 of Lethenteron reissneri. Classification (NCBI taxonomy): domain Eukaryota; kingdom Metazoa; phylum Chordata; class Hyperoartia; order Petromyzontiformes; family Petromyzontidae; genus Lethenteron; species Lethenteron reissneri. The sequence continues at coordinate 3,097,369 of NC_083812.1, forward strand.
GTCAAACACCATGTGAGACTAGGCTCTAAGGAAAGCTGTCTCGGGTGTGGACCAATCAACTTCAAGGACAGTGCATATATTATCAGAGTTATGTTTTTTGTTTGCATTATGGCTGCAGGTATTGTGGTCTATGCAAACATGACTCCTTGTAAAAAAAGGTGTCAGTTTTGTTGCCAGATAGAAGGGTAAAAAAACAATTATCAGCTTGACTTTCATTCACTTGACTTTCGACGCTTCGCTCTTTCGGCCAATTTTCAACGATAACCACATTTCAAATGTCGTCCACGCGGCTTTCCTCTTTCGGCCGATTTCATCCCCAAACCTTCCACGACGTTCGCGCCGCCACGCGCCGCCCTTTTCGTTCGGACTTTGAATAGAAGTCGATCAGTGAGCATCTCTTACATTTGTGTTTATTCATATGTTATTAATGTTGTACTTATTTCTGTGATCAGACTCTAAACAATGCATAGCTATTTTTGTGATAACACTATAACACTACACTGTTTATAGTTATTTTCGTGATTATAAAACACGTGTACAGTATTCAATACTGTGCTCATGTGTGTGATTATTGCAAAATACTTTGTAAAGGCTTTGCTTTGACATTCGACCATTTTTGACATTCGTCCATGATCTCGTCCCTAACGAGATGAAAGTGAAAGGTTTTCCTGTACATCTTGTCTCTATCGCCTCGCTATATTTCTGTTGCATCCGCATCTCTCCTCTCATCTCGCTACGTCTCTATCGCTTGTCTGTATATTTTGTGTCATCTCAATCCGTGTTGAAAATTCAAAACGGGTGCGTGGTGTGGGGGGCGAGCAAAAATGTTCCTGCATAGTGACCCCCTGCCCCCCCCGCCCGCAATGGGTCATAGACCGCCACCATCCACTGCTGCCCGGCGATGCCCCTTAATAACACGGGTGGGACTGGCGCGTTACAAATTGTGTAATAAAATTAAGAATAACAATTACACTGGTCAACAAAAAAAAACATTTTTTTCTGGCCTGGACTTTTGCAGCTGTTCTAGACTAATTTCAGGGTGCTGATTCCAAATCTGATCTCGGATTTGCTCTATCACATCTCGTTTTTATGCTATCGGCATACCCCATTTTCATTGATTTTACCCGAAATTAACTCTGTCACTTATGATTGCAAGTTGTTGCGAGTCAGTGACTGCTTTAGTGTTAAAATATGGTGCTGTATTTTTAGGATAGTGTGTTTATAATATTTTTTTATGTAGATATCCACATTTATTTAATATTTTTCTTCTGCAGTTTTTATTGAAAATGCAATATTTGATATCTCAAAAACCTGATGTGATAGACAAAAACTGATGCCAGATTTGGAATCAGTTTTTGTCTATCCGTTGGAATACCTTATGCCAGAAAAAGTGTGTTGACCAGTGTAATAGATGAAGCTGCGAAGGTGCTGACAGCCCTACTCAAGGTATCTTCGGCGGCGATAAAATAAACGCTGATAAAAAAAAAACGCACGCGGCTGACACACACCAGGACGGATGGCGCGACATTCCACGTGGCGAGAAGGTTTTTGCAAGCTCCTCGGCCGATGTCTGCGGTGTGTAACTGGTGGCCGGACACCGCTCGCACACGGCGTTGTGCGGGTGGAGAACGTTCCAGCGGGGCCAGTGAACAAAGCTTTGTTTATTTTTTATTGCTGTTGTGAAGTATTTGACAAGGCCAGAGAGCCCCCAATTGAAAAAAGATGCAAAAGCCCAAGCATCAGAAGCTGCAAAGACAACTTGTAGTCTTTGACTTCATGGTTTGAACACGAGTGGCGACTTTGATGTACGGCAATTCTCCCCAACCCTTTTTGGCATGATTTTGTAGGTTTGTTCCTTAATGCAAACCTCCTTTTTGGAGACACTCCGATGCTATGTATAGGAAAAATGACAGTTCTCTTCCATGAAATGTGCTTTACACACAGCCACACGAGTCGGTCATACATGTGTAGCGGATAAGTCGGAGCAGTACAGCTGTGTGCAGTAAATGTTTATTGAAGTGCAAACTTTCATAAGCAAAACATTTATTTTTTTGTTAGAAATGCATGCATGCATTTATTCGCAAAGATATATATTTTTAATTTTAACATTTAACTCGGCGCAAACAGTAATAATATACAGTGCCGAGAAAAAGTTTGTGAACCCCTTAGGATGTTCACATATTTAATATTTTTAAAACCTAAAATGTTATTAGATCTTAATCTAATTCCTAATAGTAGAAAACGATAACCTGATTAAACAAATTACACAAAAACTCTTTCAACATGTATTCATTCTCAATTGATTCTACATTCAATAGCCACGTGTGAAAAAGTACGTGAACTTTTAGCTTCATTAACTGGCGAAACCCCCTTGCGCAGCAATGACTACAACTAAGCGTTTCCCGTAACCATTGGCCAGTCTCTCTCACATCGGTTTTGAGGAATTTTGGGCCATTCCTCTTTACAGAACTCGTTCAACTCGGTGATATTTGAGGGTTGCTTTGCACAGACAGCTCGATTCAGGGTCCTGCCACAACATTTCTATCGGGTTTTAGTTCGGACTTTGACGAGGCCATTGTAAAAACACGGAATATATTCTTCTGCAGTCATTATTTTGTAGGTCTACTTATATGTTTAGGTTCATTGTCTTGCTGCAAGATCCACTTTCAGTTCAGCTTACGGACGGATGGTCTGACATTCTCCTCTAGAATCTTCTGATACAATGCAGAAGTCATGGTTCTGTCAATCATGGCAAGCTGTCCAGGTCCCGAGGCAGCAACGCAGTCCCAAACCATCACATTCCCACCACCACGGATGACGGTTGGGATGAGGCTATTCTGTTTGAAAGCAGTGTTTGGTTTCCGCAAAACAAGGTTTTTTTATTGAGGCCAAAAAGTTCTACCTTTGACTCGTCTTGTGGATTATCTGTGTGCTCTTTGGCGAACTTCAGATGGGCAGCAATATTCGTTTTGGAAAGCAGCGGGTTGCTCCTTGCTATCCTCCCATGAACGCCATTCCTGTTCAGTCTTTTTCTAATAGTTGAGTCATGGACATTAGCCCAGGCGAAAGTGGCATGCAGATCCTTGGATGTGTGTCTGGGTTCTTTGTGACTTCCTTGATGATGTTCTGGTTTGTTCTTTGAGAGATTTTGGTAAGCCAACTGCTTCTCCGTTCGTAGACTATATGTCTGACAGTGGATTGGTGGAGCCCCACATCCTTAGAAATTGTTTTGTAACCATTATTCCGGACTGATAAGCATCAAAAACTCTTTTTCTGAGATCCTGGGAGATGTATTTTGATCGTGCCATGACTCGTTTCCACACACTTGTATGGTGAAGACCAAACTCACAATGTTTCTGATCTTTACATAGAGTGGGGCCTCCCAAACTCTGCCCTGAAGATCTCGCGAATTATTTAAACACCTGATTCAAATTATTTTCTTAATTGAGCTAATGAGACCACACCCTGATCCTCATTGTTTAATTCATATATAATTTTGTTTGAAAAGTCACGGAATTGGTTAATATAAACCATATTGGGTATTTAAGAAAATACTGGTTTTGATTTAAGAACGCGATCATGGTAGAACTATGGAATTTCCATGATTATCATTGGGGTTCACAAACTTTTTTTTCGACACTGTAAATATGTTTTTTTCTCATATTCATCTTCATCAGAGCTTAATGTGACTGACCATTTATGCAGGCGAAATAGTTTTAAACCAAGACAAATTGCATCGCAGATGTAATCAACCTCCACAGCCATTGGCCACTGACAAAAATAAAAATAAATATATAATAGGCGATGATTCCAGCAATGGGGCCCCTTTTTCATAGCACGTGTTCTTTAATGAAGAACCATTGGTGGGAACATCACCTGTTATATACTTTAACTCCTAGGGGCCACGGTGTTATTGACGAATGTGAGTATTTTTTTTTTAATCAGGTTCCCGAGTTTATTAGTAGAACGTTTTTGGGCATTCATCATAACATCTAAGAATCTAAAAAACACATGTTGAACAGTGTGCACGCTTTATACACCAGTGGCAGTGCCAGACATCTTTTGGCAAGGGCATTGACATGGCAGAGGAAATTATGTTGTGGCAAACGATAAAACAAACAGAAATGTGACAGCAGCTCATGGTGAGCCAAAGTTCGATAAAGGAGGGCTCGGTTCTGCTTTACTATCTGTATATTGGCCTTACAAATATCGTGCTTTCAATCGAAATAATCCATGCTTGAACCTGATCCACATTTGTCTCATGCGGATTTAATATTCTTTTGAAGATCATTACGAGATGTGGTGTGCCAATTCACAGACACGAGGAAGATGCACTCTCTCTTTTATTCCGGCCTTCACAGCCTTAGGGGATAACCACACACTGGGTCGGGACAGCCAACACGCTGCCAGACCCACAGCTTGAAGAGGGCTAAGATTGCAACGACGACGAGTTCCACTCCAGATCACGGCAGCCCCGACTGTGAGTCGGAGCTAACCTTTTATCCTCTCCAGCGTGCCCAGGCTCCGCCCTCGGCCTCACCCCCCTCTGGATCCCCTAGAGGGCTCCGTGCCTTACCCACAGGTGCAACTGGTAGAACGGGCTCCTTACCCCTAATTCTATTGTCTACCAATCTCCCAGCGGCACGCGCTACAGTGACACATTCAATGTCACGACATATGTATGATTTGGTAATTGTCTTATATGTGCGTGTCATGTATATATAAATCAGTCAACGACCAAATAATCTGATCTCAGAGGTTAAGCACAGTTGAGCCTGGGTCGTGCTTGGATGGGTGACTGCCATATGCAACAGGTTGTGTGCAACATGCCATGTGGAACAGGTTGTTATAGACTAGTGGGTTTATCTGGTGGGCACCACAGCACAATGCAGGGAAGTCTATTGTTGTACTGTACTCTACGCTCCCGCATTTATGCTCCCCCTGCCTACACCAATCCGCATGACCTGGGGGAGGCCTAATTTTGGCAATGGACTAACACAATAATTGTGCATGTTCATCAAAACCATCTTTCAATACTACTGCACAGTTTAGTTTTTTGCGGTTGTGCTGCAAAGTTCCCCCAAACAACGCGAGAGTACAACCCGCCAACACATCAGAACAGCTCCACAGTCTTTCAATCATTTTTTGTCCTTCCCTCCAGTGTCTCAGCGAACACGATGATATGATTGCAAGATGACACACACACACAGTTTCAGCGTGACTCGTAGTTCCCGATAACACGGAGCCTCGGTTCTTGTGAGAGCCTTTGTTTGTAACGCCCAGGAAGACACTGCCGTGTGAGAAAGTTGTAATTGCCTTGTTCGCAGCTGCCAGTTGTTGCCCTTATTTTGGTGTTAATATTTTTAGCTCGAGTGTGTGACCACATTTTGCTCTATTTAGTGCCACCCAATGTGGATCCATTGAAATGAACAGAAGGCAGACGATGCATTTAAATTGCAAATGCCATTACGAGCCGTTGGGTCGGCACCAAATTATTTGGTTCAATTCTGCCCACACCGCAGTTTTTGAGATGCCTCCGGCGAAGGACGATCGCAACCTGTTGCCAAACGGAGGAGGAACCCTGGTCTGCCGAGTAAAATGAAACATATTTATTCGAATTGATATTAGGAAGAAATAAAGTATGGCTTCTTGCGCGTACGTACCACGCACAATTGCACGCTTGTTCCATTATGAGTCACGATGACCCAGACGTTAACGTTGTGCTGAGCAGTCATTTTGCTGTTGTTGTTGTTGTTGCTTTTTGCACGACATAATAGAATTGCTATGGCCCACCATTCGTCATTGGTTTTTGGTATTTTATTAGAAATTCTAATCTCGATGATATGGCAGGGGGTTTAAAGCAACTGTTAATTTTCCTGAACAACAACACAAAAAACGTAGAGATGTTTGTACGTCTCTGAAAGCATTCATTTTGTGATGGGCTTGTCTCATGTGCGTTAAATACGAGGCATGCCAAAGTCGCGTGTGGGGAATTCTGTAAATTACACGACCGCACAGTTGAACGTTTCTTAATCCATATAATAATACACGACGCCAATTTTAAATGTACTGATCTATAGGTAAGCAAAATACAGCTTGTTTGTGGAATAAGTGAATGTTATGACGCATACACAAAAATGAACGCATCTTCGTCATCCCAGCAATTCTATTTTTTCAAGGAAGGTGGACAAAGTATTTCTATCTGATTCACAACGATAATTTGATAACATAACTCTAAGCCCGATTTGCAAAAAACCCAAAAGGTCATTCTTCACGATTATACAAACGGTTAACCACTTTTTTTTTCCAAAGCGTGTGCCGAATCGTGCGTTCGTTATCACTGCCCATGCCAGTCCCACGTGATGACGACGCACGAGCGAGTGCGTCACAACTGGAATGGTGAGCTCGGCAGCACGTGGTGCCGTACAGCCATACAGCCACCCACCCCCGCCGACTGACAGCTGCATACTGTAGATGATGCCGATGTATCGCATGAGACGTCCCACTTAAGTGCGCACTGCTTCGCATCACGCGCATTCAAAAGAAAAATACTTTTCAGTCAGTCATCAATACTCATTAAGCTGCCTCCTATCGCAAACACCTGCTGCAATTAGCACATTTCTAGCAGGTTATTGAGATTCTTTTTTTGTCAAAGGTAGGCAGATTGCGGCCGCGTTGGGAATGATTTTCGTTGTTACGTGTCCACGACGAGGCATTTTCGACAAGTTCCGTTCGCTTTGATAGCCGAGTTTATACAATCCAGCGGTCGCCGGTTTGATCTTCTGCAACAGCAATTTAAAACATGGGGAAAGTTTTATAAAGACTCTCCACCTCTGTCCAGCTACCAGTTTGCACCAGATATAGTTACTGTATAGTCGAACGGACGGTCCCCACGTGGTGGGGAAAAGTGTGGGCATTGTCACCTTTCGTGGAAGAGTAGGCCAAAGTACTGTAAGGAGGACCTATCTAGGAGCTTGCTCTTGCAGTGACGTAAGAAGGCATTTGCAGGCCTGAAACTTTACCTGTTACAACACGAGGCCAATGGCAATTTGCTGAAGTTAATTGAACTCCCGTGTCCGAAAACCTTGATAACTCCAACTGAAGGTGAATTGGAACTAACCTCGGGTTGTTTCACCAGTAAGCTTTGTGGATTCACATTTGATTTGTTTTTAAATATAAACTTAAGCGAGTGTAATTATAGAGCTTCCCAAGAAGTCGCAGCGCTCTATATTCATTAGCTGTGGCGTCCTGTTGTCAACTCTTTCAACTCTACCCCCCCACACACTCACACACCTCACACACTCACACACACTCACACACAAATTCACACACACACATTCACATACACTCACACACACGCTCACACACTCACACACACACTCACACACTCACTCACACACGCACTCACACACACTCACACACACTCAAACCCTCAAACACTCACACACACATTAACACTCACATACACTCACTCACACCCTCACACACACACTCACACACACCCTCACACACTCACACACACTCACACACTCACACACACTCACACCCTCACACACTCACACACACACATTCACACTCACACACACTCACACACTCACATACACTCACTCACACCCTCACACACACTCACACACACTGACACATACACACTCACACACTCACACACATATTCACACACACTCACACCCTCACACACACTCACACACACTCACACACACTCACACACACACTCACACACACACTGACACTCTCATACACTCACACACCCTCACACACACTGACACTCACATACACACTCACATACCCACTCACACACACACTGACACTCTCATACACACTCACACACACACTCACACACACACTGACACTCTCATACACTCACACACACTCACGCACACACTGACACTCACATACACACTCACACACACACTCACACACACACTGACACTCTCATACACTCACACACCCTCACACACACTGACACTCACATACACACTCACACACACTCACACACACTCATACACACACTCACACACTCACACACACACTGACACTCTCATACACTCACACACACTCATACGCCTGCAGTGCGACAGTAATGAGTTGCCATAAAGCCTGATTGAAGGACTGGAACGATGTCTGATGACGATGATGATGGTGATAATAATACTACTAATAAAAAGGATTGTATTTTTTTTACGTCCAATTTTTTACCGACATTTCACCGGAACCCCTCCATGTAATTGAGAGGGCGCTAATGGTAGACTCGAGCTGTGAACATATCGCTGATGTAGGGGGGATGTGCACAGCACGCGGGGACAAATAAAACGTGGGCAGCTGGTTTCTTGCCGACGCGAGCGGCTGCTGGCGTTGTTCAAACGATTCCTCGTCCCTGACCTCCTTCGCCGTGGCGCGCAGCGAACGACCACGCGCGCATCTTTCCTCCCAGGAACGAATTGGACGAATCGTCACAATTCGGGGGCCGTGATGCGGTTCAAGAAGAATGTTTTTGTCGTTCAACTTAAGGAATCGATACAGCCATGTCCAATGATTCTGTTCATGCGCAAGGTGCGGGGTGGATTGTTTATAGCGCAGGATCGTGTTCGGTAGTGGTGGCTTTGGGAGGACTTGATCACGTTGTGGATTGGCCATGGTTGATGATGAAGTTGATGATGAATGTCCTTAAGCTACTAACTTGCTCGTGCTGTGCTTTCTGTATTCTGACATTTTATGCTGCAAGTCTTGCTTCGAAATCCATAATATAGTTTTTTTTGGAGGGGTTAGATCGCATGAATATAAATGTGTCGTTAAACCCGCCGCCACCCGACACAGCCAATTAATAACGTTTGTCACGTAAACAGAACCTGCCAATTTATTACTAGTACACAAGTGACGTCATCACAGCTATCACTCTGTTTAAGAAATGAAACAGGAGGATTTCTCTACAAATCTGGCCATCGCCTGATAATGCTAGTTGTAATTATTGGCGAAACGTCGTATTGACTCAAAATGTTGTGGATTTGCTCTCCAACACACCGGTGTGCTGTACTAGTCGCGAATTGGAACGTTCTGTTTACGTGACAAACCTTACTAATTGGCTGTGTCGGGTGGTGGAGGGTTTAACAAACACATTTATATTTACGCGATGTAACCACAACAACAACAAAAAAGATATATTATCGATATTGCTCGCGAAAACCTACGCGTTAAAGTTGCTTCGAAATGTGCGTCGCGTGTGAGGGATATTCTGGAGGAAGAAATAAAACCTTGATAATCCACACAAGCTCTGCAGCCTGGAGAGTCGGGGTGGATTACGTGGATGGAGTGATCGACTGCTGGAAGTTTGTTGCGTGACCACCTGTCGGCAGATGATATAACAAAAAAAACACGATCACAGGGGGGATTTTCAAGAGTTTCATTGAAACTAGGGTGTCTTTTTCTTGGTTCTTTCGGTAAAGTCACGTAGAAGGGAAGTAATAAAATAATAAAAATAAAACATAATGAAATAAAATAATTCTCACGAAGTTTCGGCTACAACGCAAGCAGCCGTCTTCAGGTGAAGAATGAGACACTGCCAAGCTAGGAGCTTATATATAAGCTGGGTTGGAGGTGGAAGAAGAGCGCCTTAAAAACGTCGTGAGAATTATTTCATTTCATTATGTTTTATTTTTATTATTTTATTACTTCCCTTCTACGTGACTTTACCGAAAGAACCAAGAAGATGAATCCCTGCAGTCACGAAAGCTTTCAATCGAAAAAAAACTAGGGTGTCTTGTCGAGCATGTTGGGAAGCCACTGTAGCGATGCACGTTTAAATCTAGATTTAAAATTGGGTGCGAATGAGTTGATAGACACGCCGATACTCAGGTCCCTATGGATGTGAAACTCTCTCCATCGATATAAAATCAAAGCGTCCTTAGTTGTCCTCGTGACATTGCTGTTGCACACCCATTGTTCTTCTTGGTTCCTGAACGATGAGTCGGCGATGTAGCGGAAATGGTAGGAATTGACAGAAAAAAACGTGGGGTGGTGGGTGGGGGCATTCTTGGCTTGACTTGCATGGCCTAAACCTGGCACCCTGGGGTTGTCTTTTAATTCTCTGGAAGATGTGTTGCAGATGCTGCATTCCAGCGGGCTGTTTCTTGCACGACTATTATCCTTGGACACATGCCGCAATTAGTAACAAGGTCCTCGAGTGTAATGCTTTTGCGGGGCGACAATTAAGTGTCCAAGGCTCATGGCATGAAAAGTGTTAAAGTGACGCGCGCGTAATCACCGAAAGAAGTAACGGGGAAGATGAGAATATTGCAAACGAGCCTCTAAATGAGGCCAATGTGATTGTCCTGATGTCTGACCGCAGCCAGATGTTTCGACTTTGCGGTATCGTCAGTGTTTATTACCAATGCTTTAATCCGCATTACCCGGCCGAGATTCCCACAACCTTAATACGGCAGAGAGGCGGCAATGAGAAAAATGTGACCCCCTTCCCCGATGCATGCCTTGCTTTACACGTCGAAAGTTGGCCAGCATCTCTGAAGTTCGGGATTTCATCTTGGGCATTCCTCGGGAGAGATATTCCTTCATGTTCCTGCTCCGCTCCCTCCGCGCTAACGTGCTGCACAGTAATTTATCAATGAAGCGATGCGTACAGCAGCTTTGGCAATGATTCACACAGAGCCGCAGGCGAAAGGACTTTAATCTTTTCTCCAGCTTGAACCAAAGTAATGGGAAAGAGAGCCACAGGCTTAGTATTTGCGTTGTTTGCAATTATTGCATTTCTCTATGCCTGCTGCCAAAATGCGTCACTTTGGGTTTGGCATTCTAGTGCAGAAGCTGGATTCCCCCCCCCCCCCCCACCCACCGGCAAACCCGCGAAAAATGAGAAAAAAATGTTTATTTACCTGTGTCGTTTTAATATTAAAAAAAAAATATGCTTGAGACAAGAGTTTACCCAGCTACATCCATCGGTAAGAAAGTTTATTGGACTTAAAGCTGCCTCGCAAACAATGGCAACCGCAAAGAAAGCTTGTGACTGTATGGTAACAAAACCCCATAATAACAAACGGAAGACAGTGAAAAAAACAATTATTCAATTGAATTTGAAATTTGAAATATGTGCTTGAGTAAGCAAGCAAGCAAGCGAAAGCGTGGCCAATACGTGTCGTTGGAATACAAGTAAAGTAACTGAAACCTGCACCAGTGCAGACCACAAAAACCGCAAAATCGCCACGAAGTGCCAGGCTATGTTCACTCTTGAGGCCACGTGAATACAAAAAGGATGGGACGGTTAAGGCCAGAAATGTATGTGCGTTGAACTTCTTTCGCACCATACATAGTCAACCGTGGTAATCGAGTAACTATATAATAAAAAATGTGTATTGAAGATAAAAAAAAATTCTCAAAAACTTGGCTGTGTATGTAAAAACAGAAAGCCATCAATACCTTGGGAATATGAGCTTTCTTTCTTATGGAACTATGAGGTGACCCCACCTACGACGATGTTTGAGATTTAACTCAGGCACGCGTGTGGGCTTTCTCCGAATACTCCAGTTTCCTCCCACATGCACAAATGATTGATCGGAAATTGGTCAAACATGCCCAGCAGGACTCTCTCTGAAAAAAAGATCAAAACAGAAGAAGCCTTGAGACTCAATCGAGGTATCGCTGGCCACACCGAGCAATTTCTTATAACATTTAGTTATTTATTTGCTCTGCCAATCTTGTGGTATGGGAAAGGGCCAATTATTGACGGGTGTCCTCGTGGTGAATGTAAAGCCCGCGCCTGCGAATCTTCACTTGGCAGCCTCGGCACAAAAACTGCGGTTTATCTGTTGCGGGAATGCTGTCATCGGACACCGCTCTTCCCCTGGATTCACACACTCCTGGAGCCACGCACCTGGCCTCTTCCTCATCGCCCCCTCCCCGCCTTTCATGCCGCCAGACGTCCCGTGCGCACCGCCGCGATCAATCGTGCGATGCTGCCAGTTCAGGGGCGCATGATGTATACTCGCGTATTCCTTTTTTTTGTGCTACTCTTTGGTTCTTTCGGTGAAGTCACGTATGAAGGGAAGTAATAAAATAATAAAAATAAAACATAATACAATAATTCTCACGACGTTTCGGCCACAACGCAAGCAGCCGTCCTCAGGTGAAGTATGGAACACCTGAGGACGGCTGCTTGCGTTGTGGCCGAAACGTCGTTAGAATTATTTTATTATGTTTTATTTGTATTATTTTATTACTTCCCTTCTACGTGACTTTACCGAAAGAACCAAGAAGATGAATCCCTGCAGTCACGAAAGCTTTAAATCGAAATAGAAAATAATAAATTAAATACTAGCATACGACGTTTCGATTGCAACACAAGCAATCATCATCAGGTATAAATGGAATAGAAACACAAATCTAGTATACTTAGAAATGTAATGTAATACAACAGAGAGTCAGATAACATAACAGTCAACATCCTATCTGGTTGATTACGTTCTTCCTGAGAATGCTAAATTTGAGAGAGAGAGAGATAAAACACAGAACCAGAGACATATAGACAGACATATAAGCAGACAGATATCACAGAGATACATAGAGAGAGACACAAACAGAGGCACTGCCACTATACAAAAAAATTTAAACGTATTTCTCACTTCTCCTCCTCCCGGAGCCGTGCTGGGCGTACGGAGGCGACGTGTAAGCCTCTAACCGCAGTGGTTCTTAACCTTTTTGGAGGTACCGAACCCCAGCAGTTTCATATGCGCATTCACCGAACCCTTCTTAATTTGAAAAATAAAATATGATTTTTCAAATTCAAAACATAGGTATATGTTTTACTGGTGCACAATCACACGAGTCGGGTGTGTGTCTTAACCTCCGCTGAACCCCTGAGACTGACTCACCGAGCCCCTGGGGTTCGATCGAGCCCAGGTTAAGAACCACTGCGTCTAGCGGTAACGTAAGCCACTGGACCCGTCGATGTGAAATAACACGCGAGATTTATTTTTTGCTCTGCTCTGGCTCGCGGTCTGCACTGTCTCAATGCCAATGTAACGCAGATGAGTCTGAAGCGCATTTCACATTCCACTTGTTGTGTTTTTTTGTTTCATTTTAATATACAGACCCTTTGTCAATCCACTGTTGGATGGTGGTCTCCACATGGCACGTAAATAAAGTAAATTCAATTTTGACCTAAAACTTTCGTGACTGCAGGAATTCATGTTCTTGGTTCTTTCGTTAAATTCACGTGGATAGAAAATAAAATTTTAATTAAATTAAAATAACATTTTAAAAATGTTATTACATTTTACTACTTATTGTTTGTATTTTCTATCTACGCTACTTTAACGAAAGGACCAAGAATATATTTAAGTTCAGACTTGCTATTGCGACGGTAGGCATATGTGAGACGAAGGGGATGCTTGCCCATGCTTCAGCATGCTAATCGAGTGCAGGTCTGCGATGGGGTGGGGTTCAGAGTTTTGTTCAGATTTAATTTGCCGCTGGTGTTAGCCGCGGCTCGTAGAATTGAACTTGGGTCACCAGGTTCACAGCGCAATGTGCTAACCACCGTGTTGCCACTCCACCCATTGCACTTATTACATTTGGAAAGTGTAAAACAAGGTGGAATGTCATTTAAAAAAAAAAAGTTCGCTAACAACTATTGGAACTGGAAATGTGCAAGTTAAAATACACTGCACTACTGTAGGGTCAAATCACAACATCGTGAGTCGTGCTGGATTGAATTCCTGACAAAGTCACAGCAATGCCTCAGCTGAAATGAAAAGGAACCTTAAAACCAATAATGTTACGTTAGAAACCACGAAAGACCAATTATCTATACGAGAAGATGTTGGGCCCTGTGGGGGGCTTGAGGTGGGGGCTTTAAGTCGAACATATGAAGCCTAACCTGAGGCATGCAATAGTACAATCGAAACTACTGTAAGTAAAGAAATTAATAGACAAAAACGTGAAGGAAATTTTTTCATTAATTTAAAAAACTAACTATTCGTCATGCTATAACATGTTAAAAAAGTCCCCTAGTGCTATATATTAATAGGCCAATAGTGTTAAGTGTACAGTTCAATACTGTACATGACAGGTTTTACTGAAATTGATGCATACATTTTTATAAATGTTTAAACAAAAAAAAAAAATCTTAGTAAGAAAAACAGAAGAATAGGTTTTAACCCCCCCCCCCCCCCCCCAAAAAAAAAAATCTTACATTTTCTTCTTTCTTCCTCTGCTTCAGTAACTAACCATTTGTGGAAAAAACTCACTCACTTCCTACGACGTTCAAATGCGAGTCACGTCGGAAGATGGGCCGCGAATTCAGTTTCTGTGCCATACATCGATCAGTGGTGCCCTTATAATGGGCGTCGCAAAATCGGACTGTCATAAACGGGATATAATGTCTCCCAAACTTAAAAATCAACATTTTTACTGACATTTCAAGATACATGAATCAGTACTTAATTGAAATATTGATGTCTCACAAATGTTATGCGCTCAAAAAATTGCGCTTTAAAAAAAATAATCCAGACAGACAAAACTTACACTTGCTCCATTATAGTCTGAATAAAAGTTCGTACCCAGCTGTGTAACACCGTGTTTTTACCTATCTTGGCATCCTCGATGTAAATGAACACGACTGAAAGTTAATGTAATAATTCACTGCTCTTTGACATTAAATCCACTTCTGGATGAAGGCCTCTTCATGCTGTCTTGCTCATGGGGGTTGTTTCACCGTACTGCTCAGTGTAGGTCGGTGGTGGTGTGGGGAGCGGGGGGTAGGGATGATCCAGGACCGGTTTAGATATCGCTCGCCACTGACGTTTATCGTGGCTACGGGACATCTATACTCTTTGTTTTTTTCGGTAAAGTCACGTAGGTAATTTTTAAAAAATAAATTCAATCACGACGTTTCGGAGGCAACACAAGCTACCGTCTTCAGGTGGAACCGTCACAGCACCTGAAGACGGAAGCTTGTGTTGTCTCCGAAACGTCGTGATTTAAATTTTTTTACCTACGTGACTTTACTGAAAAAACCAAAGAGTATGAATCCTTGAAGTCACGAAAACTTCAAATCTACGGGACATCTGTGCGAAAATGGCTTTATAGCGCATCGGATTCCTCGGGTAGAAATACATATTTCGCTTTTGATTCTCGCTGGGTTGTCAAACTCAGCCGCGGTCAGCATGCAAGTGTCGATAATTTACTGGGGCCCCAGAACACTGACAGAGTGTGGGGGAAACTACATCAGTGTATTCCTCCTTCCTACCCTCAACGCGATGTTTATTGCCTGTGAGCGTGCCTCCTCAAATGAGTACCACACATTGAGTTGAAGCAGCGCTCTTACTATCGGGATTCATTTCGCTTTGTTCACTTGATAATAAACAATTTCCCCCTTTTATACAGACATTTACTGGGAACATTTTCTCGACCAAAACAATTTGCATAATGCGATTGAAAAAAAAGGACAATGAAAAGACTTCATAACGTTAACAAGAGGAACGTAGTAAAAAAAGAACGCAAGTGAACGCACGCTCTCGGTCTTGTAGTTTAAAACGCAAGTAAAACATTTTAAAACGCGTAATCAAAAGTGCATGCGCCCCAAGGTACACATATGAATTGGCAACATTATAGCCAAATAAATTGACTGCATCTCTTTTTGTAAATTCCGCACACACACACACAAAAACACGAGCTGGAACATGACCAAATGTGGCATGTATTGCCAATAAAAGAGCCCTAAGCAGATGTGAACGAGCCCGGCAAAAGTTTGGCCACGCGCGCGGGGTCGGCCAGCGGCGTGCCGCATGAACTTCTCTCGTCAATCGCCGTCGGAGGGAGAGGGCACTACCCGTCGGAGGCCGTCCGACTGCGAGAAGGGCTGCGTGCAGAACGAGAGAGAGCGAGAGAGTGAGAGAGTTGAGCGAGAGGTGGGGGTTTTTACATAAAGCTAAGTTTAAAAAAAAAAAACGAAATAATGAACGAAGCAAAGTGCCGAATACACCGAGCATCTTCTTATTTCCACTGATCGTAAAAAAAAAACAAGACGGCTCTACCGGGCGCGGGTGTCGCGTGGTGTCACCGCGTTCCTGCTTCACCTGCGACCTTGACAAAAGGTGGCGGTCGGGGGGTAGGGGACACGGAGTCAAGCGAAACGCGCGCGCCGAGAAAAAAATTAAAACTGCCCTTCCCCCCCCCCCAACATTTTTTTTTAATTGTGGGCGTAAGCAATTTTGTGAAGGTGCTACAAAGCCATCAGCACCGAACTCCCCCCCCCCCCCCCCACACTTCTTACAAAGCCTCCGCCGTCTCCATCCCAGAGGCCGGCTCGTGCGCCTTGACCTCGAGGCCGAGTAGCCGCCATGTGGGAGCCAGCCCACTTCCTCTCTTCACCGCCCCCCCCCCCTCCTCCTCCCCTCTCTCCACCACCTCCTGCCACTAAGCGCAACCATTAGGACTGGAGTCTCGCCCGGAGCTAGGGCGGGCACATGCTGCTTATCCGATGCCTGAGATGCGTTTGTGGCTTGCGGCCGTTCTGATCGTGTCGTGAGGGGAGCGTGGGGGGGGGGGGGCTGAAAGGTGAAACTGCTACGTGAATAACCCGGGAGCGCTTTGACGGCATTGCGTGTGACCGGAGGTATATGGGCCGGCACGGACGGCAATCGTAGTGTGGAGCGAATGGCAATGTTATCCGGAGGCCCCTGATCGGATGTATCTAAATGTAATGAATATGCCCTCGATATGTTTGTTGAATGGACGGACCTATCCGGAATTCGAGTCAATACAATACATAAGGGTACGTATGCAATGTAATGGCAGGGACTGGCAGGATAATTTTTCTGGTAAATAGCGCCCAAATGTCTGGTGTAGATGAGACCTCCAAAATGCCCCATTTATTACAATGGGGCCCAGAGTAGAAATATTTTAAAGTTTTTTTCTTCTTCCGAATCGCGTTTCACAACAGCTTTAAAACATCTCCAATTGTGCACAACATTTCCCAATCTGGCAGCCTTGAGTAGCGGCATCTATGCGTCTGTGTGTAATTTGTGCGCGCGCGTGTGCGTGCGTGTGAACAGATGATTCGCGCTAACCCATAACACCTGGGCCACAAGCAGGATTGCAATTACAAAACAGAGTTTTCGGGATGGTCTGGATTCACAAATGTAGCGCTTGAGTCAATGCTTGATATCTAACTCCCGATATTCCGAGTTGTCACGACGTGAAATGTAAAGGCATGCTAGAAATAATACCACAAGACCAAAGATTGAAATACTATGGTGGAATGTCATTTATTTCTACGATGTTATAAGCCTGCAAGCATGCGTGTTATCGTAGCATGCATTCTTCATTATATGTTTGCGTTGAGTAAAAAGTGCAGCCCCGCAATTGTTAGCTCGTACCACTGGTGGTGGAAGGGCCTCCGCATGATGGAAAATAAAGAGAGCTCCATTTAGCGGACATTTGGTCTATTAGTCTATGATGGCCAGATGTCTCGGAAGAGGTGGAAGTATCCCACGCTTTACCCCACCACATACAACCTTCCCATCGACTCTCTGTGGTGTGTCCATGTTTGTGTCGAGGAAGAATGTAGGCCCCCGGCACCGATGTTTCAGCTGCCGTGTCTAGGAGATCAAACCAGTGGCCACGGGATTTGCAAGTGGAGTGTGTCCTAGCCATTGCACCCGCCGCAATTAAACAACCAGTCTTAACCTTCGAGAGCTTTTGAGAAGAGAATATAAACGTTGAGTTTAAAGGTCTGTTAGGCATATCGAAGTAATTTAATTGTGTAAGCTTCTTATTTCCTTTGCGGTTTGGTTGGATCGAGCGGCGCTTAATTAAGTCCTGACCTGCGTATGCTTTAGACCACCGATCTTTTATTGCATGATCGTCGTAAGGGAACAAAAAACAACAACCCCACGCCTCTTCTCTGGTGACCGCATATTCTCAATTTAGTGACGTTGGGAAAAAAAAATTTCCTCGTACGACGTTTAAGAAAGGCGTCGGAATCAATTAGAAATGTGTCAAAAAAATATATAAACGATGTATGGTCACGAACATAGCCATTCATCATTCGTAGCGCTAATCAGCGCGAACCCCCCGTGGAAGGGAATGCACTCAGCACTGGGGAAGTGTTTTTGCGCGGACAAAGTCAAACGCGTGCGGCTAACCGAGCACACACAAAACAAAAACCCGCCACTGCTTTGAATTAGCGGCCGAGCGGCGTCGCGGCACGAGCGTCGCCCGCTTTGTCGAGGCGAAGAGGCGCGCCATCAGATTGATGCCCCCCGTGTCTCATGATCGCACCCCGCAGTGTTCGCGTAGCCGTCTAAGCTTTAAAAAAAAACCTTCGGTCGCAGTCTTAGGTCTGCTCGACGACAGCCGGTGGAGATTGTTATTGCTGTTGTTGTTGCTTCAAGGATGAAGTTTTGTGGATTTAAGATATGCATTCTCTTTAGACGAGTCTACTACTGAAAGGGGTAAACAACAACAACAACAAACGTGTCATCGTCTTAGCGTCATTTTTTTTTAAACGACCCAAATTGTATCAGGTCAGCCATTCGGTGAATTCAGGCTTCTGTTTATACACATATAGTCGATTACAATTCTTGGCCGTTCCTCCAGTGCACTGCAATCCCCTAATGATGTCACTATATCATCTCAATCTGCTGTCAACTTCATTCGCAACGAATTAATTTCGTCTCGTCTTAGTCACATATTGTCATAGTCTTCGTCAGGCGTGATGATTTTCAAGGACGTATAGTCATTGCTGACTTGAATAAAATAAAATAAAAGCTTCTTTGGGGAATATTTTCATCACTCGCTCCACCATCACTGGCTTCATCATCACTAGCTCCACCATCACTCGCTCCACCATCACTAGCTCCACCATCACCATCACCAGCTCCACCATCACCAGCTCCACCATCACCAGCTCCACCATCACCAGCTCCACCATCACTAGCTCCACCATCACTAGCTCCACCATCACCAGCTCCACCATCACTAGCTCCACCATCACTAGCTCCACCATCACCAGCTCCACCATCACCAGCATCACCAGCTCCACCATCACCAGCTCCACCATCACCAGCTCCACCATCACTAGCTCCACCATCACTAGCTACACCATCACCAGCTCCATCATCACTAGCTCCACCATCACCAGCTCCACCATCACCAGCTCCACCATCACCAGCATCACTAGCTCCACCATCACCAGCTCCACCATCACCAGCATCACTAGCTCCACCATCACCAGCTCCACCATCACCAGCATCACTAGCTCTACCATCACCAGCTCCACCATCACCAGCATCACTAGCTCCACCATCACCAGCTCCACCATCACCACCATCACCAGCTCCACCATCACCAGCTCCACCATCACCACCATCACCAGCTCCACCATCACCAGCTCCACCATCACCAGCTCCACCATCACCACCATCACCAGCTCCACCATCACCAGCATCACTAGCTCCACCATCACCAGCTCCACCATCACCAGCTCCACCATCACCACCATCACCAGCTCCACCATCACCACCATCACCAGCTCCACCATCACCAGCTCCACCATCACCACCATCACCAGCTCCACCATCACCAGCTCCACCATCACCACCATCACCAGCTCCACCATCACCAGCTCCACCATCACCACCATCACCAGCTCCACCATCACCACCATCACCAGCTCCACCATCACCAGCTCCACCATCACCACCATCACCAGCTCCACCATCACCACCATCACCAGCTCCACCATCACCAGCTCCACCATCACCACCATCACCAGCTCTACCATCACCAGCTCCACCATCACCACCATCACCAGCTCCACCATCACCAGCTCCACCATCACCACCATCACCAGCTCCACCATCACCAGCTCCACCATCACCAGCTCCACCATCACCACCATCACCAGCTCCACCATCACCACCATCACCAGCTCCACCATCACCAGCTCCACCATCACCACCATCACCAGCTCCACCATCACCACCATCACCAGCTCCACCATCACCAGCTCCACCATCACCACCATCACCAGCTCCACCATCACCAGCTCCACCATCACCACCATCACCAGCTCCACCATCACCAGCTCCACCATCACCAGCTCCACCATCACCACCATCACCAGCTCCACCATCACCAGCATCACCAGCTCCACTATCACCAAAATTAACACTGGGCTCGCGTCAGTTTTGTCGCCATACGCTGCGCACATGTCGCCTCTCGTGGCTTCGCATGCAACGTGGGATATGCTGCTCTTGCGCTGTTCCACTAGACCAGGGGTCGGGAACCTTTTTGACTGGGAGAGCCATAAAAGCCAAATATTTCTAAATATATTTCATCGAGAGCCATATAGTATTTTTAACGTATAATAGATTAAATGTCTTACTTTTAATGCGACTTCTGGTGCTGCATGGTTTTGCTGATGGCCTTGTAGTCTGGTTCATACGTGGTGAGGTTGAGCTTCATGCAGGCGTGACCCGTGAAATTTATCTTCAAAACTAATTTCTGTTTACTTTAAAATGACACAGTATTATTAAGCAATATCACAAGTATTTCAAAATCAGTTCCAAACTGATTTTATTTTTATTTTTTCAACTCAAAATTGTCTGGGAGCCATATGCCGTCACTGGAAGAGCCATATATGGCTCGCGAGCCATAGGTTCCCGACCGCTGCACTAGAGGATCCCCAGCTACTGATACACAACGCACGCCCAATGAAACGCTACTTAAACTTATTATTTTTATTATTTTCTTTGAACCTATCTATGTGACTTTACAGAAAGACCCAAAGAATATTAAACTTGCAAGCCAATGTGAGTGACAGTCCGTTATTCGCACCGACAACGTATTTATCTCAATCTAAAATGCTTATTTTTGATTATTATTTATCCTGATAAGAAGGGCTGATCTGTTCGTGTCAAACTGGTGAAATGTACAAGCGCGGCGGTGCATTGCGCAGAAATAAGACGTCGCTATATATTTTTTAAACATTTTACGTAATAAGCTGCTCGTGAATTTTGTTCAGTGGGCCATCTTTTGTAGTTAAACACACACACAAAAAAAAGAATCTGTTTCGATTACATTTCTTGTTGCCTCCCTTGTACGGTAGAGAGAGCATTTGAAACTTTGGCAGGGAGGCCCCTCGGCTGTTGGAGAGTGACAATCATTTACAAGTTCCAGGAAAATAAGACGAGGAAAAACACATCTAATGTTGCATCTCTGTGCCTGTGCCCCGCGTCTCACGACATCGCGCTTGGCTGTCTCTTGTGGCAAAACGTGGATCATGTAATTTATGGGCCTTTCAAACAAGCGCATGTGGACGGCACGTGCAAGATGCCCCTGTTTTTAAGTCGCCACTTGTTTATTGTGCTTTTAAAACTTTTTTTTACGGAGGAACAATGCTAACACCGTTCAGCTTATTTATGTATTGATGTAAGCTTTCTTTCCGCGGCACAAGTCCGAGTTAGACCCCGGTGCTTAGCCATCTAAAGTTATTGACGTGTGTTTGTTTACAACGTGCCTTATGGAATTACAATGTCTCACTGCTTGGTGCTGTGGAAAGAAAAGAAAAAAAGTTAAATTGATTCAGATTTGGAAAGTTTTGATTTCAAACTCCAGTTGCGGATATTAAAATATCCCATCAGCCCCTGGGGGGATGTTAAAATGCGTACCACATTGTAGGATGTCAACAGAAAATATCCGATGATGAGACTGGCTCCCGGCCATAGAAATGTGGAATGTTCCACCCTGGGCTCGTATTCGTGAAAGTGATTTGAGCACAGCCCGGATGCTCGTTTGAGCACAGGCAATTTTCCTTTTGCGACGCTTTTTTTTATTGTAGTTTTATTAACAGGAAAACGTTGAATGTCACAGACTCGAATGCATTAACTTTTATCTTTGTAAAACAAAACGCTTCATTTGGCCTTTTGCGACGGTGTCTCGCCAGCCGCTCAAGTAACCCAGGCGTCACGCGGAGGTGATGCACTGCTCGCTATCATGCCTCCGGACTTGTCGTCCGCTCAGAAAAAAAAGGAAAGAAGGGACCCCCCCCTCCTCCCCCCGCCACTCACCCGCGGTTGACTTTTCTGTGACGGGAAACGATGCACGGATCGCGCTGTTATAATCTTGTTTTTGATGGCCAGAGTTCGTGCTTCGCCGGATATTTTTGTTGCCGTCAACAAAAAAAATGTTCCCCGGCGTACACGCAGACACCTCTATGGAGACAAAAAATCTAAACCACTACGTGGGCTGCTTGATTAAGTTTCGTGGCACAGACGCGGTATGATGGCGTGCATAAAATATTCACCAGTCACCTCCTGGGGTAGTAGTTCAAGTCCCACCAAAACAATGTTGAATCAATCATGACTAATGCCGAATGTATAAGCAGGCAAGAGCCAAGCCTGATACGCTGTCCAGGTATTTGCGAGAAAGATGTTGGCTTAACAGGAAGCTAAGTTTATCAAAATCGTGGGAAAATTTTAACATGAAAAATAAAAACTGACAATTTGGTGAAAACAACAGGATTACTTTCGCATAACATTACCTATCGAGTATAAAACATTCCTATTAATACATTTGCTGAATGTCAAATAGGAACTGTTGGAGCAATATCGTTGTATACTGGAAAGTAACCATTACATCCTTCATCAGCAGATAATTAATATTATTTGACCGTCTAGTATAGCTGACAAAATACTCATCAAATGTTTTATTTTGAAATATATATGAAAACACGAGAGCATTAACCAAGTGACAGCAACAATGAAATAGACTTAATGAGAAGCAGCACGCGCCTTAAGGGAGTCATTTAATATTAAAGAGGATGAAACATTACAAAAGGTAATCCAGTACTAGCCAACCCAGACCCTGACTCATTGTTGGGCCTGTTGCTACAAAATGCCCTGCATATTAAAGGACGTTCGTCTCAATGTGCTCCCTGATTTAGTTCCCTGAAACAAAAAGCTTCGCCAAAATGTTGTCACAACTACGTCCGATGTTCAAACTAGGCTCGAATCTTGACCATATTGGCAAACGTGTTAAATGATTATCATACTAATAATGCGTTGTATAATAAGGACCTGTCATGTACAATTCTTTAAAGAGATGAAGACAGCACGACAAGTTATTCATACTTTTCCGAGCTGCTCAGTACAGGTTGGTGAATATTGTGGTCGAGTGGTGGGGGGGGGGGGGGCAGAACCGGTTTCGAACATTTCACTTGTCACTGATGTTAGCCGTGGGAGGGGAATCGAACTCAGGCCGCGGGGTTCATTGTGTGGTGTAGGAACCACTGCGTCTCCGCTCAACCTCTTCGTTTTATCAACCAGCGGAGTTGATTTACTGATGCGTATTTGTACAGCCTGGTGGTACACAGCTGGAAAAAACCCTCTAATGTACGTATTATACAGTCTAACAAGAAATCGCAAAGCTCATGCTGCAAGGTCAGCTCCTCTTGACTCTGCCATTTCCCAGTAACGAGATGCAATTTGGGACTTTAAAGCCATATGAGACGATGCTGTTGTGTACACTCTAGCATTTTTCGAGTTGCTCCATCTTTCAGCGATGAGCAGTGGTGTCACAATCCCACCAACTGCATGCCCTGCAACTGAATTAATTTATAGCAGGAAACCGTCAACCAAACGAGGATTTGAATGGTGCACACACACACACTTTTCCCAGACATAGGTAAGTCCACCTTACTGATGTCATGCCTTCGTGAAAGTTGGCTCATTTAAGAGATAAGGGTGCGGCCCTGCAATTCCATGCTCATGCCACTCCTGACAGAAGGGCTTCCACCCCAAGGAACACAATCGCAGCGTGATGTGCGTGGCAATATGACATTACCATTCGCGTGCATGAATCTTGACTTAAAGCTTTCGTGACTGCAGGAATTCATATTCTTTGAGTCTTTCGGTAATGTCACGTAGATAGGTTCAAAGAACATAATAAAAAATAACAAAACACTACGACGTTTTGATCGCAACAAGCGTTCGTACAACACAAGCGTTCGTCATCTTCCTGATGACGAACGCTTGTTCTTTTTGTTCTTTTCTTTGAACCAATCTACGTGACTTTACTGAAAGACCCAAAGAATATGAATTCCCGTCCATGTTCTGCCACATCATTATGATGGAAACCAGTTCTAAAGATTGGCGGGGTTTTTATTTTAACTTGAAATTTTGTATTATCAAAAGTGACATACAGAGATATAAATAGCATTACAGTTATTATCACATCACATCATGACACCGGACATAACCCCCGCTCCATAGTACAAAAAGGAGGAGGTGCATCATTGAGAAAAGAAGAAACGAACCACACAAATCATCCACCTGGTTTCTGGCAATCTCTAAAAATGCAAGGAAAAAAAACCAATCTCAGCACACACCACCATCATCATCATCATCTACAACTAAACTATTTTTTTTATTTTACTAGGTTTTCAGTTTTCAGTTTCATTTATGAGGTATAGCCCTGTGAGCCATGAGGCTCTTGACTCGGGTGAGGCCCACTCAGCTATTCAGCTCTTTTTCAGAAGCGACCTGGCCACAAATAATAGCTTAACGAAGTCGCCCATCACGTGGAAATGTACGAGCATCCAAGTAACTATTAACGCATGTTCATTCGAAATGAGGAGGGAAAAACCGGGGGACCTGGAAAAAATCCGCGTGACCACAGGGAAAGTGTGAGACACGCAAACTCGAAATATCCAGACGTCAGGGTTTGGATAAAACCCACGACCTCCTTGCATACAAGGCGAGGGAGATAACATTTCGCCACCGTATCGCCCCACGATCCATCTGCCACCTGCCTGCATACCAGCCAATCTCGTCACTCCATCTTCACGGTGGAGGTGTTCTTGGAATCCTCTCTTTCCATTAGCTGCCACTCAGTAGTAACTGTTTACCTGTCATCTAAATCATGAGGGAGAAGGTGAGTAATCTGCAGACAATCGTGGAGGGCATTTAACACAGAAGGACAACGAGCCACCTCTACATCAGTTTAATTTTTAGACTCGCTGGTACCCTATTAGCTAAGTACTGCCTACTCATTATTTGCACTCAAGGGGAATTTTAATTAATTTCTTTGGCCAGATAAAATTCTTCAATTTGGTGGTTCTCTATGCAACACTCGCGCATCTCCAGGCAGGTTGGGGCAGCTTATTAATTTTCCACATTCTTCTTCCGTGGCCATAAATATCCAAACGAATTTGGAGTACTGCTGCGTAGGTGGTCGCGAAGCGCGCATTGTTCAGAAATGATGTCCAACGTTTCAGGAAGCGAACTGAGCAGCCCGTGTCGCTCGATTTTGTTGTTGTTCACAGGGTGCAATTGTGAACAACATCCCTGTCAGCCATTAATACATCTAATCGGCATAATCGTTGGCTGCTGTTGCTGGTCCTGCCGATATGATCAAAGTAGAATGTGAGCTGCGGCCGGACGTTAAGACCTCGAGAATGGAAATGTTTGTAAATGTCCACTTCGAGTATTTTGCCTTGAGCGCTCCAATACGATTTCGGGTTATGCCGCGTGTCGTTTCTCAACAAAGCGGCGGACGGGCTCGGCTCCATCCAGTCTCTGAAGAAGCTCTCGGTGCGTGGAGGGAAATGTTGGACATTGTACCAAACAACATGCGGTCCAACCCGTAACGCACACACAAGTGAGTTGTTAGAATTTGAAGCACCGACCACAAGTGTTCCATCTGTCAATTTTGGCCTTTGCTTTGCCACCAAACATTCTGTACAGCCGTTCATGAAGTACAGTTATTCCCTCATTATTCACAAACTTGCTATCCGCGATTTTGGCTATCCGCGAATCGCATCTGGACCGCTACCCGACTGCATCGAGAGGGATTAAGATTGCGATGCGAGACAGTGATGAGATAAAGGGATGATGTGCAGCATGAGCACCATTTAAGGGAAGTTAATTTCTAAATTATGATTTAATACTTTAACATTTATTTTCATTTACTTTGTTTCGCCTAATAATGTTTTATTGTTTTGTGTTACAGTATGATAATTGTCATGTATTTCATAGATTATTTAAGTATTTATTTTTCGTAATTAATTCGGCCAAAATCATTATCCGCGAATTGTGCTCTTTACGGGAATGCATTACCATTCATGAATATAACTTATTTACATGAAATGTATTAATAATATTAATATCGTGCCGAATTGGTTGCATACCAAGGATTTATATTCCACCAGCGGCAAGCAATCGCTGGATTTCATACCCAGAAGACTCGACCAGTGTCCATGGCAGATGGCACACTAATTGTTTCATGTCCCAGCGTCTTTTGCCAGTTGCTGCAGAGCTATATTTCTATCTGGAGTGAAAAAGAGCCGGAGGATAGTTTTTTTTGGGAGAACGTACGGTTGCTTCTCAAGCAAAGTATGCGAGAATTTTGCCAAACCGTGTGATTTTTTATCACATCATGGTATTAAATTAAGTTATCGCATTTAGTAAGCAATTCAATTATACATTCGAGAATGGCTTTTGATGAAAGTGAATACATTTGTGAATACATCATCAGGATTTGTTTTAATATTATTTATTCATGTTGCTTTTCCACGTGTGTACCTCCTGTACAATTTCTCTCTCAACACTCCTACATATTTCTTGTACAAGTTCTGCATTGTGGCAGCTATACCATGGGGCGACCGCTCATTACAACAAGCAAAACGACTGTGATGATGACTTGTTCATTATTCACTTAATTGCATTGTGCCTAATAATTTGGATCATGAATCAAGAATTTACGTGGCCTCTATGTTTGGCTTTGTGGTTTGTAAAAAAAATCAAATTTATTCAATTTATGCCACGAGAGTAATGTGATGAGATAAAGAATCCACTCGGAAATCTCACCCAGTAGCATGCCCCCATGTGTCACGGAATGGCACGCACAGGGGATTTATCCCAATGCCTGTTGGCTGAAAAATATTTCAAATTTACTTTTAGCCAGTGCACAGTAGGCGACGCACGTTATCATGCGCTCTGCAATGAGATTGATTCTCGCATGACAGTCCAACTAAGATGTTTTTTTGTTTTATATTCTCAGGGCAGGAATTTAGCCAAATAAAGTAAAGAACTAAGTTTAATATTCTGGTTGTTGTGCGGTCATTCGGGACCTGGCTCAATCCAAATCGCAACACTTGAGAACGTAGGCTCAAGTGTGCCTGGTCTAATTGTGCTGACCTATGAGTCACTTGTCTACTGGGCCTGTTGGGCTTGTTTATGATGAATGTTGTAAAGCCTTGACGACCGACCTGATTGCACATCATGCACACTCATAACACCAGCATTAGTTTGAAAAGGTAGGAATAACCTTTGCAACTTTCCACGTGCATTGAAAAGCTTCCAGATCTCGGTAACAGATCACCCATCCTCGTGACAAAATGTATGCCTTTCATCGTATGTCTTTAATCTTCTATCCATAAATGTATTAATATCTTCACGTCATGGGATGTAACCTTACATTGAGCAAATGAATGGCAGCTGCAACAGCTGAAGTCCATTCAGTCAACCAAGACAAAACAATGTTTTTTGAAAACATGCCATTTAAAGCAAGCTGTTTTAAATAACCTATTTGTCTTGCTTCAAGCAACTTCCAGCTATGAATGAATTGTTTCCAAAAGGAAGAGTGGATTCATATGAGTGCATATGAAGAGCACTCTTACGTTGCCTTTCTACAAAGACACGATCTTAATGCCAACGTCTGTTGCAAATTCACACCGAAAGATGTGTCCTGTGCAGCGTACTTAGTGGCACACACTTTTCACGAACTTTAACGCACGCGTGGCTGCAGCGACATCATCACGGCGCTTCTGAAAGTAATACTTGGGAAACTTGCAAGGGCTGTTTTAATTAGTGAGTATTACTTGATGGGACATGGTTTAGAAATGCGATAATGATGATAATGATGAGCAACTTGAGTACGTAACAACAATTGACAGTGAACGAAGAGGCACGGAGAGATGCACGCTTGGAATTACATCGAAAGGCAGATAGAGGGACATGTGGATTGGAGAGTATGAACAGGTTAATGATAACATCAGTCCCACGATTCAGAAAAGGGGGCACAACGCTTGAAGAGATGATGGCATATTGTCAAGAATAATAACGAGTACAATTTTTATTTTATTTTACCAGGTAAGGCCCACTGAGCTTTACAGCCATTTTTCAGAAGCGACCGGGCCACAAATGATAACCCAACGAAGTGGCTTATCGCGTGAAAATTTACAGCAACCAGATACTCTAAACACACGTTGATTCTAATACGTGGAGCGAAAAACCGGATGACCCGGAGAAAACTCCACACGACCACAAGGACAGAGACATGCAAACTCCAAATATACAGCAGGCTTCAGGGTTGGGATCGAACTCTTGACCTCCTGCAGACCAGGGGAGGCAGTTGACATCTCGCCACCGCGGCACCCTTAGCAGAGTGGCGGCCAAGAAATGTAACGCGTACGAGTGTTACTTCCACAGAGGAGATGGAGCGATTCAATCAGTTCGTGTGCAGGTGCAGTGTGGAGTAATACATCTCAGGATTCGTGAAAGTTTAAACAGTGGAATTGACCATGATTGTTGATGATGCGAGAGCTATATTGTGTATTAATAGCATTTCCCTTTGAACGCTGAGCATCTGTTTGAACTCATTCAACCTTTGGTAAAGTTAAATGAGCGCTGCTAGTAAAAAGGACGATTTATTGCTCCCGGTTACTGGTCAAATTCACTTTTTTATAATCCGGTTCCATTATGTTATATCATGCTGTTAAAATTATTTGGCGTTTACAAGCAACCGTGGACTGTCGTATTTTTATGAAAATATGCAAATAAATACACGCCTGATGTGTCTGGCAGAAACCGAGCTTCAAACTTCAAAAGCAATAATGTACTTAATAATAACAATAAAAACAATATCATCTTGGTTCTTTCGGTAAAGTCACGTAGAAGGGAAATAATAAAATAAAATTATTATGTTTTATTTTTATTATTTTATTATTTCCCTTCTACGTGACTTTACCGAAAGAACCAAGAAGATGAATCCCTGAAGTCACGAAAGCTTTAAATCGAAATAAAAACAATACTATTCGAGTGTAAATGTCAGCACAACTTAATAAGGCGGTGCAATGCAGTGGCGTAATGGGTAAGCGCGTTTAGATTTGCATTCCAGAGGTGGTTACATTCCCGACGCGGCTGAGTAGACAATTCTAGATTTGAAGCGTTCGTGACTGCAATTATTCATATTCTTAGGTTTTTTTGGTAAAGTCACGTAGGTAAAAAATTAAAATTAATAATAATAAAATAAAAAATAAAATAAAAATCACGACGTTTCGGAGGCAACACAAGCTTCCGTCTTCAGGTGGAACCGTCACAGCACGATAGATGTATCAAGTGAGAGAAATTCCAAGAAACAGTATTTGTATATATACTGGTTGAGGGTGGGAGGAGCCAAGGTAGGCCCTGAATATTATTTTTGTGAGGTTCGGTGCGGCTGAAGCACGCTGTTAGGAATGAGCCTTTGTTGTGTAAACTAGGTGTGGATGATGTAAAGGTGCGTGTAAAAAAGAGTAGACAATTGTCAAACGTCTTCATCACCCACCCCCCCTCATTCACCCCCAATCCGCTGCATCCGTCCACCCGCCAGTTACAATGTGAACGTCAAATTTCGATTTAAAGCTTTCGTGACTGCAGGGATTCATCTTCTTGGTTCTTTCGGTAAAGTAGCTGTCTTCAGGTGAAGACGGCTACTTGCGTTGTGGCCGAAACGTCGTGAGAATTATTTTATTATGTTTTATTTTTGTTATTTTATTACTTCCCTTGTACGTGACTTTACCGAAAGAACCAAGAAGGTGAAAATGTGAACGTCGCTAAGTCGCACGGGTAGGTCACGTGTGGTTGGGTAAAGTGTGGGTTATTCCCACCACCTCGACTGATACGTACGTCTATCCAGTGTAGAAGAGTAGGCCAAATCTTCTGTAAGAGGGAGGGTTCTCTTTCGTGGAGACGCCTTTCGCCGGCAATGGCCGTGAGCGATTTAATTGCAAGGGCTACGCCTTTATCTGCTAGGGTTGTATTCGTTGTATCTCATGTTGGTGTTTGTGCCGGACATTGTGTGATGTTGTTACGTCATAATGCCCCTTCATCATCTTCACGGTCAAGTTCACGAGGCGGGGGGAATTCAAATCACCGACTCCCCCCTTGATGAATCACATTAGATTCAAACAATAAAGGCTGCTAATTCGTCAAACAACACGAAGACCACGTGTTCTTGTTGAAGTCCATCGATTAGGGCTTCTTTTCAGCCGGAGTTGTTCGGGGACGAGCTCCAGAAAATGAGAATCGGAATCTTTATTTAAGCCGCAAGAGGTATCCGATTAGCCACGTCCAGTCGGGGCTGGTCGGAAAGTCACAACAACAACAACAATACATCGATAGGAGTGCAAGAAAGGTGAGCGAGTCACTAAAGATAAATAAATAAACACGCACATTGGAGCTCCAATCCACACCTTCATTGAGCTGGGGGGACATCCGGAGGGACGTTGTTGGTGTTGGGAAGGTGGCCTCCGGATTAAAACGCCGCGACAAATTACCCCTGACCCCCGAATCACCGCCTCCACATCAAAGCGCCGTTGTTTACCCGACAGAGTAGCAGTGAAAGCATGGCTCAGCGGCGTGCGCGTGTTGTACGCGAGTGTGTGTGGGGATAAAAGGAGGAGGAGGCGAGACAGCGCGTTGCCATCTCAATTCCGGTAGAGAGCGCCGATAAGTCACAAGTTAAACACCGATTCCCATGGTTTCTCTGCTCTCCGTTGCGGGAGGATGGATTGACTTGGGTAGTGGGGGTTTGCATATGCTTCACTGTGGGACGCCCAGAACTTCATGTTTTTTGGGATATTTTTCGGGGCCGCTTCAATCCTCAGTATCCCCCCGCCCCGCCCCCCCCCCTGCCCTCATCATTTCTCGGAGGCTTGGGAGGGGAGGGGAATTTTCCGGAGCTCAGTCCCGGAAATCTCCGGATGAAATTGAGCCGTGCGAGCAACGAATCGCCGTCTGCTCGTCACCCACAGCGACGATTGGACAAATAGGCCGAGATTCAAGATTGATCGAATCAATAAGCGACAATTGTTTTTCGATTTAAAGATTTCGTGACTGCAGGGATTCATTTTCTTTGTTATTTCGGTAAAGTCACGTAGAAGGGAAATAATAAAATAATAAAAATTAAACATAATAAAATAATTCTCACGACGTTTCGGCCACAACGCAAGCAGCCGTCCTCAGGTGAAGAACAGGTCTGTCGGAAAGACAGCGTCTTCGGAAAGACAGCGTCTCGGAAAGACAGCGTCTCGGAAAAACAGCGTCTTTCCGACAGACCTGTTCTTCACCTGAGGGCGGCTGCTTGCGTTGTAGCCGAAACGTCGTGAGAATTATTTTATTATGTTTTATTTTTATTATTTTATTATTTCCCTTCTACGTGACTTCACCGAAAGAACCAAGAAGACAATTATTTTATTTTCCAAATGTGAATAAATTAGCGGCAGATCGAGGCTGCAAGGGGTCACGTTAGCTGATGACAATGTGCACGATTTAAGACCGCGCTTGTTTTACGATTTCAATGCGTATAATACACGTTTTAGAGTCGATATTAATCCATGAATAATTAAACTCCGATGAATTCGGGGTTCGTGTTTTAGACAAATATGTTCCCTCAATAATATAGTGCCCAATGTCCGCGTTGTTGTTGTCATCAGTCAGCGCTGACGTGCGCTTATTGTTTCTTTGTGAATGCGTCATTTAAAATAATCGGATACAATATTCGATTCTTTTTTTAAATCCTTTATATTAAGTTCGCGTGCTTGCTTGCTTGCTTAGGACCGTGCAAATCTTTCGGTCGTTTTTTAACCCACTTCCCGTGATCCAATCGAGCTGACATTTTCCACACAGACTCGTTGTGCCAGACAATTATTGTTCGTGAAAAAAAATTCCCAAAATTTTACACTTTTTAGGCAAAAAAAAATATTTTACATATATTCAAATAGAACTAATTCATGGCTTTGGCTGAACGTCACAGTATAAGAGCCCAGAGCGTAACCTCTCCACAGGCCGTGGCGGAGTAGCGCAGTTGGTAGCGCCCTCGCTTCCCATGCCAAAGGTCGCGGGATCGATCCCCGCGTCCTCCACAGGCGAATAGATTTTTAAATCCTTTATATTAAGTTCGCTGCCACGCATATAAAGGATTTATAGTGAAAAAATTTGTTTTTACGGGATAAACTTATTTTAGTTAAGATAGAGGCGCCAATAGATACAATTTAAAAAGTAGCATCGATTTCTAATCCAGAATCATATCCCGCGAGATATTGTATTGAATAATCAACATCAGCAGCCATGGTTGATGCATTGTTGGATGAAGCGTTCCGTAAGCCGCTAATATCTCTCACGACCCTGCGATGTAATGCCACAGTTTTCTTAACAAATGATGCGCAATTTCACAAATCGCTTATTTCACTCAAGAAGCACCGTTTGTGAATCACAAAATTAAATAAAAAGTCCAAGACGCTACACCAGTCATGTATATACACGTCCTCTACTCCATCCGTATAGTATAGCCTACGCATAATGTAATAATGTGTCGTACCACGTTGGGGAGATGTATGTACTATACGATCCATCTTCTTGGTTCTTTCGGTAAAGTCACGTAGAATGGAAATAATAAAATAATAAAAATAAAACATAATAAAATAATTCTTATTTTTTTATTTTATTATTTCCATTCTACGTGACTTTACCGAAAGAACCAAGAAGATTAATCCCTGTAGTCACGAAAGCTTTAAATCGATACTAAATGATCATCAGCCACGTTCAATCCACTGCTGGATGAAAGCTTTCCCAAACTACCACCGCCTCCGCCGTCATCTGTCGCGATTCCGCGATGTAACAATTCACCCAGCACATTCACTCGAGCTGATTGAATCGCTCCATCTCCTCCGAGAAGGAATTGCTCGCGAACGCGTGCCATTCCTTGGCGGTCACTCCGTCGTTATCCTGGACCAAATTGCGCGCATTGCAAGTTGTTTATTATTGCTAATATTGGTTTATTATTAGTGCATTATGATCATCCGGTTTCAACAACGGGGTCCTGTCCAAGTCCATCTACTTTCATCAACATTTAAAAGTATCCATCTTTTATCTAACCCATGTGTTCGTTCCCCGTTCTGTCACTCAATGCAATTTCCCAGCGTGCATTCATCCTCGCCACGATTCTCTGCGCACTCTTCCGACGTGTTTTATTTGTTCATTTGTTCTGACGTTTCTGAACCGCGTGCAGCACGGCACCGATGACGATGTATAACGTAATTCCGCAGTGTGTGTGACTGTGGTCCCATGTACAATGCGTATCTGTGGCTGTTCTAGAGGTGGTCGTGGTGGTGGTGGTGGTGTGCGGAGGGATCCAATTACTATCGGTCGCATGAGGGAGGGGGGATGCTTGAACGAACACGTGCGTTGCTCGCATCTTTGCCGGTGTTGGCGGCCGGTGCGGCTATTAAAGTGCTGCTGATGCGTTCATTTTTCCCGCAATCACACAGAGCGCACGGTCGCGTATGTAGAGGGAGAGTGGTGGGGGGGGGATATCCCTACGTGACCAATGGGTTATGCGAGAGGCATAAATATATACAGCCTCGCTCTCAATCCCCACTCCCCATTCTCACAGCTCACAGCCTTGCGCTGGGCAGATTTTAAGAGGTAAAACAAAAAAACGCGCGGGGGGGGGGGGGGGGCGGGTCAGGCACGCTGGTAGTGAAAGCGAGCGAATGATAGTGATGGTAATAATAAAATAACACGAGACAGCGAGAGAGAGAGAGAGAACGAGCGGAGAATAATAAAAAATAAATAACCCCCCCCCCCCCCCCGCCACATCTCTTCAGAAATTTCTGCATGCCGTGCAGTATACCACATGTACCGCAGCGGTGCAGCAAGGTACAGTGTGTGCACGCGTGAGATGTCCCGCTAGCGTCGTGCTGAATGATTATGTAATATTAGCCACGCCGCCGGTTCGCATGGCCTGTCCGTCCATCGGACGACTCCCCTCCTGATCCCCGTCCGCATGCAGCCTGTCCGCCCAGCCCACACGACCGAGCCGGCGTTTGCGTTTGCGTGCGTGCTTGCGTGCACATACGGCGCGTGCGTTTGCGTTGCGTGCGTTCAGAGTCTCTCTCTCTCGCTCGCTCAGTGCCATCCTCCTCCTCCTCTCTCTCTGTCTCTCTGGCGTTCTCTCTGCTTGTCGGTCGCGTCTAACGCGCGGCGGAGCTGGGTGTACACGCGCGCGCGAGAGTGTCGCCGGATCGCCAGCCAGCCGGCCAGCTCGTGTTTACTGTACGGCGTCGCAGCTGTGTGCACGCGCGCGCGCGTGTGTCTTCTGTCTGTCTCGTGCTTCTCTTCTCCTCCGTCTGTCTGTCTCTCTGCAGGAATTACCAAAAAAAAATAAACCTCTCTCTCTCCTGCCGTGCGTCCCACCCATCCATTCATCCATCCGTCCTCGCTCGGGCAACAAGAGTCGCAGTTCTCCGCGGACCACGTAACCATCCGTGTCCTCCTCCTCCTCCTCGTCGTCTTCCAATTCGTATTCGTTCGCATCGGTAGAGAATTGGAGATGCCAGGAGGCTCCGCGCGCACCGATCGTAGCGCCCGGAGGAGGTGCATCTCGGACTAAGCGCTGTCGCTGGGGGAAAGGGCGGTGCTTTTTTTTCTTCCAGTGTGAATGTGAGCGCGCGCGCGCGCGCGTGTGAGTGAGCGTGAGTGTGTGTATATATATATTTATACGGCAATGCGCCGCTTCGAGAGGGTGTGCTTGCTCGCTCGACTGACGTCGTTCCGCATCCGGAGTTCCCCCCCATTCAAACGTGAGGACCGCGACATGGGATACTTAATGAGTGCAGGAGTCAACACAAACCCGTGCCGCACATTGCAACGCCGTCGTCTGCGGAGCGCTCTCCTCGCCACTGCCTGACGGGGACTCGCGCCGCGCACAACTCCTGCGAGCACGCGCGTGCGCGCACGCCGGGGAGAGGTTGCTTGGAACGCAGCTCTTCTCCGGGGTCCGGGGGGGGGGTCATTTGTCTTCTCCTTAGGGATGAAGCCTCCTGCCGTGCTGCTGCCGGTGCTGCCGCTGCTACTGATGTGCACCCTGTGGCACGTCATGCCCGGCCAGGCGTGCTACGCGCCCAGCCTGCCCTCCTTGGCCGAGCAGGCTTACCGCTCGGCCGTGGTGATTGAGGGCAAGGTGCAGACCGCCACGGCCACCCCGGTGAATTCCGCGGCAGCGCTGCTCGCGGGCACGTCGCAAGGCGCGGCTGCTGCCGCTGCTGCCGCCGCGTTCCCGGGCAGTCGCTACACGCTGCGGGTTCGCGTCTCCGACGTGTGGTCCGTCAACAACGGTGGACTCGAGCGCGGCCAGTTCATCACCGTGGGCGACTTCGGCACGGAGCCTTCGTGCGTGCGTCCCAGGCGCAACCAGCGCTACGTTTTCTTCTTGGAGCTGCTCGTGCCAGCGCCGACCACGTGGAGCCTGGTGGCCAACGTGTCCGTCCCAGACGAGAACGGGAAGGAGGCCACCGTCAATATCAGCAGCAGCAGCAGCACCACCACGAGCAGCAGCAGCAGCAGCAACAGCAGCAGCACCACTACCACCACCACCACCATCCCCACGATCACGCACCGCCAGTTGAGAGGCCAGCAGAGCAGCGGCATGTATAGAGCTGTCTACTCCCCGCGGCAGACGGCGTCCAGTGGACAGAACATCAAGCGCGAGATCAACGGAATACTGTGCGACCAGTGCGGTAAGCGAAGCTGCTTGGCTCATAACTATTCTCATTCGTGTATTGTATGTGGCCACCATCGTGGGTCATTGGGATGTTCTGATGCAGTGAGAGAGAGATGCTTCAGTCGTGTTCTTGTCATCGTGCGGTACTTTATGAAATGATGGGCAGGAGAGAGGTCTGGGTCTTGGTGTGTGTGCAGAAAGTCTGCGTCGAGCGGGATCTGTCCGGCACCACCTTCCAGGTAACACGTGGGATTGAAGTGTTGGTCAAAGTTTAAAAATTAATCGACGGGATACATTATTCGAGAAAGAAACTCGCCGCGGGTACCCCGAGTGTGCAATCTGATATGGTTAGCTCTCACGAACCTTTTAGGACGTCACTGCACATTTTTACGCACGAGTTATTTCAATGAAACACGCCATTCCCTTCTAAAACAGGAGCACGTTTTTTGTTGTAACACTCACTGAACTTTACTCCAGCCTATAAACAGTAGCGTGTATGATGCCAGAAACACATAACCGCACGTGTTTTTCTATTTTTTTTATAGACGTGCATGCGCTGCGCACTAGTTAATTATTCTATTGTATTTATAGAAACAAGAAATCTCCAGATACCAAACGTCACCAGAGTGCAACGTCAACGAAGCATCCGCAACGAATGTCGTATCTCAGATGAATTCGTGTTATCATTTGTAGCTTCTGATGTCAAAGCACAACGGTTACCCACGCATAAAATAAAACGCAAATATATAAAGACACGCTGAATTCACATGGCCGTTAGAAGGAAAACGCACTCGTGTATCCTTCTTTAAACAACTTTTGAGCAAACATCTTAGAGCGTAATTTTTGCCATGTGTTTAATTTATTTCTCTCTCCACTTTTTATAGGTACGTACAAAATTCTGACAATGTATTTCAAGTTCTGTTAGATCGTGATGGGCAATACATTTTCTGATTTACGAATAGATTATTCTCACAGACTGTCGGCAGTCTAATGGGTCTGTGTGTGTGTGTGTCTGTGTGCGGGTACGTACGGGACTCTAGACCCCCATATCAGCACACGTTTAGCACCCAAGCATTGCCAGGTGTTGAGCAGAGAGCGAGGGCTCGCTCATTGACGCCTTGCTCGCAAGGCTCGGGACATGTGCTTCAGCAAATGATGACGCTCACTTCCAGGGTGTTCCGTGACCTTCCAGGTGTGCCCTATGCACGTCTCTTTTGAAGTGTTAGCGTTCTCCTGGGATGCACTCATATACACACACGCGCGCCCGAGTCGCGGGGAACCCTTGTGAGAACGAGGTAATAAAAAGTACGCAAAGAGACCTGCCGTTAATTATTTATTTTACACTCCTCTCTCAGATGTGTGTGAGTTGCGACTCCTGGCAGCAGTAGGCACACGCTTCGCCGTTGTACAAGTGGGTTAAACGCTAAAAGTTTCAATAAATCAGCAAACATCAGGTCGGTGGGACGTCTTTGAGCACACGCATGTTCTTTAAAGTGTGTATTTTTTTTATTTATTAATTTTGATGTTTTACCTACGTGACTTTACCGAAAAAACCTACGAATAAGAATATGAATAAGAATTTGAGTGAGCCGTCGACCATCACATACATAGTAAGCATGCTAACGATGCCGTTGTAAGTAGCTGAACTCTTTGAGTGGTTCCAGCACCACCAAACTGCCGCGAGGCAAACTGCTGGCATGCGGATGATGACAATGAAGATAATGATGATGATGTCTCCTAAGTACTCGGCCAAACGGGGGTGTGCAAAACAAACCCGAGAGCTCTTTGGTCGACCTGTGTCGTGGGCGAGAAGGCGGCCCTTTCGTGTTTTATTTACGCGCACTGCAAACATGCGCGCGCGCGCGTGCGTACATCATCCACCGCGCGTGTGTACGGCTCGACAGCTGCTAGTTCATTCAGATTGGGCAGGCCACCCACGGCGCACTAAAAAAATAAACCACAACACCCCCCCCCCCGCCGCCGCAACCGCCACGTAACAAAAAAAAGAATGTCTCTGTCGCTTAACTCAGCCGCGCTTTTCAACACCAACACGAAGCGACGGCGCGCTCTCCATAATCAGCGGCTGGAGGCCGCAGGTTCATATTTGCTATTTTGTATTTGTGAACACCCTGAGTTAAAAAAAAGAAGAATAAGAAAGAAATGGCCCTGGATCGGCTTTGCGCGCTTGTAGCCCACGTCGCCCCCCCCTCCCTTGTCTTTGTCGTTCGGCTTCTGCCTTTACGCGCGGCGCCGTTACGCAACGCAGGCGTGGAGGAGGGACGTGGATGCATCATCGATTGGCATGCGTGCGTGGGTAAGCACGTGCGTGCGGCCAGCTCATCCATGCACAGATCAAGTATTGTCCGCATTCTAGGACGCACCGGGAAATGAGACGCACTCCGAACTTGTTGGTAACGGTATCGATGCAGTTATACAGATCTGGCCTATCTCTCTCTCACACACACGAACGCACCTACTCGATTTTAAGATGAACCGCCAACGTAAAATGATATTATTAGGGGGGGGGGGTCGGGGTGTGCGTCTTATAATCCGGAGACTACGGTGATAAAGAGATACATCCGCCGCCTCATTGATTTCAGTTGTCGTGAGGTCGTGGCTCGCGCACTTGAGCCTCTATGGAACCCCTCAGCCGAGTTCGATTCCCAGCCACCGCTGAGCTCAGTGGGCGAGTGATATCGAAACCCGTGCTGGGCTTCTGCTTTCTCTCCCTCGCATCAACCCGGAGTGGTGAAGTGTGGAAAAAAAAAACAATCCCCATTAACAGCGCATCTGTAAATGATTGCTAATCATTATGATTTTTATTACGATTGATTTGACTTTTTTTCTGGGAGAGACTGCACTGATGTATCCAGTGTAATTTGTTTTCAAAGGTGACCTGGCTAACCAATCGTGAGATCTAATGAGCGGTGGGGAATTGCGAGCTCGTCGCAGGCTGCCCGTCGCTCGATCACGCCACAGTTGAAGCGTTTCTCTGCTTGGTGTCAAACGCGCAAATGAGAAGGTTGCGCATCAAATCCGTCGGTGGCCCCGAGTGGTTCGGTGGTGGAAACTCCTCCTAGCTGTTGGGAGGGTTGAGTTCTACATTCATAATGAACGTAACTGTTTTCGGAGATATGTTGCCGGACGAAGAACTCCCCACGCCGTGTGAGTCACGTGGGCTGTTTGACCACATTTGCCCACGCTGGTCAATGCGAGTTGGTAAAGGTGGCTGCCTCGTGTGAGGGGTAATTTATTCTTGAAATATGTGTGGTTTGGCCACAACAACAAAAAACATCAAAATCAGCAAGTTAAGAAAACTCAGCAAATACAGAACGTAAGATCACGGGTTTTTTTTGCTGAAATTAAGTATCGTAATAAAGTTATTTACTGACTTACGATGTATGTCAGATTACGTATAATAATGCCAATTAGTGACAACAGGAAGATAAAAAAAATCAAGGGAGACAACAATGTGTGAAATATAAAATACTTTGTTGGTATTACTTAACAAAATTGCGTGGAGTTGTAGTGTAGTGGCTAGGGTACTGCACAAAGAACCCGGTTACGTGAATTAAACTATAATAAAAATCTAAATTAAATATATATTTTTATTTTACCACCTAAGGCCCACGGAGCTTTATAACGCTTTTGTTTCAGAAGCGACCTGGCCACAAGTGATAAGCTCCACGAAGTGGCTTGTCAGCTGAAAAATGTTGGAAGCCAAATTATTCCCGGTCACGGCTAACATCAGTGGCGAGCGATGTCCGAGTCGATCTTGCCGCCCCTCCCCCAACTCGCACCGACCAGCGTTTGTTGGGAGACGTTCATCCAGCAGTGGATTTATAACGGAGCAGTACATTGTGCAAGACTATTTCAGACGCTCCACGCGTTGGAGGGTGAAAACACAAACACGTGGTAGGTGGATCGCTTCAAAATTTCTGTTTGCGCCATCAATGCGATGTGTTCTTCATGTGCAGTAAATCCATACTTGGGAATTCTACACCTATTCAGTTCTACACCTATTCAGTTCTACACCTATTCAGTTCTACACCTATTCAAAACCAGTACGACGACGTCATCAATAGCGGGCAGCATGAATTGGCATTGCTGTACAAAGCTTCCGGTTGTTGCTGCAAGTGCCGCTCACGCGAGAAAGAAGCTTTCTGTGTGTGTGTGTGCGTACCTGTGTGTGTGTGTACCTGTGTGTGTGTGTGCCTGTGTGTGTGTGTGTGTGTACCTGTGTGTGTGTGTACCTGTGTGTGTGTGTGCCTGTGTGTGTGTGTGTGTACCTGTGTGTGTGTGCGTACCTGTGTGTGTGTGTGTACCTGTGTGTGTGTGCGTACCTGTGTGTGTACCTGTGTGTGTGCGTACCTGTGTGTGTGTACCTGTGTGTGTGTGCGTACCTGTGTGTGTGTGCGTACCTCTGTGTGTGTGCGTACCTGTGTGTGTGTGCGTACCTGTGTGTGTGTGCGTACCTGTGTGTGTGTACCTGTGTGTGTGTACCTGTGTGTGTGTGCGTACCTGTGTGTGTGTGCGTACCTGTGTGTGTGTGCGTACCTGTGTGTGTGTGCGTACCTGTGTGTGTGTGCGTACCTGTGTGTGTGTGCGTACCTGTGTGTGTGCGTACCTGTGTGTGTGTACCTGTGTGTGTGTACCTGTGTGTGTGGGGAGCGGTAGTGTAGCGGTTAGCGCGCTGCGCTATGAACCTGGCGACCCGGGTTCGATTCCCGCTCACGGCTAACACCAGTGACGATTATCTGAACCGGTCCTGGGCCTCCCCTAGGTCGACTCAGCCTTAAATGAGTACCTGGTGCGGTGTGTAAACATCGCCACTAGGGAGACAAAGGCGGTCGGGCGTGGTGCTGGCCACCCACCCCCTCGTGTATCGTTCCGGCCTTCATAGGTGCTCGCTAACAGCACTTGCCCCTACAGTCTGTTCAGGCTATACGGGGGATCTTTGTCTTTTATCTTTGTGTACCTGTGTGTGTGTGTACCTGTGTGTGTGTGCGGGGAGCGGTAGTGTAGCGGTTAGCGCGCTGCGCTATGAACCTGGCGACCTGGGTTCGATTCCCGCTCACGGCTAACACCAGTGACGATTATCTGAACCGGTCCTGGGCCTCCCCTAGGTCGACTCAGCCTTAAATGAGTACCTGGTGCGGTGTGTAAACATCGCCACTAGGGAGACAAAGGCGGTCGGGCGTGGTGCTGGCCACCCACCCCCTCGTGTACCGTTCCGGCCTTCATAGGTGCTCGCTAACAGCACTTGCCCCTACAGTCTGCTCAGGCTATACGGGGGATCTTTGTTTTTTATCTTTGTGTGTGCGTACCTGTGTGTGTGTGTACCTGTGTGTGTGTGTGTGTACCTGTGTGTGTACCTGTGTGTGTACCTGTGTGTGTGTGTGTGTACCTGTGTGTGTACCTGTGTGTGTGTGTGTACCTGTGTGTGTACCTGTGTGTGTGTGTGCGTACCTGTGTGTGTACCTGTGTGTGTGTGTGTGTACCTGTGTGTGTGTGTGCGTACCTGTGTGTGTGCGTACCTGTGTGTGTGTGTGCGTACCTGTGTGTGTGTACCTGTGTGTGTGTGTACCTGTGTGTGTGTGTGCGTACCTGTGTGTGTGTGTACCTGTGTGTGTGTGTGTACCTGTGTGTGTGTGCGTACCTGTGTGTGTGTGTGTGCGTACCTGTGTGTGTGCGTACCTGTGTGTGTGTACCTGTGTGTGTGTACCTGTGTGTGTGTGTGTACCTGTGTGTGTGTGTGCGTACCTGTGTGTGTGTGTACCTGTGTGTGTGTGCGTACCTGTGTGTGTGTGTGTCTGTGGACTTGTGTGTGAAAGCGGCAGTGTAGCGGTTAGCGCGCTGCGCCACGAACCCGGCGCCCCAAGTTCGATTCCCGCTCTCACGTCCAACACCGGTAACGATCATTTGAACCGGTCCTGGGCCGTCCTTAGGTCGACTCGGCCTCAAATACGTATCTGGTACGGCGGGTAAGCATCGCCTAGGGAGACAAAGGCGGCCGGGCGTGTTGTTGGCCACCCACCCCCTCGTGCGCATTCATAGGCACTCGCAAACACAGCACCTGCCAAACATTTTGTTACGCGCCATACGGGAGGGCGGGGATCTTTGTCTCTGTGTGCAGGATGAGCGGGATTTCTCTGGGTCGCAGCTTGCACGAACAGGGCGTGCGCCGAGCACGCGAAATGATTCAGACACGTGGCCTCTGCTGGAACACGCCGGACGAGCGAGACACCTACCCCCCTTCAACCCCAACGGGTGGAAGTGACACGGCCGCTCCGTGTCACGACCGTGCCACTTAGATTCACAACTCTATACGCGTGGCGTGTGTGTGTGTTGGGGGTGGGGGGGTGGGGGTTATTGCACTACGATCTCTGCAAACAGAGTTCGATTCCCGGCCACGGAAATATCGGTATGCTACGGGGATACAAATACTGTAACGATATAAGAATTGACCTTCCCCTTAGGGTCGCTTCAAACTTAAATGAGAATCTGGGAGTGGTGTGTTAAAACACTAGCACCGGGGAGACAAAGGCGGTCGGGCGTGGTGCTCGGCACACCCGCCCCCCTCGTGTGTTCACGAACAGGAGGTGCCCCGAAACAAACTATTTGAACGCTCCTCCACCGTGGGGATCTTTGTCTTGCTCGTGTCGCGTTGGCGACATTCACCCCTGCGTGTGCGTGTGTTGTAAAGTCGTTATAATGACGACGCTTAGTGGTAAGGCGATACCCATGGATTCTCTAGTCGTGGTGGCAAATTTAAGAGCAACACGAGCTTAAAAAAATAGACTGTAACGCGGTGATTATCCAATCAGCAGTAATTCCGACCGCTGTAATTGTCGCAATTCTCATGCTAAAAATGTAAACGTATTATGCGCTTCAAATTGTGTTATAAATTAATAATATTAATCATCATCATAATCATCAGTCATCAATCACGACAATAACGCAACGCGCAAAATGTGCGGGGTGGGGGTGGGGGGCATTTAACCCAATTGCAAACGGAATTCGTAACAATTATTGGGGCCAACCGAATGATGCATACGAATCCGTTCTTAAAACCACGCAGTTTATTGTTTGCTACTTTCGGCAGCGTCGCGCGCACGTCAGAAATGCTGCAGCGGCGCCTGTTATACCCGCTTCAATGATCCACACGTGGGATAGGCAAGCAGAGATGAAAATCGATCTTCGTCACGGCACGCATTCGTCATCAGTGTGTGGCGGGGTCGCTGTGACGTTTTTTTATTTTTGCGGCAGGCATTGCGATCGCCACAATATCTCACGGCCCTGTGAGCTCGTGTGGCTCCTTTATATATAAATATATAAACTGCACCTCCTCCCCCTGCCAGCATCATGTGGCCTGACTATTGTGGGGCAGATAGAGGCATAATTAAGCGTTTAACGTGCCAACTCCAAGCCGCGTTCAGATTTATTCCGGCCACGCCGAGAGAGAGAGCACTGGGAGGGATGGGAGAGAGAAGGGAGGATGTTCAGCGTAGTGATTTGTGTTGCGTGTGAGCCGTCCTCCTCCTAGCTGAACGCTCAGCTCACCTTCTAAATTCGTAACAGGTAACTCTTGAAATTGCAGAACAATAATGAGTACAATCAAGTGATGCGCGTCGCGCCATTTGCGGGAGCAAGAGTATAACGCGTTTTTTAAAAACCGCAGAAGTGGTCGTTTCTCGTTCTATTTAACGTCTAATGCTTGAGAAAGTTATTTTTTTACATTGACTGCATCGTGCCCCCCCATTCTCTGATCTCCTGGAGTTTTGTATGCCCCCCCCTCTTTAAACAAGGTCATGCTGCAAGGGTTGTTCCGACTGCATCAGCTCTTGAGACGATCCAACTAAGGGGTGATGCCGATTGAAATTAAGTTTCGAAATGACTAAACTTTAGACTCCCCTGGCTCGCGATCAGCAGGAGTGTCATGGCTCGCGTCACATACGACCGCTGAACGTGGGCCAGTCCATGTACGTGTATGAAGAAGTGTCCAATGCAATTCTAGATTTGAAGCTTTCGTGACTGCAAGGATTCACATTCTTAGTTTTTTTCGGTAAAGTCACGTAGGTAAAACATTAAAATTAATAAAAGTAAAATAAAATAAAAATCACGACGTTTCGGAGGCAGGGTGGTAACTCCTGCAATCTCTCATTTACTTGATACAGCTGTCGTGGCTGTGACGGTTCCACCTGAAGACGGAAGCTTGTGTTGCCTCCGAAACGTCGTGATTTTTATTTTATTTTACTTTTGTTAATTTTAATGTCCAATGCAAGCCGGACGAGACGCTGAATGTCCAAACTGATCCCCGTTTTGCTTGTGTTGAACCGCTGCTGCTGCTGGAATTGTGCAGAAGGGGTCGTGCGGTTGATTGGATGTGTAAAAACAAATGTGCGTGTTGTTTTTACGTGGAGAAGCAGATGTGTGCGACGGGGAGGGAGGGAGGGGGGAGGCGTGGAATTATAGTTCGCTTATTCATCAAGAAGCGGACCATGATTAGGATTTGTTTTCAATTGCGTTCAGAACGCGTGAACCACTCCCCCCCTTTTTTTCGATTTAAAGCTTTCGTGACTGCAGGGATTCATCTTCTTGGTTCTTTCGGTAAAGTCACGTAGAATGGAAATAATAAAATAAAAAAAAAACATAATAAGATAATTCTCACGACGTTTCGGCCACAACGCAAGCAGCCGTCCTCAGGTGAAGACCAGGTCTGTCGGGGAGACAGCGTCTTCACCTGAGGACGGCTGATTGCGTTGTGGCCGAAACGTCGTGAGAATTATTTTATTATGTTTTATTTTATTATTTCCATTCTACGTGACTTTACCGAAAGAACCAAGAAGATCACCCCCCCCCCCCTCTGATTGT
Source organism: Lethenteron reissneri (assembly GCF_015708825.2). Lineage (NCBI taxonomy): Eukaryota > Metazoa > Chordata > Hyperoartia > Petromyzontiformes > Petromyzontidae > Lethenteron > Lethenteron reissneri. The sequence continues at coordinate 3,142,093 of NC_083812.1, forward strand.
GTCGACGCGTGAACGCGCGGGTCCCGGGTTCGGCCCTCCGCTGTGCGGTGTCGTCGAAGTTCTGAATGCGATTGGAAGAAAAATGCGCATCGAAAGCATCCGTGTGGAAGGAACAAATTTAAACTTCAGAGTTTGCCCAGAGTCGGCGTAGGTGCATTGATTTTTAATGCACCACGTCGGGTGAGTAATTAAGTCTAACAGCGGAGTAACGATTTAAAAATTATCACGTTTCACATAGCTGTGCCCAATTAATGTCACACGCGCAGGAAACGAGCACTCATTTGCTCAAACTTACATTAGCCTACTTACGAGAATCGTTTTCAAAGGGTGCACGGGCTCTATTTTATCACCGGAGTTACCACCGTTTTCTTGCCACATGGCAAGATTGCCGTGACGTGAACGCACGGTCAAAACCGTTACACACGATACAATAAAACCACCCCTTTGCCAATCTACTGGTAAGAAAAAAGGCTCCCAATGGCAGCTTGGTTATGGAAATTGTTTGACCATACTTCACCAATTCTGGTCACTGTCAGTTGGTGAAAAGGAGAGGAGTGGTGTGGGTTGGGAACCTGTTCAGATCTCACTTGCCACTGATGTTACTCGTGACCGGAAACATAAACTCAGGTCATCGGGTTCACATCACAGCGCCACGAACCACTGCATCACCACTCCAACGGGTTTTGAACAATGCGCAATGTTAAATATCAGCTCTGGTCCTAAGCCACGGTGATTCCAGGATAACGAGGGATTGAAGCGTTTCTGCAAAGATTTGTCATGATTGGTCGATAAATTACTCATTGGCCAGCATTCATTATTTAGTTTGCTCAATTATTTATAGGCTGCGGTTTATACATTGGCTGCTGCAGCATTCATTCAGAACCCATGGATAAAGTATAGCGTACGATCAATGACCTTTTTATGGTATTTTTAAGCCTACCATGCAGCTCGTTTCAATTAAATGTACGTCTTTAAGCAGCGACATCAGGGACGTGAGACCATACAATACGTTTGTCCTGTGATTATGCTCATCTGGGCTTTAGTCGACAAAAAAACATGTTGTTTTGTGTTGAATTATTCACTCGAGTATGTATTTAAATGGCACGCATATTTGGAGCTTCGTTTAACGCTGACATGAGTAAAGGATTTGACACTTCCTTTCCAGTCGACTCATCATTGCCATGGCATCTCTTCCTTCCCCTACCGCTTCCAAATAGGAAATTGTCTTCTGGGTTTCGGGTTCATGAGACCATAATGTTGAGACGTTAATAAGAACGTTGGTTTTGCACACAAATAAAATACACGAGCACATTAAATATATTGAAATATCGGAAGGGCCAATGTACGATAAACACTTGCAGCAGTGCGGATATTTTACACGATACCAATTCTGCAACTCATAAGGGGGAATTCAGGAATTGCCACATTTAACTTGAAAAGGGGATGCAATTGACTTTTATGGCTGTAGACATTTTCTGGGGGAAGAAAAAAATATCGCACGATCTTAGCCCTCGAGCAAAACATTGAGCTATGCTTGTTTGTATGCTGCTGCTACTACCACAAGTGCGCATTGACACAATTGTCCAATACACACACATGCTCCGGGCAAATGATCTCAGCCTTAACCAACAGTTGATACTTTGAGTTGTCCGCTGTGTTTTTTCAGTTTTGTACCCGTGTGCTGTTCACGGTGATGTGCTGTTTCCAGCACACGGAGTTAAATTCCAAATATTGCGTCGAACAGAATGCAGCACGACCCATAAACGCATCGGAGAGCTACGTGGCGAAAACCGCAAACATCATACTCAATAGATTTTCTTACATTTCTCCGTGTGTAAAATTTTAGTTGTGGACTGTTGTGAATTTTGGTGGTCACATTCCTGCTGTGGTCTGTAAGCTCCAAGCCGTCTCAACCCGATGGTGGAGCATCTGTGAATGTGTCAACATTTTTTCCTTCATATTTTGAAAGGCACTGATTGTTGTGCCATTTATGGTTACAGTTGTATCCAACTTGCAGGACAAAGTGGCATTTCTGAAAGAGCGATACACTTTACTCGATCTTACGAGTGACAGGATACAGGTGGACGAAGATTGTGTGCTTACCATTTCTACATCCCTGTCACTTCACTGCTGGATTAACATCTCTCTCCGCGTCGTACGGGTCATCATGACTTTTTGACCATATTTCACCACGCTGGCCGGTGTGTGCGTTGGTTTCATTGTGTGTGTGTGTGAGGGTATAATTTCATTTATGGCTCACCAGTCATGTTACACGTGGCTGTGAATTGAACTGGGCCACTGGGCTCAACTCGGAGCACAGTGTCATTCACCACTGGCTGATCCACAACACTTTTTTGGTGGGATATTTGTTTTGTGATGTTTCACCGCTGGCTTCAGGCTTGTTCATACGTTAACAGATGTTGCTGGTGATGGAGGGAGGGGGGGCAGTGTGATACTAATACCGGTCCGTGGATCACTCGCCAATAATGTTAACGGAGAACGAGAATCGAACTTAGGTTTCCGAGTTTTCAAGGCGCAGCGTACTCACTGCGCGGCAGCTGCCTCCATTCTGTGGGTACTGATATGTTTATATATATGAAGGTATGTGACACGAATTCTGGGGATGTGATTCACAACTATGAAACACGAGGCGGTTTCACTGCCGAAACACGAGAAATTATCTCTTTAACCTTTTCACAGATGGCATTATTTATTTTATCCACCGCCACACGAGATGAGATTCACATGGACACCTTGAGAAAAATTATACTTGGAGCCAGTGTTTGCGAGAAACGTTTATTCAGAGTCCAGGGTGCACCACTTACAATCTTAGTATCTGCACGTGAAATAGAAATGATCGGAAGACGTTTACTCCTATGACATCTCCATGATCACATACACGTAGAGCTGGAATATCAAATTATTCAAGAAGTCACTCCGCCAATAATTAGTTGCGTAACTCGACTAATGAAGAACGTCAAGATTGTAATAAAGAGTATCAACTGTTCCCACGTGTGCCGCTGGACGGGAGGTGATGGTAACAACTGACATCGGCTGTGGATTTTAGGGGAATTTCCTACCTCTGATGTCAGAAGGACTGCCATTTGTTTCAATTAATCGACGTAATTGTTCCATCTCTACACTTGTGGCTAAGGTGTTGCCTCTGCGTTGTATGTGATGTTACAGCTCAGATAAACAAACAGATGGGTTGCTACTTCTACACTTGGGTATATCTACAAATCAATACATGACTAATTAGATGCATCAATTATGCAACAACGAAAAAAAAGGCAAGAACATTTCCTGGGTTAATGGTCGTATATCAGACAGGATTTTAGAGAGACAAAATATAAAATGCAAGACACGGTTGCATTGACCAATGTGGAAACTTCCATCCATATCTCAAAATCGTTGCCTCAATTTGACCAGACTCCACGAGTGCTCGTCTTTGCTCGCTATCTCACAGACGTGAGCGAGCGATTGGCCGCATTGCCAGCTGATTAGCTTCATTGCACAGAAGCCTCGCCCTGGCCTTGGCAAATGAAGTGCCATCGTAAAATTTTACGCAAAGCTTACCGAGTTGTATTAGCCTTGCGTTGTTCACACAATCAATGCGACATTGCCCCCCCCCCCCCTACGCACTTTTTCTTTTTCTTTTGCCACTGAAAATAACACGAATGTAACTATGCGAAGGACAAAAGGAGTGTCTTGCATTGTAAACGTGCTTGTACAGCAAAACCCTTTATCAATCTACTTGCCGAATTAAGGGGCCGCCCATAAATGACGTCACGCACCTAGCGGGGTGGGGTCAGACATTTGTGACGATGTGTGACGAAGGGGGGGGGGGCGGTTGAGAAATGTGACGTCTCATCAAAATGCGCAACTTTAAATAAATATAGACAACACGTTCTCCTTAATTAAATATACTTTTTAATAAATGTTTCCTCCTACAACATCAGAGTGCGGCGCCACATTAAATATGCATTACAATGACACTAGTTTAAAGCGATTTGAAGCATGTTTGATTTTCAAAATGAAAATATGGTTTTGGGGGGGGGGGCAGAGCTTTGTGACGTCATATTTGAGGGGGGGTCTGACTTTTTGTGACGCCGTGACGAGGGGGGGGGGGGTAAAAAATCGTCCAAAATCTCGTGACGTCATTTATGGACGGCCCCTAAGGCCTCCCCCACGAATTCGGCAGAGCTGTTGCCCGAACAAGACTTCACTCCGCTGGTCCCGCATGCCCGGTGACGCGGGTGCCTGGGGTCTGGGCTGATCTGAGCCGTGGTCGGGTATTGAACCCAGGACGCTGATCCTTCATGTACTTTATAAAATGCAGTGCACAACCATTCTAATGCATAGTTCGTTGTACGGGGGTGGCGGTAGTGGGGAGGGGGGGGGCGAGTGGGGGGGGTGTGAGGGATGGATGGATGAGGGGTGGGCGATTGGGGGGGGTGTGGGGGACGGGTGGGTGAGGGGGGGGGCGAGTGGGGGGTGTGGAGGACGGGTGGGCGAGTGGGGGGGTGTGGGGGACGGGTGGGTGAGGGGGGCGAGTGGGGGGAGTGGGGGGACGGATGGGTGAGGGGGGGGGCGAGTGGGGGGGTGTGGGGGGACGGGTGGGTGAGGGGGGGGCGAGTGGGGGGGCGTGACGTCGGCACGACGCACTGACCGCGGCTCACCGCTGTGGGATACGAATGACGTCATCACGCAGATCACGGTAGATTTGCGCCGTATGGCGACCACCGGGCCAGCCAGCCAGCCAGCCAGCAAAACTTCTGTTTTAAAACAGCAGAGTTCGAGTATTAATGTATGAAGCCTTGCAATATTATTGGTCTTGTGTTGGTTTATGTAATACAAGCAGGAACATGATGCCAACCATAATAATAGTTTGCAACGCATTAACCATTCCATTGGAAAAAAAACCGTTGACAGACTTCTACTTGGGAGAATTTGTGACAAATTCACCTCCTTCAGCAGGTGGTCTGCTCAATTAACAGCCCCGCGCGCGTTAACGTTGACTGATGCAACTAAAAAAGGCAGTCCTAATTAATTACTGCGCAAGTGTAACGGCAATGCCTTTATTTCCACCTTTCCTTAATGGTTTCGCTGAGACTGCTAAGGTAAATGAAGAAAAACATTTCTCCTGTGCGCCAGTCCATCGAGAAGATGCAGTAATGCAAAAGGAGAATGATTTTTTTTTACTTTTAAGGTGCATTTAACAGACGGAAACGTAATGTTCTTAGGTTTTTTCGGTAAAGTCACGTAGGTAAAAAATGTAAATGAATAAAAGTAAAATAAAAAATAAAATAAAAATCACGACGTTTCGGAGGCAACACAAGCGTCCGTCTTCAGGTGGAACCGTCACAGCACGATAACTGTATCACTTGATTTTTTTACCAACGTGACTTTACCGAAAACACCTAAGAATATGAATCATTGCAGTCACGAAAGCTTCAAATCTGGAAACGTAATGGTTGCAGTGTGGCATTGCGTGTTTGGCATTGTGGGTGTTTGCTGCAAGGGATACAATGGGAGCGCCTCCTGTCCCATTTCTCCCCCTCGTTGTACCACGACCACATGAGCGCTTCTGACATGTGGGGGCCTCGGTGCAGTTGCACAGCCTGCACACTCGATAACCACGCCACCAAGAAGTGGTTTCCACTCAACGCACCCTTGGTTCAAGAGACCGTTGCTGGATGGACGAGCGGATTGAGCTCCAGGGTAGCAGCAGCGCCGAAGCCGCCGTCAATTTCACCCCGGCTTAATCTCGCCGCTCAGGTGAGATTTTGACAAGTTCAAGGATTTCAAGCAGCCACACGTTGCCTTTGAATTTCGGCTCAAGGGTAAAAAAACTAAGATATAAAAAAAAACACGCAAACCAACTTTGCGGCATTATCAGAACGTGATTGTCACCTGCTGCGGCTCGCGGCCGAAGCCTCCACAGTCTCAGAGAATTGGCGTGAACAGAGGAGGTGTCGCTTTAGGACGCCGGTTTAAGGTGCCTCTCTGTGGCGAAGCTGGATGTAAATTCAACATCGCTGCCAAGTCTGCCTACTAGCTCGGTGTGAAAACACATTCCTGCGGAGGGAGCTGGTAGGAACGTTGGGTTGCTCGGTCAATGGCCAGGGTCAACGGCTGCGTGGTGTATTCCGCAAATATGGGCGACTGTGAGGGCGGGCACAAGCCGGCGTGAGTAGGTTAAACGTTGAGTTTTATAAGGGCACCACGGGGTGAGCAGCCCCTCCCCACCCAGCACCACCCCTCCCACCCCCCACCCAGCCCCACCCTCCCCACCCAGCCCCTCCCCACCCTCCCAACCCAGCCCCTCCCCACCCTCCCCACCCAGCCCCACCCTCCCCACCCAGCCCCTCCCCACCCTTCCCACCCAGCCCCACCCTCCCCACCCAGCCCCTCCCCACCCTCCCCTACCCACCAAGCCCCTCCCTGCACGACGGACGGACGGACACAATAATCCCCTGTGGGCTGGTGTAACCAGGAGGTTCCTACCAGTATAATAGTCACTGGGTTTTCATTTGACGCGTGTATAGTTGTGTCGATGCTGAGGTTCACGCCCGCCACCGAGCAGATATCTGAACTGGTGTAGGACCCATTTTACCTAATCCACACAAACCAGTGTGGTGAAGTATGGTCAAATAAACCCGACCACCGACAGGATTTCGGAAGGTCTTCATTCATCAGCGGATTGACATTGGGACTGTACATTATTGTAAACTATTATTCATACAGCGAAAGACAATACAGCTGATTAGTTATACATTCAGTCGTTTGTGCACCTTACTATGAACCTGGTGATCTGAGTTCACTTTCTGGCCGTGACGAACATCAATGAATGGTGAGTTATATTGTTGAAATGTTCCCGATTTTTGTTTCAATGAAATGGTAAAACATTCCATGGGAAAATAAAGTCTGGCTTTCTTGACGTCACATGCTTGTGCCAAGCCCAATTAGAATCCCTGTTATTTTTGTTCAACTCGTTTACATAAAGGCTTAGAGAAATAAGTAGCGTGGTCATGGGTTATCTTCAACGCTGTTGGTTGATACATCTTGTATCGGTCCTAACTTTATGTAAACATTGATAGATAATAAATGTAACTGTTTGTTTATATTTGCTAGCAGATGCACGAATAGATAAAAAAATGCAATATAATTAGTTTTAACCGAAACGTTATATTAGCTTTGTCATTTTATGTGCACTGATTACGAATGATTGAGTGTGTGTGTGTATAAACTGTTAATTTTGAGTGGAATGGCATTGCAGCGTGGTTCACGCACTGCACTATGAACTCGGAGTAGTACGATTCCCGTCCACAGCTCGCATCTGTCGTGAGTTATATCTGAACGATTCTTCAGAGGCCCAACCACACAAGTATGGCAAGACAACCCCAAGGCAATCAGACAGACACAGCACGAGGGAATGCCTTCATCTAGCAGTGCATTGACAAAGGGCTGCATCTTACTATTATACTGCAACGTATATATATAGCGGGGTTTGCAGTACACGCACTAAACCCATTACAAGGGGATGCTCAGTGTTGTCATGGAAACGAGAAAGCCATGCCCCACTGCTCACTGAATGCATGTGACGCATGGACATCACATGTGTGTGTGTGGTGTGTGTGGGATTTAAGTATCTTTCACAGCCACTTTCGAGAAATAGAGCATTCGTAGAATATCTGTTTAACGCGTGCGCCTTTCTCTGAACAGGGTGCATCCTTAACGATAGCATATCCGCAAATGGCCTAATTTTAAAATGATGGCTTTTTAGCGAGCGGGCAGGACACTGGAGGTTAGCCGAGGCAGGTGTGACGCGCTCCTTGTGGTTGACAGCCTTTGAAATCCTGTTGCCGCTGGTGTCATTTCTGCGGGCCTTTCGCAAAAAAAGCGCAGCGTACTCTAAAGTGAATACTTAATCTGTGATATCTGTCCCTACTATATGTCTCTGGTTCTATGTTTTATCTCTCTCTCAAATTTAGCATTCTCAGGAAGAACGTAATCAACCAGGTAGGGCGTTGACTGTTATGTTATCCGACTCTCTGTTGTATTACATTACATTTCTAAGTTCGCTAGATTTGTGTTTCTATTTCTAAAGTGAATGTCAACAGCTACGTGACGTCACTTTTAAGACCTGCCAGGTCGTCGTGCAGCCGGCGTTGCGGCGCGAATCAGAAAATTAAAAAATGATCCGCCGATTAAATGGCGAAAGAGAAATCTTAGCAAGAATCGAGAGTTGTTGTGGGTTTTATTGTAAATAAGGCAGCATCTTAACCCTTAGGCTTTCGCCACCACATATTATCCACTATCGAGGTTTTTGGGTTAGATCGCGTAAATATAAATGCCGTTAAACCCGCCACCACCCGGCACAGCCAATTTGCAAGGTTTGTCACGTAAACAAAACATGTTACTAGTTCAGCAAACCGGTGTGTGGGAGAGTAAACCCACAATTGTAAATCTTGTGGGTTTTTATATTGACGCGATCGAACCCAAAAACCTCGATTATGGAAGGTGGCTTCTGTGGCTTAGAAACCAAACTCGCGTATTTTTTTGCCGAGGCCTTGAGCAGTGGATTGACAAAGGGCAGAACATTACATGTTTCTTTAAACTTATAGAATCCTGCACCATGTATTTTGCAATTGTAAAAAAATCTGTGTTTTGCTTGTTATTGATGCAGTTGTTGTGATACATCGATATGTCTCTCTGTATTGACAATGACATTTACCAAATATCCGCAACCTCTTATTTAGTCATTTAAAGTCCACAACAAATGTTGTAAATGCCGCGCAGTATAGTGTCAACAAGAATTTGTCCTTAAGCTACGGATCAATATGTCATTTAAAAAGTGGCGTAGTTAAATATAAATATGTACACATTGTTCTCACAACAATCAACATTCTGCCCCAACATTATTTTTCTCTTCTGCTGGTTATATATATATATAGATTAAAATCCCTAACATCCAGCTATGAGAGAATATGCAAATTAACTATCATGGAGTTACATTCAATGGTGGTGGCACGGCATCAAAAATAAATATGCACGCAAGTTTCTGTTTAATAATTTACATATGTGCAGCTTAGGTTGCATTCTAATACACGCGCACGCACGTGCACACCCTTCAAGCGGGACTTGCTTTGGCATATTTCATGCGGTTTATGCACTCTTTTATGCACTATGGCGTGATACGCAAAAGCGAAACACTTTATAAATCCGTTAATAATTGACCATCTATATCATCGTCAGTATCAGCAGCAGCAGCAGCAGTCAAGGCCTATCCGCAGCTGGATGAAGGTTTTTTTGGTGCAATCGCCATCCTTCCTGGTCCTGCGATGCCGAAACCCACGTCGCTCCAGCACATTAACTCACCCCATCTGTCCACGTATGAACGCTCATGAACGGCGTTGGCCGAGCATCCTAGTATAGGACTATGGAACTTGGGCAATTGTTGGGAGGGCCCGCCGCTGGCTGCCTTCCCGCTTGCCGTTTGGTTTCCCGTACTTCTATCTGACAACTTGCACGCGCTACATACCCTACAGCGTTTTGGGGTGAGATTAGCATGATGGACGCACCTCCGATTAGCACAGTTGGCTACATACGAGTTAGCATGTTTGTGTTGTTCTCACGAGTAAGCGTACCCACCTTCATCTCTAACATAACTGCCACTATCCTGTCCTGAATTGTCCTGAGAACTTGACCTTAATTGTCCTTCATATACTCAGTGGAGTTTTGTTTTATTCTCGTGTGCATTAGTTAATAGGTTATGTCATTTTTTATGTAATCATAGACATTTCCATTAGCAACGCCATGTAACCCGATGCCGTCACAGGGACCCCTCCTGGTAACGAGATGCTGTATCCAATTTATGTCTCCGATAAACATTATCACGTAAGTAAACAAACAAATGCATGCAGATGACAGCAGGTCTGCGTTATTGCCATTAGCTGACATTTGTGAATTTAAACACTCCTAATATTCCACGTCTAATTATTGTAAACAGCACAATGTGTGTGTCCCAAGAGATTGATGTACGTGTCAAGTCTTGATGGTAATGTGCTTCCTCCCGGAATTCCTCGTCCCATATGTGGATCAGCTCATGGATTTTAGAGGGGAACATTCTTCATTTCTGGGGTATTGGACCCTTTTGCAAGACATGTCTTTTAAAGGTTATTAAAGCCATTTCTAACTGCTGAAGGCAAACAAGTCGGTAGCATTTTCCTGCCAGGCAGCAATTAGCCTGGCCTGTCGAGCCAGAACATTTTTGAGCGGTGTGGCCAACCCCGAGGACTCTGGGAAGTGCCCCGATGATCAATCTGTCGTGCAAATGTGAGCCATGGACACGCTGTAAAAAAAAAACAAAGAGCGAGCGCCACATGTGTTGGAAAGGCCACGCTTTGCAGACCCTCTCTCTTCGTTACGATCCGGGACATTAGCGAGGCTGAAGGCTTCAGCGCGAGCCTGTGGAAACCATAATCCCCGTGACCATTTGCTCTTCTGCAAGGTCAATGCCAGGTGGAACCCCAATGAGACTGGTCGCGAGGGGGGAGAGGGGGGGGGCAAACAAACACGTGTTTGTGCACATGGGGCGCCGTCCCACCCACACCGCAGTCCAGACCTCACACATCACAGGGACCCATCCCGCGAGCTCCCTGGTCAGCAGAGGCTTGGGGAGTGTGAAAATGACCTCCTTACAGGGCCGCTCGGCCACGATGGAAAGGCGCAGCGAGGAATTATCTTCATCAGGAATCCGCATATCCACAGGAGATGGGAGATTACACTGAGCAATTGCACATGCGGGATTGTGGGATGGTTTTTACATTAGTTACAGAATATATTTAACTACTGTATAAGTGGATTATAGATCTATATCTTCGTTGGGGAAGGAGGGGGGGGGGGGCATAGTGTCTCTAAATCCCAATAATCTGAGTTCAATCCCTGGCCATGTATGTTGGTATTTGAACCTGGCCGAAGTATCCCGTTGGTTAGCTCGGCCAGAATGGGCGCACATCAGCATTCAGCAGACAAAGGCAGTCAGGTTTACGGCTATGCCTGTCCCACCTCCTCATGTGGTATGCCAGACTTAACAGGTATTCTCTCACAGTAATTACCTCAACAGTCTATAATTCGAATGCGCAATCATTTTTTGCTTTGTACATATGTCGGTGTTTGTGTTTGTATTTTTTTCTCAGCCCTAAGATTGACAGCATTAAATAGACTGCCTGAGGGTAAGAGAATCAAATTAAGAACGAAGGTACCGTAATGGAACAGAATTGGCGATACCATCACAGAATGCTTTACACAAAGCACAGGACCGTACTCGCAATGTATTGAATTTTAACACCATCTGGACTACGTGAATGTTTGAAAGCAGAAAAAAATGAAATCCCAAACATGCATGACTTTCGGGCAAGCGCTACATGTTGCATTTACTACTGTACCGATTGTTCATGTGCCAGGGGCTGTGAAGACTTCCAGATTTTAGCGCGGGTCCATTTAGCAAATACAAAAAAGCGTAACACACTTCAGAAAGGAGTAAAGAGAGAATGGTGCTCGCATCTTCAGTCGGAGGAATATCAAATTAGCTGATTTTGAAAAAGAAAAAGCAGCTGGAACAGTTCTCACCAGTATGCTTGATGGACCTCAATGGGGGAAAATATGAAGTGCATCAGATTTTTTGTGAAGAAGGTTAATAGAGTGTTATGAGTAATGAAGGTGTACGCCAGGGATGAGCTGAAGGTTTTTGCTCATCCCACGCAAAGCTCATGTTCTCTTCAACCCTGCAGGAATGTGATCATGTTTAACAGAGAAGGGAGGCGGAACAACGCCGTAAATGTTGAGCAAATTGTAAACAAATGTTCGAGTCTAAAAAAGATTGAGATGTTAACTCCCTCGCCTGGTTTACAGGAGGTTGTGGGTACAATCCCGACCCTGTTTATTTGGAGTTTGAGTGTTTTTCCCCATGGTCACGTGGATTTTTCTCCCGGTCCTGCTGTTTTTCCTTTCACGTTTAGAATCAATATCATGCGTTTAGAATGTGTAGCTGCTCATACATTCCCACATGAAAAGCTACCTCGTTGAGCTATCATGAGTGGCCAGGTCGCTTTTGAAAAGGAGCTATACAGCTCAGTGGGCCTTTCCTGGCAAAATTAAAATATATTCTTGGTTCTTTCGGTAAAAGTCACGTAGAAGGAAAACAATAAAATAAAATAAAAAATAATTAAAATGAAGAGGGTTACTAGAGTGTTATGAGTAATCACTTTTTTCAAATTTTCTTGCTCTGTTTTTCACACCTGATGATGATTGATTGTGTTGCAGTCGAAACGTCGTGAGAATTTTATTGTTTAATATTTGTATTATTTTATTATTTCCCTTCTACGTGACTTTACCGAAAGAACCAAGAATATGAATCCCTGTAGTCACGAAAGCTTTAAATCAAAAAAATAAAAATAGATTATAGTTTAATGATTCGCTTGGCTTTTGTCTACTATGCATTCTGCTCTTGCTCTCACCCTCCCATGTAAAAGATGAAAGTCAGCGATGCCCATTGCTTAATTGTACATTTTTTTTGTTCAGTCCCCTCCAGCTATTTCATGCGTCGACTTTACAATAATTACTTACGTTTCCAAAAAATCCATACCGAGTCCTTTGTCGTATTTTATTTCTTTATAATTTGTATTATTTCAAGATGTGTTCGGCTAATTAATGTGCATTTATACTTGTGAGATGAAACCGGAGCACCCGGAGAAAGCCTGCGAAAGGACAACACCCCTTCTCCCTACAGAGGGAAACAGATGGCGACTAGTCCGCTTGCTATACTGCCTTAACGTGGCGAGCCAGGGTATGGCACCCTTCGACGCCCATGGGAAGGGAGTTTCACAACATTTGTGCGGTGATCCACGAGCCCTTCACAGTGCTGGATTGCCGGTCACGTGCACAGCCACCAACCCCGTGGCTGCAATGAGAATTTCGGATGTGTGTATGTTGACCTTCTTTCGCACCGTACGTAGCCAAACGTGCTCATCGGTGGTGCGGGGGAAGGACAGGTGTGGGGGGGGGCTCATAATCTCAGAATGTTTATTTATCCTGGAGAAATCCGATGAGCTATGAAGCTCTTTGTCACAGATGCCCAGCTCAAAGTCCTTCAACCCTTCCCACCCCCATGCTATGGGGCTGGCTCCCTTAGCTCATGTAATTATAATGCTGCTCCAGCCACAGCCATACAGTACATGTCATATACACGACGCAACATTTCGGTAGCCTTGGATAGAAGTTACATTTCAATGGCTATCGCAAAACAGTCGCGTACCACATGACTGAAAGTGACTTTTTCTCACAGTATTCACGATTACTTGTTTATGAAATGCATGTTGACAGCGGAATAGAAAACATGAATACGTGATTGGTGTGATTTCTGTCGTCGTCATCATCAGCATCATTATTTATCAATCGTGTTCTATCCACTGCCGGATGCAGGCGTACGGAGTTGTTCACCAACCCTCGCGGTCTTGTCATGCAACAATCCATCCACATCCTGCACACGAGCCCGAATGCCATTGCTCCATCTCATTGTCGATCCCAGTGTGGAGACACTGAGTGTGTGAATACTGCAAATAGACAATGTACTACTCAGGTTCACTATATCCAAAGGGTACGTTATATACTGCTGGCCTGAGCATCGTCGCAAATAGAATTGTGGGAAGAGTCCTCGGAATGCATTATTCACTTACAGTCAACCCCACGCTGGCCAGCAGCTTTAATCGATTGCTGATCAAATGATTAATGAATATCAATCTGTTGATTAATTGTCACCGTCTTCATTCTGTATGCATCCGCTATGTCTAAGTCTGAACACCATTGCATGCTCTTGCACGTGTCATTTGTCCAGACAATCACATTTCCTACTTTCATTTGGCGCAGCAATGTTACACAACATTGTCTTGTCCCAATGGGCCGTAGTAGCAGAGCGTTGGCGAATGGCAGTGCGGAGGGTAGGCTTCTGGGAGCCGGAGGGACGCGCGTGTTTCCGCTGGCACGCGTGGGTTTTCTCCCGTTGCCTCCCACGCACAAAGTTCTCTGCTCGTGGAAATTCTCCGCAAAGGAATTGTCCAATCATCCAAAATCGCGATAGTTAATGAGGCTTACCCAGGCAAACGACATTATTATTATTATTAAGGTGTAGTAAACCATTTTTGTTTTTATCAATGAGTACAAGCTGCTTTGACTATGGCTCAGAAACGTGGGCATTAGCCCACACAAAAAAATGGAACAAAAACTGAAAAGTGGTCATAGAAGTGTAGGGGTGTTAAAGAGAGGGCCCGTTATGCATGGCAGCCTATGGAAAACAAACACAGTGGGCGGGGCTACGCAAGTGCACGAGGAGGTGCCCTCTACGACGTCCGAGCCAGACACCCTGGGGGGGGCTGGTTCGAACGTTATGATCCCCTGGGGCCCCACCCCTCAGGGAGGGGTTGGGTATAAAAGGGGATGTTTCAAAGGGCTCGGGAGTTATGTTTTAAGCTAAAGGAAGAAGACTGAAGACGTCTTAGATAGAGCCCTGGACTCCCCTAGTTCGATGTCCTTTTCAGGGCCGGACAGGACTGAGCCAGCGGCGTGGTCCCGAAAGCCAGAGCCGGTGCTCTTGTAAGAGCTGGTCTGGAACTCCGGGTACCGGGCCCGACTTACCAGTGTCGGGCCAGATAGCCTCCCCTAGCCCATTAGTGGAGGACTCGGGGCTAGGACAGAGTTAGCTAGGGGTGTATCCCGAGTTATACGGGTGAGGGGGCCGATACCCCCTCGAGTGTTATATGCCCACTGTCGTATTGTGAAATAAATATACGTGTGCCTCAACCTCGGTGTCAAGCGTCCTCACCGGTACTTCAGAAGCATGGAGAATTGCACGCTTGGAATTACATTGAGGGATAGACGGAGGAACACGTGGATTAGATAACCTGCAGGTTAAAGACGTGATTCAAATTTAAACAAAAACTGGGCTTGGTAGGTCATGTCCGCTGGATGGAATGACAGCCGACGGTCAAGAATAGTGACGGAGTGGGAGCCAAGGGATGGAATGTGTCGGAGTGGACGAGATGAGCTTGCGTTTAGGTGCTGGATAGATTGCTGGATTGTAGGAGATGGAGGCGACTTGGGGGGAACCCTTCATCCAAAAGTGGATTGATAATGGCTGCTGCTGATAATGATGAAAACAATTAAAATAAAACAAACAATAGCCACGATTCATAATTATCTAAATGTTTCAATGGGCCTGTATTACCACCTAATTGTGACTGCAGCAATATGTGAAATAAGTCGAATCTCTGTTAGCCATTCATTTCCCTGCATTTCTAATGTAGCTATCAAATATGCGTAATTATTTTCAATACTCTTCTCCTCACCCCCCCCCCCCTCTCCTCCCCCCAAGACGGAATGTCCTAACTGCAGTGTTCTATTCGTAGAAATGCTTTGTTGTCATGCAGAGTACAGTTGTCCACCCAGCAGTAAAAGCGACGCACCTCATTAAGTCCATCGGTGGAACCCATTTTCGCGGCTTAAGTGCGGGTTTACCCTTCACCTTCAACCCACCTTTCCAGCGGTGAACGGCAAACCAGATAGCGGGCTAAACGCCTCGTGATGAAGGAAAGCCTTCCACTTGCAGCTGATGTGTGCGTGTAATGCTTCCCCCCCACTGTGCAAACCGAGATGCGCCGGTGCATTTCAGAGCCCACGTGGCTCAAGAAGGCACCGAATGTTTGATTGTGTTCCCACCACAGAACGTAAGCCGCTGATTTCACGTACAGTGAACGAGGCGAGCGCTGACCGATGCAATGTATCACGAAAAGTATTAGCCCCGCCCCTGGCCCTGCTTGGCTCCCCCCCTCCCCCCCCCCCCCCGAGCCAGATTTAGATGCATTCTATGAGTTTCATGAGTTGGTTCTGGCTTGGCTCGGCAAATAGACAGTGGGGGGGGGGGGGGGGGGGGAATACTCGTTACCGTGAGTGTGCCATAATAGCTTGGTTTCGATATGCTCGTGCAAAAGGGGGGTATAGATGCCAGTTGCACTATTACGTCAGGTAGATTGGAAGGAGAATGTTTGCAAGTTGCATCGAGCGCTTTCAGACATGCTCCTTGCGGCCGTCTGGAACGCTTTTCCTTCCGATATTACGAAGCCATGGAACTATGCACTTTTAAATCAGCTAAATTGAAAACGCATTTATTTGGAACTTTTTGTGTTTTGTGTTGTCCTTCCCCCACACCTCCGATTACTATGGTTGGCTGCGTACGCTACGAAATAATTCCCACGTACGGTTAAAATGAAAACCAAGCAGTGCGAACCAAATATATTTACTGTGGTGGAATCATGCTGGCTTCTTGGCCTCTCTAGGCCACTTCCTTTGCCAAGCCACCTCGAACACCGTCTGTCGCTTAGCATTGCACAGCTTACAAAACAATGGGAACATGAACGATTTCGGGGAATTATTGTCAAATGAGTGCTCAGATGTCCAATGGACTAGCAAAGTTGCAAGCTTAATTAGCAACACTTTTTTTTGTATTCTGCTACGCACATTTAGTTTTACAAATTGAATAATAATGAGAAATGAACTTCAAAAAATATTGTTTTAAATATTAACGTGCAGTGTTGATCGCAGTGTTCCCGTGATATAAAATTATATTACTACATTGCCAATTTTTTTTTTCTCTGTCACTTGGGACCCTTGCTAATTTATTTTAAGAGCCTTGATGTAAAGAATTTCATTTCGAAGTGAGTTTATTACATTTCATGTAACACAATCTGTTATTTTAAGCGTTAATTTGATTTGCCACTGTGTGTTTTATGAAGACTACATGAGGAATATTCTGTATTGTGTCTCGTGTGCACGGGTTGATTGAAAGTGGATATTTCAAGCATCTGCTCCACACACGTTCACGCACAGCAGGCCTGGCTGTGTTATACAACGTAATTTAACGTAGTTATGTCTAATTAGCATTTACTAGACATATGTGTACTGCTACATAAAAAATATAAGTTTCTGCAAATTGAAAGGATGGAGACATAATTGGGAAACTAACATAAAATTATCATAGCGTGGTTGGCATGAGCCCCTGGTGGTGCAAGGAATTAAATACGCCCCTCCCCATTCAATATCCCCTCCTGTTCGTAGCCCATCACCTGGACCCCTCCAGCACCTGGACACTGGTGCAGTTTCACCGCCTGCACACCCGTTTCTACATGCTCCTTAATTGAAGCCGATGGGAGCCTTAGTCTGACTCTACGAGGCTTTTGAATTAACGCTTAACCAATTGGCGTAGCAAGGAATTAAATGCCCTTCCCTCTTCCCCTGTTCGCCTGCCCCTCCCCCCCACCTCTCAACGTCCTAATACGTGGGACCCTCCAACCCTGGATCGGCCCCAGTGCAGTTGCACTGCCTGCACACTCGAAAGCCACACCGCTGGCAACGTCATCCTCAAAGATGTGTATCTTCAATACGTGTTTGGGCTTCAAAGACCTCGACAAATTGCGTGCAATAGAATGACCACGGCGTTGTTTGGTGCCAAGTAGGGATTACATGGGAAATATAATGTAGGAGAGCGACAGCTTCGGAGTGAGTCTGCGCAGTAAATTTGTAATTATGGAGGAACAAGCAATATGAGAACGATGCCAAGGCCCCCAAAATAATTGCTGACAGGTACAGAACGTACGGTCAACGTTAGAAGCAAAGAAAAAGCACACAGTGGCATTTACTTAGGCACGCGAAATCGGACAAAATGCAAAACAGGCAAATTTGGTCGGAGAACTGTTTGACTGGGATGGGAAGTGCATTCAGGATGAGTTGGGTAAGTCACATTATTAACAGAAGCACGTAAGTGACCATTGATGAGTCAAGAGGACATTGAGTGTGTTAAACACTCAAAATGAAACAAGCATCGAATGGCTAAGACACAAGCAGGGCAATGTTGGAGAGGTCATTCTTGGTATTGTACGTGGGGAGATGAGTCATGCCCTTTGTGACATGAACAGCAGAAGCCTATGGGCCCCGATGTAAACACGGACGGTTTACTTAAGAAAATGGGAGCAAATGTAAAATGAAACCAGCTGAATTATTCACTAGGAGCCTGAGTAAAAAATGAAAATCCTCAATCATAGATTAATGTCTGTCATTTTTTTTGAAAAATAATAAGAGAATGAACAAATGATGAAATACGGATCAGTAAAGCGTTTGATTATTCGATGCAGCAGTGTGCCCGGTTAGTACGTAGACTCAAGAATGTCAACAAATGGAATTGTGAATAAATAAGACTAAAGCCATCGGTAAAAAAAAAGGAAATGGACTTGGCTAGGAAATGGGAAGCTTGTCTCTAGAAGTGATGAACATCGTCAGATAAATTAATGATGGCATAGCAGCCAAGAAAGGGGAGCTAAAGTGGAGATGGTATGATGAAATTGCAGCGAATTTCAGAGCAAATTAATTTGAATTGAATTTTCAATTTGCCTTGGAAATCCTCATCAAGTCTCGAGTGTCCATTTTAAAACAACGCCCTTCTTGGGATATTTGTCCAATTCCTTGTGAGATTTTTTTTTATGATGGAGGCAAAACCTCATCACTCGACAGAAGACCACACGTATGTGGAGTAAAAGATTCAAACTCCGTGAAAATAGAAATATTGGCGTCAAACCATTAGCAGTGAATGAGAGAGGTTTTCATCCATCAGCAGCAACAACAAAAACAGTTTGATAACGACGATTCTATATGTTCTTACATGTGTTTTATAGGTTGCGAATATAAAGCACGGAGTGTTTTCATTGTTTACAAATACTGATTTAAATCATTGCGTTTTACGCTGGTACAGAACCTGAGATGTGCTTATTTAATTTTTTAATAGAAGTTTACAAATTGCCTTTGCTCAGGAATACACGAGCGGGCTTTAAAGCGTCCATGTTTAAAAATGCTTGCGTTCAAACAATGGGACGCAGTATTCATCAAATCGGATGCCAAACAGGCACACAAAAGCGGTCGCATGGATTAAAAGGGATTGCACATTCTACTGCAATGCGGAATGAAATTAAAAACTGGGGAGCATTCCATCCACATGAACGGAGTAATTTGATTGTCATTCTTAATTGTCTCTGACCCCCATTCGTCTTAATCAGTTTCTGCAGAAAAACGATTCTGGATTAATCACTACTGCTGTTAGCGCATCACTTTCATTATCAACAATGCACTTCTTGAAGGTTCTTGTGATTGCTCGGATGTTGTAAAACGTACAGCTGATGCTTTAGTTGCGTTATATATTGTTTGTGCCTATTGCATTCTCATCAATGTGTGAATGTATTTTCAAACCACCTTGGGGTCTGCAGTTGTTATAGATGTACCACTGTATCAAAGGTTATCTTGTCCCCTCCCCCGCCTTATAGTACATATAAGGCCTGCGATAATATATCTATTGATAAATCAATATCTATTCTTACACTCTTGGTACATGTGTCGAATTATGCGTGTCATTTCTACGCATAATAATTTTACGCAAATGCTACGGCGATGTTACGTTCAAGCCAACCGCTCAACGAAATGTATTAGAAAAAAAAACAGAAACAATAAAAATAGGAATTGATAATCGAGTAAAAATCGTACCCTTGAAATGTGACACTGCATTCATTCGCTGGAGAAATGAATGGTCATGCGCCGAAGTACGCGTGCTGCTTAAGCGCTGGCTTTATACAGGCATCTCATGAACCATGTGTTAAGACTGACCATCTGCCTGGCCAGCTCTAGGGCAATACATAAAGCTTAAATTGGATTTTCTGCAGGGTCGTACTTCAGAGATTCTAACTTGGGGGGGGGGGCTATCTTTAACCTGTCTCGTGTTAACTAGAAAGTTGATAATAGCTCTGATTTTTGTTTGGGTCCTGGAACTAAAATTTACTCACTAACCAGTGTGGTGAAATTTGGTCAAACAACATGACTTGTACAGCACGTGGAGGCCTTCATCCAGCAGTGGATTGACGCAGGGAAGTAAATTATGATGAGTATTATTGTATTACTCAATTAATTACTGCTCACGGCTAAAACTAGCAACTTGTATTCTAAAACTTCCGTGGTAATCATTCGCGGAAAGACAATGCCTGCAGTTCACATACACGTGAGCATTCATTCATCGGTTAATATTCGCCCAGAAGAGGAACAGACAGGGTTATTCTAGAAAAGGACAGCGCTGCAACGTAGCAACATGACCTGAATTATAATCATTCTGTACACACAGGTTACGTGGGCTCAGACCTAAGACTAAACGCAGCGATGTTCGCCTCCCTCTCCTCACCGTGCCCCCCCCCCCCACCACCTTCCCCAATGGAATAGAATGACTTCAGCATCTTAAAAAACAAACACACACGTATGGAATGCTGCAGTTTAAACGTAACACAAACGAAATGGGCGTTGCGTGTTGGCACATAAGGCGGTAATGCTGCCGGACAGATTGGCATGTGAGTGACAGCCAGACGTGCCAACTTAACACCTGGAGTTGGTTACTTTTATCCTGTATAAGCCTTGCTTGAGTTAGCTGGGGCCGTTAACATCCTCTGCATAGCAAGTGGCACTGGAGCTATTTTGCCAGCCCACAAGACAAATGGCTTTCCCCTCTGCACAGAAGGGCTGAATATATCATGGGCTTTTTCAGAAATGTTGCTCTCAGCATGCCCAGTAGATCTCACTTCATGGAGCTTCACAGTTTGGTAAATTTCACTATTGGGTCAATTTCAGCCAGGCTGATATTTCCAAAGAAATTCTGGTGGCCAGCAGCAAGTTTTTTCTTGGCTTTCAAAGTGCATTTTATTTACAAAAGTGACAGTGAGGTGTATGGATATGCCGTGGTTGTTTGCTAGTTTTTTTTATGCTGAAATATCACATTTGAACAAATATCAATTTGCTTTAGAATTCTGACGTTTGCCTCAGGCCAGGCTAGGTCAGATGGGACCGGTTTAGACCATATTGGATTAAATGTAAAAGTTTTAAGGCAAATATATACGGTGTATTTATATGGGCAGTGGCATAAAAATGAATGGCTCTGGTTAATTCAATAGATTGATAGGAGGCAATTATTTATGATGTATGGGTCAGTCCTCTAAAATAACTGTTCTCTTAACTGATGAAATGTTTGACAGCCATTCAATACCATACAATTTTAACATGACTGCACTTAGCTGTATTAACAAAGTATTGATTTCTTAACGGGCAAATGTAGCTTTCAGATTGAACGGTGTCTCAAGTGTATTTGTTGTTCTGTCTCTCAATGCTTATCCTTAATTCATTCGAAAGTATTTTTAGCTTTGGCCATTGTGAGTTAAAGTGAAGAGAGAGAGAGAGAAAAAAAAAGCATTGCATGGCTATTGACTTTCAAGGGTTTTAAACAAATGACACGTCTTTTATTTTTTCCTCTGACTGTTTAAAGTGTTTGGCTTCTAAAGTCTGCACAACGCAAAAAAATGCATAGGCCTGAACAAAAAGACAAACTGCGGAATATCTTTTTGACCTTGCTGCCTCTTTTGAGCCGTGGGTATTAGCAGCGGCTTCCATTTGCATGGCGAGCAAATGCATTGACAACATTGTTGGTTTTGTAGAATCAGGAAGGGGAAGAAAAAAAAACCACTTGGCAAATGCAAACATATTTTCACAGCTAGTTCTTGCCAGTGCATGCAGGGTCATTATTGACTTGGTAGAGCCTCACAGCTGTTTTTGAATGACTTCACAGGCGCACGGGCATACTCAAGGTCCACCAGGGATGTTGGCCATCGGGGCTGCATGAGACACATTATATGTTCGTGGCCTTTGAAAGACATTCTTCTCTTTTTCTCCTTCTTCAGAGTCCAAAGTACGATTGTCGCATGGGGTCGGCTGCTCGGATTTTCCCTCTGCTAGCACCGTCATTTTTATTCCGCGCCTCCATCTCTCATCACATGCACCGTCCTCATATCTCGTTGCACCGCATTCTCCCATCTCACCCTTGGTCTCCCTCTCCTCCTGCTCTGCACCAGCCACGATGAAATGCCCTCTTATCGGCTGCTTTTCAGAGCCGCGCTCATGCAGAGGGTATTTAAGGCAAACTGCAAACACTATATCCCCCTGTTCTTCAAACCCCACGTGGAGAAGACTGCAGTAACCAAGAAAGCTGCCTGCAAAATCTGGGCACCATGTGGACTGCTCGCATTGCCGTGGACAGATGGTCATCATCATCATCATCATCCATGGTCAGTCCACCGCTGAACGAAGGCCTCTCTAAGCTGCGGCCACCTCTCAAGATCCCACGGTGCAATAATCCGCCGAGTGCCCACACTCGTTTCATCGCTCCATCTCCCTGGCGGACGTCCTCTTTGGAGATGTTCCACTACTCGGTTGCTGCAGACAGATGATGCTCAACAAGTCATACGTAACACCCCAAGGGCGCCGCGCAGTTGCAGCCTCTTATGCAGAACAAGTTTTGGACGCCACACACAAATAATTGCGTATCGTGCTTCTCGTGGGGGAAAGCAATAAGCTGTTTGGGTTTTTGGTTATTTATTTATAAGTATATTTGTATGTGCGTCGTTTGTTGTTGTTTTTACTTGTTCGCTTTAAAAATTCAGTTTGTTGACAACGAATCTCATTCAGAGATAAACAATATTCCAGATGTTTAATCGCTGACACATTCCTGTAACAGCCTCCGCATGGGACTCTTCTTTTTTATTCCTCCAGAATTTGAATATAAGGGAAACTAACTGCAGATAGTCACCTATGTATTATTCCTCCACGCCTTGTGGTATGATTTTCAGCCAAAAAAAATACGTGAACTGTGAAACAGGAGATTAGGGATTATAGTAATCCCAGGGTTGGTAATGAGCAGTTAAATGCCACGTCGAAGGGATATTTACAAATTTGCGGGATTTCTTGCATCCTTGTCTAGAGACAGTGAGCTGACTCGGTTGCACGTGGTTCACATTTTGTGTTCAGAAATGGTAAATTTGTCAGGAAAGAATTTTTTTGGGAGGCCTGACGTTGCAGGAAATCGGGTAACTTCAGAAATCAGAAACTAAAGAGCAGTTATTAAAGGTTGCAATTATCCATATACCTTAACACAACCGTTTACAGTAACGGTAATTCGACATGGGCTAATGTGTGGTTAAGTAACATAACATCTGTTCAAAACTTGGTCTCTTTAACATTCTTTTAGGTAATTATTGGGCATACATCATTGTTACATAACGGTGCACTGAAACATGGACAAAACAATAATATCAGAAATTGCTTGTCCACGTTTAAGTCTTGTGCGGTGTTTACTGTGCCTCAAAGCCTCGCTGTAAGTCCACGCAGCTCACTAGAAAATTTGTTTATCCAGAGTAAACAGAAACTGACCTCAAATGGTCTGAAATTGATACTCGCGAAATGTGTCTTGCTTCTCCTACCTTTTGTGAAGACCATACCTATAACTCGTCTTAAACAAAAGAACAGTACCGGGTTTGCACGATACTAAAGAGCTGATTTGGGTTTTTGTAGGTAAGGTAAGATCATTTGCAGAAAAGCTTAAACAAATCATCCCTGGTCTGAAGCATGTGATGAGGTCCCTAGGCGCACACAGAAGGCACGATTTATTGGCTATCTCATAGGCACAAAGTGATTATTGCGTTAAAAGTTTCATAAACGCCCCTTCATTGCTTAGAATTTTTTTTATTTTGTAAAAGCCTGCATGCTCGAGGCAGGCATGAAATGTTGCCAAAAGCTGGTGATTGTTCAACAGTCCTGCCCTTGGAGCAATACAAACGAGCAAGCTTTGTATGAGAGCAGAGGTGCAGTGGTTGAAAGGTTATTATTGAAACACTGATGGATCACGCTCGCAAGCAGTGCAGTGTGTTCACTGTGGGTTTGGCGCGTACGCTTTGGTCAGGGGACTGATCTGTCTGCCTCTTAAAACATTTTGCATCGACGGTTCATTGTCTGCATGCCTCCACTTCATCCTTTCCCCTTCTTTAGATGCATATCATGCATTGGCTTACCTTGGGGGGGGGGGGGAAGTGCCCTTATATTAAATGCTATGCTAAATTGAGTAATCCATCATTGAAATAGTTTTCGGTGTCTCTGGCGGTTGCGTTAATGTGTCGTGAAATTTCCGCAATGATTTTGAACTATATTAAGCGAGGGAGCTAATGCCATGTATGACTAGACTTTTGTTAAAATATATTCAAGTTTTGTGAGATGGATGAGTGCTTTTGCTTGAGTTCAACTTTGCAGTCAATCTTCGTGAATTCCACAATCGCACACGGTGGTAACATTTTCTAAATTTGTGACTTTTCGTTTCAACGTTTTTTTTGTTTTTTTTTCAAGCAATGCGAGTACAATGCGATGCAATTTGGACTTATTTAGCATCCATATGGGAATGCATCTAAAGACGCTGTACAGAAGTTTTTTTTTAATGTTTATTTCGATGGACAGAAGCAGCCCGTCATAGGCAGAGGAAGAAATGAAAGCCTTGAGCCTCGACTTCATCACGGGCAAGGTAGTCGCCAGCACCAATAGCTGGGGGAAGGAAATTCCACACTCTTAGTTTTTTCGGTAAAGTCACGTAGGTAAAAAAGTGAAATTAATAAAAATAAAAAAATAAAAATCACGACGTTTCGGAGGCAACACAAGTCTCCGTCATCAGGTGGGACCGGAGACTTGTGTTGCCTCCGAAACGTCGTGATTTTTATTGTTTTATTTTTATTAATTTCATTTTTTACTTATGTGACTTTACCGAAAGAACTAAGAGTATGAATCCTTGCAGTCACGAAAGCTTCAAATCTATAAGGAAATTCCAGACTATTGGAGAAGCAGAAAAGAATGAGCCACCTCTCACTCGGCGAATATCGACTGCGAGTTTAGATAGAACACTGTAATATGCAATACGTTAATATTTAATAATACCTAAATCTTTACTTTGCTGTAATGATGCATGGAAGTTGTGCAAAATGACTCTACTTAAGCTACACGCATGAATGAGAGAGTGATTTTTTAAATTGGTATTTTGTGGAATATTGTGGCAGGTATTTAGTCTTCATGATGGAACACAATGTCTTGCTTTTTCAAAGTGTTATGGGAATTATTTGGAACAAATTTTTTTTGCAAGAGCCATTTTGAGTTAGTGCCCATACCATGGTCAATTGATGTTCCCTTGATGTAATGGTTAGCGTACTTTATTCGCAATCCAGAGGTCGTTAAGTCAATTATATATGTGGAATGTGGTGTAATGTGGCAGTGGCTTAAGGAGGCCTCCATCCAGTCACG
Organism: Lethenteron reissneri; assembly: GCF_015708825.2. Lineage (NCBI taxonomy): Eukaryota > Metazoa > Chordata > Hyperoartia > Petromyzontiformes > Petromyzontidae > Lethenteron > Lethenteron reissneri. The sequence continues at coordinate 3,167,386 of NC_083812.1, forward strand.
TAGAAGGGAAGTAATAAAATAATACAAATAAAACATAATAAAACAATTCTCACGACGGACCTGGTTTTCACCTGAAGACGGCTGCTTGCGTTGTGGCCGAAACGTCGTGAGAATTGTTTTATTATGTTTTATTTTTATTATTTTATTACTTCCCTTCTACGTGACTTTACCGAAAGAACCAAGAAGATGAATCCCTGCAGTCACGAAAGCTTTAAATCGAAAATTATCTTAATTGACAATGATTATTGTCTGTACATTTGCATTTATTTGTGTTCATTTACATGCGCATTAATTTCAAATTAAAATGTTTCCAGGAGAGTGGCGTTGAGTTAATTATCATGTGTAATTCCATTAAAATGCCAATACTGATTTAAATGCCAAGTTGCAAAGTGCAGGCAACATTCCCCCTTCCTCTTGGCTCCCACGAACTCCGGGCATTGTTGTGGTGCCTTGCAGCTAATCGGACAAAAACGTGTGCAGTAATGTGGTGCAGCAGGACAGCCAACACCACAGATGGTCATCTGCAATGTGACACTTATGTCCAAGTTTTTTTTTTTTTTAACACAGGGCCACGCTGTAGGGAGAGAAAAAAAATTGTCAAATCGCCAGAAAAGTGGACACTGTGGAGGGCTTGTTTTAATCAAGTAAAAAAACCTCTCCAGTAAGGGTTGACTGAACCCAAATTATTCAGCTGGTCAGCAGAGGTTAGGGCATCTTGTCTCTGCCAATCCGGCTCTTGTTCCTGAGCCATCGACTGTGGAATGTTGAGGGAGGGAAAAAATAAATACCATTCTTGGACTAATTATAAAGGCCTTTTCCCCTTTTTGTCTTCTCCTCTGGCTGGTCTGTTTCTCTGTCATTAGGACTGATTGAACTTGACTATTGTCATGTTTGTGCAGCACCGTAGCTGCCCTCTTTTGTGTGCTGCATGGGAATGATTTCAGTGACAGCTGAACCTGAAACAAATCATTACGTGCACATTCCTTTTTTTAATTTTCACAGATGTGATTGGTTAAAAATAGGATCCGTTAGCTTTACATCTACAAAACTGTCTTTAGTTTAATGCAGCCCATGTCACCTTACAACCTCGACTGTGGAATGCTTTTATTTCCATTGATTTAACCCTTTCACCCGCAGTTTTACAAACGTGGTTGCGAAGGTATTAAACGGAGGTGACTCGTCATGTATTTTACGTCATCTACTCTGTCATCGCACGGTGTGTGGCAATGATATCACACGGTTTGTGGCTCTGGATTGTGAAAAATTAACGACAAAAATACCGGTGGTGGCACCGGGCTCCAGAAAAATATATTTTTTTGCGCTGTCCTCGATAATATGTGAGCGTTTAGCCAAAGGTGACAATGTGGAGTGAGTAGAATAAAAATCATTGAGAGGGGTGCGTGGTGAGAGCGTTAACGGTAGGAGCTTTGAGGGCACATAGCAATTCACACCCTCTGTCGTCAAGTTTATCGTTTCGGAACAGTTAGCCCTTTACCAGGGGGGGGGCGGGGTGGGTTCTCATGCGGTCCGGCTGGCTGGCCGGTAGCCAAAGTGGTGTGCGCGCACTCCTCAAACAGCAGCCTCCCGGTAACCGTGCAGGTGACGTGTGACAATGCAATTGGCCCTACGTACCAGTGCGAGGTGGGGTTCCCAACGTCGTCGTTCAGTCCTAATTCCCAATGCTGGTGTTAATTTTGCAACGGCTCGGTTCGCGTGCGCGTGTGTGTGTGTGCGCGTGAGCGTGTGCGTGAGCGCGTGCGTGTGAGTACGCACGTGTGAATTTTCTTTCCTTCTTCTCTAATGAGTGCTTTTCACGCTGACCTTCACGGAGCTATCAAAGTGCAATGTTGGTTTGCCCCTGTGTTTGGGGCCATGTGTTTAACACCAACACGGGGGCTACCCTGGAGTCTGCCTGGTGGGTCAAAGCCTAATTCCCCGGACAGAAGGCTTTTAACGAATTTTCAGCTGACGTAACAAGACTTTTTTGTTCCGCGTAAAATTGTATTCATGAATGATTTTACGCGTCGTTGGAAGAATTGTAGATGTGTTCTCTCAGTTGACTTAAAGGTTTAAGTTATGTAATGACTAATACCATACAGGATTTCTTTTCATTCACTCCCAAGCTTTAGACTTATGCAATAATTGTTCATTCAAGGAACAATTACAATTATATGCTCTTTGGTTATTTCGGTAAAGTCACGTAGGTATAAAATAAAATAGTGATTTATTTTATTTTATACCTACGTGACTTTACCGAAAGAACCAAAGAGTATGGATTCCTGCAGTCACGAAAGCTTAAAATCACGATTAATTACAATTGTATTTAGGTAGCGAATCGACACACATTTCTGTTTACAATGCCGTGTTTTATATTCACACTGTTACGTGTTTTTTTATGTTTAACTTATTTCTCACCGTAAGTAGCCAACCTAACAAGAGTATACAAGTCTATGGATCTCTATGCAAGCCTTTATGAGTCTCTATCTTAGCTGATGGGTCTATATGTAAGCACATGGGTATCTATGCAATCCTAAGGGTCTCAGTAAGTACATGGGTCTCTTTTTATAAGCATATTGTCTTGTATAGTAGCAATAAAAACAGTTTTGGATGCCCAAATTGATCTTGTTACATAAGGAGCATTGACGTTTTCGCATGTACAGCGCTCTGTGATCTTGAGACGAAAAGTCCCGTATAAAAATCTATGATTATTGTATCGTATTCACCTTCGACGACATATCTAGGATACACCTGATCTTGTCAGACCTCGGACAGCTCAGCAAGGTTGAGCCTTGAATATGCACTTGGATGAGTGACCACCATGCGTGCAATTGTGTCAATAGGCAGCACAGTATGGCAGTGCAGCAACATTAATTGCTGCAGTGCCATTCTATGCTCCGACTGCAACACTCGCCACCGCCTTCATCAATCTGCACTGACCAGCATGGCGAAGTCTCATGAAATAGCTCCCATGGATGCCACGGGCGTGGGATAGCCCTTGTCGAGCAGTAGACTGACACACGGGTGTATAGATGGCCATGTGGGTGCCACGGTGGCCAGATGTTAACTACCTCGCCTGGTATGCAGGAGGTCGTGGGTTCAATCCCGATCCTGACCCCTGCTGCTGCATAATTGGAGTTTGCGTGTCTCTCTCTTTCATCATAACCACAGCTATGAGATGTTAACTACCTCGCCTGGTATGCAGGAGGTCGTGGGTTCGATCCCGACCCTGACGCCTGCTGCTGTATATTTGGAGTTTGCGTGTCTCTCTCTCTCTCTCATCATAACCACGGTGGCTATGAGATGTTAACTACCTCGCCTGGTATACAGGAGGTCGTGGGTTCGATCCCGACCCTGACGCCTGCTGCTGTATATTTGGAGTTTGCGTGTCTCTCTCTCTCTCTCTCATCATAACCACGGTGGCTATGAGATGTTAACTACCTCGCCTGGTATGCAGGAGGTCGTGGGTTCGATCCCGACCCTGACGCCTGGTGCATATTTAGAGGTTGCAGGTTCTCCCCATGGTGGCGTGGATATTTCTCTGGGTCTTCTGGTTTTTTATCTCCACATTTAGAATTATGCGTTTAAGAAAATTCAGCTGCTGTAAATTCCCGCGTGATACACCGCTTCATTGAGCTATTGTGGCCAGGCTTTTTCTGTAGGCCTTACCTGGTAAAATAAAAATAGAATATAGTTAACAAAAAAATATTTAACAATTGTTGTTTCTGAGAAGCCAACTTAGCACGCACTAAATCAGCGGCGCAATAAAGCAGTAGTGTTTAGAGCACCCTTGTTGGGAACATACTATTCCATTATGTACCCCCCACACAATGGCCTACTTTTGTGATGAGTGTCTTGGGATTGGCCGCATTTGCTGCACCGTATTCACGGTTACTAATAGTAAAACTTCACGAAGTTTGTGCTTAAAAAAATGTAATGCATATTTCATAGTAAACCGGCGCGTTTGGCCACCGACAGATACGTCTAGAAAAGTTATTCTTTTTAGTAGCAGACACCCAAGCAGAATTCATCCAGGAGTGTTTAACTCATTAGGTCGTCTCATATGCATACAGTCACTGACAGATGCCAGAACCATTAACTTGTTGTCAGTTTGAAGTAACGCGTATTTACCCGCCGGTATGTATGTACGTTGAACTTCTTTCGCACCGCATGTAGCCAACCGTGCCAGGTGGCTCGGCAATATATCGAGCAGCTCGCAACGAGAAGGTCGCGAGTTCAGATCCAAGTTCGGAGTTGACTCCGCTCATCTTTCCGTCTCTGTCAATAATATTTGTGCCAATTTTTTGGGGGGAAGTCAACAGCGGTTGTCCTATGACCTGGCCACAAATGATAGCTCAACGAAGTGGGCTTAGCATGTGGGAATTTATAGCAGCCAAATAACTCTGAAACGGATGATTCAACATTTGGAGGGAAAAACCACAGGACCTGGAGAAAAATCCGCGTGAACCATGGGGAGAGCCTGCAAGCTCACCCCCCGCCATAGAAAAGTGGTATTTCCAAAACTGCCTCATCAGCGTTGAACACAACCTCACTGCTCATTTGAGCCGGAAATCACTGACTTTATTTTGAACAACTTAAAAAAAAACTGGGAATTACTGAGCAACCGTTGGATTGCCGAAATGGCATTGATGAAAGTATATGTTCTAAAATAAAATATTAATCTTTCATTGTGTGCTTTGTCAGACACAAATAATCGTGTAAACTAGTGTTCTTTTTTTTCAAAGCGTAAGGATTTAAGGAAGTCCCACTCAGCGTTTGATGAGAGTGTGAAAATGTAAGGCACTCGCGTGGTGAACATGTACGGAAAAAAATTAGAATGCGTGTCAAGGAAAGGGCATTTCAATAAACAATTGTCAAAAGTTATTTTCTTGAGTCTTTCGGTAAAGTCACGTAGATAGGTTCAAAGAAAAGAATAAAAAAATAACATAAAACTACGACGTTTCGATCGCAACGCACGTGGTCGTCTTTATTCTTTTCTTGATGACGACCGCTTGCGCCGCGGTCGAAACGTCGTAGTTTTCTGTTATTTTTGATTATTTACTTTGAACCAATCTACGAAAAACCCAAGAATATGAATTCCTGCAGGCACGAAAGCTTTAAGTCAAGATTTAATTGTCAAAAGAATAGCAGTGTATCGATATGCCACACACACACACGGAGTGTTAAGCTATCAAGAGATATTGTGTTATTATCAAAGTACTATATTATGAATAGCCAATAGAAGATAACCGAAAGAAGATTTGTTCTATTTGATAGGCTTAGACGGGTGCATATTTCCTTAATATAAACTGTAGGGAGAAAATTACAAGCAGAGCTCATATTGTGACAACGCTCTTTTACGACTGTGGAATTTTATCACACGCTGAAGGATTGCGCAGTAAATAAACTTGTGGAAATATGCATGTGCTCAGAAAATAGGAGCTCAAAAGAAATTGATGATTTGATCTGATTTTGAACATAAATCAGTTGCAGCAAAAAGTCCCCACCCTAACAGTCCCTTTATTTTAATGGATAAATGAAGACGAGGGCTTTGCTGGAAACTGCTTCGAGTTTGTATTGAATTTCAGGACAGTAATGGTATTATTATTATGCAGGCTTGCATATAAAGTCATGTACAGCATGTGACACCAGATCTATTTCGGTGTTTGAACTCTTGCTAGGTAAATAGAGACTTGAGGGATTAGGTGGAATGTCCAAGTCACCAATGCAGTTCATGCAATTGTTGGAAAAGGGCTTCCCTGTGCCATGCCGGTTGTGGGGGTTACTTGACGATACTCCACCACACTGGTCAATTTGGGTTGGTGAAGGTAAAAAGCATAGACGTGGGGGTATAGAAGACAGTACAACAGTGGGTTGTTACAACAGTAATGGACGTTCACTATTTACATTCAACTTTAAAGTACATTGACAGTGTCCAGATAATTATAGTATCATGTTATCTGATATCTGATTGCTATGAATTAGTTTTTGATTAAAACATTTCCTAAATAGAAGATTTTCAAGGACGATTTAAGAAAAAAATTGGGGGGGAGGGGATTTTCTGATAATTTACATTTGTTATTAATGTGCGTGTCTGCGTGCTAACATGAGTGGCATCATCAAATACTACTCACATCCACTTTTGGCGGGAATAGGGTGGATGTAATTGGGACTCATCTAAAATCACTTCCAGTTTTCAAACCAACACAAAATATGTTTTCGCCTCATTATTCCAAATGTATTACATTAACTCCAACGTTTACATTTTTCTGATTAATGCAAAAATTGGGAGCACATCCCCATGGGAAACCTATATCTATAACAAATTAATTGATTCTGACTTTTTACCTGGCACTCAAAAACGTGGTGTGGATGCGTTCTGGCTACCTGCTATAATAAAATAGATGTCCTGCTCTGTTGAGCATTAAGGCAGTGGTCATTTCCTGTCACAGCCCTAACTCGCTGGTGGAAATTCCACATTCACCCGCTGTAGGTGAGTCTCTCTCTCTGCAGGTTCAACCCACTGTTGCTTCTTCACAAAGTGGTGCTTCCTTTTTTTTAAGCTTTCGTGACTTGCAGGAATTATTCTTTGGTTCTTTCGGTAAAGTCACGTATAAAGATAAAATAATAAATTAAATAAGTATTTAATTTATAAATAATTATTTAGTTGATAAACAATTATTTAATTCATTGTTTTATCTTTATACGTGACTTTACCGAAAGAACCAAAGAATAAAGTGGTGCTTGTTTTTTGTGTTTGTTATCGACCTCAGAGGGATGATGGGCTGAGTCGACCCACAACCAGGATTTGAATTTGCAAACATTCGATTGGAAACCGCTCGCTCGACCGACAAGCCACCTGGCAAGCTGCTATAAATGCAAGCTATCAACTGTTGCCGTGAAATTTTTGATTTAAGGAAGGTGAAGCATTTCATTAGTGTCCAGGGAGCCATGAAATGGTAGGAATGGAGGAGGGAGGGAAAGTATGAGCTTAAAAGTTCACAGAGTTTATTTTTGTATGTGTATGTCACCTACTGTATACTCATTCTAATGAGTATATATTTCGATTTAAAGCTTTCGTGACTGCAGGGATTCATATTATTGGTTCTTTCGGTAAAAGACACGTAGAAGGGAAATAATAAAATAATAGAAATAAAAGAATAAAATTCTCACGACGTTTCGATTGCAACACAAGCAATCATCATCAGGTGTGAAAACCACAGCAAGAAAACGTCGTGAGAATTCTATTGTTTTATATATTTTTTATTTTATTATTTCCCTTCTACGTGACTTTTCCGAAAGAACCAAGAATAGTATGTATATTGTTGCTTTCTTTGCCAACGGGAATAAGCCTTGTGCCATATGTATTAGCCTATTGCAGAGAATTCTAATATTTTTTTTATAGAATCCCATCCAGTTGTATGGCATGACTCAGAATGTGGTAATAATAACAAAAACAATCTAAATGGCATTTGCTTTTACAAAGCATCAATGTAAATTTGACTATACATTGTAATTGAATGATATATGCTGTACACGTATCTGAAATGAGCAAACCACACGTATAGCGTTGTTGCAATTATGTAAAAAGTTCATTACGGGGAGGAAATTATACCTTATTGATTGTTCAATTTTCCCCATGACATCCAGAATAAAATTGCCCTTTTTTCCCGAAGAATAATTCACTCCCATTTTTATTCAGGAGCAAATAAATGATCGCATGGCGTACCTACTTTCCACTTTTTCCTCGAACGTATTATCGTTGGATTTTTTTTATGAGAATCATATGACCCTGAAATGTGCACGTGTGTTATGCTGGCTTGCAAGTCAGCCTGCATTGTTGTCATTGGAGTCGAGTTCATTGTTTGAGTGAAATTTGCCTGTGCACGATTCCAAGCAATTCGGCAGAGCTATTTTCAGAAGAGTAAGATTCACATTCAAACCCTCTCCGAAGAGACTGTGTGTAAACTCTCCAATGACAACCTGTCTGTGTGTAACATTAGAACTGTTCGGTTTGGAGCCCGTTTTGCTGTGTATTTTGGGTCAGTCCTAAGTTTGCTCATTTCTAATTCAGAGGACCTCATAACATTCGAGTTGTTTACATTTCAAACATTTCCTATTGGCGCTGATCCTTAGCACTCGAGTGTGTATGTGGTGTCCGCTGTTGTGCAGTGTGTCTGGGATCGGCTAAAGTGGTACATTTTAATACGTTAAATATGGGTGGAAGCAATTATGTTGGAGAACAAAAAAAAGGTGGAGAAAAAAAAGCGACGTTTTCAGTTGTTGTCGACTGGGCTTGAAGATGGCAAACACATCAATCGTTTAAGCTGCAGAGGCTGACGGGTTTTTTGTTGTTGTTGCTGCTGCTGCTGGCTTCACTTTTAAAATTGATGCAGTGTCTGACCCGGGCCTTGGGAAGGGTTAACGGGCATACTTAACACGTGGCTTGGTGACGGACAAGCCTTCAGACCTGTCAGCTTGCTCATGGGTGCCTTGATGTTTCTTGTTGAGGGACATAGGTAAACCAGATGGCCTGGGACCTCTCTTCACAAATGTTGGTGCATTCTAGTTCAAGCGGAAATAACGGTATTCAAGCAATGCATCCTTTTTTGTTGCTTTACTTCATATGTCATTTCATTAATTACCCTTTGAAAACAGCATAATTAATTTTAACACGTAGGCTTTCGCGACCAATATTATCTATAATAGACACTGTACTACTAGTACAGCACACCGGTGTGCTGTACAAGTTACGAATTGGCATATTTTGTTAACGTGACAAACCTTACTAATTGGCTTTCGGGGTGATGGCGGGTTTAACGACACATTTATATTTAAGCGATCTAACCCAAAAACCTCTATTCTGGAGCATAATTCGCAATCACATCTTAATTTATAAATGTAATGAACGTGCAAATTGCGTTAACGTTTGCAATACTCGGGCGTTCGTGCTTTGTAGAAAAGGGATTAAATAACTGATCTGGTGTTTAGATTTTCACTGGGGTGCAGGGGTCTGTACAAGAATGCAAACATTTCTGGATAAGTTTTGAAGCTCTCAATGTTGTCATGTTGGATTCACTCTCTTGGGAACACGAGTGTGCCTTTTTGGTCCAAGTTTCGCAATATAATCTGATGATTTATGACTTCATTGCACGACCAAGAAAGCTGGAAATGTTCTATTGTATGTTGTGTATCTCTGTTTATTTGAATGATTTTCGTGTTACTTTGTTGACGTTAAACGTTACTATTATCATGATTATTTACTAAAATACTTTCGGAGCACTGGTCTCTAAAGTAGCACAGTGAAGTGTTGCCATTGTTGGCGGTGGAGTGGTGTTTGTGTGGTTCGCAGACTGCACTTTAAACCCGGTCACCTGACTTCGAATCCAGGTCATATCTAACATCAGTGGCGAGTGATATCACAACTGGTTCTGATCCCCTTCACCATCCCACACAGACCAGTGTGGTGGAAGGTAGTGAAACATCCCCATGACTGACAATGGATTGAGAAATGGCTGAATTTTTGTTCTTATGTATGTCTAAAACACCATATGACCGATGTGGATGTATGTTGAACTTCTTTTGCACCGTACGTAGCCAACTGTGCTAATCGGAGGTGCGGAGCAAGGACAGCAAAACTAAATACCACAAGCAATTCTAAAATAAGTTATGTTTCAATCTACATTTAAAAGAGCATAGCTCCAGTGGCGTTTAATATCGGAAGGAAGAGCGTTCCAGACGGCCCCAGAAGCGCATCTGATAAGGCATTTGGCGGGTGGGGGTGGAGGCCTTCATCCAGTGTTTGATAGAGTTTTTATTATTTTTATTTTATTATTTTTATTTTCTATCTACGTGACTTTACCGATAGAACCAAGAATATGAGTTTTCTATTTGACCTTTGTTGTTGGTTTAAAAAATAATAATAACTTGCACTCTAAAGCGATACTGAGGATTAGTTGTCAAGGTGTAGGCGAACAAAGTGTGTTTGGGTTGATTGTGTTCGCTCTGCAGCAGCGTTCGTATGCCACACGTCAATAGTATCACTTCACAGAGCAGACGGCTTCCTTTCTTGCTCTCTGTCTGCATCGGTGCCCAAGGGGCATCGGGGGTCCATATTTCAACATCGGGCATCATCGTGCACTCAGCATCACCCCCTCAGCGCCAGGCCGTAACCATATGCGGAAATGTTATTGGTTTAATATGAGGGAGCGTTGAGGGATTTGCTGTGGGGGGGGCTGAGGGGTGCCGGGTAGTGGTGACGGTGGGTAGAAGAGAGGGTTGGGTTCGCCGTAGGTGTGCGGTGGGAGTCTGTGACAGGACACAGGCACAGTCAAAAGTCAAAGTGATATTTCCTGCTCAAGTGAGCATTGAGTCATCTCACATTTGCAGGCCTTCGCCACTGGTGAAAATTCCGTATTCGCATGGCAGGAGTGAGTCTATCCATAGGACGAGCACTGGTGATTTTCTCACGAAATGGTAATTATGTTACGACCACAGAAAATGGTAGGCTGAGTCAAAGCCCGACCACGATTTTGATTCACGGCCTTCCAATTGCGAGCGGCCACGCTCTACCGCAGTCACCAAGCGAGCGTAGTAGAATGGGCTTTAAAAGAAACGGTCCAGGTATCGTTTAAATGCTTGACCTTCGTTTACAGACGAAGATACATTCTTACATAACTGGATTTCCGTTGTATGTACATATGTATGTTTAATGTATTTCACACCGTATGTAGCCATCCATTCTAATCGGAGGTGCGGGTGAAGGACAACAAACTAAACATGAAAGGCATTGCCAAGCAATCTCGATTTAAAAGTGCATAGCTTCAATGGCTTCCGAATATTGGAAGGAAGAGCATTCCAGACGGCCGCAGAAGCGCGTTTGAAAGCGTACAATGCAGTGACCGTCTGTGTTCGATGGCTAGCAAACAGATGCTGTGAGAATGACTGCAGTGGGCGTGGTGGTTTATGCTCCTTGCTCCTTGATGTGTTATAATTGTGTGATGCTGCCAGTGGTAATAAATGCATTGCTACTGATGGTTGTTCCACAATTACCAGCCTTGTCGGTTTTGTTTAGAATGCATCATTTTCAAAAGCAAGTTGTTACATCGTGACATAAATATTATTATGCAGATGTAAAGGAATCTTCTCATTGATTAATTCGTCCATTAATTGGCACTTGGGATCTGTTCATGCAAAGGCAGTGGCACCAATTAATTTATTTAGATTTCACAGTCCTCTCGTGTTCAGTGTAAAATTGGAGCCATGAATTTTCCATGCGCTCAATTTCACGTGAACAATAAAACATGGAAGTCTGATTGTTGACCCCCGCATCTCACCACGCAGTTGTCTCCGCAATTGATCCCCCCCTCCCTTCGTGACATTTTGCGAGCTGAGCAATGTGCGGGTTAAAATGCAGATGCTGACATTTTCTCGGCTTGGCTGTAAACAAAGCAACGGACACCAAGTGGCAGCTCCAGAGATGATCCCGCTCACACTCATTTCAACCCTTGGGCTTGTTACCGGCGGCAACGGAAATTTGGGCCCAGGGTACAAATCCCACAGAAAGTGAATTTGACGTGCATCTGAAATACCGGTCGGGGGATCACTGACGCCGCCCTGTCTGCTCTCGCGGACGCAGACGCACATCGCGAATTAACTGACATCTAGTGAGCGGACAAAATCGGCACAAACTGCGTCAATGGGTCTCACGAACGGGTGGTGTCGGTTTGTGCGTTGGCTACTGCTGCCTGGCTTGAGGGAGGAAATAGTCTATCCTGTAGATGATTTGTATGTGTTTGTGAAACGTGCTATACAAACAGGTAATATAAGAGATGTAAAAGTGTAGCCCTGTGGTTACTTGCTCAAGCCACTGCTGACAGCAGGGAGTCCATTCGAAGGAGCCTGAGAGAGAGAGAGAGACAATCTAAGTGGGTATTTTGGAGTGAGAGTTTGTGCTGGGCAGGCGTGGTGCAATTAGTGGCAGTATAAATTTCGATTTAAAGCTTTCGTGACTGCAGGGATTCATCTTCTTGGTTCTTTCGGTAAAGTCACGTAGAAGGGAAATAATAAAATAATAAAAATAAACATAATAAAATAATTCTCACGACGTTTCGGCCACAACGCCAGCAGCTGTCCTCAGGTGAAGAACAGGGCTGCCGGAAAGACAGCGTCTGAATGACAGGCCTGTCTTTCCGACAGCCCTGATCTTCCCCTGAGGATGGCTGCTTGCGTTGTGGCCGAAACGTCGTGAGAATTGTATTTGATTATGTTTTATTTTTTATTATTTTATTATTTCCCTTCTACGTGACTTTACCGAAAGAACCAAGAAGATAGTGGCAGTATCCCACACCTTTCCACGCCACACCCGTCCTGCCCCCTAACTAAACTACAATCTACCCATTTGCACTGCTAGGTGGATGTAGTTCGGGTGTGATTTAACGCACTTACCACACCGGGAGGTTGAACCGGTGAAAGTAAAGTTGCAAGTCCAGCGTGTAAATAAATGTGATTTCATTTCTTTTAATCTCTCTTTTATTTCTTTACCGACGTGACTTTACCGAAAGAACCAAGAGTATAAATCAATGTTGTTGTCCTCACCCGTAACCTCCGATTAGCATAGTCGGCTTACATACGGTGCGAAAGAAATTCAACATACATAACACGGAATTTAGCAGCATCCACATCCGATACAAATTATTGAAAGGGCATTGTGAGCTCTAGCTTGGGCGTCATCTTGGTTTTAAACGAGGTGTTAAACCATTGGATGCAAATGTGCAGTGACAAAGGCACTGCATCGTCACCGGCGGCAATTGAACAGCAAAGAGATAAACGTGACATTTCCATGCAATGCACCTGGCGGGTCAGCGAAGTGCGTGAATGCAGCCCCGTTTCTCCGGCACCGCCGCTCAAGCCCGGCGATTGGAACAGATTCCGGTGCAAAGCAGTCGCGGAGACAACGCTGACAATAATGTGCGCGCAAAAAAAAAAGACCACTCTTAGCAGACGTGTGTCAAAAAAAAAAGAATCAAGCGCGCAAGTCCTTTGCTGCCACGAATACCCTTCGCCCACGTTTCACAGCACAGGTATTGGGTACAACGGCCGTGCACACACATTGTAAGCAAACGAACACAAGATAACGTAATGCAAGCAAACCAACCTGCCACATGCAATTGACAGCTGCCCGAGTGTAGAGTGCCTCTGCTGATATTCTCAAATGCCCTCCCTGGCGTAGCGAGCGAGAGGAAGGGTGGCTACCACCCAAGCGATGTGATCCCATTGCTTAACGCTGCCGCGTGTGCAGCCCCGAGGCTTCGTGAAAGGCAGCTGTTTTCGAGCTAGTAAACAGGTTCGAGTGAGTGAGACCATTGTGTGGAAACATCTTTATGGCCCGCACATTAAAAACACGAGCGTTGAAGTAAAACATTGCACGAGTTTGCCACGTGGCACACTTTAAAGCACATGTTGCGGTTCATGGCTGTTGCATGCACCTATTGTCGGGGACTCGCAGGTTATATTTTGTACGCTAATGCTGGAATCGACGAACAACAAGAAGAAGCATAAGAAAGATTCGCTGGCCTTCCATCGAAGCGTCTGCTAAAATTGTTGGCGTCTTATAAAATATTCCCCGCCGTTCTCCAAATGCGATGGCACGTCTCGAAAGAAAGACCATGTCAGTCAGGTGTTGATAGAGTGTATAATGAGAATCGTCGAAATGATGCACCGTCACTCGATTTATACAGAGCAGCACACGTGTGTGTCTGCCGTGGTGCGTGTTGTTGTCTTGGTTGTGGTGGTAGCGTAGTGGTTAGCTAGCTGCCCTACGAACCCGGCGACCCAAGTCCGATTCCCGCTCACGGCCACTAACACCAGTGACGATTATGTGAACCGGTCATGGGCCACCCCTAGGTTAACTCAGTCTCAAATGAGTACCTAGTGCGGTGTGCAAACATCACCACGTGGGAGACAAAGGTGGCTGGGCATGGCGCTGGCCACCCACCCTTCGTGCACCGTGCTGGCCTTCATAGGTGCTCAGTAACAGCACTTGCCCCAAAATTATGTTAAGGCTATACCGGGGGGGGGGGGGGGTCTTTGTCTTTTTGGAGGAAGGGATTGGCAAGCCAGGATGACTTGCTTACCTTGAGGCCATCATTTCTCTCGAGACATTATTTTGACGCTACATTAAACCAAATTTTTTTTTATCGTATCCTGTTTTCAGGAGCAGGTCTGCATCAGCGGAATCCGCATGTGAAATTTGGGCCGATGTGATATGAAAAAACTAAGAGTATGATGTGATATGGGTCAAATCACAAAAGGTGCACCGAGCCTATGGGTGTTTGCTGAAACTAATTCCTGCATTAATCTTGCCAGTACACCTAAAACTTAGCATACATACTCGAGAGAGAGAGAAGGAAACCTAATTATGACTTGTACCTATTCAGTTAAAACAAATATTTTCTCGAGCGGGACCGAATGTTATTATTTCACTGGGTTAACGATGAGCCAAATTGGTTGTGTGATAAATAAAATAGGTAAAGTGGGCTTTGTGTACCAGACTATGGCTGGCACGAGAAAGATATAAGTGAATGTTTCGCAAATAGGCGCCGAATCGTATAATCCTTACAATTGTACACGTTCATTATTACAACAACAACAACGAATACGATGATTTTCAACAGCTACAAAAGCGCCTTTCAAATTCAAATCAATGCGTAGTCGGCAACTTGATTCGATTTTAAATCGGCATGCGTGTTGTCATCGCCGCTTATCGCGACCGAATTCATTAATTGACTGCCGCCGTGGATGTTTCTCCGGAGTCAACATTTTATTTTATTTCATTTTGTTTGATTTTGTTTTATTTGATTTTGTGTTATCCTGCGAGCCTGCGGCGGCGGCGGCGGCGATGACGACGATGACGAGGGGGTTAAGGAGGCGCCGTGACATTGCGTGAGCGGCACAAAGCGGCGGGTCGCGTACATTGGCCTCGGTAACTCTCTCTCGCTTCTGATGACGCAGCGTTGGAAGCCATTGGGGCGCTGATGAATTGCAATGGGAGGAGGAGGAGGAGGAATGGGGGGGTGGGGGAGCTACGGTGCCTTTTCCCAGCCGTGCACACGCAGTTGGGACTGGCTTCCCGCCCCCCATTTTTTCCCCTCTGGGTAATCGGCAGTCGACCCCAAGGGGGAGGAAAACCTCCCCACAACCTTCCAATCGTCGGGCGGTGAAAGTGTCTCGATTTGGACCTCGTTCCGTGTCAGAATCGAGGCAGCTACATATTATCGCTCATGTGCCATTTTAACCGCTAAGAGCCCGCATTTTAGCCGAAGAGTTTTTTTTTTTTTCCTGGGGCTCATGATGCTTTGCCGTTGCACTTAGTGTAGAACGTGGTTGTTAGATCGTCAGGATTCTGTTTTGTTTCCTTTTCTGTTCGGGAAAAAAAAAACAATTATAAAAAAATCTATTTGAAAATATTTTGATTCTATTTTGTTTAATCTTTCTTGTTACCTGCTTCATTATCTGAATTTTTTTAAAGGAATCACGTGTTTTAATTAAAAACGTATAATTAATTTTCGTGACAATGCATATTATGAAGGATTGCTCTTCATGACGGGTCTGTCACGCACGGATTTGAAACTCGCACCGCGTGAGTTGAAATTTCAAGTGCCGCACCGATCAATGTGATTTCCATCGTAATGACCAAGTGATAAAAAAAAAAATTACGGCATTTTTTGATGACGTCCTATTTTCTAATACTCGCGCCTCTCTCGTCGCTCTCCAAATGTGTGCATATGCTACTGACTATTGTATGCAGGGTGTGTAGGCATATATGCTTACAAAATACATGCATTTTTTTGGAGGGGGGTGACAATTTTTGGAACCCTGTTGGATCAACTTTTTACCTACACATCTGGGACGTGGGTTCACCTTCAATAACTTTTTGAATCAGGCCTTCTGAAAGGCTCTTATAATTTAGTTGATGGACAAACAGACAAACGGAACTCCGGACTTTCGTAATATATATACCCTTATATGTATTTTATTAATGTTAGAGAGTATATCTTTTGTTTAAGTGTAACAATGATCATAGTTGATTGGTTTGGACCATTCTAAAAGGCCCCCATATAATATTAAGATGATTGTACACCTTTTGTAAACACATTTTCCCCGAGAAAATTGTGCACCGTAAATAATGTAGTAATGTTAAATTAGCAAGGCAAATATTATCACTGGACAGAGATTAATTTAATTCCCTTAATGCTATTATTTGACACACATACACACGCGCGCGTGCACACCTAGTATTAACTGTTCAAACATTTCCTGTGCAACTGAGCGTCTCGCTCTCAGCTTCATATTCTAATGGCTCCCTCATGTACGAGGCCTCAGAGGTTTAGGAAAATCAGCGCCGGGTTTTATTTCTAAAGCAACATTAATCTCGTAAGAGCTATCACAAAGGATCCCACGTGCTGTTTTATGTTCACAGATTAGACTTGTCCTAAATTATTCTTAGTGCACTGTATACGGCATTATTTTGCGACCGCTCCTGTACTCGTTTGTATATTACCTGCGTATCGATAGTTCAACGTTCACGTGCCATTTGATTGCTGGACTACTGCTGCCTGGTGTTATCTTGGTGTGGTCTGGGAATGTTTTGTTGTTGTTGTTTTTATTCCCGTGCCCAACCATGATCAATCGGACTTAGACATTTAAATATTTGTAATATTTATTTCATATTTATTGACTTGCTTACCAATTGCTCAATTTGACACTCCTATCGTTTTTGTTCCACTCTTTGCTGATGTAACTTGCTGACGCCGCCCCATGCTGGACATCTGTGAACAAGAGCTTCGTAAATTTCGATTTAAAGCTTTCGTGACTGCAGGGATTCATATTCTTGGTTCTTTCGGTAAAGTAATTTCCCTTCTACGTGACTTTACCGAAAGAACCAAGAATAAGAGCTTCATAGCTCATCGGATTCCTCCTGCAGTCCAAATAAAGATTACGATTCTGATATGCCGAGCGCGGTATATTTCACTCTGTCTATCTGACTTTGAGGGAACCTTCCACGATACGTCGTGGTGGAAGGTTGCTTCGCACTGAACTTACAATTCAGAGGTCGACAGTTCCATGTCCCAGTTTGGCAGTGTAGACAAGAGGGCAAGTTTCTAAAATCCGCCCCCATCCTACCAGCACCTCTCTCTCTCCCCTGACCAGCAGTATCAATGGGTACACCTCAGTTAGTCGATGATCAACAGGTCGCTTCTTCCCAGATTTCTGGTCTGCCTGCTAGAGTCAGCTAAATCATCTCCAGAGTGGCTTTCTGGAGCTACTCTTGTAGAGGGCCCTTGTACCAACAGTGGCATGTTATGAACCTGGCAGCCTCAGTTGGTTTCACTGGCATGCCTAACGTCAGCGACGAGTCGCATTTAAATCGCGCCCTGGACCAAGCACTTAGCAAAAACCAACACGGATCAGCGTGGTGAAGTATGGTCAGGCAATTCCCATGTATGACACAGCGTGGTGAGGACTTCATTCAACAGTGTTGTGACAAGGTCCTGAAAATGATGTATTGTTAATATAGCAGCACTGCCATGAAACATGGATGCGAATCGCATTTTCTTAAATACTGTACGTGTATTCAAAAGCATGATAAATATACGGGTAACTGATGGGAATTGATGCGCATGATCAAATTCGAGTAATTAATTCGTGTTTAAACAAATTAGTGCCACGAACCCAATCTTGCCCTTTCGCGATAACGTGGAAGCACACAAAAAAAGAAACAAGCCCCAAGTTAGTGCTCGTTGCTCTGTTACAGGCACAGAAAATGCAGCCTTCCCATTCACTTTCTCTCGATTTGAAGCAGGTTTCCTGTTCACGGTTTACAGCATGTTCAGCTTCCACCCCCCCACGCCCAGTCACTCTCACCTCTGATTTGTGTCTTTCTTGCCGGCACCGCCAGGCTGCCAAAGTGGCCTCTGCGGTGTTGGCTGGCCACTTGACAACAATGTGTGGTAGTGAAAGGGGTAGTGGGGGGCACGGGTTTGTTGGAGAAGCCCCCCAGAGTGGGTTGAGCAACATGTTTCTTTCTCTTTCTCGCTACGTGGAATAGACATTACGGTGGCGAGATGAGACAGGATGTTTCACTTTGGCGAGGGCTCTATGTATCGCCTAACGGGTTTTTTGTTACTGGGAAAGCAATTTGCTAAGCGCTTTGCTCATTTTGGAAATCTGGAAAGAAAACAATGGTAATTACACCGAAAAGGCTAACTGCCGTGTTTACCACAATTACAGTTATCTTAATTGCAAATCTTCAGTGGAAATCAACCCAATTTTACACGAAACTTGCCAATTGATCCCTGCAGTTTAGCGGTGGGTCTTGCAGTGAGTCGATCGCTTGGCTGTATATTATTACGGGGTAGTTCAGTAGCTGTGACTTAAATACACAAAGAAGCGTAATTTTGTAAGTGGCCAAACTCTAAATGCAGATAAGGTAGCACATTTTTTTTTTGCGTGTGCTTCACGTTAATGCCATCTGACGCTGAACAGCTTTCGCGAAAGCCACGTTGTAATACAATTGTGTATACAGTGTGCTGGCGAAAGTAGAGGCGAGGCATTTTTTACACGGAGTTCCATGCGATGGTCTCTCGTGACTCAGGGCCAGAGGGAGAGCGGCAACTGTTGGAATTCGAGAGTTCAAACCCTGGCCGCGGGTTAACTTGTCCCATCATCCCTCCGGGGTCAATAAAAATTAGCACGGAAGTGCAGGGGGGAGGGGGAGTCAACAGCTGTTGTCCTTTGGATAGATTCCGCCTCTTCTTGAAGATTGTGGAATTTGACACCATCAGCTCAGGGTTTGAGCGAGACTTGACTTTGACTGGAGTCTATATGTCATGGTGATGACGAGTTTTGATTTTTACATTTGCAATGGACTGCTAAGCAGACGCTAAATAATCTGTAGCGTTTTTCAATTAAGCAGGAGGTTGTTAAGTTACACTTACGTTGTGTCCTTAAATAATATACAACTTAGTGAAAATTTCAAGGCATTCTGCTGTGTTCCTATTTCCTAGTCCCTGGACCAAGTCCTAGATTGATATAATAGAGTGCTTTAGATTGATAACGTACATGCATTGTAAAAAAAAAAAAGCAATGCGCGTATGAAATCAGTATATTGAAATTCCGTACTCATCACCAGCCATTCTCTATGCCCTCAGTCTCCCTCGCATTACAATGCTGCTACCATCCATCCATCTTCCTCCTCCGCAAGAGCCACCAATCTCACCGGTCCGTATTTTGACGCGGGCCTTCACCTATGACAAATCGCCATGAACGCGACCAAGCAGGCTTGAGCCTGGTGAGCACGTGGAACGGTGACCACCAGCGCTGTCTGGTGGTCACCGAGTAGTGCATTGTGGGACATGGTGCTGTCTTTGGGTTGTACGCCTTCTGGTGTCATCTGGTCCAACACCAATGAGGACTAGGCTCTAAAGAAAGCCGTCTCGGGTGTGGACCAATCAACTTCAAGGACAGTGCATATCATTATCATTATCAGAGTTGCTTCTTTTTGTTTGCTTTTTGACTACTTGTGTTGTGGTTATTGCAAACATGATGCCTTGAATAAAGGTGTCAGTTTTGTACCAGTTTAAAAGGGTAAAAACCTACTACTATATTTTGCCACTGGTAAAGGAGATCTCATAGTGAGATGGGGAGTGTTGAGTCGAGCCCTCTTTACAAGCGTGGGCTTTCTCCGGTCGGTTACGCACGTTGAGAAAAGAGTTCAACATGCGTACGATACAAACTACCCATTCGTGTCATTGGTGAAACGTCCCAATGCGGCCTCCTCTTGAAAACGTCTTGAGATTCAGTGAGGCTTTTTATTGGTGGCGATTAGCATAATTGTTCATATTACATTGAAGTATTGCAAGTGCATGTATGTATAAGAAGCTGATTTACATCAGTAATTGCGTACTCATGTGTAGATGACATTATATATTGTATCAATTAAGCAATACTCATCTTTCACTGTTCAAATTATCCACTGCTTAATAGACATAATATGAAATAGAAACTTGGGTGAGCTTAAAAGGTGAAGGTGCAGCCCTGCAAATGCTAGCATGCACCAATGCTGGCAGAATGCTTTCTATTCGGGGGTATTTGGCCTACTCTTCCACGCTTACCAAACGTCTTGGAAGAGGTGGGAGTACCCACACTTCTCCCCAACACAGAACTTGCCCCACTCTTTCAGCTGCCGTGCCGGCAGATTGCGTCAAGTCCAGCGTGCAGCGTGCAGCAGCAGCAGCGTCATCGCTGTGTCAGCAAATGTGGATGTATTCATTGTAATGCAGAACACATCACTGCTATGCTACTACACATTGGGATCTGCCCCGTGTTGTTGTGGTATTTCGTTGTCTTCCTTAATATCGTTCATGGGTATTTCTCCTCTTATAACCTGACAGCGTGTGCATTGGCACCTTTTGCACACTCCTTTCTTAAGTATTCCCCGACAGCCCCTAAGTTTGTGTTTTTTTAAACGTAACCGATGCAGTAATAGAAAATGGTCATTGAATGCTCTTAGGTTTTTTCGGTAAAGTAACGTAGGTAAAACATTTTTTTTATTACTAAAAGTAATAATAGATTATTATGAGTTTTAGTAATTTTTAATTTTATTTTTTTTACCTACGTGACTTTACCGAAAAAACCTAAGAGTATGAATTCTTGCAGTCACGAAAGCTTCAAATCTAGAATTGGTCATTGAATGCATTCAGCGCATCCGTCAAGAACACTGACCGCAAAGGAACACACATATATACCAGATTCTCCGGGTTCTAAGAAGCCACGGAAAGTAAGACGCACACCCCCAAAAACTTGTGCGAGGTGTCAATAAACGTGACACAGATCTGCCGTCTATTTCAAGTTGTTTAAAGGTGTGTCATGTTACTCCGGACAACTTTGCAGGCATGTAAATGGATGCACGTTTAGCTTTTAATTGATGTCATTTTTGTTCAGGGATGTTGTAGGAATTACTGTCCAGTCTAGGGAAGATGATTGCGTGGCTTGGATGGGAGGAGGATGAAAGGGACAACATTCACTGGAGTGTCAGATGCTCCCCAAAGTAAGCCGGTACCCATAACTTGTGCCCGGTGTTAGCAAAGTTTTACAATTCTGGTCGTACACACAAACCTTTCGGATTCCAAGACGCACCCCCCCCCCCCAAAATGTGTTTAAAAATACGAGGGGAAAATGCATCTCAAACCAGATAATGTGGTACATTAGGTGACGTTTTGGGAAATGTTTTTTTGTGCGTGCATAGCAGAGAGACGAATGCAAAGGGGGAATTGGGTGAATAACCGAATTAAAAGATTGAGTTCGCTGCACGTGCATCGATTCTCAGTGAATACAGGACGAGCATAATTATGAATGGCTGTGGTTATCATTATTGCCGCTTGTTCTCTGAGGTGGCACATCGGTTCTACCTGCGTTTAAACTCCGACAACTTGTTTTTGTAACGAAAACAGCACCGCGGTCTTACACGTGCACGCCAGAGACCGCATTACATTCTGAAAACGTGCTAAAAAACATTCCTGTTATAACAATAAGTATGTTAATGCAATTAGAAGCTATCGCTTTGTACACATTTAATTCAATCAGTCATATTGACCTGTGGGCTGTAATGTGTTTTACCACTGGAGTGATAAACGTTTGCATGCGAATCACTTTAGGAGATTACAGTTCGGGGACGAACGATTCTGATGCTAAGGCAGCGTTATCTCATACGTCTTGGGATGGCTGGTAAACTGCCTGCTGGCCATCGCGACTCGCAAGTGTGCACCTTGACTGTGGTGTCGTGTAGCCTGGAAGGTAACGTGAACATCTGTGAGTTCCTTCCAGTGATTCGGCGGCCTTTTGCTGCTCATTAGGGAGGAGGAGTTTTTAGCCTCTTTAAAAAAAAAAAATCCAGACTCAATTTTCGATCTCAATTGAAACCGAAGATTTTCTTTTCTTTCCGTAATGGTGATTGAGAAGCGGCAAATTTGGGAAATTGCATTCCGCATGGGCCGATTTGACAGGCTGCCTCTCGGCCCAAACCATCGGCGTTTTCTCTTAAGTCCGTCTAATGTGAGTGTGCATCGTATTGCATGCAGTTGCTTCAGAAAGCAACATTAACATACGATGCTCCAGCACACAAACATCATCAAAATTAACGTAGCCTAAATATAAATCACATTCTAGATTTGAAGCTTTCGTGACAGCAAGGATTCATACTCTTAGTTTTTTCGGTAAAGTCACGTAGGTAAAAAATTAAATTAAAATTAATAAAAATAAACATATCCTTCAGTCAGAAATGTGAGTACGGTTTACGTAACATTTTGAATGCCGAAATAACGCGAAGTAAGCGGATTTTATAATGTCCAGGTTAAATGTATTCACACTTATGGGTTGATTTTATAAATTAGCCCAATGCACGCTTGAATGCCCATTTCATGAGCACGAAGATATGGTAATATTTTTTGATGTATCATTGAAATCCCATTTTCCAGGCAACACCGCCCCTTCCGACATCTTTATAAGCGTTCGGTAATTTGCGTGGCCCGGGATTTCCAATATGAACGATCCTTTTGTGCAACACATGCGCGTTGCCCTGCCCGTCCACTGCTGTCGCGGGGCCATCGAGGCCGCAGGAGGAGTGCGACGTGACGTGAAATTCACTGAGTAATTTACTCCGGTCGCTGCGTGGAGTAGCAGGAGTCACCAGGAGAGACGCGTGGCTTGCAGAAGATTCACAGCCTCGCCGTCTTTTGGTGAATAATTGTAAATTGTAGGTCTGTACGGGTTGAATGTTTTACGTGGTAGGCTTGCACTTTACATATGCTAGCATGTTGTACGGGTAATTTAAAAGAACATTGCATAGGGATATACTTATATATATATGCATGTTTATTGGAGTATAAAACCCGTGCCCTTAAATGTGGTCTCTACAAATAAAACAATAAAAACACACGCATGCTATAAAACACATCTGATGGGTCCTCAAAAGCGGTGAAGCACGAACCTCAGGCATCCTTGCAAAATATGGAACATTCTACCTTCACGCGAATGGAATGTCAGCCACCGACTGTTCCATTTCTGATTAGGGGGGGGGGGGGATGACGCCTTCACCCAGGTCTGTCAATGAAACACGCCGGCCGCGGCGGCTGTAGAATATCGATTACCGTAGAGTGCGAGCAAGGGTCAGTAACCTCGACCGCTTTTGCTCTCATCTGTGGGCTGCTCGCAGATATAACGCAGTCAACACGAGTGCATCGCCAGCGGAAGCAATACACGAGATGGAAACGTAACGCACAGCGCTCACGGTGGGATTAGAGGGCGTTCGCTACACCCGTAACTCGATATACGATATACTCTATTTCATTTTACCAGGTAAGGCCCACTGAGCTGTATAGCTCTTTTTCTAAAACGACCTGGCCACCCATGATAGCTCAACGAAGTGGCTTATCGTGTGGAAATGCACAGCAGGCAAAAACTCGAAACGCGTGTTTCTACACGTGGAGGGGAAAAAACGGAGGACCTGGAGGAAAAAAAAAACACCCACGCGACCACGGGGAGCGAGAGAGACATGATAACTTCTGAATTGTTCACCTAGAGAGTCCGACGACACGCCACGAGAAGAATTTCACCCCTCCCCCACCCCCCTCCTCACGCGAGCCAATCCTCCTTGTGTCGGCCCTGGTCCGTCTCTGACTCTTCAGCATGCCCTGACTCTTCACCTAATTGAACAGACGGGAGACGGCCTCCCTCTCAGTCTCATGGGTTACTTGTCGTGACTGGTTAGGCGGACCAGTAGTTGTCATGCTTGGTCACAAGTTTGGCATTGCTTTTCCTAAATTTTCAAGAGTATTGAGAAACAGCATCATACTTGCAGTGGAAAAAGTAACGACGTAAACCCATATGCGTGCGTCTGAAACTAAAATCCTTTTACTTGCTTTAAAATACATTTCAAAGCTGCAAGGCAGCAGATTGCAGTGCATTTGTAAAGATGCTGATAATATGTTCATAATGACGCTGGGACTTGATAAGAAAAAATAGTATACTAATGTGCTGAAAGAGGGCAGTTTGCAATCAGTGCGTACTACCTGCTGTGAACAAATCAGATGGAACACGATTTTAAAGCGCGCAAAAACATCACGCGGAGGTGCATGAATTAAAATTGAGAGACATAAAGAGGAACACGTGGGACTAGAAAACATGGACGGGCTAACGACATCTTTTACATAATTACGAGAAGTGAACTTGGGCAGTACACGCCCCTGAGATGGGGGATGGTGGTCGTCTTGAAGAGTCTCCATCAAACTGCTCCGCCATATCTCGCCGATCAGTGGCGTTTCTGGCTTCGACAGACCCAAGTCGACTTCGACTACGGCTCGCGGCGGACCTGCTGCTGTGCCCGCTGCAAAGTTTTTCGGGTCTCCGGCCCAAAGACGCTGGAACAGGCTGCCGCCAGCTGACGTTCGGGAAGCCATCCCTGAGTTTGAGCCAGTGCTGCAACAGACTCAAAGCGGGGTTGTCGTTGTTGTTGTCGTTGTTGTTTCGGAGAGCCCACTTCAATGTTGGATCAATGCGCACTCGTGATGGACTGGACTCATAAGAGTGTGCAATATAAACATGTTCTTACTTGCTAGTTGGTCAAGAATGATGGTGGAGCAGCAGCCAGGGAATAGAACACGTTAGAGAGGGTGGCCACCGAGGAGATGGAGCGATGAAATCGGCTCGTGTGCAGCTGCTAGGGCCTTCATCCAGCAGTGGATTGATCAGGGATGACTACATAATTGATGATTTTTTTTATATTTCAACAAAATGTACAAACATATTTAGTTACGCATCTGGATTTGTGGTTGAGCGTTGAATTGTGCTGTTTTTAGCCGAGCATGAGGCAGCAATTGCACATAATTTGTACCGTAGAATGTTTCTAGGAAAAGGTGACGATAAGCGGTTCACCTGCAAATGTTCAATCTTATAGGTTCACACCTGTGATTTCAGCCACGAGACTTAACGCTGCCATATTGAAGTGTGCTCACTTACAATTTCACAGTATTCCTAAACGAGTTGGGCCATTTTCAACCCTGTTGATTCCTAATATTTCATAGCTAAGCTGATGCTGAGAATCCACACATGTCAGCGTGATTCAAAACGTGTTAAAACTCGGCTATTACCCTTACTCATTTCTTCCCATTGGGAGATATCTAATAACGTTATGTATAAATGTGCGGTTGTGTGCGTGCATGCGCACGCATGTGTATCTTCTTTCAAAGCTTTGCATTCCATTTATATACAAAACAGGACACACGAATTTTAAATTGAACATTGAAAAGTGACTCTATGTTACACTATCCTCCGATCTTTATTTGCAGTTTTTTTAAATATACAAGCATGTCTTATCGTCAAATATTTATTGTAAAAAAAAATATTGCATCTCTGTGGCCTTTAAACCAAAGTCTTTGCTGTTTTGAAGCAGTAAAAATGATGAAAAGTATATTTAGAGTTAAGGAGGCTTTTACCCAGGAGAAGGATGCGACGACAACATATCTCAAAACGTTTAAAAATTTTGGGATTTTGAGTTTAGGTTTTCGGGTTCAACCATTACTGTTCGTACTTTGGGCAGCTTCTGTAGAAGATGCGGTTTGAAATCAACGAGAAATAAATAAACGGGACACGTTCGCGACAGCTGCCACTAATTTGCTTTCAAAGTCTTTGGATTATAAAAATGACAATGTGTGTGCCACTAAATGCAGGGCTCAATTTCACCCGTGGATTTCTGGGTCACTGACCCGGAAAATATTTCTGTCATCGGCACACCACATTCTGAATACCTCTTGCCATGGCTGTGGCTAATTGATCACGAATCTAGGGCAGTCTACCAGTGTCCTGGTAAATATTCAGCGATAACTTAATCGCCGAGTAAACGAATCAATGTGACATACACAAAAAATTGGCATACAAAACGTGATGAACAGTCCTTATTATCACTTTTAAGACGACAGTTGGTTTGACTGATTCCATTCACGTCATCAAGCGGTATACCCCTGAAGCTAATGCTTTAAACCAATTTCCAGTACATGTCTGGTGGAATATATATAGCACGCGCCTTCTTCAGTATGGCAATACTGGGTTACTTTAGATTTTGTGGGCATTGAGGTTTGGCTGCGAACAGATGCTTGACAAATCTCCCCAAAGGGCCTCTATGTGGTTGAGATCGGCTCTCTCTGTTGCGACTCCGTGCAAGGGACAGATGCTGTCAAAACTGGAATATCCAATACACTGTGACAGTGGCATTGAGTTCATTGTGGCAAAATGCCCCTGGGGGGCCCAGATGGCGTGGACTGCACTCCACGACATTGCGCTGCTCCAATCACTGCCATCAACGAACACTTGAATGCAGAGGCACATCTTTTAAACTTTACAATTCCCCCATCCCCCCCCCCCCCCTTCGCTCCACCTCCCCCCTCCATGTGTCACAAGCATCACGAATCGTACGACAGAGTGCGGTGGTCTATGTCTTCCACTGAACGTGTACTGAACAACAGTTACAATCATCAAGTCAAGGGTATAATACTTTGCGTGGGTAAAATGTGGGCACTCCAAGCTATTCCAAGACAACTGGCCAGCATTGAAGAGTGGGCAAAATGCTCTCTTTTGAGCTCCCTAGTGAGGCACTTGGGCCTGCTGCGGCATGAACATGTAATTTCAGGGCCGCACCTTTACCTTTTTTTACTTTAATTGCTTTTATGAAGAAAATGAAGTCTTTAATATCAATATTGTCCTCAAAGTAGTGAGCATGACGAGTCATCGCAGCTCGTGGCTCCTGTATCACAACGCCTCATGGACATCTCGCATTCCAGCGGTTCATGTCCCCTCAAGCATCATCCCCCTCCAGCCCAGACCTGAGACGTTCCGTTGTTTGCTTTGACGTTGGCACGCTGCTTGCTTACAGCAACCCTCCCGAATTAGCCCTTCCATCTCTGCCGTTGTTGTCACCCACCGTAGTCGCATGCATCGGAGGGTTTGTCGACCCCCCAGTCATCACGGTGCAGTACAATTCACCATCTGCGCGGGGGTCACGGAGGTTGAGATGACTTTCACGTGCAGTGGTCACTCCACTGCTCAATATTCCCGTCGAGCAGTTTCGGTTTGTTTTTATAATCATTCATGTTGTGCGAATGTGTTCGTTGTACGTCTGTATACTTGCACCGTACAGAATCTTGAGGTGCGTATAATATTTGCATGCGATGTCGTATGCCGGTCTGTGCGCTGTGCTGTGAACCAAACGACTCAAGTTCGATTGTCAGCCACAGATAACATCAGTAGACCATGAGTAGTAGTTCATGAGTAGTAAATCCATGAGCCGAGTAGTCCATCAGTAGTCTATGAGCCGAGCCCAGATATTGAATTCGTCATTACCACCCCAAGATGGCATAACTTTAGTGGTTTCAACTTCCTTGCGGCCAGTAATAGTGAACCTTTGTGATAACCATTTCAAATGAGTGGGTTATTACACAATTTGCTCTTATTAGTCAGAGAATTACACCGGTGCTACAAGGTTTTGCAACCTTTGGAGGTACCAGTTTTTACTCTGGCCTATGGACTACAGTGGTGAGCTGATATCTAAACCAGTCCAGCCCTCTCCCACTTCATCAGCCGTCACTGGCCAGCGTGGTGAAATATGGTAAAACCAATGCCCACGTTCGCCACGGCATGGGGAGGCCTTCATCCATTGGCGGATTGAGAATCCACCAACTGGGTGCCACGTTGGCGAGATGTTAACTACCTCACCTGGTATACAGGACGTCGTGGGTTCAATCTCCTCGTGGTCGCGTGGATTTTTCTTTAGGTCCTCCGGTTTTTCCATTCGCATTGAGAAACACGCATTTTAAGTATTTGGCTGCTGTACATTGCCAAATGATGAGCCACTTCGTTCAGTGATCATTTGTGGCCAGGACCCTTCTGCCAAAAAGCTATACAGCTCGGTTGGCCCTATCTCGTAAAATAACAAATAGTTTAGATTATAAGAAATTGTATTGACGTTATGATTAGTATTATTAACCGAGTATTGACTAATCAAGTTATAGTAGCAGCACTTTGTGAATGTCTATTTCATGTTTTTTTTACAATTGAATCGTCGATTTGCCATAATGTGCCGTTCCATGCTTTCTGGCCACACAGAGATTCTAAACGTTAACTCTCAAGAGCGATTATGGAACACGGTGGAATTTTGGGGCAGAGCCAGAAACGCGGAGAACTCGCCATCAGCTGTGCAGAGTGTATTTTGGTGGCAACAATGATATAGTTCACCAGAATTGTGGGTAAAAAGCAGGGTAAAAAGCAGGAGCATGAACCTGGGGGTCGGTGCAGCGATCTTGGTCACAGATGAGTAACTCCAGACAAATGCCCCTGTCAGTGGTGAATAATGGGCAATCATTACATTTTATATGTGTGTTTTCAATGATTTAATGATACCTTTTTTCATTCCAACTTTAACGCTACATATCTACCATGCAGTATTACGAATTGTTGGAGAAAGTACTGGAAGTAGCCGTTAAGATCATCTTGGAGGGTAATCTTGATTTGAAGCCTTCGTGACTGCAGGGAACCATATTCTGTCGTTCTTTCGGTAAAGTCACGCAGGTATAAAATAAAATACAATAAATCACGACGTTTCGGGCGCAACACAAGCGTCCATCATCACGTGATGTACGCTTGTGCGATGGATGCCACTACCACATCTGGCCACCTTTGTGTCCCCAGTGTTGATGTTTGCACACCGCACTGGGTACTCATTCAAGGCTGAGTTGATCTCGAGGAGACCCAGGACAGCGTTGACACCAATTTCCATCCGTGATGTGAAATCGAACGCAGGTCACCGGGTTCCAGTGCAGTCTGCTAAATGCTGTGCCATCACTTGCCTCCGCACACGTACACACAGCAATGCTGCCGTTCGCCACTAAGTGGTGGTGACATCACCATGGTGCCAGTCCGTGGCGAGGTGCACTCTGAGGTCACGTAGAGTAGCGAAGAGTTTGCCGGCAACTCACAGGACAACACACTGGCTTGGAGAACAACTGCCCCAACTGCACTCCCACCCAACCGTGCCAACTCACTGTGTTTGAGCTGTCTGACAATCTGCTCGTCGCTTTCGCGACCAATATCATCCATAATACAGTTTTTTTGGGGGTTTGATCTCGTAAATAGAAATGTGTCGTTAAACCCGCCACCACCCGACACAGGCAATTAGTAAGGGTTGTCACGTAAACAGAACATGCCAATTCGTTACAAGTACAGCATTTAAAATCTGTGGATTTGCTCTCCAACACGCCGATGTGCTGTACTAGTAACGAATTGGCGCGTTCTGTTTACGTGACAAACATTACCGCTTATTATTGTGAGCATATCTCCTCTGCTTCCCTTTGTTGCTGAAGGGTGGCTGCGCGTATGCGCTTGCCTCGTCTCTAACGAGCCCACATTCGTTTTTAATTCTTCTTGCTTATGGCTTTGGATAGCAACTCGCTTGGTCCGTGTCCAGGTCTGTTAGCCAAAGGATAGCCTCGGGGTTAAAGCTGAAATGTACGTCTTCAATGCCCACCGTTGATTTCACCACATTTACAGTGGGTAGCATCGCGGTCCGCGGTCTGGTCAGGATTTCCATGAGCGGGGTATGGATTCGGTTTGAGGTCGCTCGCCCATTTACCTCTCTCCACACCCGGCCACACAGAAGGTGCATGGTCATGTGATGTGTCGCCATGTCGGGATATGCAACCGCAGCCTACTGGAGGAGCTCAACGATGGTACTGTCCAACATCTTTCAAGAATTTTTGAGCTTATTATCTAATCCCAACAATGTGAACCCATGGATGTTTCAAGCCATTGCCACTCTTCCTGTAAGGTCGTCCATATTTTGCAGGCGTATAGAAAGAAGCAAGGGTATGTGTGTGGTTCAGAAAACTGTGCTTATTTGTGGAACAACAGGCTAGGCAGCTTTTGCAGAGTGGTCCAAATGTCCTGTGACGCGAAATTAATTGACCCCGAAAATTAGTTTCTTTGCATATTCATTTCTGTTTTAAATAAACCTTACTTTTAAAATATTAAGTTTCAGAGCATTAAATCTGGGTCACAAGACATTTAGACCACCTTGCACATTACGCAGCCAATGGAATAATAACATTAATGTCGCTGATTCAAAGTGAAACCAACCGAGAGCTAACCATGAGCACACTGCCCACGTTTCGAAACTCCTCCATTCACTCCGCAAGCACTCCATTACTCGTGGAGAGTGATGCTTCATGACTTGTATTTGCGACTTGCCGCTTGAATTTCGTGCATGATATAAATCTGGCTCTTTTTTTTTCTTTGCACGACAGACTGGTGTTTTGTGTTGGTGGGGCTGATCGTGAGGTTCCACGTCTTTTTTTCGTGGCAAGCTTCACAGTCAGTAGAAGAGGGGGGGGGGAGGTCTCTAAATCATTCACAGAATGGGCAGCAATCGCTCGGACATTAGCATCAATAACATGTTTAGCAAGTAGGGAGCCATCCCTTGACCGCAACGTGGCATTGATCAGCCTCCCATTGTACACGCGCATACTGCATTCACATTGTCATTTCATACAGTACATAGGCAACAACATCTATTTGTGCGAAAATATGCGCGCATTTTGTTTGAGCATAAATACAGACAGAAAATGTGTTTAGCTAAATTGAACCCCACTGGATAAGCACATTTGAATAGACTAAGAATGCAGACTTTATCCTAAAAGTACCATGATATTATTGTTTGTATAGCATAGTGCACCCATGTTGTTGCCAGTTTTACAGAAGTAAAATGTAAGTATAGTAATGAATTACAGCCCTTCTCAATCCACTGCTGGATGAAGGCCTCTCCGTTGTCCGTCATTGTGTAAAGTATCTCTGCAATTGCATGGGGATTTCAAAATATTCTCGATTTGAAGTTTTCGTGACTACAAGGGTCCATATACTCTTTGTTTTTTTCGGTAAAGTCACGTAGATAAAAAAGAGAAAATAAATAAAATCCCGACGTTTCGGAAGACGGCTGCTTGTGTTGCTTCCCAAACGTCGTGATTTTATTTATTTTCTCTTTTTTACCTACGTGATTTTACCGAAAAAACCCAAAGAGTATGATTTCAAAATAGTAAATCAAAATCGCCCGAGCTGTCACGTGTCTAAACCTGATGATTGACCCCCTGGGTTATAATTAAAATGACTCCAATGTACTCTGGAGAAGCTTGCTTGTGTGTACGGTCACGTGTGTGTGTGTCTAGCCTGGGACAGGTCGAATCCACTAACACAGCATATGAACCTCGACTTAATAGAAAAGCATGCGCACCAGCACTTAGCGGTGTCTGGAAATGTTCACATTCATGACTTAATAACTTAAGGAAATACTTATCGTGTTGGTTTACATTATAAAATATAACTACAAAGCGACGTATTAATTTAATGAAAATAGCTTTCTTTCTCTTGGGCTTAAACTTTTCGGTATTTTTTTTGTACGTTCTCTGCATTCGCTGATAATACGGTGCGACTTACAACGAAGCCAAGGGTTCGTAGATGTGCCCACAGTATGCGTGCATTTGAGAGGCCCGTTCGAGGTGCCTCAGAAGCAACCGGCTCTGTTCCCTCGTCTGTTCCCCAAACACAAGGCGGTGTGCACTTGTTCCTGCAAAGAGTTCCCGATGGAAATTTCCACGTCGCAGCCGCACACTGTGAAGGCCGCCTACTGTGATTGGGGCGGTGGGGGTGTGGAGAGTGGTTAACATAAAACGTCGTGTACGGGGTGGTCCAGATATCTTGTGACTCCAATTTAAATCTCTAAAACATAATATATTCTTTTTTTATAGCAAGGTTTATTTATATTCTTGGGTTTTTTTCGTCGTGATTTTTATTTTACTTTTATTAATTTTAGTTTTAATTTTTAACCTACGTGACTTTACCGAAAAAACCCAAGAATATGAATCCTTGAAGTCACGAAAGCTTCAAATCTAGAAGGTTTATTTAACACAGACGTTAATATGCAAAGGGGGAAAAACGATGTTAGGGGTCAATTAATTGGGGGTCACAAGACATCTGGACTACCCTGTAGATTGCTTTACAAACAGCAATCACCGCAGCACACTCAGAGCCTCTACCAATACCAAATGCAGGCTTGTGTCTGAAAATCATAGAGTTCAAGAAAAATTAAAATCACTTCAATTCCAATCACTTCCGATATGAAAGCCAATGTATATCGCACTGCTGAGGCTTACAACGAGTGTAATTGCACAATTTTCTTTTTAAAATCCGTGGAATTGGCTCAGTGGCATGGAAGTGGCCAACTCTATATTTTCAGCATATCAGCCGATGCTGGAGGGAGGCGTTAATTTATGACGAGAGTGAGAGAGTGCGTGTGTGTGTGAGAAAGAAAAAAAAACCCACGGAAAAAAACCTGGGCTGCTCCTCAATCGAGGGGAACCTGACTGACTTTGGGTCTCATTTATTATTCCCGACGCAGCAGCAGGCATTCCCACCCAGTGACTGACGCTGCCAACCGCATCCGCGCAGCTATTTATAGAGACTTTTAAATCGGATTTCCCCAAAGGGTGAGACCTTTGTGATTGCATTCGCCCTTAGCCTGTAGAAAAAATACATGTACCTTATAAATGTTGCCTTCTTCCGTAGAAGCCAGTGACAAAGAAAAATGAAAAAAAAGTATGACGACACCCGATTTTATTTCCCCTCCAATAAACATAAGTGGTTCGATTTCAAAGAAATGTACTCTTAATTTTTTTCTCCCCCTCTCTCTCTCTCTCCATTTCCATTGGTAAGTCATAATTCAATCGCGTTCTCATGGGATGTTGTGCTCGGTTGTATTTTATACATACAAAGTCGAGGTATGATGTGTGACATGCGCTGCTCGTGTTTCTTTTTCATTGTCCTGTCATTGGACACGAAGGGGAAATCACTGTACGGTTTGTCATCGTGACCTGCTGAAGAGAAAATGTATACACTGCAATGTCTACACTACACAGTAGTTTTAATCTCACCGGTACTTTAAAATTGAAAGAAAATGTGGCCGTTAATTATGAAGGAAATTAGCTGTTTTTAACCTCTTGCTACGGGAAATTAGTGTTTAACCAAGTCCAGCTTTTGTTACACGGGCTTTAATAGCTATCCAGATTATTAATTAGCTGGGTAACTTCAACATATTAGGATGGAATAATATGGTCATATTAAATGAATTTGAAAATTGTACAAATAGCACAGCATACTAGTCTCCTATGAATATCAATGACATTGTCTATTCTGCAAGTAACAGTGCATTTATACGATACATTATGTGGTACAGAGTAAAAAGGTAAAGGTGCAGCCCTGAAATGACTTCCTCACACCACTTACTTTTGGCTGGCCATCGAACAAAGACAGTCGCCGCATCGCGTGCTTTCAGATGCGCTTCTGCGGCCGTCTGGAATGCCCTTCCTTCCGATATTAGAATCCACTGGAGACACGCACTTTTAAATCTTCAGATTGAAAACTCATTTCTTTAAAACTGCTTTTTGTGTCTAGTGTGTTGTCCTTCCCCTGAAACCTGCAATGAGCACGTTTGGCTACGTACGGTGCGAAAGAGATTCAACGTGCATACATACTCCAAGTGGGAGAGACTCCACTCGAGAGAGCCCTCGAGAAATCCATTACTAGAGGGCATTTGGCCTGCGTGTCCATGCTGGCCAAACGTTGTGTAAGAACCGGCAGTACCCACACTTTACTCCATCACACTTAGCCTGCCATTCGACTGTCATGCACCCATTTATGCTGCTGGGGTTGGATAGAGGCGGATGGTGTGTGGGGGGGGGGGGTGGCACTTTAAGAAACTTGGACCAATGGTTTCACTTGCCATGCCAGGAGATACAATCGAACCGGTGAAGAATGCAAGTTCCCAGTTGCGTTCACCGTCCACTTCACGCCACCATTGCCGCTTGCACAAAAAGTACAAACATAACAGACATAGATCCCCATTTAGGCTGAACAGATTGTCGGGGAAAGTTCTGTTAGCGAGAAAGATGTGAAGGCCAACATGGCACACGAGGGCGCGAGGGGCAAGCACAACGCCCGACCGCCTTAGAGGTCGAGTCGACCTAGGGGAGGCCCATGATCGTTTCAAATATTCGCCACCGTCATTGGGCTCGTGAGCTGGAATTGAACTGAGGCCGCCGGGTTCGCAGAGCAGCGTGCTAACCACTTCACTAGCACTCCCCACGGAGTGCAAAACGGCATTGAGTGATGAACCATAATGCATGTGACTCTTGCTGACATGCATTCATGCCACAAGGCGGAATTTTTGAATGTCACTTTGTTCACCCCGCCTTGCTGTGTTCTCAGCCTCGGTTTACGCGTGTCGTTGAATGAAAGAGGGTCTGAGGAACACAGCTTGACGCGGTACACTTATTAATTCCCATTGGGGAGAGACTGCACCGTGCACATGAGCCGTAGAATATCACCAGAGTGAATTCTTCCATAATGGCCTTTAATACGGGTGCAATACAAGTTCGTGAGCTTTCAACTGTTGTTTTGTTCAACATTTCTTTAACGAGAATATCAATTGCCGAATGTTTAAGTAAGAACTTTTGAAAAAATAAACCTGTTAAGCCAAAAGTAATGACGCTTTTTCAAGATTATAACTTATCGTGATTTCAGACTGGGTCAGGTACAAGGGTAAGTTACGACCACATTTACATTTCACATTGTGTTACACATTTGCATGTAATTGAATATGTACTCGCATTAAACATTTCTTTATTTAAGTTCTTGTTATAAGGTGCCCATGTACAATAGCTAGGCTTAATCCAATCTGAAAAAAACATTTGATGAAAAGTAAGACAAGCATGAATGCAAGAACACCAATGCTGAATTACATTTATTGCATTGTATGTCATGGGCTGATGTGAAGTTGCCTATTTATGTTCATTATAAAACTTTGACAGTGCTTATTGATCCAATTTTTCATTAATTTCTCTGTCAATAGCGCAAGTCAATATACATACCTCGTGTTTGCTAATCACATATTGGTTGAATTAAGATGAACATTAAAACGTCGGTTATAAAAATAGAGATTCATTAATTGAGTGTCTTTTAATTAATGTGAGAATATAATTGGATTTTAGGTAATTGCATCATGAGCATTACTATATCGTGTATAGATTAATAACAATCTTTTTTGACAATTAATGTTTTCTGGGCTGAAAGATAATATCTTTTTTTTTAATGCGAGCTGTAGTTTTGAAAACCTATTCATTTAAAAATCATGGCGTACCCAATATAATGGACCTGACATGTGCAAAATTTGTAGAATTCGTAACCTTGTAGCCAGTTTCATGCATTCCACATCCAAATTGGCATCATGTAAATGCCTGTATTGTTCCAGGCACGAGTAATTTTCTCTCCATATTGGGTGGGCTACCACTAAACATGGGCCTCATTTGACGATGTTAAAATCTCGATTTAAAGCTTTCGTGACTGCAGGGATTCATCTTCTTGGTTCTTTCGGTAAAGTCACGTAGAAGGGAAGTAATAAAATAATAAAAATAAAACATAATAAAATAATTCTGACGACGTTTCGGCCACAACGCAAGCAGCCGTCTTCAGACCTGGTCTTCACCTGAGGACGGCGGCTTGCGTTGTGGCCGAAACGTCGTGAGAATTATTTTATTATGTTTTATTTTTATTATTTTATTACTTCCCTTCTACGTGACTTTACCGAAAGAACCAAGAAGATGTTAAAATCCTCGGCGATTGCATTGTCATTCCCAGGATTTCAAGCGCTGTTAAATGACTGCTATTCCTAATATCTACGTTGTCATGATTGCTCTTGGTTTTAAACGAGCGCTTTAGGCCCATGTACGGAATAAACTTGTCGCCTCATGTGCTTGCCAAAACGCGCACCATAACCACGATGTGGAGGGATTCTTGTACATGCATGTACTTGCATCGGATTAGGATTTTTCTCTCTCTCACAGTGGGAATAGAGTAATCAGTGGCAGAGTTATATCCAGGGCCATGAGACAATATAGAGGATGGCAGTCAATTACCCTTCCATTGTATTGCTCTGTGGATTTAGCTTTGCAAATTACCTATCACTCCACTTGTCCATGGAACTACACCTTCCACACAAGAGGGAGAGCCCTGTGTGTTTTGCCGCCGAGCGGATACGATGAATTTGCAGCACGTTAGCCATGTACAGTGTAAGCAAAATGCCTAAGAGCAGTTGGGCATGAAAAAATATAATCTAAATGCAAGCCGCGCAACGCACTCGCGCACGCACATGGATGTTCCCGTACGTTGCGGCATCCAGAACATTCTAACGTATGCCTGCGCCCTCTCTGTTGGTGGAGGGAGCGGCTCATATATGGAAGGTCGCGAATTTAAATCCTGCTTGGGAGTCGACTCAGCCCCATCGTCGTATCAGGGGTCAGTAAAATATTTACTTGCTAATTTGTGGGGAAGTGATCGGTGGTTGTGGCAGTCAACAATGCGCAGTGGTAGCGAGATGTTAACTCTCTCGCCTGGTTATGCAAAGAGGTCATGAAATCAATCCCCGCTTTGACGCCTGCTGTATATTTGGAGTTTGCATGTCTCTCTCTCCCCGTGGTGGCCTGGATTTTTCTCTGGGACCTCTCTTTTTTTTCCCCTCCAAATTTATAAACATGCGCTTAGAGTATTTGGCTGCTGTAAAATTTAACGTGATAAGCCACTTCATTGTTTCCATTTATTGCCAGGTCACTTCTGAAAAGGAGCGAAATTGCTCAGCGGGCCTTATGCTGGTAAAATAAAAGTTTATTTTAAAATAAAAGTTTATTTTTTTTTTAAGGTTGTGATATGGATAGACTCGTCACCACCATCTGAATGTGGAATTTTCACTTACGGGCTCACGGCTGTAGACACGAGATGGGCACGTTGACTTTGGCAGCTAAGTGTGTAAAGTTTAGATATGTCGTGTGTTAAATGCTGCATCTTAGTTAAGTATCCTGGTGACGAATGAAAGGATTGGCAAGTATGCTGTGCCCCAGAGCATGTCAATATTGTGGCTGTGGGTGTACAAAGTTACGTTGTGTTTTTTTGGCATACAAATTGCATTTTTATTTATTTATCTAACACTATTTTACGTGCTGTAAAAAAATAGCAAGTGAAACCTGCATCATGTTCGTACCTTTCAGTGGCCCTCGAGGCAATTGGCATGCAGGCATCTGCAAAATAAATAGATAAATAAATGCATATGGAATTTCCATGCATCAAGGTCTTCTGATGTAGTGCATCAAAGTTCATAGCCAACTCTATTTTAAAGCTGCCCATGTATATTTACAATATGCATATCCTTCAGGGCAATCAAAACAAAAATGGAATTCGCTTGCTCTGAAACACTCTCTGCCTTCAATTGGCACAGTATGCGATATTTACCAACACTGCGATGCAAATCCAATTTGTATTCGTAGCGTCTAAATGTGAATGCATCTCGCAGCACTGTACAGAAAGAACGGGTGTATTCATTTTATAGGGCAATGGGTCTTAATATAAGGCTCCTTGTGGTGCCTCTTTCATTGTTTAATTAGCAGCAGACATGTGCATCATTAAACAAATCTCATTGGAATGTATGACATTGGTAAACAAGACTTTCACCCCATTTCAAGTTGCTAAAATATGCTCATATTTATCCACCCAGTAACATTATTAGAATCAGACTCTTTATTTACCCTGGAGAGATCCCATGAGCTATGAAGGCTGTTTTTTTGCACAGATGCTCAGCATGAATAGATGCAACCGCAGTCAATCGGCAGGTCTTGTATGGCGAGTTAAAGTGTGGGTGCACTCACTTCTTCCCAGACATCTCACCGGGACGGAAGAGTAGGTCAAAAGGGTGGACCGACATTCACCCTCTGGAGGGACACTGGAGAGACATGCCTAGATTGGGTGGGGGTCCTTCCAACAGCAGTAGTGCAACCGATACATTTCAGGGCTGCACCTTTGCCATGATGGCATTTACAAATGAGGCCCATTGTTCCGGTCGGCTTTCAACTTGTCATCGATAAAGGATTCGGTTGAAGGATTGAAACATGGAAATGCGAAGCATGGAGGGGCATGAAGGCCATAGCCTGTGAACATCCTGAAAGTTGACAAAGCATTTGTACAGCATGACGATAATGTGGCATTTTATGTGCCGTAGTGTTGGCTAACACACTGACCGGCAGTAGATATCGAATTGAAAAATAAACTATTCATCTCAGCCCTAATCCTTTCACGTGCAATTTGAAAATATATGTCACAAAGGAAATTATCAAGGAAATGTGTTTTATGTACAGCGGCTACTTGAGAATGTACTTCATGCTAGTTGGTGTGCATTTTTAAATAATTCGCATATTTGCTTTGGCACGGATCCACCTGAGTTCAAGCGGTGGACGTGGACAAACATACGCTCGAAATTACTCCATGAGCTGACATATGGTTTAACAGCATGTGGCGACAGCAAATCGACTGTGGGTTAGCAGAGATATTTATACAAACACTAACCACCTGAGTAGTGTGCATGCGTTTGTTTCATATTCAGCTCCGAGGGGCCTAGGACGTTAAGGAAAACGAATTAAAACAAGAATAAGCATTCAAGAGGATTCGTTCGTTATCACGGGGACCCATGGACCCTTTGGTTTTGTTTCAGATCAATTAATAAAGTTCACTTGCCATAATAATTATTAACGGGTTCAGGAGCCGAAGACATTTTAATGTCGGTTTGCATAACTTTGATAAGTGCACTGAGGTGCAATGGAATACTGGCGCTGCTGGTTCCAGTGTCTGTTCACAAACAATCCCGAATCAAAATTGTTACCTGGGTTGATTCAGCCACAAGAAAAACAAGTATAACCCGTAAAAACAAAGTTTTTCACTATAAATCCTTTATATGCGTGGCGGCTAGAGTCCTCTGGCTTGAGATGGCTGCCACCTATGGGGCAGATGATTGCATGGCACCATTAAGCAATTGGTAATTAAATATAATATTTTTGTCCTAAAAAGTGTAAAATTTTGGAAAAAAATTTTCACGAACATTAATTGTCACGCGCAACGAGTCTGTGTGGAAAATGTCAGCTCGATTGGATCACGGGAAGTGGGTTAAAAAACGAGCGAAAGATTTGCACGGTCCTAAGCAAGCAAGTGAACTTAATATAAAGGATTTAAAAAGTGATCACCTGACCGAATCGCTTTGATGTCAATCGCTGTGCAAGTAAAAGGCGGCCTGGCACGACGCTCACCGCACCCCCAACTCGCACGCTGCCTCTTAATAGGTGCTCGCTAACATCACGTGCTCAAACAGTGTCGCAGAATAAACTAGAGTTTTTTTTTTCTCCATTTTAGCTTATCCAATACAATCACTTATGCACGGGCATAATTACGCTTTAATTACATAAGCCTTTTTTTATGCAGCGTCTAATTGTTAAGACAAAAAAAAAATGCACAAGTACAACCGTGACACGTAAGTGTGGCGGCGAGTTGCACACAATACTTCGTGTAATTATGGAGCTTATTATGCCATCACGGGAGAGGCTATTAGGACTATTTGGTACATCTGCAAACTATTATTTGCAAGTTGGGATCTGCGATGCTTTGTGGGGGCCAAATGAAGTTAGGCCGGAGCACTTGTGAAGGAAGTTTAATAGGTCTGGATTGCTCATTTAACTCAGGCCAGTAATGGTTCAGGTGATTAGTGCTGTGAGGGGCCCGGAAATTGCTCATTGGCCAGGTATAGGACAGTACTTATCCTTGCGTACTCTTAGGTTTTTTCGGTAAAGTCACGTAGGTTAAAAAATAAAATTTATAGAAACAAAATAAAAAAATGTTTCCATTAATTTAATTATTTTACCAACGTGACTTTACCGAAAAAACCTAAGAGTATGAATCCTTGCAGTCACGAAAGCTTCAAATCTAGAATTATCCTTGCGTGACAAAGGTTCCCTGTACTGCATTGGATGTCGTGCGTGTGCTGTACATCTCTCTGATATGTGTTTGATTCTTACCGTGTGTTGTTCCGCACGATGTCCGACGTTTTGCTTCCCTTGTTGGGAGCTTCTTCGGGACCGGATTTCCGAGGTTTCACTCTACGTGCTGGGAGCAGCGGTTCCTGGAGAAGCTTCTTGCACGTGGAGTAAAACGTCGGACATCGCCAAACAACAAAACCACACATGGGAGAGCTATATATTCGGTCTATTATGAATCATTATTTGTATGTATGACTTCTTTCGCACCGTACATGGACAACCGTGCTAATCGGTGATGACTTGCAGTACATTGCACAGATCTTGGCTTTGAGGAAGTCCTCGGTTAATGTGAATAGATTTATCGAATGTAACTTCACTTCATTTTTATAATAGCATGTTCTTTTTTTTGCTATGCAAACATTTATTGTTTATAAACAGGAAGACAATAAAAATCTAATTAAATATCTAAGGAAACCTTTGGTTCGTTCGTTTTTTTATGATAATATATTTGGTCTGCATACTGATTACGGAATTAAAATATAAACAAGCAACGTCCAATCGTGACATTGCCCAGACGGTAGAATCAACCTCCAATGTTGTCGACTGTATATAATCTTTCTCGTGTAACGTTCCATTCATCAACGAGTCCAACCTTGTCGACACCGGGGCTAGATTCCTTGCGTTGTCGCAGTCTGTGGTGTGGTGTGTGTTCACGAAATCTTGTTAGCGCTACCGCAACAAAGGGGAGAGGAATGATTTGTATTCCTTAACTTTGTTTCAAAGTCTTCACAGCCAAAACCTGTCACTTTTAAAAGCTAGATGGTGGGCCTGGCATTTGTCTCAAAACACACACACCCTTCCATCACATTTGAAACATAAGAGGGCAGTCTCTCAAGAAAGCCGCTACATGGGTAATTCATCATTCATTTCTCACACGTTCCAAGCCTTTATAGCGAGGCACTGAAACCGGCAGACGAACGCTAATGCAATATTCAAACGTCGTATTTACCTGCCGACTTAGTTTGTCGAAGGAATGCGTTGCGTAGCTTCGGCGCCATGAAACGAGACGCGCTGTTTGTGAGCTACTCGACAAATGAGAGCTATTTAAGTGTGATGGCATTGGTGAATGGAGCAAACGATGATGAATGTGAAATCAAGTACACGTCGGTTGAAGGAAAGGTCTCCATGTCAATGTGGGCCCATTAGCTCGGCGCTGTCTCTGAGTTTCTCTGATAGTACAGGGAGAGTCATTTGTGGTTGACGTTGACACAAACTACCCCTTCCTGCAACCTTTTTGTGACCAGAATTTGGATCATTAATTTTTTTAAAGATAGAACGAGGGCCCTTGAAATCATTCGTCAATAAATGTCACCACTTTTTCTTGCACTTTAAAGCAATGTCATTCAGAATGGCGGAACAGGACCTCTGGGTCAATACTATAATTTATATTTATCCAAAATATTTGTGTCTATTAGACAATGCCAAGCTTTAGCACCAATATTTTTATAATCCGTCTGATTTTGGTGTGGGTTACCTAACTATAACTAACTATTTTTTTTATTTAGCAGGTAAGGCTCACTGAGCTATATCGCTATTTTTCAGAAGCGACATGGCTACAAACGGTAGCTCAACGAAGTGGCTTATCGTGTGAGAATTTATAGCAGGTAAATACACTTAAACACATGATTCTCAATGTGGAGGGAAAACCCAGAAGACCCAGAGAAAAATCCACACCACCAAGGGGGGAGCTTGCAAACTCCAAATAAACTGGCATCATGGTTCAGGATCGAACCCACGTCCTTCTATTCTTAGGTTTTTTCGGTGAAGTCACGTAGGTAAAAATTTTAATCAATAAAAAAGTTAAATGAAAATAAAATAAAAATCACGACGTTTCGGAGGCAACACAAGCCTCCGTCCTCCTGCATACCAGGCGAGGTAGTTAACATCTCGACACCAAGTTCTTAAAATAACTTTATTTAATTCAGATATGTTGAATTCTCATCAATTTAAAATGTTGTGAGTGCTTTTTGTTGCTGTCCGCTTGATGTTTTGGGTGTGTGCTGCTGTGCTCAGAAGCGGTATAAAGCAATTTTTGTTTTGTACTAGATTACAAACCAATCAGAAACTGCACTGGTGCAGTCCGAATTGACAATGTATAATTTTTATTTTACGTTTTATTTCTAAATCAATTGTTATTTAACATTCACAATACAGCTTTATGATTTGACATTTATTAAATATCATATGGAAGTCGTGCTGCTTTTAGAACAAAAACATGAATAGCTGAACAACTAAATATATTACAGACTCACATTTAAATGTCATTACATTTCTGCACCCACCTGATTTGTTTGACGATTTGCTTTATGAGGATAATTTTTTTCTCTGCACGTTTTACCTATTTTGATGAAATACCTTGCAGGAGTGTAGCTACACATTGCTCTACAGTTCACTTGTGGGCTCATGCTGCTTTCGTGTAATGGACTTGCAATCCAGAGGTCACCGGTTCAAAGCTCCCAGCTTGTCAGTTTAAACAATGGAGAATGTTGTTAAATCCTCCCCTGCCTCTGTCCACCCAGCAGTATAAATGGGTACACCATAAATTTCGATTTAAAACTTTCGTGACTGCAGGGATTCATCTTCTTGGTTCTTTCGGTAAAGTCACGTAGAAGGGAGATAATAAAATAATAAAAATAAAACATAATAAAATACAATTCTCACGACGTTTCGGCCACAACGCAAGCAGCCGTCCTCAGGTGAAGAACAGGTCTGTCGGAAAGACAGCGTCTGAATGGGCCCTGAATTTTAAATTTTGCACCTGGGCCCATTCAGACGCTGTCTTTCCGACAGGCCTGTTCTTCACCCGAGGACGGCTGCTTGCATTGTGGCCGAAACGTCGTGAGAATTGTATTTTATTATGTTGTATTTTGTTATTTTATTATCTCCCTTCTACGTAACTTTTCTGAATGAACCAAGAAGATGGGTACACCATAGTTAGTCGATCGGAGAGGTCACGTGTGGTGTGTAAAGTATGGCTCCTCCCACCTCTTCCAAGACGTTTGGCCAAATACCCTCGAGAGGGGCTCACTAGAGCTCCTTCTGGGTACCGCGAGATATTAACTTCCTCGACAGGTATGCAGGGTTCGATCCCAACCCTCAAGTTTGTACGTTCTCCCCGTGGTTGCATGGATTTTTCTCCGGGTCCACTGGTTTTCCCCTCCACATTGTGAAAACACGCGTTTAGAGTATTTGGCTGCTTATACATTTCCATACGATAAGCCACGACATTGGGCTATCATTGTGGCTAGGTCGCTTCTGAAAAAAAAACCTATATAACTCTGTGGG
Source organism: Lethenteron reissneri (assembly GCF_015708825.2). Lineage (NCBI taxonomy): Eukaryota > Metazoa > Chordata > Hyperoartia > Petromyzontiformes > Petromyzontidae > Lethenteron > Lethenteron reissneri. The sequence continues at coordinate 3,210,777 of NC_083812.1, forward strand.
CCTTACCCGGTAAAATAAGAACATATTTTTTTTATTTTTAATATGCCCTTTAGAGAGGCATAAGCAAGCAATTGTGGTGCAGCAGTTTTACTTTTACCTATGGCGTAGTAGAGTTTTCCGTGGTGATTGATGAAGTTCATTCATTGGCACTGTGCTAGGCTGATGTGTATCATATTAAAGTTGCGAGCGATGTAGTAGTATCTCTTTGGCATCATGAGCAGCCCGTCATGTGACAAACGTCTGTGCTGGAATATGTTTTTTGCAATTTAATATTAAGCTGGGCAAGTCAAGCATACAGTTAGTATTTTTAAAATACCGTATGCAGTATTAGGGTGGCCAGGTGATAACACGCATGTATGTATCAGGAGGGAATTGGTGGAGTGTAGAATTGGCCGTCTGGAACGCTCTTTCTTCCAATATTAGGAAGCCACCGGAGCTATGCACTTTTTAATCTAAATTGAAAACAAATTTCTTTTGAACTGCTTTTTGCGTTTAGTTTGTTGTCCTTCCCCTGCACCTCCGATTTGAACGGTTGCCCACGTACCATGTGAAAGAAGTTCAGCATACATACGTAAATGCCAGCACCATAAGCGAGGCAGTCTGACTGGAGCATTCGTTCCGCTGCTTGCGTACAGGGTCAGCAGCTGAGTTGTGTACCGGGCTAGTTGTGGAGCTGGATCAACTCCAGATTGGGTTCACAACATTGGAACCGAGATACGACGGGCACTTTGACTACCGTTTTGGCAGAGGGAAGGGTCCAACTGTTGGGCTTTGCCAAACGATGTCGCAAGAAATGCCACAGACACTTCATTGCTTTACGTGCATTTTTAAGATAAATGTTTTCCAACGTGTAAGGGCAAATTGGTAATCTGTATAACTGCGGGCTATTGGTGAAACACAGGCTGGAATTGTCCGTGCAGGTCCCTTGCTGATGTTTTACACGTCGCAATATCTAAGGCTGAGTTTAGCATAGCGGAGGCCTGGAACCAGTTCAAGCTCAGACACGTGCTTGCCACACATATTAGCCATTGCCACGGATCAAACTCAGATTTCTGGGTCCGTAACCTACCTAGTGTGCCTCTGCCCCCCCCCCCCCCCCCACATCTAGCTGAAGAGTTTGCGGTGGGATCTAGATCGGACGGCATTGGATCTGGCACCGAGGCATGGCTGTACGCATTGTTGGCAGGACATGCAGTGGAACACCACTAACGAGCGTCCCGATTAGCCAGCGATGAAGGGGGGCAGGGGGTAGAGGGGCATATTGACTGACCCTTCGCACGCACATTTGAGAGGCAGTCAATAAGTGTTTGGAAACAGAACATTAGATGTGCACACAGACTCATGATTCACGTCTGTTGGTCAGCAATACCCTCTGTAGCATTATCACACTATGTATTTTATGATATATGTCAAAATAGGAATTAGAATTATTATTTGCAGCCCTTTGTAAATCCACAAAAGAGTTCTCATGCTGTGACAGTCATGGGGGTAGTTTGATCATACTTCACCACTCTGGTCAGTGCATGTTGGTAAAAGAGAAGACCCAGGACCAGTTCGGATATCACTTTGATTTAGAATCGAACTGAGGTTTCCTGATGTATAGCGCAGTGCGATCACCACTATACCACCACCAATGTGAATAAATGAAATACTTGAAATATACGAGGTGCAATAGACTCTCAATGCTTAACGCTGCCAGGATAATTAACGGCATGTGTTTACGGATGAACCCCGAGGAGTTGATGCGCTCGTTTGCGGTCCGCTGGCGTCTTCGTCGGCATTAAAAGTGACGGCGATTTAACAGGGCCCAAGCAAATATATTGCGCACGCGTTATCGGCACGGAGCAGTTTAAGAGCGGAATCTGTGCGGGGAGAGACGGCCAAGAGCGCGGGCGCTTCCAGTAGCCGCCTGACCCTTCCTCAAACGCCACCCCCACGCTCCCCAGAGAGATATTAGCCGAGTGGGAAACGTAATGCGTGACACCGCAACTGTCATTAATTTGTTACGCCGCGCAGAAAATATAGCGGCGTTTCTATAAAAATCCTTTATTTCATGCTTCCAAGCCACTAATTTTCCTTTGCAGGCCTTGATAAATCTCAAAAGGTGAGCTGGCAGTGGCCACGACTGGCAATGGGTCGACAAAAAGCCGGCCCTCTACTGTTTATCAGATAATGTAATTGGGCCCGTCAGTGATTTTTTTTCCCCATTACAGCGGCTGACATTGGCTGATTCCAAGGCCAGATGCTCGGGCATTTGAGTTGTGCGAGAGTAAATTCAAAGGGCATAAGCTCTCACAGACACCCACTCCACACGACCCTGGAGGGCATGGGCCGTGCACAGGAGATGACAGTGAGTGGCTCCAGTGCGCGGGATTACAAACAACCACTCGTGTCAAACGCAGCTCCATTGCTCCACCTCACCTCCTTGGTGAGTTGTGTTGGGTTTCAGGTAACAGGTATTTATGTATGTATGTTGAACTTCTTTCACACCGTACAAAGCCAGCCGTGCGAATCAAAGGTGCGGCGGAAGGAAAACAAACTAAACGGAAAAACACTGATGGAAAGAAATGAGTTTTGAATCTAGATAATTTAAAAGTGCATAGCTCCAGTGGCTTCGTAATATCGGAAGCAAGAACGTTCCAGACGGCCGCAGAAGCGCATCTGAAAGCGTGCAATGCAGTGACCAACGTCTTTGTTCAATGCACAGTCAAAATGCGCTGGGAGGATGATACTTGTACTGGTTTTCACGAGATATCCTCTTGTCGACGAAGGTGTACTGGAAAGTCAGCTAGACTTTCCGGGAAATTAACAGTGCTGGTCTCGATTTAAAGCTTTCGTGACTGCAGGTATTCATATTCTTGGTTCTTTCGGTAAAGTCACGTAGAAGGGAAATAATAAAATAATACAAATATAAAACAATAAAAATTCTCACGACGTTTCGACTGCAACACCTGATGATGATTGCTTGTATTATTATTTGCTGGTTTCTTTTCAGCTGCTTACTAACACTACTACTATTACCCCATATTCCTCTTATTCTTCTTTCCATGATACTTTCTGCTTTTTTGTACCCGAGAGATGTCAACCCTAGGTGCACGCGACCTTGTTTACGTGAGCGTAAAGGTAATAGTCGAAGGGGGAGCCGAGCAATTGCCCGCTGAAGTCACTGCTGGCAGAAGGATCTCCACAAGCAGGAGCACAACAGAGCCACCCCCCCCCCCCCCCCACGGGGCTATTTTGGCCTCTTCATCCACGCCGGCCAAACACGTTGAAAGGGGTTGGAGTACCCACACTTCATCCCACCGCACGCGTCCTACCGATCGGCTAACTGCAGTGTTGCCCAACTGCACTGCTGGGCGGACAGGTACGGGATGCATATTCTTGGGTCTTTCGGTAAAGTCACGTAGATAGGTTCAAAAAATAACGTGGCCTTACCGAAAGAACCAAGAATATGAATTCCTGCAGTCACGAAAGCTTCAAGTCAAGGTACGGGATGATTTAAGAAATGTACCCCATTGGTTCAGCTGTCGTGCCAGGAGATCGAATCGACCCTCGCGACCCCTGGATTTTTAGTCCAGTGTGCCGACCATTACACCTGGCTTGACCATCCCAAATGTGAAATTGTTGTTGTTGGTCTGCATCAGCATCAGCCATACGAAAGGAGAAGAAGAAGACCATGATCACCGCGGATGGCATGTCTGCAAGACTAAGCTCGCTGAATCCTTCTGCCTGCGTTTGTATGGCCGTTTTCAGCGCAAAGTGCACGAGTCCCAATTACGTCGTGACGTGAGAAGGTTAAGGTTTTGAACGAGCAATTACTTTCTCAGTGCAACTTTGAGCAAGATGAATACGCGTCTACATAATTGAGGTGGGCGAAGCCGTTAGCAAGTCAACGTTTAGAAGCGCTGTGTGTATGCTTGTGAGAGTTTCTGAGTCGTTCACAATGAATTGGACTTGGCGAGGGATATTTGTTTTAAGAAATTTGTACCGTGTTGCATTTTGGGCATCAAACCAAGTGAACAAAAAATACTTAACTTTGGCACAAATCCATTAAAGTATTAACTTGACAGTTTGCTTGTTCACATTTCAATGAATGTAATTAGGGCTTTCAGATGTGTTGGACTGCAGAAAGACTGAAACTCTTAATTTGCCACTGAAAACTTAGATTTTCTCCATACTAAGCTTTTAAAATATACTGTATATATACGTATATATTCGAAGGATACATTGAATTATTTAAAACTTAATTTAGCCCTTAGATTCTCATTTAAATATTCAGCAATGCTCAACAGTATGTTTTGGGTTGGCATGTTATCACATCTGCGTTGATAACCCAAATTCGGTTCTAGATATTAGTCTATTGTGGTGGCAGCTTCAAAAGGATGATAACTCAAAATATTGAGATTTAATGATGAAAATAGGTTTTTACTGCAAGCAGAGAAAGTTATAAATATATCTAAAAACTATTTTGTTCAGACGGTAAATGCCCCTGTCAGTCAACTGTATGTATTGGCAAGGTTTAATAACGATGTAAAACTAAACAAAACTTTTTATTTTACCAGATATGGCCCACTGAGCTATATAGCTCTTCTTTCAGAACCGACCTGGCCACAAATGATAGCTCAACGAAGTGGCTTATCATCATGTGAAGATTTATAGCAGCCAAATTATGTAAACGCGTGTCGATTTTAAACTTAGAGGAGAAACTGGAGGCCCCGGAAAAAAATCTGTGCGGCCACAGGGAGAACATGCGAACTCAAAATATACAGCAGGCGTCAGGGTCGGGATCGAACTCACGACCTCCTGTATACCAGGCGAGGTAGTTAACATCTCGGCACCGTAGCACCCATGGTAGTGTATAGAGGTCGCTGGTTCGATGCCATCTTTCGGCGTAGGAGTTGAAACTTACAGGACAAGTTTGTTCAATCTTCCACACCGCCTTCCCACCCACAGTCGATCTGCAGGTTGTATGTGGTGGGGTGAATTGTGGGGATGCCCATCTCTTCCAATAGGTCTGGACGAATATGGGAAGTGCAGACCAAATTAGATTTTTTCGATTATTTTGCTGCTTTAAATTTACACATCGTAAGCCACTTTGTTGAGCTATCATTTGTGGCCAGGTTGCTTCTAAAAAAAAAGAAGCTAAAAGTTCAGTGGGCCTTACCTGGTATGATAAAAAAAGGTTTAGTTTTATTTGTACATATATTGTAAGTGATCTGATGGCTCAATGGGACACTGTCTACAGGAAAGCCACCCATTCGGATGCCTACCTAAAACCTGACTCCCACCACCATCCAGCGCAGAAGAATTCCCTCATCAAAACTCTACACCATAGAGCTCAATGTATTTCCGATCCTTAGGCTACAACTAGTCAAATCTTTGAAACATCCTCCTGATGACGATTGCTTGTGTTGCGATCGAAACGTCGTAGTTTTTTGTTATTTTTTTAATTTTCTTTGAACCTATCTACGTGACTTTACCGAAACACCCAAGAATATGAATTCCTGCAGTCACGAAAGCTTTAACTCAAGATTATTTCCCATTGCAGGAGTATTCAAATGATCGCACGTAAAAGTTACTCGCATTCAATTCTGTCGCAGCTGTTTTGGTGGGTGTGCTTTGCCGGTTGACCATACTTCACCAGTGGATGTGCATTGCTCTTTAAATGCAACAACGCCCATATTCTTGCACTGATGTGTGCACACATTTTGCCATGAAGTTTGATTGCAAGTGCTTTTTAGAGGGGGGGAGTAAAATGGTGCAAATATAATATCCGTATTAAACAAAAAACACGTTTCATCATATCCCCAGCATATGTTTAATGTAATCACAACTGTGGGCTCGCTTCATTTAAAAAAACTGATTACAGCAAAACATTTATTCTAGACACAGCTGGGCCAAGTTCCCAACTCCAAGCACCCTTTTTTTTTTTACAAGTGTTGTTATGATATACAGAAACACAATCCCCCCCAAAAACAGCGTATTAAATGTATGAAAAACATAAAAAATGTAAATAAACTAAAGTTACTAAAAAAAACACACGTTACTAATATTCAGCGCTGTTTGTCACGAAATAAAGGGCCTCCCACAAACATGTCAGCCAAAAGGGGGTTACTCGACCATACTTCACCATGCTGGTCAGTGTGGGTTGGTGAAGGGGGGGGCGAATACAAGTTCAGACATCAAGAAATCGAACTCAAGTTATGGTGTCCATTGCTCAGTGCGCTAATAACTCTGCTACTGCTCCACTCTCTACTGTATAAACCATGTCAGTCGGACTCGCATATGGATATATGCATGTACTGATAGTTAAGCTGACATTTCTCATATCCTTGTTGATGTTGGGATCCTATTACCTGAATTTTAAGTTATATTATCAAATTACATTATCAAATCACTCCTTACCCGTGAAATAACGCAGATATGGTTTATATGCCCCAATTGTCTCTTAGCAACAAAATAACAATAAATGCATGTGGCCTTTGCACCATTCTTATAGTGCCAGAACAGTCGTCACGAATGTGCTACGTTTTCCCGACAGATATGGTCTTCCAGTAGGTGACGACGTTGCTCTCGGTCGGTTTACCCAACCGAGATACATTTCAAACGTGAGAAATGCGGTCCATGACACTGGCAACACGTGGTCGACTCTTTTACAACAACAACAACAACAGAAATAATGTCACGGGATTTGTAACGTCTGCGGTGACGCAGACGGCACGTGTTTGTTGGTTGACTCACGCGCGGTATTTACCAGGGTGGCCACCGGGAGGGGGGAGGGGTTGCACCGCCGAACCTCTGAAACAAGTCACAAAACGCGCTACCACTTCGCCATGTCACCGCTCCAGATTACTGTCATGGGACGAATTCAGCACTTCCGCAAAACCAGTTCCAGCTTTCCTGTCTGCAGGTTCATTATGAAAACGTCAACACGTTTACACCTGATAATTGTTTTTTTACCCTTCTATCTGGCAACAAAACTGACACCTTTTTACAAGGATTCATGTTTGCATAGACCACAATACCTGCAGTTAATAATGCAAACAAAAAACATAACTCTGATAATGTATGCACTGTCCTTGAAGTTGATTGGATCCACACCTGAGGAAGCTTTCCTTAGAGCCTATAGTCTCACATGGGTTGGACCAGATGACGCCAAAAGGCGTACACCTCTTCAAGGTTACTCCTCATATCTGCGAAGAAGTATGGATAAATAGGACTATTCGTTTTTTTTCTCGCACAAATCAATTTGGGATCGCGGATTATGCAAGAGAGGCGATGGATAGCAACGTCGATGAGTTCTGCTGTATTGTATGCGGTCTTGTTTGGCAAACCAATCATTGCGCATATAGGTGAATATCGGCTGCTTTGTCGGAATCAAAAAGACAAGCGTGACATTTATAAAATACATAAAAATAACCAAAAGGAAAACACATCATCACGTCGAAGCCGCCGCTCAATGAAAACAAATAATAAAGTATACATTTAAAATGTAAATAGCAAAGTACATTGGCAGGGTGACGGTGCCATTGATAGAGTTCGCAAGTGGGCACAGCATACGCGTATTGCACGTGGTAAAGGAAGCAGGTCAGCTGTTGCAAATGATGACGTCAGGAGTTCTTTGATGTCCATTCTACATCAGACGGTGCACTTTGTAAGTTTCTCACAGGAATTCAGGGGTGGCTGTGGGAATTAAACAAATCAGCTCTGAATTTAAAAAAAGAAAGAAACATACCATTGGAGAGCCCCGCTGACCACGAGCTTATTAATCCAAACTCCAAATAGAGGGAGCATTTTGTAACCATGTACTTGCACGTGTCAAGAATGTGTTGCTTGCGGTGGCTGGTGGGCTCTGAGGGCCGCTGAGCTAACAACGCTGAGATCCTGAGTTTGAATTTGAGCAGCCACCCATGATTAACCTGGATTCCCAAGTGTCGTAAGTTTATGATCATGGTCCAGTCACTTTTTTTTGCAGCGGAGCATTCGTGTATAGAGTGTGGACGCCCATTGTGCACGTGTTGCGAAAATAATAAAATTACAGCCCTTCGATTTAAAGCTTTTATGGCTTCAGGGATTCATCTTCTTGGTTCTTTCGGTAAAGTCACGTAAAAGGGAAATAATAAAATAATAAAAATAAAACATCATAAAATAATATTATATTTCATTATGTTTAATTATGGTTTATTTTTATTATTTTATTATTTCCCTTCTACGTGACTTTAAAATAATAAAAATAAAACATAATGAAATAATATAATATTTTATTATGTTTTATTTTTATGATTTTATTATTTCCCTTCTACGTGACTTTGCCGAAAGAACCAAGAAGATTACAGCCCTTCGCCAATCCACTGCTTAATGAAAGCACCTCCACGCTTTGTCGGTCATGTGGGATTGTTTGACCATACAAGACCATGCTCGTTAGTTCACGTTGGTGAAGAAGCAGAAGGAGGAGAAGGGTGGGTGAGGATAGGGGTGGGGGTGTGGTGGAGATAGTGGGGGGGGGGGTAGAACCAGTTCTGATATCAGGCGTCAAACTCGGTTGACTGGGATCACAGTGCGTTGCGCTACAAGCAACGCCCAAGAACAATTCTGATTCGATCTGGTTTCAATTATTTTCACAATCGTGCTATGTATTTACGTTGAACTTCTTTTGCACCGTACGCAGACAACGGCGCTAATCTGAGGTATGGGGTGTTATGCACTACTTGGCGACCGACATATTATCGCCGCAGCTTAGCGACCTTAGCAAATCAGACAATCACCCAATGGCACCATATGTCGTGTAACACATTTTTTTCCGACCTGCAGTACCCTGTGCTAAGGGGCCAGTGGCAGCATTAGGTGTCACCGTTGACCAGGGCTGCGCTGTATGCAGCTCCCACGTGTTTCCTGCCGCAATTATCCCACTCGTGCAGCTTGCTGAATGCTAAGGTGCCTCTCGTAGGCAGGGGGGGAGGTCGAGGAAGGGGTGTTTTCGACGCTCCGGAGCCCGACGAAGGATAATTAGATCTGTAAGCTCTCCTGGACTATGATATGGCAGGTGAGTTCAGTGACTGCACTTTCTGTGTAATTAAGCCCAACATCTAGCAGAACTCATGCTACCAATTAAACTACAGGGTGTCTACAAAGGTATCATCCATTACGAAATTAGTATAATCAGACAGCGGTTTGGACTGCAGTGGCGAAAATATTGGCAGCGTATTTCGTACAATGTGCTTACAGTTTTAGGTTTATTTTATTTTATTTTGGAACCGAAGAGATTTCAGAGCGATGTTCAACAGCGCATAGCACAAGCTTTGGAAGCAGTCGCACCCAGAGATGTCGGCGATCACTTGGGACTTTCTCAAATCTCGATGCGATGTGTGCATCGCCAAAGCCATAGCAGGCATGTGCAGGTTTAGAGGGATTTGTACAATAGACTCTTCACTCGATGAAATGTGTGCGTGTGTGTAGTTTCATCAACCTAGCTCAAGCTGCACTACTGTTATATTTCTTTAATAGTAATGGATTTAGCCTTTTTCTGGACACTCTGTACATGCAAATAAACAGGTTATTACATACTGTTGCTAACAAGGAGCTGTAAAACAGACACCCTTCGCTGTCACCCTCACCTAACCCTCTTCCAATGTGTGACTCGAGCCCAGAGTAAAAAATAAACGTACCATTGGAAGTTCACGTTTTGAAAAGAAAAAAAACACATACTTTATATATGTTGCACGCCATTGGTATTTATAATAATGAATGTTTCGGAGCAAATGCGTGGGGCGGATGCGATTGTGACAACACATGATACATGCAAATGAGACTTCTATTAACATTTTTAACTGTGGTTCTGATAAAGCGTTGCTATTGTAATGCTCCGTGCAGCCTTACGAGATAATTATCTTCTGTGAAGGCCCAGTGCAGAATAGCCGACGAGTGGAAATGCAAATTACATCAGTTAGCGTAAATTGATTCTGAAACCAATCCGGTTTATGATAATGTTCACACAGTGCAATCATTAATGTCTTATAAATTATCAAATATATGAAGAGAAAAATAACAATCGTGATAATACAATCGTGTCTTAAAAAAAAACTTACAATTTCATGTTCATATTGTAAAATGTATTACGATTTGTACATTTTAACCTATAAATATATTAAATTAAAAACGTTGGAGGACACCCAGAGAGCTTCATAAAGCCATAATATGAATAAATAAATTTCACCACGGATTATTTGGCAACATTTAAATATTGTTCTCGCGTAGTCTGATTAAGACGAGTCAACTCTGGAGTTTTGATAACAAAAACCTGTTCTCGTTATCCAAAGTGTATTTGTGCATATCTATGACACAGACAATGAGCTTGTAGGTTTTGTTCCTTAAATATTCATATTTTATTTTATAAGTCTCTTTGTGGAAATACTTTGTTATGGCAAGTCATAATTATACCGTAAATTCCTAGGAAACGTAATTACTATTTCCATTAAATATCCAACAATTCATCTCCCTCTGCTCTAAGTTTTGTGAGCTCCTTTAGGGATTGTATTTCATGTAACTGGCTCAGGGGGAAAAAATTCACGACTTTCATCTGTAACGTTGTTAAGTAAAAAGTGAATGTGTAATTGCAAGCAGCATCTTAATATGTCATCCTTAGGTTCGACTATTTTTAAAAAAGGAATCTGTTTAGTTTTCTACTCTATTACAGCTTAGTACAGACTACACGTAAAGAAACGGGCTAGATTTATTGTTGAGCATTAGTGCACTTTACTTAATGATAGCGTGTCAGCTTGACTTGGTGTTTGTTAAAGAACAAAGCTTAAGGTGGGAAAAAATAGGAAGAAGAAAAATAGGTGGCATTTTTTCTTATTATTCGCGACGGCTACATAATTCATGACTCCACCTTTGTCTGGGTAGCATAAACCTGGGTAGAAGGCGATGGAAGGGCAAGGCACTGTATCTCTTCAAAAGTAATTCACCCTAATAGAAAGCCTTTTTCGAGCCCAATGCAGGAGCAGAGTAGAGACTCAGGGCACTTTACATGCTCGCTTCAATATCACCTGCAATTTGTTATTGCGAGCGGTGCTTAAATAAAGAAAATATTCGCCGCTAATACACACAATGCACGCCCTTCAACAGGGATTGCTTGTCCTCCCTGGCTCGTGATAGGCCACCCGATGGGCACATTCCCCCATCTCATTATGCCAAGGGGCCTGCAACTGTATTAGCTGTGACTGGGTTAATGAAATTGACTCGGAGAGAAGTGCTCGTCGGGATTTGAAAGCTGATGAGGAAGTGTTCATCCCGGGGTGAATGCTGCCGTTTGGCGCCGGGAGGTGAAGCGTTGGGGGACGCTCTTCAAGTGCCCAAAGCAAAGGCGTTAGGTATCACGCGCGGGGCACATCTTGCCACAAGGTGCGTCTGGAGAGGGCATCTCCCTGCGCGCGTCTCTCTCATACCACGCCCATTCAATCGAATGCAATTCTGCAATTGATGCTCGACATTACATCGTTAAGAAAGGGGAGGGTGACCACGTGGATTAGAGAACGTGCACAGGCCACGGACAGTCCTTTTGACCGTTAAGAAGAGTAAGTGGGTTCGTGCAGGGTGCTTCGCCTAGAAAGGCGATGACGACCGGTGGTTTAGGACCGACGGCGAACATTACAAAGCGCATTTGTAGAACTTCTAAGTGCAGCCGCATCTCAAGAATCTGCATTACGTAGTGGCGGGTGCATCGCGGGGAAATGGGAAATTCATTAGGGGAACTGGATGCAGCTATACACCGGGTAAACACGCTTAATAATATGTTCTAACTCTGGGAGGAGAAAAATATGATCTTGAGCATAGACTTGAACAGGGGTGGGGGAGCCGGCAGTACGAATGGCGTGTTTACGCTTCGTTAATATTGCAGTGTTCTAACCAGACACTCTCTTGGGATGGGACATCTCGTTTGCAAGGGTGTCCAGCTTTCGGGGATAGCATGCTAGCCACCGAGCCAGCGGGGATAGAGTCCAACGTCCCTGATGCTTTCGATTGAAAGCTTTCGTGACTGCAGGGATTCATCTTCTTGGTTCTTTCGGTAAAGTCACGTAGAATGGAAACAATACAAAATAATAAAATAAAACATAATAAAATAATTCTCACGACGTTTCGGCCACAACGCAAGCAGCCGTCATCAGGTGAAGACCAGGTCTGTCGGGGCGACAGCGTCTCCCCGTCATCAGGTCGGGGAGACAGCGTCTCCCCGTCATCAGGTGAAGACCAGGTCTGTCGGGGCGACAGCGTCTCCCCGTCATCAGGTTGAAGACCAGGTCTGTCGGGGAGACGCTGTGATGACGGCTGCTTGCGTTGTGGCCGAAACGTCGTGAGAATAATTTTATTATGTTTTACTTTATTATTTTTTATTGTTTCCATTCTACGTGACTTTACCGAAAGAACCAAGAAGATGAGTCCCTCATGCTCACCGCCAGCGAGCGTTTCCTACATTGGCGGTCAACAAGCAGCCCTTTTGGCATTGTTTAATAAAGAAGGAGAATGCATTCCAGTGCCACAATGCAAATTGCAATACCGACATTTACCTGCACTTAGTAGTAGTTAGCGCACGGCACTGTGAGCCCGGCGGCCCTGAGATTGACTCGCAGCCACGGCTTTTATCCCGCACCTCCGATTAGCATGGTTGGCTACGTACGGTGCAGAGGAAGTTCCATGTGCATAGCGGTGGGTGGCTTTCATTCGGCAGTGAATTTGCAAAGGGATGTAACTTTTATTGCGATCATGGATGTAACTTTTATCGTGAGCTTTTATATAAATAAAAAGTACCACTTCAATATTGAATGCATGGCCGACTATTTGATCCAGATTTGGCTTGGTAAATAGATGGTATAAATTTGACGAGGCCGCCCACTGTGATTGGGCATCGCATTGATTGCGTCCGCATCCATACTTACGATCATTACACGGGGCTCACGCGAACATTGCCAGTCGCTCATCAACCGCTGAAAAAGCAGCACGTAAACAGTTGATAATATACCAAAAACGTGGCATGATGTTAGGTACAGACATTTGTTAATCTACTGCTGCGTGAACGTTTCCTCAAGCCATATGCGTCATGGGGATTGTTTGACCATACTTCACCTCGCTGGCCAACGGGAGTTATTGAGGTGGTGGGTCCAGAACCGGGTCAAATATGAATCACCACTGACGGTAGCTAATGGTTGGGAATCGAACTCGGGTATCTTGGATTCGTATCGCAGTGCAGTAACCACTGCGCCACCACTCATATGTAATATTTGGATTAGATGTGTGTGTGTGTGTGTCACTTTTCTCACAACGGTCTTTTTAACAAACTTTATTTATGTTTCGATTTAAAGCTGTCGCCTCGACAGACCTGGTTTCACCTGAGGACGGCTGCTTGCGTTGTGGCCGAAACGTCGTGAGAATTATTTTATTATGTTTTATTTTTATTATTTTATTACTTCCCTTCTATGTGACTTTACCGAAAGAACCAAGAAATTTATTTATGTTGTTTGCATCGATGCACAGTGTTGTTAAGTGAGTGTGGACTTAACATGAAGAATGACATTTTCATGGAAAAATACCTCCTCCGTTATTTTAGTAGCCAGTTCCATGTTCTTCATTTGACATGTGGATCTGCTGCAGTAACGCGTCGATCTTTAAAACAATGGTGTTTTATTATTTGCATAAAATGTAAGCTACCCGTGTGTTTAGGCGTGTTCCGGTGCCATCATTTCCATTTGTTGTCACTATATTTCTAACTGCGACACTGTATTCACAAAACACGTGTGTGTGTGTGTGTGTGGAAAATATAACGGGGAAGTTAATTCCGGGAGGTTTTGCAATGCAAAGGTGGGATTTAAAGCACAAAGCCAATTTCAAAACGGCATGTTGTCTTTGGCTCGGCGCGCTCTTTCAACGCAACGGGGATGTTATAAAAGTGCGCATTACAGCCGTCCAGCCAGGGCGGGGGGCTCTTGTGTGCAGAACCGCAAAATCTTTTTTTTTATTTTGCTCTTCTGTTGATCAGAAATCGCTGATGCACCGCAGCGACCTGCGACGGAGAGTGGCTCTGGTTTTTTTTTGCCTGCGCGTGAAATACAGGAAAAAAAAAACAAATCAATGTAGAGCCGTGTAAACTGTCAAACGCATTGCCTGGTAACATTGCGACTTGTGAAAATGGCACCCCACTGTACGCTCAGATGTGTGCGGATTGTGTGTATGGTTACAGTTTATGTTACGTTTTAACCGCTCCGGTGTGGAATGGCCGTTGTACGTAACCCGGGTTCGGACAACGATTGATTATGGGGTTTTTATCAGCTTCTTCTTATTTGTTGTCTTCCACACGGTTGTGAGGCCTTTGTAATGCTCTCCTCAGCCTGTGTCATTAAAAATCGCCCGTGACTTTTCCTTTTCGTTTTGTGTGCTGAGTGGAAATTAAAAAAAAAGACGGCTGATTTGTCTTCTCAGATCATCTTCCACAGAGCTCCACTGTTTGTCCAAACAGAAGCCGCTTCGTGTCTTAAAGCGTACATCTCAGGCCTATGAAGAAATTAACATTACTGAAAATGTCGTAGCTGACGGGTCTTTAGTAAGGCGGCAAAAAAACACAGCTTTTGATTTCATATAAGACGTTAAAGACACGAATACATCGCTAGTTGTGTTGGCTCATTTGTGTTTTGCAAACAGCATTACCTGCTGACATGACTTCGAGGTGGTGCCACATTTTTAAACTCGCGGGCCATTTCCCATCAAACAATCGCTCTGTCACGCACGTTACATGAGAATGAATGGTTACAAAGCAATGCGCTGTCTTGCCACTCTACTTTTCGCCCCTTTTAAAACTACGTGGTAAAATCCATACTTCACAATATGCCACCCGTTTTATACGGCACAGATCGCCTACATCCACAAGGAAATTTACGAGACCGATGGATAAAAGCTTTTGTTCTCAGCGCAACTTAAATTGGACATGAAAAGGTCGCTAGCTTTTAAAACAAGGTGCTTTTGCCTTTCCTGTGCAATCACACTTTGTAAATAAACATTAAACATTCTTTTGGCCATTTTTTTTCTTCTTAAAATTCACCGCGCAGTCGGTGAGAATTATAATCCGTAAGAATTACAGGGCAAGTATACGACTATGAGGTTAGTTGTGTGGCTTTCCTGGGGGTATTCGGTGACAGGCAGTATTTTATCAAATTACAGTAGTGCTAGCAAGCAGCATGCACTGAATACTACTCTCTTGGCAATACGAGCACCTGTCTTAGACAATTTCTGGAGTTCAAGCAAAGCATTTGGCCACTGCTCAACATCGCCAAATGATGATAAATCCATAATCATAATGGCGCATATATCTATGCCAAGCAATAGACAAATAATAAACAAATTGTTTGTCTAATGAGGATTTGAGGTCCTTGCCAAAATCTGTAATTGTTGAAACTTGCTGAGTGTCTCATTGTTGAAAAGTAATATTAAATTGTAAATTTTTAATATATATAAATGGTTTACATTCGGGGAGCAGAATGCTAACCCCACACACAAGTGGATATGCCAACTGTCCAGACGAAAAGTGCATTTGTTGTATTTGTGTAGTTAGAGAACATCTAAATCTCTGCGACTATGCAATGGCAACATCTGTTGTTAATAACGAACATTACGGATAACCTAGAATGAAAGGTACCCAAGTGACTGCATTCCATCCTGAAAAAAATCATTTGAAATAATTGGTGAAATTAGATCAACAAAACAATATTTAAGCAGTTTTTTTCATGCGGTGGAGAACTGCGTACTATTTTAAAACGTTATGGATTCTAAACTTCATTTATTTTAATTCGGATATCAGTGAAAAGCGCTTGCAAAATAACAAATATCTTCGGTTTGTATTTTTACCATTTGCATTTTAATTTCTCATATGCATGATGCAATTTAGTTACAAGATATGTAATGGAATTTGTCAGTCGGAATGATACAGCATGGTGCAGGGAAAAGCCTTTTAAACTAAATAAAACATTTCTTCTTGTTTGTGCACATGAAACGAAGATTATTGATTGGATTCTGTGATGTCCTAGGCCACAACTCCATTCAAATGAGCCAAATGCCCTTTTCCATCCCTTACATTTGCCTTTAGAATTCTTTGTTCCTTAATATAATTCACTTGATTAACCTTCAGATTATCTGGAGGGGGAAAAACTGAATCTGCAGCACGATACATTATTTTCTCCGCAATGGCTGAAAGTTTCACTTGGTCCATTGCTTACATTTTAGCCACTTTAAAAATGGCCAATTTTAAGACATTAATTGTAAAATTGGTCCATTTGACTCATACCATTATAGTCGCCGAAAAAGTACAAAAAAATACCTTGCATTAAATCCTTGCCAAAAAGTCGTGCACCACTTTGTGGAAAAATTACACCGTGAAAAGGACATTGTGGTCCTCGTAAGATGTTAAATAAATATTGTGGCGTCAGACATTCGTGGTACATTTGCGTAATTGGCTAAAAATGAGCACAGATATGCTTCGTGATGTCTTTAAAAAAAAAAGGTCATTCTTTTTCGTTTTGCATTTTGCACTTTGATTCTTCTCAAAGGTTTGAACTCAAAGTCAGGGAATGGAAAAAATGTACGTGCGGATGTTTTTCCAATATTTCATCGCAGTCATTCATTCCCTAACTGCTCGACTCGTTTGATCCATGCAACCTTGTCTCAAGGGCTTGCTTCAGTGGTTAACTATTCCCATAACCGTGACTATATTATATCATAACAAATATGTTGGTCAGCGCGGCTAATTGTTTGTGCTATGAGCATTGCACAACATAATCATGGTCATCACTCTTTGTGCGAACATGTGAGGTTGGCCATGCACAACAGTTCAGTTTTTTTTGCTGTTTTGCCACAGGAAATTCTGCACACTTGCACACACACACATATAATTATTTCTAAAATAAATAATATTTGTTTTCAACAAGGCTGGATGGCCAAAACAAAAACAACCGCTATTTCCTCGTAGCTCTCTTGGTAACGGGTGGCAGCTTCTTTGCCGACGAAAAAAAGCACCGCATCCATGGAGTATTTAAACGCGATACAATACTCATTGTATTCGTTTGGCGTAGCAAATATCAGCATCAGGATGGTGTTTCCTATTACGGATGGCAATGTTTTGCACATTTTACTCAGAAATGGTATTCTTGCAAGATGGCTTGTGTTGCCGAACATAATTTTCACATTTTTCCTGGTTTCTGTATAACCACAGCATATTGGATAGCTCTCTCTTGGGCCGTTGGCTTCAAGTATCTGCTTGATGAGCCATGTATTTTGAGACATCACAGGTTTGGGCCAAAATCTACTTCTTTTGGCCATGTTTTTAAAGGTTCATGCTGGTTCGCTTTTTATATTTGGCAATTTCATTGAAACATTTATTTAATATGCCTTTTTAAATTTAATTCTATTCAGCTCAGGAAAAGCTTAATAAAATTATGAAATATCTAAGGCCAACGTATTTAAAATATATCTTGATATTGCAGCTGACATTTTATCAGCATCTTCACATTTGGTATTCTTATTACCTTGAATTGCATTACCAAACAATAACATGTCAACAAGTGCTTACCCACCTAAGGTTAACATCAAACCAGCCATCATTGCCAAAGCTGTTGGTGCAACCACACTTCTCCAAATGCGTTACGCCACTTCTATGTATCAATTCATATATATACACGATGTGTACCATCCGCACAACCACTGAAGGAGTATTCAGAGCTGTTTTTTTACTTGATACAGCTGTCGTGGCTGTGACGGTTCCACCTGAAGACGGAAGCTTGTGTTGCCTCCGAAACGTCGTGATTTTTATTTTTTTATTTTATTTTACGTTTATTAATTTTAATGTTTTACCTACGTGACTTTACCGAAAAAACCTAAGAATATGAAAAATGACTGCAGTGTTTCAAGAGAATCAAAAGAGATCACCGCATCGTGCCAGTTTCTTATACGTCATACACACACAGACACACACGTGATGTATACTGTAGCTTGTGATGTCCAATCACTTGTAATGCTTTTCATTTCAGCGATAATTCACTGTGGGAGACTGTAGGACCAGAGGGTGTGTATGCGTGTGCACCTCCCTTACAATCTTATTTCGATGAACCATAAAATTACATGTGCCTAAACCCCTACCCTAGACAGAATTTGCTATTCCAGAAGGATATTATTTGAGATTTGAGGCCACACCATTGGGATTGCTGCATTAATTAATCCAGAAAAAGTTATTTTAATTACACACAAGGACACAACGTACCAACTTAAACCGCAACATGCATACAATATACGTTCGGTATATGACAACTTTCGTGGAAATTCCATTCGTGATTTCTGAGACAAGTCCCTGGTTTGCAAGTACCCACTCTTTAAAAGCGTTTGCTTGTGTTGACACTTTCCTTTTTTCCCATGGTGCTCTTGACAATGCATGAAATCTGCACTCCCAGGTCAGAACAAATGATTAAAAATCCACGTCAGCTGAAATCCAGTGCCCCATTTATTATAAGGTCCCATTCAACTCTGCAAACCTTCGGTCAAGGTTTGTGGCTGAAGCTATGCAGCAATTAAAACGTTCTCAGCATTACGTGAGTAACGGGAGCCACTGATTATGGCGGTGAGATGTTTACTACCTCGCCTGGTATACAGGAAGTCGTGGGTTTGATCCCGACCCTGCCGCCTGCTGTATATTTGGAATTTGCACGCTCTCCCCGTGGTGGTGTGGATTTTTCTCCAGGTCCTCCGGTTTTTCCCTCCACATTTAGAATCGTGCGTTTAGAGTGTTTGGATGCTACATATTTACACGTGACAAGCCACTTTGTTGAGCTATCATTTGTGGCCAGGTCGCTTCTGAAAAAGAGCTATATAGCTCAGTGGGCCTTATCTGGTAAAACCAGAACAGTTTAGTTTAGAACACACAAACTATTTCATTTCTGTCTTTAATCATTGTCGATAACCTCATGGGGAAACATGCTATAAAAATCGATGACCTATTTAGCACTAACCTTAACTACCACACAGTAATCAACATGGGGAAGCTTGTTCAAACAAGCCACACGATTGAAACAGCATGGTGAGGCCTTCATCCAGCAGTGGATTGGCAGAGAATAAATAGTAGGATAGGAGAGGGGGAGTAGTGTCACAGTGAGTGTGGCATTGCACTAAGAACCTGGCCACCTACGTTTAACTCCGGGCCATGGCTGACATCATTAGCGAGTGATGTTTGAACTGGTCCTGGGGCCCTTCTCACCAGCCCACGTTGACCAAACAACTTCCATTACCGGCATTTTATGGGTAAGGCCTTCATCTGGCAGTGGATTGACAACGGGGCTGTAAGTAAAGTTAGGTTAGTTCGTCTTAACGATGAACATGAGCGCTTTTTTACACTCCTGGCACATCGTATACAAAGAATCGGCCATCAAATGAGAAAAATACCGCATTTGAAAAACATAAACACATCTATTGCCACGTTAGCCGCAAAGTATGCAGCCGAGGGTTGTGTGCATGGTGGCATGAGGGCTGGATGAAACGCAGTAATTAGTATTCGATGTTAGTTGGAGGGGGGCTCTGTGTTGATGGAATGCATCATGTGGTTTGAGGTTTGTTGCCGGCAAGGAAGGCTAAGCAATCTGGCAAAGCGTTCTCGGGAACACACAGAACTATATACCCACAAGCCAATCACCAGATAGCCTGCTGTTCATTAGTTCCAGATTTTTCTAAATTACTCTGCATCACGTTTGCCTAGCAAAAATTGGAATAAAAAAAAAATCCTAAAAGGAAATATGCTTCCCTCGGGGGCATATTTAAAAAAAAAACATTTTGAAAGGAAGTTGATTATAAAACATATAAAAGTAAAAGAAAACAGTCTGCTTTTGTTTAAGTGGATGCTTAGGTAGAGGAGTAGAACAGAAGTGGATTTGAGCACACTAATGGTGTTGGTCATCCGAAGATTAACACGCAATTAAAAAACGACATTGCATATGGTACACGCGCACTCATGTTGCATAGACCATTTTTACCCAACAGCATTCACCAATTCACAAACCAGCATGGAGAGTTTGCAGGGAGCTTCATATATGTTGCTCTTGTTTGTTAAAAAGAGCCTCAAATGATCAAGGTGAATCGTTTTGAGAATGTATCGTGGCCTAGCTTCATCATGACCAAAACATCCACGCAGGGAAAGGACAGAAAAGCTACCGAGGATCACTCTCTTCTGTAAAAAAACCAACATTATTTTCATCATAAAATGACAACGACTAATCCCACATTTGGCACGAATAAGCCATGCGGCTGTGTGAAATCTCCCATCAGCTGTGCTTACTGCCCAGCCGTCTTTAGCTGGCATGGGGGTTATGTCGGTGCATTCGTTGTTGGTGGTGGTGCTACAGCATTGTTTATGAATGAGCAGTCCAAATAACGTGTTGCACTGTATCAGTGAACAAAATGCACAATGCATTTTGACTGACACACTAACAGAGAGGAGAGGACAACGTAACATCTAAACTTTTACTATTTATCTACATGTACACAGCGGTGGTAGTTAACCACCATATGATATGTGTGTGTGTTCAAAGCGGGGAGCGGTGGTGTAGCGGTTGGCGCGCTGCAAAACGAACCCAGCGACCCGAGTTCGATTCCTGCTCACGGCCAACACTAGTGATGGTTATCTGAACCGTTCCTGGGCCTGCCCTAGGTCGACTCAGCCTCAAATGAGTACCTGGTGTGGTGTGTAAACATCGCCACTAGGGAGACAAAGGCGGCCGGACGTGGTGTTGGCCACCCACTCCCTTGCGTGCCGTGCCGGCCTTCATAGGTGCTCGCTAACAGCACTTGCCCCTACAGGCTTTGCGGAGGATTTTGTTGTTGTCTTTTTACATGTTTATAGTGCGTGGCTGACGTCAAAATGTATATTACAAAGAGTGAATGCAACATATTGCACGAATATCTACGTGTGAATCCTGTATATAAGAAACAACTTTCCAAGTGAGCTCCCCCAGGATGTTTTTTGGGTTACACCGTGCGCCTGTGAACTGAAGAAGGTCCCGGCACATGGAGCGAAACGTTGGACGTCGTATCCGCCGTTATGAGCTGACCATGTGGTGGCGTTTTCCGCGTCGTTGTTCGGCTCGATGTTGCGACATTTCAATGCTCGTGCCGGGAGCTTTCTCAAGTTCAGAAACATGCCCCAAAAAAACCTAAAAACACACCGGAGGGCTTCAAGTGCATGACCCGAAAGTCAACGTCCTGGGTTGCTCTCTCTATGTATCTTGGTGATATCTGTCTGCTTACATGTCTGTCTATAGTTTTCTGGTTAGATTCTATGTCGCTATTTCATTATACCTGATGATGATTGCTTGTGTTGCAATCGAAACGTCGTATGCTATTATTTAATTTATTCTTTTATCTTTATACGTGACTTTACCGAAAAAACCAAAGAATAATTCCTACAGTCACGAAAGCTCCAAAAATTAAGAGTGTACTTCGTCTTCTTGGTTCTTTCGGTAAAGTCACGTAGAAGGGAAATAATCTATATATATAAAATCGTTCATGTCTGTCTGTGTGTGTGTGTGGACTTTGGCCCATACGCACTTTCATTGGACGGCGGTTGCCCCTGGCAACGGCTAGCCACGCCTTCGCCGCTTTCATTGGACCTGGCAACGGCTAGCCACGCCTTCGCCAAGGGCTGCAGTTTCATTGGACGGCGGTTGCCCCTGCCAACGGCTAGCCACGCCTTCGCCACTTTCATAAGCTCCGTATTTAATTAAATAATAGCCATTACACAGTATTGTTGGAGCGCTAGGGGGGGGGGGAAGGAACGCCACCCGTACCCTGCCTCTTCCAAGCCGACAATTTTAGGCGAGGCCGCAGGCTTTGCACGCTACTAGGCCTCGACACCCACCACGCCACTCTGAGGTAAATTCATCAAAGTTTTTCCTACTCTTCACTACACCCCCACCACAATGTGTGCTATTAATATTACTTTTAAACCCAACGCGCCAACAATCGATTACTTTAATGTTCACTGTACAAATACTCATTAAGCTGGGTGAGCGTACTGCCAGTCTATCATGTACACTGTAGCCTGCTTATTAAGCTCGGTGAGCGTACTGCCACTCTATCATGTACACTCTAGCCTGCTTATGCAGCTGAGTGCGTGTACTGGCAGTCTATAATGTGGACTCTTGCCTGGTTATTATAATCGATTCTTTATATGTTCTTTGTACAAACAGTCATTAAGCTGCTTGAGCGACCCCAGTTCGATTCCAACTCACGCCCACCACCGCTGACGATTATTTGAAACGGACCTGGCCCTCCCCTAGGTCCACTCAGCCTCAAAAGCGTAACTGCTGTCGTGTGTGAACATCGTCACTGGGGAGACAAAGGCGGCGGGGCATCGTGGATCCAAGTCCCGGGCGAAGCCGGGTCATGTGTATGTGTGTTTGTGTTTATGTGTATGTCTGTGTGTCTGTATGCATGTGTGTATGTATGTGTGTGCATGTGTTTGTGTGTATGTGTGTGTGTATGTATGTGGGGTTTTTTTTACGTCTTTATGTGTATGTCTGCGTGCCTGTATGTATGTGTGTATGTACGTCTGTGGATGTGTTTGTGTGTATGTATGTGTGTGTCTATGTATGTGTGTGTATGTGTTTCTGTGTTTGTATGTGTGTGTATGTATGTGTGTTATGTGTCTGTCTGTGTGTCTGCATGTATGTGTGTGTGTATTGTGTATGTGTTTGTGTGTGTTTGTGTGTTTACGCTCGCATTACACAAATGTATAATGCGGGTCTAAGGCGTTCCTTACACAGCATTGCCGCTTTATTATTTCAGTCGTTTACTGCCGTATGCACCCTGAAAGTCGTGTGTGTCTGCAGCAAGCGCGTGTATGTGTACCTATGGACGCGCGCGCGTGTGTTGTGTAGGGGGAACGGTAGTGTAGTGCTTAGCGTGCTGCCTGTGTCTGTGTGTGTGTGTCTGTGTGTGTGTGTCTGTGTGTGTGTCTGTGTGTGTGTCTGTGTGTGTGCGTGTGTGGTGTGTGGGGAGCGGTAGTGTAGTGGTTAGCGTGCTGTCTGTGTGTGTGTTTCTGTCTGTGTGTGTCTGCGTGTGTCTGTGTGTGTGTCTGTGTGTGTGTCTGTGCGTGTGTGGTGTGTGAGGAGCGGTGGGTGTAGTGCTTAACGCTACGCTGCGCTACCAACCCGGCAAACCCAGTTCGATTCCCGCTCACGGCCACCACCGGTGACGATTATTTGAACCTCCCCTAGGTCGACTCTGCCTCAAACGAGTAACTTAACTACTGTAGCGTATTAACATCGCCACTGGGGAGACAAAGGCGGCCGGCCGTGGTAGATACAAGTCCCGGGCGAAGCCGGGTAGTACAGCTAGTACAATAATAAAAATAAAACATTATAAAATACAATTCTCACGACGTTTCGGCCACAACGCAAGCAGCCGTCCTCAGGTGAAGAACAGGGCTGTCGGAAAGACAGCGTCTTGCTTAGGTAGTACTCTTGCCTTGAGTTTTATCTGGATAATATTCCTAAATGTTATCGTGCTGGTAGCGTTCCGATGTTTCAGAAAGCCTCATCGTAAAAAAGCATCGTGTGCCTTGTAAAATAAAGAAACGTACAACATCATAGTTTCTCAAACTTTTGGTGGTTAAATAAATAATGAAAAATACCAACGCGCTCCAAGTTAAGACGAAAGGCAATGAATTCTGACACACTGTGCTTGAACATTATTGCATTAGTCTTAACATTCAAGGCCATGTTACCAGCGTGGAAAAACGTACAATATAAGTGTTAGTGGTTGTCTAAAGGTTACGATATTGTTCTTTTTACAATAATGTTTAATTTGAGAATCGTAAAAAAAATGCAAGTCAAGATTTTATTTCTGCAAGTGGGTGGCGGTGTGGGTGGATGGGTGGGTTATGATCTTGGTATTTGATTTCATGTAACTTACAAATTCATTTAAATCGTTCTTTCAACTAAGCCTGCAGTTAATATGTAATACAGTGCATACTGTAGTGTAATTCTTATGTCGGTTGAATTCACTCACCCTGGCCATTTCACTAATCCACTCTTCAGAAATGGCATTTATGCAAAAATGCATATTTGAAAGAAACATAAACCTATATGCACTAAATGCTGTTTTCTTTGACACTTAATATGCAACACATTTTGCCATGACAAATGTATAAAAAAAAAAGCAAAAGTGATTTTCTATTCCAGCGAGCATTGCGGTGTTTTCTCATCTCCCATTTACGGTCCTGAGCCAGTGGTGGAAGTTCTGGATGCTATGGCAGGGGTGAGTCTCGCTGTAGTAGGACAACCACTGTTGACTTCTCCATGAAGCGGTACCTATTTTTTTAATTCTTTATATTAAGTTCACTTGCTTGCTTGCGCGCTTACGACCGTGCAAATCTTTCGGTCGTTTTTTAACCCACTTCCCGTGATCCAATCGAGCTGACATTTTGCACACAGACTCGTTGTGCGTGACAATTTATTTTCGTGAATTTTTTTTCTCCATAATTTTACACTTTTTAGGATTTTTTTTATTATATTTAATTACCAATTGCTTAATGGTGGCAGGTAATCATCTAACCCATAGGTGGCAGCCATCTCAAGCCAGAAGATGAGAGGACTCTAGCCGCCACGCATATAAAGGATTTATAGTGAAAAACTTTGTTTTTACGGGTTAATTTTTACAAACCCCAGAGGGATGATTGGCTGAGCCAAATCCTAACCAGGGCTTGAGCTACCAATCTTCTGATCGCGAGCTGCTTCCTCTACCACTGGAACCACCTGGCTGCTCTGCTTAACAAATACTCAACCGTTTCGATTTCATTCGCTCCCATCATGCAGTGTCCTTAGTTTTCTTGGGAACTTTACATATATAAAATAAAATCACAATTGCCCAGCAATTCAACTTAAGTTATCGTTCTGAAGTAATGGGAACAGTTGTATCTGCTAAAAAATATTGCAAAAAGAAAGATGCATTTCTAAGAAATAGCAGGAAGATGTGTTCTTAACAGTACATGAGATATCTAATTATTATTAAACATTGCCTTTCTTGCGAGGGCGACCCAGGTTGCAATGGGCAATTTTAAGCTAATAGAAAATTTAAAACCTCTTTAAATGTAACAATTATAGATGCATTTCTGAGATATGGGAGAAGCATTGAGACAAAATGGAAGAGACATGATGGCAGAGAGAGCTATGTATGCGTCATCATTACCACCAATCAACACCATTCTAGCCAAGCTAGGGAAGGGCCCTGCTTGCTTATCAATGCAGCCTCCATTGCCTTAGTGATCACACAATCACCACGAGGAGGAGGAAGAGGTCGTGGGATTCAGACCACTGAACCGTCGCTAAATGCCACCTCGGCAGAAAGACGCAGCACAAGTGGGGCTATTCGGCCTACGATTGCGCAACCATTTGAGTGGAACAAAAGCAACGCGTTCTCACCATTTCAACCGCATATTTGAGCGCCCCAGAAAAACAACAACAACAACAACAAAAACAACAAAAACAACAACTACAACTACAAACGCAAAGCCACTCTGCTTTGGGCTGCTACGTGACGAGAGAAAACACACTCCTTCCCACATGCTCTATCTCGTCTCGATTTTTGTCTGGCCTTCGCTCTCTTCCCCTGTCCTCTCCCTCGCCCCTCTGCCGATTCCTCCGCTGTACCCCAGGTGCTTTAAACAATGTTACACACGGATATGTCGGTCGATCGGATGCCGTCTACTCCGGTTAGATATTCGCCTGTACCTGTTGTCATTGGGGTTAGTGGCGGCGGGGAAGGGGGGGAGTGAAATTTTATAAGAAAAAAAAGTGACACGGCAAGACGTGGCAATGAGCTACGCTTGCTGTGACGCGTGATGTGGCATTGCTTTTGTGTTCTGCTGTGCAGAACTGACACGACCTTGATGGAACCACCGATGGTGATGGAGCAGCAGCCACAGCCTAGGACATCTTGCCCACAAGGGAATAGCTATTTAATGGTCACATGCTAAATTCAGCCTCTTGATTGTTTTGTCTGTTTTTTTTTCATGCGCGTAAATATTTCATCCCACAATTGTGGCTGTGGTGGCTTGCGTTAGCTACATCGCCTGTGTTGTGGTTTCGTGAGTTAATGAGGTGGGCACTCGCAAGGAAAGGATGTCATGCCATCATAAAGGCTAACTTGAGTGAGCACTCATCCACACTTATGAAGTTATATTATTTGTTCTTGAAAAAGGTCAGGTTTTGATGTGGTTGAAGCAAAGAGACTGAAGGGCAGGTGAAATCTCAAGCATATTTATGGACCGTTTGAATATCAGGATTTACTCTGAAAATAAGAAATAAAGAAATAATTGCAAATGCCACTGTTTTGTCTAAGCATCTGCGAGACCAACCGAAATGTCATTTCAAAGCGTTGATAGCCAAAGACATCTGGCCATGAACTCCTCTGTGAGTACTCACAAGAAAACCTTGACCTTCTACAACGAGTGTGGACAAGCAAACCACCCGGGACCTCACAGCCATGTATAAATAACTTTCCCCATATAATTAGTCATATTTTTTTGTTTATTTTAACACATTGCAATATTGACTAAATTAAAGAACACTTTAGCATCAAGATGGTCATGTTAAATCGTACTAAAATGAAAGTTGTTTTCCTTATATGACCAAACGCTTTTTTGTTGTTGTTTTTTTGCGATGAGAATCTGTTGCCAATTTTTTTTTCGTTTGAAAGACATCTGCATTCGAGTTGCGATTGTGCATAGAGACAAAAAAAAACAACCGAGTTAACCCTTGCGGGGAAAAGAAAACTGGAGGACACTTGGCCAGCACGTGACAAAGATGTATGGACCACCGTAGATGGGGAGACAATAACAGATGATGATTATTATTGCACTCTGAGGAGTCTGTTTACATGGCAACTTGCTGATTACATGCCGACTCTGGACCAACATTCGAGCTCATTTCTTTCCTTTCTTTTTGTTATAAGAGGCCGTGCTCACAATGGCTGTCTTCGAAAATGCTACCATAATTGTAATACCAGAGTGTAACGTCGCCTGATAATAATGTATATTTTGGCTTCAGTTTTGGCTCGAAGCTGAAAACACTTAAAAGACTTTTGCCGTTTGCATTGGATCAAAGAAATTGAACTCGACATGAAGTGATGAATTGAACCTCAAGCTTAGTCATCAGTGCAGGGCATAAAATTCCACGATTCATTTCAAGGGCAAGGTTGTTAAGAAATTTACCAGATTATTTTGGCGTCAGATTTAAAATTTAGTGCCCTTACTAATCCCTTTCAACATTAATTCATTTCTTTACATTCACGTAACCATAATACCATTAAGATTATTAAACAATTTGCGATAATGTACAAAGCAAAAACTCTGCAGCCGCAATAATGAAGTGTAATAATTGTTTGATTTAACCGGCATTCTGTTCAGACTGCGATGCAGACAATTGCTGCAAAAGTTGAAGGCGAGGTGCAGTTCCATTTAAACCACAGCATGATCTACGCAGGGAATTTTAATATTGTTTGATTTTTATTAAATTCTCACCGTTGATAGCATTACCTTATTTATTAACAGCTGCTTGGAGGGGTGCGAATAATCAATGTGAGCTACTTTGTTGTTTGGCAGGCAGAGATGAGTAACACGATCTTCTCAATAATTCATTAAATTTAGCCCCGTTAACACATGTTGCTGTACCTGCTCGCATGTTGTGCTCGCCATATGGCTGACCGTTTGGCATGTTCCACAAATGCTGAAGTAGCATTTCTGTGTGACTGCCCGTGCCGTTTTAATGGACAGGAAAACAAGTAGCAGGAGGAAAATTTTTGTCCGTGAATCACACATGCTTTCAATAGATTTTACTTGTATCCACTTTATAAGTACTCGAGGACAGGGTCAGGACATTAGGCTGCACTTAAAGGTTCCTGCGTTCAGTGAAATGTGCGTCACCGCTCATTGGGTGTAAACTTTTGTACGTCTCGTTGCGTATTCAACGCGCCGACTCTTTTTGAATGCTCGAGCCCGAATTCTGCCGTCGTACACAAATCCGCATTTCTGCGCCAGGGTGAAGAGTTTGGGCTGTCATTGTGGCACGTGAGAGGGCCCACGGTCTGTGCTGCCTGATTAATGTACGCGTCCCCTCTCACCCAGTGTATGATTGTCGCGAGAATGTATTTTCACGCTGAGTGTGGATAGCTGTATTCTTGGGTTTTTCGGTAAATCATTTACTTGATAAAGCGAGCGTGCTGTGACGGTTCCACCTGAAGACGGAGGCTTGTGTTGCCTCTGAAACGTCGTGATTTTAATTTTAATTTTTTTACCTACGTGAATTTACTGAAAAAACACAAGAATATGAATCCTTGCAGTCACGAAAGCTTCAAATCTAGAATGTGGATAGCTGCTCTTGGTGTTGGCGTACGCTTGCGGTTATTAACATTCATCCGATATCAATGGTTGCAACGATTGCAATTAACATACGCGGCGATGTGTGTCGGGTGAAGGATGGTGGATTTATTTGCATGGTATTGATCTGTGTGTGTGTATACATGAGTGCCACTCATGTATACACCTCCGATTAGCACGGTTGGCTGCGTACGAAGCGAAAGAAGTTCAGCAGACATACTCAAAACATTCGTGGAGAACAATTATTTTCTGTAAAAGCATGAACTTATTTTGCTTGCATATATTGCTACTATTGGAGTGATATTAATGGGTGACACGTAGTATAATTTTTCATTTAATGAATTGCTCAACCACAAATATGACATTAATTACCATTTCAAATTTGACATTAGGTCCCACTGTGTAACTGGACTGGAGAATAGCGGTGCAGGAGGTGTTTTTGGGAAGCAATAGTAACGCGTCCTTGCAAGTTACAACTGCTAACCGCGGAATGGTAAACATTTACATTTTAGCAAATTATAACATCTCAGTTTATCTAATGCTCTCTATT
This sequence comes from Lethenteron reissneri, assembly GCF_015708825.2. Lineage (NCBI taxonomy): Eukaryota > Metazoa > Chordata > Hyperoartia > Petromyzontiformes > Petromyzontidae > Lethenteron > Lethenteron reissneri. Next base: position 3,239,774 of record NC_083812.1, read on the forward strand.
CCCCAAAGGGAAATTAAAATCCAAATGCAACGATTTAATTTCTTGGACATGCTTCGCGTTTTTTTCCCCTCCCACCTCAATGATCCGGTTTTACGTTCCCACTTTGGCTTCAAGACAGCAGCCGTCAAACATTAACCAGGATCAAAAGCGTAATTGTAGAAGGCTTGGCTTTTTATTTCTTGCCATTTCAGCAGGGAGACCAAAAGGAGCAAGGCTGGCAATAAACGTGGCTGAAATCACATTAATTGTTGGAATGGAAACACTCCAAGGTTTTTGCCTCGCAGTTTTCTTTTTTTTCTCTCTCTCTCTCTAAACCTCAGTAATGCAGCGCGACCACAGATATGCAAGTGCTGGTCCTATTACATGCCTGCCATCTGGACATTTTTGATGGGGGGGGGGGTGGGGGGGCAGGTGGGGGAGGGGGGTCTGGAAACGTATACGCTCTCGAGAAATCACAACCTCCCACCCCCCCCACATCCTCAAGTTGTAGTGCTCGTTAGCAGTGGCGGAATCCAGGTGAATTGTTTGGTTATAGAAAAAGTAGTGCAAGTTGGCAATTATTTTGTGCATGCTCAAGCATTATTATTTTTGACGGGCCAAGGTTAGCGGTTCAATTTCCCGGAACGGCAGTTGGAAACAATGGGGGGCGAGTTTTCTAAATCACCCCCCCACCCACCCACCCTCCTCCCCACTCTCGCCCCCACCCAGCAGTACAAACAGGTACATGGTGTCACGTGCGTTCGGGCAAAGTGTGGGTAACTCCCTCATCTTCCAATACGTCTGGCCAGCGTGGTGGTTTCGGCCCAAAATGCCCCCCCCCCCTCTCCCGCACCCCGAGAGGGACAATCTCAAGCTCCATCCAGCGGAGGCCCTGATGCCAGCGGTGGCCTGAGAAAAACGATTGCAGGGGCTGCCCGTTTGCCTTTTCACCTTCCACTTACAAAACAATGAGCTCAGAGTCAGTCGTAGTTCGTGATGAGTGATGCTTCAAAACAAATCTGATATCAAAGTCGTTTAAATAATTTGAAGCGAATATTAAAAGGGCTCTCGCAGCATGCATTGATAAGCATCGTAGAAAAAATTCAAAGCACATGTTAATTTTTCCTGCAATTAAAACAAATAATTAGCACACGAATTTTTCTTTTAAACTATATCACTCAAGGAAACTTATAATTTTAAATTTAATATTTTGTCCCGTTTTTTTTTTTTAATTTGTAAGATTGCCAACATTGATTCACTTGCAGCAAAGCATTTTGGGTAAGAATCGTGCATCTTCCGACAGTGGAGATTTGTGAATATTTTCGTTGATCGCGCGTGATAAGGTGAAGCATGCGGAGAGATGCACGCTCACAGTACGCGGATTAGAGACCGAAACGATCGATGAGGGACACCAAAAATAAGTGGGCTTAGGCAGGGACATCTCGGTCGAAGGAATGATGCTTGATGGTCAATCATAATGACGGAGTGGCGGCCAAGGGAGGGATGGAACGCACCGCCCCCCTGGATGACCACCAGGTGAGATGGAGCGATGAAATCGGCACGTGTGCAGGTGCTGGGTGGAGCATTGCTTTGCAGAGATGGCAACGGCTTGGCAAGGCCTTCCTTCAGCAGTGGATTGATGTTGATGATGAGAATCACGATACTTGATACACTCTAAACATTGCCAAGGTTTAGGACAATAATAAAACTATACAAAGCAGGTATCGCCGTTTTGCAAACTCTTCATCCTGCAACTTCAGTTTAATCGTGAACATAATCAAGTGTATTGTTTTTAGTTTCTGCCCGTTTGTGATTATACGGGTTAAAGCACCGCCTTTCCCATTCGTGAGCTCGTTCTTAGACGCTCTGAAAATCAACGGCGACTGAGAGTGACGCTAAAGAGGAGAATGAATGATGCGCTCGTGTTGTCGAAGCACGTCGATCAACACAAAAAAGAAGAAGCGATCTTAAAAGGAGCGCTCCTAAAAAAAAATGTTTCTCTTTTTAAAAGTTCGCATTTGCGGCAACACATTTGTTAGCCGTTGCCGGTCCCAGCGGTGTTGAAATGCGAAGCTTTGTAAAAAAAAAAATTGACGTATTTACTGATTCTGCTGCGGCAGAGTAGCCCAGAGCTGTCAGGCCACTGCCTATTTGTGGGGCCGCGCTCCAGAATCCCAGAGGCCCCCCCCCCAGCTCTTAAAAACATCCGTTGTCATTTTACCTCACGACCGGCTTATTAATCAACCTCCTGGTCAGTTTCGCTTAAGCGAAAGAACCCCCCCCCCACCCCCACACCCCACCCGGCGGCTGTGGTCAAATACTGCTGATTCGCTGAATAATGAAATATATCTTCTTGTTTCTTTCGGTAAAGTCACGTAGAAGGGAAGTAATAAAATAATAAAAATAAAACATAATAAAACTTTACCGAAAGAAACAAGAAGATGAATCCCTGCAGTCACGAAAGCTTTAAATCGAAATTTAATGAAATATAGTGTAACATTTAGCGAAATGTTGCCAAAACAACGTCTTTTTATAAAAATAGGGGCGGATGAGGAGGGCGAGGGGGGGGCTGTGTGCAGTGGGGAACATGAATGTTTAATGCTAACGGCTTGGTGCTAAGAGAGTTTGCTTCGGTTGAGGAGGTCAGGCAGGTTTTGCTCCCTCAACTGGCGCTCGCCCAGGCGCTTAAGAACACAGTAATTGGCCTATCAACCGTAGCCTAGCTTGGCACTCGAGGACTTTAGGTTGGAAGTGTGGATGCAGAGAGAATTTTTTTTTAAACCCCGCAACGATTATTCAGAAAGGTGAGTTTTATGCCAGGAATGAATTAGGACCCCGAGGAGAACTCGTTCTGTTCGCCCCTTCTGAAACTCTTCCGATTAATCATCATCGGTGCGGGAAAGAAAGGCAAACATACTTTAGATAACGTGGATAATCCGAGACGGTGAAGATCACTTACAATGAATACGTAAAAAAGAAAGTTGTCTTCAACTAAAATGTACCTGACACTGGATACGGACTTGCGGAGCTATCCAAAGTACTGAACCTTAGTGTCACTGAAGTGTTAGAGTGGCTTCGATGCCTAACGCATTATACCTTATAAATCCACACTTGAAAAACAAGTATGCATGTATGTCCCTGCATGCTTATGCCACTGATGGTTGGAATGACCTCCCCTAGAGGGAGCTCTAGAAAGCCTCTCTAAAGGATAATTGGTCTCCTCTTCCACTTTGGTGACACTTAATGGAAGAAGTTGAAGTATCCACACTTTTTCTTGGTTCTTTCGGTAAAGTCACGTAGAAGAGGAATAATAAAATAATAAAAATAAAACATAATAAAATAATTCTCCCCGACAGACCTGGTCTTCACCTGAGGACGGCTGCTTGCGTTGTGGCCGAAACGTCGTGAGAATTATTTTATTATGTTTTATTTTTATTATTTTATTATTTCTCTTCTACGTGACTTTACCGAAAGAAACAAGAAGATGAATCCCTGCAGTCACGAAAGCTTTAAATCGAAATTTATCCACACTTTACTCCACCACACGTGAACTGCCGATTGACGAACTGTAGCATAAATGGTGTACTATTCATATAAATTGTGTACCATTTATACTGCTTGGGTGGTCAGTGACAGGAGTATTGAATAAACTTGGCCTTTGTTTAAGCTGCCACACAGGGGAGTTTGAATCGAACTGGCAACCGTCTGGATTTGTATTTCTGTTTTTCGCTGTACATTATAGCAGCTCAACATAAATATGCAATAGGACACTGTTAAATCGAGCATTCGTGAGTAGAACATAGCATTGTGTATTTGCTTCACAAGGAAGGGTTAAATATGAGGCGAATAAAGAAGGGGCCATTGTCATCTGTACGCAGAATGCAAGGGAAGTACGTGTCACCTTTTTATGAGCGAGCAAGTCAATACTACCGAGGGTCAGAATTTCCAAATCGATATGCTTGGCTGCTATTGTCAGCAGCTTCCTGGCATGCTGAGATACAGTAATATAGCGGCTCTGCTGATCTCTCTTTAGATGCAAAGTACCACCTTGGCCATCAAGGTTGCTTGGATGTGCATTTTATGGTGACTTTGGCACAATTTAAAATCCCCACCCCCTCCCTACCGTTAAGGCGGTGATTATTTTTTTGTAAAGATGTGTGTGTGTGTTTTGACTGCATGCACTGATTTTTTTGTAAAACCCATGATGAAACCTGCATTAGACGACCGATATAATATTGAAGTAACAAATATGGATCCTATAACAGTAAATAGGGTTGGTGTACGTGTGGACTACGTATAACTGAAGTGTTGTGTGGTCATTTACATATGCGTAATACCATCATCACCTCTGCTGAGACATCTGGCCAGCATGAAAGAGTAGGCAAAGTATCCTCTAAAGGGTCTCTCTAGAACTCCCTCTGTTGGATGCCCTTCTGCCAGTAGTGGCATGAGCAAGCAATAGCCTGGCTGCACTTTTCGCTTATCTCTAATATCATCGTCAATTTTAACACGTACACAGCACTGTATCTCACAAAGCACCCCATGATCAACACCAAAAGCAGCAAAAGGCAGAACGCACTTAAATGAAATAACGGTGCTTTACTCAAACAGGCAATCACACTCTTTATGGGTTAAAGTGCGTCTTAAAGTTATCCGCTTTATAGGCAAAGCACTGTGGGTGTACTTTACTAAATAGCCATTCTGCGAATTTGACTGATGTATCAGATGATGAGGACATTGCAAAATGAGCAACGTTTGTTCACGGTTTAGTTTCCCTGCGGAAAACAAAGCTGTTCCTTTTAGTGGAGCCAAGCGTGGCAATAAATCTCCCTGACGTACTGCGAATCAAAGGGCCTGACGGCAACTACATGCCCTGATCCATTAGGGAGATGAGAGAATGCATCACTGGGAACGACTGTGGCGATGGGAATGAGGTGGAGCGCCGTGTCAGCGACTGCATCGCCCGCTGTGATTTACCGAATGCTTCTCGCTATCTCATCATTTCAAATGAAGGTTTGCTAATGCTCGGAACCACAATGGGCAATTTGTAAATTTACCGCACCACTTTGTTTAATTCAAGGCACACTGGGCGGGAGAATTTGTTTGGAAATAAATCAAGGCATGGACTAATTAATTAGAGAACCATACACAGGCCTGCACGTTTCAAAATGTACATTGGAGAGGTTACAAGAGCGCGCACGGCACCTCTTGTATCACACACACACTCTCAATTATTTACAATGAAGGTGTTTTGTTGAATTGTTATGAAGATTGGATTGCATTAATTGAGTAGTACAATGCTCATTTGGCTGCACATTATACATACCTAGCAGTTATTAACTTGTTTTAATCGAGAGTGCATGCATTATTTTGATCTATTTTCACAAATGTAAATTGGTTGCGTAAATGTGTAACCATTTTTTTGGCGGGAAAAACATAGATAACACAATAGCGTGTTCTGCTGCAAACAAGAAGAACAATATTGAGTCATTTTCTCACGTGAAATGTCAACATGAGGGGAAAGTAAATTGGACTTGTAATTTTAGAACATTATACGCGTTTATTGAATATTATTTTAGCTACAGTAAGTTTAGAAAAAAACAAGTAAATAGGTTTCACTCGTGCTGTGTTATTGATATAAACATTGATTAATGCGAGATTGTTCATTTATTTAAGTGCAAAATATGTTGTTAATAAAAGCTCTTCGATGATGATAGCTTTCATTTTAATCATATTTGCAACTTATTTTGCATGAAACATGTTTTACATTCGAATCACTTAACACGTTGCGTGTTTATCCTGGGACAATGTGTGGACGTACATGATGTAAACAGTTTGGTTTTAATGTGGCAGTAATTGGCATGGGAAGCGTCCCACATCGCATAGATTGCAAACACTCTAACATTACCATCATTTAGCATACCACCCATGGCGGTTATCAGTACTGCTTGCTGCACAAGAGGCATCAGTTCTCTCTCTTGTAGTAGTAGTAGTTAGAAAATAGCTGAGGTATTGCAATGAATATTTGTCAAAATAAATATTTGTAAAAAAATAATTCATTAATCGTGACCGTGTGCAGTTGCGCGTATTGACTCACAAAATCGCACTTTTACATTGACGTTGGATTAAAATTCGTACATGTTGTGAGACGAACCAGAGAGGGCCTTCGCGAAGCGGTTTCATGTAGATATTACCACCTTAATGTATGGTAACGTTGAGGCCCAATGGCCCGTGCAATCCCACCAGGATGGCTTCCTGTGTTTTTGTGAAATCAAGAAAAACGACAGCAAGCAGGTCTCTGCTGACCAGACTATGGCAATCGATTAACAAGTCAATAGGCTCTGTAAGAAAGGACATAAGCTCACATTATTAGAGTTTCAGTTGACACAGCACTTACTTACAATTATTCAGGAAGCATGGACAAATACACACTGATTGCACATCAAGCAAGGGGCTGAAGTGAAGAGAATTCGGTTCCAATAATTGGATTCTAGTGAAATTCGCTTAGTATGGTGGTTTGGGGGTGGATATAAGATTATTAAATGCTTTCATTAAAAATATTTCAACACACGTTATTTGCAATTCGGCATACCCGTTCAAAATAATACGGAACAAATAAGACTATGGTTTGTTTTGGTGGTGAAACTCTTTTTCCACAGTGAATGTGGAATAAAATAAACTTTTTATTGTTGTTGTTTTCTGTAAACAATATAACAAATGCATTTCACACAGAGGCATGTTTTTATTGTAATTCTGAAGGATTTTATCTGAAAAATAACAGCAGCAGCAGCAGCCTTCCAGTATCGGTGCATGTGGAGGCAACACATTAATTAATCTTCGACAAAGAGGTGAGAAACTTGCCTCCAAGGCTTGTCAGAGACATATAATTTTTTGACATTAAATCATAGACCCCCAAGGGGCTTTCCTAGCTGACACAATCAATCCATTGAACTTTGCCTCTTGCTGCTTTATATATTAAAAAAAAATCAGCCAAACATTTTGTGAACAGGTCAGCAGAAACAGTGCACTTAATGTAATGAATGCCGCAAAAGCCATAATAATGCATTTTCCATTTCGAGGATATTTGTAATTATTTTTTACAGAAGCAAGCACATTCACCAAGCAATTGCTGCGTTTTCTCATCGCGCTTTGCCTGACGCGCTCTCGGCCGCTCACGATGGGCAACGCGCCCTGTTCTTCGAGAGAGAAACGCTCGTGGCCCCAGCATTCTTTGCTAAGATGAGCTTACCATTGTCCGGTGCCCGCGTATATAACCCGTGGAAAAGCGGACCGCTGTCAGGATGAACAAACGTAAAGAGAGGTTAATGGGTTTGACAACAAGCCGCCTTGTTTATATGCCTTCGGGGCACAAGTGTCGGATGCGAATAGGCTTTTTGAAAATAACTTTTTGCTTGGTTATTGTGTATTCTGTGTGCAATCGGATTTTTTATTTTATTCAACCAGCCTGAATCCTTTCAAATAAAAATGACGAAATACGACTTTTACCATCGGTTTAGTAGGGGTAGTAATTTCACATTCAGGATGTCAACCCAAACAACGGCATCAGGAGCAATGGAGTGTATCGCTGTGATGTCTCCATCATGTCTGTTGATCAGGCATTGCGTTGTTATACCTTGTGCGGTCTAATCTGGATGACCTAGGATCGCACAATGGAGTAAAAAAATAATCATATTCGTGCATTAGGTATCCACATGTGCCATGGTTTGGGCGGACACAGTTTAGGCTGGACCATGAGCTTCGTGAAAGAACAAACCCAGGGGATGATCTGCGTCGGGTCTTTCGCAAGCTGTTTGTGAGTTATTTTAAACTCCACTCAGTTCTCCAAGATGTTTCAATGAGCAGTGTTTTCGCCGACACTCAGCGCAGATTATGGCTCTACAGGTTATTTAATTATTATTTTTTAACTATTTTTTCCAATTTAAAGCACGGACGTTTATACAACAGCTTAACACTTCCTCGTCAAATCGAACCGCCGATGATTTAGCGGTCTTGCTGCGCGTGCGACGCATGGATGCTGAATTATCGCAACGCTCAGGCGATTCTGTCAGTGTGGCACTGCGGAGAGCAGGCCAGCGGGTTCATTTCTTCTTTTAATCTTTTTAAAGCAGCGTGGCACATACGCGTTTAGCTGTAAAGTATCACCCTTCAACAATTCCCAATTGTTTACAACCACCCACGCTCATAACTCTAGATGCATGAATACACTTTCTTGTTTACGATGTGCCCTTTTCAAAGGACGTTTACACATTCCACTCGCTCACGTGCTTGATGCTATGGCGGTTGTTCGTACGGTGGACACAACCGTAATTAGCGAGGCTCAATTAATGTTTACTTATTATGAGTCTTCGTAAATGCCCGAGGCTACAACGGCCTGGTTAATAAGGAACGGTGGTGTGTCGCGGCTGACAACACTTGAGTCAAATGTGCAAGACCACATGATGTCGATCAATTTTGACACGTTGCAGACACTTCAGCCGCAATGTTTGTTTATGCTTACTTAATTTATTTATTTAGTATAAAATAAATATTTAGCAATATTAGTTTTCGGAGCAATTTATTTTTTAATGCTTTGGCGGTATCTTATGGGTCATGTTAGGTTTCGAGAAATTCAATTTAACAGTACACAAATATATGTCTACAAGTCTCAAAATATTAAGCTAGTGTAACACATTAAGTAGATGAAAATCGCACTTTATCAATCCGCTGGAGGATGAAGGTCTCACATTCTCCCCCTCAAGCTCTCATCTCACTCTACTCTCCACTCCCCTCTACTCACTCTCTGTTCCATCAACTACTCTCTACTCCCCTCTACTCACTCTCTGTTCCATCAACTACTCTCTACTCCCCTCTACTCACTCTCTGTTCCATCAACTACTCTCTACTCCCCTCTACTCACTCTCTGTTCCATCAACTACTCTCTACTCCCCTCTACTCACTCTCTGTTCCATCAACTACTCTCTACTCCCCTCTACTCACTCTCTGTTCCATCAACTACTCTCTACTCCCCTCTACTCACTCTCTGTTCCATCAACTACTCTCTACTCCCCTCTACTCACTCTCTGTTCCATAAACTACTCTCTACTCCCCTCTACTCACTCTCTGTTCCATCAACTACTCTCTACTCCCCTCTATGCTCTCTCTCTGCTCCACCAACGCAAGGCATTCTGTCGAAGGCCCCAGTCAACCATTACTCAGTAGGAGGTCGCTCCATTTCCTCTGTACCACATCTCGAGATGCGGTCACATTTGTATGCGATGCAAATGCGCATTGTATTGTTTGACCATACTTCACCATGCTGGTCAGTGCTGGTTGATGATAGTATCAATGCAGTCAATGTTAGAAAAACTACTTTTATGTGTTCATAAATACAGTACTAAAAGGATGATGGCCAATGGGTGGGATTAACAACGAAGTAGCAGCTAAAGGAGAGAAAACACCCAAGAGGACGTCAATGGGAGTGATGGAGTGATGGTAACATCAGCTCGTGATGGATGGTGATGGCTTGGGGAGGCCTTCATGCAGCAGTGGATAGATAATGACTGATGATTATGATATACTGTATGTGTAGTTCAAGCCTGTATAGAGTGTTTATGCTACTGCATTTTCCCTGCTGGCCAAAATAGTTTGAAATAGGTGGACCAAACGTAGCTATCATGTGCTTCTGCCACGGAAAACAATTTGCTTTGGGGGAGACTGGACTCACTGCTCACCAAGATACTTCTGAAATATTGTTAGTGCCATACTCCTGATGCGTGCTCAACCTGAATATGAGAAGCGAATGAAGGAATGAATACATAAATGACAAAACATGCGTCATTCATCTTTGTTCAACTGAAGTATGTATCGTTTTTTTATTTCAAACTGATATATCTTTCTATTTAAAGCTGTGCAACCCTACAACGAAATGCCATGATTAATTATCATATAAATCCACTTAAACGAGCTTTTATTGCCATTTCATTGTTCTAATAAAACAGTTTGCAAACTCCTGGCACTTAATTAATGTTTGCTCGATGTCCAGTTTCCAAAAATGTATTATTAAGTTTTTTCCCCATCCATCACAGAGCACTTTTGACATGCGTGGCCAATTGAGGCCAACAGGACCTTCATATTTCTAAAGTAGGCCACTACATTTAGAAGTAGTTGTTTGCCTCTGGACGTAACTTCCAGAAGACCACAGTGTGGAAACTTTAGAAACACCACGAAATTCAAAGAAACTGTCCAAATCAGTTGGCACATACTGTGGCACGTGTATATATTTTAAAACGAGCTCCCCACAGACTTTATGTTATAAAAAATGTAATGTACATTCTGATTCCCTTCTATTTTTAACCTGTACATGTGCTAGTGCTTTTAAGTAAAAAAAAATTGTAATGGTTTGTTATAAAAAAAGGAGATGCTTAATAATGCATCTACTGAATTCTAGAAGATGTGGTAAATAAAATATGAGATAAAACTAAGGTGTACATTCTTGACAGGCTTGCGCTGAAACAATGCGGCTACTTTAATGTACTGTGATTTAACATGTACCGTGATTGAATACAATTTCACTATTTATACTCATGATTGCACTTACTGTTATGTGTAATAACACATCAGTTCCTTAAATAAAGTTTTTACCTTTTGAAAGATGGTATTTCCATCATTGTAGTACTTATTTTTACATATGATTTAGTTAAATTTATTTCAAGATATGCATGACATATGCTGGAAATACCGTTAAATGTATTCCATGTTACTTCAGATGCAAGCTTTGAATTCTGTTACAAACAATTCCTGCCCCAATTATTGTCACGTGCCAAAATTGTTTTAAAAGTTTCTCAGCAACATTCACGTGAATGGGCTACGTGCACGTTTTTTTTTTAATATATATAAATATGGAATTATTGTTGGTGAAAATAATTTAATTGGAGATGTGTGTGGTCTCAAAAAAGGCAAAACACTTACTGGAAGCCAAGTACACTCTCTTCGTCTGTCACGACAAGCCGCATCTTTAGCCGTGATTGCAATCTTGGCTGCAGTGAGGGATTCTTGAACGAGTATTTTGCTAGAGACCTATTACCATCACACGCTTTGGTATTGCAATACACCAGTGCCTCAGAGCCCAAGTGTAATTTACAGCACCAGGGCGGTTTTACCCATAGTGTCTTGATTGTTTGCCTATTTCTAAATGCCAGTGGGTGTGTGCTTAAAAGATATAAATTACGACACATCATTTCATCTCGCTGATCAAATCATGTACAGTTCTCAACGTCTTAAAAGTACGCATTTAGCGCCAATGAGTAACGCATGAGTTAAACCTGCAATGAAGCATTTCTGTTTATTTAAATTTGATATAAGCCGTTTGTCGACTGAAGGGAATATAACACAAAAATATGGCCCATTGAAAATCTGCTGACATTCGACAACAATTTGCCTTCTAAAAAGTAACATCGTTGGTATATACCTGTGGGGTTTATGGCAGTTGGCAAGCGTTTGGCACTATTTATGTTCAGTGTGTGTATACTAATCCATGAATGCAATTTATCGTCCTCTGCACGAGAATAAAGTAATGCTTATCTTTGAGGTTCAGAACGGCTGTTTGTGAGCCTTTTTACCGGCGTTGTTGCATTCAGTACCTAAAGTGGCGAGCCATTAAGAGTCAAACAACACCATGCTTTTTTCACAGCGGAGCGTAAAGCTTACTTCTAAAGGTTTTACGTTTCGTTGTAAATACGAATTTTCACACTATTAATTTGTTTTCTCGAGCACATTAAGTGCCCGCTGGCCAGTAAACGGAAGCTTCCACTCGGAGCTTCATAGACATCACAAGGTGTCGATTAAGCGGGCCCCGTCTACACTGGTGAAGCAGACACTGACGGCTGTGTTCCTTGAGCGTCTCATTTTACATGGAAGTAAGGCGCTATAAAGACCCCCACCCCCTGCGGCATTCCCCATGCTGGAATGACCAAAGTGCAGATTTGATTCACGGTGTGTATTTTATTGAGATACCATCAGATGCGCAACTTAAAGCAAACGGACAAAGAAAGTAGCGTTTTTCTTTGCTTCAAACCTCAGCCAACGACTCTCTCATTGGCCGAGCTTAGACATGAAAGACACCTTTGGGCTCGGCACTAAGATCACAGCATGGGAAGTTATTTCTCCTCCCATTTTTGTGTAAAAGCATAATTTTCAGCTACAAAGGGCCTCATCGTAGTCTGCAAAAATGTGCAGCCCTGTGCTTTGGATTGCGTGCCGGATCGGGAGGCCACGCATTGCCTTTGTACCATCACCATGGCTCTCAAAAATGTTTGGTAATTGTATGCTTTACGTGCTATATATTTGAGCTCTTAGTAACTAAGACGACCGTTCTCGCAGTCAATAAGGTAGTGATTACCCAGGCTTTGATGTATCGGTGGAAGATTTTGTGTAGGTAGTGGGAACCTTTTATAACGCAATAATTGTAACGTATCTGATGCTGTGTGGGTTGATGCATTAAGCGTGTCAGATAAAGCATGGGCTAGGAGATATTTCATTGAATGTGCATAAAGCCAGACTGGGCTATTATTGATATGCGTGAGGAAGAAAGACTTCAATGGCTGATGGTATTGATTTCAGGTGGGATAGTTATAATCGATCAGAGCCACCTATTGCTGTGCATTTTTCTTTGTTTAATTATTACTGATGCCAATAACACGTAATATTTTGTCACTCCCAATTTCATGGGCTCCCTCCACCTTCAAATTTACCAACCCACACTGACCAGCATGGTGAAGTATGGACAACCCCCGCCTAACCCCCATGGCCAATACGAAATTTGGAGGTCTTCATCCAATAGTGGATTTACTAATGACTGCAAATTATTGATATAATACAATGTAGAACACGGTATATATTGATACGTGATCAAGTATATAATGGCGGCTAAGCATCTCACATTCAAAAGTTTGTGAGTTTAAATCCTAATTGGGGGTGGACTCAGCCCATCATCCCTCTGGGGTCATTAAAATAGGTACGACCTTGCGAGGAAGGCTGATCGCCTATGAATATACTCACCCCTGTCATGGAAATGTGGAATTTTCACCACTGACTCAGGGCTGTGAACAGGAGATTATCACTGCCCCAATTCTGATTTGAGTAGGAAATCACTTGAATATTTGACTATGAATTTCTGCTGATAGATGCTTATGCCTCTGAATGAGCACACTCTGCAAGCATGTCTAAACACGTTGAAGGGTGTAGTGACCTTAACAATGGGATGCAGCGTATTATGTTGAAATAAGATGGAATAACCCCAGAGATTTCAGGTTATTGCACACTCACTTCAAAACGCAGTCCCCTGTTCAGTGTTAATATCTTATGGACATTGTGTACAGCTAAGCAGGTTTGAGCCTGCTTCGTTTTTTTCGGATGACTACCAGGGCTGGCCAGGTGTTGTAGGCACGAGGCTGCAAGGTTGCCAACATATGTCAGTGTTGAGTGGTACCTTAGGGGGTTTTCTTTCACCGGAATTAAAATATGTATTCATGGAATTGACCAAACATGCCAACACAGAACCCTCTGAAAAAGAGTCTCAAGACTCAGGGATACATGTGCTGGATAAATAATTGGCAGTATTAATTCGTATTATCTCAGTCCCTTGTAATGACACAGTTACTTATTTTAAAATAACAATTCTCAAATCCGTTTCGATTCCAGCTTAATTATACTTTATACAGCATGTAATTTTTTTCTAGAATTTTTTTTATTATATTTGAATTTGTATAATAAATACATCTCTTGCATTGCATTTCGTGAGATTGTGATGTGGAGATATCATCACGAATATTTGTTTAATCTCAAAAGATTGACTTGTGTTCAGCTCAGCAAGTGGGACATTCAAATAAGTCATACTAATTTTAATCTCTCTTTGTTAACTAACTGCTGGATGAACGTATTTCCATGTGAGATTGGTCGTGGGGGTTGTGTCACCATACTTCACCATGCTGGACAGTGTGGCTTGGCGAGAGGCAGGGCCGGGGAGAGCAAATACTTTGTTCGGATACCGCTGATGCTGCTGTGAATGGGAAACTAACTCAGGATTCAAGGGTTAACCACTGCACCACTGCTCCCCTCCATTATTCAATGCATTGGCCAAAATGGAATTTGAATGCATGCAATTGTTGACATTGTGTCTGTAAACTTACATATGGAAGCTGTGGACTGTTTCGGTTATAGAGCAAGTAAAAAGTTGCCTTAATTTATTTTCCACTCTGCATTGAGGTTGCATTTAAAAATATGTGCATTTTATAACTTTGGGCAAGGCTTTATATTTAAAATGACAGAGAAAAAAATGTTTAAAACTAAATTTCAGCATATTTACTACGAATTATTTTTAAACTATCTTTAAATGCGTAAAGAGTTGAGTGCTTACACTAGCCAATGAAAAGACAAAACTACATGTGAAATGCTTGATTGTAACGAAACAAATATTACTTTGTAGTTTTCTTGACATCATTTGGCCTCGTGAGATCATCAGAGATGATGAGAGAGGGTTGGCAAATGTAAGAGATAATACATTATCGCAATTGAAATTGCAAATTTACACTATAACTCAGGACAAGGTTTATATTTAAATAGCCAATAGGCTACCTAATGCTATGTCTGGTAAATGTTATTTCTTGTTGTCGTCCAACAATCCCTCTGTCCATTCCACACTTTTCACAAAACTGCAAATCCCATAAAGCAGTTGCTACCAATGACTGTCAAACTCTCCACACAGCGTAGAACCACCAGTGCCCAAATTGGTGTAGTTCTTGAGCCACATTGGATGTTAAATACTTTAAAAAAGTTTTTTTTTAATATATATAAAGCACAAATCCAGCATATCAGCCTTATTACTTGTGTACATTAAAACCCATGTTCATGGTGTACATGAGCATACATTCAAACGATTGAACGTAAGAAGCATATGCTGTATGTATACTATTATCAATACAGTTCCAGCATGCATGCATCGACAACACAGGCCGCTTGTAAATGAATGTTTGTCATGTGCATGCGCGTATCCGTGTTTTTTTTCGATATGTGGCATTTGTATGCTCTAGCACGATTGGATCTACTTGGAGTCATATTCTTGGGAACGTCTCATAGTGTTATTATGTTCAGAGTATCCTCATCTTAGAATATTACAGTATATGACTATTGCTATAGAATGCACTAACAAAGCAGAGGTTCCTGTAATGGACTGGGCTGACAGCTTGCTTCTCTTTCAGGGACATTTTGTTTCACCATTACCAGACTCTCTCGACGCTTTCAAGCATAGCAAAAATGTAGACCTATGAACAAAATGTCAATGCTCATATAGTTCAAAACATGAACTCTGCAGGTTTTCGAGCAAAAATCACATCGCGTTTAATGCTTGAACAGTTTGTCGTGCGTACACGTGGTGCCATGTTAGAGCGTTCCTCACCTATATTTCATATTTGCGTACCAATTCTTGCCCTTGTAAGTCTGAACATCTGGCAGCAGTTATCCCACCAGGGTGGAGTAAAAGGGTGACTGAGTGATTATGCCGTTTCGTCCAAGGCGTTGGGAGCTTCGTCTCTTGAAGTGAAAATATAACCCGGATGGTGGAAATCCCCTTTGGAGATTAGACTGTAGGGAACCCTTGGAATTCCTTGCTTTGTCTCTGATGCTTACCTTTCATGTTATAAATACCTTCTATGTATAACCTTACCTTTGTACTGGGTTCATTTCTTTTTTTTTTAAGTGGTGGCTAATAAACGTCACGTACACTTTCTTCAATGACTCAATGTGCTCCTCCAGAATCATCGGAGAGATTTGAGATGTGGCCAGAATTGGCCACTGAGGGTCGAGCGCTGTGTAGGAATACAAATGAAAGGTCATGGTAAGTGATGAGTGTTATCGCTCAGATATTTTTTTCTTAAACGCTTTCGTACATGAACAGCTCTGCCCATGCATGTGCGTTGTGTCAAAATCGATGCGCTGAGCCAGTGGTGAAATCCCACATTCATATGGTGGGGACGAGTCTATCTCTTGGATATCTACTGTTGACTTCCAGTACTTGTTTGATCCGTCCCACGTGGGATGATGATGTGCCGAGTCAACTCTCAAACGCGATTTGAGCTCGCAACCTTTCCGATTGCGAGGCGGTCATGCAATGTGTGCAACAACAACAACAACAACAAAAATGAGAAATATCACGGAAAAATGTACGCGTGGCATTTGACAAGCGTATTGTAATTTCTTAAAAAAAAAACAGTTCCCCTTCGTTCTTTCGGTAAAGTCACGTAGAATGGAAATAATAAAATAATAAAAATAAAACATTATAAAATAATTCTCACGACGTTTCGGCCACAACGCAAGCAGCCGTCCTCAGGTGGAGAACAGGTCTGTCGAGAAGACAGCGTCAAGATGATTAAAAAGTAAAGATACATCTCGCCGACACGTTGTGCTCCACATCGCAAGCTATCGCCAACTTGCCGAGGGCAGTGAGGGCGTGGGGGCCATTGATTTGTGCTCCAATGTAACAAAATAAATATGGATTGGGTCTCTTTTTTAACTTTACTTTACCACCCCAAAGGCTACATAACCCTCTCCTTTGCCAGATGCACGACCGTGTCTACACTGCACTTTAAAGTGTGACACCGCCTCGCACATGACTAAGCCGCGTGCAACTGCACATGGCGCGGCCCCGCTGGGACGCGGTCCCTTCTGCATTTCTCTATTCGGTGACAAACGCTGAATCGCGTGTCTGCGATGGACGCCCCTGCTGAATCTCCTCGGCCCTCGCTGTCAGCTGCAGCAGTCGGGTTTACATAACATAGTCATTAGACTGCGGCTCTCATGGCTCCGACTGAGTCAAGACAACTGGATATTGTGTGTGCCGTGTGTGTATGTGTGCGTTACCGGCAAGCACGGTTACATTTGCTGTTGATACGTTAATTTAGTTTTCCGTGCGTAAAAAAAAAATCACTGTTGATTAGTTAATTATGTTGCGCGGTTATTGTCACACACTGGTGAAAACGAAAAGTTAAATGTGGTACATTTTAACGTGCACAAAACCCCTTTTCATCACAAACATATGTGTCCACATGCCTTTGGATTTACCCCATATCACTTGAGCCATTTAATGCTAATTGCAAAACAATTTATGCATGACCTAATTACTAACAATGTGCTGCAATCATTCTGCATTGACCTTGAGATTTATGGCATCATTATATCCCACATGCTCTAATTGTATATATTACAGGAATGCTATTTAAGGTTTCTATTTAAGAATTGGAATGAGGACTTCTTTACATCTTGTGCTACCTCATCATAGGGGTAGCTGCAATTGGTTATAGACCATCTGAAGTGTCATTAGTTTCATACAATGCCCAGTATGGTCGTTCTAACCTCATGTGAAGATTTGTTTGACCCCTAGGGAAGCAGAAGTGTTCAGTACCTGTCCAAGGTGCTGAAAGTGTTGCCGATAGCGGTTTGCTGCCTCCTGGTGTTCAATGCCTTGTACCTGCTGGTACCAGTTGTGACGGCTGTATTGTGAGTGGAGTATTCGTGTAATGTTACATTTATACAGAGTATTTAGATTAGGCAAAAGTAATTAAACTCTTGATTGCAGTTACTTACAATCATTGGAAGTTGGAGTGATGTGATTATTGTAGTGGATTACAGAAAAATGTATTCAAAAAATATGCTCTCATTCACATTCGGGGTCAATTTTCTTTATTTATTTTCCTGACATATTGCCCGTCCATTGCTGAACTCCTAATTCGCACGTTGTCACAGTTTAATTCACTGCATATTTTCCCAATGCCTTTAGGGGAAAACAAACATTAATTTTCCATGGAATGCAAATTCGTAGAAGACTGCATCCTCATGCTCATAATATATTTGAACGTGGTCATTACAAAGGCTCTATACATATGGAAATATAACCTTCAGCGCTCTTGTTTTAATTTACGCTTTCAGATCGTAACAACGTATTTAGTAAAATGTCAGAAAAAAGCAACACACACACACGCCTCGATGTGGATGCATATCTCGCAGTTTAAATATTGAATAGTACACCTTTTGCAAGAATGTATTCATTTGCTTGGTAGTGGGGTCGAGACTTGGAATATTACTGTGAGCATATATTGACAGAAGCGATCCTCAATTAGTGTAACATTTTAAGGGTTTATGTCGGTGGCCCGAGCCATCAATCTGTTAGCGACATAGAATACCACATTAGTTTAGGAAATGGGGTTCCCTTGACAGCCATTTTCTGGTCTGGGCTATTATTAAAATTGCAAAGTTTATGAGCTGTTTAATATAAAGTTGATGTTTGGTATGCTGAATCTAACCTGATATGTCAGCAGAGGAGCATTTGAATTAATTTGAGCACTTTGGAGTCCAAAACCCCGTGATAAAAAAGCCTTTTTTCCTTTGGGAACTGGCAGTGGATTGTCTAGATTGGACTGCTATAGCGTTGTTCTTTATGACCTCTAGTGAATATAACATACCCAATTTAGTGCTGAGCATATTTTATTAATATTTTGTTCTACGTTTTAACTGGTCGTTGCAGAAGGAAATTGATGTTCAAATCTCAAAAAAGGAATACGTATCTTCCCAATAATACATTTTTGTTCGGCATTGCAGCAGTTTTGATCTCAAGGCGTCCCACTTGAGCTCAGCAAGAGACGATGCAGAGCCCCGTGATGCGTGAATAACGAGAAACATTTGGCAATTCCTGCTCGTGTATCTCATCTATGCCGGTCCAAAAGCTCTCTCCCACTTTATCTCTCACCTTTTTTGACAACAGACAAAACAACGTGCATTATACTTCATTAAGTCGCCGCGCATGAAGTGCGCTTGTATAAGAAGACCTATTCCGTATGATAAATTGAACAAATGAAGAAGCTATTCGACTTTTTTGGAAACAATAAAGAAACGAATCTCGGTGCATCATGCTTTGCATAAAACATCAATTCCACATGAAGATGTCCAGTGTAATGTGTGTTGGCAAGTCGAATCACATAACGGACTATTCATGTCGACCCCACGGGCCTTCAAGCAAATGACCAGTCTTGTTTGTGGTCGTTGAGATTTCCTCTAAATGCATAAGAGCGAAATCAGATATGTAATAATAATACTCACTTCCTTTTGTGCGTTTAAAAAAAAATGGAATATACAGCTGCTGCTGCTGCTGTTGTTTGGTCTCTTTGAATCAAGAGAACAATTCCCACAAAAGAAAATGAAAAAAAGTGTTTTTATGATTTAGCCACGTAATAACTGTTCCAAAAAAATGCAATATTGTCAATGTTCTGGGTTTCACCAAATCCTGGCAAAACAACAGTCTACAGAGATTACATGAACAATAGCTATTTTCTTTAATAACACACACTTTTCAAATTATTTATCGACACAACATTATAATTTAATTTCCAGAATTCCCATTCACCGCAGCGCATAATGCAACGTGACGTTCACAACGCTGCATATGTGGCACTGGTTTAAAATGTGGCATGCGGTATGTGGGGCATGCGTTGTTTAATTGTTTTCTTTTTACTTTACGGCTTTATATTTACTGGAGTGCTTGCAATCACGAAGGACGTATCATTTATCTTTCCGATGGTACATCAAGGGCTGTTTTAGAGGCGGCGTCCTTTCAAGCCTGGGTGTTTTTTTTTGTGCCCTGATTTTGGCACCTTGTGTTTGAGATCACCCCTCAACCTTGCGCCTTTACCACTCCTCTTCCAACACCCCCCCCCCCACTCCACCGCCTCTAAAATATAAAATATTAAGCTCTCTCTCAACATTTGGGCTGAGGAGCCCCTTGCACTCGTACTCCACCCTGTCCTTGGAATGTTCTCACAAACTCCACTCCAGATTTTGGTTTTTGTTGGCTCTGAATTAAAAGAGAATGAGAGGGTTTGGTAGCGGGGAGGGAGAGGAGAGAGAGAGGGAGAGAGCAATGTTCGTGTGAATTAGTTTAATGCTTTAAGTTTGCCAACGAAAGCACCTGACACCTGGAGTATTTTTTGTTGTTGTTGCATGTGGAACAAAAAAAATCGTGCGTGGTTTGGAATTTTCACTTTTCGGACAACTTTTGCCATGCCTGCTCCAAAGGGTATCATTCGTTTTGACGCTTGATGAATAATTCTAAATTTGAACATTTTGCTGCCTTTTGCGAGCCAGGTCTGCACTGATTTTGACACAACCGGGAACGCCAGAATGCGGTGTTTTTGGCTCAATCTTGCACCAGTGTGCACACTTTCACAATATGCTCAATTTGGCGAAAGTTGCTGTCTTGCTGAAGGAAATCAATCTGTGATGGGTTTTTTTGCATGAATTGATACGGCGCGGTTTTGAGCAGCAACTTCTACGTTGCCCTTGAGAGAATGTGTGGTATGTGATGCGGCGATTTCGAGATTGCCATATTCATTACAGCTCGTCGTGCAACCTCTTTAAAAGGAGTAGGGGGGGGGCACGACAGGGAGTCAACGCTCAACAAACGTTAAACAAATTGCAAATTTAGAGTGAGTAACAACGGCGTTATCCGATGTTGTCCGAGCCTGCGCATTGCTTGAGCACTCGTGCCCTCTGTGTAGATGAGTAAAGGCTGCTTCATTGTGCGAATTTTTTCACGTTGTTTTCCCCGGCCCCCCTCCAATTTTTTTGTAAGCAGTTTGGGGGGCTAGGCCTTTTCCCCCAGCGCCCGCCCCTCACTCCCAATGCTGCGTGGCTGATGCATGCAAACATTGAACAATTTCGCTGAAACTTGTAACACGTTGCTCCTATCTAAATTCAAAACCACAATTCACGTACTTTCAATTAATTCGTTGTATACATATAGTGTATACGTATTTTTAAGTAAGCCGATAAAACGTTTCAAACTCTTCAAACACCTCTCGTCGTACACGGTATGGCCTCATTTTTATAATGTGTGTGGTTTGTTTAATGAGAGGCGGGGGCATGCTTGACTTTGATGAGTTGCACTTTGTAGCTTGCGGTTAGCGGAGCTCTTTCCCGAGTTTCTGGAAACACGAGTGTACATCCTCTCTCGAGCATCACTCGAACCTCAGGAGTCGGGACACGGTTGGGGTTCTGGCCTGCTCGAAACAGATAGTGGCGTAATGGACTTGCGAGAAGACCAGTGGGTGAGTTGATTTTAGAGAAAGCAACACGAAGACGCCCACAGACGTAGCCATCCCCAGCAGCTTTGCACTCGGCCACCGGCGAGAATGATGTCCCTTGGGAATGACATTAGCGTGTGTGTAATGTTTGAAAAGTTGCCAGAAAAATACTGGCCCACTGCTGCAAAAAATATCATGGGATTGAGGCAGTTCTGTGTAGGCATTTTTGTATTTGTGTAGTATTCATTGATTGAGCATTAAAAGTATAAGGAGCAATCGTTTTTTTTTGTTGTTTTCTTTGAACCTACCTACGTGACTTTAGCCGAAAGACCCAAAGAATAGAAAGATTGGTATTAAACCGTACACGATTTTTTAAAATACATTTTATTTTCATGAATTAATTTGATTATGCTAACTAGAAAAATCGGCTCGATGTGCGTGCGTTTGTGGGCATATGTGGGCGGTGCCGTGGTTAGTGCACTCCAAACCCAGTGACCCGAGTTTAATTCCCAGCCATGGCAAACATCATTGGCGAGTGATATCCGATTCGGTCATGAGCCTCCCTTAGGTCAAATCAACCTTAAGTAAGTACCGTTCAACATGTGGAGTGCACACAACAGCGCTGGGGGAGAAAGAGTTGGCATGGTGTGTAGGTGATCGCAAGCACGTGCCCCAACAGGGTATGAGAACATGAGAATCAGTGGTGGGGTGGTCCCTGTACTGCACTACAAACCAGCAGAACTGAGTGCAAATCCTGGCTATGTATAACATCGGTGTCAAGGGTTACCTACATTTTTCAGGCCCTCGCCTAGGTCGACTCAGCCTCAAACGAGTATGTAGTACGTGAACACCAGCACTGAGGAGAGAAAAAGGAAAGCTTGGCATGGCGCTTTTTGCGCGCAGCCAGCCTGAGCATGTGGCACGCCAATAGCACACGCCCCAACAGTCTGAAATCCTAGGTGGGTGACATTATTATTATCCTTCATCTGCTTGTTAGTGCGTGAACGTTAGGGTTTTAAGAGACTCTGCTTGCCATGGTGATTGTAAAATATTACCAATGATGTACACACTTGGGTGATGTACACACTTGGGTGATGTACACACTTGAATGCGGCAAACAACTTCCTACCCCGCTGCCCCCAACCACGCTGAACACGGCACGTGACCGTGCACACGTAAATGTTGTGCCGCGCGGTGCCGTCAACCCCTGACTACGGGGCCCCATTTCATTTCCTCTGCCAGCAGCGTAAAGTTTGTGTGCAGGAAGAGAGCAGTGTTAGTTACAAAAATTAAGCTGATTTGGGTGTGTTTTTTTGGGAAAAGATTAGAAGGTTGCACAAAATGCTCTCTCCGCTGCACGAGCGAGTACGCGAATCAATTAATGCGAACTGACACACAGAAGCAAATTCTTCTTTGCGGGATCGTTTTTCTGCGTTGTAATTCTTGCCAAATTACTTTACTCTATAGCGAGCAATTATGAAAGGGGAGCAAAATCCTCATAAGTATGTACACGAACAGCTGTAAAAATATGCTTTGAAAAGCGTGGCCTTTTGATATGGTATCGGAGGGCCAGCAGCTACACTTACATGGTCTATTGGTTTTTAGTTAGTTGTTATACAAATCTCAGGTTTCAACCTGAATTTGATTGTGTACTTCTCTAAAATAATGGCGTGTCATGCACAATTTTAAAAGCTGCGATGCAGACAATTGCGTCACGAGTCCATCTGATGTGACATTTTAATTTTCTGTGACGTCACCGCTGGTAATTTGAGATTTCACATTGTCAGCTGCACTTAGACTTACTTAAAATCTTTGGCAAAAATCTGGACGAACTTTCAGTGCACCTGGAGCTTGTGAGATTCATCGTTTTTAAATGACAGTGCTGCCACTGACACGACTCCACACCCAAACGCACCTGCGCACACTTGCATGTGTGCTTTTTTTTCTTACTGCTCTTTCATGCATTTCTTTGCAAAATTAAAGGCGCATCCATGAAATGTCATTCCAAACGTGACACACCTCTCTCTTTAAATTAAACATGTGGAGCAGCTGTTGTTGAAAATAACGTACACCTATATGTCACATACACGTAATATCAAAACATTTTAAGCTAAGTGAGTTTAAGGCGGCGTTTGCTTGATCGAATGAACAACATTTTAAAAATACGTAAGTGGCTGTAAATGTGTCTTGAACTAGTTTCATGACTATACTTTGAAAGCTTAGTGCAATTGTGTGTGCGTGTACATTATGGACATTATATTCCAATTGTTCTGTGTCACGTCAGGTGACATGATTGTATTTGGCCATGATTACATCTTGACTTATTTCGTGAAGTTGAAGACGTTTATATTTGGAACTCTGCATCTAGCAGAAAATCACATTGCGTCAAAGAACGGCCTCAGATGACGTCACAGAATTGCCTCTGACCTCCTTAAATCGACATTTTTATGCACAGACTCAGGAATACATTTTATACTCCCCGTTCATAGAATGTTCATCCATGTGTCAAACCAAAAAACATGTTAAGTCTCAGAGCTGGAATAATCCAATTCAAGTGAATGTCATGGGCGTTGTTGTGTGTAATCATTGGTGTCCAGGCTGAGACCAAAACCCCACCACACTTGAGCATCAACTTTAACCGTGAGAGGCTTTCTAGATTCAAACCCAAGTTCTCAACGACGGCGGCTCAGTGATTCAACCCCCTGGCCAACCCACCCACCTCAGCGTTGCTGTTTTTGTTTAATAACTATAATCAGCAGATCCTTGATGTTTTCCTGCTCTGTTATTTTGGTGTCTGGATACACATCGAATGATTTTGGCAAAGATGTGTACAGATTATAATTCCATAGACGCGTGTGCTCATCAATCTTTCATATTTATCCGTGCTTTGTGTCAGCACATTGTTTTAATATGGCCCATTAGTAGATTACATTTGATATCTGATTACATCAGATTTGGTCGACATGCATTTGCTAATCAATGTTTCACGGCTGATCAGATAACGTGCTTAAAAGTGATGCGATTCAAAGTCTCAAGTGCTTCTTATTAGTGTTTTTTTATATCTACAGTTCATATCAAAATTTAATTAACTTTCAGATAGAAAATTTTAAGTACAGTCTTACTCCAGAAGAATAACTAAGACAGCAGAGCACAGGATACACTTTTAAGTTGGCAGCATGTAATAAATCAATAAGCAAAGGAATAGCCGTTTTCCGGTACAGTGTTGCGGCGGTGACAAAATAAACAGTGGAATCCATACTCTTTGGTTCTTTCGGTAAAGTCATGTAGGTAAAAAAAATAGAAAGATAAAATATTAAATAAAAAAATAAAGACTAAATAAAAGTTAACTAAATCACGACGTTTCGATTGCAACACAAGCAATCATCATCAGGTGTGAAACAGTGGAATGTTGCATTGTGTATTATAGGTGCTATGAACTCTATGCTGGAACCGTTTGGCAAAAGCCAACTCCGGTGAGTGTTTGTCCTTGCCATGCCTCTCCCTTCCGGCGTCTTCTTTGCCCCCCCCCCCCTCCATTCCCAGCAGTGCCCCCCGCGCAGCGCAGTTGAGGACTTTGTAACCACTTCGCCTGCGCTTTGGCCCCGGTGACGAAGCAGTCGTTAACAACGTCAAAAAACCGACCACAAATAAACCGCGACTTGGACACGTGAAGAATGTGCGTCGTCACACTGCGGTCCCCAACCTTGCAGGCAGCCCTGCGATTCACTGTCAATCATTCACTTACCCCGAGCTAACCCGACTTATCTCGCGTCTGCCTATCTCTCTCTCTACCCACTGTGGGGCCCCCCTCATTTGTCTCAGAGCCGAAAGAGTAAAAACATTGCCCCCCCCCCCCCCACCGCATTCGCAGTCATTAGTTACGGTCCTGATGCCGATCTCCGAAGTTACATTTCTTCTTTCAGGTCGTTCGAGAAGTTCCCTCTGTGTTCAGGGTTAGTAGTTCGCTGTTGGTGTTGTTTGTGTGGTGGAGAGGTCTGATGTGGGGGGGGGGGGGGGGGTGCTGAGAGCCGGAGGGATCTGGTAGCAAGGCAGCAACGCCTGCCGTCCGTGGCGGCTCAGCTTTTCATTTTTTTTCCGACGGTGGCCTTGGGGGCACGGTCCGCTTGAGCGCTCCGATGCGTAGATACACTGGCTGATTCTGTTGGCGGTGAGGATTACCATCGTGAAAAACGGTGCCGGGCAGGCGTTTATGTAAAGGGGTCCCATCGGGCCAAGAATGCATTAAGTGAACGCCCTCTGCTCCCTCATTCGTCCCGTCACCAACCAATGACCCGGACTATCGATGCAGCCAGAGGAGGCTTTTGAAGTCACGACTTCGAGAGGTGTGCGTGCGTGTGTGGGCTACGTGGTTTCACCACATCTGCACAATTGCCAACTTGTAGCAGCCACTCCGTGAAGCACGAACCGGCATAGCTCAGCACCATGGAAGCGCCCATCCATAAGTGGGCAGCTGGCTGGCAAGGCTGTCGCAGGCAATGCCAAGCATTCGTTGCTGCTGTGGTTGGACGGTCTGGATTTGGCTGCTGCTGCTGCTGCTGCTGCGCCTATGTTGGCATCGATGCAGTCCTTGAATTTAGTGGAAGTGGCCCCCTTCGAACTTAAATGTGTCAGTGCTCTCACTGCAACATTACGATGGGTAATGGTTGATCATGGGCAACTCATGATGATGTTCTTGACTGTGTTGTCGATTACTGGGGGCTACACTGTGGGCAACGGAGGGCGGTGCGGGGAAAAAAAAAACGAATCTTGTACTGCACTATTCCACCATGCCCATGCATCCCACATGCACCAACCCGCACCCATGACCTTCACAGTGTGGGGAGACCCCCGTTCAGCAATGGACTCATTATGTGTGTGTGCAATAAATGATCTATTTGCCCATTGAACATTTGCGTTATGAACCCAGTGACCTGAGTTTGATACCCGGAAATGGCTAACATCAGTGGGGAGTGATATCTGAACCGGTCCTGGGCTCCCCCCCGCCCACCCCCCAAGGCAACGTATGCTGGCAATATGTTCACGAGCTCAGAATCAGAATCTTAATTTAGACTAGAGGAATCCGATGAGCTCTGAAGCTCTTATTCACAGGTGTCCAGTAGTTTTCACAGGTGTCCAGTAGTTTTCACAGGTGTCCAGTAGTTTTCACAGGTGTCCAGAAGATTTCACAGGTGTCCAGTAGTTTCCACAGATGTCCAGTAGTTTTCACAGGTGTCCATTAGTTTTCACAGGTGTCCAGTAGTTTTCACAGGTGTCCAGAACATTTCACAGGTGTCCAGTAGTTTCCACAGATGTCCAGTAGTTTTCACAGTTGTCCATTAGTTTTCACAGATGTCCAGTAGTTTTCACAGGTGTCCATTAGTTTCCACAAATGTCCATTATCTTATTGGTTCTTTCGGTAAAGTCACGTAGAAGGGAAGATGAATTCCTGCAGTCACGAAAGCTTTAAATCGAGATGTCCATTAGTTTTCACAGATGTCCATTAGTTTTCACAGGTGTCCAGTAGTTTTCACAGATGTCCAGTAGTTTTCACAGATGTCCAGTAGTTTTCACAGATGTCCAGTAGTTTTCACAGATGTCCAGTAGCCCAGTAGCTGAATGCCAATGTCGAGGTCTGCAAGCCACGAGTGGGCTTCAGGAGAGAGTTCGTGTAGTTGAAGGACTGCAGACCATCGTGGTTAACTCCATGGGAGGCGGCAGCTTTTTCGATGTCCACCTGATGTGTGTTTTCACGTAACCTTAAACTCAACTAATATAGTCAACTGGGAGAAATGGACGTTGTTAATTCCAATCAAGATATGAACAGCAATGTGGTGAAATATGGTCAAACAACCCCCCCATGACTGGCATGGCGTTGAGAGTCCTTAATACAGCAGTGTATTGAGAAAGAACTGTCAATTATTAAAAGTAATAAGCTCTTCAATTATTCTTTGGTTCTTTCGGTAAAGTCACGTATAAAGATAAAATAAATTAAGATTAAGCTCTTCAATGATTACTTTTTTACATTACAATTGCGGTTATTAATCAAAGGATGACATTTTGTGAATGATATATGATGTAAAATCATGGCTGATTATTGAATGATGATCAAAATAGATCACGTGTAATGAATAAATGGATGATGGATGATGATCGATGGATTGTGAATGACAACGGTTGCGCGATGGATGGCAGTGACATTTGATGAGTCAGAAATGCGGTGATGCTTGAGTCTTCTTTTGTTTCACCTACCAGAACAACCCCAACATTCTGATGTGACAATAAGAGAACGCCGCATGTAAGATATCCAACTGAACTCTGCGTAATTTCAATTCGACAGTAGTCACATTTATCGTGTAAGGATAGTAAATTTGAGTTGTTGAAAAGGGGAATACATCTTCTTGGTTCTTTCGGTAAAGTCATGTAGAATGTAAATAATAAAAGAAAGAACCAAGAAGATGAATCCCTGCAGTCACGAAAGCTTTAAATCGAAATTTAAGGGGAATACAATTGGGAAATATCATTTTGCTGAAGACCAAATATGTATGATATGTGAGCTGCTTGTACTTGTGAAAATTCACAGATGCTTTGTACTGTGATCACAAGTGTATATGTTAGTGTTTGTAAGCCGGAATAAAGCAATTAAATAGCTGTAGCTGCTGGTGGGGAAAATATATTAATAAATTCCGACATTAAAAGCAAGCGAAAATCCACATATTATGACGGCATACGATTAAATCATTCAAATGACAAAGCAGTGCCCCTGTAAATACGTTTGCAATGTTAGTTTTGCTCATGGTGTCTTCCAAGAAAGCAGTTTACTCATATGCAACTTCATCAAACAGTTGGGCATGTACACTGGAATTGTTTTATGTGATAATATTGAAAGAAGCAATGAAAACAACTTTGAAAGCCATTGCTGAAGGGCTAACACAATAATGATTCTTCTTCCCTCCCGGAGCGTGATTGTTGTTTCTGGCGACACGAGCATCAATCGGGACAACGCAAGTGTGAATATTACATAATTCGCCAAAAGTGACGGTATTTCCTTTGAAGTTAACCTGTCAACTGGGTTTCAGTGTTAGAAGAAACACACTTTCTAAAGAAAAAAAAACCCCGTTACACGCACAACAAGAAGGGGACACAGAAACACATTTCCCGAGCACTGCGCACGTGGAAAAGAATAAGGAGCTGTTGTGAGCAGCGAGTGGTGTTGGGATGTTAACGACGACGCTCTCCTCCTCCTTACAGAAGGGCTCGCGATGGAATGCTGCGGGCCTTTGGAGAGCATTTTTACCAATGATTAATGATCCCAGTGAGATTTTTTCTCCCTTTCTGATGTTCACTGGTGGGCTAAAAATTGGTGGGGGGGGGGGGGGGCAATGGATGCACGGGGGAAGAAAACGATGGGGGGGGGGGCGGGGGGGGGGGTTACGGGCCGCGGGACCATCTGATGAACTCCGGAGGACTGCTTCTGGAGCCTGAAAGAGATCAGCTAGCAGCTGCAAAAGCTTTCAGACCGAGCCCTCCTTTGGGTCCTTCTCTGCCAGTGGATAGAATCACATATAATCAGCACCGAGCTGTTTTTCAGCTGGCTGGCATTTCTGAAGGAGAGAAAGGGAAAAAAAAATAACGCATTTTTGGTCATTCCTAATATTTCTGTTTGGTGCATTCTTTGTTCACATGCCATAGCGAAAAATTTGTTTTCATTCATTCCCGTTCGTTTAGTTATTGCTTTACTTTCTTGCGCGTGTAGTTATTTTTATTCTTTTAACATTGCAACTTTCGTACACTTTGACGCGTTCGGGTGACACTAGCCAGATGAAATTGTCCGACGTTACATAAAAACAAAGTCAAACAACACGAATATAAAAGCAAACGTATGTGTTTAAACACGGGCAATTGTACATCTGTATTTGTGAATGCTGGAGCCTACATTTCTAAATGACGATTTGGCAGTCTGCTCCAAAAAATTGGCATTAAACAAATGCATCTTTTTGCACAATGAAGGAGACTGGGTTCTTTTGGCAACAAATGATGCATGTTATGTGTTTGATTGTTAAATGTGTTCTTTTGTGTGTCCTGTCCTTAGAATGCGTGACTGTCCCTCACACTCATATATGGTTATTTTGTCTCTACATTTAAATGCTGCACATTGGAATGTATGCTTCATGCACAAGCCCGAGGTTGTTAAATTCGCACTCCCTTCTATTTCATTCAATTGTGGGTATGGAACGCTGAACGCAACGAAATGTTCGCGAAGTGATTGCATCGTTTTGTTGCACACAAAGAAGCGTGCTTCGAATGACTTGAGAGACGGAAAGATGAACACGTGGATTCGAGAGCATGCGCAGGTCAATCCTCATTTAAACTGTGAAGGAAAGTTCGCGGACTTAATACATTTACATGGCACCCTTCAGCAATGGATCTCAGCGTGCCGTGCATACAGAGGAGGACGGAGTAAGTAGAGGCGGTAATTGGGGAGAGAAATATTAAAGCGACAAGATAGAGAGGAGGCCTTGCTAAGCCGGGTCGCACTCATTACACACAAAATGCTTACCGCAAATGAACCGCACAATAACCTCGCTGATCTCGTCGAAGAACATAAACCATCACGTGACCTGCGGTCATCCTCGCAACAGCTTCTTGGCTGGCAATCGAGCAAAGACGGTCGCCGCATCGTGCGCTTTCAGGCGAGCTTCTGCGGCTATCTGGAATGCTCTTCCTTCCAATATTAGGAAGCCAATGGAGTTATGTTATTTTAAATCTAGATAAAAAAAATTTTTAACTGCTTTTTGCGTTTAGTTTGTTGTCTTTCACCCGCACACCTCCGATTAGCATGGTTGGCTACGTGCGGTGTGAAAGAAGTTCAACATACATACACGCATGCAGGTGGGTGGGGTCTTCAGCCGGGACATAAACGTCTCCATTAACTCTGACTTGCTAGCCTCCAAGGCACTGAGTTCCAGAAACAAAAGCCCAATCACCCCGAGGTTCTTGGGCACGGCATTCTGCTCGAAGGTTATTTCGGTAAAGTCACGTAGAAAGAAAAAACATATCACGACGTTTCCATTGCAACACAAGCAATAATCATCAGGTTTGAAAACCACAGCAAGAAATTTTTTTAAAGAAGTGGCGGTTTTTTTCTTGCTGTGGTTTTCACACCTGATGACGATTGCTCGTGTTGCAATCGAAACGTCGTGATAATTTTATAGTTGAATTTTTATTATTTTTTTATTTCCCTTCTACGTGACTTTAGCAAAAGAACTAAGAATGTAAATCCCTGCAGTCACGAAAGCTTTAAATCGGGATTACATCTTGTCAAGAAGAGCGATGGAGTGGCAGCCGAGGAACGGAACACATCCGAGAGGCTGTCCAGTTTTGGGAAAAGACGAAATCATCGTCGTGTGCCGGTGATGTCGGTAGTTTATTATATCGCAGTGCCGTGAGCAATAGAAATGACTTGGGGAAACCTTCATCTAGAAATGGATTGAGAGTGACCGATGATGACGAAAATGTGACGTTAAGGCAAAAACACGGCAAGACATTCTTGCGCAGGGCTAAAATATCCGGATTGGTGCATGCGCAGTGCTTCTTTACGGTGCTTCTGTAAGGAGACCTTTTCATAAACAGAGAGTGGCACAGTTTGACTCGAGAGCATGCACCGGCGTGACCTCAGTGCTGCCACTGTATATTACGTTCCCCTATGTCAGACTGCAATCTGACCTGGTGCTGTGTTGTATGCAGTCCCATCTCTCCTAGGTTGAGATTTTAAATCCCCCTTGGCCGGCCTTTTTGTTGCACAACAATGATCTCCTTGTAGTGTTCCGTAAATATCAACGACATTAACCCCAGTGTCCTCACTGCTCGACAATGCAATATCTACGCAATCGCCAAAGTCCTTGTGAACTGACTGATTGATATTTTTTTTTCCTGTGGGACCTGGTAAGCTTTTATTTTAAAATGGGGTGGCGGCGTTTCATGAATCTTGCGGATATTGTCGGCATTTATTCTTGAAGAAAACAAAAATTAACGTGTATACAACGAGGGTGGAAATGTTGGCAACATGTGGTGGTCACTTATATCCACGTAGATTCCTTTTCCTCATTTCTCAGTCAATGGTGATAAAAGTCACAATGAACGGCCACAAAGTTGCTATTCTTGTTGTGCTTACCGCCAATATTGGCTAGTGTTAATAGAACAATATTCCTTGGTTGGCAGATTTAAAAATACTGTACACATCTCAGTGCTGTTGAGAACAACTTCATGCGTCTATATTACTTAATGTATAATAATGTTGTACATCTGTATTTGAATACCACATGTGTGAGACTTGATATCGACGACCCTAGGAAATATTTCAAATACAAATTAATTGTATTTGCGACTGGGAAAAACATATGTTGAAATATAAAACATTATCTTTTCATAGCACAGCTACAAAAACAACATCATATTGGTGGAAAATTTACACCAGGCCTATTACAGAACAGTACATTGGATTTGTAAAAGCAGCTTCATACATGAGTATAATAAGGTCTCCAATTGATGATGTGAAGTTAAAATGGACTTCATTATTATTACTATATTTGCACTCTGTCCAAACAGCTGAATAAACTATGATTGGATTGAGACGCAAAGTTCTAGACAAAGACATAATTGAATCCCCAATGCTTCAACAAAAACCGCAAAACACAAGCAGTGTTTCCCTTCATGTTGCACTGCCGCTTGCTTGGAATTTCAGAGTTCACACTTTGACCTCTCCATGTTATGTAACTACAGAGCAGTCTTGAGCAATGTGTCTCTATTTCGAAACGTGCTGTCTGGCACTACATTGTATTCTTATATATTTGCACATATCACGTGATAATACAACGTGAATATTAAACAATGGCCTACCAGCATGCACTGTGTATAATGCAGAGTTTGATGCCCGGCTTGGCAAATATCAGTCAAGGTAATAAATATATCAGGCCTGCCGTGCCCCACTGCTTCACACCAAGGGTGAAGTAAGGCCAAACGATCCTTATGGCCAACACGGTATCGGAGGTCTTCATCTAACCGTGGATTGAGAAAGGGCTGTAAATGATAATTTAACTTTATTGCGTGTAATATTGTTATATAATCATGATCATCATCATTACGCATGATCCATCTGCTGCTGGATAAAGGCCTTACCAGGTCGTCATTATCACTCAGGGTCTTGCGAAGCGACGATCAATCCACCCGGGTTCCTTCACACAATCTTGATTTTGATTTGCCTGTAGAATCGTGCCATTGAAGTTCAAGAACGGTAAGGTCTTGATTATTTTCTTTTAGTTCTTGTCCCCCAGTGTTAAGAATCGTGACCATAAGCAAAGGGTCGCCTCTCAACGGAGAGGCACTTTTCAGTAGCCAGAGCAACAAGTGGCAAAGGGACTTGTAGCTGGGTTGTAAAGCGCAAGGCAGCTGCCCGGCATCCTCACTCAAGATGCCTGATGGCTCTTCTGGGGTTAGGCAGGATGTCGAGAGCTCAGCTCTGGGTCGTGCCCAGGTCTAAGTCACAGATCCCTCTTGGTAAACAGATGGAAAAGGTTACGCGGCTCACTTCTCCCTGCCTCTGCCACGAACAAAAAAAAGCCTCGCTCCCGTTTCTTTCTACAGCGCCCACCCAAAACCCCACCGCCACCACCAACACCACCAACAAACAACCTACGCCCACAAGCAGCAGCCCTCTTGCTACCAACAACACCTAACTCCCCTCTGCCGAACACGAATTATGTCGCTGCTGCCCAACAGCATGGGGCACATGTTTTCACTTTCCATGGTATAAAGAAGAGAGCTTCCAAAAAATGCGTGAGAGTTTTAAGCGTGTGTTGCTCCCAAGTTGCTAGGTTCAAGTCCACAAAATATTGACCACTTGTTAGTCCCAAGGTTCAGAACCAGCTGTTGGCTGTGCCTTGTTTGCTTTGCGTACACCCTGATGACAAGTTGGGTTTTAATGCGGTGAGGTTTGTGTTTCTGATTTTTTTTGTAATGCGTCCTCAACAGATTGTTTTTTTTAAAGGGCAGTTTATACAAAGTCTAAGGTTAAATGGATGTTTAAAATGTGGCATTTAATTTCACTTGACGGAACCTGCAATGCAACTATATTAAACACAGGACAAAATAAGACAATTTCAGCTGTGATATAATTAAACAAAACAGTGGTTTAAAAATAAAATCAAGAAAATTATGTATTCACATGTAGCAAGGAGCATGTGAACAGCGCTGGGATTCTTGAGTCTTGCTTGAGCACTGAGTGTAAAAACATTCTTCTGCTGATTACACGGTATTATGTGGCCAAGACCCGGAAAACAATGGTCTCGCTTCTTGATGCAAATATTGAAATACGAACATTTAAATATTTTCAGTCCATATCCAAGCAGACTGATAGAGAAACACACAGCTCATATTTAAGTGCATTTGAAAGATGATACCCTTCACTTAGCCAACGTTGGAGCTGTGCATTTAGCGAGTAAATATTTATTTAGAACTGACAACCGATAGAGCCTTTTACAAATGGTTTACATCAGTCGGCATGAGGTGTGGGCGTGTGACGAGTAACATGAAGCTGGGATATAACTGAGAACCGTTATTAAGGGCATTAGAACGAGGTACTAAAAGCTAGAATCGCACGTGGACGCTGTTTAGGTCTCCACTTAGTTAAATCGTGAAATAGCTGCGGTGTTAATTGACCCAATGCATTGTGCGCTGCAGTATTGAGTTGGACAACATGGAATTGGCCATTTGGCAGCTTTCGAATTGTGCTGCTTTAAGCGTGTGAGTATTGTAATTGGTCCACGTTTGGTTATGGTTGATGAGCGTTTCAAATGCCCCGCCGACTCCGAAACGTGAGTCATCAAAATCAATCTTATTTAACGGTGCAAAACATGGCAAGGGTCAGCGGGTGGACACATTATTGACCCGAAGAGGATTTCACCTGAGCCGGTCACCCAACCTCGGTCTCCGCTCCTAGACGGCCGGCCCACACTCGTTAACGGTGGAGGAGCGAATGCAAAAAGTCCGGCGTGCCCCAAGTGTTAAGCGACTGCGGAGGGATCATTTTTTTTTCTTTCAACGAAATATTTGTGCAGCTGATTTCCGTTTCCATGGCAGAAATCCCCAGAATATGACGCGCCAACACGGCTTCCTATACCCCTGCTGCCATCGCCCCGTACGTTGTTTTGCGCGGATACGTTGAAGGGGGGGTTTGAGAACGAGGCTGGATTACTCTTCAGAGTCGTGCAGAAGGTCCCTGATTAATCCAAACAGACAGGCGAATTGGAGGGCAGCACTATAGCAGTGTCCAAGCTGGGGGAAAATGATGTTGTAACATAAAACCTTTTTCCCCAAAGTGCAATACATATTTGCATTGTGTGTGAGTGCGTGAGTGTCAGCCTTTTTTTTTTAGATACTAGTCTCTTTGTTTTAAAAATTCATCTGGAATCCATAACATTTATGTGCTGTTTTATGCAATAAAAGTGACCATGTTGGCTCTGTTCATTAAATATTTATACGCATTCATTTCATGTTATTAAAATGTATTTGTTTCAGTAATTATTGCTGCATACCAATACATTACCAAGGGTGATCGTGATCAATTGAAGATGAAATATTGACAGTGCTCCCATTAAAGATATATAAATGCGATCGATTATTTTAATTATCGTGCTCTGGCACTCGCTATTACTACAGAAGCCCATGGAGCAATACTATACTAGTGACTTGATATTTATTTTCTGCCTATGATTCATTTGTAATAAGCAACATTTCATAAATTGTACTACAAATTTTCCATCATGAATGTATTTCGTAAAATATATTGATTACTTTATTTAGAAAGCTATTGCAGTTATTTGAAGTGTATTTTTACTGCATCATTACTAAATGTAGCCATTTAGTGGAATTGAATTCCTATGAAATTTGCATTACCTGTCATATGCAGTGCACATCTCATAAATTTAACATACTTAAATAATTATCATCAGCGAGAGTCTATTAAGATGCATGGCCTTATTGAAATTATTATTGTTTTTTTTATCATAATTCTTCTTGTTTTTTTTTAAAGTATCGCTCATTGGAGATCCAGGAGTGTTTCGCAGAAGTGTCCATCAAAGGACA
The DNA here is from genome assembly GCF_015708825.2 of Lethenteron reissneri. Taxonomy (NCBI): domain Eukaryota; kingdom Metazoa; phylum Chordata; class Hyperoartia; order Petromyzontiformes; family Petromyzontidae; genus Lethenteron; species Lethenteron reissneri. The sequence continues at coordinate 3,275,014 of NC_083812.1, forward strand.
AGGCCGTCAATTTGCTACTGGACATCTCTGAGAAACAAGCTCTATAGCTAATCGGATTCCTCCCGTATGAATAATCATTATGATTCTGAAACCAGATGTATCTGGAAAGGAAGATGTCAGAAAGAATGTTCTCGGTATGGCAACTCAACTCAACGTGTGCCCAGGACCCATTTTCAAATGAAACACGAACTGACGTGAAAGAGCCGCACGTTTATTGAGCAACGCCAAACAAAAGTGTTCATCCTACAACTTTGGGATTCACTTTGTCTGCAGATGGTGCATGACCTCATGTCTGTGGGCAATCGAGACAACGAGCCTATCAACTCGCAGCACATGTGGCTTCAGTGGCCACCAGAGTCGAATGAAACGATTTCCTCTCTTGGGCTGCATGTTTGAACTCCGTAGCCCAGATTATCAGCACTGACGCCCTGATGCCGAGTTTTATGCCACCAGGCCACCCCGACACCAAGGGTTTATTCCTCGTGTGTTTAAGAGGTTTTTAAAAAAATAAATTACAAGGGAGAAAAACTGATCCCTTGATGATTATTTTTTTTTGCCCAGCTCTTGGCAATGCCAAAGTCTGCACGAGTTAAGGTATTGGATAACTTAACATTGTAAAGCTTTATTTGAATCATATTTGGCAAATGTGTTGATAATTCACACGTGGGGAAATCGAATGTTTGCTGTGTTTTACAATATCGCGTTAATGTTAGGTGTTACATTTGAATTTGGTTGGTTAATCGTAACCAAGTATATAATTCAAACAATTAAAGCCCTTGGTCACGTTTCTTCTTGATGAACTCCTCCACACTCGGAATCAGTCGTGGAGGCTTTGTGACCACATTTCGTCACCATCATTATAACCGTCTGTGGTCGATGTCGATAGGGCGACAGAAACCGCTGCGCGCAGAGGAAAAACACAAAAACGCAGGTGCTTTGTCGGCAGATTTGCCACCTGCGCAGGTTTTCCCAGGAGGCAGATGTTGCTCTGGGGCATCCGTCTGTCTGCCAAGGGGATTAAACCCCCACAATTTGTTTCTATTGGGTAACAATATTGCACTCAAGACAATGCATTTGCATGCAGTGCTATGAGATATTCTTGATAGATCCTTGTTATTTGGCACCTCGGAGTTTGCTGCCTTCAATGCCGGTAAAGATGCCGTGTCACGTGAACTGTTCACCCCACCACTTTCTGTCTTCACGCAAGCCAATAGGCAGAGGTGATTTTAGCTCTTCAGGAAAGTTCCCTTTTTCTCGAGTATTTGTTGTTTTTATTTTTTTTGGTGAAAGTGGTGCGACCAACTGGGACGGGGATTTTTTTTTCTCTGCCTGTTTTCTGTTGCTCGTCTCGTCTCAATATAAGTTGGACTGAACGTATGAACTCAAAGCTCCATGCGTGGACGTGTGGGTGTGTGGGGAGCGGTCGTATGGCGGTTAGCGCATTGCGCTACGAACCTGGCGACCCGTGTTCGATTCTCGCTCACGGCCAAAACCCAGTGACGATTATCTGAACCGGTCCTGGGCCTTCCCTAGGTTGAATCAGCCTCAAATGAGTACCTGGTGGGATGTGTAAACATCGCCACTATGGAGACAAAGGCGGCCGGGCGTGGTGTTGGCCACACACCCTCGTGTGCCGTGCCGGCCTTTCTAGCTGCTCGCTAACAACACTTGCTCCTACAGTCTGTTAAGGCTATACGGGGAATCTTTGTCTTTGTCCGAGGGCTCATTGTTCTTTGCCCATTTCAATAATTATCGGGCAATTTGTACCTCACGCCACGTTGACGCCATTGTATTGGCACGATTTGCATTGAATGGGCACGTTGGAAAACGGGGGGCTAAAAATGGGACACAAATAGTGCAAAGGGCTGACGAAATTGCACCCTTAGCATGCAACCATTGAACAACAGTTGCCCTCTTAAACACCTCGGCCCAATTCAATTCTGTACGTTCTTACAATAAATACGTTGCATCATGTCTTCTTGCATCATGGGAATACACCAATTATAAATATCCCGTACTGAAGGGGGAAAAAAAACCCTAGACAGAAGTGTTTGAACAGCATTACAAATTTAACGCGTTTATTTTCTCATTGCATAGTTTCCCCACTGACGCTACGACAGGCTGCTGCACGCACGTGGTATGGAAGTACCGGATTATTATTTTTTGTTCGTTAATTTCCATTTACCCACGCACACACACACCACACACTCTCTCTGCAGGCCTGTGCCTAAGAGGGTCACTCCCAGTAGTTTAGCGCAGATGTCTTGAGTGGATTCCCAGCAGGCAAACCCGGTTGCTTCCGCTCCTGTTGTTGACAACATCCCAACCCACGTGTGAAAGAAACCACCGCAGCACATCGCTGCGCACCCCATGCACCTCAACCCCCGTCTCTTCAACGTTATCGCAACATTCGAGCTTGATTCAACAAAGTTGCCTCGAGAATCGATGGCAGCACACCGACTACGGTTAGCGAGCATTACTCACGGAGACTTTTACAAAAAAACTATTTCATTTTTTTACTAATGGCAATGTGGTCAGCTTTGTTGAATAATGAACATGATATGGCCATTGAAACGCGTCGCGGGGAAGTTTTGCGTCCACGTGATCTAAATGATATGGACATAAAGTGATGTTTCATGTGATTATTATACATTGGCAACTATCCAAGGCGAAAAATAAAGATCCTAACATACTGACCGCTCAAAAATAATTTACTTCAAGCTACTGGAATGTAGTGCTTTGAGAACTCTCTTATTGAACGCAGCTTTCTAATCATTGAAGGAGCGTGTTGCTGGAATTGCGGTTATGTATGTTTCTTTTTTAACCAAGATTTTACAGAATTAGGCATAGTGGCTTTTGCGGAGGGATTTTTTGTTTCACTTATATAACTTTTTTTTACTTTCTACAATTTCTCAGGGCATCCCAACTTCAGTTATTAGCGTGGGGTTATATTTTAGCGTGGTTATTCTGGAGGTACGTGATCATGGTGAAAGCTACCGAGGAAGCCTAGTAGTCAATAAAATCACCACTTAGCCAATGTTAACAGTACTAAGAGATGGCGAATACAGCAAAGCCACAACTTAAGTGCAGATTGTATTAATTGCATGGAATATGCTCCGAATATCACATTAGTGATGCAGAAAAATGGAAGCCTTATTTGTAGCACTAGCAATCTTGGATGCACTCGTAAACAGTATTTGTCAATAAGGCTACCTTATAAGGGGAAAAAAACATACTTCGAATAGCCACGAAGAAGAGCCGTTGGATGAAACATCACCTCCTGTATACTTGTATATTTTTATTTTCAGGCCATAGCGTTATTGACGATAATGTCATGTATTTTTTGTTTTACGATTATTTGTGCTTGTGCAACGACTGGCAAGAGAGTGCCTCCAAATTATGACTTTATTTTGTGGATGCCCTGTGTGCATCCACAAAATAATAATCGGCGTGCAATGCCTGTAAAGTAGCTCAGTCAGGCAGACTGCATTCAAAATAAATACATAATAATAATTTACAGATGTATGTCAATCCACTGCTGGATGAAGGCCTCTGCATGTGTCGTCAGTCACCGAGGTTGTTTGACTATTTCACGACGCTGATCGGCGCGGATTGGTGAATGAAGGGGGCCCAGGACTTCAGCTGTGGCTGTTGTTCATATCCAATACACTGCATGCGATGTCGAATGGAGGCATCATCATCATCAGCTGCGCAAGTGTTTAGCGCACTATATCCCCCCGTTCAAAAGAGCAGGACAATTTTCGAAATGTTGCCGTATGAGTTGAGCCGCTGATACTGGTGGATCGGGAGGTGGGTGTAAGGAGGAGAGGGAAGTGGGAAGGGAAGAGAGGACCTGCTGTGATTGCTGGGCTTGATGGTTTTTTTTAGCACTGATTTTAATTGGCCGCTCGATTGAACCGTATTCTGAAGATCCGTTACAAACGGCGTGCTGATCAATGGCGCACCTGGCATGCCATTCAGGCCAGCGGTGCTAAAGCAGGCAATTACAATCAGCGTTATTCAATAGCGTGCGGGAGGGGGGGGGCGTGAGTGCAATAGGAAGAGAGAGAGAGAGAAAAACAATCGGTCAATCAGTGCAGCCACCAGTTTCAACCGAAGCGTCCCAGCAAGAGCTTTGGGAATTACAACATCTTTTATAAACAGTCATGCAGGTCGCTTACATTGGCGCATTGCTGTGCTGGCTCGTCACAGCGTGTGAACGGCACTGGCTTCTGGAAGGGGTTTGGTTCAAAAAGATGCGTCCTGATTGCCTCTTGACCGAAACGCGGCGGGGTAACACACTGCGGTGCGGGCACGCGCAACAACCTCGCAGGAATGGAATAGGCCTCGGCTCAATACTTCATTAAAATCGCTTTGAAGCGTGCCGGTGCATGCGCTGTTTACACGATGAACAAGTCCGCATATGCCACACTTCGGCATTATAATTCAATGCACTTTCGTGTGTGCGGTTGAGGCACACGTGACTTAGAAGCTGCATAGCCTTTGATTATTGGAAGTGCAGCATTAAATCAGGATTCCGTGCTTGGGGACACTGGTTAGTAAATGCTTTTTGCCACTTGTTGAGGAGCACGCAAAGCAACCGGGCATTGGATCAATAGCGCTTCTTGATGAGAAACATATTTGGAGTCCACGATGTGTTTTCGGGTTGTGCTATGGAATGGTGTCTGGGAATGTCGCTTCACGTGCTGTTGAGTTTCTTTTTAAATCCTTTATATTAAGTTCGCTTGCTTGCGTGCTTGCTTGCTTACGACCGTGCAAATCTTTCGGTCGTTTTTTAACCCACTTCCCGTGATCCAATCGAGCTGACATTTTGCACACAGACTCGTTGTGCGAGACAATTAATGTTCGTGAAATTTTTTTTCCAAAATTTTACACTGTTTAGGGAGAACAAATTAAATATTTAATTACCAATTGCTTAATACTGGCAGACAATCATCTGACCCATAGGTGGCAGCCATCTCAAGCCAGAGGACGAGAGGACTCTAGCCGCCACGCATATAAAGGATTTAGAGTGAAAAACTTTGTTTTTACGGGTTATACTTAGTAGGAGTGTGAACCAAAATGTCGGGCACCATGCCATGGGTACAACCTGAAGACACATTAGAAAGGTATACAACACAACTGTGAAAACCTATGCAGGAGAATGTCTGGGTGTATTCATGAAAATACTTGATAAGTTAAAGGGTGTATGAGCTTTTGGCATAAAAAAATTCTAAAACCTTCCTTATTAAAAAACCAAAACCATAAATGTTTCTTCCTCGTAATTTTCTAATGTTTGTTCATTACAATTTAGTACATTTCAAAATTACTTCATGAAATTGAAAACGAATTCGTAACGAAGACAATAAATCAAGAAATAAAATAATTACACGTTAACATTTATTCACAACACATGCTCGCAGTCGTCTGCAGATTGTTGATCTTGCAATAACAATGGCGGCAAATGTCCAAATTCACATGGAAAAATTAGAAAGTATACGTTTCTCAAGTGGATGCTGAGTTACAGAATGCAATAGCCCGGACGCACAGACTTCCCAAAAGGAATGTTTTGACAGCGTGATAAAAAAATAATAACTGGGACTGTCCTGGAATTATAGGACATGTGTACTGCCAGAATTATTACAGACCGCTACATCAGCGAAACGTATTGCTTCTACAATGCAATAGGGACTCTCCCACCAGATCAATTCGGTTCCAAAAAGAACACCTGGCACAGCATTTCTTGCACGATGGGAAAGCAGCGGTGGGGACTGTGTGACATCGGTCATTCCTCTCCACGTGTTGTCCGACAAAGGATTTATGTCCTTGACAAGTTGGCCATGAGGGCCAACAAGGGTGTTGAACAACGTTTGCTTTCATGCGGGTGTGCGTGTGCGTGGGGTGGGGTGGGGGGGCGGTGTTGAAACCGCAGTGAGTGCACGCCTCACGGCGATGACAGTCTCCCAGGTTTGATTCCTCGTCTCCTATCACCACTGCTATGTTCTTATGCATCAGGGAAAGGCCCACCGAGCTATTAGCTATTTTTCAGAGGCGACCTGGCCACACGCGATAGCTCAACGAAGTGGCTTATGCCATCATCACCGCCATGATATATGGGAAATTATAGTCGCCTATGCCAAATAATCTAAACGCATCTTCTTGGTTCTTTCGATAAAGTCACGTAGAATGGAAATAATAAAATAATAAAAATAAACCAATAAAATAATTCTCACGACGTTTTGGCCACAACGCAAGCAGCCGTCCTCAGGTGGAGAGTAGGTCTGTCGAGTAGACAAGTCCTCAGGTGGAGAGCAGGTCTGTCGAGAAGACAGAGTCTGCATAACTTTAGACTCTGTCTAATCGACAGACCTGCTCTCCACCTGAGGACGGCTGCCTGCGTTGTGGCCGAAACGTCGTGAGAATTATTTTATTGTTTTATTTTTATTATTTTATTATTTCCATTCAACGTGACTTTACCGAAAGAACCAAGAAGATGAATCCCTGCAGTCACGAAAGCTTTAAATCGAAATTTAATCTAAACGCATGTTTAGAGTCAAACCAGAGGGCTCAGACTAACACCCACGTGACCACCACGGCGAGAAGACGCTACCTCCACACATACATGCATCGTCAGGGTCGGGATCGAACCTACGACCTCCTGCATACCAGGCGAGAGAGAAAACATCTTTCCACCTAGTCAAGTACAACACCGGCGTTATTTGGTATTGGAATCTTTGTTGAGGCCTCGCTTGGAGAGATGCAGCAACAACAAAACAGCGAGTGTGTCGTCAAATTAAAATCAACACTCAGGCGATAAAGGCGGTCAGACATTGCGCTTTGTTAGAGCATCCTATCGTGCATTGGAGTTGACTTTAGTAGATGTGCTTTATAACAGTTCTTGCATTGACTCTCTCTCTCTTTAGCCCAAACAGTATTGATTTGCTCAGTGTGCACACGCGATAAGTGCAGATGCAATATGTTTAGCAAACATATATCATGTGAACATAAAATACAGTCATTATCAAACTATTGATGGATGGAGGCCTTCTCAGAGTTGTTCCAGTCTTATTCTTAGGTTTTTTCGGTAAAGTCACGTAGGTAAACATTTTTTATTAATAAAAGTAAAAAAAATACAAATAAAAAATCACGACGTTTCGGAAGCAACACAAGCCTCCGTCTTCAGGTGGAACCGTCACAGCCACGACAGCTGTATCAAGTAAATGAGAGATCACAAGAAATACCACCCCGTATATATAATGGTTGAGGGGGGAAGGGCCAGGAACGGCACACTTTTTATTAATATGGTAAGGTGAGGCTTAAGACTAAGAATAGACTGCATAACAAAGGACTGAGCCTTTGTTTGCACTTGCACATGAGCTACATTCATCACTCCATCTCCGTGGTCGATGTACTCTCTGGTATGTTTTCCCCTTTTTGCGATGTATACTACATATATACATCATATATGTCTATGCGCTATATATATGATGTTTCGAAAGTATAGAAGCTCAATATAGAGCGCAGTTTGAGAGCTAACTTTAAACAGACCAACTTGGATGAAATGATGCATGAACACATGATGGTTGGAGAAACAGCTGCATGTGCAATTTTCCCATACGACGGCTCATGGCAATTCAGGTTTATGATAATATTTTACTTTGGAGACGAATGGCCTTAATAGTTGGAATGCAATGTCATGTGCATTACTCCAACTCGGAGGAATTCAACTCTTTTTTTTCTGAACCAGAGGAGTAAAAAAAAAAATGAAAGACCTAAAAAGTTTGAAATTGAAAGCGTCGGTTGATGAATATACATGTTTAGCAGGATGCACATTTTTTTTTTCTTCTCTGTCTTCAATTCCATGAGAAGAAACAGACAGGACTGGACGCCTATCTGGCCGTGTCTCTGTTATGGCAGTGCGGCGTTTTGTCCAATTTCCAGCTGAAGGAGGATGTGTGAGACTGCGCATTATCAAGGCACAGAAAACAGGCTTCATTGTCCTGTTTGCACGCCTATCGGTAAAGCTCGCGCACTTTTCTGTTGATGGAAAGGTTAGTCGAAGTGACGTTAATGAAATTTGCTCGCGTTTCAGGAGTCCATCTACCAGACTTACTGCTTAGTCTCATCCAACACGATGTTTAACCACCATACTGCAGGCCAACACACATGCCTCTGCTTCTTCTCTCGAACTGCTTGAGAATTGCCTCCCATTCTTTGTTTTATTGTTTCTCGCGAATTGTGAAAAATTCGCTAAATTCATCGAAACGTATTTACTCTCGATATGTTTACACCATCGTTGGTGCTGTTTGTTGCTCGCCACTTGGCCCTTTGAGCCTTTTGGCTCTGGTGGTCAGCAAGCTCGATTTAAAACTCCGTCATGTCTACACGTTGTGGTTTGTCCGAAGTGCTTCGAACGTGATATGTTAAAGGTTTGTGTTGGCCATCATTGCACTATTCAATGATAGAGTCTGTGCCAGTGTAATGGAATGCTACGTGTTCGGTTCACGTAACCGCACCACAAAATTAGCTCAAAATATTATTTGGATCTTTGGTCAGGAAAACTCTTTTCATCGACGTGAAACATTATCTAATTCTCAAAACATTCCACAGTTTATTGAATGCTAATATAACAAATCGTCGTCGTTCAGCTCCGCAGGTTTGTAGGGCAGTTGCCGTTCGCGAGGGTTGGCTGGCACGCGACTTGCATGCCTTTGTCTTCCCAGTGCTCATGGAGACGCCAGCACACAATGGCCTATTCTTACGAAAGACGTCACGGGATAATCAAGGTCCACAGTGAGGCAGACGGCACGTATTCTTACAGTGAACGCCCCTGCAGTATTAATCAGGGCGGCCGCTGGCTCTCGAACCGTGCACCTCACCTCAACCAGTGGTCGGATGCGCTAGCACTCGGCCACGTCACCGCCCGTATTGAGGGCGGCAAAGTAGAATCCATTGTTGTACCCTACTTCTATGCCACCACGCATATCGCACAGTGACCAGTGTGGTGAAGTATGGTCAAATAGCCCTCACGAACCGCATGCCATGTGGACGTACTCATCCAGCAGTGGAATAAGAAAAATACTTCACGTGTACGTGAGACCATACTGTATATTCCCGAAGCTCAACAGGTAAACACATGGAGATGCTTTGAGGACACACACAGGTTAATGTTTTTTTTTAAGGATATACACATTCAAATCTGTTAAGGAAAAGTAATCGAGTTTGGGCAACACTTATCGCTAGAATGATGATAATGATGGCAGATGTTCAAGAATATTGCTGGAGAGGCAGCGAAAGATTGAACTTCGTTCGAGATGATGTCCACCAATGGGAGGCCTTCATTCAGCAGTGGCTGACCTTGACAGATTTGAGAATTCCGTAGCCAACCACGCTAAACCTCCGATTAGCACTGTTGGGCTACGTACAGTGCGAAAGTTCAAGTTCATTTATTAGGTATAGCCCTGTGAGCCATTCGGCTCTTGAATCGGGTGCAACCGCAACAAACAAAAAACAAAAACATGAACAAAAAACATCTTAAAGTGAATATGTGACTAAGTACAAACAGAAAATCCAAGAAAAGGCAGCAAAAATATTGCAGAAAAAAGTTCCACATACGTACATATTAAACGTTGAGTGTCCTTTACCTGGGCTATGGGGAAAAATATGGTGGTGATCGGTCTCACGAGATTAAAAAAACAACTTATTTTGAAAGTGAAAAAAAAAGCCATTACAGTCTGTGACTTTTGAGGGTCAGCGAGGTGAATGGCAAACAAGCGAGCAGGGCGATCCACAGCGTTGACAATCCTTGATAGATCACTGCCATTCTCTTTTTTTTTTAGCCGTCTCTATAAGGCAAAAATAGCCGTTCAAATCCAATACCAAATAGCATTCCAAACAGCATGAGACAATGCCACTCAAAGCACACTGCGCCCAGGTGTGTAAACAATGCACATTTCACAGACTTTGTTTGGATGCGACACCGCCTCCCTCAAACACGTGTGTCAATGCGTGTACCGAAACGCTTGTGGCCAGGTGAACACACACACACACACACAGTGACACCACCCACACAGGGACACATTGATATTTATACAGGAGATATTTACATGCCTTGCAGCCTTAGACCAACTGACCCGGAATGTGCCCCATCTCGTCGAGGAAGCTAAGCAAGTCTGAGCCTGGATAGTGCTTGGATGGGCGAGTGGCATGCATCATGCATCATGCAGGCGTGGACTGCTGTGCGGTTTGTAGACTACGCCGTGCTCTGGAGTGATACTTCACCACGCTGCTCAGCGTGGGCTGGTCAAGGTGGGGGAGCATTGACAGTTGTTCCCCTACACCCCCGCTGTCTGCATGGCATGGGGAGATCCTCATACCTCAGTGGATTTACAAAAGAGCTGTACGTGTACTTACTATTTATTTTAAACACATTTTTTTTTTATTTTACCCAGGTAAGGCCCACTGAGCTATACGGCTCTTTTTCAGAAGCGACCTCGCTACAAATGATAGCTCACCAAAGCGGCTTATCACGTGGAAATCTTTTGCAGCCGAATACTCTAAATACATGTTTCTAAATATGGAGGAAGCTGGAGAAAAATCCACGTGACCACAGGGAGAGAGACACGCAAACTCTAAATATAAAGCAGCAGGCATGAGGGTCAGGATCGAACCCACGATCTCCTGCATACCAGACGAGGTAGTTAACATCATGCCACCCCGGCATTCTGCTGCATTGATATGTTAGATATCCACATGGTTATCCGCAGATAACCATGTGGATACTGGGGTGAATCTTGCACCACTTCTAGATGATAATGCCTTTTGAATGCCTCCCCACACAGTGTTGGTCTTGGAGGTTGTTTCATGAGTTGGGGTTGGTGAAGGATGGGGGTGTTACCCAGAAACACTTCAGATACCAATCACCTCTGAAATGAATCACGGCCAGGAATCGAACTTAAGTTGCATTGTGCTCAAATTGCAATGCAGTCACCGCCATAGTTTCGCTCATATCTGCTCTTGTGCTACATTCAGACGTATCCCCTTATCTTTGGTTACATGTGTGGATCGTGGAATTGATGAAAAGACTCGGGTAATCGGATGGCACTTCCACCCAGTGCCCATTCCGTGAGACACACGCACACACATGCACGGTACATTTTTGTAGCTACGTGACCTATGGGAGCCTTTAATTATTTACATTCACAAGTGCGGCCACTCCCGTGCTGTGCACTGGAAATTCTGCGGCTTTATATTGGGTAGGCTGTGATGATGCACCTGGCCTTCAAGGCCTGTATTAATGGGGAAACTATGTGGGGAAATCTGTCCGCGTGGTTCCGGCTGGGCTTTGGGGAGCGACCCACTCCTGGCAGTGTTTTTTATACGCGCTACGACCGCACCAAAGTTCAAAAGGATTTTCACAGCAGCAAGGGTGGTGGAGGAACCAATCATTCCTCGCCACAATTACCACCTCCGCTCGTTGCCAAGGTCTTCAGGTGGGCCTTTTGGCTGCCTGTCCGGAGGAACGCAACGAGCCTTCTTGTTTACTTGCTGCCAGCTGCTCGGGTCCATTAGCGCACAGCATTAACCCCATAGGGAGCCAAATAAACCAACTGCTGCTTGCATTTGACAAAGGATGGCTGCATCCAGAATTCAGGGTGTGTGTGTGTTAATAGATCGTGGAGATAAATGTGCAGCCCTGCAATGTCTTTGCTCATGCCACTGGTGGCAAGAGGGCCTCCACTTTCGAGGGCATTTCCCCCTAATCTTCCTGATATCTTGGGAGATGTGGGAGTACCCACACTTTACCCCACCAAACGAGACCTTTTCATTCAAATAACTTGGAGCCAATATTACGTTATACGTGATGCAGATCGAGACATTTTGAGATCTAGGTTTTTTTTTTATATTGCACTGATGCAATGCTGTGCTTTATTTAACGTCTAGTCGCAAGTTAAATAGCAGTACTATAAAATACCTGCTTGTCTCCAACGCCTTAGAGAGCAAAGCAGGGCTGCCGCCACGGCGTGATGGTCAGCACACTGAACTTGCCATCCGCATGTTGATTTCATCTCTACAACAACAATGGTGTAGGTTTTCTAACTCAACCCCCTCGACTTGGTCCAGCAGCAGTTACTCTATCTTCGTGTAAAATACCGAAAGAAAATACTGAACATAGTGTCTTGTATACTGCTGAGGCAGGCTGCTTTCCCACCTGATGACACACGTGACTTTACCGAAAGAGCACGCTTTCTCACCTGATGACGGACGCTTGTGTTGTGCCCGAAACGTCGTGATTTATTTTATTTTATACCTACGTGACTTTTACCGAAAGAACCAAAGAGTATGGATTCCTGCAGTCACGAAAGCTTCAAATCAAGATAGTGTCTTGTACTTAGTGCTAATCATTAATGCCGCATTGTCAACATGCTACTAACATATTTTTAGGATATGGTACTTATGTAAAACATAAAAACACGCCTATACTCATGAATAAACTTACATTCCGTTTTTACATTCTTTTATTTTCAGTTTGATAATACGCTTTTGCTGATGATTATTGTTGCCAGTTTCATGTGAAGTGCTGCAGATCTGTAATTTATTAAAGCAATTTGTTAATTAAAAGACCAAAAAAATCTGTAGGATCTTTTGAAGCGGTTTCAAACAGCAAAGTTGAAATTGCCTTAACGGAATGTTGTGCATGAATAATTAAATGAATGCAACCAAAATATCACGGTCAATGCAAGACAAAAAATATCTTTTTTATCCTTTTCTTGTTGTGTCAAAATATATCTGTCCGAACGAGCGAGCTGTGTAATCACGTCTACCCGTTTGTTGCAGAAAAACAGAAAGACATTCCTTTTTCTTGGCGATGCCTACACAGAGATTAAGGAACACGCACAAATGCTGTGTTCCGAGTCTGAACATTACAGTAGGATGTTATTCTTGGCTGTAACAGACTCAAAATTCATCGGAATGTGATGATACACTTCCTACTCTATATTTTTTCATCCCTCTAACGATGCTCCTGAGAGATATGGATTGCAGATACAAACGTATTTGTGTAACCAAGCTTTTTCCTATCAGCGGGCCAAAGTTTGAAAGGCATTCCAACCGGAATATTTGAGTACATTGTAATTGCACTGCGAATTAACTCAGGCATGCATGCATGCAGTGAAGGTGCATTTGTTGAAATTTTAGCTGCTCCCAGGATCGCGTGTGTATTTTTTGGTCGCGATGCTAAAATAGTGCTGGCATTCCTCATAAGAAAAAAAAATAAACGGAGGGCAAACATGGCAATTCTTGTGTAACAGATAACAACCGATTTTTAGCGTCTAATTAATTTGTTGTAATAGGCGTTGCATTATATGGGTTCAGTGTTTAAAAACAAGCAGTAACAAAGTTCTGCCTTCAATGTTTTTGCTCCAAATATGCTTCCCTTATGCGGCAGATAAGGCAGCGCTTTCGGATTTATGATTATTTGCTTAAAAAGACAAGTCTGAATTTGGAAAACATTTTCTTCCCTGTTGTTCCAGGAGATGCCCTCTATAGGAACCCATCGAATTTATGGCATGACTCCTTGTCACAATAAAACAGAAATCATTGGATGTGTAATCGTGTATGGCAATGAATTGCTAAAGTTAATATTTTAGAACTGACAGCTTAATTGTAAATATTTCCATTATACTTTAAACGCATCCCGAACTTTCCTTTATACCTCCAGATGAAACGTGTCCGTGCTTTAAATATATTGAACATGATCTCATTCTAATAATCGCTTCATTGAGTTGCAGAGCGTGTTGTGCGTAATTGTACAATTGATGGCAATTACTCGGTCCACATCTCTCGGAATTTTGGTATCTGTCGCAGTATGACACGATGGAAGTGACTCAGTTTTTTTTTGTCCTAAGATAAGGCTTGGGACGCGATCTGAATAACACGCGTGCTTGTCTGTTTGGTTATGATACAACGGAGTTGCCTGCCAGGTTACACAAACAACAACTGCTGGTTCAAACCAGACTGGCTTGCTACTGTGTCTAACATTATCGGATTTTCGCCCAGATAAATATGCAAGTCTTTCTCCCAAAACAGGAAGACTGTCTGCTGAGGTCACCAAATGAAGCTCTTGAATGCATGATGTCATTTACTAGAATGTACAACAGAGCACAATGCTTCATCGACGTGTGTGATGTCAGATTATTGTTACAATTCAGTGTTATTATTCAATATGTGCTCAGTCGTCGAGACTAATGAGGGAAGTGGAAGCCAGATGGAGCAAACGAAATCAACTTGTGTGCAGGAGCGAGATGGATTGTTGCATCTCAACATCACGATGGATGGTGATGGTTTGGGGAGGGCTTCATCCAGCAGTGGATAGGTCAAGGCTGATTATTCAAAATCAGTCAAAATGGTTCCCCACTAAATTGAGTGTGGGAGTTCGCTCATATTATGTTCATAGCCATAAGTCAATATCGGAAATTGCACATTCCTCTCGAAATGTGAGTCTTCCTTAGGACAATATCTGTTAACCCACACAGTGGTGCTTAAATTAACGACCTTCGAGGGATTAAGAGATGATCGCCAATAGGTCAAGAACAATGACAGTGGCAGCAAAGGAATGGAGCATGTCTGAGAACAATGCCACCGGGGAGATGGAGCAATGAGAGACCATCTGCAGGTACTTGGTAGATCATTACGTAGCAGTTTCGTGATAAGTGGTAGCGGCTTGGGAAAGCCTTCACCCAGCAGTGGATCGACCATGGCTGACTGTGATGATGGAGGGATGAAGGGGGCTCGGTCAACCACCAACCAGGAGTTTACCTTGAAACCTTTTGATTGCGTGCCACATGCTCCACGGTTTCACCACCCAGCTAAATATACTTTTAGCGGATGATAATTGACGTCATTATTTTCAGTGTAACATTAGCATTGATATGACTGCAACCACAATATCGCTTTCATCCACTTAAATTCTATTGTGGCAAAAACTGTCATAATGATTCTAATCCAACAGTTCATCTCACTTCTTCATCACGACCACAATTATGCCACGTGCTTCAGTAGATTTGATTTTTCATACTGTGAAGTGCAATGGCTACGCCTTCAAGTGTGACACAAAGAATATTGTCCTCCTTATCTCAATAATTATTTATGTTCTGGGGTATATGATTTTTTTATTTGCCAGAAACATCAGCAGACCATTCCCCCCACGAGTTGTACGATTCGGCATCTAGCATGAATTATGCTTCCCTCTTGCTCGCTAGTGGCTAATTTGTGTGATGTGTCATTGATAAACTTGCTTTTTGCTCATCTCATGCTCCCATTGCTTGTTCTGACATCCTCCGACTGTGAGGAATGGTGATGATTTGCCGGACTGCGATGGACGGTCATTTTCCGGACAATGGTGGCCACGCACGCCCGTAATCCAGCACCGTGGAGGAGAGGGTTGCTGGATCACACAAATATTGCAAAACTTATCCCATGGACATCAAGGAGTTCCCACACTTTTGTCAGGAGAAGGCGGCACAGCGAATGTGGACTCCACCTCTTCCATCTGTATGAGATAAGAGTTTTGCGCCCTCGCATACTTGGGTCTGTTTCATGGGTTCCGGTTCCTTCCCAAATGCTAAGTGGTTTATGATACCTTTAGACGTAGAGGAGTGTGGAACTTTGGGGGAATATTGGACACTGGCTCATCGCCTGGCTCCCTTTTCCCACTTGCCTGTGGTTCGTCTCACCTCTAGGTCGTTTCATCTCTTCTAGAGCACGTGGATACTGTGCGGCGCATTGCAAGTTGGAATTATTATTATCACTGTTAAATGAACAGAGATATTTGTCCAGTGATGGATGTATGACATCAGCTGATGCTGAGTCATAATTTAGGAGGAAAACAGAAAAAAACTATTAATTCAAGTGGTTGTACATTTGCCCCTGGTCTCATTTACAAAAGATGTAATTAATCTCAAACAGGCTTGCACTTGGTTAAATTAGAACATTGATTGTAAGATATTTAAATATAGCAAGCGAGGCAGTGGTTGACAACGAAGAACAAAACAGTAACGATTGTGCCTGGAGACAATTCTTTGTAACGCCAGGAAATGTTTAAATGGATGTGATTCCTGGATAGTATCATTGATTTTCTCAGCTGTATTGTGGAATTGTACGCACAAACCTCGCAATTTAATATGATGCGAGCATTAGAACCCATTTACCGTGGGAGGCAAGACACTTCAATGAGTCAAACACTGCCCATGGGGCATCGTGGTGGTGGGATGTTATCTATCTTAATTTTCACACTTAAATTTTAACTTAGCAATCTTTGAAAATACGTAATCGACCAGGCTATGCGTTAATTGTGTGTTGACCGACTCTCTGTGTTGCATTACATTACATTTCGATATTTTGCTAGGTTATTTAATTTTAGTATGTCTCTCTCACTTTCTCCAAATTTTCAAGCTTGCGTACCGTACCACACTTCGCCCTACTCATTGACATGCTAATTTTTCCTCTGCCCCCTCCCTCTCTCCGACCCCGCCCCCCCCCTCTCTCTATTTAAGGCCCCGTCACAGAGACGATCTCTCTCTGTGTATCTTTGTGATATCTGTCTGCTTATATGTCTGTCTATAGTTTTCTGGTTAGATTTGTGTTGCTATTTCTTTTTTTTATACCTGATGATGATTGCTTGTGTTGCAATCGAAACGTCGAAGTATGCTATTATGTAATTTATTATTTTATCTTTATACGTGACTTTACCGAAAGAACCAAAGGGATGTTATCTCCCTCACCTGGTATACAAGGGGGTCGTGGGTTTGATCACGATCCTGATGCCTGTATAGTTGGTGTTGGCATGTTCTCTCTTTCCCAGAGGTGGTGTGGATTTTTCTCCGGGTCCTCAGGTTTTTTCCCTCGCTACATTTAGAATCAACACGCATTTTGAGTATTTGACTGCTGTAAATTTGCACGTGATGAGCCACTTCGTTGAGCTATCATGGCCCTTCTGAAAAAGAGCCATGGAGCTCTGTGGACTTTACCTGTTAAAATAAAACATATTTCAGTTTAGTTTTAACTAAATGAACAGGGCCATAACACGAGCTAATTCATTACCAGTGGATTCGGGGAGAGGGGTGCTGGATTTGCAAAAACGCCGGATAATCACTAATGGTTATTTAAATAGCTTTTTTTTACTCATTATTGTATGATGTTGTGTTTAGGTGTTGTCATATGCAGTTTAGTGTCGATAATTTGTTTACTATATGAAATTGGCATACATACATTAACATACAAATAGACTACAATAATTATCCTACTTTAAAAGAGTTACTGTATTTACTATACCGTGCTTACCACTCTAATCTCGAAGACTCTGTATGGGATGATCTATATACGTGCAGTATTTTCATTGTTTAAGTTGTTGTATGTAGTGTATAATGTACTCTATATAATATTTAACACTGAAATCAAGCATAGCTACCTTTTTTTGACACGCACATTGTGCCGATCGCCGATGTTGACAATTTTGCCGGATCTGCCCAGGACCGCCGGATAATGTTGTAAGCAACTGGATAATCGCGCACCGGATAAATAATCGATCATCAACTGTCTTACGTTTCACCTGCACTTTGTTGTAATTATCCATTATGGATGAAGAACTCCCCAACCGTACACAATCTGTCACGGTTCTGCGATGTAGCAATCCACCTAGTACCTGTACACGAGCTGATGCCACCACTTCATCTCTTGGAGGGATATCCTCTTCGATGAATTTCATCCCTTGACTGCCACGAGGTTATATTCTTAACCATCAGTCATCGTCACTTCTCATTGCGTGTTCTGCCCAAAAGTCACTTTTCTGAATAGTTTAGATTTTTTTTCTTTCCATATACACTGATTTTTTTTACATGTCATTTCAATGTTCACAGTCAATTGTATGGTTTGGATAAAATTTATGCCATTGCTT
The DNA here is from genome assembly GCF_015708825.2 of Lethenteron reissneri. Taxonomy (NCBI): domain Eukaryota; kingdom Metazoa; phylum Chordata; class Hyperoartia; order Petromyzontiformes; family Petromyzontidae; genus Lethenteron; species Lethenteron reissneri. The sequence goes on from NC_083812.1 coordinate 3,292,967, forward strand.
TGGGCAGATAAAGGGGACTCTCAATATTCGCTGATTTATGTATTCCTCTGCCCGATGGCAGGTCTGCCTGTAGCTCAAACTTCTTCCACATTGTCAGGTCTTGAGCTGTCCTGTGATTGTAAAGGCTGCTGAAACAGGTGCCTTTGTACAAGCACATATGCTACAGGCTGCGTGTATAATAAGTTCAGCCCTATGACAATCCACTGCTGAATGAGGGCGTCTCCAAGCATCATACTTCACCACACTGGTCTTTGAGGATTGGACGAGGCGGGGTGCACAGATGTGGGAGCATAGAATACAGTCTAACATTGTTGTTTGTTACACTGCCCGTTGCTGCTCACAATGTAGACTAATACCCAAAATATGTGGCATGCATGGTGGAGACCCATTCTAGCACTATCCAGGCTCAAAATACCCGCTGAGCTTGTGAGATGTCAAAATTCCAACTTCGCTTGTGAGATCTGACAATATTGGGTGCAATCTGGACGATTTGGTGCAAGGCAATTGCTTTTAGTGAGCACCTGTTAAGTAAATATTAAAGCTGGCATGACACATGAGCAAAGATTCGTATCCATACCTGTGGGCTTTTGCCAGGCTGTAAAATGTTTTAAAGAGACATTACAACCTTTTAAGTTTTCAGACATGAGGCCTAGATTAATTTAAATATCTTCCATTGTATAAATTGTTTCAATACAAAGGTCAGCGCCGTAGAATTTTTAAAAGTAGGCACTTTGAGGATAAAAAAAACACTCAATCTGTTAGGTGTTTTACTACAACGCATTAATGCTCGAGGCAAATTGGGTAGAGATACGTGACTCCATAAATAATGGATAATAGAGAGGCGTTTGAAGACTAATTGGGTTTGCATAAAAGAAGGTGTGAGGAGCGGCAGTGTAATCGCATGCATCCGCAGACATACATGTTGGTGTGTGTGGCGTCTCAGTCGTGCGTAAAATAGCATCTCTCGATCCTTTGATTCGTGACAATTGGTTGAAGGGGAGACAAATTACACTGTGAGGGTGTAATTACAGTTTTCTGCACTCCAGCCAAAAGCAGTCTATCCAGGAGCCTTTGAAGAACTACTCCTGCGGGGGTTTGAAGCCAAGTTAGCATCATTTAGAGCCGTGTTTGATGTCCCCGTTTTTACACTGCAGCATTATCCACTGTCTTTTGAGCAAAAACAAAAAAAATGCGTTGTTGTATGTTTAACGATGTTTTATATAGCCAGATGTGTACGGCGCAAGAGTGATGATACACAGATACCATTCTGACACGCTTCAACGGTTTTTTTTTCAAAGGAATTACATCATCCAGCCAGCTGAAAAATTGTAGTTATCTTCATAATGGTATTAAAGTGGTAATGTGGTTGTGTTGGTGGGGTAGGGGCTTTAGCACAGTGGTTAGCACGATGTGCTGCGAACCTGGTCAAATGTGACTTTGATTCCTAGCCAAGGCTAATATTAGTGGCTGGTGATACCCGAACCGGCACTTGGGCTTCGGTGTGAATTATGTTCAAACAACCCCCACAAATAAGACAGTTTTAGCAGCAATGGATGGTTAAAATGCTACTTATTATTACTACGTATTAATCTGGTCGTGTTGTTATTGTTGTTTCATTATTATTATTATGCGTGTTTATCCAAGAGAGCCTGAGTTTCAATAAAAAAATTTCAGGAGGATCCTGAAAATCTTTCAAAGCAGGGGGCGATGTTGCTGCGTTAATCCCAAATGAGTAATTTGCAGGTAATCTTTCATCATTTGGATGTTTGTCAAACATCATCTGCATTCTATGTTTTGTTTAACTACGGGAGAAAATTGGAAAACATCAAGAAAACCCATGCAGAGGAGGGGAAGTTTATCTTTTTTTTTATTTTTTAGTTTCAGAAGCGACCTGGCCACACATGATAGATACAACGAAGTGGCTCATCATGTGGACATTTATAGCAACAAAATACCATTGGAACCTCATTTGCCAGTAGCAAAATATGATAATTGTTTTTTTACCCTTTTATCTGGCAACAAAACTGACACCTTTTTTTACAAGGAGTCATGTTTGCATTGACTACAATACCTGCAGTGAGAATGCAAACAAAAAACACAACTCTGATAATGTATGCACTGTCCTTGAAATTGATTGGCCCACACCCGAAACAGCTTTTCTTAGAGCCTAGTCTCACATGGTGTTGGACCAGATGACGCCAAAAGGCGCACAACTCAAAGACAATGCACCATCAGAGTATGAGAGCTCGGGGTAAGCATTCACACCATTGGAACCTCATTTGCCAGTAGCAAAATATGATAATTGTTTTTTTACCCTTTTATCTGGCAACCAAATACTCTAAACACACGCTTCTAAAATGCGACCACGAGGAGAGAAACACGAAAACTACAAATGTGCAGCAGGCGTCAAGCACAAGTCGGGAACCGAATCAAGGCCTTTCCCAGGAAGCATGCAACGTGGACTTGTAGTGGGAGCCATTGGACCAACGTTCCATGAGTCTAGATTTGAAGCTTTCGTGACTGCAAGGATTCATATTCTTGGGTTTTTTCGGTAAAGTCACGTAGGTAAAAATTTTTTAATTACTTTTATTTATTTTATTTTTTTACCTACGTGACTTTGCCGAAAACATTTTAAATTACTTTTATTAATTTTATTTTTTTACCTACGTGACTTTACCGAAAAAAATTAAAATTACTTTTATTAATTTAAATGTTTTACCTACTTGACTACCGAAAAAACGTAATAATATCAACGTTCCATGTTTGCTGGGATCTGGCTGCAAGGCACGAGTGTTACCACTGTGCCGCTCTGCCAGCCAAATACACATTCTGCAATGACACATCTAAACTAGCCGTGCATAATGTGTCGTTATGGTGTGTGTTTTTGTTGTTTGTGAAGTTAAAAAAACAATGGGCATGTCCATGTATTCCTCAGTTTAATTAAAAAATACTCTGGCTAACTTAAAACATTTCATGAAACGGAATCAAAATGCATGCAAGAAAACGACATTGATCCAGCGTGGAGTTAATATGAGGAAAACAACTGTCCACGTGGATCCCTTGACAGAGTAATGTGAAATGGTTCAACCACGTTTTATTATAATAATAATTAAAATGCAGTTGGCTTTGCTTCACGAGAGTGAATTTGTGCACACGCCACCTGTTGTCAGCGAGGGTCAAATTCAAGTCCGTGGAATGCGTTGAAATACCGAATATGAGTTGTTTGGCAATCGTTACACTTCAATAACATTTTGCAACCATCGAATCCCCGTTTGTTGCCTCGTGCATGTCACATGTTATTGAAAATAGTGCGGGCAAGCATTTTTACGTTCGAATATATAATTGTCAAATAAAACCCATTGTACCATGTTGCATTTTTTGAGAGGGGAAAAAAAAAAGTTCTTGTGAAAAATGCGGTCAAAATTGACTGCCAAAATAATGTTCTCGGTGCATTTTTGGTGACGAGAGGGGGGGGGAATATAAATATTACACAAGAAATCAATTTTTCACCACAGTTTCACTTTTTACAATTGAACGGTATTCATTTTATGATGTTTATGTGCGGTGAAATATCTATATAGAATGTTTAGTGTCGAGCAGCAGGTTTCCTTATGGTAATACTTCACACTGAAGTATTCCTCGCAATGCTCGCACTGTGAGCCGTAACTCATAGAAGCAGATGCTCTCTACGTCGTCTAAGCCACATATCCAATGTTTCTTTTTCCACCCACTGGTCTGTGATGGCCATTAATGCGGTGCGCCTAGCTCGGTCATATGAGTTATTGATAACCACACCAAAATCCAGTGGATACTTTAACCTCGAACTTGGAAACACTGTGTGGGAACATCCTATCTGTTCATGGGCACTGCCAAGCGTTTGCTTCTGCCAAGTTTAAACAACACATTATGGGATCTTGGGGTATTAGAGGTTTCATTTGCTTAGCCTCATTGGCCACGAGTCCGCATGTACAAAAATTGTGCAAGGTTATGTTTACGTGCCCGCGTTATATAACCGCAATAAATAGTAGATCATTTTCAGACGCGCTTTAAATATGTACGATGAGTCTTAGCTCTGAATAATGCATTACTAAGTAAAACAACAAACGAGGGATGTTCCAAAGAACGCGGTGCATTCGTGGTGTAATGGTTCATACACTGGACTGGCAATCTTCTTGGTTCTTTCAGTAAAGTCACATAGAAGGGAAGTAATACAATAATAAAAATAAAAAAGAATAAAACATAATATAATAATTCTCACGACGTTTCGGCCACAACGCAAGCAACCGTCCTCAGATGAAGACCAGGTCTGTCAGGGAGACGCTGCTTGCGTTGTGGCCGAAACGTCGTGAGAATTATTTTATTATGTTTTATTTTTATTTTTTATTTAATTACTTCCCTTCAACGTGACTTTACCGAAAGAACCAAGAAGATGAATCCCTGCAGTCACGAAAGCTTTAAATCGAAATTGGACCGGCAATCTCAAGAGTTCGCCAGTTCAGTTTGATCTCCCGGTGTAGCACACTAAACGTTGGGCGATTGCATTAAATCACCACGTCCCTGTCCACCCAGCAAAATGAATGGATACGCCACAGTTAGTTGATCGGGTATTCCAGGATGTCTGGTCTGCGTGGAAGAATAGACCAAATGTCCTCCGAAGGGGTTTCTTGAGCTCCCTCTTGTGGACCCCCTTCATACCAGCATTGGCATGAGCAAGCAATTACAGGGGTGCAACTGTGCCCTAAATAAGCAAATTAGTCACGATTCAACATTCATATGTTGATGTCCCCAATGATTATGTTTATTTTAGTGCATCGCACCACCGTTTCTGTGCTGTGATGTGTTATTCTTCCAACGGTAACCCACTTCTTCTTTTCGTAACCCTTAGAATCGTAGGCAAAGGAGCGGTTGGGGGTGGGCACATGGATGATGGGAATCACCTCTTTCTCATACACAATACAATATATGGGCACATCTGGCAGCACTTAATTTTAACGGAATAAAAATCCTAAGACAAATGGGGCAGCTTGTGGTTTTACTACAATTGTGCATATTTATAGGATATATATATATTTATTCTTCTTCACGGTGCTTTGAGTTAACATGAAATTAATGTTTGTGTGCGTGATGAAGGTGAGAGGCAATAGGCTTTAATCAACAGTGCTCTCTCTTTCTGGACAGCCCGCTGGGAGAAACAGCCCACTCTGGTCTGTTTTGATGGCTCCGCTGCGGATAATTATCATTTCTACTCTGATTATTATCCAGCCCTGTAAAAGAAAATGCTGATGTCAGCATGCTTGTTGTGGTTCCGCACGGAGGAAATAGATTTTAGAAAAATAAATTCTGCATTCGCCCAGATCCCCATGTCCTGTCAAATGTGAGTTTTCATCCCTATTACGGAGAGGCATTGTACATTCGTTCAAATCTTTACTGGAATTTAAGGACATTTTTGAACTTCTAGCTCTTAAGCTTAGGATTAGCACAGAATACAATATTATGTCCATTTTGGACTCTTGTTATTTTGTCTTAAATTGAAACACATGGCAATGGACCGCAGGCTAAATATAAAATAAATGTCCATTTGTGCTGCTAATGAAACAGCTTAACAAAAATATAGAAAACTATTTTTTGCGTTTGGTGTATAAATACAAATGATTTCAAGGAGCAACGCAATGTTTAAAGTGTACATTCTTTAAGAATGTTAAAAAGGCACACGTAATATTTTTACCTCCAATCGATTACGTCATCGTCAGCCATCATCTATCCACTGCTGGATGAAAGCCTCCTCGTGCTGTCACCATCTCTCACAGTCTCGCAGTGCAGCGATCCATCCAGCTCGATCCGATTTCATCGTTTCATCTCTCCGGTGGACGTCCTATCGGGAGTGACCTCTCTTCATCACTTGCATGCACATTTGGTCAATCTCTCTATGCATTTGTGGGTTGTTAATCGAATTCCCATAATTGTTTGGCTTGGGATAGTGTCTGTGTATTTGGCCAGATTAAATATACGCTGCCAAGCGTGGTGGTGTTCATTCAGACGCTGTCTTTCCGACAGACCTGTTCTTCACCTGAGGACGGCTGCTTGCGTTGTGGCCGAAACGTCGGGAGAATTATTTTATTATGTTTTATTTTTATTATTTTATTATTTCCTCTTCTACGTGACTTTACCGAAAGAACCAAGAAGATGAATCCCTGCAGTCACGAAAGCTTTAAATAGAAAAAAATACAAACGAACATGTTTGTGTTATACCACGGTGTGGGTTTACATGGATGGGCTGTAGAGCTCTTAAATGTGTTTTCGGGTTGTACCGGGGTCCGACGTTTCGCTCCACACTGTCGGGAGCTTCTTCAGGAACCGAATTCAGTCTCAAACGTAAAATTGAACTCAGTTCAGTTCCTGAAGAAGCTCCCCCCCGCCCTCCCCCAGGCTCGTGGAGCGTAACGTCGGACGATCGCGTTCGTCGTTCCGACCCGAGGAGGCATCGCAGAGATCCACACTCTTTATTTTTGAGTCTGACCAAGAGGTGGTGGCGTTGGTGAAAATTTGTAGGAAATTGGATTAGCCGTTGCCATGGACACAATTTGTGCTATTTTGAGAGTGATCTCATTCGACATGCCTTTAATCATGCGGGATTTTTTTTTAAACAGCTGCTTTGCATTTAGGAGGGAAATTAGCCGTTTCCATGACATGGCTCATGCTTTCATTCTGTGCGCTGTTTTCTCCGTTAAATGCATGCTAACCCACAGCTAATGTGTCTCCAGTTGCAGTGTAATACAAAAACACGTCTTAAATTACACATTATGACAAGCAATTAACTTTAATTTTTAATCATCAATTGTAGTCACCGTAATTTGGAGACGTTAAAGGGAATTATATTGTACCCAAAGATGTTTCACGGAGCTTTTTTTCACGTGATATTTTATTTTGGTCTTTTCATAGATGGTTTGTTTTAAGTGGCAAAACTTAAATATATTGCTCATGAGAAGTCAGTCGTTAAGGCAACCATTTAGGATTTCTACATTACAAAAATATTACTTACGTCGAATACTTTTCATTACAGCTAATTACTTTAGCGATGGACAATGTGGTAGTTTTCTCACCTTCAAAGCAAAACTTCCAGAATGTAATCAATCTCTAATATGAACAGTTTACATTTGTTTATGTTCTTTAATCATACACTATCTGCATGCTCGCCTCTCCTGCAATGGCAATGTAGATTTCAGAGTGCATATATATACTGTATACTGACTATGAATTGGCTATATATAGGTGTTGCATTGAAACCGTTTTGGATCCATTGAGTTGTACGAAATTCATGCATCCTACACATGAACTTAAATGTGTACGTACATTTAGGAATCTATATCACATCTAATTACATCTATTATATGATTTCATCACAAGGACTCCTTTTGGTCAATATGATAAGTATATATATATATAGTACATGGATATCCCAGGATGCTGCCCTGGTGTAAATGGTTAGCACACTTGACTTGCAATGAAGAGGTCACTGGGTTTGATCTCCCAGTGTGGCAGCCGAAACACTGCTGCACGTTTCTCAAATCGCCGTTGGCCACATCCATCCACCCCGCCATATAGAGGGGTGCATCACAGTTAGTCCATCGGCAGGTCCTGTGTGGCGGGGTAAAACGTGGGTAATTCCAACCTTTCCCAAGACATCTGTCCAGTGTGGAAAAGTATCACGTACGTTGAACTTTGTTCGCAACGTGCATAGCCAACCGCGATAATCGGAGATGCGGGGGAATGACAACAATGTATGTATCTAAAAGTAGGCCAAATACCCTTTAGATAAGCTATCTCAAGCCCCCAGGGCTGGCAGACCTTCTGCCAGCAGAGGCATGAACAAGAAATTGCTTGGATACAACCGAGTGGTGACACTTTTGAGGAATATCTCATCATGGTCCTGGGTCCAATGATTGTTCCATTCTCTTTAGCGCTTGACATGCGCAGATACGGGGCTGCTGCTCCTTCGTACAGGGCTCCTCAAACACACTGGAGCTGTAAATTTCGATTTAAAGCTTTCCCATTCAGACTCTGTCTCCTTGACAGACCTGTTCTTCACCTGAAGACGGCTGCTTGCGTTGTGGCCGAAACGTCGTGAGAATTATTTTAGTATGTTTTATTTTTATTATTTTCCTTCTACGCGACTTTACCGAAAGAACCAAGAATATGAAACACTGGAGCTGGTTGAGCAGAAGGGCTGCGATTGGAGATCAGTTTAAGTCTGTCAACTCTCTCCGCCCCCTGAAAGCCACACGCAGCTCGTTTTGGGTCCCTCCGCCCGTAATGAATGCCGACAGAAGTGGGAGTTTCTGTCAGAGGCTCTGAACGAGTTTCTGCACCCAGTTGGAGTGTCTGGCTGCTTGAGCATCAAGTCCTTTGGGATAATTGCCGGTGAACCTGAGGCCAAACCTGTTTTTGATTTAAAGCAAAATTTACAAAGCAATTACCATGTCACAGGCCCCCTCCAAACGAATGACATTGCTTGAGTTCGTGCCCACTTTTGTCATTCGCATGCTTGGGCAGATACACCTTAACCTCAACAAACTAGTTACCTGTCACTTGGGTTGTAACAAAACGGACAAGGCTGTTTAGACGTGGACTGCTACACAACTGGATTGATAGCTATTTGTTTTGTGGCAACCTTCAAGTGGTTATTTAATTACATCAAATGGATATTTGTTCTGGAATTGGAAAATGTTGCGATGTTGCGTTCTTTCTCTCTGTGTCTGTGTAATGTGTGTAGTATTGTTGTAACGTGAATCCTAAAAGTCCTCAATTATAGATTTGAATTTTGGATCAAAGAGATTGAGAAACCTTAAAAAGTTGACGATAATTTGCGGGTGTTCAGCCCACGCCTCCTTTCAGTTTGCAAAGCAATACCGTGAAAATGTGAAGGAATGTTTGTGTTTTTAATTGTAATCTTGTTTATTCTAACAAATCTGCAGAACAAATCAAATGCACATGAGCAAAAGCACTCAGAACCCGTCCCTCGCCCTATCCAGAGGATCGAGGCTTTGGTGGGTGGTCCAAAAAAATACAATATCTGATCTGTTGTAGGCGTAGATCGTGAAAAATTGTTTGAAAACAAGCTAATAAAGAACCAACTCGAGCATTATACCAGATCAAAAAACTTTTTTTGAGACTCGTTATAGTTAGCTGCGTGATGGGGCATGGGGGAGGTAGGCAGATGTCGGAGGGGCAGGGGTGGAGGGGGGTGGATTGGAGCGATTGAGTACCCGGACAAGAAACGCCACAGCTCCGGGAGGGTAAGCGTACATTGAATTGTTTAAAAGGACACGCAAACTCCGGAATGTAATTTTTTTTAGCTTGCAAAACAAAACAAAAATCAAATGAAAGCAATAAAGGACATAAAAGCGACGACCAAGATGAAACAGGTGGCGGCAGTCAACGTGCTCTGTTATATCAAAGGGCTTAATCTCTGAGAGGAGAGAAAAAAAGTCCCCATTGAGGTCGCTGCTGTAAACAAAACTTCAATATTCACTCACATACAGGCGCTAACTTGCGCATTTCTTAGTCGAAGTTTTGTCTTAACTGCTATTGAACCTGAAGACGTAAGAATGTGTTTAAAGTCTTAAAATATTGCTATGCCACCCTTGTTTTTTTTTTTAAATAACTGCCCTCTTAGCCTTTTGGCATTTCACATGTTTTGTAACAACATACAAAACTCACACACTTGGCATCGTAAATGCGTGTCGCAAATCGGTCTGTCGTAAACTGGATGTAATGTTTCCCAAACTCAATATCTTTGCAGACGCAGAAAAATACACAAAAATCAATACTTGATTGAATGTGAATATTGCACAAATGTTGCACACTCAACAAATGGGCTTTTTAAAAAAAAAATCCAGAGAGACAGAGTAAGACAAATTCACACTTGCTCCAATGTAATATTGTGATGATGATATGTGAAAGAATATTTGTGGCTTTGTATTGCTCCACCACAATATGTTTTATTTGGGGGGTACTTTCCAGATTGAAAACGGTTTTATTAATGCATTGAAGAGGTTGTAGGCTCTTCCGATATGATGATCTACACGTTTGGTTCTTTCTAGATTTGAAGCTTTCGTGACTGCAAGGATTCATATTCTTAGGTTTTTTTCGGTAAAGTCACGTAGGTGTGATGGTTCCACCTGAAGACGGAAGCTTGTGTTGCCTCCGAAACGTCGTGATTTTTATTTTATTTAAATTTTATTTTACTTTTATTAATTTTAATTTTTTACCTATGTGACTTTACCGAAAAAACCTAAAAATACGTTTGGTTCTATTCACGAAACCTACAATGTTTCACAAAAAACCCCAATTTTGCATATACGTAGGCTCAATGTGGAAAGCTGTCGTTCTGAGAAAAATGCAAACAGCACGATGACAAGGAAACTTTTGTCGTAAATGCCACGTCAAGTGCCACTAACGGTTGAAAGGCATCTTTATCATCTGCTATTGTATGTAAAAAACAAAGGATGAAAAAGCATAGTAAAATAGTTTAGAAGGACAGGAAGGTGACAAAGGGAGTTAAGTGATCATAGAGAACTTATTTTACGGTTATGCCAAGGTGGGGTGTGCTGTATACAGCCACTTGAAGGTCAACAGTAGAGTCATTTGCTGTGTGTTTTGCGGCACATATCCGTACACATGTTAACTGCCCCTTCGAAGAAATTACTCGGTGGTGGATTTCTCGAATTTTCTCTGTCCCTCAAGAAAAGGAATCTCCGTTAAAGAAAATTACTTAAAATCGCAGTGGACGGTCACAATCTTCCACGAACTTGCTTGTGATGCCTTCAATCGTGCTGTTTGTCGCTGGCCTCGTGGCGTATCGAGTCTTCAGGCTTGTGCTCGGCACAACGTGCTTGTAAATAAAACTAAGCGCAAGAACAGCACGGCACACTCGGCTTTAACCGGAGCAAGTGTGTGTGTGTCCGCCCATGATGGTAGTTGAACAAACAAGGTGGCTGTGGCACTTGATGCGCTCAGCTGAAATGTGTCAGAGGTATTTGCGGTTTTTAATAATGAAAATACATCTGAAATTCCGAAGTGCAGAATAATGATGGTAAACAAGCTTTATCCAACATTTTGCTTCGTACGCCAGGAGGGGGAGGGGGGTGGGTGTCTCTTCTCTCCATGGCAGTACAAACAACGGATGGTTAAATCAGTTCCAGTCCAGCATTAAAGAAATATTCATTGACGTGCATTCAAAACGAGTAGATCCTGGTGCAATCTGGCAACGCCGCCACGAGGGAGGGTAAGGGGGTTGATGTGAGATTTCTGGGGACATCGAAGCGTGGCGCATAAAAGGGAGGAGGGGTACTTTTTTAGTCTCTGCCAGAGGGAGAAGCATAGAATTGGTTTGACGGAGGTTAGTCTAGCGGGAGCTTTCCGCAAGTTGTGTTTTGCTTGTTAGCCGTGAGGCTGCTTGGCCCAGAAGATCTGTGCAAATCCCAGGCAGATGCTTCATGTTAACATCGGTGTCTGCGCAGCTGCCGGACACATTATTTCTGGAGACAAATCAATAAAGCCTGACGCAGACAACAAGCTCACCTGTCCGAGCAATCTCGGGAAACTGAGCATCGGCAACAGCTGATGGGGCCACGTGGTCAATGGAGGAAACATCGCGGCAAGGTGACGGAAGGACTTAACCTCCCAAATTTCCAATTTTTTACATTTTATTTGAGTTGTTTTTATTTTCCACAAACTCCCATTAGCATGGTTGGCTACGTATGCTGCGAAGGAAGTTCAACATACATACGTACGAGATAAACTCAACACATTCATCACAAACACTGCCCTAAAGAGGAGAAGATATGTAATAGGTGATGTTTTGGGCAACAGCGCGAGGCATAGCAGAGATATCTCGCTGTTGTGATGAGATGCCATCGTCTGAAGCGTCAACTATAGGGAGAGAGAGAGATGTCCACTGTGTTAAAGCGACCAGCGTGCCACTATTTTTCCACTCTAAGGAAATGTTATTGGAAAATGAGTTGAGATGTGGTTGTGTGAGCTCGTGCACTATTTCCAATGCGGTATCACAGTATATAACAACAACAAGTTGAGTTTCGATAAAAAAAACTTTAAAGTCTAAAATTACCTACTGAAAAAATGTGCATTGTTGACTCCTGTAAATGTATACATTAAAAGTATGCAGCAGAGTACATTAGCTTTTGCATGGAGGAATCAGCACTGGCTGCGTACTGACAGGCCTTCAAATTGGAAAAAAAATCAAAATGAATGCGTGCCACAGCCTGGAAATTGATAACTCAACCCCTCATGCTTGCAGTGGCTTTAAAGCGGAAATGTTAAGTTAAGAATTTGGATCAGGCTCTAATGATTCACAACTCCATGCTTTATATTTTGCACAATCACTGGGGACACATATTTGTTCATTTATATTGCATTTTTGAGCCTAGGGTCAAACATTCTCCAGCAACATTGCTCTTGAAGTAGGAATAAATGTTCCTAAAATATGTTAGGCCCAAAGCACGATTGCAAGGCGCCTGTATCCAGCCCGGTGGCTCAGGATTAGAACTGCGAGTGGCTCGTCATTGGAAGGTTGCGAGTTCCCATCCTGGTTAGGGTTTTACTCGGCTCATTCTTCCTCTGGGATCTATGACATACATTCCACTTTGAAGGAAGTCAACAGTGGTTGTCCGATGTATAGACTCAACCCCGGCCATAGGAATATGGAAGCTCCACCACTGGCTCAGAGCTGTGAACGGAAATGAGCACTGCCTGCAATGTTCATTAAAGCAGGCATCACTTTGACTTTACCATCAACATTGTCAAGGTGCTTTTAACATTTTCAGTGTTGATTAATGGCTCAGAATTAAACAGTTTCTGACTAGCATGTGATATCGTGAGCTCTGGTTTATGATGACCAATTAATGTTTATTGATTCGACTGATGTGGTTACATGCCAAACCACTGGAATGTTATAGGTGTGTAACTTTGGCTGCCCTGCGTAGCAATGGCACCGAGACCCACTGATCGGATATCTCGCACGAGCTCGTACCTGTCTCAATACGTCTAAGGCATTTTAAGGCAAGAGGACTTGGGCAGGACACGCACGTGGCAATAAAGGATGAATGCCGATTGTCACGAATAATGCGAGAGTGGCAGCAACAGAATGAAATACATCCGCGAGCGCGTACCTCGAAGAGACGGAGTGATGACATCCGTTCATTCACAGGTGCTTGGACGGATTACTACATCGCAGGATCGTGAGAGGCAGCAGCAGCAACAGCAGCCGCTTTGGGAGGTCTTCATCCAGCAGTGGATTGACCAATTGCTGATGATAATTGCCTCATTCAGGGCTGGTATGCTCTGGCCGGACTTAGTGGTGTACACTGACCCACTGGCTTGTCCGTGACACAATGCTACCCGACGGGAGAAGTGTTGCGCATATCTCAAGCAATTAACGTGCATTTCAGTTTCTGAACAAATAGCAGAACAGCACAGGTGCCCGTAGGTATTTACTGTGTCGAGTGCTTGCATGTTACTCCAAATTCCAAGCATATTACCCGCAGTTCGCGTTCGTATGTTGAGCTTTACGTGACACTAAACTATTGTGAATTATTTGCATTTTACTGGCTGTTAAACAACCCCCCAGAGGTATCTTTCGGGACAAAAAAGTGGCCGCGTTCATTAGTGGGTGGGAAAAAAAATGAACACTTTCGCTCCAGCTTGCATATTCAAATAAACATTTTGTCATTCATGCATTCTGTAAGGAAGTACAGTATGGCATAATGATAGCCACAGCTGTGGTCGGGGGGCGGGCGTGGGGGGGGGTCGATGTTGGGATGGCGATTTTCGATAGCGACAATGCCGCTCTTGACACTGGCCCGGCAGAGTTGAGTTGTCGCTAAGGGCCTTTAAAGTCGACGGCCAGCCGTCCGTGGCTCTCTCTCTGTCTTTCTCTCGCTATCTGCCAGCCGAAGATGGGGCAACTCGTGGTATTTAGTTTTATAACGCTGACAGATCACTTGCGTGCCCCATTTATACGCGCTGAGGCCCCAGCAATGCCAAGTCTGTGTGGGATGGGAGGATAGTGTGTGCGTGTTGTGTGTGGGGTGGGTGGGTGGGTGGAGGCGGCTGGTTTATTATGCACGCCTGAGCACGCGATGCTCTTTGCTCCTATTTGAAGCTGGGTGTGTCAGCTTTCTTTTTTTTCTCTCTCCGTGGGAAAGGTTTCTCTCCTTTTATTTATTTAAAATGAAATAGGACACATCATTTTCAGCTAACCAAAGTGGGTGTCATAATGTGGCCCTCGAAGAATGTGCCTCCTTGTTGCACGACTGCAGAGTCCCTCGCACAAAGAACGGCAATGCCCAATTCTCTTGCACTGCTTATCACGAAGCGAGACGTTTTGTAAAACGTAACCCAATGCATCATTGTCACAGCTATTTTGTTTTAATCATCCTCGTAATGTCCAATTACGTTTATTACTTAAGTATTCCTTTTACATTGTGTTTCCCTGGAACTAGGCCGTATATTAACTAGTTACGCGCATTACATAAAACCGTCCTCATTGAATGCATTGAGGTACAGTCAATTAAACTTTATACAGTATATTTTTATTTAAAATTATTGGCTAATGAGAGAGACTCACATCCCACCCTGTCACTTTGGGCTTGCGTAAAACTGAATAGTGGCCATTCAAGTACTTGGTGCTTTAGTTTTTGTTCTCAGAGATTCCACCTTTGAACCAACTTTTGTGTACATATTAAAAAATGTAATGTGATAATACAGTAATAGACATATATAATGTGTCATAAGGTTTGTTCACTAACTCTATTTTAAGCTTGATATTTTTTCCACGCTCGATTTTAAAACATTCAGCACGGAATGTTGATGAGGCATAATGATTTAGTGATTTAGAGCATGATGGCATGGGCATTGCTCAATCTGTCTGCCCATCTGTCAACATTTACATAATTTCAGTTTCCATCATAACGATTGCTACATTTTTAACTTGGATTATACTTAAATCTATGTAACTTGGAGTGTAACCCACAAGTCATATTTGATCCGAATTGGTGAGAACACCGGATCTTCCGGTCCAGCATTTGAAACAATGGGCACGTTATTTAAACCTCTCCGCCTCTGTTCACCCAGCAGGAAAAGGGCGGTGGGTCAATCGGTAGGTCGTGTGTGTGTGTGTGTGGTGGAGCGAGGTGTGGTTATTCCTACCTCTTCCAAGATGTCTAAGACGGCGTAGGAGACTCGGTGAAAATACTCTCTCTGGCGGTGGTCCACGACGCTCCCCCAGGTGGTGATGCCAATGCAGGTCAATCCGGACAGTAACGACAACGTTTCTATTCCTTTTATTTCGCAAATGTACTAATATTTGACTTATATTTTTTATTTAAAAATGTAATTAGGTAAACTAACCTGATTAAAGCACCCTTACCCTAAGATCTAAATGCCAACCCTAATAAACAAAAAATCTACAGCTGCGTTAAAAAATATGTTAAGTTGTGGTAATATGAATAAGATTATAGTAATTGTTTTTTTACCCTTCTATCTGGCAACAAAACTGACACCTTTGTTACAAGGAGTCATGTTTGCATAGACCACAATACCTGCAGTCATAATGCAAACAAAAAACATAACTCTGATAATGTGCACTGTCCTTGAAGTTGATTGGTCCACACCCGAGACAGCTTTCCTTAGAGCCTAGTCTCACATGGGTTGGACCAGATGACGCCAAAAGGCGCACAACTCAAAGACAATGCACCATCAGAGTATGAGAGCTCGGGGTAAGCATTTACACCATTGGAACCTCATTTGCCAGTAAAAAAATATGATAATTGTTTTTTACCCTTCTATCTGGCAACAAAACTGACACCTTTGTTACAAGAATTATCGTATTTTTTACTGGCAAATGAGGTTCCAATGGTGAAGATTGTAGTACTTGTTATTTAGAGTGGGAGAAGTGACGGGGGCTGGGTGCTGGGTGGTCCGCGCAGATGTTTGTATCGCGGGCCAAACAAGTTTTGGAACTGCTGCCTGTAGGGTGCCGCTAGAGCAATGGTTCTTAACCTCTCCTGTAGCCTTGTACCCCTTTGCGTCTAAACAGTAAAATATATATAATGTTAATAAATGCATGGGGTCACGTAGATAGAAAAATAATAATAAAAGTAAATAAAAATAACTACCTCTTCTTGGTTCTTTCGGTAAAGTCACGTAGAATGGAAATAATAAAATAATAATAAAACATAATAAAATAATTCTCACGACGTTTCGGCCACAACGCAAGCAGCCGTCCTCAGGTGGAGAGCAGGTCTGTCGAGTAGACAGAGTCTGAAATTTTATTTTTTATTTTTATTTAAAGCTTTCGTGACTGCAGGGATTCATATTCTTGGTTCTTTCGGTAAAGTCACGTAGAAGGGAAACAATAAAATATTTTTTATATTTGTATTATTTTATTGTGAGTAAACACGGGCCAACTTTAATGTGACACGTCTTGGTTGTGAATGTGATGCAAAAACATCATATTTTTCAGGCGATTGTAACTCTGCCGCGTTGGCGAGAAACTCGCGTGCAAATGCCCACGGCGTTGGCCGTCACTGCTCACGTTCACCGTTGGATGTAAACCATTTCTGGTGGTTTAAGTGATTTTTAGAGACGATAACTACACTTCTGGAAAATCACTTATGTTCATGTCAAGCAATTTGAGAAAGAGCAGAAGACGTTTGGAGTTGAATCATAGAATTACGGTAATAATAAGTACAAGTATATCGGCTACAAAGTGTCCTTGTGCTTAAGATTCGTTTCATGATTTTCACACAGTATGAATTTTTTTTCTTTATTTGTACCTTGTACATATTTTACGCGTGTTATGTTTTTGTTTTTAATGCCGATATGTTGATTCCGCGGAAGGATGAAGCATATACATAGTACTGTATAGAGGTTCTAGATTGAAGCTTTCGTGACTGCAAGGATTCATACTCAGTTTAACACGTAGGTTTTTTCGGTAAAGTCACGTAGGTAAAAATAAAAATAAATTATAAATAATTATAAAAATGATAATAGAAATAAAATAATATTATTTTATGTATAGAGGTTGATAAAAAAAATGTGCTCGGTAAACATAACATTAAAAACGAAACAAACTGCCGCCAAATCGCATTTTCATGTCCAACTTACAGCCTCCCAACTTCGATACGACGTCCACCAAACGGATGCACTTCACGCGCACACTTCATAAAGTTTACGACGTGAGCAAATAAGTACAGAAGTTACATAGATTACCCGGAATATAGCAATCCGTATGGATGTCGGCTCCTCTGCTAAAGCTCTCACCAGCCAGAGGGCATTTTCGCGGCACCCATATAGGTGAACATGGAAAGCATGGATACCATCACCTTTCACGTCACCTTGGAGTCAAGCCTCGATACATGGCAGCGTAAAGTGCGTTACACCGGCACCAATCAATCTATATACAGGACACGTAGGGATGCTACCGTGGTGCTAATGGTTAGCAGGACTGAATTGGTAATCCAGAGGTCACCGAATCGGGTGCAATCTCCTGGCACCGGCAGATTACAGAATGCCCAAGTTTCTTAAATTCCACACCTTCTGTCCACCCAAGCAGTCGTAAATGGATACACCACAGTCGATGGGCAGGTCACGTGTGGTGGGCAAAAGTGTGGGTAATCCCATCGTCTTCAAAATATGTTTCGTCAGCATGGGATAAGTAGGCGAAAGGACCCTCCAGCATGATGCTCAAGAACTCCCTCTAGTCGAGGCCCTTTGCCATCAGTGGCATGAGCATGCGAGTCTATGGCTGCACCTTTATATATAACTTTCACAGGACATGTGTCAAAAATCTAAATGCGAAAGCCTTCTCTCATCTGCATTTAGATACGACTCGCGCATCTCAACGCTGTGCTCACAGATTGCTTTCAATTAGGGCAATTCCTATTGTTTCCAGCTGTATTAATGTCCCCAAGACAAATGGGCATGTTGAGAAAATAATGGTTAATTTGTTCACTAAAAGGGTAAATTGAGTTCAATCTTGTGATTAATTTTAGTAATTTATTTTATTTTGTTTGCATAGCCCCTGATATCACAGCCGATCTCAATTAAGGGTAGCCCGTGCACGGGTTTAATATTGATGGCAGAGGTCCAGTAATTTCCACAGGCACTCGCACAATCTGTAAGTGCAGGCCGCTTTCATTTAAAACAATCAGAACGCGGTGCAGCCAGCAATGCCATATGTGACAATTTATTTCCCATCAGCCCGTGCCTATTTTTAGACGTGTTTTGTATACTGTAATAACGCGACGCTTTGCTGGTAGCGAAGCCACACTGGGCCACAATTCACAATTTGCAACTTATTCGGCTGTGAAAAGTCAAAAGTGGCATCGCACCTGCCTGTGGCTGTTAGTGTCGTAGGGGGTTCTTTTTGTCAAGGTCACTTCCTCCAGCCAAGGCAATTTCATCAGCTGTGGCTTTCCACAACCTGACCAATCTTGCATACAGATAAGGTGTGATTCGCTCCCTGATGGATTTTTTTTTTGCTGTTATAGTTAATGTAAATTAATCAGTATTTTTTCGGCATATTTATTTATATTCTTCCACGTTACATTCGTGCATCACGCTTTCTGCCTTTGCTGATCGACGGTCATCTTTACTTCACCGATATATGACGCATGTGAATTGCAGCGTATCGCATTTAATGGAATGAATCGTCTAGAAATAGTCGTGGTAAAATACTACCTTATAACTGAAGATGTGTATAATTATCTGTTTTAAGGGCAGTCCTCCTTTTTCAGAGCTGCTATTCTTCAGATGTGTCCTTCGTCATACCTGACCTTCTGAAGAAAACCTATTATTCGAAATGTTACCTTATTTTATGTAATTGTACGTTCTGGAGGTTTTTTTTTTTGTAAATTAATATTGTGGTAAAATATGTTGTATTGTTGCATTAGGTTATAGTGGTTGTGCTGTTCGGCTCTCTAAAGCATTTTCGGTTCGTGTTGTTCAGCACGATGTCCCGACGTTTTGCTCCGTGTGCTGGAACTGTCGGAACTGAACGGAACCATTCAATTTCTGAAGAAGCTTCCAGGACGTGGAGCGAAACGTCTGACATTGTGCCGAACAACACTCGGCACAACCCAACTTGCACTGACCACCATGGTGAAGGAATGGTCTAATTGCGTGCAAAGTATTCACGTATCATCAGCAGGATTAATTCTCAAGCCACCGAGATAAAGGTCGACACAGGCAGAGGCTTTTCCATGGTCCATGCAGCTGATATCCAGGTCATTCCGTGGCCTTTCCTTGATGTTGTGGTGCCTTAGTTATTTTCCGTTCTACCATTAGCATAATGTATCACCCAGTGTAACGTTGCAATCAACAGTTTTTGTCTTGTATGTTGAACTTCTTTCGCACCGTACGTAGCCAACCGTGCTAATCGGAGGTGTGGGAAAGGACAACGCAGTCTTATCAGTGAGTACTTTATCTTGAATTATGGCCGTGATTCTTTTTTATTAATCAATGTACCTTCACATATATACTGTATTCGTAACCAGTGACGACCTTTTGCCTACTGTATATCAGCATTCGCATTACTCTCAAAATTAGGCAAATTGCTTGGTCTCCTGATGATAAAAATTGAAAAAGTTTTAAAGGATCTTGCATGAGACCTAAAGCAATTTATATTCATACTGAGCTTAACTAATGAGTGGGACAAATACAAGTCTTATTGCATATGGCTGTTTTTTTAATTAAAGTTATTATAATTATAAATCTAGGTTTGTTCAATGGGCAACAATTTGTTATAAGGATAGAATCAACAATTGTAATGCCAATTTTAATATTTTTAGCCATCACTAATTCTTTCAGTCATGATGGTCTGTATTTAAATCCTTTATATTAAGTTCACTTGCTTGCTTGCTTGCGCGCTTATGACCGTGCAAATCTTTCGGTCGTTTTTTAACCCACTTCTCGTGATCCAATCGAGCTGACATTTTGCACACAGACTCGTTGTGCGTGACAATTTCTTTTCGTGAAATTTTTTTTCCAAAATTTTACACTTTTTAGGTAATTTTTTTTATATTTAATTACCAATTGCTTAATGGTGGCAGGCAATCATCTGACCCATATGTGGCAGCCATCTCAAGCCAGAGGACGAGAGGACTCTAGCCACCTGTTTCAAAGACCAATGTGGGCTGGGTTGTGGCCCATTGAACACGCATATAAAGGATTTATAGTGAAAAACTTTGTTTTTACGAATTATTTTTTTTATTATGACATTAACGTTTGGAACCATTTATTTCGTGAGTTATATATTGGCATATGTATTTTTAAATGTCTCATCATTTAGTGTCACTTATTGCACATTATGCTCATGTTCACATATTGCAGAGTTGCACTTGTAATGTCAGTCACCTGGTTTTACAAGAATGCCAATGATATTGTAATTCCACTTCAGCACATTTGTTGGACAAGACCGTTTGCTTCAGTGAATCAACTCAAAATAAATAAAACTGCATTTGTTTCGTGGCCACGCAGCCAGTTGTACCAACACGTGTGCGATCTTGCGGTGTGTCTTTCTCCACGAACTAAACCTAACCCACGTAATCAATTTTATTTCGATTTAAAGCTTTCGTGACTGCAGGGATTCAACTTCTTGGTTCTTTCGGTAAAGTCACGTAAAAGGGAAATAATAAAATAATAAAAATTTATCACGTAGAATGGAAGGGAAATAATAAAATAAGAAAAAATATTTTTTTTTTCCCTTCTACGTGACTTTACCGAAAGAACCAAGAAGATGAATCAATTTTATGTTATGCTTGCGTGTATTTTTTTTTAAACAACCCAGGTAATGGGGAGCGTTCGTAATGTTATTCTTTCTACGGCCCTTGCGCAGAACCCTATGGTCTTCTGTAAAGCGAAACAAACCTTTGCGCGAACTCGGGTCGTCTGACACCATGGATTGTCCGTGCGTCGCTAACGAGGGCTTGGCCTGATATAGAATGAGGCCGTACAGTTTGTTCCAGCACAGCAGCCCGCGAGCGGCAAGCAGAAATACCTCGTTGACCTTGTCACCACACCACGATCCTGATTGTTACATTTGAGAAACCGATGGTCAACATCTAGAATCTCCGGGGGGGCAATGGGCACTCTCCCACCTTCGCGCTGACGAGATGAGGACGTGAATGCTTTCTGCTGGTGAGACGGAACAGCTTTGCACGCTATACACATTCCTCTAAGCCATGAATGCTGAACGGCTAAGGCCACTCCCAGCACAAGTGCCAGTTGTCATTGTTTTTACTGAATATTGAACTCCGTTCATGCAAGTTGTGTGTGGGCTAAGAATCGCGTACTCATACGCTGCGTAACAGGCCATTGAAACTGTCCTACGTAAATCGTATAATTATTTTAAGCAAGTTAGTTGAAGCTTACACCATCTGGAAACCGATTAATAAAAAAACGATTAAGCAGTCTCTGTGCAATGTTTGAATGAGAAAAGTGACATTATTTCATATTTTCTGCACCTGAGAATGCCTTCTGTTCATACAATTATTCCAATTAGGCTTGTGTGTGCATTGTTATAAATAATGTTTACATTAACTACGCTGGCTCTCTGGAGCTCCCTCTATTGCAGGCCCATCTGCCAGCAACATTGGCGTGAGAAAGGATTGCAAGCTTGCACCTTTACTTATTTTCGTAAACTCTTAGCGTTAATCTTCATGCCCTCGTCCTTTCTTTCCCCATCGACAGAAACAATTGAGTCGCGTAATTTTTTATTGGCTGAAAATAAACATTTTACAAATTGGCATCCTGATGAGCCCGCTGCTCTTCCGTTAACATAACCAGAGGCAGCGTTCGAGATTCAACTTTCTGCTGAGAATCCCCAGACTGGTCCTGCTGTGGGTGGCCAGCAAGTTGGTCCCTCTGTGCCGGTCGTGTTTCTTACACGCTACATTAACATTGTTTGGATCTGGCCTGCCACATGTCTCGCCTTGTTCCTGTGCACGTTGAAAATTCGCATTTTCAATGCACTCAATTTGTATGGAATTCCAAGTTTTTGAGTCGATTATTGTTATACTTTTTATGACTTTATAGCACTCGCGCACATGCAAATACTCAGACAAACACAAAGATCCCACCCCGCCCCCCACCTTGTAGCACACCAGGAGGGGATGTAGCCATCACCACCGTGCCCAGCCGTCTTTGTCTTCCCAAATGCTGATGTTTACATACCGCATGCATTCAAGGCTAAGTCGACTTAGGGGAGGCTCAGGACTGGTTTAGGTAATCGCCGCTGATGTTAGCCATGGCCGGAAACCAAACTCGGGCTGTTGGGTTTGTTGTTGCACTGTGCGCTAACCACTGCACTGCTGCTCCCCATAGACCCACACCACACGTACGTCTCTACTGCTAGTGTGTGCGTATGTTGTGCGTGTGGAGAGTAGCATTGCAATGTGCTCTGATCCCTTGACCCAGGTTCAATTGTTGACCATGCATGCCGCCAGCAATTAGTATTTGATCGTGGTCTGAGCCTTCAGTTAAATTGACTTGGTCTAAAATGAGTACCCGGTATGGCGTGGTGATCTCATACCATGTATGTATACACACCGACATATGTATAGACATACACGATTGACTAAACAATTATGGTTGTCTTGAACAAAACATTAATCTATTTTCTCTTTGTTATAGTAAGCCACCAAAGTTTATTTACTCTGTAGGTCAAAGGTGTTGTTTATCTGACAATAAGCATTGAAACTTTCTTTGAGCATTTCAAAACCTCAGTCTACCAAGCTGGCACTGTTTTGGGTCAGAATTTAAACTAAGTAATTTTAGACTACAAAGCAAAGTATTTAAGTCGAATTCAGCAGCAGCTTTTTGTGCGAAATGGGTAGAAAATCTCCCTCCTACCTTCCCAAGTCAAATAACTGACAAATCTTCACAGAAACAAAAGTATTAGAGCTTTAATCTCTGTTCAGGGTTTAGGATTATTGCGGCTTATCTATGAAACCCCATTCCATCCCAGTGGCATTACCATGACTAAACCTGTGACCATAATATTATCCAGTAATAACCACTATAAAGTCTAACGGGAACGTACAATATCATTCCTTTAAAATTTAAGCGCCCAGCAGAAATTTTTCAGAAAGCACACGCGCACGGGAATCATGGTGAAAACTATTTCTCATCCATTTCCAAAGCCTTCAGTACACAGTGACCTTTAGCGGAATGTTGATACAACATTATGAGTAAGAATGCTTTATTTACGTGTGAAAAGGTTAGTTGGTATAATTTAATGGATACTTCACAGGTTTATGGCAATATTGAGATGTGCGGAATGGTATAAAACAAAAATGAATGAAAACAATTATCAAAGCTGTAAACGCTGGTGGTGTTTTTAGCGTGGAGGAAAACGAATTGTTTTACTCAATTGCTGACAGTTTTACAGCTGAGGCAATTGGTTATACACTTTGTTGTGAATGCTTTTTATTAGTTTATTTTTCTCTCCTCGTAATAAGCCCCGAAAAGTGTATCTCTTGATGCTTGGAATGACCATCAATGTAAACGTGTTCATTTGATAATATTCTCTGGATTTTCGCCCTTATATTCACCTGGAGTATAAAGTAAACTTTGGGTGTGCGTCTTATAATCCAGTACGTGAGAGAGATCAGATTTGTCTAACTTTATTGACACCGGGCATACATTTGGAGTGCATCTTACTTTCCTTAGCGTCTTAATAGCCAAAGAATACTATCACAGTATCTGTTTAATTCATTTTTTTTATTAGATATTTCAATAAAAGCTTAGGCTTCCTAGAAATTGCTTTTTTTACTGCAGCTTGCATGCAGGTATTACAAAATAAGTTTGACACGTAGGCTTTCGCGACCAATATCATCCATAATATAGTTTTTTTTTTGGGTTAGATCGCGTTTATATAAATGTGTCATTAAACCCGGCACCACCCGTCACAGCTAATTGGTAAGGTTTGTCACGTAAACAGAACACACCAATTCGTTACTAGTACAGCACACTAGTGTGTTGGAAAGCAAATCCACAACATTTATAATCTGAGTACGACGTTTCGCCAATAAATACAACTAGCATCATCAGGTGGACAACCAGATTTGATTATTCTAGATTTGAAGTTTTCGTGACTGCAAGGATCCATACTCGTTGGTTCTTTCGGTAAAGTCACGTAGATGAAAAATAAAAAATAAAAATAATATTTTCATTTTATTATTATTATCATTATTTTTTCATCTACGTGACTTGACCGAAAGAACCAAAGAGTATATATTTGATTACGTTAGTTGTAATTGCTGGTGAAACGTCGTACTCAGATTGTAAATGTTGATGTTGTGGATAAATGTTGTGGATTTCTTCTCCAACACACCGGTGTGCTGTACTAGTGACGAATTGGCCACGTTCTGTCAACGCAACAAACCTTACGAATTGGTCGTGGTCGGGTGGTAGCGGGTTTAACGACACATTTATATTTACGCGATCTAACCCAAAAACAAAACCTATATTATGGATTACAAAACAATTCAAGTATTTTTAAGAACTGTATATCTAACATGGCACTTTACAAATGTTCTTGGTTCTTTCGGTAAAGTCACGTAGAAGGGAAGTAATAAAATAATAAAAATAAAACATAATAAAACAATTCTCACGACGTTTCGGCCACAACGCAAGCAGCCGTCCTCAGGCGAAGAATGAAACACCACCAAGCTTGGAGCGTATATTTAAGCTGGGTTAGAGGGGGGGAGGTGGGAAGAAGAGCGCCTAAACAAAATAATTTGCATATCAAGAGGAATTCAGCATATGGAAAATGCGTAGGAGGTGGGCGGGGGGGGTTCCAAATCAATACTATGCCCATGCATTATGCAGGATTAGCAGCATCAAAGGGGGGGGGGAGGGGGTAGCATTAACAAAGGAAAGGAATGTTAATAGTATATAGCTGCAGTTACTAAACAACCACGTAAAAAAACTAAAGTATAAACTGCATAACAAACTAAAGTATAAACTACATAGCATCATCAGTATACTTACTATACTCTACAATAAGCTGAGTTACTAACAGTAAGTAATATATAAAAACTCTACGTTGTAAAAAATTATATAATATGCTTCCATCTAAACTTTATTCTCTTACATCACACGCGTCTATACCGTACTATATACTGCCATAGGCAAACCCAACATTAAATTACATACTGTATTGCTATAAACCACCCTATACCTTATACATTTTAATATAACACTATGTATTATTCTACCCACCCTAATGTGTATCAAAATGGTTTATTACGTCCTTCCAGTGATTGCTAAGCCAGAATCCATCTTCTCGGTTAAATTGTCAATTTTACGTGGTTGTTTAGTAACTGCAGCTATATACTATTAACATTCCTTTCCTTTGTTAATGCTACCCCCTCCCCCCCCCCCCTTTGATGCTGCTAATCCTGCATAATGCACGGGCATAGTATTGATTTGGAACCCCCCCCCCCGCCCACCTCCTACGCATTTTCCATATGCTGAATTCCTCTTGATATGCAAATTATTTTGTTTAGGCGCTCTTCTTCCCACCTCCCCCCCTCTAACCCAGCTTAAATATACGCTCCAAGCTTGGTGGTGTTTCATTCTTCGCCTGAGGACGGCTGCTTGCGTTGTGGCCGAAACGTCGTGAGAATTGTTTTATTATGTTTTATTTTTATTATTTTATTACTTTCCTTCTACGTGACTTTACCGAAAGAACCAAGAAGATGAATCCCTGCAGTCACGAAAGCTTTAAATCGAAACTTTACAAATGCTCACTTGTTTCAGGGCTGTCGGGCTTGCTTGCTTGTCCCTGACTGAGACATCACAAAACTATTTCAGTTATCTTCATACACACACAAAAACTACCCCAGTACCAGTAAATTCATGTAGAAGGTTACACCAAGGTGTAACCTCCTACATGAATTTAGTTTTACCTTGGGCACCGTTCCATATGTTGTCGTGCTTGTGGTAATCCCAGGGGTGAGTGTAGCATGCGGGTAATTGAGGCAGTGGGGTGTCTGGTTAATTCAATGAATGGATGAGCATTCCTGTCCAACCACACACAATGCGTAGGTGTCTCAGGTATGTGGCTCTGTCTTGGCTTTCCACACATTTGTTACTTCTCTTATGCTGTATTAGCTTCGTATGTTTGCATCATTGTACACTTACTGGAATGGTGCAAATCAGAAAACAAAGTAAAAAACACACGTTTAAGCATTCCTCTTTTTGAAGCCTTAATATGTGTCGGTTATTTAACGTGAATAAAGATGATTTAGAGATACTTAGCCTTAACACACTGATAGTGGAAGGTGTGCACAGATGTAAGCTGTCAAAGATTGTTACAATATTTTCTTTTTTACCTTTTTACTTTTTTTAATATCCATGCAAATGCAGATTATCATCGCTGCGTGCACTCTTTTTCTCTTTTAATTTTGAAGACTTTAAGGTATTTAAGCTTTCAAGTCTTTACAGCCTTCTGGTTAAACATACTATGTTACGCCCATATCCAGGAATTTTGCGGCATGTGTTACTATAAACACAGAGTTGGGAAAAGTTTGTGAACAAAAAACAAATTACTTGCAGCCAGACTAGTAAATCATTTGGTGAATTGTTACCAGAAGAAGCATCTTAAAAATGTAAGAATACTTGTTCAGTGCGCACTTATCACAGTCGGGTAAGCGGTAGCTTTCTTGTCTCCGAGTCAATTATTTTCCTGCTTCTGGATCGAATTTTGATTTAAATTGTGTGAAGGAGGTAACAGTTAGGTGCCAGATAGAAGGACATTTAATTCTCTCCCCCCCTCCCTCCTCTATGTGCTTGGAGGTGTTAAATACAATATGCCCTTCGTAACATCAAGCAAACCATCAGTATGCCCAGCCAGGTCAGACACAAATGAGACAAAATAGCACGTGTGTTATATTTTTCAAATCATGAATGACATTTTTTATTTCATTTTGTCAGTGCAACACCTTCCTTCTCTGCCCATAGCCAAATCACCTGGAACGTGCCCCATCTTGTCAGATATTGGAAGCTAAGCCCGGATAGGGATTGGACAGGCGACTACGTTGCACAAACAGTTTGTCGTGGGGGGGCTTGCTTGTGGGGCGATGTTGTGGGCAGTAGAGGGCGGCGTAGTGTGTCACTGTGCTCCAGCATCGATGCTCTCTGTCATCACCAACACGCACTGGCCGGTGTGGTGAAGTATGGTCAGATAGCCCCCCCATGACAAAGTGCAGCGTGGCGATTGACAGAAGTGGTCTCTGCACGTATGTGGACACCCGCTACAGAAGCACGGATGGTGGCACCTGCAATCGTTTACACAATTAAACCTTTTAGCCTCTCTTTTGTTCTTCCGGATAGCAGATATGCTTGCGAGTCAATGTTGACATAGTGAATTGAGAGAAAGTTCTGTTTAAAACCATGGTAGACTTATAAACACAGTTACTGTAACATCATCTCGACACTGTCACATGATAGCTCTTAGCAATAGGTATACATTGTACTGAATTTCAGTGGCTGCATAATATACATGAATATAAATCCGTCAGAGTACGCAAACTATGTTTTGAGAAAATTGTATAACCTTTCCATATATAGCTTGTAAAATTGTACGATGTAAAGCCCTTCGTTAATCCACTGCTGGATTAAGTCTTCCCAACAACGTGTCAGTTATTAGTTGTTTTTTTACAATCTCGACAATTTTTCACCGCACATGTCAATGCGGTTCGATGAAGCAATGGAGGGTGGGGGGTGGCACACAGGATAGTTTCAGATGTTACTCGCCACTAATGTTTTGCTCGAGCGAGGATTTGAACTCAGGTCACCGGATTCAGAGCGAAGTGCGCGAATCACGGCACAACCGCTGAGCAGCGACGTGGAATGTTTTTCATGGGCAATGGTGTGGGGCATCAAATCGGGCCACCTGTCCAATTACCCCCTCCCTTCGTAGCCCATTACCTGGGCCACTGTGGCCCACGAGCTTTGGTGCAATTGCAAGGCCTGTGCACCAGATAGGTGTGCCACTGCCTCTAAGTTGTTCCAATGTATTACGTTGAAAGAGAGTCACGTTCTTTAGGTTAAGAATACAGTCATATAAGGAGTTTTTTAATAATAATATGAAATTGAAATAAAGCTGAACAACACGCAAACAAGCATAGCGAGGCGCATGCTTTGAATCACACTGAGAAACAGGATGATCACTTGGATCAGATAACACAGGGGTCGGGAACCTTTTTGACTGGGAGAGCCATAAAAGCCAAATATTTCTAAATATATTTCATTGAGAGCCATATAGTATTTTTAACGTATAATAAATTAAATATGGTCTCACTTTTAATGCGACTTCTGGTGCTGCATGGTTTTGCTGATGGCCTTGTAGTCTGGTTCATACGTGGTGAGGTTGAGCTTCATGCAGGCGTGACCCGTGAAATTTATCTTCAAAACTAATTTCTGTTCACTTTAAAATGACACACTATTATTAAACAATATCACAAGTATTTTAAAATCAGTTCCAAACTGATTTTTTATTTTATTATTATTATTTTTTTTCAACTCAAAATTGTCTGGGAGCCATATGCCGTCACTGAAAGAGCCATATATGGCTCGCGAGCCATAGGTTCCCGACCGCTGAGATAACAGATACGTATTGGAGACATCGTGTTGACTGTGAATAAGAATGAGAGTCGTGGGCTTGGGAAGGACATGTCGAGAGTATTACGGCTGTTGATCAGACTAATGATGGAGTGGCAGCTGATTGAGGAAACGTGCCTGAAGGGAGGTCCATCACCGTGGAGATGGAGCAGTGAGATCGACTCATGTGCTGGCGTTCGGTCGATTGCTCCACAGTAAGACCGTGAGAGACGGTGGCGGCTCGGGGAGGCCTTCATCCAGCAGTGGATAGATCACGGCTGCTGCTGCTGACAATGGGGTTTCTTCTTCTGATTTAGCGGTCTTGACAAGCATACAATTTTGACAAATAGCACGACCACCCTGCCCATTCATCATTTGCATTCAGCGTAATTTTAGGAAGTTATGTTCGCGTGCTCCAAAGAAGCTTTTAAGCGATGACTGCATAATTTTTTTTTACATTTACCTAACGGCAGCGGAACATCGCGACCTAGTTCCATGCGGAAGATTGGTTCGTGTTGCTCATCATCATAATTATCCAAGATCAATCCGCTGCGGGATGAAGGGCTCACCATGCCTCGCTTTCTCTCGCTCACGATCCCGCTACGTACTGATCCACCAAGGCACCTGCGCATGAGCTCATTCCATCCATCTCCTCGGTTGATGGCTTCGAAGGCAAGTTCCGTTCCTTGGCTGCCACCCCAATTATGAGCCCATCTTCAAATGTTTATTTAACAGCAGCAGGGGACATTGCAACCTTGTTCCTCCTCGAAGATTGCTGACAGTTGGTCACTTGACTGAATCCAACATAAGAAACGCACACACTTATCCTTACAAATAGGCATTCGCGATTGGCAGACATTAAAAATAATTTCGAATACATTCAATCTCAAAATTCTATCGCAGCTTACAGTGAAAAAAACACATAACAACCGTGCATCACGCAAACTGAACATACTTCTACAGATGCGTTCCTCTTTACATTTTGTGATCGCTGGACTTGTAATAAAACAGTCATAGAGGAAGTGAAAGAGATGTTTATTGAATTAAAACATCCACTTTTGTTTATCAATACAATGTTGTTTAAACAGCACCAAAAGTAAACCGTCGTCTGTTGATTTAATCAGAAGCTAAGAGTATTCATGAACTTCTAAACCTCAACCAGCTGTGTTTCTACGAAATTCAAGTGTGCTCATGCTGGATTTAAAAGGAAACAATGAGTGCCGGGAATTATGGAGTTTTTTTTTTAATTAGTGTAATTATATTGACATTGAAGAATTTTTACAATTGTTTATTTTAATAAGTCAAAAATCTATATTGCGGTTATGCACGTTAACAATAAATATGAATGTCAAACACAATTATATATTATTTTAATTTGTACAGTATTATCATTTTGAAATATAGCTTTTACCGATCAAATTTAATTTGCTTGAAATTAGCCACAATAATTTAGTCCTTGGAGTACAAATTTGCAGCTGCTGGGAATTAAACGTGCCGTGCAACAAAACATGATGTGTCGTTTTAATAAGTTTTGTTGCTGAACGTGGTTGGGACAGATCTGAAAGCTGTTCAATGTTGATGGTACATAAGACACAACACTAAGCCATGCCAAATGTCCCTGAGAGCAGTGATTGGTAACATACAACACAGTTATTTTACAATGTATGTAAAACCATCAATCATTCGGTTTAGCTGGATTGGATATGCTTGATGTGAGCAGTGGACCATTTTTACTGCACCTGTGCACCACTTTTTTTTTACATTGCTCTATGTGTGTATGTTGAACTTCTGTCACATCGTACGTAGCCAACCGTGCAAATCGGAGTTGCGATGGGCAATATCAGCAGCATGAACAGCACGCTTGAATCAAGGATCATTGAAATATCTAATTAACGGAGAGATCGACTACCATATTCCACAACAGTAGGGTGAGTAATTTTTGGCCAACGCTTCCAAACAATATTCATAAATGTGTCATTAACGCAATGAGAATAACCTTTTACAGTATATATATCCACTTTTCAGTGAATTGACTCCCTGCACCGTGTCAGTCATAACGGTTGTTTGACCATACCTCACCCCGCTGGCCAATGCAGGTTTGATGAAGTATGGTCCAGGACTGGTCCAGATACCGCTCACCACTGATGCCGACTTGCACGGTGCAATGCGGTGACTGCTTTTCTCCATTGCTGCACCCCATGAAAGCAACGCAGAAACGGGTAATTTAAATGGTTTAATTTCATCAACCAATGTTGGCCTCAACCTAGGGGACATTCATACAGATGTAATGCCAGTAGAGCCAGCCTGCAGTGCGAATGGACTAGTGGCCACGGGAGGTAATGACAAGGGGAGTCAGCCTGCAGTGCGACCGGACTGGTGGCCATGGGAGGTAATGACAGGGGAGTCAGCCTGCAGTGCGAACGGACTAGTGGCCACGGGAGGTAATGACAAGGGGAGTCAGCCTGCAGTACGAACGGACTGGTGGCCACGGGAGGTAATGACAAGGGGAGTTAGCCTGCAGTGCGAATGGACTAGTGGCCACGGGAAGTAATGACAAGGGGAGTCAGCCTGCAGTGTGAACGGACTGGTGGCCACGGGAGGTAATGACAAAGGGGAGTCAGCCTGCAGTGCGAATGGACTAGTGGCCACGGGAGGTAATGACAAGGGGAGTCAGCCTGCAGTGCGAACGGACTGGTGGCCACGGGAGGTAATGACAGGGGAGTCAGCCTGAGTGCGAACGGACTAGTGGCCATGGGAGGTAATGACAGGGGAGTCAGCCTGCAGTGCGAATGGACTAGTGGCCATGGGAGGTAATGACAGGGGAGTCAGCCTGCAGTGCGAACGGACTAGTGGCCACGGGAGATAATGACAGGGGAGTCAGCCTGCAGTACGAGTGGACTGGTGGCCACGGGAGGTAATGACAAGGGCAGTCAGCCTGCAGTACGAAGGGACTGGTGGCTACGGGAATGTTCGAGAATAGGAGAGTGGCCAGGTGACGTAGGAGGACTGTGGAGTCAGCTGATAGAGCGAGCGGTCTCGAGCCAGCGAGAAGGTTCGGGAATGGGGGAGATGCACGGGAGACTCGGGGCTGTTGCAGTGGGGGTCTCCGCCTGTCCGAGTGTGGGAACGTGGCTCATAAATAACGAAAACCATCGGAAGACAAGTGCGTCGAAGTCGTCTCTACAGAGACATTAGAAATGATAATAATGCAGAGAGGGTCGTCGTGCTTTGTTTGCCTGGAGGATTTCCCCACTGCGTTGTTTGCACAGTCAAAACGCTTAGCTTTGCAATGGGCTGGGAGGGGGGGTAAGGTTTTATTTGTTGGAATTTTTAAGACTCGACTACATAACTGTGTCTGTGTCAGAGGAGCCCCCGAAACAAACATGCGACCTTTTAGTTTAAAAAGCAAAAGAAGTCTTTTCATGTGCTCTTTTTTTTCTTTCCCCCCCTCCCCTCCACCTGAGTTTACTCATCCAAAATTGCCGGAAGGCGGCACCTTTGAAGCGATGTGTTTGTATGGGTTCTCTCTCTCTCTCTTTTTCTGTCTTTTCCACCGCCTCCTTTCTTTCCGTCCCTTCTGCCGCCGTGCCGGCACCCCCACCCTACCCCCGCTTTGACACGGGGTTGCGTGTGAGACTGGGCCACCCCTGCCAGACCCCTGTTTGCTTTGCGTGCCACTGTTTGTTTCGGTCACGCACGCGAGGGAGCTGCAGATTCCACAACTACCATCAGAATGCCCTGACCCCCCCTCATTGCTTCTATCAGTATTATGTCTTTTTTTGTGAGCTATCCAAGCTCCTGTTTCCCAGTGCTGAATAATTATTAGCGACTTCATCACAAGCTTGCTTGCAAATATATGGTTCACACCTGGTTCAGGTTCCCCTCCTTCGTTTGGAGCTGTCGAAGGCACGAAAAAAAAACCAACTTGAAACATGTGGCAACACACAATGTGATGAAATAATTTACGAAGTTGGGAATAAAAGACACTGCTGTCAGAAAAAAACGGATAAGATACTTGAACACTGAGCAGCCCATTCATATTTTGGATACCTTGTGTTTTTTTTAATCAGATCACAGGATTTCAGAGCAATGAAGGTATGAATAATATTTACTTCTTGAGACCTTGTTTTCTTTAAACACAGAAGTGCCAAAGTTAAATATTTGTAAAGTCTGGGAAATAGTAACTTTTCAGGTATTTTTCCTCTCTCAATGTTCCAAAAATGTATCCGAGACAATTGGAGAATTTCCAGGGATAAAATCAGAATGCTTTGTATGATTTTGATTAATTAGCTCGTGTTGGGAAAGTTATTTTGATAGATCAGTGATCCCAAGTAAAATTACTTCCATATCAAAAGACCAACATTCTCATATTAAAATGAAGGATTGCAATAGCAATGCACTTTTATTGTATTCATGTAGATTGTGCAGTCGTCAAAGATCAAAACCATAATGCCATGGCATACAGTGCAGCCTCTATTGTCTGCAGACCTCTTATCCACCCTTCCTAATATCCGCAAGGTCCGGCATATCTGCGATTGTTCTTTTTATCTGCAGATCAGCCTTCCTATTATCTCTGATGTGATGGATACGATGACAATTGTGCAAAAAGCCATGGAAAGGTGCTAATGTATGTATGGGTGTTGAACTTCTTTCACACCATACGTAGCCAACCGTGCTAATTGTTCCCCATTTATTTCCATGGTGTCCACTGATTATGGCATTGCCACAGCCCAGTGAGGTGCTCAATTTATCCTGGTCCTGCCGTCAGAATGGGCACATTTACCTTGACCTCTGTTTTCCCAGCAGCACACATGCGTAGTGTCAACGATTCAGAGACCGAGTTTCTCAGAGGCACCTTCATTATTAACAACTTTCACGGTCTCGTCCACACTCCACAGTAGCTCAGCCTAACCTCGACATAACACCAGCCGTCTAACGCTGACGGCGCTGACTGAGATAGCCAACCACTCTCCTTCGTAGCGCAGTGTCTAGCGGAGACGTTCAGCGACGACGCCGACGAGCCCACAGCGACGACGAGACGAGTCCACTCCCAGAACCGACAGCCCTGAGCCCCCGCTCTCGGCTCCTTTTATGCTCCCAGTGCGGCCTGGCTCTGCCCTGACCACGCCTCCCTTCTCGAACCCGCGGGTTCCAGGGGCCTCTAAACGGGGTCCTCTGTGACCCTTGCCCGAGTTCCTCCGCCCTGCCCAGACTGTGCACGCCCTCACTTGCTTGTGTACTATATATCCACTCCAGTTGCCGCTGCTGTTCACCAGCCGGGGCGCTATTACACTACACGTGGGTACACCACATTTAGTTAGATGTGGAGGTGTAAAGTGTGGGTACTCCCACATTTTTCAAGATGTCTGGCAAGTGTGGCACAGTAGGCCAATTACCGTCTCGAGGGAGTGCTTTAGAGCTCCCTCTAGTGGAGGCCCTTCTGCCAACAGTGGCATGAGCAAATAATTGCAGGGATGCACCTTGCACGTTTTATCTTTTACTGACACCACTGTTACTGTTTTCTTTGGTTATTTCGGTAAAGTCACGTAGATAGAAAAATAATAATAATAAAGTGAATAAAATAAAATAAATAATAAATAAGAATACAAATACAAATAAAAACCACGACGTTTCGATCGCATCACAAGCAGTCATCAGGAAAAGGGGTCAAAATACCACTGTTACTGCTTTCGATGATAAATGACAATGACTATCAGGGTATCGCTCTTGCCAGTCACTGCCACCGAAGTGGTTTACTGGACTGGGAATTAGAAAGGCAACCAAAGATAATGATGACGTGGGCTTGCGTTTCCCTCGTGGTGGAATTCAGTACGAATAAAGCCATATGATGGTGGAAATGTTGGTGAAGAGATGAGGATGATTACGCCACCTATGGGATACAATTACCAAGGATAGTGATGACGATCGAGAATAATGAAGACGATGACAATCTATCCATCTAGTTTCTGTACACAAGCTCACTCCATCTCCACAGCGGACGTAAATATTGGGCGTGTTTCCACCTTTGGTTAGCAGAGGATATGTCATGGCTACTGACGATGATGATAATGATGACAATATATGATGACATTCAGGATGCTGTTGTGTTTTATGCAGCCGTGTGGAACGCTCTTCTTTCTGATATTAGCAAGCCATTGGAGCTATGCATTTTAAAATCGTGACTGATAACTCATTTCTTCAGAACTGATTTGTGTGTTTGGTTTGTTGTCCTTCCTGATCAGCACGGTTGGCTACGTACAGTACAAATAAGTTCAACATACGTGCATACTCATCACGTACCCTACAACTCTCGCGGATGATTCTAAATAGTGGGTTATAGGGTCATACATAAGAGTGGGTTGCACTGTGTTACAATACATTTATAGTGACATTGTTTAAAATGTCTTAAATAACTAAGAATCTTCTTGGTTCTTTCGGTAAAGTCACGTAAAATGGAAGTAATAAAATAATAAAAATTAAACATAATAAAGTAATTGTCACGACGTTTCGGCCACAACGCAAGCAGCCGTCTTCAGGTGAAGAACATGTCTATCGATAAGACAGAGTCTAAATGACACGTCTCTGTCTTATCGATAGACATGTTCTTCACCTGAGGACGGCTGCTTGCGTTGTGGCCGAAACGTCGTGAGAATTACTTTATTATGTTTTATTTTTATTATTTTATTACTTCCCTTCTACGTGACTTTACCGAAAGAACCAAGAAGATGAATCCCTGCAGTCACGAAAGCTTTAAATCGAAATATAACTAAGAATGTTTACTCTTGGATAAAAATAGGTACCGGCCCTCGCCATCGGGTCTGATATAAAAGTTCCCAAGAGTGATTTATTGCCACTGCTCGGTAAACCTGCAACGTTCTAATCAATTGTATCGTGGTTGAGTGAGATTAACGTGAGCCATGTGAACTCTCATGGCTAACACTCACATTGCATATAAGCCTTTAAATGCCTCCTAATTATCTTACATAGTATTTATCCCTTTGATGCGCTTGTAATTCTGTCAGCGGGTGCTTCTTAAGGTTAAATGTTAAGTCTAAACGTTTCAAAGTGGAGGATTCCTTTGAAGGACATTCGTTTCTGTTGAGTTGGAAAGAATCTCGAGACGTGGGTGAAGGTGAAGGAGCAGGCCTGCAATTGCTTGCTTGCGTCACTGCCGCTGAAAGGGCCTCCACTAGAGGCAGTTAAAGAGAACCTCTCTGGATAAAAAATATTTAAGGACTCTCACACTGGCCAGATATCTTGGACAAAGTGGAAGTCTCCACACTTTACCCCCATCCGCACATGACATGTCTGCCTCTAGACTACCTATAGTCTGCCCACTTATGTTGACCGCTTAGTGAACGGAGGAAGGTTTGACTTAAGAAACGTGCACGGTGTGTTTCAAATGTCGCGCCCCGGGAAATTGAGCCGGTGATTATGACATCAGGGTAGCATCCTCACCCTCTGAATAAATAACAACAACAATAATGATCTCCAGCCCTTTCTCACCAACTGCCTGATGAATGCCTCCCCTCAGTATCGTCGGTCTCTGGGCTTGATGGTTTCTTTTCTTCCATATTTCACCACGACAGAGGAGCATAGGTTGGTGAATGTGTGCGGTTGGGGGCGGCATCGTGCTGTGTGGGACCAGGGTCAGTTTAAATAACACTCGCCACTCATTTGATCCGTGGCCAGGAATCAAACTCAGGTGAGATGGTTCTTATCGCAGTGCAAGAACCCCGGCAATGACCGCCCCAGTAAAACATTACGAGAATCACGATTTCGGTGTACATTTTGACTGTTTATGTACTGAGGGATTTAAACAAAGAAAAACACGTCGAGTTTGTCGACATATGCCCTGAATACTGCTGAAGGACCATGTTTATGTTAACACGCTAAGAAGCGTGTTTTCTTTGTTGTTGCTGATCGACGTCTGCGCGCACTGCCATTGAGCCTCAGAACGGCGGGTTTTGTTGTTGTTGTTGTTGTCGTCGTCGTTGTTGTCTGCGACTCTTTGATGAGTGACGTCAGTTAGACAAAGCCAGAGTGTGGCTCTGAAAGAATCTGAGAGCGTCCCTCTGAAAACTTTGCAGTCTTCAATCACCGCGTGTTACGTCAAGAGCCCCGTGGAATGCCTTTACATTCTAGCGGTATTGTTGTTTCTGCTGTCCAGCCTTCTCTAATGTCAGTGCTTGTGGTGTTTTTGTGTTCCGTGAAAAAGATTATTTCAATTCGACAAACACTTTGCTATGTTTGGTGCGCTCTGAAGTGCATTAATTTTCTAGGTGAGTATTCGTAATGCGAGTACACGCCGTCATACTGTTAGGTTTTTTCGGTAAAGTCACGTAGGTAAAAAAATAAAATTAAAAGTTAATAAAAGTAATTATGGAAATAAAATAATATCATAAATCACGACGTTTCGGAGGCAACACAAGTCTCCGTCATCAGGTGGGACCGTCACAGCTAAAATTACTGCATCAAGTGACGGTCCACCTGATGGCGGAGACTTGTGTTGCCTCCGAAACGTCGTGATTTATTGTTTAATTTTATTTCCATTATTACTTTTATTAACTTTTAATTTTATTTTTTTACATACGTGACTTTACCGAAAAAACCTAACAGTATGATTCCTTGCAGTCACGAAAGCTTCAAATCTAGAGTACACGCCGTCGGTTTATTTAGACAACAGAGCAACGTTTTTACCCTTCACATTTTGCGTACTCCTTCTAATTTCACCTGTTGCTCCTCCAAGGTGCGTTCATGAAGTCATTTATAATCCTAGATTTGAAGCTTTCGTGACTGCAAGGATTCATACTCTTAGTTCTTTCGGTAAAGTCACGTAGGTCAAAAATGAAATGAAAATTAATGAAAAATAAAATTTATAATCCTTTTTTTCAGTAGGTCATTTATACATGCCACGTGTGCAAAGTTTGCTCGAAATTAGTTTGTAAAACCCATGGGCGTGTCGCGATCATGCCACATGCACTGCTGTAAAACTTGGCGTTTCTTGTAGTAAACACCACTCGTACGTGTAAACGAGATAATAAAAAAACCATTCATGGAAACTGCGTGGTAGTCATTCTCACATCACTGCAATGTTTTTACATTCTCAAGTAACTTCCTATCTCAGTTAGGTCCGCTGGAACATCCTTTTTTTTGGAAGGCGCAAAAAAGCACACGTGCAGAAAAATGTCTTGCGTTACAGCAAATACATTAAGATACATCATTCGAAATCTGCTTGGCACGCTTGACAATTCAAACGTTCGTTATACTCGAACAGGTGCTTTTGTATTTCATGGAGTAAAACAATAAATAAATTAACAAGTGCTGTACATTTCGATTTAAAGCTTTCGTGACTGCAGGGATTCATCTTCTTGGTTCTTTCGGTAAAGTCACGTAGAATGTAAATAATAAAATTATAAAATAAAACATAATAAAATAATTCTCACGACGTTTCGGCCACAACGCAAGCAGCCGTCCTCAGGTGAAGAACAGGTCTGTCGGGAAGACAGCGTCTGAATCGGTCTTCACCTGAGGACGGCTGCTTGCGTAGTGGCCGAAACGTCGTGAGAATTATTTTATTCATGTTTTATTTTATTACTTTATTATTTCCATTCTACGTAACTTTACCGAAAGAACCAATAACAAGTGCTGTACATTTCCAGCGGTCGGGAGGGCAGCAGCATCTCTTGCCACGAGCGATGCCTACACACACACACTAACTGACGTCCACACACTTTTGTGTTTTGGCAGCAGCGGTGAACACAGCTCAAGTAACCGCGTCGCTTAATGCCCCGAGTAGAAATGGGGGAACGCTGTGGTTATTTCTGCACGCCTGCGTAGCCCCCCCCCCGCCCCCCGCCACAGGGGTATCCACAGGGCGCGCGTGCCCAGGTGTGAGCCACTACCTGCGCTCTGCTCTGTGCTGTTTTGGGGTGCGGTAGTGTAGTAGTGGCGGTGAGCGCTGCGCCGCGCTACGAAGCAGGCGACCCGAGTTCAGTTCCCGCTCACGGCCAACACCGGTGACGATTATCTGAACCGGTCCTGGGGCTCCCCAACGTCGACTCAGCCTCAAATGAGTACCTGGTGCGGTGTGCAAAAAACATCGCCACTGGGGAGACAAAGGCGGTCGAGCGTGGTGCCAGCCACCAATCGTGTACCGTGCCGCATTCATAGGTGTTCGCTAACAGTGCTTGCCCCAACAGTATGATAAGGCTATACGGGGGATCTTTGTCTTTGTTCTGTCCTATGCCTTTTTAAGGATTGCTCCACCCCCTGGAATGAAACCACCCAGTGTGCACACCGGGGCCACACACGTACCGCAGATGCTCGTGCATGGCACATTTTTGCGGTTAATGATATTTCCCTACAGAAACCTCACTTTTATATCATCACTTTCTGGCATCACATTTTTTCTCATCACTTTATCTCATCACTTTCATTGGCTCTCTCTCTCTCGGTGCAGTTGCGTAGGGTTCCAGGTAGCGATTTGCGGATAGCCAAAATCGCGGATTTGCAAGTTCGTGAATAACGAGGGAATACTGCATAGGTGGAATGGCCTCCGCTAAATGGAAGTTTGGTCGATTTTTGCAGAGTAGCCAGACGTTTTGGGAAGACTGGGAGTACGAAGTGTTCTTGTACCCAATTATACCACTGCCATACTGGGAGATCATAATGCACTTTAATCATCTGAAATTAAATTGTATTGGCACATGCATAGTAACGTCAATGCGTAGGTTTTAGAAATTGTGCCGTAACATCCCTCTGATGCGTCTGGGGTTGTAACACACGCTGCTCAGCACGGTGTCTGACGTTTCACTGCACATCCCTGAAGAAGCCTTTGGAGAGAAACGTCAGATATCACGCTGAATAACATGATGCAAGCTGAAAGCATATCGGTTAGCTATGCATTGACGGTGATTACCTTGTAAGGCATGTCTTCTGAATGCCTACGTGTCAAACAATCCAAATGTAATTCTTGCTAAAATTAGCATTTAGGCGGCGTTCATATTCTGATTGCAGCCCTGAGCCAATGGTGGAAATTCCACATTCATGTTATGGGTGTGAGATTCTTTATAGCACAATCACTGTTGACTTCCCCACAAAGTAGTACTAATTGTATCGACCCCGGAGTGATGAATGAGCAGAGTCAACCCCCTCGCAACTTTCCCATGGTGAACGGCGCGCTCTACTGCCTGTGCGACTATAGCAAGCACGTGTAAGGCTTAATGCACAACTATTAATACAGAGAAGTACGTTGAATGTGATAGCGATTATAATTAGATGAGCTTTCCATGCTGATAATTTGGTGATGCATTGGCATCACAATTAACAAACAAGTCAACGCAACACGCTCGTGGCCTTAAACTAATTGTATTAATGTAATCAGCGACATTTGGGGCAATGGCTCTCCTTTATAGTACATCAAAGCACACATGTTCTCCAAAGAAGGACCATTGCCTGAAACGTTGCTGATTATGTTTTTTTTTTCTTTTAAGGCAGCGTTTTGATGAGTGTTTGATTTTTTTTCCCCATGCAGAGCACTCCCTGGCTCGGAATCATCTACAGACCTATTTTGTGGCTTCCATATTGACAATGTTCGTTTTATAATTTGGGAAGCTCATTTTAACATGTAAACAAATCGTTTATTTTAAAATGAACATTGCTATTTTTACACACTTCTCTGTATAGAGAGCACTGTATGAAATTCATCAAACATCATTCAAATTGTGAAGTGGTGGTGCAGTGTATAGAGCGCTCCACTGTGAACTCTGAGTTTGATTCATGGCCACGGCTAACATCAGTGGAAACCGATATCCGAATTGGTCTTCGGTGCCACCTTCACCAAGTAGCATCGACGAGCGTGGACAAGTATGGTCGGTCAAACAACACCCATGATTGACAGCATTGGGAGGCCGTTATCCATCAATAGATTCAATCAGTGCACCCTAAGGATGCCGTCCTGGTTTGACCCGAACTGTCCCAGTTTGACCCGGGCAGTCAAGAAAGTGGCACCTGTAGCGAAATCTGGTGTGGCATTTTGTTCGACTTTATCCCGGTCAACTGCACAGTCACGGCAGGCCGAGTGCTGACTGAAAGATACGTCAGAATTTGGTCTTTGCAAAAAGGTGGCGACCATTAATTTATATAAATTGTGACCCAATTGAAACACCCACTTACTTCACTAAGAGGAGACAACCATGAGTTTGAATCACATTAATGCGATGGGTCGAGCAAGTGCTGAAAAACACTGCTATTTTTGTTGCATTCACATTAACTGTCAATTGCATATTCCCATGAATCCCAATTTCACAATGACTTGAACAGATCCCAGCTCCATTATTTTCAGATCAGTAGAGTTATGTGTGCAATATCTGAATGTGTGCCATTGCTGAATTTTTAATGGTTGTTTTTGGCTAAAATGTCCACATTTTTGGCACTAAATGATCTTGTATTGTATTGCCAGATCCAATTGTGAAATATTTTTCCATTAAATTTCACATTTAGGAAAACTATATGAGGAAATTTAAGGAAACTACTCAAGCAAGGATTTGTTCAGTTTTTTTTTTTGCTTCGGAAAGGAATTACATGAATATACCATAAAATGTGTTCTAAATACATTGTTCATGTGCTTTCCAATAAGATATTAAAAAAATGTTTTTTTCTTCCCAATGCTAAACAAACTTCCAAAAAACATTGAAGACAGATCTGGAGAACACACTCTACACGTAGTAATTATACAATATATACACCATGCAAAATAGATGTGCAACATGTAACCTAAAAAACTTTAGCAAGAATATATTTCTTTCGGAGATCATGTGTGCATGCCAACTGCATTTGATGAGTTTTAGCCAGTGATTCAATAAACTATATTGGCTACTTAGCTTTCAGAATGTCATGTACTGGTCATTACCACATTAAATTGTAGTCAAATGAGCTTTATAGACTCAATAGTGCGTGTACGTGTGTGATTTTAGAGTGGGAGCGGAGGTGCAGGTGGTTAATTCACTGCACTATGAACCCAGCGACCTCAGTTCGATATATGGTCATGGTTGACGTTAGTGGCGAGTGATGTGTCAACTGTTCTTGGGCCTCCCCCTGGTCAACTCAGCCACAAGTGAGCACCTGGTATGATGTGTAAACATCCCTACTGGGGAGACAAAGGTGGCTTGCATGTGGTTTTCGTCACCACACCCTTTTGCGTTGTGCCAGCCTGAATAGGTACTCCCTACCAGCCCTTGCCCCAACAGTCTCTAGAGGCTATATGGCGAGAGCTTTTGTCTTTGTATTTCAGAAATTGGTCTTGGGATTCCCAAGGCTGGCTCAGCCTTAAATGAGTGTTTTATTTCAAGTGAAAACATGATCACTGTGAACTCCATGGTGGACACGCATGCTGGTGACCGCATTCATCCCATTACGTGCCCATGTCAGCCTCGGTAGGCGCTCGCTGATAGAACTCAGCCCGACAATCTGTGTTGGCTGCGTGGGGGGACGTTTGAATGTCGTTTGTTGTTGGTGGTGTTTGCGTGGATTTCATCTGGTCCTAACTTTTACAAAAGCTGTGAGTGTTATATTATTTTTTATTAACTCCTCCCTCTCGCCTTTCTCCACCCACCTTGCAGCCGTAGACATCATGTCGCAACCTGTGATCAGCTGAGACATGGGGGTGGGCGTTTCTTGCTTTCCGTTGTTTTATGTGTGCGTTTGTATGTTGCATTGTCAGTCGGACTCATAGCCGCCAGGCAGCCAGCCAAACACGTACTGTACTGCAGCTTTTCTCGAGATTCGCGGACTACCATTTGAGTTGCTCCCCCCCCACCCACCCACCACCCCTCTTCGTGAAGGGGTTTGGTGATTTTTGCTGGTGGTGGTGGTGTTATTTTGGCTTCGACTCTCAAGTCTGTTCACGATGTCCGAGCAAAAGAAAGCGAGAAACGAGAAGAAGAAAAAGGAAGGCAGAGAGAAGCGTATTGAAGAAGGAACTGATCAGGATGCTCAACGTATGTATGGCTCCGTGGACGTACTTATTATTCGGTGAAGTGTTAAGTGGTAACGAAGTGGACTTTTCTCACACGCGCTCAATTGCCAACTATGTCCTCGCTCACGCTTTAGCTCGAGATTAATTGCAGCGATGTAAATCTTGCGATGTGTTTGTGTCTCGTGGTCAAGGAAGCAATGACAGAGGTATGCTAGCTTCGTGGGGTTGCTGGGTTTTTTTTATGAAGTATTAAAAGCTCAATTTGTATGCCAATTTGTATATTACAAGATTTTCCGTAAATGAACCATGTAATAAAATGATAATTTAAAGCTTGGAACATGTATAAACAGAACCAGTAGTTATCTTCAGTGGCGGTCTCAAGCGTTTATAATTCACTGTTTTTTTTAAATCATCATTTAACATTTTCCGTGTTATTATTTCGTTGGCAGTAGTCGTGCTGCGATTTGTGTTTATTTACACCGTGGTGCCCCATCACTGCAGGGATCTCTATCAACTGTCAGTTCCTCGGTTGTTATCCTCCGAGACTATGTTTTGCCTGCGTGAGAGAGCGCCCAGCCACGAAACTAAGTGACGTACGTCATTTTTCTATGGATGTCTGTGAATGCCTCCAAAACTAAATCTGGAAAGAAAAAAAGAAAGAAAGAAAAAAAAATATGCCCCAGCTGAGCTCATGCTTGTAAAAATTTTGCATTTAACTTTTTTTTCGAGCCAATTATCTTTGGCCCCACATGTGCGATAAGGCGCTAGGAGTTTGGGTTAGATCCCTCGGACAATGGAACGCGCAAACTCTCAAGCCATCGTATTACTGTTAAAGACAGGTACACAGCACAAGGCCGAGACACACGTGCACTCGGATGTCTTCTTCTCGACCCATCACGTTCACACTTATTGTGGCTGAGCGGGAACAATGAGCACATTGTTTGCAGCGAAAAGTGTCGAGATGGTGTTTTTTTTATTTTCGTACATGCCTAGTTGGCCTTCGCAGTCTGAAAATCGGCACTTTACCCAATAACACCAAAAACGTGGAAGCGCATTCGGCTGCATTCTTTATAATTATAAATAAATGACGTGCCTCATTGAAAATGCGCGTACCTTGTTCAGGGCACATCTTCGTGTTGAGTGAAAGAGCGAAGGAATATTACACGTAGGTATAACGCGAGAGTACAACCCATTAATACACGCGATTGGCGATAATTGTAAAATATATGTTTTTTTTTAAATCCTTCTATGAGTTTGTACGGCGTGCAATCTCTAAATTGGAACACCCGGCTGTACAGGTTATCAGTTAAAACAGAAAACATTTGCGTTTTCTCCTCTGGGCACCTGTATTCAAAATCCACAACTTTGAATAATATAAATAAATATCGAACTACAGTTCTGAAACCACAGATATGTTGAGGACGTCCCCAACGTGATGATGGGTGGGTGGGGGGAAACACGTCATATGACATTCTGGGAATCACCTGTCCACTGTAACTGAGTTATTTCTCGGCATTTGTACAACCAGAAATGACATACTCGATTTATCGCCATGGAAACGACGTACTCGCTTTATCGCCATGGAAACGACGTACTCGCTTTATCGCCATGGAAACGACGTACTCGCTTTA
Organism: Lethenteron reissneri; assembly: GCF_015708825.2. Taxonomy (NCBI): domain Eukaryota; kingdom Metazoa; phylum Chordata; class Hyperoartia; order Petromyzontiformes; family Petromyzontidae; genus Lethenteron; species Lethenteron reissneri. The sequence goes on from NC_083812.1 coordinate 3,337,262, forward strand.
TCGCCATGGAAACGACGTACTCGCTTTATCGCCATGGAAACGACGTACTCGCTTTATCGCCATGGAAACGACGTACTCGCTTTATTGCCATGGGAACGACGTACTCGCTTTATCGCCATGGAAACGACGTACTCGCTTTATTGCCATGGAAACGACGTACTCGCTTTATCGCCATGGAAACGACGTACTCGCTTTATTGCCATGGAAACGACGTACTCGCTTTATCGCCATGGAAACGACGTACTCGCTTTATTGCCATGGGAACGACGTACTCGCTTTATCGCCATGGAAACGACGTATTCGCTTTATTGCCATATACGGTCCATTTATAGCGCCGGTGTAACTCCCTTGGCCGTATTTTCCAGGTAGTTAAGGGAACGTGTGAATATTTACCCGAGCCAAAGACCCGACATCCACATTGGCTGGTGTACAACCTTTGCACAAGGATTGTAAAAGTTCGGTGGTGTGCATTTTAAGGTATCCCCCCCCGGATTAAATATCAAGGTTCATCTGCGTCATACTGATGAGATGCATTCAATGTGTGTAACAAAACAACAACCATAAGCGCTGAATTCTGCCCGATTGCAGTCTCAGTATTAGAATACTTTACAAAAAGATCGTTACGATGTTATATCTAGTGGGTGTGCATACGCAACACCCATTAGCACTACACATTAAGTAATACATACTGATGTACATGGTTTTACTCTGATGTGGATGAGAGGAGCTACATGTTCAATCAAAATAAGTGGAACAGAAACAAAATGCAAATACGGTGCGCCTTTCATGGTCACCTGGATCTGTTGTTTGTAATGTTTTGCATGTGAAAAAATACACCTGAGTAGGAATATATAACCAAACCTTTCAATATATACGCATGCCAGTCGACAGGTTATCTGCGTGAGCGTGTTGATAGCAATTGGACACTCCTACTGCTGCTTAATATGGAGCAGTGGCCACGGTTGTTTACACACTGTGCTATGAACTTGACCACCTGAGTTCAATTCCTGGCCATGGGGAAGGTTAGTTGGCCAGTGAATTGAAATTGATTCCTGGGCTTCCCAAATTCCACAACCCACAGTGACCGGTGTGGTGAAGTATGGTCAAACAACACCCTCCCCATTACCGTCAATGGATTGACAAATTACTTATTTTAAATATATATAACTACTTAATTAGTTTTAAATTGGTTTCCTTTTATTGGCACGTTTCAGGTGGACTCACCCAACCCCCTTTGTCTCTCCAGTGTTGAATTTATCTGCAAAAGCCCACGCCTGGAGTCGTATAGCAATCACCATAAACGCATTCAGCAAACGAGGCTTTTTAAAATCCTTTATATTAAGTTCGCTTGCTTGCTTGCGTGCTTGCGTGCTTGCTTCCTTGCTTAGGACCGTGCAAATCTTTCGGTCGTTTTTTAACCCACTTCCCGTGATCCAATCGAGCTTACATTTTGCACACAGACTCGTTGTGCTTGACAATTAATTTTCGTGAAAATTTTTTTCCAAAATTTTACACTGTTTAGAGATTTTTTTAAAAAATATTTAATTACCAATTGCTTAATGGTGGCAGACAATCATCTGACCCATAGGTGGCAGCCATCTCAAGCCAGAGGACGAGAGGACTCTAGCCGCCCCGATGCCACGCATATAAAGGATTTATAGTGAAAAACTTTGTTTTTACGGGTTAATTTTTTTCCTGCCAAAGCCATCATCACTCAGTGTAGAACCTCGCCTTGTCTGCTCGTGGTCCCTTCTAGGGTGTTCCTTCATTTCCCACAGCCATCTGTGCTCTCGACTCCCCTCCCCCTGGTCAAGTCCAAGCTCAAGGAGTTCCTCTTTTCCTCTGCTCGTGAGCGACTGTCTGTTCGCTTCATTTCGAAATAAATATTTCCGCCTCCCTCTTTTCCCGTCGTAAACATGCCAATATATACTTAATTTGGAGCTTTCGTGACTGCAGGAATTACTCGTTGGTTCTTTCGGTAAAGTCACGTATAAAGAGAAAATAATACATTAAATACTATCATACGACGTTTCGATTGCAACACAAGCAATCATCATCAGGTATGATCGGGTATGATTGCTTGTGTTGCAATCGAAACGTCGTATGCTATTATTAAATTTATTATTTTATCTTTATACGTGACTTTACCGAAAGAACCAAAGAGTTATTGCATTTGCTCTGTCCCGAACCTTCTCAGACAACCTCCAAAACTCCCTCGGCAGTAAACCATGATTTGTTTATGGGCTCAAACTGTGATCAAATGTTTTCAGCAGGAAAATACAAGAAGGATTCAGAGGGTGACATGTCAGAGACAAACAAGCAACCTTATATTATATATATATATAGTCCGTATACTCCTGCCAACAAAATATTTGGGGATATTTAAATAAAGGCAAAAGGGCTTGTGCTCAAGCAATTGGCCATGCATGCCTGAACCATGTGTCTAAGAACCAAGGCGTGCGTGTGACCCGGTGTTTGTACCCTAATGTGGGGATACACGCGCACACACACCAATAAACCACCGGTGCATGTGAACTCCCTCTGACCTTCTCTAAAGCAGTGCTGAGCTCGAAAAACAAAAACCGTTCGCTTCAATATGCCCTGCAAATATGCACCTCCGTCATGGACAGACTTGCATTTTTGTCACGTTTATCTTGCTGCGGTATACACTGCCTATAAATAGATTTTGTAATTAATTATAATTTACACTCCTCGCTGAGTTCACTGCTGGATGAAGTTATCTCCATGCCGTGTCGGTCATGGGTGTTATTTGACCATACTTCACCACGCTGGTCAGTGCAGGTTTGTGAAAGTAGTTGACGGAGGGAGGGGGTGGTGGTGGTGGGGGTTGGATATTGCTAGCCACTAAAAGTTATCCATGGCTGAGAATTGAACTTGGATCGCTAGATTCATAGTGCAGTGCACTAACCACTGCAATACCGTTCCCTTGGCCTCAGTGGCTTCTTGTCCAGGAAAAAATAATTACGAATTATGAGAAACACCAACTAGACAAACCTTGAGAATAGGTTTTTCCCCTGTTATCGGGCAACAAAACAGGTGTTTTTCCACTTTTATCTGGCAACAAAAACACCAGTTTTGTCGCCAGATAAAAGGGGAAAAACCTATTATCATATTTTGGTACTGGCAAAGGAGGTCCCACGATGTAGACAAACCTTCTTTAAAAAATGAAAAGGATACTGGCCGCGGAGTATAAATTGCAATCCAAAACAATATTTACAGAAATGTCTTCCAAATCTTGTGAAAAATGCCTGCTTTCCATTCAGCGCAGAGGCCATGCTCTTCCCAGGAGGCAGCAATGGCCATTGGCGTTTACCAGTGGTTCCAACTCAGAGCTCTCTTAGCAATCCCGTGTTTCATAGTCATTCTCATAACCGCAGAGTGTGTCTTCGGATTTGCAATTCCCTTGAATACTCAGTAGCTTGCCCAAAGACGGACAGCCTTTGCTGTCTCTGCATATTAGTTGTTAGTTGCGTTGATGTCAACTAAAACTTTATTTAAGCGAATTGTTTAGAAAAAGGGCCCATTGCCCGAAACGTTGTCCATGATTTACTTTTCATTTAAGGCAGTGATATTGACGAACGTGTCGAGTTTCGTGCATCGATGTGTTGTGGTGGAGCCGGTGATGTAGTCGTCAGCCCACTGCGCCCGGAAACCGGCAACCTAAGTTCCATTCCTGGACACTCCTTCAGCAGCATTGACCAGAATGGTGAAGTATGGTCAAACCCAGCCCCCCATGACCGAGGCAGTGTGGGAAGACCTCCATTCAACAGTTTGCTTTGAATGATTCTAAGTGATAATTGTTTTTCTTTCCAACTACAGTACTAACTTAAAATATTGAAATACAGTATCACGCAACGCATGTGAAGTGTTAAGCGTTTTTCTGATACTTTTGATCCCCTTATCTTTTTTTCAAACGGAATACCAAAGGGCTGTTGCACCTAGAAGACCGTAATCAAATATAGGCGACCCGGTGCCGGTGCATAGATAGTAGAGCATTCCGAAGTTGCTCTGCCTACTTTTGTTTTATAATCTGAGCTGATCTTTGCACAGCTGAGTGAATGAAGGGTTATATATAGTGACAAAAATGCGGCCACCAACCAGGCAGCAAACGGCAGGCGACTGTACGTTCGAGTTAATCATTAATGTATTCATGTCGCTCTAAGAATGTGACGCACCGGTTGTCAAGTTCAGATTACCAATGCGAATGTCATAAAGATCGTGCATTCCTCTGTGAGGCAGAGGACCCCCCCTCCCCCCAGTCTATACGGAACGTGTAAAATCGTTATTTTTTTTAAAGGGACCTCTTTTTTCCATAAAGAACGAGTGGACACACAGTTGCCCCTCCTAAATAATTATTGTAGGAGTGGCGGCTATCTGGATGTAATTGACATTGTAAGGTGTATAAATACATGTGCAGTAAAACAATGTACGACGGTTGGAGCAGCGAGTGTATATACGTACACAAAACATGCAATTATGCTCACAGTATGAGATTGCTGTTGACAATGCTTCGCTGCCAAATTTACAAATGGCGCATTCTGGGTCTGTATTCCTCTTCTTCTTCTTCTCGTCAGACATGTTTAACTCTCACAGAGTTCGTGGCTGAGAGGGGTGGTGGTTTAACGAGCTCCAGGCAATTGTAGGAATGCACGTGCTTTGATTCTCGCTATGACGCGTGCGAAACTCTCTATGTGCGAACTCGCAAAATGGTCACGAGGCGTGCGCGTCATCATTCCAAAGGTCAATAGCATTCCACGACAAGCTCAAAGGCAAAGGGTTGCTCCTTAATGAAACCCACCGAGTGGATTAAGTTGTACAACACAACATTCCTGTGTCATTCATGCATTTGAGCAATCGGTTCTGGAAGGTATTCACGTACTGTCATAGCAATTTTGTTTTTGTATCGCAACTCTTAATTGAGCCCCTTTTGACCGGTATCAATATGCGGACTTTATTTGTGCAGCTAAAAAAGGACATGCCAGAACAAGCCTCTGTACGTGTCATCTGTGTTTACATTTGCATGATGGCGATTCTGTCTGAACGTGGTCTATTGTTTTTTTTGATCATCTGCTTTGGTGTACTGATGGCGATAAGGAATGATTTGAGTGTGTGTGGGGGGGGGTTGTTTAATATCAAACATTTTGTGTTAATCGTCAGCTGATTGATAGATCGGTGAGCTGACATGTCACTGGGTCACTGAGCGTGGGTTCCCCTCTTGCAATACTGCCCCAGACCGTGACAATCTGCTGCATCCCTCGGCCACGTCACAGGCTGTAAAGTGGCAGTTAAAGGTCATCTGACATCATTCCTAAGTGCAGGCCATTATGAAACTGTGTGTCACGGGCCAAATATTAACTTTGAAATATACCCCATAACATAACCCTTTCTTTTGTTAAACGTTACACAGTGATCCCCCCCTTCCCCCACTAAAGCAAAGAGGTATGATACCTTATTGGGATCTCTCTTTTCTACAAAGAGAACGATTTATTGATTGAGCAGTTTTCAAATTGAGGCTGTGACGTCGCTCGAGAAAACAAGTCGATACCCCCCCCCCACCCCCCCAAAGCAAGCCGTGCGAGTCGAGCCGAGCGACACTGGTGATGTTGACCTCACGTGCACCTGCCTGTCCTGAGCACATCCTCCACAACTCACTGCTTGCTGCTGGTCTCCTAAGGCCGCCCAGCTGTGCACTCTTTTTCGTCGAGGTCAAGTTGCTCTCTCGTCCACACCGCACCACCCACCCAGGGCCCCAACGGCGGTTGCCTAGCCGTACCATCTCTCTAACCCCTCCCCCGCCGTGCATCTTACAAAGTATACAGCCTCTTCAGGGAGTATCGATGAAGGGATGGGGCCGAGAGGGAAGAGCTACATGATGAATGCGTACCAACTAGATGGCCGGGCACGGGAGAATTTCAAGGAAGCTGGTGTGAGCCACTGACGTTTATTTTGTGCACTCTATATATTACACTACACTATATAGAGGAGTGTGCAGTATTTATATGGCAACATTTATAGCTCCGACTATCTTTTTAAATCCTTTATATTAAGTTCACTTGCTTGCTTGCTTGCGCGCTTACGACCGTGCAAATCTTTCGGTCGTTTTCTAACCCACTTCCCGTGAGCCAATCGAGCTGACATTTTGCACACAGACTCGTTGTGCGTGACAATTTATTTTAGTGAATTTTTTTTTCAAAATTTTCCACTTTTTTGGAGAAAAAAAAAATTTCATATTTAATTTAAAATACCAATGTGATAAAAATGAAACTCTTACTCAAGAAAAACAGAAATGAATAATAAAATAAAACCGATGCCACGCATATTAAGGATTTATAGTGAAAAACTTTGTTTTTACGGGTTAATTTTGTTGTTCTCTATAAATCGCAAGTCTTTACTACAGTCAAATACCACGACGTGCAAATTGTGTGACGATTGAATATTACCAAGAAAATGCCTGAAACGTGGTAACGTACCTGCGAATGTGGCGCCAGGCATGGTGTCGGCATTGTTTTTGACATTGTCAATTGACGACGCAGGTTTTAATTTGTCTCATTATTTGAATCGCAGCAGTGTTGTCATGGTTGGTGCACAGTGTAATGAACTCAGAGACCTGAAATCGATTCATGATGATGCCCCCCACCCACCCACTCGCCAACTCCGATTGGGCAAAGTGGTGAAGTATGGTCAAACAGGCGGGGCCTTCATCTCCGTTGTATGGTGTGGAGAGGCATTCATCTAGCAGTGGATCGACAAATAGGTGTAATATGAAAAAAGTACACAGTATTGAGGGTCATTCAGACGCTGTCTCCCCGACAGACCTGGTCTTCACCTGAGGACGGCTGCTTGCGTTGTGGCCGAAACGTCGTGAGAATTCTTTTATTATGTTTTGTTTTTTATTATTTTATTACTTCCCTTCTACGTGACTTTACCGAAAGAACCAAGAAGATGAATCCCTGCAGTCACGAAAGCTTTAAATCAAAATCGACGCTATAGTTAAACTTTTCTTAACGACATATAGTACTCTGCTTATTTAACATAACATCACATCACTAACTCTTACGAGGTGTCTAATGCAAGAGCTACTAATGCGCGGTCGTGGAGTATATTACCATAATCATGTTTGTCATTCATCTATTTAGCAATTTAATATATTTATACATTTTATTAAAGTTAATCAATGCTTGGCTATGTTTGCCCTGCTTCACCTTCAGGGGATATTGCAGAGCATGTCACGTGACAAAAATAATGTAAGTGTTTTCCATAAATTGTACTTCGGTTTCGATTTAAAGCTTTCGTGATTTATATTCCTCAGTTTCCACATACAGCAGGGTACATCTACGTAATAATAACAAAGAGTTTAAAGCTTGCTTTCATAAACTTGAAATATTTCAAAATCTTTAAAAACACATCCATTGCCGTGTTTAAAATACGGACCGTTTCATGTCTAACGGTAAAATGAATCGGTCGTTTATTTCCTGTTTGTCAAGGACGCCCGGTGGTTAAAACAAACTGGCCTTGGTGAAAGCCTTTAGTCTGTCTTCACGTTGGTGGTGAACACAATTTGCCTTGCCCCTCCGTGTTCCCAGACCTCCCCAGAGGGCGGAATTGTGAGAATTATACCCAAAGAACAAAAGTGGCACGTTAGCTATTGCGCACCCTAGTGGTCGGATCTTCAAGAGCTGCCTCAAACCCATGGGGGCTGAAAGACACAGACAGCCCAAATCTCCAATTTAATGCGACCGTTGATGGCAGTGCATGGAAGCGATCTGCAGAGGAAACCTACTTTAAAACAATACATTGCGAACTCATTATGTGCTACTGTGGAGCATTATGGCCAAAAGGACATTTAAGTGCAACTCCATTCTGTGCCTCCACATGTAAATGAACGTCTCAGTCCATTGGCCTTATTGGCTTTCCACACCATTATTATCCCGTACCATTTGTTCGTGTTATCTGGGCTTAATTTACATAATGATCCTATATTACTTGTACCTTGCGTGATATTCCTATAATCATTTGAGGGCAAAATCAGTATCTAGAGGACATTGCAAGGTGCGTTGGATGGGGTGCACTAAAATAATTCCCGGAAGAGCATTCCAGACTCTTCCGGCTAAAATTAAGCACTGAGTGTTCTTATACTCGTTTAGCTGTTGATCGTACAGATCATCTCATACTGAAGATCCAGTTGTACATCATGCAACTGGTGCTTGGTTTTAGGCAGAGGGAACCTTACAGTTAACAATATGTTACCAACAACCCAAATGTAGCAGGACACACTGACAAAAAATACATATTAAAATCTCAGTGAGGATTTTCTGGGTTGACATGGGGTAGTAGATGTAGTATTATTGTAGTCTAGGACTATATCACTCAGAATACGACTGCTCTTAACAGGAGCTATGCAGAGTTGAACCTGGATAGTCCATAGATGGATGACCAATATACACCAACAGGTTGTCATAGGCTTTTCGATGTGGTTGCCTATGTGGTACAGTAGTCTATGTCATGAAGTTGTCCTTCCTTTTTGGTGAAGCTTTACCAAATATATTTATAGATGTTCCGCGTACCTAATTAAGCTTGATGAGTTTGATTGGACACGCGAGCAGAGAGAGTGTTACCTACGTTGTGTGAACGGTGATTTCCCAGAGGGGACACAAGCCACGGTAAGTTTGGATCAGAGTGCAAAGGAGAGGATTTGCACTTTATTCTCTTACGTATTCTAGTTCAATGTCAGCCAGGTTACCTAACTGCATCATCTCTCTTGGAATGTTTTTGCATGGAAGATTTACATTTTATATACGTTTGTTTATGGTAATTCAGTCAATGTAGTCCGTGTTTATTAACTAGAACTGCACTTACAAAAAACATTTGCATTTTCTGGAATTAAGGGGTGTTTGGGTAGACCCTGACACCTGTATATTTGGAGTTTTCTCCTTGGTCACGTGGATTTTTCTCCGGGTTCTCTGGGTTTCCCCTCCACATTTAAAAACATACGTTTCGAGTATTTTTGTTGCTATAGATTTCCACGTGATAAGCCACTTTGTTGAGCTATCATTTGTGGCCACGTCACTTCTGAAAAAGAGCCATATAGTGCAGTGGGTCTTACCTGGTAAAATAAAAAGAGTGAAATAGTTTGATGTATTAAGAGGTGACACTCAGTACTGCCATCTCCTAGCCACCTTAGAGCCCCATGTCCCCAAAATCTGGCAAGCTGTGGTGGTTACCCACCAAGGACTAACCAGGCTCAACTCTGCTTCTCTACTGAGTTCCTACCAGGTCGGACACATTTAGGTCTTAGGCAACTGGCCCAACTTCCACCTGCCAGTGGAATGAAGTGGTTGGCGAGGTACACAATGTACGGGGAGCAATATGACATATAATGAATGCTCTGACAGCAGTGCATTACTTGTAATTACAATAATTGATCCAATGACGATGCTGAGTATTTGCACAGACGCATCAATCTGACAGACCTATTTCTAAATAACAAACGTACGCAACATATTTATCAATTACACTGCGTAAGAGGCCTCTCTTTGCGCTGTGCAGAAGGACCATTGCCTGAAACGACATCTATTTTATATATTTTTTAAGGCAGTGTGATTGACGATTGTTTTGAGGGTTTATGTTGTTGTTAGTTGTGCTTGTGCATCACTGCCAACGCAATATTAGCGAATAATGTTGTTTACTTTAAAATCACGCAATTTCAGACGTTTTTTTTACAGCAACGTGGTATAAGGTGATTTTCCGATCATATACCATTTTATTCATTTACCAGCCACCCTGATAACAGACACTTATATTGGTGCCATACGTTGATGCAACTGCATGGGGAGCACTTAGACTGTGGCGAGGCCTAAGCTCTGGCATAAGGTAGAGAAGAATTTTGCCAATTGTTTTTTTATTTGTCAAGGCAACAGTGAATCATTTGGGTAGCAAGGATAGTAAAATGCAAATTAGCTCAGGATATTTTTGTTAAACATCCAGGAAGCATGGTGACATTTTTGTCCCATACTATTTTCCTTTCACCAGTGTTAAGCAGTGAATTCGGTCCGTAATTAACAGGTCGGCGTATGTGCCTGTGTGTGTGCATGCGCGCGTGTTTGTGCATGACACTTCGGTAAACTTGTGAATTTTTAATGACGGTGTAAAAAAAATATTGTAAAAACAAAAACAATCAGCTTTAGGCAGTCTTTTATTTTCGTCCCAGTTCTAAGCGCCATTAACTAATACAATCAAGAGCGCCGATTATGTAATGTGAATGTAGACTTTTGTTCGCTGCACAATTTCGGATAGAAATATAAAAGTTCAAATTTTGCATATGCAGTATAAAAGAAAGTTTCGTGGGTAACACATAAGCGGGTTGGAGTTAATCAGATTATAGCTAAATGACTGCTATACATTTCCACGTGATAAGCCACTTTGTTGACCTATGACTTGTGGCCAGGTCGCTTCTAGAAAAGAGCTACATAGCTCAGTGGGCCTTACCTGGTAAAATAAAACAAAGTATTTTATAGTTGCATAATATGGTACTCCATCGTGGTCAATGAATGTCATAAAGTGACCTTTGTGTTGGAATATATTTTCAAGGAGGAGTATTCCTTTCATGTTATGCACATTTATTTTTGGGCCAGCGGTTATCGAACCATCAGTTTCTGCATACCACCTTTGATCCAGCGTCTCTGCAGCTGCCAATCTCCCCAATTCCTCGCTGGGTTTACTTCATTCATGTTCGTAATAAAAGTTGTTTGGTTAGCTCGCGTAAGTATAAATGTGTCGTAACCCTCACCACCCGACACAGCCAGTAAGGGATTATGCTCGTAAACAAAACGCCAATTAGTTTACTACTTCAGCCCACCGGTGTGTTGTAGAGTCAATCCACAACATTTACAATCTGAGTACGACGTTTCGCTGGAAATTAAATCCAGCATCAACGGGCGATTTGCCAGAATCATTTATACTTACGCGATCTAACCCAAAACCTTTATTATGAATGTAATGGTCGCGAAAGCCTACATGCTAAAATGAATTCATGTTGCTGCTGCTGCATGAATGCGTTGATTGCTAAATGACTGCTGTACTGCTGTGCCCGCAACGGGACCTACCAACCAAACCAACGAACCGGTTGTTGTCGCAAAATGCCGCTTTGGAGCAAAAAAAAAATCCTTCCCTTCCCGTTTTTTTTTTTTGACGAGCTCTGTGACATATCGGTGACTGAATCGTGTCAACTCGCCTAAATGGTTGAAGGCAAGGCCGTAACTTGACTTACCTTGAGAATAAATTCTCACACAGTACCTTGCCAACAACAAGTCAGCTGTAAAAAAGAACGACGTAAATATGCCAACGACGTTCCTGGCGCCGGTATAGGGGATGCATGAGTGGTTAGTTAGCCAGCCAGGTGTCTCAGTGGGCTCACAGTCGAAAGGTTCCGAATCCATCATCCCCCTGGGGACGATAAAACGAGAACCACTTTGTGAGGATATCAAACGTGGTTGTCCGATGGGGAGACTCATCGCCCCCCCTCCCCCACCAAATTAATGTGGGATTTCCTCTACTGGTCTTTGGGCTGTAAACGTGAGAAAAGCACTGCCTCAATTAACATTTGAGCTGAAAATCACTTGCGCTTATGAGTTAGTTGGATATTCCAGTGGATGAAAATGGCATTTAACTGTACTGGGCACCACGGTGGGGAGATGTTAACTACCTCGCGTGGTCTACAGGAGTTTGTGGGTTCGATCCCGACCCTGACGCCTGTATATTTGGAGTTTGCATGTTCTCTCTCCCCGTGGCTGCGTGGATTTTTCTCCAGGTCCTCGGGGTTTTCCCTCCACATTTTGAAACGTGCGGTTAGATATTTTTTGGCTGCTATAAATTACCACGGGATAAGTCACTTCGTCGAGCTATGATTTTTGTGTGCCAGGTCGCTTCTGAAAAAGAGCTGTAAATCTCAGTTGGCCTTACCTGGCAAAATAAAAAATAAATTGTACTGTGTGGGGCAGAGCCAATGGAAGGGAAACCAAGGCAATTTATCAAAGCAGAGGATTTGTTTGCATTTTTTTACACATATATATTTTAAGCAAACTACTCTGAAATAGTTCAATCTAGTCTAACGTAGTTTCATATTCCTGGCACTGTGTAGTGTGAAATGAGAAAATTGAAGGCGCGTGAATTGCCCCCACACTCATCCGCTCACAGTGCCGCTGTATTCTGGGGTGACACTCCCATCTACCGTTCGATTTCACTCACTGCACTCAAAGGGCGGGCACTTACTGTCTGCCCTATATCTTTCCAACAACCTTCAGGTATTTGAACAAAAAATTGCTTGAGCACATAAAACCGCCCAATTAAAGTACCGTCCTGTTATTAATTACGTCAGGTATGGAGGTTTGGGGGGGGGGGGTGGATTTCGTTCTCGTTGTAAGTGCCGCGAATGTTTCAATCGTCGGTAATCTCTACTCAAATCGATTGAACTCACAATGCGGCGGGCAAAATGGGTCAGCCGTGATCAGAATACTCAAGTGTCCAGTGATGTCAATTAAATTACTGATATTACGCTGCTCGGCAAATCCATTATCCGTAAATGTCGGCTCATCTCGAGTAAAGCCACATTCAATCATTTAGCTTGACAGTGTGGAGTCATGTCTTCGAGTTTAATTTAATCCTAAGATGTGCTATAGAAATCCTCAGAGCTTGTTAGCAATACATTTATTGCGCACGTGAACACTGCAACCATTCCCATCATCATTTGTCCGAGAACACCACAAACTACCTCTATGAGTACCTTTTTTTTATTATACTCAAACCCGAATCAGGTTGCATCATTCCTTCAAAATCTTATTGGATTCGATATATCAACGTGCCTTTTCTTTTCCCTTGTTTTTTTTTCTTGTTGCTCCCTGCATTGCCATTATTGCATCCATAGATTCAATTACCTGCCCCGAACGCTTCGCCCCCTCACCACCCCCTCACACGTTTTAGAAATCTGCTCAGGCTGTGACCTGCCTGTGACCAGCTGGGGGTGCAGCAGCAGTAGCAGCTCCACATTCACAATTGGCCTGTGGCTTTAGGTCCGTAATTACAATGGCGTAGACGGTGCGACGCATATTTGTTTAACAGTTTGTTACCCACTGCTCTCTCTCAATATCCATCCGAACACAGGTCGTCTATGCAACCCTCTCTCGTTCTCCACCGCAATTCCTATACGTGTGTTGTTACTGTTTCACACGCGCATCATTTGCGAAACGCTATGTGCGAGCACGTATTTTTTTTATTGCCTCTTCGACTATGCAGACGCACGCCGCCCAAGATTCTGATACAAAAGGAGCTTTAATTTGCGGTGAACCGGCGAGTGCCAATATGTGTTTGCTTGTTAATTTGTCAAGGAAAATAGCAGGGGGGAGAGGGGGGGGAGGGTAGAACAACTTCCTTTTTAGGTTCAGCTATTTTGCTATCCGTTCCTGTGGCTGTTTCCTCCTGTTGATTCCACTTATCACCCCAAGGACCCTTATACCTGCCACCTCCCGTCTCTATCAAACGCAACCGTTTCCCCCTCTCAAGGTGAAACACGGTCAGAGTTGAAACCCAACAAGCCTCTCGCGTGCATTTTGAGGCGTGTGCGTGCATCGACGGTATTTGTTGGGTTTTGTTTGCATCGCCAACGACGGTGCATGCATTTTAGCAACAACACTAAGTGTGTTCGTTAGGTACCCATCTTCCGTGTCATATCAGGGTTCTTTTTGTTTTGCTAGACGACGAAAGAAGTGGATGTGGATTCAGTCTATCACTACCGTCTTGTTATTCACCAGTGGAGTGCGAGATACGTGACGGTTTTGATAATGATATCACTGTATGCGTAACCTATAAGAGATTTTCTGAATGCACAATTGCTTTTCCCGTTACACGGTTCTGCTCATACGGTATATGGCGTGTGTTGCTTTGTTAAATGTTAAGCGTTTGGGGGTGGGGGCGGGGTAGCGGGGGGGGGGTGTTGAAATCTGTATGCACTGTCAGTAACCTGAGCCGGGTTTCTGCTTCAGAAAAAACTAATATGGACACAAACTGAGGATGACTGTGGCATACTTATCGCTGTGCTGGCATTGCAGCATGCTGCAAATGGCAATAGAATATTGAATTTAAAGCCCCCCCCCCCCCCCACACTAAAATGCAATCATAAAATACGTCTAACTCATTAACTAAACGAAACACTTAAAATGCTTGCATACAGCATTGAGCACATTGAGGGTAATGTTGATTTTCTTTGCAGTGCATATCTAATTGGGTTCAGGTTAAGCAACATGTTAAGCAAAACATACTCTCGAAGAGATGAAAAGAAAAAAAGACATTTCTATCAGCGGGTGTAATTTAGAAAATCAAATCTCTCCCAGACAGCGAGAGGAATTAAATTGTTGTTGTACTATATACCATATGTGCGTTGGAGCAGTAGCTGAGTGGTTAGTGCACTGCGCTATGAACCCTAGAAACCCGAGTTCATTTGCTGGCCATGGCTGACCATCAGTGGCGAGTGATATTTGAGTTAGTCCTTGGCCCCACTTTACCATAACGCAATGACCAACGTGGTGAAGTATGCTCATACAAACCCCCTTCACTGACAAGGGAGGCCCTCATCTGGCAGCGCTTTAACAAAGACCTGCATGGCATTTTTTTTACCACTTATTGCATATGACCATATACAATTTATCAATATTTATACAGAGCTTGTGAAGGTGCATTATTGTTTACACACGGACCTATTGTTTAGTTTATGTTGCCCTCATAAGTAATAACCATTTGCGTGTGCAGATGGAATCCTATGTATGACCTCATAACCCAATTCATTCATATTTGTTCTTAATGTTGTGAGAGTTCGCTAGGGAATTCACATCCCAACATGGGTTCAAGAGTAATAAATATTGCTTGTACATCAGGCCCATGAATGTGATGTGAATTCTGCTCGGAATTACATTTTCATGGGCGGAATTCATGGCACTGCCGTGCCCTTACAAACCCCTGTTGGGATTGCTCTCACCTCTTGACCTTATTATCCCTACACGGCAACCGTCTTCACTTTTATAATGTTTGAGATAATGGGAAAAAATAGCCGTGAAGCTTAAGTTAAATTATTATGCGACGTATCATCATAAGTGAGTTGGAGGAGAAATAGGTGGCTTTGCTCATACATCAAATATAATGCACTCCGTTGTTTGCATGGGATCCGTTAGTAAGGCAGTTTTACTATGAATACTATTAGACCCACCGAAATAAGGAATGTAAACAGGAGTGAAACTTTGCATGCCTTAGCAGAATGCAACATATCTGCATAAATCGTACGGAATGCTTTAAATTGGCGTATTTCTGGCTGAGCTTGCTCTCAGCGATGGCTTAAATTAGTTCAAAAGAATTTTAATCGCATCGGATGTTATTATGGCTTTTGGAAATTGCATAATGGCACAAGCACAAGACAAGGTCGCGACACACAATAGCTTAATGAACCCGAATGTATGCAGTGCCAGCGCATATCCAGTTTCCCAGGCGGAAGCACGTGTCAAAACAGGGTGAGCATCTCAAAGTGTGCTCCATCTGCAACCATAAGTTTGAGCGCTGATTGATTTGACAGTGCGCGTGCAGGCTTCTAATTGTTTTCATATGAGGCACTATCTCAGAGAAATGGGTGGCGGTGTGGGGGGGGGTGCATGCTATGTCAATCCAATGTCAGATGCTTATTAAAGGCAGCAAAGTGCAGCACCCTTTGTCCAGAATATCGCACACGGGGTCATGTTGTCGATGCCACTTGAAGGGCTGTTTATTGACGAGCATTTGATAGCTCTATCTGTGCGTTCGCACGGAAGCTGAACACGCTGTCTTTGAATTTAAATATGAGTTTTGAAGTGATTAATTCAACCTGTGCGATACGTGGGATATGCGTGTGCTTAGTTGGGACAATCGGAGTTATCCGTTGTCTTGCCACCTTCTAGGATATGCATTAATAACATTTTCAGATTCTTGTCAGCGAGCTTATGAAAGTGCCGGTACTGTAATTTGTATTGAGCTCTGCTGTGGTTTCATCATGTGCGCCTTATCTCTGATGTTCACTTAATTATTTAAATATGTTCGAATCCAACAGTTGCAAAAGAAAATAAATCTGATCTTATGGTATATTCATCTGAGTGTGTTATATAGCTGTGCCAAGGCTGCTAGTACAATGTTATGCCCTCAGATTATTTTTTATTAATTTTAATTTCATTTTTTACCTACGTGACTTTACCGAAAGAACTAAGAGTATGAATCCTTGCAGTCACGAAAGCTTCAAATCTAGAATAGATTGCACAATGTTCATTTGCTGTATCATCTGTAAAAAGTTAATATTTTGGGCATGGCTAAGAAAACACAAATTATTTTTTACGAACGGTTCAAATGTTCTATTATTGTTCGTTGTAGATAGTGGGAAATAAACAACAACAACAACATTGCCCGACATTCAACATTCTAACTGCAACTTTTCACGTCTCCTTCCAGCTGCCTCGCCACGCATGACCAAGAAGTTGAAGGCCCAGAACTTGAGCGAGGGCGAACGGCTGACGTACAAATGCGAGGCCAAAGGGAACCCCCAGCCCGAGTACAAGTGGTTTAAGGACAGCACACCTTTGAAAAAGAGCAAAGAAATCCGCATCAAGAATGCGAGGTAAGCGTCAACTCGCTGCGATTAACGTGTGTGTGTTTTTTTTACGTCTCTCAAATAACTTTTTCTTCTAGAAATTCCCATTTCAAGGTGACAATGGGTTTCCTCTGGAGAAGATGACACTCGTGCAATGCGACTCGCACTCTTTGCGTGTACACACACACACGCACACACACACACAGGGATGCTGATGTCATGGTGTGGCTGTTAACACACTGGACTTGCAATCCGAAAGGTCGTCAGGGTCAATCTCCCGGCACAGCAGTTGAGAGTTTGATTTTGATTTTTTATTATTATTATTCAAGAACCCAATCCACAACGCAAACATCAAAAATGGAAAACACAGGTCATGAGCACCCAACGAACCCGGCGCGATACGCCCTCAAATAAGGGACCGACTGGAGGAGACTTGGGGCTCAGTGCCATACCAACGATTGGGAGTGGCAGATTAACGGGGAAGGGAAGAGGAGGGAAGAAGGGGGAGGGTGGGCGGGGATAATGTAACCACACGCAACCGAAAATAGTATAACATAAACGTGATGCCCGAGTTGATCATTCCTGTTTTCCCCTAGAATTTGAGAATTTCTTAAATCCCTTTACCTCTGTCTACCCAGCAGTACAAATAAACCTAAAAATAAACAATGTTTTTCGTTTACCAGGTATTGGCCCATTGATCTGTGTAGCTCTTTCTCAGAAGCAACCTGGCCACAAATGATAGCTCAACGAAGTGGCTTATCACGTGGAAATGTATAGCAACCAGATACTATAAACGCGTGACGTTAATTCTAAATGAGTAGAACACATGTGCATGGCAGGTTGCACGTGGTCGTCTTGCCAAGTGTGGAAGAGTAGGCAAATACCCTCCAGAGGGGCTATTGAGAGCTCCTGCTAGTGGAGGCGCTGCCATCAGCAGTGGAGCTGAACCTTTCCCCTATTTAGAGACGTAGTTTTTTTTCCCAGAATGCCCCACAACACCACTGTTTTGACGACGGCAGTCACGTGTTTGTATGCCGATTGCCTGTGATGAAGAGCGAGGGGCCGCTACCAGTCGCTTCTGGTAACCCAGTGTTATTTGTTGAGCACACCTTACTCTGCTGATCAGCCCCATGCAGGCCAAAACTAGTCCATAGTTCGTATGCTTCAACAAATGCCGCTCTCTTATTAGTTCGGGGAGGCAGGTATGCTAAAGAGCAGGGTGGTTTTTCTTAGTTCTTAGGATCTTCTATGAGCTAAGGAGACATAGTTTGTTTATCTAGATATAAACATAGTTGTATTTTTATATGAATGCAATAAATGCGACATGTGTTTGGAATAAAATAACATGAAAAGAAGAAAGTTGCATACTTTGTATTGCAATTTATTTATGAGAAAATATGTTGAGATTAAATATGCTGAAAGCATTTGGTAAATTATGAAATGAACACGTGACTGCCATAAATACTGAGGGGGGTGCTGTTGCTTTTCCATAAACCATCATCCCTGGGCATTAGAAATAAACCTTTTATTGTATTCGCGATAATTCCGCAAGCAGATTTGTTCTTATATTGTCTACGCGGAGCGTGGTTAAAACCTTCCACAATGATATTTACCGTTGAGCTTTAAGTATTTTTTTTTCCAAATTACTCCTGCAATTATCAAGTAATACAATCTCCCGCGGCTTTATTGCCCCAGCAGCGTTGAGAGAGGAAACAATATTTATTGCTCTAATTTAAAAATGGCTTGGATTCGATAAGAGTTCGATATTCAAGCTGAAAGAGACTCCAGTCATATTTGTACGTGCTCTAAAATGCCACTACAGACTGGTAAGTGTACGTGTGCTCGTGGCATTGGAATTGCCAGCTTTGATAAGCACATAGTATTTCGATTTAAAGCTTTCGTGACTGCAGGGATTCATCTTCTTGGTTCTTTCGGTAAAGTCACGTAGAAGGGAAATAATAAATAATAAAAATAAAACGTAATAAATTAATATGAAATAATATATTAAAATAATATATTATTAGATTTTATTATGTTTTATTTTTATTATTTTATTATTTCCCTTCTACGTAACTTTACCGAAAGAACCAAGAAGAAGCACGTAGTATTTATCAGATATGTAATCTGAAATTATGGCTTTCCACGGAACATCTCTTGTTCATTACTTTTGAGCACTTAACCTTTGATGAGATTTTGACAGAAAGTGCGCCAGTAATTAAAACATGTAATCTGATGTGGAGAAATGATAACCGAAGATGAAAAAACATACTATTATCTATACGTCCAGATAATAATAGATTTTTTTATTTATTTACAAACTTAATTGGCTAAAAGTGCACTGTTGCAATGAAAAATTATCACATTTCTAAATATATCTCATAGCGCTGACATTACGCTTTTTTTTTAGACATCAAACATGAAACGCATGGAAATGAAACATATTCAGCATTAAAGCCAATGTAATGAAATCTAAATCCGTGGGTTGTACGGCTAATCCATGAGTATTATTGGCATTATGTCATACCAATAGTGTTAGCTGCATTTTTTCTACAAGATTAAAACAGATGGTCTATGAACCGTATATGATATATATTTTAAACAGTTGAATAATGAATCATGATGTATAAAGGTAACAGATTAGTGCCTAATGACAATGACAACCAATAATTTGAGCAAGCATGGGCTGTCAACAGCAGATTCAGTAGACTCAGTGAATATGCGTTTTGCAATTGAATGTTAAAGTAAGTTTGAACTTAAAATATCATGCATTGCTGAAATAAATAATAATTTAGCTCTTAAACTTAAGTGTAACACCGCAAACCATGAACGACAATCTTGATGGTTTTGCTTATTTTTTTATTTTAATTACGTGTTCAAATGCAGATTTAATTTGATTTTTAAAAAAATTCCCTATGTGCCTGGCAGTACCATTACTCATGCCTTTACAATTTGGCTTTAATTAAAAAGAACATTTAAGTGGTAATAACAGGCACAACGTGGGGCATGTGTGTCATACAAACTCTTCCCCACACCGTATTCTAACGCAGGTTGTAAAAAAATATCCTCCTGCTTCTCCATATGCAAATTCCCACAGGTGACCTTTACTAGCCTGTGCAATATACAGGGCGATCTATTTATAAGATACCTGCCTAAAATAATAGGGCAAAATTACACAACCATGGGTTGAGATTGAGGGCAGTTACGCATGGGTTCCTGTATTCACGGCACACTCTGTTCAGTGGAAGTAACAAACAAACACTTCGTGAAATACCCGACGCAGAATATCCCTAGCTTCGATCTTCCACAGAGCTTCTGGGCCAACAACCCCTGAACTGCATCCGCACAGAAACCGTCGTAGCAGCAGATGCGAATACTTGATGTGCAAATGCCAAACGGTGTGCGACTGTGGTCACCCAGAACGGACCACGGAACGCAAAATGGCTCTGTCCGATTCACAAAAATATGATGGAGGCATCAGAGCGATACACTCCCCTCCTGCTGCTGACGCACTTAACTGGCTCAAAACACTTCCATGTAAAATCGAGTTGTTGCTCGACATCACCATGATTCATTACAAAGAAGGAGATTGTCCTCAGGTTCTCAGAGTTCTTGCTCCGTTTTTTGTTTCTTTAGATTTGTAATACAAATTGAACCACAGAATTTGCGACGCAATTTGTAAATATTCTTTGTACGTGTATTTCCCTGTATTTCTGCATTTGAAAAAAGTGCAAGTATATATGGTAACATGAATCTGCAGAAGCCCGCCAGCTAGAATTTGAGAACTTACCCCCGAGGGGAACTGATCCTATATTTTTAAGCCAGAAATTGTAGTGTATTTAATAGTTTAAACCCCCAGTGGCATGCTCTGTAGGCTACTGCTGCTGACAGCGGCATCTGTAAACACATTCTTCAGCAGGAGGAGTCGGAAGAAATTATTGCATGGTGTCAGTTTTGTTTCCATGCCTGCCAATGATATACGGGGAATAAAAAAAATCGAATATATATAGAACAACATTTTTTTTTTACACTTGGTGAATCTGTGCTTACTTGACCTTTGTATATTCCTCGTTTTTTTTTCACGCATGAAACAAAAGTAAAAAATACGTATCCGTTACAACGATGTGCTTCAAAAAAACTTCGATTTTCCTTCTCTGTTTTTTTTAAAGTGTCCTTTGACTTGTAGATTTTCTCCCTAAAGACACATTTTAACTCGCTTCGCATAAAAATGTGTTAATGCATGTCTTGCACCTCAACATTTGACGAGGGAAATACAGGGTCATGAAAGTTACACAAATTGTCATATTTTTTTTTTCTATGTGGAAAAAAAGAAACATACATTCTCCACGTATTTATATACGTGTGAAGACTATCGTGGGAAACATCCTATTTCCTACCACTGCAGATATAGCACAAACTTACAACTATAATCTCCGGTTTGAGCAATTTAAAAGTGCCAATGTATTTCCATTTTTATTTCATAATTTAGTGGAACTGAAAGGAAATTGACTGAATGTCTGCCCATGCAAGTGGCATAACTTCTGAAATGCTTTTTTTTATCACTCTGCATTAAGGTATATTGCCCATAAACCAGATTATATATATTTTATGTTGCTCCACTTACAAAACCCTCTTCTCTACAACCCAAAAGATGTTCACTGCAGGTCGTGTTTGCTAAGCGTAGAAGGTAATAATAGCGGAGTCCTGAAAATCACTGCTTATGTCACTGCAATGTGAAGGGGGCTCCGGTGAGCCCTTTGAGACCGAGAAGGCCTCACGGGAGGGCATTTTGGCCTCTTCTTCCACACTGGCCAGACATCTTGAAAGAGGTGGTGGGCATTTCCAAACATTAACCACCGCACGCAATCGGCCGATCGGTGAACCATGGTGAACTCATGTATTACTGCTGGGTGGACAAACGTCTGGGGGGGGGGGGGGGCGGGGGGGGGGGGCGGGGGGGGGGGAGATTTAAGGGACCAGCACCATTGTGTCAGCTGCCACACTGGGAGATCGAACCAGCGAAATCTAAATTGCTAGTCCAGTTTGTTAGCCATTACACAACAACAGCATCCCTTTGCTTACGATGCCAAAAAATAATTAATTTCACACCATGTTTGAGCATATTCCAGGACATGCTGTAGTTTGTCTTCAACAGGCTATCATTTACTGCTGTGTCCAACAGCTTTGTTGCAGCAGGCCGCCATTGCGTAGCCTTGAGATCACAAATGCCTTTTCAGCCAATGTACTTTTGCTATAAAAACCGACGCAATTCACTTTGTGCAAAGCTGTAAAGTAGTCATGGAGAGCTCCTGAATGGGTGTGCAGTCCTATCAGCCAGTCACCCGAAGACAGACAAAACAAAACAAACATTGAAACAAGGAAATATTAGAAATTCAAAACAGTGCTAATTACTTGATTCATTTGGTCATGGCTATATTTTCATGATATTTTGAGTACTGTACTGACATCAGCCACATACTTGTTTTTTTTTCAACAAACAGGTTTGTGAACAACCTGTGAAATGCCATATACCCGGGGCTTAAATTCAGTCGGGCTTGCCCAGGTTAGCGACCTCGACAACATTTCTGCACTTGCCACACTCTGCATCCAGTTTACATCTCGATATTGCCGTGACTACCACTTCAGTGGCTACCACATCACCAAGGAAGTTCCCCATCTTATCAGATATGGGAAGCTAAGCAGGCTTGAGCCTGGATCGTCCTTGAATAGATGAATGCCATGAATAAAGCAGCTGCTATAGGCTGCTGCTGTCGGGCTGTGTTGTCAACAGAGGGCAGTGCAGCGAATTCCATTGCTGTGGCGAATTGTGTTTTACCAACATCTGTGCTCCCCATTGACATCAATCTGCACTGATCAGCGCAGTGGAATACAGTCACGTAACCCTGATGACCCAGATGGTGAAGGGAGGCCCTCGTCCAGCAGTGGATCCACAAAAAGGTTGTACGTGTACAGCACATGCAATATCTGCCATTGGCGGTATACTTAAAAAAATATTGCTTTTGAGGTCACTTGACCTATATTTTGCAAGCTGTGAATAGCCCATCTTAGCGCCAGTAATTGGTGTGAAGCAAGTGTGGAGCTTTCTGCTCCAGTAGACTGCACATATTAATAGGAATGGCTGCTGCATGTAACATTATGGAATTTTACAAGTGGCTTGGAACTAGCTAATTATGATGACGGGTAATCGGCAAGCTGGGTTTTTTTGTGGAACAATGGTAGAGTGATTGTACAATCTTTTCAAAATTGCCTTGGTTTTGTAGACCTCAATTATCCATTTTGATGTGTAGGCTTCCTTGACCAATATTCAAAATCTGAGCTCTTGCTAACACCTGACAATTCCCGGTGTAATATCCAGTGAAACGTCGTACAAAATTGTCAAAATTTAACTCGCTTTGTCAACACGCTGGTTTGCTGTCGAACAAAATCAATTTGGTGCATTTGCCGACTTGACAAGCTTGATTTGTTTTGCTCTGTTGGGTGGTGGAGGGTCATAGCTCTGATTGACTTACATACATGTTCTGACCTAAAATAAACCAATTACAAATCATTAATTATCCATACCACGTTATTATATGGACCTGTTTATGTGGCTATTAAGCTTTGCGGATAGCTGCTTTGACATTCTCTCCATTAATATCAATCATGTTGAGGGAGACTTGTGGTGGGAGGTTTGTGGCTAATATCACTAAAATTTGTTTTTTGCTCGTATTGACAGGCTATGGATTAAAAATCTGTCAGCAATAAAGCTAATTTTCATTGAGCTGGAAGACCTGTAGGTCATCTGTGGCTAGGAGTTGGATAGATGGCGCGTCATTACCCACAGGAACAGCGCATGTGGCAGAGGAAGTAGAAACACACACCATAAATGTGAAAGAGAGCAAATTTCGATTTAAAGTTTTCGTGACTGCAGGGATTCATCTTCTTGGTTCTTTCGGTAAAGTCACGTAGAAGGGAAATAATAAAGTAATAAAAATAAAACATAATAAAATAATTCTCTTATTATGTTTTATTTTTATTATTTTATTATTTCCCTTCTACGTGACTTTACCGAAAGAACCAAGAAGATGAAAGAGAGTACTTGTGCCGCACTTGCTTTTTTAACGGTGTTTCTTTTCCCTATTGTCTCCCAGCGGTAAGCGCGTTCGCCGCTTGTTGTAGAGGTTCGCGGTTCGAACCCAGGCGGCCGCCCCGGTTATCACTGTGGGTGAATTAAACGTAAAAATACGTGCCGTCTGCTTCATCGACGTTAATCGCCGTCTCTCCTCATACTCCGGTATATGCCATTTGTGTGCTGGTACCGTGGTCCAAATTCGCAAAAATTTGAATAAAAAGTACGCTCAAATTACACTGGTCAACAAAAAAATAACATTTTTTTCTGGCCTGGACTTTTGCAGCTGTTTTAGACTAATTTCAGGGTGCTGATTCCAAATGTGATCTCAGATTTGCTCTATCACATCTCATTTTTTTATATATTGGGATACCCCATTTTCATTGATTTTACCCAAAATAAACTCTGTCACTTATGATTGCAAGTTGTTGCGAGTCAGTGACTGCTTTAGTGTTAAAATATGGTGCTGTATTTTAGGATAGTGTGTTTATAATATCATGTTATGTAGATATCCACATTTATTTAATACTTTTCTTCTGCAGCTTTTATTGAAAATGCAATTTTTGATATCTCAAAAAACCTGATGTGATAGACAAAAACTGATGCCAGATTTGGAATCAGCACCCCAAAATTACCTTAAACCCGTTGGAATACCTTATGCCAGAAAAAGTGTGACCTGTGTTATTAATTCAGTATTTTTTTTTAAGTTGTTCAATCCGATGATGTGCTATGAAGAAGGACCATGGCAAGAAACCCCACCTGGAATATATTTGTCCTTTTTTTATTGCAACAAAACACAGCCCCATTACAGCGCTTCACAAAACTCCTATGACCCACTATAACTGTTTGCCTGGTATGCTCCCAATGCAGCTGTAACTTTTGACAGATGGGGGGGAGGGGGGGAGGGGGGGGAGGGGGGGAGTAGTCTATACGTAGATGGGCCTCCGCGGTCCCGTTCAGTAGGGAACCCCGAAGAGGGGAGAGGATCTGTATCGAAAAGGGAGAGGGGGGAGGAGGGGGGGGGATATATTTGTCATTATAAAATGGCGTTATTGATTAATGTGCTGAGATTTTTTAAAATATATTTGTGCTTGTACGCCACCGCCAACACAGCGACACCAAAATAAATTGGCTCAATTTGGATTATACATATCAATCATCGCCCCCTCCTGTAACAACTTAGAAGGTCTTACAATTCTCAGTGAGACTTTCCTTGGTAAACAAGCATAGTAATAACATGAGATAAATGCATTTCCATATAGAACTCTGCAACTAGTAGTGTGTCAGAAAACTTCAGAAAAGTTACTGATATAGATTCCTTTAGCCACAAAATATGTTTTATATATTTTTTTCACATGTCCAACCAAATCGTTTTAGCATGAGAGATGCAATACGTCAAATTCAGTGAGAAATATAATAGGGTTGTTGATCAGGTTGAAACTGTAAACTCAGTACACTTGAGAACCCAGTTTAATCTGAGATGGCTGCCTGTATCGAACCCAGGATGGTAGCGGTGCAAAACAGAGTGCTCTGACCCCTGAGTCACCCAGTAACCTTTGTTTTGCTCCTGCTGCTGCTGCTGCTTCTGCACTCACGAACCACGGATATCCCGTGTAAAATAGCTGGGCAACTGGCTAAATGGGACCATCCGTGCAATAATATATATAAGCTTAAACCTTCTAGTAAATACTGTGTATACAATTGTGTAATGTTGCTATCATTATTATTATGTGTCCTGGATTTATTGGTAGTCTCAATATTGTCAACCAACAAAGCAATCACTGAGAATATGGGGCTCAAGTCAATTAGATTTATTTGATCATCATAAATAAACTAAATGTTTTTATTTATTTAAACTACATGCTATTTTTATTTTACCAGGTAAGGCCCACTGAGCTAGATATATCTTTTTCAGAAGTAACTTGGTCACAAATGATAGCTCAACAAATTGGCTCATCATGTGAACATTTATAGCAGCCAAATACTCTAAACACATGTTGATCCTAAATGTGGAGGGAAAATATGGAAGACCTGGAGAAAAATCCACGCGACCATGGGGAGAAAATGCAAACTCCAAATTTCCAGCAGGCGTCAGGGTCGGGATCGAACGCACAACCTCCTGCATACCAGGTGAGGCAGTTAACATCTCGCCATTGCGACACCCCAGCATTTATAATGCTACGTAGCATTTATAATGCTACGTAGCATTTATAATGCTACGTAGCATTTATAATGCTACGTAGCCACATAGTGACACCATTTACATTATACATCCATTCATATTATTGTTCCCATATTAAAAAATCGTATATGTTGGCAGGCGGTGGTCAAATTAAATTAGTTCCCTTAATTTATTTTTCTAAAAATATGTCCTCACTTTTGTACTCTTTATTTTTTATTTTGGTTTGTCATGTAATGCTATCTAATTTATTTGTTGTTCGACCTTGGTGATCCTACTATCCGAAATGTTGGAGACACAAACAACCCAGTAAAGCCACACTCCCTGAGTTATTACCTCGAGCTACATCTGCTCTGACCTTTTGCAGAGTGTGCCGTTGGATAAGTGATTCTGCCATTCCATCTAAAGAATAACAACAATAAAAGTTAATTGAAATATCTTTCATTGTAAAATTTCCTTTCTACCCCTTCTCCGAGAACTGTGCTATGCAACAATTACTGAGCTAATTAATAAAACACGCGTAGCTTTGTGCTGCATACTCAAGTTATGTTTGTGACGAAAGCCCTTACACTAAAATGCAACTTTAAAACAAATACTGCATGAGCCACAACGTATGCTTCAGCTCAAATGCTGATTGCATGATTATTTCTTAAATGTAAAACCTGGTTGCCTTTAAAATCTGTGGGCTGCGCATTACTGCCCTTTGTGATTGTTCAGTGAAATAATTTAGACGAGAACTTGACTTTAATAACGTGATTCCAGCAGCGAGCGTGTGACACACGTAGCAATTTAACAACAGATTAGTCAATGTCTATTGATCCGTACCAGATTCACCCACTTGCAAGACGGCGGGGGGGGGGGGGCGTGCTTGAACAACAACATCTATGGCAAGGCCGTGAGTTTGCGCAGTTCGTTGTATCCTGTCATGTCTACGTGACAACATTGAGTACTTTCAATAAGATGGCGGACACCTGTCAAAGCAACCCATGTATAAAGCTACAATTGCCTGCGCTATTTATTTGCTCTTTCATCTCGTGTACAGGGATGTCGCGTTGGTTGAAACCATCCCAAACGCTCGTGCGTTCGTTCACTGTCCCTCCAGTGCGGAAGAAAATTAAATTTTGGTAAATTTTGCATTGAAACTGAAATAACGGCCCTTGTGACAGGCCTTTTAAAAATGATAAATGGTAATTACTTTTCATTTTACAATTTATGTTCTCAATAGTTAGCTCGCTTGCTGATTGGATTGGCAGAACACATCCCCGTGGTTTGACCTGAAGCATATTTTCATCTTCCGTGTCTGAAAATGACATTGTTTTGTGTTCAATTGTATAGTACGTCACGGCAGCGTGAATTGTCTGCATTACAGCCATGAATTATCCAATTTATAATTAGAATGGTACTCAGTGATGGATGCACGTCATTGTTATCTGTGATACATATTTACGTGCTTAACAGCGATGCCAATTACGTATCGTCACAATAAAGTGTAGAGTGGTGTGCTGACAACGACATGCATAAAAGGGATTTTGTGTTCATGCGTGCTCTCAGATAGAAAGAGAATCCTTTCACCAATTAACAATTAAAATTTGATCCTTCATGATTGCAATTTCAAAAAATATGTGCATTATAATAAGTGTATTTAATGAAAGCAGATTTAAACAAATAAATATACATTGATGCAAAAATAAATATATGAATTCAAGTGCATGCCTAATATATGCCTTGGGAAGGAACAATATTTCAGAAGAAATAAAACATAAAAATTAATCAGATTAATATTGAAAATGTGTATAAATTAATCAGATTAATATTGAAAATGAGTGCTATTGCACTTTTTTTTTACTCCTCTTGTTCAGTATTTCATTTATCATAAAATGTTTTCCTTTAGCTCCTCACTATTATTCATATAACAATGTCCATTTCGTTGTCAATCTTTGTCAATACATGGCTGGATGAAGGCCTCCCCATGCCTTTACAGATCATGCCGGTTGTTTGACCATACTTCACCATGCTGATCAGTTGGGGTTGTTGAAGGGAGTCCGAGGCCAGGTTCATATATTGCTCACCACAGATGGTAGTTATGGTCAACTCGGGTTTCCAGGTTTATAGCCCAATGCTCAAACCAATTAGTGTGGAAAAAATAAATCCCATAACCGCCCTTTGCAATATTTAGATATATTGCAGTTTCACTCTATTTTCAAATTACGTATGTATACATTTGTTTATAGGTTCATGTAAATTCAGTCATTCTGATCTGTACCACAAAGTGTAGGTCATTTATTTTTCATGTAAAAGAAAACCTTCACATCAGTGCCCTTGAATTAAATTTTTGATAAACCAATGAATTACAACGGTTTTGTTGGGACTTATGCTCACATGGCCTCTCAGAGCAAATCATATTTATTTCAGGTGTATTAGCTACAAATCACGGTGTACTGCAACTCTATCGTGCAGGCCATAAACCACTTATTCATTTTCGTAATTGCAATCCTTGGAGGTGAAACATTGATTTTATTCGGTTGAAACTGTTGCAACTTTTAGATAAAATTGAAGGAAAAAACCTGGCAGGATTTTTATTAATTTCCCGCCTTTTTTCAGCCAAGATTAATGGTTTTACAGCCCAGCCATTTTGTCAGCATGAGTTCTGAAAGCTAGCCCGGTTTTTTTTTCGACGACACTGTGCCAGCAAAAAGAAAATTTCACTCTTCTCCGGCTGACTGACTTATCAGCGAAGTGCAAGCCCACTGCGTAATGAGAAAACACAGTTAAAAGGGGCAATAGATGCTCATTCACCCCTTCCCTACCTGACAGAGCAAGCACGGCCGCCTGTGACACTCCGGAAACCGGTAGGTGCAGCTTGTGTGTCTTGTTTTCTTTCTCCATACCACAAATGGAATGGGAACACACTCCTCTGTGAGTGCGCAACGTTCGAAATGTACGTCCCCACGAAAGAATGTCTTACAGATAATGTTTGAGGCACCTGCAAATCAAATCTAAGTCTAAAGACAGAAGACTAATTATAAACGAGAAGTTTCGCAGCAAGGGGAGGAAAGTAGAGATGCGACCTTTGAAAAATGTCTTTGATGTTCGCGATCGATTGGTGGCACTTGAGTTTATTGGAGATAGTATTTTTGCTGTCAGATCTGCCTTTCCTTATTCCTTATGGATTTACCCAATCTAATTGCAGCACACCTGACCCATTCACGACTGCTCTGCATTCATATTGGAGTAAATTCCACACGGATAGGGCCCTCCGAGAATAGTTTACCATCAAGCAATGTCCATCGCTGGCCAGCTTGCGCAATTAGGATTTTATATGTACCAAAGTATAGAATGAGTATTCTTAGGTTTTTTCAGTAAAGTCACCTAGGTAAAAAACATAAAAAAGTAAAATAAAATAAAAATCACGACGTTTCGGAGGCAACACAAGCTTCCATCTTCCGAAACGTCGTGATTTTTATTTTATTTTACTTTTTAATGTTTTTTACCTACGTGACTTTACCGAAAAAACCTACGAATATGAATCATTGCAGTCACGAAAGCTTCAAATCTAGAATTATAGAATGAGTAATTTTGTTTTAATTTAAGCTGGGGGAAACCACGGAATGGGTTCTCATTTACGGTCATGACCTCAACAAGAATATTTGTAATCCCCCATCAAAACACAAATGATCTAGAATTTCATTTAATCTTTGCCGAAACTAGCAGAGGGGGTGGTGGTGTAATGGTCTTTGAATTTAAAAACGAGTGTTTATGCCACAAACACAACACCTGTTTGTTTTACTTAGTAGTGTATTTACCAAAAGTATGATGTTTCTAAATAAACCTTCCTGGGTGAAACGATGATTCTAGCAATAAGAATACGACACGGCATTTTAGCCACACGCGCTATTTCATTATCTCACCGGTCAGGGAAAACATCTGTGTTGCATAAATTCTTGAATGGATATAGATGAATATAAATACCATATGGCATGGTCAACATTAAACAGTTAAACAACGTGGGTTTAAAAATTCACGAAATAATGCAGCTATTTATGTTACCCAAACAAGCCCAATTACATCCGTAAGCAAATGAAAGTTCCACTCTGTGTTTATGTAATACCTTTGACTGATTTTTATAGGAGAGTTATCAGGTAGAATGGCACAGATGTGAACCATTAAATAAGGAAAAGCAAAATTACTCGTAGGCAATCACAAATACGTTGTAGTAGACTAATTAAAGCAAATGTTTTAAAGAGGAACAGAAAATCAGGTTAAGTATATAACTAGCTAAGTATAGCGTAATGCTATACTTTTGGCTTTGTGACAGGTGGTGGCATTTCAACTGGAGGA
The DNA here is from genome assembly GCF_015708825.2 of Lethenteron reissneri. NCBI lineage: Eukaryota > Metazoa > Chordata > Hyperoartia > Petromyzontiformes > Petromyzontidae > Lethenteron > Lethenteron reissneri. The sequence goes on from NC_083812.1 coordinate 3,367,574, forward strand.
GGTTGCCCCTTCAGGGGAAACGTAGTAATAGGAAGTGGTTATGTAACCTCGGAGGAAATGCCCTGTTTTGGTACAGATCATGTGACCGTGGCGGGGTGGAAAAAGCGCGAACAAAGTTTCGTATCAAGGAAACTAATCCCAGGGGCTCTCACTGATTGGTGGAGAATCACAGCGGTAGATTCTTGCTACAAGTCAGTCATTGGCATTTACAGCAGCAGGGAAAAGAGTGAGTCTGATTGGTCGCAAGTGCCACATTGCCACATTACAACGTGTTGCAGCCTCGGTCCTAAAATAACCCTGTTTTTTTTTACATAAGGAATGAACTTAATAGTTCTGAACACGTTAATTTTTTTTTCAACAAGTGACAGATTTGTTTTAATTAGTTTGAAGGAAAACTCAAAATAGTATCTCTAGATTTGATTTGGAAAGGAATAAAAACCGTTTAAGGCAATATACCTGGACCTCAAAGCACCGGCATGATGTCATGGGGTTTTTTCTAAGGGAAACAAATAGGCAATACTATTGAGCAATCAATCATGCATATCCTCTGTACAAAGGCAAGTGAACGTTCTCTTGAGATACAGCAGGCCACCTGGACAATTAACTATGCAATCAGAAGTTGCACTAATAATAATGAAATAGCTATCATCATTAGCCATGGTCAATCCACTGCTGTATGAAGCCCCCCCCCCCCCCCCCCGCCTGAGAAGCCGCCATCCCTCATCATACTGCAACCGCTTCAACTTCTCAGCAGATGTTGCGATGGGGGTGTTGCATTCTTATAGCTTTTAACAATTTAATATCTAAACAAATTTGTAAACGCAATACATATTAAAAGCAATAACACTGTGTGCACCCAATACTTTATGTACAGAAAGAAGCCTTGGAATAGTTAGTGTGATTCCTGTGTGTAAATAGTTAGAAATTAGAGTCCAACACTGTAGCCTTTTTTCTTCTTCTTGGTTCTTTCGGTAAAGTCACGTAGAAGGAAAATAATAAAATAATAAAAATAAAACATAATAAAATAATTCTCACGACGTTTCGGCCACAACGCAAGCAGCCGTCTTCAGGTGGAGAACAGGTCTGTCGAGAGGACAGAGTCTGAATGGCCTTTGGTTGAGCGGTGGCGCAGTGGTGAGCACACTCTGTAATTAGCCCAGTAACCTGAAATTGATTCCCATTAACTGCCAACATCAGTGGCGAGTGATGTCTGAACCAGTCCTGGTTTTCACCCCCACCCACTTCACCAACCTTCACTGATCAGCATCGGTGAAGTATGGTCAAACAATCTTCATCACCGACATGGTTTGGGAACCATTCATCCAGCAGTGGACTAACAAACGCCTGTGGATTAGTAATACAATCATTTTTTAATTGACTGTCGTCTATGATATTTTGAAGGTGTTTCATGAATGTGAAGCCATTAAAAAGAGTGCATGACTACTTTTATATTAAGATTCAAATCTTTTTCAAAAAAGTTCAGAATAATGTAAAGTGGATTCAGACAAATGAGACAATGTTGTAGATTATTGCCTGAATAAAAGTAGGTAAATAATCAAATAAATATAGAACGTAGAACATAATTCTCAGCAGTTTGTAAAATGTTCACCTCGTAGTAATATTGACAGGAAAAAAAACCAACACTGTTACAACAAATTCTGAATTCGACACTGTAACCACACATACTACAAGGGTAAGGGTTAGACTAATGATATTTAAATTGGACGTTCCCTATGCACAAAGGCACACAATTATGTATATGGACGTTTTTTTGGCTTCAAAGAGATTTGGTGGAAATCAAAGTTAAGGCATTGCCGTTGTACTTTATTTCTTCAAACTGTGGGTTTATTCACATAGGAAGCTAATAATGTAGCAAAAGATCATTGTCAGTGACATGAATTTGCCATTTTTGTGTTGGAGTTCATGCTGTCCATAAAGAAAATGTGATGTCTGCACCGAAAAGACGTGTCCAACTAAACGACCATATGGGCCGTCCCCATTAGTATTCACACAGACCTTGAAAAGAGCATCAGGGGTGAGGTTTATTAATGTAGCATGACAAGTGCATTCATTTTGTGCATGAGAAAAATGCTGATGTCTGGATTCTTGTAAAGTGATGAAGCCGTTACACTTCACATCAGAAATCATCGGCAACCCAGAAAGCTCTGTGCCGAGTGCATTTCCTGCCCCATTATTGACGAGCTACCTTGGCATCGCCTGCCCACCAAACCGCTTGTCAGAATTTAGAACGCCTTTTGGCGTCCTCTGGTCTAACACCGTTTGAGACTAGGCTCGAAAGAAAGCTGTCTCTAGTGTGGACTGAAGACAATGCATATGCTATCAAAGTTTTTCTTTATCATTGTGGTAAATGCACACATTTCCCCGTGAAAGATTTTCAGTTTGGTGTTCTAACATCTTAACACCTGTTTTGTTGCCAGAAAAAAAAGGGAGAAATCTTTTCTCAGAATTTAGTCTCGTTTGTTTCATGAAAAAAAAAATTTTGACGCGTTCACTCCGTACGCGCGCTACCCTCTACAACAAGAGGTTAAAACCACGGCTGCTGCGATGCAAATTAAATTTCCGCCATTGGCCATGCAATGTTGTGCCTCGGCCAGTTGAGTGCAATAGGCCGTGGGCATCGCGATGAGAGAGAGAAGAAAAACACGCGGAAGCAAACAACATCAGATGCGGTCGTGGAATACGGACATCTCGTTCATTTCGTCTTTTACTGCAGCGAGGGCTTTGACGCTACACCTGGCCGAGACTGCTGCAGTGGCTTTAAATTGCGCCATAAATAACTTGAATTTTATGCAGCGGTGCTGTCGGTCATATCCCCCAGCGTGTAATATAAACACATACAGCGATACAGCCTTTCCGCGGTGGGGTGTTAGAAGCTGCGCTCATAAATTATGCGCGCACGTAACGCTGGCAAGAGCCGGGACTGGGGGAGAGTTGTATGGGGGGAAAAAAAATATCTTCAAAAGGCCGTTCCGTATGCAAAAGGCACTGGTGAGCGAATACTGCAGCACTGCGCCCTAATTGGATACGTGGCTCCACGCGAGATTCACTAAATCTGTTTAAAAGTTTGCGTTGCTCACCTTATACCTTTCCACCGCTATTGAGTAGGCAATGTTTGCCGACAATAATGCTTCTAAAATCATCCTCATTTCCAAGAACAAAATAATGCCAACGATTATTGGATGGCCGCGTTTGTTTTGATCGTTTGCATCGGAATTATCCTATTGCATGAACATCCTGTGCCGATGGTAAACATTCTTTCATAAAAAAAATAAACAATCCCTGAATGCACACAAGCGCAAAGGTAAAAATTGCTCGCACAGAGCCTAGATATTTGGGTGAAGTGTTGTGAGCAAGCGCCTATTCAGGCCCACACCGTGGCCAGCTGGATGTTTGTCCCATTGTTTACACGACTCGCCAAGGTACACATCTAAGGTTAGGAAAATCTCGGAGAAGCTCAGGACACGTTCACGTATTCCTTGCTACCGATGTTAGCCGTGGCTAAAAATAGAACTCGGGTAACCAGGTTCGTAGCACAATGCATGGGCCACTGCTCTACCGCTCCCCACAACAACAACAACCGCCGTTCGCTCTCAAGCGGAGGTGACGTCGCCACGGCGCTTGTGCCAGGCTAGATGCACGTTAAAGCCACGTGAAGTATCAAAGGCTCGCTGGCAGGTAGTCACGGAACAGACCCAGGTGCTTGTGCATGCAGTCACAGACGAAGACAAAGATCCCCCATATAGCCTTAACAGACTGTAGGAGCACGTGCTGGGAACGAGGACCTATGAAGGTCAGCACGGCACACGGGGCGGTAGGTGGCCAGCACCACGTCTGACCATGTGCTCATTTGAGGCTGAGTCGACCTAGGGGAGGCTGATAACTGGTTCAGATAATCGTCACTGGTGTTGGCCATGAGCGGGATTTGAAACCGGGTCACCGGGTTTGTAGCGCAGCGGGCTATAACCACTGCACTACTGCTTCCCCATAGTCACAGACAGTCACATACCCACACTCCACACACACGCACAGACAAATTGCAGGATCCTTGCTATCTTCGTGTGCTCAACGCATTCCCGTCTATCTCACCGGCGTGATTTATTCATACACACGACACTGTCGGCAAGTGCACAATAAATCTGCTGACCTTGTTAAATGCAACAGGAATTAGAATAGGAGAACTGGTACGTCACATCAGCATATGAGGGTATTTCTCAGTATAAATGATGGTCGCAAATCATCTGATGCATCGCAGTTAGCATAGAATATGTTTTTCCTGCAAGTGATATATCATGCATTTTTCCATATTGGTTAGTGACCCATTCAATTATTCATCAGTATTTGTTCATACCTAATTTGCCTGAAACATGTAATGTTCTAACACGATTCCTGAAGCCACATTGCATGGCTAAAAGGAAAAATAATGAAGGGCGCAACACACAAATGTGTGGTGGTGGGTGGGCATGGGGTTTAGGTTGGCTGAAAAATATCCAGTTTACATAATTATTACGGGCTGAAAGTTTCAGGGTTACCAGCGAGACTCTTGTCAAAGGATCAACTCGTTTAATTCTAGATTTGAAGCTTTCGTGACTACAAGGATTCATATTCTAAGGTTTTCGGTAAAGTCACGTAGGTAAAAATTTTAAATTAATAAAAGTTAAATTTTATTTTTATTTTATTAATTTACATTTTTTTACCTACGTGACTTTACCGAAAACCTTAGAATATAAAGATCAACTCGTTTGTTTGTGACGTGGACCCCCGAGCGCTTACATACAGAGCGGTTGGGAGAAGCCGGTGCGTAAGGGAGGCCACTGAAACCATTGTCAGTCACGTCCCTCGATTCGTAGCCAACCCCGGGATCGAGCACACCAGCACGCGAGCTTCAAACGATGGGACACAAAAGGCGTGTGGGCCAGCGCTGAGTGTACAGATGGCACGCGCTCGGAGGTGGGGCCCAGGTGGGGTGTAGTTGGGAACGGCGCCGTTGTTTCGTGAGGACGCACTGGGTGGTACGGTGCAGCTGTTGCACGCGAATCGGCCTGCTGGTGCATCACCACCATCACCGCCACCACCCCCGGGTGTTGGAAAATTGTCGGTGGAAACCAGTGTCGTTTGCGTTGTGTGCCGCTGGCACCACGCGGTGCGGCCCTGTGCGCATGGATGCGCGGTTGCCACCGCTGCAGTGAAAACAAAATCCAGGTCACATTTCGCGGGAGAAGAATATCTCGCGAAGAGCAGACGAGGGGAGAATGACCTGTTAGTGCATTGTGTTGAGTGTACTATTATTAAGATTTTTTATGAGATGTGTTGTTTTTAATATCCTGGGAAGATTTGTAGCTTTACAAATATAGCTACCTCGAAAAAGAGGACGACCCCTTAATAGAAGCAGAACACTTGGAAACGATAGCAGGACCCCAACTGCAAAGCTGCAACAGCAACTAAAATACCTCTCTGCAGATGGTGCTTGTGCCGCTATGCGTGTCGGAGGTACATGCGGCGTGGGCATGGCAATGCCGTGACCTCTCATCTGGATCAATACTTTTGTTTAAAGCACATTGACATTCGCCCGCTGATGTCATCTCTGCGGCTGTTAGGCAGCAGGAAGCTAACCGCAATCAGTGCGATGTTTACCTTTCCTTGCCCTGTTTTATTTATTCTTATTCCCTGTAGCCCCGTTTGGAAAAAAATTAAAGAGACTTTTCTCACCTGCTTGTGAATAAAGGCTGCGGTTTCCTGTAATGCAATATTGGACTGCATGAATGATTCCTGCACGCGTACATGAATTGATGGACAGATATTTAGTTACACAGGTTGAACTCGAGTTGCGTGGGGTGTTTACTTCAGTGCGGCGTTAATGACGATTTCATTGCGAGCTGTATCCCGTGCGTTGGGTGAAGAGACGAAACAATATCCGTCGTTCTTGAAAAGGAGCAAAAAATTACAAGTTGAAAACATTCCACAACTGGCATTGCTTATGACCTGGAATGCAATGCGTCTGAGTCCGTCAGCCCACGGAAGCTCAGGAGAGTTGCATCGATGGGCGATCACTGTGCAGACCGCTTCCCAAACCACCCCACCAAAGCACCTGGCGTTGTGGGCATTCTCAGCAGCAGAGGGCAGTGCAGCGAGATTCGTTGACATTCTTTAGATCCCCCACCTTCGCCAACCCGCACCTAACCGCGTGCTGAAGTATGGCCGATAGCCCCCGCGACAGAGTGGGGAGGCCCTCAGCCAGCAGTGAATGGGGTTGGGGGTGGAAGAAAATGGGCTGTGCATGTACTACACATCGCTATATTAGCCTCATAGCTGGAAGCAGAGACTCATCGTAATGTTTGGACTGGGAAAGTTATCGTTACAAGAGGCCGGCGGAGACGACGATTTAAGTACATCAGCGATTTGAACAATTTGATGCAACTGGGGGCACAGTATATAATGAGTTCTTGAGTAGTATCATGGACGGAGCTAAACGGAAAAGGCCATGATCGCTGATGTCTTTGAGAAAGGCCATGGCACATAGAGTGATAACTGAAAAGGTACTTAAAGAGGTAATATTTTAAGATGCATTTTGAAACACGAGAACAACAGGAAGAGGTTAGGTGAGAAATTATGACAAAGCTGAAGTGATCGGGTGGCCCCAGAGTTCAGAGCGCTGAGTTCCATTCTGGGTATCAGCCTCCTGAGTTGATGGTCTGTGAGCGTGATCACGAATGACTGCACACACACACACTTGCAAAAAAAAACCTCCCCAATGATATTACATTTTGTTTTGCACTTTGGCGAAAGTGGCCAAATGCCATCTGTGAGAATGAAAAAATATTGTTCGAGTGTCACTAGACAAACATTCTCACATTGCCGCGTGCGGCGAAAGTGTGGGACGGTGCTGGGTGAAGGATACGCAGGATGATTGCAGAGTTTTCTTGGGGCAGCAACTAAAAAAACTGCATTTGGAAGCTATTCTCTGATACATACACGGGGAGGTGGGAGGGTTGCACACTGCTAGGTGAGATTTCCAAGTGGATTCTTTCTTTCATGACACGATGCTGATAGCACGATTGCAATACATTGTGGTGGGATACGACCTCAATGTTAGAACATACTCAGTGGGCATAGTTTGAGCCACTATCTGCTTTAAACTAAAATAATAATAAACACGTTCTTTAACCTGTTCCCTTCTATTTTGACTTAAAACTTTCGTGACTGCAGTAATTAATATTTATGGTTCTTTCGGTAAAGTCACGTAGATAAAAAACAAAAAGCAGATACAAAGAATACAATTAAATAAAACATTTAAAATATAAATATATATAAAATTATAAAATGCAATTTAAAAAAAAAATATTAATAATAATAAAAGCAAAAAACCCACGACATTTCGATCGCAACACAAGTGTTTTTTTTTAATTGGCTTTTATTATTTTCAAAATTATTTTTTTATTTTTAATATTATTTTTATTTTTTTATCTTAAATTTGTTTTGTTTGTTTTCTATCTACTGTTCCCTTCTCCCTATTCTGAAGAAGAGAAATTCCCCAACTTCTGCAATTCTTGTACATTTATCAATCGTGTTTCTGTATGCACACATTGTGTAACCCTTGAGTCAATCCACTGCTGGATGAAGTCTCTCTCCGTGCATCACTCTCAGCGCAGCGTATTCAATTTGTTTGGAGCAAAACGGAGCGTGTCGTTGTTGAGCCCAAACTCCTTTCGCACGAGTTCCCCCACGGACTCATTTCCCTTCCTTCCCTCCAAAAAAACGAATGGCCGTCAACTCCTGAGATCCCACCACAGCGCAGTTCAGCCATGCGACCCGCCCGCCCGCCCGCCTGCTCGCCCGCCCCTCACTTTGTTTCAAGCCAGGGGTGAGGTTTCAAACTGGACTAATCCTGTCCTCGCTAAATGAGAGCGTATGTAAAATGTCATCGAGCAGGATCCATTTTCAGAGGGGAGAAAATAGGTGGGGGGAGAAGCACTGATGCATTGGAAAAGCAAATGTCTAAAATAAAATAAAAACTATATTACTGGTAATCCTAGGAACCAGTATGAGTGCTGTAACAGTTAATTCCACATGCAACAAGTTTAACTGAACAGTTCAGTTGATAGTGACTCCAAAGATATGAGTTTGAATCCTCAGTCATTAGCAGTCAGTGAACATTATCTTCATCAGCCATGATCTGTCTGCTGCTGGATGAAGGCTTCCCCCACACCATGACCATCTCACCACCCAGTTGTGCAATGCAAACAATCCATCTGGCTCGTGAACATGAGCTGATCTCATCGCTCCATCTCCATGGTGAACGTGGTCTTGGGGAGTGTTCTCTCCGTGTGGCTGCCACTGTCATTCGTCTCTACCACCAGCCATCATTCCTGCTATTGGCGTTGTCCTGCCCAATCCCACTTTCTTTTCTTAACAGTTAACATGATGTCTATGAATCACACGTGATTCATGCGTCCCTCTTTCTGTCTCAGAAGAGCATCTTCATAACAATGGAATCATTTAAAATCCTTTGTAAGTCCACTGCTGGATGAAGGATATACTTCATGATGATGCGCTCCCCAAATTTCACCAGGCTCACTGTTCATGAACACTTGGAAGTGCTTGCACAAAGGATAGTAACATCTCATCCTGTGTTCTTTGGAATCTATAATTCACCATGCAGGTCAGTGCAGGTTGGTGGTGGAGGGTCCAGCACCGGTCCAGCTATCACTTTCCCGTTGACATTAACCCTTGCTAGGAATCGAACTGGGTTCATAGTGCAGTGCTCCAACCACTGTACCACTGCTCCACCGTCAGTGAAGAGCACATCATAGTTAAATAACACATGTGTGAATTCTTGGGTTAGGTTTGCAGGATATGAGGGGAGGCCAATGATTTCTACATGAACACACTATTTGAAAAAAAAAACAGCAACAAGGACCAAAATAGAAACATTTCCGCACCTCTGATTATCACGGTTGGCTACGTACGGTGCGGAAGAAGTTCGACGTACGTTAGTAAAGATTTTCAATGATAAAGTTTTCGATACAATTTATTTTCCGCACTACAAGACACCCTGTAAAAGTAAGACCCATGCAAAACTTGCGTCCAGTGTCAATAAAGTTATACAAATCTGAGCACACACGCGCCGGACAGATTACAAGACGCATCTCGAATATAGATTTAAATTTTTATTTTAGGTGGGATAAAGTTGCGCCCTGTAATCAGTAGAACGCAGCCGCGAGGTGATACGAAAGGTAATATTAATGCGCGTACAAAAAAAGAGTGAAACTGTTGAGTGATGCGACCAATTCCAATCGGTATGCGGCAGCCAGGCCAGCGAACTCGTCAGAGGAGAACCTTGGTCTCGTTTCAGCGGCTTCTGGCCTTCCAGTTGGACTTCAAAATGAACTCTGTAACCAATGTTTTCATTTTTCCCCCTTCCCCAGCCCTCCCCCCGCCAATACTGGTAGGTAGACATGGTAGATTTACAACTTGTTAAGCGAGTGTCAGAAGCACGACACTGATTGAAGCTGCGGAGAATGTATGATCATATTCGTATTCAATTCTCCGTGCCGAATTGTGTGTCTGCTCGCTTCCCTCCCGGTAGAACGTACGTAGATAAACATTGTGCTCAGTGAGCTGGAGCCCCTGATTTACAATTTTGCAATTATATTGCTAAAGAATATATATATAGCTTAGATAAAACATAGACAATTCCGTGAGTGCATCCAGTGTTTAAGTTACTCTGTGGTCTCCATTGCAGAATTGTTTGCATGTGATGAGGTGGCATCGTTTAAATGTAGGCTTGAGTTCCTTTAACTGAATCAACATGTATTACCACAAGCTTATGTTAACACTACATACATAATAAGTGCAATGTGTTGATTTGTATCAGAGCACACTGACACTAGCTTATATATTTACATGCGTATGCGAGAAAATGTCGTTCGTGTCAAGCAATGGAAGCCTACGTTAATATGGTTTGCAGTTTGATCGGGATTTTATCATGGAATTTACATTCTTTGTTAGGTAAACGAAAACTAAATTCGGTTAATCTCCCGTTATGCACATGTCAGTAGGAGGTGCTATTCATGTCGAAGCAAATATCCGGATAAAGGGATTAATAGTTCTGCTATCTGTGTTAATCCACGATGACACCGACAATCCAGGTGAATTTACAACTTGACTCCTCTCATACGTGACAAGTTGTGGGTATTGGGAAGCTTTTCCTCTTTACCGCAGATGTTGTGCGCGTGCATTGATACAGTAAACGTGTTCTATGGCCTTGCGATGCGGTGTAGTGTGCATTACACTCCTGCACCACCGAATGTCACGGTTGCCTATTTACGGTGGCAAAAAAGTTCAACGTACACACCTCCTGGCTGCTACGACGGCGACATCAACTATGGTCTATCCACTGCTGGACAAAGCCCTCGCCCACTCCATCGGCATCTCTCGATTCATCTCAGCCGTGCGCACGAATCTCCTCGTCCCACCTCTGCCGTCGGTGTCCTCTCGGGCGCACGCTCACTTTCATCCCCGGTCTCACCCGTTCTCCATCATCCCTTCTAGCGATGTGGTCTGGCAAAGCCCACTCGCTCTTCTTGAGAGAAAGAGAGAGTGAGAGAGAGCGAGCGACCTGTGCGTGCGTGCGTGTGTGCGAGAGACCGAGCACGCACACGTGATGGAGATGAGGCGTGGGTGTGCGGGAGAGATTGAGCGAGAGGTTGCACGCAAACACACGCGCAAAGGGCTTCATTTTAGCCTCGGTCCGTCTGCGGTCCGTCTGGGTCGACGACCCGGGAGAGAAAAAAAACACATTTCCGCACCCCGGTAAACCACGTCCAGTATATCCTCTCACTCTGACTGTGACTGCTCGTCACGTGCCACCTACTCCAAGTCCTCCAGTGACCCGGAAAATATTCAGTGACAATTTAAGCACTGAACACGTGCGTGAGGGAGCATGAACATTTGCGAGGGATCGAGTGTGCACACGAGTGAGTGAGATCAAGTGAGCATGCGTGTCAGAGATCAAGGCGATGTGAATTACACGGACCTGTGAAACTCCCGAGGCTGCAAAGTGGTTGAGGAAATGGGAGTACAGCAAGTGGGTGCGTGAATTCAGCCGTGCAGATCTGCGTTGCCATCTTGCGCGCAGTGTGGTTTTTTTGGGGGGTTTCATGGCTTACTGCCGTTTCCTCCCAAATGCAAAGCACCCATTAAAATAGTTAATTTCAGTCACATTCGATGCTTTCTTGGATAAATAGCATCATCATGATCATCAGCGGCAGCAGCACGAACAGTACCACAAGCAATAGTGTCCATCATCAACATTATTATCATCAGCAACAGCAAAGACATAATGTGGATGATCCTCATTACTGTTGACGTAATGATTATAATCATCACTGATGTTTATTCCACTCGATGGAACTCATGGCAGCGTCTAGAAGCTGAGCTCCACGTTCATCCTCTTGCAGATAAAATTATTAATTTAGCGCCGACTGTTATCCACGAAATGTGGCTGCCCCAGTAATCTCCACTCGTCGTCTGCAGCAGTGCAGACGGCATCGCGGTCTCAGAATCAGAAAGGGTTTTATTCACCATGAAAGTTTGCACAAACAAGGAATTTACTATGGCAGGAAGATGCATACATTCAACATGTAGGAATCTTAAAACTTAAATAAATGGTGTACAGTATAACTATACTAAAATTACAAAGTCTAACTAATACTCAGGGGCTAATGTATGTAAAATTTGGAATAAGTATACAATATAAAATGTAAACTAGCCGTAATATACAATCCTAAAATACAAAAAATACAAATAGGGTAACATGTTGTAAATATGGCAAGGTGTAATTTTGTAGATAAAATATTAAAGCAAGTGTAAAAGTCATTTTAAGCCCCTGGCCTTGCTGAAGAGGCTAGCACGGATGGGAAGAAACTGTTTTTATGACGTGAGGTTTTGGTCCTGATGGACCGCAGCCTTCTGCCGGAGGGGAGTAGCTGGTTGGGCAAACTCCTCTTGTCTGTGAACGCTGCGAATGATGGGATGCATTCAGCACATGCCACCGCATCGCGCGCTGTCAGATGCGGCCATCTGATGACGTTCTTCATTCCGATATTAGGAAGTCACTGGAGCAGTGCACTTTCAAATCTAGGTTGAAAACGGATTTCTTTAAAATAGCTTTTTGTGTTGAGTCTGTTGCCTTTCCCCGCACATCCGATTCGCGCGGTTGGCTACGTATGGTGTAAAAGAAGTTCACCATACATACACTGACCAATTATGGGGTAAATTCTGGGATCCGCAAATATTTGTGTCCAATGAGAATAATCAATCACCAGATAATTGAAGCTTCCTGCTGATTCATGTCAGGCTGTCAATAATTGGATTCCCAGGTGCAATGAGTTTCATGGTATTCCATTGAACAAACATATCTTTATTATACAGATAAACTAATACGTAAACTTGGGAATGGACGATTTACAATTGCTGTAATACATTTGTGCGTGTGATGTGGATTTTGGTGGTGTAATGAAGGCAGCCTTAAGTTATGTAAATGAATGTTACACCCACCATGGATATTAATAGAACTGTTGAATTGTAAATGTCCCTTTATGCAGTGATTGTGTTGTATGCCTACACTGTCTGCCAAAAAAGACCGAAAGCAAATCCAAAACAGAAGAGGATAAAGCGATCATTTTAGTTAAATTGTCTCACTGCTATTGTTTGCAATATTTTTTCCCCTTTTGTAAGCATGCAACTTGATTAAGTTGAGCATGGAAACTTAAAAATGTCCACTATTACCCTTAAAAATCGTGATCACATGAAAATGAAGAATTCAGATAAATGTTGACTTGCTGGATGCATTTCTTTATTATGTACGGGAACACGCTCACAGATCTCATTTGTCAGACTGGTTTGCCTGTTGTGCTCATGTGTGTGTGTGCATTGAATCTTGATTAGAAAAGAGTAAAGGCTGTTAATCATGGACCGTGTGTGCTGCATTTTTGTTTTTAATATAATGGATTGACGTTTAAACGTTCTCCATTCTCTTAATACAACGTAACCTTCTGCACATTAGCACATACATATTGTATCCAAACATACTCTGGCATTCGTACACACGGATTTGCATTGCAACGTATTGACAGTGAGTGAAATGTGGCATTGAGAGTGCCCTATAATGCCTCACCGTTGATTAATATAAACTGCAGTTTTCATTTGTATATGTGCTACCAAAACAAAACAAATATACATCAAAGAAGATGTGCTACCCCTCATTGTTATTGTAACCAATTTCCTCATGCTCCTGATGGCATGACATCACTCACATACTGATTAGCAGCGCCTCGTGCACACCGCTCGCCTCTATACACAAAACGCACATTATATATATTGCGGGAGAAAATAAATCCGCAACGAATTTACAGTCCTCTTTTCTCAACGCGCCAATGGACGAAGGCGCTTTCTCCGATCATGTTTTATTCACAATACCTAAGCATGCCGGTCAGTGCGGGTCGGTGATGGCAGGGGAGGGATGGGGCACAACCGGCTCACGCTGACACCGCGCGCCGTTCATGGCAATCCGTGGCATGGAATCAAACTCGGGGTCGCTGGGTTCGTAACAACGTATCCCCCCCCCCCTCCCTCAAACTTTTTTCGCAACGTGCGTAGCCAACCGTGCCAATCGTAGGTGCGGTAATTCTGCGTACGCAGTAGAAATCAAACTTAAGTGGATTTCGACATGGGGGGAGGGGTGGTGCATTTTTTACCAAGCACTGCGCTGTGAATCTGGTGGCCCGAGTTCGATTCCTTGCCATGGCTAACGTCAGCACTGAATGGTATCTAAACTGGTCCAGCACCCCCCATCACCCCCCCCCCCACCACCATTTAGCCAACCACATTAACCAGAATGGTGAAGTATGGTTAAACAACCCAGATGCCTGACATGGCATGGAGAGGTCTGCATTCAGCAGCAGATATATAAGGGATGGTAAATTATGATTTATTATAATTGTTATGAGTATATAAACAGAAATCTTGTAAAGGGAGTCGATGTGTTTTGTTGGAAGCAGATAATAAAATATGTTGTAAATAAAAAAAATCTATTAAACGTATTTTTCAATTGTATCTGTAAGTACCACTCATGCATCAGAACATCGCATGCTTTTTAGATGACAGAATTCCGAACTCTATGAAACTATTTTCTTCATAAGTACAAATTAACCTTTTGTAAAAACAAAAAGCAATTTGTGATTTTGCGCATATTTTTTACGTGCCATTCTCAATTTGTTATGCCTTCACATGTATCCTGTAGACATTTGAAAAACGTATATATAGCCACATGGCAGTTACTGTGATATGGTGGGATATAAGATTCACTATTATCGTATTATATATTATTACATTTTAATATTATTACGTCATGATTATGATTGCTCATATTATGTTTCTTGAATATCTTTTTTTTTACTGACAAAATAATAACGCTGGTTGTCAAAGTTACAATTTTGTCAAATGTTTCTTGGAGATATTCATGGCATTGTGGGTATATGACGTCAACATTTCGTGACAGCACGTGTGCTAAATCTGTGATATAATGGAATTATTTGCAAATACTTTCGGCAGGCTTATATTGAGCGAACTGCAGTTGAATGCCTTTAAAGCAGTCTCTGTACGTGAAGCACATGAGAGCACAAAAACAAGACAAAAATTCGGATAAAGGGATTCATCGTTCTGCTATCTGTGTTAATCCATGATGACACCAAAAATTCTGGTGAATTTACAACTTGGGAAGCTTTTCCTCTTTACCACAGATGTTGTGCACGTGCATTAATGCAGTAAACTGATATCGTGATAACTGTCATAAATTAAGAACTTTGATATCGCATCATGAAAAATGATATCCTTAACATACGTACACCGGCATAGATGCAGGTGTGTGCATGTGTGTCTGTGCGAGTTCTAAGTGCCGCACGGGTGTGCAGGACATCCAGTCCAGAACATCGTTGGCGACATTTCCTTTAATGTATTGTGACATTAGCCATGTGGTTGGCCAAGCTTGCCTTCCTCAGTCGCGCACAAGCTGCTGAGATGAATGTCAGGGGATTGCTGCGCAGGTCTTGCATGGAGCATGTGGTATGGGTGATGACCTATTATAATGCCTCAAATGGCATTGCATCAGCAGCAGTATTTTAGCAGCCTCTTGATCATTGCCAAAACCAGGGGGAGGCACATTTGTTGATTTAAATCTCTTTTCCAGCTGTGATCAATTCTTTAGTATCAAGAGGTGCAAGATTTTCAAGGCACGAAACTGCAACTTTTTCTTATCAAATCATATGTTAACAGGTATTGTTGTGCTTATACAGTGGTGCAATTTTGAAGGGAACATTGCTTGAGAATGTTAAATATTCAGCAATGAAAATATGCTTTCATACCTAAATATTATTTTTGTCATTCTGTATTTCATTGTTATAGCTAACCATCAAGTACGAGATGTTTACAATACCTCTCGGAAAAAAAAAAAAAACTCGCAAGCTTTTGTTTTATATATTTGTTTGCTTTCTTATGAATATTTTCCGTGCAAGAATTTTGAAAAACCCAATGACACATACATCATCAAAGAAGCACTGATGTAAAGATTGTAATAAATCATGCCTTTGATAATTTATTCATGTTAGAGCCAACATAGTTAGCCAAACAGCCAAATGCATGTATCTGAGGACCTTGCAATCTGGGAATTTCATGGATGGCTGCATTTTATGTATCTACCTGTACAGAATTAAAAAGGCTGCATTTTACTTGTATGGTTGAAAAATACCCAACAATTAAATAAAGACAATTTTCTAATCTGCCCAATGTTGCTTAATTCATCACCAGGGAACTCAATCTATATGGCTGTAAATTATCACGTTTTTCTGAGATGATTAAGGGAAGAAGGGGGAGGATAGTTTATTTTATTTTATATGAATATTACTTCAACGTTATTAAACAATTGCCTGGCCATTCCATTGCTGGCAGAAAAGCCTCGACGAGACCGCAGCTCTTGGAAAGTACCGTTCAAGGGTATATAATCTTCTCTTCCATGATGACCACGTGTTTTGAAAGGGTGGCAGTACTCACACCTCTACCCTCCTGGAAGACACTGGTGCTCCGTAAACCACGTTCGAACATCCAGGGGCCGATGCTGCATATCTCCTTGAATGGAAGAGTGGTGCGACTGTGGCCATGCATGCAACCAAAACTATGGACCGCATTGTAAACCGCTGTGGTCTGCACTCCTTCAATAGAGGAGGAGCAAAACAACACGAAATCTCTCGTCATGGCAAGCCAGGTCTCGGACATTGACATTTAGCTCCTTGCCGTATGCAGGAATAGACCAGGATCCCACCGCACACGACCTACCAACGTATGGCGGAGGCCAGGGGATTGAAGCAATCCAGCAACCGTCGCACTCAATGAAGAAAGTAGTGTACATCCAAATGGTTAATATGAGACGCAATATGATGTTAATACCAAAACAAAAGTTGCTCGAATATGACAGCACATTAATTATTTTTATTGTGCTTTTTCAAACAAAAGAAACGCAGGAAGGTGTTCCATTTGGCGATGCATCTTATGAAGCCCCATGCGGTGCAGACCATTTGAACTTTTCCACTTGTAAAGGAAACAGCTTTGCCTGTTATATGTCATCTTAAGACTACACTTAATTGGAATTAAGCTGGCTTAAGAGCTTTCAAGTTTGCAACTCTATAAGAGATATGCGATGCTAATTATAAAGGCTGACAATTTTGTCCATGGGGTTTTCTAGTAATCCTTACTTAATTGGCATCTACCTGCTGATGTATATCACCAAGCCCAGTGAAGGAATATCAATGGCAATCCTAACTTGTAAAGGTGACCTATTGAACTCTTACACACCTTACACTTATTTTAGTAAAACATGAAAGCACATGCAATAACATTTATGAAACAATACCGTTCATCGAATGTTTTATATATTTATTTGAAATAACATTTTTTTTAAATGCAGCCCTTTTGTCCAATCCATGACTGCAAGGCCTCACCATCCTGTGTGAGTTGTTTGATCATACCTCATCACTCTGTTCAGCATGAGTTGCTGAAGGGGGGGAGGCGTGGGGGTACGCGTGGGGGTACGCGTGGCGGGTATGAGGGGCGGGAAGTTATTTCACATGTTACTCACCACCAATGATGGTCCAGTTGCCATGTTCATAGTGCAGTGCGCTACTACTCTGCCACTGCTCCACCCACACACTCGTGCTATATTTTATTTTAAAAATCTAAATTTAAGCAGAAACCATACAATCAGATACTCCTTTTCATAAATTGTTACTTTTGTCTTTGGTAAGAACATTGAATTTCTCTTCTTGGTTCTTTCGGTAAAGTCACGTAGAAGGAAAATAATAAAATAATAAAAATAAAACATAATAAAATAAGAAGGCAGAGTCTGACTCTGCCTTCTCGACAGACCTGTTCTCCACCTGAAGACGGCTGCTTGCGTTGTGGCCGAAACGTCGTGAAAATTATTTTATTATGTTTTATTTTTTTATTATTTTCCTTCTACGTGACTTTACCGAAAGAACCAAGAAGATGAATCCCTGCAGTCACGAAAGCTTTAAATCGAAATTTAACATTTTATTTGTGAAACATTATAATCATTGTGTCACTTGTTAAATGATATATTTATATAACTTCAACAATGTGTTTTTGAGGTACAAGGATTTATACTCACCAGTAAAGTCACACTAAATTACAGCAGTGATTCAAACACAGATATTGCATCATCAGCATATAATAGATATAAATTGTATGGTGTACGTGAAATATAAATGTCACTGGTGTATGTACACGTGATAGGAGAGATTTATGTCATGGAAATGTTCATGGCTAATTCTTAAACACGTCTCCCCATGTGCAAATCCACAAGGCCACCTGAAACACATTGTTGTCAATGAATTACTGATTATTTCTCTTTCTCCTAAATGCACAATACCTACGACATCTACAAACAAGTAATACATTATCACGACAAGGACTACTGATTCATTCAGCAAACGCCATCAAGCCTCCATTCGCAAATGGCACCACGTTCTCCAAATTATTATTGAGGTGCTCCAGAAAGAAAAACGCACTCAAAACTTGTGGCAAAGTGTCAATAAAGTTACAAAAACGTGGCCACGCACGTCCGGACATGTGAGGTGGCAAGGCACACACCACTCAAACCTCAGCTTTACAATACAGGCGACAAAGTTTGTCCTGATCTAGAGAATGCAGTATATGTGTGATTGCCATGCAATATACTTGTTTTACATTTTATGTACATAGGCATTTACATTGTGAAATAATAGTTATAAAATAGGATTCTCGGAAAGTGAAAACTCTTTTAATGGATAGTTGTTCACATCCCAAAAACATAAGTAATGCATATAAAGGATTAACAATTACAATCCAATTTATCTTAGCTATTACCTTGCAATTTAACATGCTGTGCCCATTGCCTGCTAATGAATAGCAGAAGAATACCAGGACAATGGATTTGTAATGATAATCAATAACAAAACAAGCTCATTCCATTTCCATTGATCAGTTTAATTAGCTATACTAAATTAGACTGCCATGCGAATGGCCGTCTTTACAATGAGTGGGCAATGCCTCTTTCAGCATTAATAACGTCACTCTTTTTTAGCAAACAGGCAGAACACCGACCCGTAATAGGTTATCTGTTGTCCTGGTGCGTGCAACAGTTTCAGCACACCGGACTTGCAATCTAGCGGGCACTGATTCGACTTCCCAGCGTGCCAGCTGAACCAATCAGTGGTCAAGGTTTCTTTAACTCCACCTTCTCCCCACCCAGCTCTGTACACCCAGTGGACTTAAACGGGCACATCACACAGTTCGTCGACGAGCAGGTCACGTGTGTTGGGGTAAAGTGTGGGTTACTCCCCACCTCTTTCAAGACACCTGGCCAGCATGGAAGAGTAGGCCAAAGATGCGCCAAGAGGGGGCTCTCCATAGCTCCCCTAGAGTGGAGGCTCTTCCACCAGCAGTGGAGTGAGCAAGAAATTACCAGGGTTGCACTTTTAGCTCTGTCTACGGTGAATTCTGTAGAATGTGCTTTCGGGATTTAAAAAAATAAGAATGGGTTTTACTCGACCTGACAATAAAAGAGGTTTTGATTTAAAGCTTCCGTGACTGCAGGGATTCATATTCTTGGTTCTTTCGGTAAAGTCACGTAGAAGGGAAATAATAAAATAATAAAAATATTAAATACAATTCTCACGACGTTTCGACTGCAACACAAGCAATCGTCATCAGGTGTTAAATCCACAGCAAGAACATTTGAAAAAAGTGGCGTTTTTTCTTAACGTCAGCACCACGGACAGCGATTTGGCAGTTGGTCAGATGGACGAGTCCATCTATGTTCGAACATCTGACCAACTGCCAAATCGCTGTCCGTGGTGCTGACGTTAAGAAAAAACCGTCACTTTTTTCAAATTCTCTTGCTGTGGATTTCACACCTGATGATGATTGCTCGTGTTGCAGTCGAAAAGTCGTGAGAATTTTATTGCTTTATATATTTGTATTATTTTATTATTTCCCTTCTACGTGACTTTACCGAAAGAACCAAGAATATGAATCCCTGCAGTCACGAAAGCTTATAATCAAAATTTAGGCGTTAAGATGTTCGAACACCAAATAGAGAAACCTTTTGCAAGTTATAAACGTTGCATAAACCACCACATATTTGTGGTGAACATGCAAAAAAACATGCTTTGACAATTATATATGCATTGTCTTTAACAGTGATTGGCTTCCATCAGATACAGTTTCATAGACTGCCTATATAATCAGAGCATGTTTGTTTGCATGTTCACCACAAGTATATGGTGGTTTATACAAAGTTGATTCCTTGCAAAAGGTTTCTCTATTTGGTGTTTGAACATCTCAACACAACTGTTGTATTGCCAGAAAGGGTAAAAGCTATTCTTATTATTCATACTTTGCTACTGACAAAAAGGTTCCATGATGTTCTTTGTGGATTTTGACTATGCACCGCGTTCCATTAGACTGATTAGAGCATGCAATTGCATGGACGTCAACAATGGGATGGTCATTTATGAAGGCTGGTGAAAGTAAAATGTAGCCTGTAGAACTTTATAGACATTAATGGTAATCAAGCATTTATTGGCTGATATGTAGGTGCATAAAATACACCTGCAGCTCTTTGAATGGTCAGTCGAGGAGTCTTTGCCCGCTGCATGCTGCTGCTGCTGCTGCTGTTATATTTTTTTGCCAGCAGCAACAGTAATGGCAAGAAGCGGAGTTATTACGACTGAGTTAAATGAGTTATGGTGACGGGTAACACCCAAAGGCTGTCCATGGACCCAGTTTATTACTTTTCATATATATGGAGATCCCGGGCGTTAACCCTTCTCTGCCACGTGGTGATTCCTAAATCTACGGACGTCAGTTGCCGTTAGGATATCTAAGCGAGATCGCAATGCATCATTTACTGTTAACAATGTTTAGCGCTGCCTGCACACCGGTTACATTTCATCATCAACATTATCAACGGCCAGAGTTAATCCACTGCTGGATGAAGGCTTCCACACGTTGCCACCATCGTCCGCAATCCTGTGGTGTAATAATCCACCTAGCCACAGGCACGTCAGCTCCGAATCTATCGCTCCATCTCCCTCAGTGACACATCGCATCACACGCGTGCAATTCCTTTACCATCAGCCACCATCCCATCGTGTGACATGCCCTGGCCAAGCCCACTTACTGCTTTTTTAACACTTTGGATGAGATGCCATTTAACTTTGTTTGATCTCTAAACCACGTGCTCCTCTTGTCTGGGTCTCGGTGTAATTCCAAGCGCGCGTCTCGCTCACGATTCTTTTCAGCTGTGGTTTCAATTCTCTTGATTAATGGCCTCGGTTCGTTGTTTTCGCCAAACATTTCCCACTGCTCAAGTGGTGCGGTACTTATGCGGCCACGCGGGTTTATTGCATTGGGGATGTTTAAAAAGCTATTGTGTCTCCATTAATGGTTTATCAGGAAGTCATTATTGACTCGTATGTAATGGGCATCGGTAGCAGCTCACTGATGGACAATATGGGATTGGGAGAAAGGGTGAAGGGTTCGAGCTGGTCACATGAGATTTTGCTATTGCAGCCCTATCGATAATGTGCATTCATCACCCTCGTAAGGTCCATAGTATTGTTATCATTCAGCTTCTGTACAGGAGAATTGTAGAAGCCACAGAGTTAATGCGCATGGAAAAAAAACCATGGTGGATAATCTGTTGCAATAATAACCCTCTAGAGTGATTATTCGTCCCTCGCACAAAAGGTCAAATATTTTTGTGCAACAAATAACACCTTAGATTTATAATTGACCGAATGTATCTTTCTTTTTTTGCCATGATTAACAACATTAATCACAAAGGCGTCGGGTTGTTGTTGGCCAAAGGCACGAGGTGATAAAGAACGTGAGGTCAGCGTTGACCTGTAATTTAACAATTTTTGTGCCCATTTGCTCGTCGTAGGAAGAACTCCAGGCTGCAGATCAGCAAGGTGAAGATGAGCGACGCGGGCGAATATCGCTGTGAGGCCTCCAACTTCCTGGGCAAGGCTGAAGTCAAGGGATCCGTCACTGGTCAGCAAAAAAGGTGAGTCACTGCCGGGGCTCAGTGGAATTGAACGATACGTCGGGGTGAGCTATTTACATTAACTCGTCGAATACATTACTGGAAATGCCTATTTAAAATAACATTCATAATCGGGCATTTTGTGACATTGCACGTGGAAAATTATACCCACAAGCGCAGGGTTTAAAAAAATATCAGTTCCAAATCTCGGGGGAGTGAGGGGGTACCCACAGTAAATTAACCCCCCCCCCCCCAAAAAAAAAATGGATGGCTTCACATATAATGCTGCACTAGGGGTGTAAAGGAAAAAAAAGTGATAAACCATTTCATAAATCTAACATCATAAAACCCTGGGGTGCTAAAGGAGCCGGTGAAAGATGCCATGGTACTGGTAGAAGATGAACTGCACTAAACCGGTGTGGGTGATGCACATACTCTCACATTGTGGAACATATTTGGGGCTTTTTTTGTACATATATAAATCATATACCTGCTTCTGGATCATACCTTGCATATTTAAATGCCATCCATCAATGTCACCTGTCCAGTTTCGGCCCTCAGGGTGAATCTTGTAACTGGGAACGCCCTCGACATTTAATTCTCTGTGGGACCATCGAGTTGAAATCACTGAAAATTCAGGAAAACATACCGCAAGTAAATTGCTAGGGGGGGGGGGGGGGAAAGAACACCTTTTCATATTTAATTTTTTTTCTTAAAGTCTTACATGCTGTATTTAAATTGATGTGCATTAACTCGTGCGCATATTCAAATGATTATGTGAGAAGCTTAGCCACGTTTTTTGACATGGGTTCAAAACTAGGGACTGGATTTAATGAAGAGATGTTGGTTTTCTTGTGTACATGAATCAAAGGCCTTTGCAGTAATAAATACACTGGGGGATACGCAACGGCTATAATACATCTGCACTAACAGCAGCACGAGGCTTAGACATGTAAACGAAAACCATCGGCGACGCACACATTAAGATACAACGATGCAAACTTGAGCAAGGTAAGTTCATCTCTACGGAGATAAACGATGTGTGTCGTTATTGCACGCAGCACTTGGAAAAACAGTTTCAAGCAACACCCACCAAAGATGTTGTATGTTGTGAGACATAAAGCATTAAAATGGACCTGATTCCGATCAGAGTGTGTGGAGGTTGTCATATTGGTATTATTAGAATGACTATCATCATGCACCATCAAACCATGATGGCTCTGGGTTTCCCCAGACCGTGGTTATTAATCAGTGATTTAAGGCACCACAGGGAATGCCCTTAGCCGGCATATCAGAGTCTAGCATTTAAAATTATCAATTTTCCCTGGAGCAAAGAATGCAACATAGGCCTTCCAGACCATCTATGACGGTCTCTGATAAATCATTCATGCAAGCTAGCATCTCTGCCCACTGCAGTACCAAAATAAATCATAGGTCCTGCCAAGTGTTGCTTTTAGGACTAATAATTTTAATTGTCCGGCAGTTGATATGTGCTCTTTGCATCTGACACGACGATTACTTTGATTTATCTTTTGTCTTCATTTGAAATGAATCCACATGACCTCGTCCAAGCAAATGCGTTCGAGGCCAAATGAATTCCTGCGGTACTTCTCCAAGGCCTTTGATGTCCAGAGGTTAAAGTAACATCAGATATTTAGTGACAATCCGCAAATGGATTTTTGCAGGATATTGAACATAATTATTTCAAGGTTTAAACAAGGTGATAGTGAAGGGTCAACTGTGCTATCAAATTTACGAGGTAATCAAAATCCATATAAAAGCTCCTATGTTTATCTGATTGACAAAGTGACCTTGATTGACTTATATGGTGCCTGACCATTATATCAATGAAATTCTTACACTTTATGCCCATCGTATAACATTACCATTGGCAAATATTGGTCCGTGGCAGCGTTGGCTCATAATATTTAAACATACAGCACAGATGTAAACTCTTAAGGAGGTGCCAGCAAGCAACTGAAAATATCTATGGAGTGGTGGATGTTTTGCAACATATTATAATATATCCTTTTATTCCTTATATGTAAATGTACACATATATTTTTGTTTGGTTACAAAAACAACCATACACGGGTACTCGTCGTCTGACCTTCAACCAACATCTATTTGCTACTTTTTCAATTCCTTTTGCATCTTGAGTTGTCAGCTGGGGCCTTTGAACGTGTCATTTGGTGCGGATATACCTCGTGACCCTTTAAAAGGGTGGCTTGTGCACACACTCTGCTCTTCCCCGCATGGTCATCCCATGTGTGTCGTCCCCCGAAGGAAGCCTGTGCATTTGCGATGCTGCAAAATGCCCTTTGCGTCGGTTGAGGCTCAAATGTACAGGGGTCAGGGCACTTTGATTACAGAGGCTGTCTGAAGCAACCTGTGACGAATGGTTTTTCTAAAGTATCTCTTAAAGTTTTTTTTTTCACTTCCAGAGTGAAGGCAGCAAATTGATTGGACCGAGTGTTTACATGCGTGGCCTTTGGGATATTTTTTCATGCAAATATCTCAATTTATTTTCTCCATAAAATCGTTGTAAATAATTGTCTGCATTCAAAAACGGCGCGGTGTGTAATTGTCCGAGCGTGTATAAATGGGGGGGGTGAAGTGTTGGTGTCAGTGGTCCGCTCACTTTGCTATGGACCCCAGTGGGACTGAGTTCGATTCCCGTGCCGTGGGAAACATCACTGGCGAATGATATTTGAACTCGCCTTAACTGATCCACAATGACCAGTGAGGTGAAGTATGGTCAAACAACCACAAAAAACTAACACGGTATGCGGAGGCCTTTCATCGATTGCCAATGGGCTGTAATCATTATTTAGTTGTTATTCATCAATTTGCATGACTTTCAAAATTCTGCATTTCACATTTTGTGATGCAATATCGATTTTTTTACGTATTAAATTAAATGTACGTTTATAATGCACTGTATGATGATGTATATATATTTATGCATAACTAGTTAACAGCCCTAATCTAAGGTCTCAAAAGTGACATTGAACCTCTATTGCATTGGAGACAATGGGCCAAACACAGAATCAATTAGTAGCGATGATAAAGACATTTAATGGACATGAATGCTCATTTGCAATAGCTGCAACAACAAAAAAGGCGATGTATATTAAAAAAAACAATTTAGTGCTGTCACCGTGATTAAATGCAGCGACATCTGGCTCCACCTCAGACGACGTATAAAAAATAAATCTAAATCTATCTCCATAATAGTTGGGCCAGTCCAGGAAGATGTGAGGGTGGGGGATTGGAGAGGTAAAGTATTGGAGGCAGCTGTTCTCATTGCACTTCTGTTATATTTTGTGATTGGGAAACAGAGGCGAGCATCCTTCAGTCTCCCCCTGTCCGCGTCGTCTGTTCCATATCACCACCCTCACTGACACCAAGTGCCTGCTAGCATATGTCTTATTTGTACTGCGGAAACCCTCAACATCCCCCCTAGTGACGACTTCAACAGAACCCCACTGCACACTGCATTATTAGAGCTCTGCAATGCTCATAGATGACAATCAAAGGCCAATTATTGTGCGGTTAATAGTGTATACATTGATAGATTCTATTTATTTTCAGCAGGAGGGGCCCAATAAGCTGTGAGGCTCTGCGTACGACGGTACATACGTTATGCAGTACAGCGGAGATCTTAGTTACAATCACAGTTGCATAGGTCGTGGTTACAAACGACAAGTTATCTACACATGCTGCACATGTTATGCCCACCATGATGCCGTGAAGCGTTAACAAACGTGATAGAGTATTTTGTTACACACTTTATTCATACTGTACCGGGGGTTGAGCAGTCGCACAGTGGTTAGCGCACTGCGCTATGTACCTGGCAACCTGATTTATATTCACAGCCAGGGCTAACATCAGTAACGGGTGATATCTGAACTGGTCCTCTGTGTCCTACCTTCAACCCTCACTGGCCAGCGTGAAGAACGAGTAAACAACTCTCATGACCGATGGCAAGGCATCACGGGGGGCCTTCATCCAGCAGTAGGTTAACAAGGAGCTGTAAATTATGATGTAATACAGAAAATAATTAGCTGCACAGCAATTGTGTATTGATATTATAATGCAATGTACCAAACGCTGTGAAATATAGCCCTGACATGTGGATTACTGTGGAATCCTATCTGTGAATAAGTGGCCCTCTGAGCATTACCCTCCACTTGGATGATCTTTCTTTTCAAAATGCCCCGGTATAAAATATTTTATTACATAAATAGGATGCAGCGTGCCAACTCTATTGTTGCACAGAATCTAGCAAATGGAACTTTTAGGTTTGTTATTAAAAGTCCAGGAGAGAGATTAGAGTGCTCCATAAATATATGTTTTAAGTGATCACTGTGCATAAATGCTTCCGTGCATGTATTAATAGCATACAATGTGCACATCATGCAATGGTTATGCATATTATCTCAAAGCTTCAGTGGTAATATATTAATTGAATATCGGGAATTTATATATTTTAAATATATCATCATGCACAGCCACGCATCATTTCTAATGAATTGCACGGATATTTTAAATATACGATACAAAAATAGAAATTTTACAATATAAACCCACGAGAAAATGTGCTTATACAAATTTTATTCTCAAGTTATGAAATTGCTCTTTATTGTTTGTAATGGAAAGTAACCAAAAGCGTACATAAGCATATCTTTAAAGGCGTTTTTGGCAGAATAAAATGTGCGCAGGGATGCTGTTGTGGTCTAATGGTTATCACACTGGACTTGCAATCCGGAGGTCACTGGATCTTCCTCTTGATGCAGCAATTGAAAAAAATGTGCAGATTCCTTCAATCCCCCCAAACGCCTTTGTCCACCAAGTAGTAAACATGGGTTCACCACAGTTTGGCGATCAGCTGTTCGGTGATCAGCAGTTTGGTGATCAGCAGTTTGGTGATCAGCAGTTTGGTGATCAGCAGTTCGGTGATCAACTGTTCGGCGATCAGCTGTTCGGTGATCAGCTGTTCGGCGATCAGCAGTTTGGTAGAGCGCCACGGTGTCGAGATGTTAACTCCCTCGCCTGGTATGCAGAAGGTCGTGGGTTGTACTCCAACCCTGACGCCTCTATATTGGGAGTTTGCGTGTTCTCCCCATGGTCACGTGGGTTTTTCTTGGGGTCCTTCGCTCTTTTCCTACACATTTAGAAACATGCGTTTAGGTATTTGGCTGCTATAAATGTCCACATGGTAAGCCACTTCATTGAACGTATCATTTGTGGCCCAGGTTGCTTCTGCACATGAGCTATATAGCTCAGTGGACCTCAACTGGTCAAATAAAAATATATAGTTTATAGTGAAATAGCAGGTACATATGGCGGGGTAAAGTATGGGTGCTCCCACTTCTTTAAAGATGTCTGTCCATCGTGCAAGAGGAGCAGGGCAAATACCCTCCCAAGGGGCTCTCTGAAGATCCATTTAGTTGAGGCCCTCCTTCCACCAGGAGTGGCGTGAGTAAGCAATTGCAGGGCTGCACCTTTACCTGTCCAGGTGTATGTGAGACCTCCCACAGCTGTAACCAAGTGGCAGGTGTGAGGTGCGACAAGGGGAGGTAACATTGATTCACAATCCTTCCCTTCAAAATAACCAAATAAAAGAAACAATTTAGCTTCAACGACTGCATGTCTGCTGTTGGGTGTTGAAGCATGATTGTTGATGACTGTATGCATGCACAGGCCTGGTCATTCCTTTAAGATGGTGGCACATGCCTGTTGATCACTTTTTGAAACGTTTTTAAATGACATGGCGAGCAGTGTAGTAATTATGAAATCTACTTAACTTCACTCCGTTTTCATACAGCATTATACTTTTTCCCTCACATAAAAGGTATGAATTAATATTACATCAAGTTTGATAATGGACTTCCATGACACTAAAATTAACAGGGTTGCACTACTCAGAGGCTTCCGATTTGGCAATTTTTTTCTCCCTCCACAATTATTTCTTCTACAAACTTTCAAAAAATTAACCACATGTCTTAGGACAGGGGATGAATTGCTGAGTGCACTGCTCCGTGAACCCGGTAACCTGATTTCAATCCCATGGACATCCTAACATCAGTGGAAAGTGACACCTAAGCTGCTATTGCCCCCCCCCCCCCCCCCCCGTTTACCAAACCACAACACGGTGAAGTATGGGCAAATACTTTAATTTGATTTCATTTTACATTCATAAGGCGCCGTAGCTCTGGGCGCTTAACATTGTTTAAAAAGCGGTCACAAAATCGAGTGATTTAGATGGCAGGTGCAGTGTGTGCAAGGGCCGAGGAATAAGTGACCTTCACGGAGGGCAAGTAGGGGTCACGGAAGGTCTGTAGGGGAGGGACGGGACGGAGTGTAGACGCGAGGGAAGGGAATAGGAGGAAGGGAATCGGCGATGGAGAAGATGTGAGGCTTTGAGAGAGGAATGAAAGGTGGTTAAGGAGGGAGAACCGCTTCATGTACAGGGGAAGTTGATTCCAGTGTCGGGGTGCAAGAAGGAAGAAGGATCGAAAACGAGATTGGGCACAAGTAGCGGATGTACAAAGGGCCATAAATGGTTTGCATTACTAAACCTAATGATATTTTGTAATGTGTGCAGCATTTTACAAATAATAAGTGGTGATTGATGATGGCAATGATTTAATAAACATCATATTTTGCTACTTTGTGATCTCTTTTTCACATTTTATTGAAGAACTTATCATGTTGTAATGGATACATTTTTCTCACACCAGCCATATAGATAATTGGTACAGTGTTGTTATTAGCATCTCCCTGTTTGTGCAAAGTCATCTCATTTTTCGTTGCAACGCTGTTTACCCAGCAGGCCTTCATTAGCCCGTTCGGTTAATGTACAAATATTGCAGTATTTGGATTGACAAGTGTATATCATCATAATATAGCGTATGAACATTTTGTCAGACCTTATGCTTTCAATCATGGAATGATACCTAAATATTGCAATATATTTACTGCTTCGTGAAGTATACATTATTCACCAGCGTTTAGTGCTTTGGGTATTGGAGGCATTCTGCAAGTTAATGTCGTGTCTGGCATCACACACATTTATCGAATGGCCCACTGTAAAACAAATAAAGATGACTACAGTGATGGCCATTGAGGATAATTTAATTGATATGCAATAAAGCAAGCACGATTAATGGCATTAATGGGTGACTTGTCAAATTACGCTCTGGCATTTCGGCCAGGAAAAGTCAAAGGACTCCCTGTTGGCACATGCGTGATTGATAACAATGTCCATCGCAAAAAGTAGATTTCCAGCCGCTTAAGTCAGATGCAACTCCTCCTTTGAAGAACACAGCTCAAATATCGAGAACAATTGTCAAGTACATACCAAGCATATTGCTGGTAGACCTTTCTTAAATTCAGTTTGTCATTGACATTCCTTGGTGATCACATTATCTTAAATGTTGGGTTTCATAATCACCACCACCATCATCATCATCATCGGCAATGGTCAATTCAATGCCACCACATCTCATGCTTCTGTAATGTAATAATGGACCTAGCAGTTTGCACGTGAACTGATTTCATTGCTCCCGTTCGTTGGTGAACCTCTTCTGGGATGAGAATAAACTCATGAGCTCCAAATGTGGCTCCCAAATGTGATACGAAATGGAAGCACCAATTTCTGCCTGCAGAAACGATATTCGGAGGAAACATTTTGCAATTTCAGTTGCACAGCAAGTAAGTTTATTTGGACAAATGAGGAATTATATGCGAAAATAAATTAGCTGTATTATAAGACACAGTTGTGGCTGTTGTTGTTATTTAATCACGTAAATAATTGTGACATGCCGCGAGCATTAATGATGGACTGACGGTCAAAAGTAACTATTGGAGTGGCAGCTAAGGAATTCAACGTGTCCAAGAGGACACCCGCCGAGGTATATGGAGTGATGAAATCAGCTCGTGTACAGGGCCTCGATGGATTATCACCATGGGAGATGGGAGGGAGGTCTTCATCCAGCAGTGGGCTGATCATGGCTTACGATAACGATTAAATAACTCGTAACGTATGTAACCAACGTGTGGGTCTTTGTTTTCGCCACGCCTTTTGTCAGAGCGGTAGAAAGCCTTAAATAAATGCACTGTATGAAATCGCGTACATATTTCATGGAGGAAATTTTTTAGTCATTTAAAATTAAATACCAGCAGTGCGTGGCTGCCTCGAGCTGCTGAGGAACTATTTAATTTAATTACAGACACTTACATGTATTTTATTGTGGTCATGCCAAACCTTTGTCCTGATATAATGAGGGCAATTCTGGTTTGAGAAGCACCTCCCGATATTCCTTTGCGGCTGTGTCAACAAAGCTCGCAACAATAACACCTCAGCATTATTTAGCCCATTGACCAAGCTTGCATTATATATTACCTCTTCCATATCGAACAACCACAGCCACTACATTGTCAATGTTCCAGTAGCAATGCAATACACATACTATTTACCGTATGGTTTTTAATCTATAGTAATGTAATTATGAAATGGTAATAACACATCCACATGTTTTAAATACACATGCTTTAAAAGTAGTCTCCGTTCTTTTGAGATATCACAGCAACCCATTCATGTATTTTCTTGAAATGAGGGGCTGTGGATTATAATCCCTTTTATCCTGACCTTCATTGTGGTGTTTGCGTAGAAATCCAAAGCACTTTTTTTTTTGCTAGCAAGTATCACGATGATGTTGCCATCCTCGCATTTGCATTCCACGATTGCCGTGCTTTCGTTTGTGTTCTGTAACCCAACTTGATACCGGGGCATTGCTTGAAGATTAGATTTCTGAATTTGGTAGGCTAATCTTTTATCTGCCACTTCAAAATGGGGCGATACATTTCATGTTATCTTATCGCATTAGCATTTTAAAGGTTATCAACTTCAAAAAATGGCAAGCAGCAGTTGCTTATGTGTGATGTACGCGATGGTGTTTGAGTTTTAGGTTCTGGTAAGGCGGCATGACATGGGCTGTCTTTTTCTGCATATTTTTGTAACCGGTTTTTTTTTTGCCGAATTGTCGGTGATGCACATGCTCGTGCGGTGCAGCGGCAATGCACGTGCGCACAGAGCGTTTGCGCCATTGGTTGCATAATTTTAGGACTTTATTGTCCACCGTTCCTACAAATTTAATGGCACGTACGCGTGCTTGTTGCGAGGAACCCGTTGTATATGTACGTATGCATGTGGCTACACATGCACTGGAGCAAAAAGTAATTATCCTGCGTGTCATGCAATGTTCAGCGAAGAGAGCGGAGATGTCTGGTCTCATCCCCATCCTTAGTAGCTCCTGATGACCTCTGACCCCTGTTGTCTCCCAGCACTGGCCAATCAAATTCACTGGGCATAGCTACGGGCGCTCGAAAACGCGGCTTAAGATTGTGCTGTCACATTGCTATGCACTCGCTAATGTTTTGCATTATTATATGTGACATAATATTTAAAGTAACATTTTGTACGTTTTATATATCAACACAGCAAATAACAATTAATCGTTTTTCCTTCCACTCTGTCACTATACATGACCTTCTATTTTCGATGTCCTTGCAGTGGTTAGAGCTGCGATAGCAATAATAATATAAAGTTATAGCAATAGCATATCATTGTATCATTATATATTATTGTGATGGGTTTCAAAGGGATGTAACATGCATAACAGATGACAACAATGTAAAGTCAATTTTCAATCTGCCTGGACAAATGCCTCCCATGCCTTTAAGTCATGTTTTTTTTAACCATACACCACATTGGTCTGCAGATTGGTGAATGGAAAGCTGAAGACTGGTACATCTATCAGTCGTCACTGATGTTAGCCATCGCTGGAAATCAAACTCAGGTCGCCAAGGTTCATAGTGCAGCGGACTAACCAATGCACTCCCCCCATATATGATAGACATGAGAGGCAAAATGTTTTGCAAATTCTTGATTTGTACTTTTATTTGATGTGGCTTATTTTCGCACAGTTTACTAAAACGGTTGCATGTCAAACATCTACTGCCATATATTCTTGGTTCTTTCGGTAAAGCCACGTAGAAGGGAAATAATAAAATAATATTAATATAAAACAATAAAAATTCTCCCGACGTTTTGACTGCAACACAAGCAATCATCATCAGGAGTGAAATCCACAGCAAGAAAATTGGATTTATATTAATATTATTTTATTATTTCCCTTCTACGTGACTTTACCGAAAGAACCAAGAATATGAATCCCTGCAGTCACGAAAGCTTTGAATCAAAATCTACTGCCACATGAATGCCTCCCGATGACTTCACCATTCCTCGTGGTTCAGGATGTTATCTCAATGGCTCCTGCACACGAGCTGATCTCATCAACTCAATCTTCACGATAAATGTCCTGTTGCATGTGCAGCTACTCTTTCTTTAGTCTTGACCACCAGCTATCATCACTTCTCTTGACAAATGAAAATAATATACCTTAATGTCCAGCTTTCATCCAGTAGATATGCACCCAAGATCGCACAAACCGAGGTATAAAAAAAACTTAGAACAATTTTTTTTGTTTAATTGAACAAATGAACTGAGATTTCACGAAGAAAAGAACAAAATACGTATTCAAAGAGGAGTCAGACATTTTTTTTCTCTTTGTGCACCGCTGTGAATGTTAAATTACCACCCATATGGTCGTGCCGTAGGTAATTTTGTGTGATTCAATGGAATTGACAAGTCATTGCAGTTCTGGGTATGGTTTTTTGGAACAGATAAAAGGATTTTGTGACATTTTTGTGTATATTCTGCTGGAGAAATACAATAGGTGTCAGTTGCTGTTATTCATCGTATGTATGTACTTTTCAAGTAATATTCATTCATATACACAGGCCCATACATTAGAATATTCTTAAATGTTGTTTTTTTTATCACGAATGTGCTTATTCAGTGTAATAAACAGTTATTGTCTGAAATATGAAGCTTAGGCAAAAAATGTGCCGAGTGCACAGGCCTCCTTGCTCAGAGTGTAATGTGCAGAGCAGGTCACCGTGATATTTTGAAACGTTCATTGATTGTAATAAGTGCACTCTGAGCATGACACAAAATGACGTGGTGTGAACAGAGAGCTCATGATGTAAATCCACGTGCACCGCAGCACCCACTGGCCCATCCCCTGAGGGCAGGCCATTCAAGTTTCAGAATGTTCTTACTCAAAAAGAGGGCTTTCTAAATGGAGTTCAAATGCATTGCGAGGCAAGTCGGAAGCTCCTTCTTTTGTGACACAGCGGCTCCTGGCAGGTAAATGTTTGAGCACCGCTTTGTCCCATTGCCTTACCATTTAATGGGGTGGTGGGTGGGAGATGTGGTGCAGCGGTTAGCGCACAGTGCTGTGAACCCGGTGACCTGAATTCAATTCCCAGCCACAGCTAACATCAGTGGTGAGTGATAGCCAAACCAGTCCAGTGCTCTTTCCTTCACCCGTCTGCACTGACCAGTGTGGTGAGATTTGTTCAAACAACTCTCGTGACCGACACGGCGTGAAGAGGCCTTAGTACAGCAGTGGATTGACACAGGGCTGTAAATTATGAGTAAGTCATGCCACAATATGCCCTTTGCTAGAACATGTTGTGTATGGAGACATTGGTGTGCGTCTGTGTTTGTCCCTGTATATTTCAAGATGCTGGAGTGTGTGTACAATGGTGTGTACTGCCGCTATGTACACACTGGCACATCACTGCATGCACACAGTACAGTCTAATGGGTTGGCATTTGAGGCATCGCTCTTTCACGCATTAAACATTTCATATCGATATACTTTCTGTTGCACATCAATTAAAAATGTCCCGAGCTTGTTTTGTGGCTGAAAATCCAATTGCTCTTTGATTAGTAGATACGTTCACTCTCAAAGCACCCACCATTGATGATGTCATTTGAGGAATTACAGTAACCAACTATGCAAATATTGTGACTGAAAGGCATTGGTCCCGACTTTATTGATGTGTACCGCATTTACCTCTGAAATGTGTTCATGAACGCCTGCATCTGTGTGTACACAATGTATTGCTTGCAAAGTGAAAAGAAAGCCCAGCTGTCATTAGGTAAAGTAAACAAAACTTCTAAATGTGTGGCCCATTTGTGTTGCAGGATTATAGTTTTTGGTGATGTCTTTGTATACTTCCAGCTAAATCCCAGGTTGTTCTATTTTTGTGCAATGTATACGTATCTTGTAAAAGTGAATTAGGTTATTATTATTATAAACATTATTGTCTTCTGTATATATTGTTTTGGTGTATAGCTCTCGTACAGTACTGCAAGGACCGAATTCCAAACGGTCTCATTGGACACACAATAATATTTCAACAATTATATTACCACGGTGAACAATCGATAATCGTTGAACAGAAGGTGTAAGAAAATGGGTAGTTATCCCTCTCTCGGCCTGTACCCATGAGATCCCTTTAACAGTTTGATCAATCCCGATGCCATTTTCACAAATGGTCGGTGACGCCAATATCTCACATGTGATTGATTTTAAGGTCAAAAACTCAAAGATCAAAGTCGCATTTCTCCCTTCGGCCAGTTATTCTTGGACACTTGGATTTACTTGCAATATAATTTGAAGTCTTTGTGCGCAATTTGAGAACACTTCCTCCAAGCGCCGTGGTGCCGTGCGATTGTACAGTGAATGGCCAATTCAATTAAACAAACAAAAGGGTTACGGATACATTTTACAATCTTCCCAAATAAAACTCAGAATGAATTGGCTAATTTGGTTATAGGTTACATATATATACGTGTGTATGTTTTAATTTAATTCATGCTATGGCTGTATGCATGCATGTATGGCGCTATGTATGTATGTACGTTTTACAGTTTAATATAATTAACAATTATGAGTATTATGCTCCAATAATTCATTTTCACGTAGTTGCATTCATCATCTTGTCACAAATCCCTTTTATCATTATTATTTCTCACTATATTCTTACTCCCCCCCCCCCCCTCTCTAACACTGCTCCCCCATTTTAACCCCTGACCCCTGCGATGGAGCGTTTGGGCGAATTGCCTGAAGGACTCCTGCGTCATAAATCTCATCACTCTGATATTCCGGTGTAAATTAATGGCTGTCGCTTTCAATTCTCCCGCTCGCTTACCACTTGGTTATCGGTTCCTGCACACTTGCTAACTTTGTGGTGTTCTAGACAGGATTTTAATTGCTACCATTACAGGCTATAAAACTTTGTCCTGCCACTCATACCTTTTCCCCAGACCGGTGTTCGCGCTGCCGCAGTGCTGCTTGGGTGTTTAATACGCCCTCCGCTTTATTCTTCTGCCCTTATTCTTTTCACCGTTGGGCTCTGGTCGAAGCTTAGAAGGCACGGCCTACTTGTGGCCCATGGGAATGACCTATACACGGGTGTAATCTCCAATATGCCTCCACTGCTGCCCTGTAGTAGTTCTAATCAGCAATGCCCTCAGGGAGTGTTCCTGTTCACGAACCACCCACCCAGGCTTCAGTCACACGCAGCCCACTGCCCGCTACACTGGAGCACATAACCAATCATAGAAATTCACCCACAGGGTTACAGTATACGTTTACCATAATATAACATTTGGCCGTATTGTTTGATATCCCTGTAGTCTACTTCACAACGCCTGACAGTGAAAACTTAACTGATAAGATGTGCAGATGTGCAATAATTTCTTGCATGTATGTGTATTATATTCACGAGCATATATAACGTGTCTCATCAGGGGTCCACTGTATGCGAAATATTTGGCCACTTCCAAGCGTAGACAATTTATGATTATTTCGCGAAAATGTCAACAAAGTGTCTTTGGGGGTCGTAAGTGGGGCGGAGGAGGCAGGCTGCGGTCTCAACAAAGCTGA
This sequence comes from Lethenteron reissneri, assembly GCF_015708825.2. Taxonomy (NCBI): domain Eukaryota; kingdom Metazoa; phylum Chordata; class Hyperoartia; order Petromyzontiformes; family Petromyzontidae; genus Lethenteron; species Lethenteron reissneri. The sequence goes on from NC_083812.1 coordinate 3,403,121, forward strand.
TGAGTACTGCATAAATTAGCATCCATTCAACATCCAAAGCCATTTGGGAAATTATCTACCAATGGAAATTTGAATAGGAAGAGTGACAGAAGGAGACAAATTACAAAGAGCTACCATTAAGCCACAGTGAAAATGAGTAACCATGCATGTTATCGCATTCAGGCATCCAAAGGGGCAGCTGATAACGTCTGTGCCGCTTCCGTGTGATAAGCGCACGATAATACTGTGAGCATTATGTGTGCTAAATGACATCCAGAAATCTGCATGTGTTTAAGTTTTAATTGCAGCTAATTACAAACCTAATTGGTGGCAAATAAAAGCCTGCGCTTTCTGAAATTGGCTGGCATGAGAGAATTAAAATGTGTTCTGACAATTGACCCAAGTACACTTGCAATAAATGCCCGTGGGCACATAACTCGGAATTGGCTGCTTAAATGAAATAAATCAGATGCATTAGCTACCTACATTGTACGTCATAGTAGATTTTTTTTTTACTTCGCTAAATTCATTAAGAAAGTTCTAACTTTATTGTCAACATTTACCCATTGAAAACATCCTTTGCATCGAGTGTGTTGTAAACACATTCCTGCAGAGGGAGCTGGTAGGAACGTTGGGTTGCTCGGTCAATGGCCAGGGTCAACGGCGGCGTGGTGTATTCCGCAAATATGGCCGACTGTGAGGGCGGGCACAAGCCGGCGTGAGTAGGTTAAACGTTGAGTTTTATAAGGGCACCACGGGGTGACCAACCCCTCCCCACCCAGCCCCACCCCACCCCTCCCCCCACCCAGCCCCTCCCTATCCTCCCCACCCAGCCCCTCCCCACCCTCCCCTCTCCACCCAGCCCCACCCCTCTCATTTTTGGATGCACGACGGACAGACACAATAATCCCCTGTGGGCTGGTGTAACCAGGAGGTTCCTACCAGTATTATTTGAAAGTTTGACGTCATATTCATCACTGAAAGACATACACATGGTATTGGCCACCATAATAAAAAAATAATGCCTTCATAACAGCTGTTTTAAAATGAAACAAAATATATATTTTACGTATTATTTTCCTCCACGTGAATTTTACTTTCGTTGTTTCTGAAACACTTAACGTGTGTCAGCTTCAACTGTATTTGGAAGTCATTGTGAATGCTCCTTTTTAGAGCAGTGCTTACCACCTGGCATACTTTTGTCAGAAATACACAAGAGGAATGATAATATACCAGTTACTATAACACGATGATGATGATGATAAAGGACATTTCTATTTGTAATGTCATGCTATTGAGATTGGATGACAATGTGCAGAGCTGAAATTAATACACAAAGCCAGCAAGCTTACTTGCTAAGATCTACTGAAGGGACTTTTTGAGAAAGTTTGTTACTATTTAAAATACTGCAAAGTGTAATAAGAAATTTTCATACCTCTGTATCTACTCTTTATAATACTTGGAATGGAATTGGGCAGGTGTTATATAGCAACAATTAGGGACCTCTTTCTTTTCTTGGGTGAGTTTGGCCTGGAATTACATATTTGTTTATTTTTTAAAGAAAAATATGAACAGAATTAACAGATAAATAAATTAACTGCAGGTTGGTACATTCACAACATTGGCTGTTTTTTTTATATATACGTGAGTCCCATTAAGCTGAAAACACAACTGAATGGGTGAGTATAAAATATAGATCATTATCCACTTGAAAAATATCATTCACATTTACAGAAAATTCTATAAAAATCCTCTGTACAGGTTTGTTAATTAACACCCACTGATAATACATATTCTACACTTTACTGAAACCTATATATTGGTTCAGTCGTTTATATATTTATGTTAAACCATCACTGAGTCCTGCATTTATGGAATAATAATAAAAACATTAATTGACCATCTTATATTCATTCAAATGAAATATATCTCTGTATGCACTTGTTTCGTATGATCAATAATTAAGTTACTTTTAGTGATCAGTAGTTATGAGATGCAAATAAGCTTTCTATATTTTTTCATATGGACGTAATCTTACCCAATTTTATCCATTAATGGTAGATAATACATCTCTGACTAAAAATCCAGTAATCCTCTTTCACATGTAAAGACATACTTATACATATTTCGATTTAAAGCTTTCGTGACTGCAGGGATTCATCTTCTTGGTTCTTTCGGTAAAGTCACGTAGAAGGGAATATTACAAAAGAAGATACTTATACATGTTTGGAAGTGAATAATTAAAATTATCTTGCAAAGCAGACAATTTATTACGAATAGTAAAAACATTCCATTAACTCTGGGATTGTTTTTCATTTGCATACGCTTTGTACCTAAAGGGATTTTATATTGCATTGGTAACGCTCACAGCACTCAGAGCCAGTATTAATTATGTTAATTAAAAATCCCATTTAGAGAAATTACCTTTCTTTAATAATATCTATCTATCTCTCTAGATCTCTGGCTCAAAAAAAAGGGCAGCAAAAATGTTATTAATTGATGAAATTTTTAAAAATGTCTATCACATTTATAACAAGTGAACGATTAGGCCTGTAGATGCTGCAGTTACTCGGCATACGTGTCTTGACCTAACGCAGGGTGACAGGAGCACACACCACTCGTTTTCTCTGAAGGGCGAGGCACATGGCAGCACTTGGGTGAATCCAGATGTTGTTTTGCACCCTGAGAGGCTTAATTTCAGAGGTGATAATGGTATGTGAGCCTGCCAGCTCGCGCCGCTGATATTCCCAAGCACGCCGCACGTCGGAGAGGCAAATTTTATTTAATTGGCTTTCGTTTTGAGAAAGCGCGATCATAAAATGGGAACTTTGATACACCTGAGGTTTTTATTGTGTAGTGTGTAGTTTTGCAATGGATTACAAAAAAAGAAAGATTAGATCAATAGGGTGCTATAACTCATCCGTGAAGCGGCTCAAGGGTGAAATAACCACGGCTACCCAAGGGTAGCAGTAAAGCCCAGATGGTCCCATTGACATGGATCAAAGGGTTGTATGTCATCTTGCCAGGTCTCTTCATCGGCCTTGCTCAGTTTTGCTGGGCAGCCTGGCAGCATACTTTGGCTGTGGCATTGCAAATTTCATCCATGCCCATCTCTCTTTGTTACCATAAATGCCGGATGATGAAAATTATTCTGAGAGAGAGAGAGAAAAGGGACAAGTTAACCAGCGGCTCTGTCAACCATTGGTGTTCATAAATATGGTAGACCATAGATGACATCTATTGCAATGAGTGATCTTCATAAACCAATGTTGTGGTAGCCTTCAATTGTCATGCTTTAAATAAAATCCACTCTTGATACTCTATGAAGTGTATCTGAAAGTGTTGGATGGATTGTGTGTCAAACATTTTGTTCGTGGTGAATTGTCAATCACAGAGACCTCCGTGTGGTAGTGATTAGGTTAACACGCCAACACAGGGGCCACTTGCATTGTGGCACACACCAACGTATGGCATTTGAATTGCTTAATTTGCTTCTTTTTCGGCTATTCGTGAGTCTCAGAGAAATAAATCAATAGAGGTAACAGGGTGACTCAGAGGTCAGAGGGCTAAAGCTACCACTGCTGAGTTCTTGGGTTCAAATCTGGACAACCGTCCACGATTAAGCTAAGCTCGCCAGCGGCGTGAGTTGATGGTCTCAGCCCAGTGAAAACAACAAAAAAATTCCATCTTATCAAACTTGCATTTTCAGTGAATTTTTCTCAATTCCAGCGCTCATTCTGATTATAGAAAATATCAATTTGACTCTTAATTTTGGAGCTTTCGTGACTGCAGGAATTATTCTTTGGTTCGTTCGGTTAAGTCACGTCTAAAGATAAAATAATAAATTAAATAATAGCATGTTTCGATTGCAACACAAGCAATCATCATCAGGCATAAAAGAAATAGCAACAAAAATCTGTCTATAGTTTTCTAGTTAGATTTTTGTTGCTATTTCTTTTATGCCTGATGATGATTGCTTGTGTTGCAATCGAAACGTCGTAATATGCTATTAATTAATTTATTATTTTATCTTTAGACGTGACTTAACCGAAAGAACCAAAGAATAAGAATCAATTTGACTGTCATGCGACAGCCTCGATGCAGCACATGCAGGATTTTTGGATGAAGTCCCGTGGAACAAATAACTCTCCTCCAGCCACTCACTGACAGGTCTCACGGCTCTGCGAGGCTTCTGAATGGATTCTTCATTTAACAACTTGATGCCGATAGGAACATTGGAATAAAGGAAATGGAATATTATTGGATCAAAGATAAATTATTATTGCATATATTTTTTCTACCTAATCAAGAGTAACTGTATCACAAAAATTCAGCAGGCCAATGGATTTGTTTTAACATTAATCTAGATGAACTCAAGTGGCTATTGCAAAAGCAGATGTTATTTCGCGGTGTCATTTTTGATTATAAGTAATGATTTAATGCTGATGATGCAATGTCTTAGCACGTATTGTTTTTCATAGGCATAATCACACAGAACTGTAATGGTTGAGGTTTACTTAATTTAGTTATACAGGAATTTGAAATGAAATATGTTGACGTGATTAGTTGACCGAGGGCTTAGAAGTGCTTGAGAAATGAGTGTTTCTTATGGTTAATCGTTGTGATGTCTCCGCAGTGAGTAGATTCGAGCAAACACTGCAGCCTTCTGTAGTTCCAGTGGGAGCACATTTTGCTAAAACCAGCTGGAATTCCACCAATATTATCGCAGCGGCAGTCCGTTGCAATCACTCGTAAAGAGTCCCAAAGAAATTTCACAACTGTTTACATTCACGTGCCAAAATGTTCTCGCAAAAGACCAAAATTACCCACCCAAGGAACCTTCGCTCATTGATTATTAAGCATGTTTGCACATTGATATGCAAGATTTCTGCGTAAATGGTTATTTACGACGCGTCGCCAGGGAGGGAGATATTTTTTTGTTTGTAAATCAGGACTGGGCGCACCTCGCGTTCTCCCCTGGATGTACATTGACATTCCCTTTGCGTTCCGTCAGGGGGCTTGTTCTACAATTTCTTCGCGGCCTCGTAGCAGCGAAGGCAACCTTTGCACGAATAATTAAATTCCTACGTGTAATTGTTTGTGCGCGATCACACACGCGCCTGCGTTGCAAAAAAAAAACACGCAGTAACGACGACAGCCGGTCTCGTCACCAGAGCGCTTGTGCCAGGCTAGGTGCACTTGGTATGTATGTTGAATTTCTTTCGCACCATACGTAGCCAACCGTGCTATTCGGAGGCGCGCAGATGGCTCAATCATATCATTGTACAGCATACGTACGCGCAGTACATACGTACGTTGCACAATGCACCATGCTATTATGTGTACAGCCCTTTGCTAATCCACTACTGGATGGAGAACCTCTCCACACTGTATGATCATACTTTAACTCGCTGGTGAGTGCAGATTGGGGCAGTCCGGAAACATCGTTTCTAAATTGCCCTCTGCTTCTTCTTGGTTCTTTCGGTAAAGTCACGTAGAATGGAAATAATAAAATAATAAAACTAAAACATAATAAAATAATTCTCACGACGTTTCGGCCACAACGCAAGCAGCCGTCCTCAGGTGGAGAACAGGTCTGAATGACACACTCCAGGCTTGGAGCGACTATTTAAGCTGGGATGGAGGGGGGAAGGGCGCCTTGACAAAAGCATTTGCATATCAAGAGGAATTTAGCATATTTATGGGAAATGCAGATATGCGATTAGTACTACTTGTGAAATGCGTAGGAGGTTTGGCGGGGGGTTTAAAGTCATCATGCCCTCTGCTTCCTACCACACAGCCCCACACTCTATAACACCTGTTATGCACGGTGTTTGCCCACATTTCAATGTCGATATGAACACATGGGGTATAACATAGACATTGCAAATGGTAGTGACATAAGTGGATGATTGTACTTTCCCCGTTCTCTAGTTTGTTCCAGCTAAAACAAGATCTGACACATTGACACCGACATTGACGCGGACCCACTGGACAACACATGTATTGGCACAGACATGTGCTGCATGTCAAAACATGACACATGTCTGGTCTTTCCATTTTATACCTTTAAAAGTCAAGCAATGCTGGTTATCCGTCACGTTTTCAGTTTTGGCTATTACACGTACATCTACCGTAGTTTGGAGTTATTTATACACTTTATTGATGTATTGACTGACTTACCGAACGCTGCATAAATCAGGTGAATCTGGTCATAACCTCTTCTGCTCCAGGTGTTTAATATATATTTAATTTTCACATTCAAGGGTCATTAAATTTTATCCCCGATTTTTTTGTTTTTTCTGTTTGAGCTGTACATTGCCCCGTGGTCTCCTTTCCTCTATCTTACCTGATGCAAGGGGAATTTCAAGCCTTCTTGTCTGCCTCTTAGAGCTCATGAAATACCGTGGCATTTCGGTGGTGGGCTGATCCTGGTCAGGTGTTTCATCCTGAGCAGCGTTTCACCTCAGCCTCACCTTGAGCCCATCTGGGGGAATATAAAACACGAGAGAGGGCGGTTTGCTTGTAGGGCTGATAAGATGAACATTCTACAACCCCCACAACCCACGCCCCCCCTCCACCTTACACGCACTTCCCTCCCCTCTTCCCTTCTCGCATTGTTTCATGTTGAAAAACATAATTATTAGTGTCAAAAAAACACGTGTTTCGTTGATACCTCCTTTCTCGCCCTGCTATCAGTGGCCATAAATATAATCACTTGAATATTATCAACATCAAATGTCGACCATCGTACATTGCAGAAATAGTCTACGGATGATAATTGTGTATGCAGAATAACACAGTACCCATCCCAACCAATTGCTTTGCACAACACATGATTAATTACCAACAAATGTGCACGTTTGACTCATTTGAGTAATGTGGAGCAAACTAAATACATTACGCGGCTGTGGCGGGGAATACGCATTCAAATGTTCCGTGAGATAATTTTGTATGCAGTTTGTATATATATAAATCACTTACGCGTTGTTACATTGTTTTTTCGGGGTGCTTCAAAATGTATAGGTATATTTATATTATTGTGTAATATGTTTCTGCAGATTAACGCATTAAATCTGCATCATTATCCCATTTGCCCCATGCTTAAGGAAAACAAAACTCTTGCCCTGGCAGGTACGTTAAGCAATTTAAACATTTATGTGTTGAGTGTAGAGCTGGGCTATCCAATTATTTAAGTAATCAATTACTCTACTGATTAGCTGTTTAATTACTCGACTTAATCAGATAACACGAATATGGCTGGAATTATTTTTAATCACCTTTCTTCCCACGTGCGTGTCGCTGGACAAGAGGCTATGGGCGGGGCGTTGGTGATGTCATCAGCATCAGGCCACGTCACTTTGGCCGTGGTTTTTAGGGGGTTTCTTGCCTTCGAAAGGCCGCATGCGGGAGGGGCTGTCGCTCTTTTTAAGGTCCCAGGAGTAAGAAAAAATTAACCCGTAAAAACAAAGTTTTTCACTATAAATCCTTTATATGCGTGTTCAATGGACCACAACCCAGCCCACATTGGTCTTTGAAATGGGCGGCTAGCGTCCTCTCGTCCTCTGGCTTGAGATGGCTGCCACCTATGGGTCAGATGATTGCCTGCCACCATTAAGCAATTGGTAATTAAATATAATGAATTTTTTCCTAAAAAGTCTGTGTGCAAAATGTCAGCTCGATTGGATCACGGGAAGTGGGTTAAAAAACGACCGAAAGATTTGCACGGTTGTAAGCAAGCAAGCAAGTGAACTTAATATAAAGGATTTAAAAAAAGCAGTCGATTACATTTGTTGGTTGATTAATTGTTTTTTTATCGACTCGTCATGCGATCACAAATCAAATGCCATTATTGCAAGATAATGTGAATCTACTTGATCATTATATTACAACACAATGCCATTGTACATTATTTGAGCTTCTTCACTGCTAATCTAGGCATATTCTTGCGCAGTGCTTCGTAATAATTACATTTTCAAAGGAAGATAATGTATATTGCAGCAAACCAGGTATGTTAACTGTGATCGATGACAATTCTCATTTTAATTCCAGCATGCGCTTCACCGACATTTCTAAATGAAGGCTCTGTGTGACTGAAAAAAAAGTCATCTGTAACTAATATTGAAATTAAACATTGTGATGGAAGCTTTTTTTTTCTGGTGTAAAATATGGAAACCACTGTAGTTTGTAATTTAAAAAAGGAGTTGTACAAGCAAGTTGCATACATAGAATTATTGCCAACGGTAAATGAGAACAAAGACAACATAAAATGGCAATACACTCTCAAGTATAATCTTTAGGTGCTCACAATTTAAGTGAATCAAAGCGCACGGATATTAGAGGTCACAGATTGAAAATAAAGTAAATATCTACGAGGCAACACGCACGTACAGAACGTTGTTTCCTTCCCACACCCCTCGTGTACACATGGTTGGGGATTTTTCTTTTCTAAATAAAACTTTACACTTCATGAAAATCATTCACAGCAATGATTCATTATGAGCAATTATCTAATTAATACCGTGGAAAAAAATGATTCGTTCACGCCAATTATTATTGTTAAGACTTAAACACTTCTGCGCCAACATCACGATCTCCGCTGTGTTTCAATGGGCGATTTGGGGAGTTCATTTCAGTTCAGTTAAGTTTAAAATGTGTCCGACAGAGGGGGGGTGGCGAGTTCCCCTTCCATCCATCTTTCTCGGACTTTGTTCTACTCCAAATTGGATCCCTTGAGTAGTTGCCGCACCGCTGGCCCTACCCAGCACACATGTTGAAATGATCCGTTGGAATTAAAGGTGAGCGATGCCATACTACATCTGCAATTTGATTGCTGAAATTTCTATGCAACGTTAACATTATAAGGTGACCACGACGCTTGCGCCATATCTTGGTGGCGTGATTCAGCTTTTGTTGTTGCAAATTCGTGCCGAATGCGACGTTTCTAAAATTCACTTCGACAAGAGGTAGGCGCTAACGTTGCTCGTGATTGTCAGAACAACTATCCTTTGAGATTGCACGCAATTTTAGATTTTTTTTCTTAATCGCGACTTACCAGTTGCAATTTCGAGTTGAAGCAAAAAAAAATGCACCATACCATTTGGTCATAAAGCCCTTTCTAAATAATCTATAAGCAAAGGAATTAACGTAATTGAAGACAGTGTAACATTTAGTATAAAATTGCATTACCTCAAATGCATGGTGCTGTACTGGAAAGGAACATAATGAGGCTCATTTGAACCAGAATTCAATTTGTTTAATGGGTCTTTTAGCACTATTATGCCATTTCTGAATCGAATGCTCTATAAGTGTTGTTGGTAGTGGGATTAATATTAGTAGAGCATGCATTATACGCAGTATCAATTTTATTAGTTTAAATCCTTGGGTATGGTATTTTTTATTTAATGGGTAACATTTGAATATAGATTAAGTTCCGTCTAATGATTATGGAAATGTAAATCTTCTGGAAAATAGCGTCAAAATAAGTTATCAAACTGTATAAGGTATTAACATTTCGGTACAAAATACATTTTGTCAATTAGGATTTGAATACCGTAATGTGCCTTTAATCGGTTGTAATTTTACCTTTGATATACTTTTCACTTGTTTTTAAAAACAATTATCTGGAAAACAAGGTGAAATTTTAAGCATGTGCAGCATTTTCTTTGCGCTATATGTTTCAGTGAATAATAAAATATGGGTGCATATTTTAAGTCCTATTTTAGACGTCTAAAATGGATTTCAAATCATATATGTGTATGCACTGAGGTAACGACAAATGGAGACTATGATTAAATCGTGGCAAATATTTCTGCCATAGAGGGAACAATTACAGCAATTACAGAAGAGTGGGTTTCCTAGTTTTGCAGGAATCAAACATTGTTTTAGAATAAAAATACCAGATTTTGTTGCCCAACTCACATGAGGACTCTAAAATCACTAGAAGTTTAAATAAATTAATAAATGTGCCCCAACCGCAATCCAGCACGGGAGATGCATACACGTTCCATAAATTGAAAATTAAAGAATCGCCAAACTGTGACTGTGGAAAAGCCCAAACCATAAAACAAACCACCATGATGACGACATCGCTGCAATCCACACAGCATCAACTGCTGCCTTGGATTGGTTGAAGGACCTTAACAATCGACGATGACATAATCGATACAAACTGATGCTCCACCCCCCACCACCCACTCCCATACAAAATAACAAGAAGTAGGCCGCATGTATGAGGGGTTGAACCTGACAATGAAAAGGAGTGCACAGATGTGCCTGCACATGAAAGCTTGAGAGACGCACGGGTCAGGGAACGAACACGAGCGAGAGACACGCCGGGATATGTCCCATGGATGAGAGTCGGGAAGGAATGGCCAGACAAGAGAGGGAGCACATACTGTCATATACAAAGTTTGAGCGATGAGATTAGTTCACGTGGAGGGGTGAGATGGATTCTAGCAGAAGTGGACCATAAATGATGTTGACGGTATAGAGAGACCTCCATCCAGCAGTGGGTAGACAGTGGCTGATGGTGATCAATGCAATGCTGAATAATATAGGATTGCATTTATGGCATGAACATTTCACATAGATACTTTTTCGATTTAGTAAATTACATCATTAAATCATTTATATTAAGTTCACTTGCTTGCGTGCTTGCTTGCTTGCTTATGACCGTGCAAATCTTTTGGTCGTTTTTTAACCCACTTCCCGTGATCCAATCGAGCTGACATTTTGCACACAGACTCTTTGTGCGTGACAATGCATTTTTGTGAGAAAAAAAAAATTCCAAAATTTTACACTGTTTAGGGAATTTTTTTTAAATATTTAATTACCAATTGCTTAATGGTGGCAGACAATCATCTGACCCATAGGTGGCAGCCATCTCAAGTCCGAGGACGAGAGGACTCTAGCCGCTACGCATATAAAAGATTTATAGTGAAAAACTTTGTTTTTACGGGTTAATTTTTTTTTAGTTTTTGGAACATGGTGCTCCATCTTAATGGTATTCTTTGTCTAAATAAGGTAGGGCAAATTGCAGGCTCATTAAAATATGTATAGTTGTCTTGCAATTGCAGAGCTAACAGCATATTTTAGACATTATACATATTAAGCATGAGAACAAATGGCCTCATTTTTATTACATGTGTTTGCTCTTGTTTGACAGCTTTATAGCACACATTGTAACCCAATTATGAATTTTGAACTATTGTAACTGGTTGTGAAAAATAGTTATTTATTTTAAATACCCATTGCCAGTACATCAAATTGTATATTTACGACGTGTAGTTTTTCATAGAAAAACCATGGATAACCCATCCAATGGCATGGGTAATGCTTCTTCCTGCAGACTATGTCTGTGAAACATAGCACATTCATGGTTGCCTTGTGCTCTAAGGATGGCATGAATACCAATTATACGAATGGTTTAATTCATTTATTTGATTAGACGCATGTGAATAACACTGGTCAACACACTTTTTATGGCATGAGGTATTCCAACGGTTTTAAGGTAATTTTGGGGTGCTGATTCCAAATCTGGCATCAGTTTTCAATAAAAACTGCAGAAGAAAAATATTAAATAAATGTGGATATCTACATAAAATGATATTATAAACACACTATCCTAAAAATACAGCACCATATTTTAACAATAAAGCAGTCACTGACTCGCAACAACTTGCAATCATAAGTGACAGCATTAATTTTGGGTAAAATCAATGAAAATTGGGTATGCCGATATATAAAAATGAGATGTGATAGAGCAAATCTGAGATCAGATTTGGAATCAGCACCCTGAAATTAGTTTAAAACAGCTGCAAAAGTCCAGGCCAGGATTTCTTTTTTTTTTTGTTGACCAGTGTAATCAACATAGCAACACATATTTTTTTCGCTGAAAGGATATTTTTCTGTTTTTAACCGAGAGCTTACTTTTCTACGCATGTCACGAAAGCATTTCCTCTGATGACATTGATGTCGTTCAGTTGGTGTCGTTCAGACATCAACGATGATGTTATATTATATAGTCACTAAGTTCAACACCTTTGTCATTCAGGTGGATTTAATGCAGCAAATAAATAAATTACGAACCTATTTAGATGCTGCATAAATTTAAATTGTTGTTGTTGTTGTTTATTCCTTTAAAGCACTACTTGTTTTTTTAATAGCATACAGATTCATGGACGTGGTGACTGGGCTGCATGCATATGATGGCCGGCTAAAACCAGGATAAAGCAGACACGTAGATTTTCATTCTCTTTTGCTTGCTTGCTTGCTTATGACCGTGCAAATCTTTTGGTCGTTTTTTAACCCACTTCCCGTGATCCAATCGAGCTGACATTTTGCACACAGACTCTTTGTGCGTGACAATGCATTTTTGTGAGAAAAAAAAAATTCCAAAATTTTACACTGTTTAGGGAATTTTTTTTAAATATTTAATTACCAATTGCTTAATGGTGGCAGACAATCATCTGACCCATAGGTGGCAGCCATCTCAAGTCCGAGGACGAGAGGACTCTAGCCGCTACGCATATAAAAGATTTATAGTGAAAAACTTTGTTTTTACGGGTTAATTTTTTTTTAGTTTTTGGAACATGGTGCTCCATCTTAATGGTATTCTTTGTCTAAATAAGGTAGGGCAAATTGCAGGCTCATTAAAATATGTATAGTTGTCTTGCAATTGCAGAGCTAACAGCATATTTTAGACATTATACATATTAAGCATGAGAACAAATGGCCTCATTTTTATTACATGTGTTTGCTCTTGTTTGACAGCTTTATAGCACACATTGTAACCCAATTATGAATTTTGAACTATTGTAACTGGTTGTGAAAAATAGTTATTTATTTTAAATACCCATTGCCAGTACATCAAATTGTATATTTACGACGTGTAGTTTTTCATAGAAAAACCATGGATAACCCATCCAATGGCATGGGTAATGCTTCTTCCTGCAGACTATGTCTGTGAAACATAGCACATTCATGGTTGCCTTGTGCTCTAAGGATGGCATGAATACCAATTATACGAATGGTTTAATTCATTTATTTGATTAGACGCATGTGAATAACACTGGTCAACACACTTTTTATGGCATGAGGTATTCCAACGGTTTTAAGGTAATTTTGGGGTGCTGATTCCAAATCTGGCATCAGTTTTCAATAAAAACTGCAGAAGAAAAATATTAAATAAATGTGGATATCTACATAAAATGATATTATAAACACACTATCCTAAAAATACAGCACCATATTTTAACAATAAAGCAGTCACTGACTCGCAACAACTTGCAATCATAAGTGACAGCATTAATTTTGGGTAAAATCAATGAAAATTGGGTATGCCGATATATAAAAATGAGATGTGATAGAGCAAATCTGAGATCAGATTTGGAATCAGCACCCTGAAATTAGTTTAAAACAGCTGCAAAAGTCCAGGCCAGGATTTCTTTTTTTTTTTGTTGACCAGTGTAATCAACATAGCAACACATATTTTTTTCGCTGAAAGGATATTTTTCTGTTTTTAACCGAGAGCTTACTTTTCTACGCATGTCACGAAAGCATTTCCTCTGATGACATTGATGTCGTTCAGTTGGTGTCGTTCAGACATCAACGATGATGTTATATTATATAGTCACTAAGTTCAACACCTTTGTCATTCAGGTGGATTTAATGCAGCAAATAAATAAATTACGAACCTATTTAGATGCTGCATAAATTTAAATTGTTGTTGTTGTTGTTTATTCCTTTAAAGCACTACTTGTTTTTTTAATAGCATACAGATTCATGGACGTGGTGACTGGGCTGCATGCATATGATGGCCGGCTAAAACCAGGATAAAGCAGACACGTAGATTTTCATTCTCTTTTGTAAATAACTGCTGTTATTTATTTGGGGATCATGAGACTCTGGCAAAAACATGTTCCGCTTATTTGTAGAGGTCATATGCAAACATGTGGTCAGTTTTATTGCAACAAATTGGCCTCCTTTAAGCAGAAACGCCTTACTTGGCACTGCTGCTTTTAGTTTTTTTTGTGGTTGTGCTGAACAGCTCTCCAATGCATGTTCCAGTTTGAAGGTGTGTTCGTCGGCTTCGCATCTGACGTTTCGCTTCATTCGCTGAGAGGCTTCCGTGGAATGACGTGCGGCAACAACCCAAGAAACACATCGGAGAGCTACGCGCTTTCACTCAGCGACTAAAGAGCTGTTCTTGCGCTGAAGGGCAGAAACTCATGCGACACCCTCTTGTTCAAATCTCGGTGAAGCGTTTAAGGAGTTGCCAGCTCACGAGACAGGTGCGATGTCTCTAGAGGAATCTAGAATCAGAAGATGTATTTATACCGGAGGAATAGGGTAAGCTATAAAGCTCTTTTTCACAGATGTATTAGAACGTTACAACAACAAACGGTACAAAAAATGCATGATGGGAGTACAGAGTACAAAAAAGGTAAAAAAACATCACCGAAACACATACAAGTGAAACTAAACCATCCCCATCCTACCAGGCAAAACCCAGTGATGTATTAACCCAAACGAGAGTTCAGCATCACGTCTTTGATGAGATGTTTGGGTTTGACAATATGCACCTCAATATAAATGCTGCAGTTTGATGGCCATGCGCCCGTCGAAGCATCTCTGCACTATTTCCATGGCTAACAAATCGTTCGCGATGAGAATGTTGCACACACGTCAATAATTGTAATAGCAGCACGCAATTGTGTAAGACACTGGAAGAGGGATGGGTGAACTTTCAATCGTTATGAGAGTAGCCTTTGGAGTGGATGAGAATTCCCAGGAAATGGGCTATTCTTGATTTTGCAGGATAAATATTAAATAAAAAAAACATCACAGCAATACAAATAAAAATAGTTGTGCCCAACGTGATGCTTTATTTGTTTATTGATTTCACTGTAGGGACATAATATTGACTCCCAGCTATAACATTGAATTGTTGTTTGCGCTGCACCATGTGATGCGTCTGACAAACACAGATCTTAACATTTTAAATTATATTCTTGCATATGATGCCAATAAGTTCTGGAGTCAAATGCTAATGTCCACGATGACGAGAGGGTTTCAGCTCAGAGTTTGCGTTGCTCTTTCGACTCCTCCACTGAAGGAGGGCAGACTTCAATGGTCCAGAGTTTGGCTTGCATGGCTACGGTCGCACCATGAATTGTCTTTAATTTTTTATTTATGAACGAGATGTGCGCATTGGTCTTTTAATATTCTAATGCCGCTGAGGGTTAAATCAGTGTCGAAGCCAGGAGGTCAGATGTTTGCATCTGGAATGAGGTGTTTTACATTAGAGCAGGGTAGCTGTTGAACACATTTTGGGTTCCATGTGTTTAATTTTATGTTAAATACTTTTAGAAAAAAAACATTTATAAGGAATATATGTTTCGATTTAAAGCTTTCGTGACTTTCGGTATTATTTTATTACTTCCCTTCTACGTGACTTTACCGAAAGAACCAAGAAAAAGGAATATATGTATATACATATGTATATATATTTATTGTAAAATGACGTCACATAATTAATTGTAATTGCAATAAGCTGGAGAATATTATCTTGGTAAAGTGGGTAAGCGTTATCAACCAGCCATTTTGTTAAAACGTGCTTTATTGCGTTGCAATGTTACCGCAACTCTTTAGAAGCAGTTGCTTGTCTTTTTTGCGGTGATTTCTTTAGCCACGAATAAAAAATAAAACCTATCCAGGGTACAAATCCAAATATGCAAACAATATTGTTTTATATAGTCTCATCAAAACCAGCCATGATCAAGCCCACTGCTGGATCAAGGCCTACTCGAGTCGTCACCGTCTCCTACGTTCCTGTAAGGGACACCGCGGTGGTAAAATGTTAGCTACCTCGCCTGGTATACGGGAGGTCGTGGGTTTTATCCCGCCCCTGATGCCTGTATATTTGGAGTTTACGTGTTCCCCCCGTGGTGGCGTTGACTGATCGCTAGGTCCTTTGTTTTTTTCCCCTCCGCATTTAGAAACACGCGTTTTGAGTATTTGGCTGCTTTAATTTTCCACATGATAAGCAACTTAATTGGGCTATCATTTGTGGCCAGGTCGCTTCTGAAAAAGAGCGATACAGCTCAGTGGGCTTTACCTGGTGAAATAAAAAAAAGAAATTGTTTCGTTTACAGTTGAGTTTAGTAATAACCCCTCTGGCATGTGCACATGAGCTGATTTCAGCACTCCATCTCATTCACACACACACACACTCAAAGATGAATCGGCAAATAGGAAACATTTTTACTTTATTTACTCCTCGGATCACAAAGGCCACTCGAACAATTTCAAAAAATTCTGCACTTTTATGGCTCATGCTCAAATTTTTGCGAATGTAAATATTGTTTACCCAGCAATCTGCAGAGTAAATATATAACCCTAGCTGTGGGACTGGAGTAGGCTTTGCTTTGTCCCGCAATACATCAACATTAAAACCTTCATCACCGTGACGCATTAATGGCGAGGCCTAACATAAAGCCACATGCTACCGCAGAGATAGAAGAAACATGTGTATACTAAATCCCATAAATGTTATTTTAAAATCACTGCAAATCGGTGATAATGGGCACAGACAACATGCTCTTTGGACGCAAGTAACTCAAGTGCACGTGATTTTATCACACTACCCTGGCAAATCTTTGCTTTTACTTGCAATAGGGGGGGGGGGTCACAAAGGTGGTCATCACCAAAACACAAAAAAATAATGGAAAAAAAAAACTGAAAAGTGTACAAAAGCTCGTGGAGAGATATGCTTTGCTCGGAATTACATTGAGGGGCTGAAAGAGGAGCAGGTTAATGACACCGTTCAAACTGCTTTGAGATTGAAGCGGACTTGGGCAGGGCACGTCGCTGAAAGGGCAGATGACCGATGGTCTCGGATAACGGCGGTGGCAGCCAAGAAATGGAACGCATATGAGAGGACATTTTTCCCAAGAGATGGAGTGATGAAATCGGCACGCACGCAGACTCTGGGGTGGTGTGTTGCATCGTTGCGTCGTGAGAGTGAATCGTGGCTTGTGGTGGAGGCCTTTATCCGGGAGTGGATCATGAATGATGATGAATAGGGTTATAATCTCAGCATAACACGCTTCTTGTAGCTGTTAAGTAGGAATAAACAAATTCCATCATTTCTATTTTACAGACATGTGTTATGGCACTGGATAAAGGAGGAAGGTTACGATGCTTTTAGAAAAAAAAATACTCTTATACTCACCATTGTGCATCAAATCCTGCATGTGAGAATCAGTTATCTGTTAATTCATGGTAATTATATTCAAATGATATGCCAATGCATAATTTGAGATCAAGGAGTAGACAAATTGTACAAGGGAAACAGAAAAAAGACAGATAAATGATTATTGAATTTACATGTGAGCCTGAAATGTGATATTTCATACAATAGTTTGGGAAGAGGGCTTGAATATAATTGTCAAATTAATTATTGGAAGCCTACTTTCTTAGATCTAGAACGTAATAAATACCCGTAACATTAGTCTGAGAAATATAAGTTAAAAGACGTTCATACTGTCATATACAATTTAGTTTATAAATTCATTCATACAGATATTTTTTTTATGCATACATGCATCAGTATGTGTGTTTATACCTAGTGCGGTGTGTAAACATCGCCACTAGGGAGACAAAGGCGGTCGGGCGTGGTGTTGGCCACCCACTCCCTCGTGTGCCGTGTCAGCCTTCATAGGCCCTCGCTAACAGCACTTGCCCCAACAGTCTGTTAAGGCTACACGGGGGATCTTTGTATTTTTGTGTGCATGCGGATACTACAATATTCAAACGGAGCCCTACGTACCCGGCGACCCAAGTTAGAATCCCGCTAACATGAGTGGCGACGATCTGAACTGCTTGACTCAGCCTTGAATGAAGCGTGTAAACATCATCATTGTGGGGGAGACAAATGTGGACAGGCGTGGTGTGAGCCACAGAACCTCCGTGTGCATTGCCCCGGCCTTCACATGCGCTCGCTAACAGCAATTTCCCCCAACAGCCAGTGCAGACAACGCTGGGCATCTTTGATCATTTGTTGTTGTGCGTACGCGGTCTATATTTACACGAATATTTGAACGCAGGCATGCACGCTCGCTCACACACACACACGCGCGTGCAATCACAGGCGTGTTTTGCATGTTTCAGTCGGAGCAAGTTAATGAGCACGGCTATGATGTCGGGAGGTTTAACAGAGGCACGGAAGACATCTCGCTCGTGATTGTCTCTCATGTATTTTTGACAGCATGGCAATGCATTGTAGCGTTTAATTTTCGGGAACGCCGACCGTTTTTCATGGGTTTTTTTCTTCAACTCATTTGTGCATTAGTTCCCGTCTGTCTGTAGGGGGAGCACAATAACTCTTGTAAAGGCAATAAAGTAGGGATACATTGTCAGGATTAAGTTGTGTTGCTATTAGCCACTTTACTCTTGGGAAAACCGGCCAAATTAATTGAAGAGTTGCCCAACACTTGGCGATAAAAAAACAACAGTGCTAAAATATTGTTCTTTGCGGCCAAGGCGATAACGTCATAAGGGGCCGTACATAAATGACGTCACGCACCTAGGGGGGGGGGGTGTTTGAGAAATGTGACGTCACATAAAAATGCGCAACTCTAAATAAATATAGACAACACGTTCTACTTAATTAAATAGACTTTTTAGTAAATATTTTCTCCTACAACATCAGTGCAGCGCGACATTAAATACGCACTACAATAACACTAGTTTAAAGCGATTTGAAGCATGTTTTTAAAAAAAATTGGAGGGGGGGGGGGGCAGAGCTTTGTGACGTCATATTTGAGGCGGGGTCTGACTTTTTGTGACGCCGTGTGACAATGGGGGGGGGGGGGGGTCAACAATTGTCCAAAATCGCGTGACGTCATTTATGGACGGCCCCTAACGTACGACATCACCTCATTGTGCTGCTTGGAATGTTTCGTTAATCGTTATCATTAAGTACTACTGAGGAGAAACATATATTGGGAAACTTTACACAATCCATGCATATGCAGGGTTGTTCCTCCTTGCTAAATGATGACCGAGTCAGACAATGACATTTATAGGTGTTTACTGTGCTCACGACGCGTAACTCAATGGTGTGCATAGGTAGCGCTAAGGGAATGTGTGTTTTTTTTATCCGCTCGCATTAGAGACATTCATCTGTAAAGGAACATGATGTTACTGATGAATATGCAATTCATATTGGAGGTATTTTTGCACATAGCAACACGTGTAATATTTATTATTAATACAAAAATATCAAATTTCGATTTAAAGCTTTCGTGACTGCAGGGATTCATCTTCTTGGTTCTTTCGGTAAAGTCATGTAGAAGGGAAGTAATACAATCAGAAAAATATTATATTATTTTATTATTTTTATTATTTTATAACTTCCTTTCTACGTGACTTTACCGAAAGAACCAAGAAGACAAAAATATCAAACAACCCCTTTGGCAATGTTGGAGGAAAGCTTCCCCCACACCGTGCCCATCGTGGGGGCTGTTTGACCATACTTCACCACCATGCAGCGTGTTGGTGAAGAGATCATCCCAGGAATGGTTTAGACGTCACGGACAGATGTTGGCTGTGACCATGAATTGAATTCAATGCACCAGGTGCATAAGGCGACGCACATCCTGCTGTGCTACTTATCAGCATCATCATCATCATCAGCCATGATCAATCCACTGCTGGATGAAAGCTTCCCCAAGCCGTTGCCATCGCCGTCACGGTCGTTACCCCATCTCCTTGGTGGACAATCTTTCAAAAGCATTCCGTTTATTGGCGACCACCATTAGTCTTGACCATCGGATGAGATTCAAATTACGCACATCACATCCTTCTAAAACACAACATTAACGGTATCTTGTTGTCATAAACGTGGATTTTTTGTTCAGGAAAATCCACTGACTTAGTGCACTGAAATGTTGGTAAATGTTTGAACGTTATTTATATCGTCTAAAAAACGCTTAATTGTCTGGTATTACACACTCGACTTTGCTATTGGACTATTGGGAGGTTTCCAGGTGCGTAAAATCACTCTTTGTAGGCACTTGTGCAGCTTGTGTATTATTGGCTTTCGCGCACGGCGCGATGAATGTGGACCAGTTTGGAAGATGAGAAAGTCAGGTTCCAGCAGAGCCGCCAGCCACGAAGCTTGTGGTTTAGTCGGGGAAAAGGTGCTGCCCTTGCCATGCATCATGACTCAACAGCTCACTAAGGCATTGAGAAGATTGTTTATTTGGATGGGGCCAAGTATCGGCCCAAAAATAGACCGCCGAGGAACTCAGTGGCAAATCAGATGTGGGTCAGAGTCGCGCGTTAACCGCCTTCAAGCAATCAGGCCAGGATCTATCAGTGTGGCCAGCTGAAGCTGGGAAACCTGAAGGGAGAATTTGGACTGTAATTTGGAAGGCAAAATTGAGTGACTAATGCAGCCAGAGACCTTTTTGCGGGGGTGACAGCCAACCGTGCTAACCGCCTGTTTTTTCCTGCAAAATCATGGAGAGAAAACCAAACGAATCAACAAAGGTACATATATTCCATTGTTTTATGTGACTGCCATTATAATTTTTCTATCACATGCCTGGCTGCAAAAAGAATGCTTTATAATAAATCAAAATGATAGGGGATGAATTGTGTTGGGGAAAAAATAATAAACAAAGCAATCCTGACAATGTATCATTAATTCAGATGTAAGATCACATTTTATTCTTTCTGTTTTCTCAGCCTTAATTAGATGTGATTGACTCTGGGCTTTGATGTTAGAATTCATTGTTGATTCCTTATTCATTGTTTCTATATACGCTTATTTATTTAACCAGCGATATGTTTTACAACCTTAACAGTTTATGACACGTGTTTTTGCGTCTTCTCTATCCAATTCCGATGTATGTGTAATTGAGTATGAATAGTAAACATGATGGCTTACATGATCGGGTGTCGAGGTGGCGAGATCTCGAGATGTCACCTCCCTTGCCTGGTATACAGGAGGTTGTGGGTTCGATCCCGACCCTGATGCCTGCTGCACATTCGAGTTTGCATGTTCTCCCCGTGGTCGTGTGGATTTTTCTCCGGGTCCTCAAGTTTTCCTCTCCACATTTAGAAACAAGTGTTTAAAGTTTTTGGCCGATGTAAATTCCCACATGATAAGCCACTTCCTTTAACTATAGTTCAGCTGCAGTTCAAGGAAGTGGCTATTGTTTGTGGCCAGGTCGCTTCTGAAAAAGAGCTGTCTCGATCAGTGGGCCATACCTGGTAAAATAAAAATAATAGCAAAATATATGTATATAGACTGTGTGCCATAACCATATCTTCAGTTTATCTGTGAATGTCATTTTGTAGTGTATGACATAACATTAATACGTGTTTAATATACATATTATGCAGTGATACATTATGTAATTAGCAGGGATGGACGCAATATGGAGATGCCATGTTCCACAGAGGTCGCTGATCCAGGAATTCCCCGCAGGTTAAAGCAAAAAATTATCACGCCCTGTCTGTCCAAACCAAGCCACTCGACTGTGAACGGCTCGGTTAACAATCCACCATTCAATTAGTTGTATTGGCCGTTCCCGACACGGCTGGCTCAAAAAAACCTTATGTTGAATCGGACTTGCCGTCAACCCCTACACCGATGGGTACGGCTACGGGCATTGTGATGCTGACGCGTTACCGGGTGAATCCCCTTGCTCTCGTCTGTAAAAGCCACGAAACGTAGCAACGCTTCTTCGTCGTTGTGTGGGTCGTCTCCTCGTACGAGCCGGTCAAGGTGCGGCCCTGCATCGTGCCGCACAGATGCTCTTGTGAGGCGAGACACGCGTGCGTGAAGCGTTATAAACAAAGGGTTTTTGTTTTCATTTGCTGAGCTGAACATTACGGCCAAATTAAATAACCTACACACACATTATTTGTAAGTTTGAGAAGAAGTTGTTACATGACGTTCTGCAGAAATGTGATGTAAAGCCCCTTTGGCCATCTACTGCTCGATGCAGTGCGAGTTATGGGGTGATTTTGCTATGCTTCGCCACACGGGACAGCGCAGGTTGGCGACGGTGGGTAGAGTAGATGTGAGAGCATAGAATTAGAGTACAACCATAAGTAAAATGTTGCTGCATGGCCATTTACTGCCCACAATGGAGCACCGCAGCCTATGACACTTATTTTTCGGAGTGATCACCCATCTAAGCACATTCCTGGCTCCGTTCTTCTTAGCTTCTGATAGTTAATCAAATTGGGTACATTCCACGGGTGATTTTGGCAGAGGACAGATAATTCAATCAAACAGAATAATTGAAGCAAAATGTGCAATGACAAAGCCAGAATCACAAAGGAGATGTGCATGCAAAATTATATCTGTTTGCAGTATTAATAATATGCTTGGAGAATGCCTGAATGCTTGTGGATAACTGGCCTATCAAGTGATGGGCTCATCGATATACAAGTTAACATTTCTTTTCGCACCGTATGTCTGTTTTACGGGCTTAATCAATTCGTAGAATGGCACTTGATCATTTTTACAGAACATTTCGTTGATTAAATTGATTCATCATTACAGCCGCAGTGCAATGAAAATCACATTTGCATGTACATTTGCATATTCATTTGCATGTACACATGCATGTGTGTGCATGTAAGTCTGTTGCTTATTATATGTAGAGTTTATAACACGTTAAACAGGCAATAATCCTAAAATGTATCACTTCATCAACGAACAGCACAAAAGTTGCAATCAACTTAATTTTTTTTTACAAATTGTGCTCTGGATACCTGCATTACAATAATTACGCATAATTAGATCCACGTCGTATTATTGCACATGCAACTTTTAGACTCTGTATTGTTTGAATGCCTATTTAATTCGTGTCTGCTTTAGCAGAATGGCAAAAGTGAAAAAGGGAAAAGCAGTAGCATTGCCTTCATTCATTTAGTTTGGTTGTGTGCGTGTGACAGAGCGGTACTGTAGTGGGTAGCGCGGCGCTGCGCTACGAACCCGGCGGCCCGAGTTCAATTCCCGCTCACGGCCAACACCAGTGGCGAATATTTAAACCGGCTCTGGGCCTCTCTTAGGTCGACTCAGCCTCAAATGAGTACCTGGTGTGTAAGCATCGCCACTAAGGAGACAAAGGCGGCCGGGCGTGGTGCTGTCGTGTACCGTTCCGGCCTGCATAGGTGCTCGCTAACAGCACTTGCCCCACAGTCTGTTTAGGCTATACGGGGGATCTTTGTCTTTGTTTGTCGGGAGCCCATTACGTACGCAGTTGGGAACACGTTGCAATTAACTGGAATGAATGAACTCGCGTGTGC
Organism: Lethenteron reissneri; assembly: GCF_015708825.2. NCBI lineage: Eukaryota > Metazoa > Chordata > Hyperoartia > Petromyzontiformes > Petromyzontidae > Lethenteron > Lethenteron reissneri. The sequence goes on from NC_083812.1 coordinate 3,426,437, forward strand.
AGAACACAACTCTTGCAGGCCACGGGGTACGGTTGGATTCCACCATTCTCTGACGCGTACTTCACGTGTTGTTGACATTAAAATACGAGGTCCACACATAAGTGAAACACTTATGGCATACCGTTTTGGATGGCTAATTTTAAGGTCCGGTGGTTCGACAATACATTTTCACCACTTTCAATTGTCATGGAATGTCCGTTAATTTAGGGGCACTTAGAATGTGAAAAATAAAATAAAATCTCAGAACATTTCATTTCTTGCCTGTACGTGTCAATGCCCACGGAGTGGCCTGGATCAGTTATATTAATGTTCCGTGCGTTTGTGAAGTCAAGTACTCATTATTTTACTGTTTAAAAGAATGATGTGTCTAGTGTTGCATCGACTTTTCTCCCCCGGTGTTAGGAGCTCAGCCAACCCAGCGAAGCTCATTCAGTGGTTGATGTTTATTGTTACGTTTGGCAGGTAGCATTTGCCAGGTGGAACCCTTCTGTGTGACCGGGGCTGGCTGATTGATGAGTGTTATTATATTCCTTAAATGTGCCTTTTCGTTGGTAATTCAAATTTATTTATACGAAATATATTGGTGCATTCATTTGCCACGTGATTAACCGTCTGCACTATTGACATATTTAACAGCATTCAAAATAATCTTCATATAAGTTGTTTTAACCATGCAATCTGATCATCATGTCTAGCTTCTCTGCAAGCCGATGTGTTTGCTTATAATTAGGCATCATGAGCATCAAGAGTTGATGCGCCTTGTGGAAATAAATCAAAGGTACGACTTGGTATGTAAAACGGTCACCTGTTTGCAGGCGTATTTGCTGTAAATCAGATATGGATTATTCTACTCATTGCGGTTGAACTATGGGGCTGGCTGTACAGCTACTCTCTTATCATGTATAAAAGCCAGGAGGTCGTATGTCACCGTCTCGTTTCATCTATTGTTTAAATTCTATACCACTAAATACAATAAATAAGTGTTATTCCAATTGGTGTCTTTAAATTGTTTTGGTGTTTCTGTTGTCTAGGGTATAATTGAATAATGACGGTAGCCCATTGATTCCAGATGTGTTTATATCCGCATCCAATGGAATGGTTGAACATCCTGGTAAACTACACACGCGACTTTATTGCACGCGAGTCTTTTCTTGATTAAAATCCAGAATACCGGTCATTAATATGCAACCGGTGTTCGGTACAACGTTAGAATACTGTCACGAAGGTACTTGCGTCTGCAAATGCTCTGTATGCAAAATCAATCGATATGAAATAACCAAATATCAAAATGAGTCAAAATATTAAAAGGACGCGATACAGACACCCGAAAGAGCCTCGATACTTATTGATGAACGGACTTCAAGGGCAGTCGCGGGCATCCTTTGTCGCAGTCGATGAGCGGGCGTCCTCCCCTCGCCTGTAGGAGTCGTTGCGCTGCGATGTCTCCTCCTCCTCGTCATCCTCCTCCTCCGGAGCGACTTTATCCCGCTGGACGTAGCTGTGACTTGGCCCCACGCCGGCAGTGGCGGCTGGGGGACTTTGACGAAGTGTGGACGCGATCTCCCCGTGGGTGTAGGCAGATACATCGCTCTCTCTCTCTCTCCGTGCAGGTGACAGACGGACAGATATCTTCACCGTGGCGATAGTCCAAGCAGTTATAAAGTCACTCTTTAAATTTCGATTTAAAGCTTTCGTGACTGCAGGGATTCATCTTCTTGGTTCTTTCGGTAAAGTCACGTAGAAGGGAAGTAATAAAATACAAAATATAAAACATAATAAAATAATTCTCACGACGTTTCGGCCACATCGCAAGCAGCCGTCCTCAGGTGAAGACCAGGTCTGACGGGGAGACAGCGTCTGAATGGCTCATTCAAACGCTGTCTCTGAATGGCTCATTCAGACGCTGTCTCCCCGACAGACCTGGTCTTCACCTGAGGACGGCTGCTTGCGTTGTGGCCGAAAAATCGTGAGAATTATTTTATTATGTTTTATTTTTATTATTTTATTACTTTATTATTTCCCTTCTACGTGACTTTACCGAAAGAACCAAGAAAAAGTCACTCTTCAGCTCGCGTTGACTGCGGCTTGTGACTTGATTGGTCCAGTTCAGCGCAGGAGGTGTTCTCTCCTCTTTGTCGATATGCTCCTTGAGTTGTACTCGTCTCTACTTATTCACCAACGATTCCTTACAACGCTCAATCTGCAACAACTCTCACGCACCTCCGATTAGCACGGATGGCTGCGTACGGTGCGAAAGAAGTTCAACACACAGATGTGCATGCGTTGTGCGTGAATTGTTGATTTGTGTACCATTGCCAGTAAGTCTAGAAAATAGTTGCAGGATTTCTTTGTTGCACGTTAAGAAGACAAAACATCACATTGGGCTGCTCATTAGCCTGTTCATGCCCTCTGTAGTCTCTTCAAAGGCGGTGGAACTCCATGAATCCCCTGGTCACGTGGGCTCGGGGTGGTGCTGTAGATCACGGGGTGCGCAAGACACCTTGGACATTGCTCCAGAGATCCACGTCGGGAAAAAATATCAGGGATTGTCACGGATTAGAGGAGGTTTTTTTGTATCTGGCCTCCAAATAAGCGGAAAATATCCACGAAAACTCGACGGTTCTAGGATTTTCAGCCCCACGGGGACGGCCGCGACATTTTGGAATTCTTGGATTTTTTGGGGGACGTATTTTATTGTGTGTTAGTAAAGGTGCAGCCCTGCAACTGCTTGTTCAAGCCACTGCCGGTGGAACGCCCTCCACCAGAGTGAGCTCTACAAAGGCCCTCTACAGCGGCGTTCTTCACTGCGCGGCCCAATGGCGGCCCCTGGTGGCCTTCAGTGCGGCCCCTGACGTGCACCCCCTGACAATACAGCAACAGATGTGAAAACACCACACATCATGGTGTCAAACCGCAGTGGTTTCAAATGTGTGGCATGCCTTCACACTGATGTCTTGTCGGCGAAAGTGCCCCCCCACCACCACCCTGAAACTTAGTGAAGAACACTACTCTAGAGGGTATTTGGCCTACTCTTCCATGTTGGACGGACGTGTTGGACTAGTTGGGAGCACCCATACTTTACCCCACCACATACAACCTGCTGATTTACCAAATTTATACTGTGCAGAGGACAGAAGTGGCAGGATTTAAGAAACGTGCTCATTGTTTCAAATGCCACGCCAGGAGATTGAACCAGTGACCTCTGGATTGCAAGGCCAGAGTGCTGATCATTACACCACGGGAGCATCTTTGAGGAAAACAAATGTGTAGCATTCCAATTGCATGTTTACGGAAACACAAAAAGAAAATACTATGATATTATCGCATGGAGATCCATAGTAAATGTTACTACTTTCGGATAACACCGAAAAATACCATCACGTGAAATGTTCCAACGTTAAAACACCATATTGGACCCTTACTAATGTTAAACACAGTTGACATAGCAACTGATTTGGCTAGGTTTCAAATGCAATACTCGCATGCCTAGGATTTGAACTTGGGTGGCTGGGATTATATTGCATTTCTCTGATCAATATCCGACCACGTACACTCTCGTATACATGCACACCGGCACACGATCACACACGTGCACACAAAGGACACACGCATACAGTAAATTGATCTTTCTCTTGTAAGCTTCCCAATATGCTGCTCCCCACAGCCTCCTAATTTGTACCTCAGCTTGATCTCATACATGACACTCTGCCAATACATTTATATCATTCAATGTTAAGCGAGTGTAATGGTTTACTTCGTAATACGCTATTGGTGCAATTCATCGCTATATGGTCTGTATACGTATTCAGCGACATGGCCAATCTTTTCACGTGTTCCATTATATTTCATCCATATTTAAATGAGGTAATGATGCATTGCATGCACCTGCTCATTTGGCAAAATAATAATACAGCGCGTATGAGACTGTTTTTTGGAAAGAGTTATGTTTGCATGTGAATCTTGTCATAAGCGTATTCGAAGTATCACGTAAGCCAGAGACGCTGCAAATCCTTTGCTGATATATCTGTCAACCTAAGGGAGCATGTGTCTCAAATAGGGCTTCATTTCTCACCAAATGTTTTCTGGGTTCTGCCAACCCCCAACTACCCAAACCTCAAATCCTCAGACCCCCCTTCCCCCCGACAGCAGTATGGGGAGGGGCTATTTTCTGGAGCTTAACCTGGACACCTCCATCTGAAAAATAAGCCCTCACCTCAAGCAATTAACATAGATGCAAAAATGCAATGAGTGCAAAGTTACTAACAATTTTTGTTACCAATTTCTGGTGACGTACAATGTCACCTTTGATCCAATCTGTGCTTAGAGCGTATTACTCCTCAATTAAGCGTACCTTTCCCTTATAGGAATACACATACATGATCCTCTTTGAACTAAAGGCCCAACCGAAAAAAGGCCCTCTGGAGCATCGGTGCATGACTTCCCGTTGTACATTTCACACGTCAACGTTGGGTAGCGCTTTGTCACTAATTTCAGCCTTGGCTGCATGAGTTCCCGAAGGAACCACACACACTCTCTCTCTCTCTCCCCCGCCACCCGTTTTCCTCGCAGTGATAAAGCAGTCCATTTCCCCGCTCCGTACTCCCAGCCCCGTTGCAATTTAATTATTAATCACTCGACATGGTTGTTATCCATTGTGGGGCCCACTTTACCTGCAGAAGTATGAGACCGCATTTGCCGCTTCTCTCGATGTTGTATGCCAAATTTTATGCATCTCAATTTTTCTTTTTTTACGTTTGCTGATCAAAGCGGCCGTCATGAAACCTGTGTACATCATTGATTTGATGTAGGTCGTGGTGTGTGAGGGGGGTGATTTTTAGGGGAGGGGCGGGGGTGTTTTTTCATGATTTTCCAGATGTTGACCATTAACCCATGCATTATTCCATCTCAACTGGAAATGCATTGGTAATTACATAATTGCTACAATCTTACCAGATTCATTACCAACTTCTACCTGCATCCCAAAAGGTAAAATTTGTTTCGTAACATTAATTGCAGAGCCTGTGTTGAAGAAAAAAAAATAATGAGCAATCGTTCCTAAACAAAAAAAAATCCTGGCCGTTAGGCTGGTTCATCGAATGATTAGGACCGACAAAATGCCTGCAACCTTCATGCATCCTACCCCCACGGAGAACGGCACGTTGGTACACTCCAAACAACCTGACAGCCACGAGCCTCCACCCCTTTTCTGGAACCCACGTGGTACGGTCCGCTGTCAGGGAGCAATTGTGCGCGAGGAAGACCGGAGAGAGCAGGGCAGACAGGCAGTGAGAGGGTGGTGCTCGCAAGCTCTCTTCCAAGTGGAGGAATGAGGCTGCAGACCATTCGGAGCTCCTCCTGGGATCGGCTTTCGCGTGCTTCCCGTGACAAAGTGAGGCAGGAGAGAGCGATGTAGCTGCGTGACGCGTGCACATCACCTTTGGACGGACCTTCATCCCTTTTTCCAACGCTTGAAGCGAGCCTCCTGCATATTTGCCTCTGTCGCAGTGGGTCCTGCGCGATCGCAGAAATGTTCGCCGCCGCTCCGAGGAGACTGGTGGAATGGAAGTCAGAATTCGATGATGGACCATCCTTCAATTCATTACAATTGTGCATGTAATTACGGCGGACGAGGCATTTTCATGGGAGAACTTTGAATTCCGGCGGCCTGTAATATTTGGAAAATTGCAATTTTTGTGCGCATTGTGCAAATGTAAAGATTGTTTCTACGGAGGAAAAAAACGAGCAAAGAATACGTGCAACAAAAAAAATCCAGAGCGCCAGAGATGAAAGTAGCGTTGTGTACAGGGAATCTGGAGGCGGATACCTTTCACAATTCACAGTAAGTGTTATAAACATTACTGAAACATATTTTATTTATTTAGCGTATGCTTTATTGTTACGTGCAAATTTTATGTCTTTGGTAATGTAAAATGTAATGAGGTTAAATATCATGTGATATGTTTTAAGAAATATACTGTCATAGACATTTTTTTTTTAATGTTAAAATCAGTTGATGTTTTGGCAGTGAATCCATCAGTATAAGGTTGACTTACTGAAATTTTTGAAATATATATTTGAGTATTATTTTCTCATTTTCGAGGCATTGTATAATGTCCTTGCAAGGGTAAAATGTCAAGTAACATTTAAGTCCTATAACCCCATCTTCTGGAGTCTTGTGCACATCTATCTCCAGATGAATGCTTGCTTTTGGAGGCTGAAGATGCTTGCAGTGACCTAAAAGGAATAAGCAAACATATGCTTGCATGATGACGCCCTTGAATGACTGACGCAGGAGGGCTCTAGAGTGATTTTTCCCCCCTCAGAAAAAGAATTGGGGTGTCCTGGCTGTGAACGTCAATCAGGCAATACCAAATTGTTCTGCTTATGCAGCCTGGATTGCCTCATTATTGGATTTGCTGTTGATGGCATGTCACAACCTGCAAGCCCTCCGTATGAGGACAAAGATTCATCCCGTCGTCATCTGGAGGCTGGTCAGTTATCGACGATGCTTTTGGCAATTAAACTGGCAGCTAAATTTCAGTGACACTTGAAAAGAAAATGCCCGACAATATATTGTGAAAGAAAATATATATAAAAATGCGTGTAATTATTTAAATAAGTTATTTATTTTTTAATATATTTAAAAATGAAATGGAATTTCTTTAATATTAGCAATGCAAATAAGCAGTGACGCTCAGAACAAAACAATCTGCATTGAGAAGATAATTAAGCTTGGCTTGGTATTTAGCTTTGGATACTATTGTTTTGTGACGAACACAATAAGGAGATGCCCTGCTTGTAACAGTGTATCAATTTCAGTATTCAGCATTGCTAGCTTTCAGGATCAATTTAGGTCTGTTTGAAATCGAATACACAATTAGGATTTTTCCAGCCAGCAATTGCCTAAAGGTGTGTTGAATCAGCAGGGCTGAAGACATTTTAGCTGCAGTAATTATCCTACACAGCTGCTGAGCCTGATATGATTGAGCTGAGCCACAAATTTCGCTGTATCGACGGATCTCAATGCGAGGCACAGAGGATCAGATTGTAGCCGGAGGCTGAGATCACTTTGCGGCCATGAGGAAGTAATTGATCAGCGCTCACGCCTGATTTCTTACTGACCGTTAAGAGCACGGAGCCCTCTGGGGAAGGCCTCCAGGAGGTGGCAGCGGTGTGTGGCAGCAGGAAGGGGATTGTGGTGATCTCCGGCAGCCAGGATGCCTGAGCCGGCAGCAAGCTATGGGGCCTGTGAAATTACCATTGGACCACCGGCTCAGGAGGAGGCCGAAGTTATGCCGGAGGAAGGAGCGCCTGCGGAGTCAACGGTGGAAAAACCGGCGAGGCCAAATGCGTCGCCGCTCCGGGTTTGCCGACGGCTCGAGATGCTCTGCATCATCCCGATGGCCATTTGCTTCGTGGCCCTTGGGCTCTGCATCACGGGCCTCAAGTGGGTGTTTGCCGACAGAAGTTCGGAGCCATCTCCTCCCTACACAGACTTTTATCCAGATCCAAATCGGGTTGGCCAAGATCAACCAGTTATCCCACCGCCTCCTACACTGCACAACAATCGCTCCATCAACCCAGATACAAAGTTTCCCAGTTCAACGACCCCGACCTTCAACTGGAATCAAAATCAAAACTCCAACATGGACATGACTGTGCATTCGACCCGGAACCGGACTACCCACCACCATCCTCATCACCCAGATCGAACCAAGGTCAACATCAACCGACCGACATTTGACTCAAACAGAACTCCAACGGTTAACCTCAACCGAAAACCATCCCAAAAGCCGTCTTCCGTCACGAGAACTCCGTCAAAATTCCATACCCCCCGTGTGTCTATCAACCACTCCACGCTTGTGCCACCACCAATATTTCCACCTGTTCCTACATCCAATCTGTCCCCCATCGCTCCCCCATCTTCCTCCTCATCCATTTCCGAGTTTGAGGATGGATATGTGAGCTCCGCAGCGCCGGAGTCCGGAGAGGACTCGGAGGAGGAAGAAAACACAGCGGTGGTCGATACAGGCGACGACTGTGAGTACTTTGGGCTTTTTCACGATAGTGGAAAAACAAAAATAATCATCGTAACAAAAAAAGCAGCCGTTTTTACGTCACGAGCTTTCGTTGATGCATCGTAGTTAAAAAGCAATGCACATTGGGATACAGCTGAATGCACACATTTAGGTTAGATATTATAGATTATTGCAAGTGTGAGCAGCCATTAAGTAAGCCGTCACTGTATATGCAATGAAACACATACAATACCTTCCCATAGAAAAGTCCGTGCCATTAAAAACGAAGTCAGCAGCTGTACACGGAGTAGGGATCGCGTGTGTATCTTGAAATATGCTCTGAAATAGGCTGTTTGAGAAGTGTCGCTGTGAGCTTTTGCTGTTTTCGTGACCTGGAGGTGGCGAAGGAGGAGAACTTGATTGCATTTGGCTCACGACGGCACACGTGTCCATCCTGGCCATACCTTTAACCTTGACAGATGACCCTAGTTACAGCAGTTGACCTGGAAAGTCACAACCATTTTGCTGTGGTGTGTGATGAGGGGGGGGAATGCTCGAGTATGTTTTTTTTTGCATTAAAAAAACGGGACATCTTTAATCGCCACTCAATTCTGTGTTAATGTTTCGTTAAAGTGGCACTTTACCTTTTGTTGTTACATAATGCAATTATCTGGTCTAATCATGTCCCATTCGTTTGGCTATGCCTGGCTTAGATTTTTTGCGCTGCAGAAAATTGTCGTACCTGCAGAGAGAAAAAGCGAAATTTGCCTGTTCATTTTGAGTCGCTCGTTTGAAGTGCACAGCTTCGAGATGCATCGCTGCGCTGCGAATGTTGTAAGAGGCCCGAGGGGTGATCTCTCTTTAAGATCTCACTTTATAAAAAAAGAAAATCCTAGAGGGGGTTTGTTAATTTACTAAAACAACAAAGGTGTCGGAAATATCGGCGTACGAAGGATTCGATGAATAAATTAAATAACGGCGTTTGGGAAAATGGAGTCTTGAAAGAAAGGGTGAGAGAGAGAGAGGCAATGTTTAGAGCTGTAGCCAGTGGCAAATGTTATCATCAGCTATGGGCATTGCAACACACGACTGCATTTATAAAGGAAAATACTGTCGGGAAACTGCCGCTGACCACGTGAACGAAAAATTAGACGGTGATCCACAGCATCTCCCTGCGTTTGCTTCTGCTGCAGTGATGGATACAATACAGTCGGTCATTTATCAGAGTTAAGCTTCTACGTGTAATTTGCTACCGTTGCAATATATATATTTTTCAAGCTAAAATAGGTGGAAATTGGATTTGTTTAATGGAACAAACGTGATGTGTTAAAATGACAACGTATGATATTGTTCAGTCGTGTACGAAATGCAGGTGGTATGGTTCATTCTGCGCTATTGAATACTTTTTAAGAAGCACATGTATTGTGTACGTGCAATACAGGAGTATGATATATGCTATGGGAACAGGATGACACAATTACATACAGGGTTAGTGCATGCTTCGTTGCTTTTCATTATTTACAGAAAGTTGCCTGTAAAACCAATGCAATGCAATATTAAGTGATTTTTGCAGAGATTCAGGGAATGCCAAACGATTTATTCGAAGGTCAAATTGACTCTTTAACACGCCTTTTCTTTTTTTATCATCCACGCTATGCCTACAATTAAACACTCTTGAAAACCCACATCTTTTATATTTTCTGCAGATGTACAAGACGCATTTGCAAATAATTGCCGTACTAATAAGCGTAAAGGAAGAACTGTAAGCAACATCCAACACACGTGTTAGCATCTGATGTTATCTGTGCTTGTTGTGACCAAGAAGTGACGTCTTGGCGTGTAATCTTATTGGCTACATTCAGTTTAATGTCAACTCCACTTATCGTGACGCGTTTTGAGATCTCAGTGGCAAGGTGAAAGATGGACTCGGCTGGAAAATATGAGACCATGTTATGTACACATACTGCGCGCGCGCGTGTGTGTGTTTGAGCAAAGCATTATAACATCATTTAAGTATGATAACTATGTTTTTATTCTAGACTCATACATTATACATCTAGTTTTGGTGACCTTTGTCTAACGCCTGGCACTCTGTACGCTGTGCATAACGCTGCTGGGTAGTTCTACGTCGATCTTCGCGCAATAAAAAATAGTGTTTCATCGTAGGCTTATATTAAAATTGTAACTAATTATTAGTTTGTTACAAGAATCATCAATTCTCTCCAAAAAAATACCAGCGCCGCTTTTGATAGATGGCAATGTAGCTCTGTTTTTGTATTTTTTTCTTTTTCGTTTTGCACACCATTTCTGATTAAGTAAATTCAATACAATCGTTACATTTTTGTCTTTTTCATTCATTTGTTTTAATGAACCCGTCGTGTGACGGACAATTACACGAGTTTAACATGTTTGTTGTGGTGAATATTTCTCGATCACACACATGCATGCTCTTGAAACTTATATTTCAAAAGGAAATTTAAGTGCAATAATTTCCCATCATCAACGTTGCTTTTCTGTTTAACCCAATGCATACAGCTTGAATAATTGTAACCGTTAAACATAACATTTCAAGCATAATCTTACCCTTCAATTGCACAGTAATGCACTGCTTTTCATGTTTAAGCTCTCTACAAAAATGGCAAAATTAATGCTGCAGATAATTGCATCTTGATACGAATGTCTAAAACCACAGTTGCTTGTCTGCAGAGAAGCGCAGGTGCGGGATTCATGCAGATCCCAAAAATCGAAACATAAAAAAAACCGGCTTCACGTTTATCCATCGAGTGCATGATTATCACACTCGTTTCCTTCGACAAAACAGCACAATTCAGCAGCAGCGGCAGCTGAAATAACATTCATAGTTATCTCGCCATTTATAGTAATCTAACGATAGAGTAATCTACTTCCCAGGTGTGGACAGTCTCGTCTTTTACACTTTGAATTGCTCTTAGAGGATAAGAATCTCCAATTATGCCCGATCGCCCTCTGTGTCCAGGTCAACTGGATCGGCGAGAAAAAAATATAGTGCATCCATTTCGTTTGTATTACGAACAGCAACAAATTTTTATAGCTAAGCATTCTCCTTACAGAGTGACGGTCTATTATTTTCTATGCTTCGATTTAAATATGCATGTTGAATAATTTATTCTAATTTAAAACAAACAAGATTTTATGATCATTTCCACCCCCCCCCCCCATAACAATTAGTGAGCTAAAGGTATAAGCACGTCATGGAAATGTAATGCAATAAAATAGAATTTGTGTGTGAAAATTGTCATTTATTTTGGCAAGATTTTTTAGCAGCTTGTTTGTTCGTTCTCGTGCGGCAATTATGCAGAGGGATTTGGAGTGCGTAAACACTTTAGCAGGCGCTCGCAAACACCACTTCCCCCTATGGTCAGGAGGATAAAAGTGTCTGTTGTTCACAGCATGAAAAATACAAAGTCTGGAAAGTAGAAAGCGACGACAAAAATACACAATTTGCAAGTTCAATACCCGGTCAAGTTTTAGACTCACGCTGGCAATCCCTCCGAGCGCAAAGACATGAGAATTACTTTGTCTGGAATCGAATAGTTGGTCGTTCTGGAGGGAGACTGCCAAATCTACGCCTATGGCTCTCAAGGCCGCCGACGGAGATGAGCTTTTTGTCTTCAACAGGGAGACATTTAAACTGTGTAGACTTGAATACATGAACGAAAAATTTTCTATAAAAAAAAAGTAGCAACCATTATCTATCCAGTGGTGCATGAATGCCTTTTCAAGCCATCTCCTTGTCTGCATTTATGAAGCAAGAGTTTGTCTCGTCATTGGCCACTTAATTTTTGAAACTATTTAACATTTACCAGGTAAGTCCCACTCAGCGATGTAGCTCTTTTTTTCAGAAGCGACCTGGCTCAACGGAGTGGCTTATCGCTTGGAAATTTAAAGTAGCCAAATACTCTAAAGGCACATTGATCATAAATGTGGAGTGGAAAACGAGAGCACGCGACCACGGTGAGAACAGGCAAGCTCCAAATATACCGGCGTCAGGGTCGTGATCGAACCCAACAACCTCCTGTATCAGTTTAACACGTAGGCTTTCGCGACCAATGTTATTCATAATCAACGTTTTTGAGTTTAGATCGCGTTATTTATAAATGTGTCGTAACCCTCCACCACCCGACACGGCCAATCAGTAAAAAAGTGTCACGTTGACAAAAGACAAATAGTTCACTGCTTTAGCCCACCGGTGTGTTGAAGCCACAACATTTACACAACACACCGGTGGGCTAAAGCAGTGAACTATTTGTCTTTTGTCAACGTGACACTTTTTTACTGATTGGCCGTGTCGGGTGGTGGAGGGTTACGACACATTTATAAATAACGCGATCTAAACCCAAAAACGTTGATTATGAACCTCCTGTATACTCGTCGAGGTGGTTAACATCTCGCTACCATGGAACATTTTTTAGTCTCTTCGGTGCAAATGTCGCTTCTTTTGCCTGCCGCTCAAGCGTTAGTCTTGACCAGCGGCCATGACCCCTTCCAGGAACGTGTGCCCCCCTATCCAAGCCCGCTCGCTTGTTTACGTCAATTTCACATCTCTGCTTACGTATGATCTTTAGTCCACGTGATCATCTTTCTGACATGTAACGCTTTTATTGACACATTTACCTGTTTATGTTCCTGTTGATTGATATCTTATATATGAAAACTGCACAAAATTACATTAAATGTATATTTGAATGCTCTTTCATTGACATCAATATCTCTCCCCATTTCTCACCCAGTGACTAAATCGCCCTGAATGTCTCCAATCTTGTCAGCCCTTGGAAGGTAATGAGGGTGGAGCCTTGTTAGTACTCGGATGGGAGACTGCCTGAGAATACCAAGTGTTGTAAGGTCAGATCAGGCTGTGATGTTACATCGAATTTTAGTTTAGCAGTGGAGTCCTGAATCCATCTTTTTTTAAGCTCTGTGTCATCCCTTTCACTCTGAATTTTCTCCGGGAAGTCTGCTTTCCTCCCACACGAAGTAAAATATTAATTTGAGGAACTGGTAAAAAATATTCCAATGCAAAACCCTCCTGACATAATTTATTCAGAGTATCAGTGAGGAATTCCCCAGGTGGATTAAGGGCATTATTGTGTTATTATTTATGTCTCACACTTGTGCAAGCACGTGTTTTCTGAGCGACATGGAACGGTTAGAAATGGGCACCAGAAGAACATTGTATGGCACGGAGAGCTGGCTTCTCGGAGTGATGGGTGTCTTGAGTTTCTGGTGAGGTTTGGGGGGAGCTCCGATGGATCTTTTTTGGAATTGAGAACTGACAGCCAATTCACTGCAAACTCAATCAATATATTTCCTTGTCTCGTGTTTGGCTCTCGCCTATTAAAAGTGGAGCTTGCTGATGAATAGTCATTTTTAAAAGTGCGCACATTATTGCCTTTGATTATTTTATATATATCTTTAGAGCATGAGAAAGCAGTCATTTGTCTGTCACAGGCGTATCCTTTTAAACGCATTCCAACTGAGGTTGAAAGCAATGACGCATTAGCTCTGTCTGTTTGTCTCTACCTGGGGTGCGTGATAACTTTCATAGAGACTATCTTTTGCGAGCAGAACTTTGCTTTAAGACTATTGCAAGACAAAACTTTCACCTATCGCGAACAAAACAAGTATAAACTATGTGCTGCTCTCAGAAACTTGCCCTATTGTAATAAAAAACTGCCAAATTGATCGAAGGATTCTCAAAACTTGGTGATACAAACCATAGTGAAAAAGTTTATTGTAAAATATCCAAATAATATTTGCCCTGACAGCTTCCGTACAGATAACTAAACACTTACAAAAGGCAAACATTTCGATTTAAAGCTTTCGTGACTGCAGGGATTCATCTTCTTGGTTCTTTCGGTAAAGTCACGTAGAAGGGAAATAATAAAATAAAATAAATAAAATAAAACATAATAATTATGTTTACATTTTATTATTTTATTATTTCCCTTCTACGTGACTTTACAGAAAGAACCAAGAAGAGGCAAACATTTGTTGGAAAAGTGCAATGTAATCCACGCGTATTCGTACTTTTTTCACCCCAAAATCGTATTTCTTTATTCAATTCCTCCCTTAAATAGTTATTTCGTTTGATTCGCATCCACAATAATCTGAGAGTGTTGTGTTAACGTCTCTAAGTGACCACACGTAGAGCAGCTACGATCATTGCAGGTGAAGCTTCTGGGGCACCCACAGGAAAGGGGTCACAGACTGACCAACGTGTCCCTACATTTGGCACGCAATGATAATGGTTCCAATGACCTTCAATTAGTTAAACGATGGTACGCAACCACGTTATGGTAAACCACGGTGTATGAATGAAACTCACATATTTACTAATGCTCGTGTTTTATACTCAAGGGAACATTGTTTAAGTTAAATGTTATCGTATAAATATATACAGCAGTATATATGTATTAGCATATGATTATAAATAATGCTGGCCTGGTAGCATCTTTGGACTTGGTCTATGGAGTGGTGAAAAGGTAGTCTTCTGACGATATTAAGCAGACTAAAAATATAATCTTCTTGGTTCTTTCGGTAAAGTCAGGTAGAATGGAAATAATAAAATAATAAAAATAAAACAATTGAATAATTCACACGACGTTTCGGCCACAACACAAGCAGCCGTCCTCAGGTGAAGAACAGGTCTGTCGGAAAGACAGCGTCTGAATGGGCCATTCTACGTGACTTTACCGAAAGAACCAAGAAGATGAATCCCTACAGTCACGAAAGCTTTAAATCGAAATTTAAAAATATAATTTCCACGCTTTATAGATATTTGTCCATGTTTCCACAATAATTCACATTAATGGCTTCTGTCAACACATCAATCAGCTCCTTTTTTTCTGTAAACATTTTGTTTTAATATAACCGTCTTTTAAATGATCTCCTTTGATCTAAAGTTAGGTCTACAGGCTAAATACACGCATCAATTAATATCGTACATTTGTAAATATTTGTTTTTGTTTGTGATGCAGCCTACTCGTGGGGCAATAACACTGTTCCAGTGTGGTCGTGGTGCCACAACGTGTATACATGTTGCCAGAGGAGTACATTAATGTGACACAACTTGGCAAGATGACATTTCACACACATTACAGTTAGCAGACATTTCACTTCGCTGTGGATACATTGTACGTGGGGACGTGTTTGCTTATTTGAGAAGGCATTTCATAAGCAAGCCTCATTGAAGACTTGTATGCGTGTATGTTGCGGCAATAAATGACGCTTCCGTGGTGCAATAGTTGGCACACTGGACTTGCAATCCAGACGACGCCGGTTCAATTCCATCTCGTCACATTGGGCAAGTTGATTAAACTCCCTCGCTGAATGTCTGCCCATCAGTATGGATGTGTGCACCACAGTCACTCGATCGGCAGGGCACGTGTGATGGAGTAAAGTGTGCGTGGAAGAGTAGGCCAAATGCCCCATAGAGAGGCTCTCAGTTCAAGAGTTCCTCGAGGGACGGGTTGCGTTCAGCGGCAGTGGCATGAGCAGGCCATTGCAGGGCTGCACCTTCCATTCATGTTAAGTAAGACAACGCGATGGGCTTCTCAGTACGAGGTAGCATACCGCTCCAAATGAGCATTTTTCAAAGGTCATTTGAATACGCGGACGCTATTAAGCCTCGCTCGCATTTCAGCGAGTGCTGCATGCATGAAATATTGAGGCTTCATGATATTTACTGGCCTTGTAGTTAAAATCTGCGTCACTTCAGTATTCATACACAGGCTTCAATAGGTGGGGACTTTGCTCAAGGGGCAGGAGGGAGCTAAGTTAGGTCTGGTCTAACATATCAAGCGGCATCTCTGATCTTTGCTGCTTATCGAGATAAGCTTTTCACATAATGTGTTTGTTTATGGTTTTACATGCTAATTGGTTGGCAGCATTAAAATGAATATTGTTCGTTTACCTTGCTTATTGTTGCCCTTGGCATTTTGTTTAAGAACGCTATGTTTGCTTTGAATACAGCTCATTAGAGGATTCAGAGTTAATTATGGTGAAGCAAGCACAATGAATGCATTTCTCTACCTAAATGTGAAGTATCTGTGTGCTAATTGTAATTAAAAGGGAGAGGAATCGTGGGTAATGAGGTACTGTGTTTTAACAGGGGCTGTAAATCACTGTTTTAATTCCGAATAAGCCAAAGAGAGGTCTACATTGAAATAAAAAAATGTTTTTATGACTTAGTTTGATGTGGACATGGTTTTTTGCCCTTTATAATTCACAGTGCATTGCAGCTGTGTCCTGTGAAAGTTATTTATGGTCTGATTAATATTTAATTGATGTAATGTAATGTGAGATTATCATTTTAGTGCTGTGACATTAATGTCTAAGAAGCAATCTGGACTAAATTCTAAAGTGACTGCCATGTGCCCACTCTCTTATACTGTAGTACATGACACTTATGTCAAAGTCTAATGGATAAACGATACCCTTCACATTGCTGTTAAAAATATATAGAGCAGAATGTGGGCATGTGCATCAGATATTGTTTTTAGGCATTATTAACTAAATTCAATTCGCGACAAGTTTCCCTGCAGACCACAATGTTCCATGCGTGGCACAGATGGCTTCTCTACTTTTGCAGAATGTCCTGCCACCAATGTCTTCAATCATCGGAATAGTGAAGAGCAGTGAAAATTGTCCTAGTTAACAAGTAAATATCTTCACTTTTAGTTTGTGATGCTAGCCATCTGTGCCAGATATGGGATGTTACTGTTTTTTTTGGCTTTATTCAACAGCCAACTTTTGAACCCTTCCCACACCAACATTCACATACAGTTTTCCCTAACACATGTTTACATTATAGCATAGAGGGGTAATGGTGGCACAGTGGTAAGTGCCACGGTAGCGAGATGTTAACTACCTCGCCTCGTATACAGGAGGTCGTGGGTTCGATCTCAACCCTGATGCCTGCTGTGTATTTGGAGTTTGCATGTTCTCAATGTGGTCACGTGGATTTTTCTCCGGATCCTCCATTTTTTCCCTCCACGTTTAGAAATAATATGCATTAATAGATTTTGGCAGACACTATAAATTTCCACAGAATAAGCAACTTTTTTGAGCTATCATTTGTGGCAAAGTCGCTTCTGAAAAATAAATATATAGCTCAGTAGGCCTTACCCAGTAAACGTTTTTTTTTATTAAATAATAGTCAAATGTACAATTTACATATTTAATGCTACCCTTCAAGATTGTCAAATTATCTCCTGAGCTGCTATTTTAAGACACCAACATAAACTGTCTAAATATGCACACGGTCTTACACAAAAGTCAATTTTAGGCCAATTTAAAGTAGCACTGCGTAGAAATGAATCACCCTGGGCAATACAATTAGCAACTGTTCACATGTTCGCGACCACACAGCGGCAAGGCTTGTAGAGTCATTGGCCGTGGCATATACCTACAGCAATTCATTGTAATCGTCGTCAGTGTGTTTGTGCATTCAACTGTTCGATTTCTTTTGTTATGAAAAATTAAATTGCCAGCCATATATTTGATGGTGATATATGGACCGTGCATTGTATGGTAATGAAACAGGGAAGGAAACCATTTTTCCCTTCTAATTATAGCCAGGAGCAATCCGCTGACCTGTCTTTTTTTATTCACCTTCTTACATAACATAAGTTATCTTTTCAGTGATTTAAAAACTGTCAATACTGTGTTGATCAATGGTAATTGAAAGTAATTATATTTCTGAAAAGGTCTTACGGCTTTCACGGACTGGTAAGCATATATAGACAACATATTTGCATACGCTGTTGTGTGCTTTTTTTCACAACGATTTGCCTCCACACTCAATTGAGTTAGAACTTAATCACTACCGACATATCATTCCTGAAATAACTCAAAATGTTCCTAATAGGCACTTTTCTAATGCCTTAACCATACACTGTGTGTGTGTGTGCAGTTCAAAGGAAATTGCATGGAAACTTAATTGTTGCAACTATGGTGTGGCTTCATCTATGAAGATTTGGTTAAAACATTCACAGGCTTTAAATCTTGACTTAAAGCTTTCGTGACTGCAGGAATTCATATACTTTGGGTCTTTCGGTAAAGCCACGTAGAAGAAGAAAATTATAAAAATAATAATACAAATTATAACAATATCACGTCGTTTCGATCGCAACACAAGCAATCATCATCAGGTGAAAAATGGGAGAGAGCTCGGCAAGAGCCACCGCCACATCGAGGAAAACAAGCAACGGTAGCTGTGTGAGTGAATGTAACTCAGAGAGTCAAAAATGTTAATTTCATCTCTAGCCCCGCCCATTTACCCTTGGGCTACACCCATCTCACACCTTTATAACATCCTGCCTCAGCAGCTCTCCCGCTATATTTTTTCACCTGATGACGATTGCTTGTGTTGCGATCGAAACGTCGTGAAATTACTATTTTTATATTTTTTTCTATCTACGTGGCTTTACCGACAGACCCAAAGAATATTCACAGGCTTTGCTCTTACCTTCTTATTATTTCTTACCGCACTCTGAAATCTTCCCACTCCCACTGTTCCAGTAAAGCACCTTGTCTTCTCCTGTCGTGGCTCAAGGCATAAGCAAACTATGCAAGAATCTACGGCCCCAGGCAGATCAAGGGCCCCCAGATGCATTATTAAATTGGGATACACCACATTTCAACCCAAATTATATTAAAACTAAACTAAAGCTGAACTTTGATTTAAAGCTTTCGTGACTGCAGGGATTCATATTCTTGGTTCTTTCGGTAAAGTTACGTAGAAGGGAAATAATAACATAATACAAATAGAAAACAATAAAAATTCTCACGATGTTTCGACTGCAACACAAGCAATCATCAATTAGGTGTGAAATCCACAGCAAGAAAATTTGAAAAAAGTGGCGGTTTTTCCTAACATCAGCACCACAGACAGCGATTTGGCAGTTGGCCAGATGGACGAGTCCATCTTTGTTCGGGGAAAAGAGGAGGGGGAAGAAAATGGAATGCGGTCTGAAAGTCACCGTAAGCGTGAACACAATCAATTAAGACCCGAAATGGTTTATCAAATCCTTCCAATGATTGCTTGTGTTGCAGTCGAAACGTCGTGAGAATTTGTATTGTTTTATATTTTTTATTTTATTATTTCCCTTCTACGTGACTTTACCGAAACAACCAAGAATATAAAGCTGAACTATTTTTATTTCACCAGGTAAGGCCTATTGAGCTATGTAGCTCTTTTTTGTCAGAAATGACCTGGCCACAAATGATAATCCAACAAAGTGGCTTATCGTGTGGAAATTTATAGCAGCCTAATACTAATGTTCAGATCCTAATGAGCACAAAACCAATTACAATAAAATTCCAACTAACCATTCTCATCACTATCTTGTCAGGAGCTCTCTTTTCTCTCCACACCATATCTCTGTTGGCTATCGCATTGCAATATATCTCCGTATCGTTCCCATCTTCTTGCACCTCCATCATTTTTCGTGCATATTTCTCTCATATTTGCCACATATTTATCTCTCGTTTACATATCTTCCATCACCTCACTTGGGAGTTTTATAAATTGAAAGCGGGGTGTCCGCCCCCTGCCCTCCCCCCCTAAACATACTTCCTGCTTCGGGCTCCCAATTGGCCACCATCACCTCTCTTGCCTTCTCTCGATGTCTTATCTGAAATGTTCCACGAAATATGTGCACGACGTTATATGTCGCTTTTTTCTATGCTGCTCCCAATGTCTGAAACATATGTCTTCTTCCGTTCACAATTCCATATCTTTAGTCATTGTTTAAGTCAAAAACAGGCATTTATTTCCGTTAAACGTAACTCACTTCATTTAACCTTATTCATGTACATCACAATACCACTATATTAACTTGGGTTTATTTTCTTTTATCACGTAATATTTACCTCTAAACCCAAACCTTATGGTGAATTTCGATGTTTCATCGGTTTTCAAGTAAAATTGTAGCGTAATAATTGTACGTGGATACAATCCAAACCAGAATGTCATACATTATTTTTTATTTTAACACAAATTGTTGCCAAATTGGGCTAGGATGCTTAATTAACTCAACGTTAATTTGCCCATAACAATAAGATGCCGCTTAATAATAATGAGTTTTTGCTGCAGCGTAATGGTTGAGCACACTGGACCTGCAATTCAGAGGTCGCTGCTTCAGTGTCAGTTGAAACGACGGTGCAGGTTTCTTAAATCCACCCCCCCCCCCGCGTTCAGTGTCAGTTGAAACAACGGTGCAGGTTTCTTAAATCCATCCCCACCCCCCGCGTTCAGTGTCAGTTGAAACAACGGTGCAAGTTTCTTAAATCCACCCCCCCCCCCCCCCGCGTTCAGTGTCAGTTAAAACAACGGTGCAGGTTTCTTAAATCCATCCCCACCCCCCGCGTTCAGTGTCAGATGAAACAACGGTGCAGGTTTCTTAAATCCACCCCCACCCCCCGCGTTCAGTGTCAGTTGAAACAACGGTGCAGGTTTCTTAAATCCACCCTCCCCCGCGTTCAGTGTCAGATGAAACAACGGTGCAGGTTTCTTAAATCCACCCTCCCCCGCGTTCAGTGTCAGTTGAAACAACGGTGCAGGTTTCGTTCATTGAAACAACGTGCAGGTTTCTTAAATCCACCCCCCCCCCCCGCGTTCAGTGTCAGTTGAAACAACGGTGCAGGTTTCTTAAATCACCCCCCCCCCCCGCGTTCAGTGTCAGTTGAAACAACGGTGCAGGTTTATTAAATCCACCCCCACCCCCCGCGTTCAGTGTCAGTTGAAACAACGGTGCAGGTTTCTTAAATCCTCCCCCACCCCCCGCGTTCAGTGTCAGTTGAAACAACGGTGCAGGTTTCTTAAATCAACCCCCCGCGTTCAGTGTCAGTTGAAACAACGGTGCAGGTTTCTTAAATCCATCTCCCCCCCCCCCCGCGTCTGTCTATGGGTGCGCCGCGGTTAGATAGTCGGTGGGTTTGTGGGGTAAATTGAGGGTAATCCCACCACTTCCAAGACGTGCAGCCAGGATGGAAGAGTTAGTCATGAATGCCATATCTTGAAGGGGACTTGCTCGCTCCAGTTTTTAGGCCCTTCTCCCAGCAGTGGCGTGAACAAGAAATTGCAAGACTGCGCTTTTATCTAAACCTTTTCAAATCATAATAAAAATAAAACATTTCGATTTAAAAATAAAACAATGATAAAACAATGAAAACCGTACTAACTGAACAAGTAAGTGTGAAGAGATATATATATAAATAAATACTGCTTGCGTGACTCAGTTAAAATGATATAGAATAGTAAGACCTCTAGCAAATGCCACAGTCACATTTTTTTCTCTCTCTCTCTGGACTGTTTATATATATATTGAATGTTATGAGTTGGGATAAGGTCAAACATGAGATTGGACCGTAAACTGCCACCCCGACCTCGTTTTCATATAATGTGGTCGCTGTGCAATACAGCTTCATTGAGCCAAATGTCCGAGCGGGGGGAAAAAATAAAATGTCTGCTCTCCTCCGGGTTTCTGTTGGGGTCCAATATGCCATCGATTTCGTCACACCCAATGTTGCATTTCAAATTCTCTGGACAATTTGATTTTTTTCTGTCTCTCTTCTTTCTTCCCCCCCTCTTTCTCTCAAATCAAAGCAAAGATTCTAAGTGATTCGGTGAAGGGTTCACTAGCTTCCACCGACAGCTTTATTGATTAATTGCACTAATTGGCTTGATAATTGGTCAGGAAAGGTATATTTTGTTTCAAAACATCACTTTGGATTGGCTTTGATGGTTTTTTTCTTTGAGTGATGGAAAACTGTTGTTCGTTTAATTCAAGTTTTGTGTGCAGGTGTACCGGTGCGTCGATGTATTGATTCATATGAATGATTAAGATCACACTATGTGGATCGATCCACATGTGTGTTAAATCAATGTGTTTCACTTCATATGCTTGATATGTATTGGGCTCATTGGGTGACACCTGCAGCCTTTTAGTGGCTGTTACAAATAATGCATTTTTCAACTGAATTGCAACCCAAAATCCTAACAATCATTGAATCGCTGGGGGCAGGGCGGTGCAGGGTGATTCTTGGAACAAAATGGCAAACCTGATAATGCGCCAATGGCTTAGTAGTCCTTATCATTCATAAATATATATTCAAACTTACTGTAGCTTCGAGGGAGTTGCCCTGGGTATAATGTGTAGCACACTGGATGTTCACACTTTGCCCGTTCTATTCCATCTGTCTGCCCATCGCATTATGAACGGGGACACACCAGTTAGTGGATCGGCAGGTCTCAATTTGGTGGGGTACAAGTGTTGTCTTCTTGGTTCTTTCGGTAAAGTCACGTAGAAGGGAAGTAATATTATTATATTATTATATTATTTTATTATGTTTTTTTTTATTTCTTCCCTTCTACGTGCTTTACCGAAAGAACCAAGAAGATGAATCCCTGCAGTCACGAAAGCTTTAAATCGAAAAGTAGAAGTGTTGCTGATGAGCTCCGCCCCCCTCTCCTCCCCTCTCAACTTGCTTTTAAGGGATTACATCTTGAATCATTGCCTCACTTGATGCAGCAAATCTGGCTGTGACGGTCCCACCTGATGACGGAGACTTGTGTTGCCTCCGAAACGTCGTGATTTTTTATTTTATTTTACTTTCATTAATTTTAATGTTTTACCTACGTGACTTTACCGAAAAAACCTAAGAATATGAATATAAGTGTTGCTTTGTCCATCGCTTCCGAGACGTCTGGTCAGCGTGGAAGTGTAGACACAAAAAAATGTCCTCTGGAGCTCCCTCTAGCGGAGGCTCTTCTGCCAGCAGGGGCGTGAGCGAGAGAGCCAGCAGTTGCAGAGTTGCACCTTCGACTTTTTCTTTTGCTGCAGCTTGTACACGTCTGGTGGCAATTGGTGCTGTGCGCACGCAGGACTTTGTGCGATGTGATCGGCAACACGAGGAAAGCTTCCTGTGGGACGACCTCTAATTTCGTAATCTTCATACTCTCGCTGAGCCTTCAGTTGCGCTGTTGGGTAACCCCCTTTCAACAGTTCACCCTGGGTTTAAAACAAACAAACAAATATTCTGCCCGCAGCAATGCAGAATAATATGTACGCCTCGCGTGCAAATGAAGCTGTTCTGCACAAGATGCTTGACAGAGGCTCATTAGTATTAGCCTAATAGGGCCAACTCTCTGCCTAGATGTTCTTTCTGCAGAAGGAACAAAGATACACCTATTTTTAGCATTACAAATTGAAAATGCATGCAAATTTGAATTCGTTTTTGGCTCATGGTGAGCAATCAATACTGTAGGCGAGGATGAGTCACATATCTTTTGTGCCCCATTAAATGTTGCAAATATTAGGTTTTGGTAAAATTACTTTTTTATACATTATTTCTGCTGTCAGGTTTGTTATTGGAAGGGGTAACTTTTTTCTCTGCCTTGATCTATAGCATTTACCTAGAGAATGTATATTGGTGTCTGTGGCAAATAGATTTGGCTTGTAAGTTGATTAAGTCAACTGAGCTGAAGCAGGCAAAGAGAGAGAACCATACCACCCACCACTAACATCAAGTTCCCATTAAAATAAACTGTGAGCAGAGTGATTATACAGCACTGAATATAATGCAATATTAATTTTCATGATTCATTGCAGAAGAGCAGAATGGCACTGGGAAATGTGTTATAAAGCTTGTTACCTGCCTATGCTATGCTTTATGTTATGTTATAAACACTCAGCTATCACGTATGAGGGTGTGTTTTCGATGTATCAAATAATGCAAAAAGGCACTTGGAACTGCATTCAAATGAAACGTATATATTTATATAATATTGACATATATATACACATTGCAGTTATGCTTATTTTAGTGTTGGAAAACTAATAATTGTTCTTATGGAATATAAGCATTTTTTAATATTTCTGTTGATAGATTAAACAATTCATTTCAATGCAACATTGCAACATTGAAATGCATGCTTGAGAAGGTACTAAGCAAATACAGATATTACTGAAATCACAACACGGATGAATTGATACATGAACATTATATTAAATAGGGGTCTTTTAAATGGTAGGGTGACAGATATGGTCCAGTGGTTATTATTGCTCTCTGCACCCAGTAGCCTAGCGACCTCAATTATTAAATACAGGATTGGATATAAACTATGTCTACTCGTCTTCAAGAGTCCGCATCGATCTGCTCCATCCTATCTCGCCAATCAGTGCGTACCGGCTTCAACAGACCCCAATCGACTCCGGCTACGATCTGCTGCTCGCAGCGACCTGCTCCTGTACTGACTGCGTGTAAACCTTGCGCGTGATTTGGCCAGCGCAGTTTCGAGGTCTCTGGCCCAAAGACCTGGAACAAGCGACCAGCTCATGTTCAGGATCCAGCCTTGAGTTTGAGCCAGTTCTGCAACAGACTCAAAACGGTGTTGTTTT
This sequence comes from Lethenteron reissneri, assembly GCF_015708825.2. Lineage (NCBI taxonomy): Eukaryota > Metazoa > Chordata > Hyperoartia > Petromyzontiformes > Petromyzontidae > Lethenteron > Lethenteron reissneri. The sequence continues at coordinate 3,450,897 of NC_083812.1, forward strand.
TTCGGAAAGCCCACTTTCAACGTGTGATCAGTGCGCACTCGTGATGGACTGAACTGATAAGAGTGCGCAATAACAAATGTTCTTACTTACTGGGTTAAATTCCTGACCCTGGCAAACATCAGAAGTGAATCAGACCTGGACTTATCCAGAGTGATATCCAGATAGGTTCAGGGGTCTCCCCTTCAATCCGCCTGCTCTGACCAATATCGTGATGTATGGTCACACACACCTCCATGATGATAGTGTTATGTGATTGAAGGCATCCATCACATCGCTGTGTATAATGCACTCGCAGTTACTATCACTCGAGACATTGAGGCTTACAACTTATTAAAATATTCCCTTTGCGCGTTGTGTTGGCAAATGTCCCCCCACTGCTCAGCTTATAATCCTGGGGAGTGGCATCCCGGCATTGCAGATAGCTCTACGAAGATCCCTTATCCACTCAATTTAGGCAGATGCATCCAAGAAATCGTTAAATGGCGCAGCATGCACGCGATTTCTCAAGCAAGCCAACAAAACAATGCACAATGAGTAAGTGGTGGTCAAGAAACTTTTATTGGTGTGTCAATAATAAACCCAATATAGCCATATCGAATTCATGTGTATGTACTGATCATTATTTATGACCCTTCTGCCATTACACTGCTGGATGAGGGCATATCCCACGCGGTCGTGGGGATTCTTTGACCGTACTGCACCACACTGGTCAGTGCGGGGTCGGTCACAGTGGAGGATTATCGACGTGGGAGCGTGGTACAGCACAACACTGGATGTTGCTGCACCATCATCTGCTGACAACTTTGTCCCCGCAGCGCCCATCCACTCGCTCACCATCTAGGCTCAACCCTGTTTAGCGGCCGTGATCTGACGAGGTCCGATGCTTTCCAGGAGATCTGGTCATAGGCCACAGACATGTAAACGGTTGAAGGAGTAAGGTCAGCTGATAATGCTCAAGCTCCTAGAGCCCACGCGATCCCACTTCACCAGTGCGCTGTACTAAACACTGGATAAGCTTATTACGGAAATGTAAAGCAACGTCTAATTTTGCTCAGTAAGCCGTTACCTTGGGGAGATTTAAATTATAAAAAAGTAACGTTTCTAAGGAGCCCCTTCTTAATTAACTGCAACAAACCCTTCTGTGGGTCTGTGTTAATTACCATGGTTTTAAAATGTAATGAGTGATTCTAAATTTTAAACGTAGTGATAACATTAATATTGGCCTTATTTAATACGGTTTGAAAACTAATTAAGCCTGACCTTGTTTACTCTGTAAAATGGCAAAACACCTTGGGGTTGCTGAATTTATGTTGTTGATATTACAAGCAGGTTGAAGGCTGTTAGTATCGCAACTATCCCCTCCCCCTGTACGACCCTTAACTTTGTGTTCAATTTCAAGAACATTTCATCGTTACCAGAGAGCTGTCCAGGGTGCTAGCCTCAAGACGCACCCCTAATGGAGCACATAATACACATTGTTACATTTCAAAACGTATTCACCACGTCTCCCGTCGGACTTCTGGTTTATATTTAGTTTTGGTAAATACTTTCATATGTGCACAATATATATCGAGGTAAATCTTTTGGGAATATTTTTTTTCTTCCCCAAATGATTTGTACCGAGCATGTTGAGCAGTTTACTATATATATTGCAATACTTGGTTTTACACTGTCGTTGTATGCTTATCATACATGGAATTACGCAATTATTCTACCTATATGGAGACCGCTGTACATTTTTATAAGAATATTTACATATTTGTTTTATGATATGGGGCAAGTCTACCAATATTAAACAATGGCAACATTGCATATGTTTTTTGTTAATTTATGTATCTATTTATTAAATGTGTAAACCCCAAGGCTGTAGCAAGTTGTGAACAAACACTTCAGCAGCATTTAATGTCGAGAGAGATTTTTTTTTTTTACCGATTGCCCTCGGGTTAATTGAAGCAAAAGTCCCTTCGTGAAAGTAAAGGATCATTGCGTGAAACATTCATAATGCCTTTACTCGCCTTCATTGGTGTATACGCGATTGTTAGAGACTACCAATGATTGCAATTATTCCAGTTGTATTAAATGCCCCATGACAATCCATTCCCCTTGAGCCATGAATGAGGCGGACCAATGTTCCAAAAGGCTACATCCGTAAACAACTGCTGTGATTGGCCAGAGTGTTATTCAATGGCTGGGATAATGCTAAGCAACCTTCTCGTGAAATGGAACATCCTATTATGCGCAGATACCTCCACTGCAGCTACATGAAAGCTGTTGTTCGTCCTGAAGACTTAATCAGAAACCATGGGGCAATCTACTTTGGTCACGGTTCCATTATGTTCACTAAGCCAATTTCCAGTGACGCTTGCTGGTGATGGGTGATCAACTAGTACCGGAGTGTTTACAGTGAAATTGCATCGCAGTTCACTGCCAGTTTTCGTATTGCGTGCAAGTTTTCTGCACCTATTATAGTCAACGTCAATTATTCATTCCATCGTTCAAAGTCCTGTCCGATATCTAAAGTGTGCCACTTGTATTTTATGCAATAATTTACTCCAAAAAAAAGAATCTCTCCAGGCCAATTTTAATTCAACAAAATGGCTAACTTTGGTTCCGTTTGAATTGTCAAATTACAAACGCGCATTTAATATGCCAGAAGCATTTATGCTTGCCAGTGCAATTTGCTGAGTAAACTGTCGGTGTCATCAATCATTGATTTAGCACTTGGAAAGCCAAGCACTGCCTGTGCCTCATTTGCTAAAAGGAAGTAGTATGGATCACCTACTCTTTTTTAAAAGTGAAATGGATAATTTAGCAATATACATTTCTTTTGTGATATTGGTAATCACATTTTCTGAAAACACTTGGTGGGATAATTTCCCCATTTTTTCCGAACAGTTATCCCAAACATAATCTTGGGAATGGGGTGGTGGCAGTGGGACGGTGCCGTGTAGCTACGTATGTTGAACTTCTTTCGCACCAGACATAGCAAACCGCGCTAATCGTAGATGTGGGGAAAGGACAACAAACTAAAAGATAAAAGCAGCGCACTGTGCTATGAGCCCATTGAACTTATTCAATTCCCAACCACAGCTTACATCAGTAGCGAGTGATATCTGAACTGGTTGTGGGTTTTCTCTCTTCACCAAAGCGCACTGGTGAAATATGATCAAACAACTCCATGGTTGGCATGGCATGAGGCAGCCTTTATGCAACAGTGGATTGGATTGACAAAGGCCTGTCCTATTTGTTGTAGGTCAGGACTTGTGATGAGACGCAAATTATGAGATACATCATTTTGAAAAAATGAGTTATCAAGGGACATGCATCACAATTTCATATCACGCAATATTGTATGCCATTACGCTGAACATATTATATTATATCGCCTTTCAGACATCACCAATGTATTTACTAAAAAATTTTAAAGTATAAATTTAATTGTATTATTAAGGCACTCAAACTATGGATTTACAAAACAACAGCAACAATTGATTTAATTAAATAATAGACACGTGGGTATTTTTCAATCAATCCTGCATCATAATGCTGGTTACACCGATCCAACAAAACGCGACGTCACACGATCGGGTGCACGGATACACATGGCTGATATTTTTTAATCCCTCTGTGTTTCCGTTTAATTAACACAATTATGATTTTATTTCTCGTGCAGTTAATCCACAGCTAGAGCACCATTATTGTATGAATTAGACTAAAAGTCAAGGTTGGGGCTGTTAGCAAGCATCCTTATTTTATGATCACGGCACAAAGAGGAGTGGGATTGTCTTTACAGCGGGTTGGAGCGAGTCAATGTCGCAGTGTGATGGGCTTGCCGAGGTTGTGGTGGATGCCTGCTGTGAATTGAAAGGGCCTCACGACTCAGATATTTTTATCTCTAAATAAGCATTGTTTAAATTAAGGTTTTCACAACACATTGATGTCAAGTGTTTGAACATAATAAGTAATTTGCTAGTGTCGGAGCCTTGATACATACGTGGGCCCTCATTTGGGAAAACTCAACACGTATGAAGAGACCATTGGCAATTATCGACGCGTTTTTTTTTATCGCTGAATATTGATTAAGAATTTTGGCAAGTACTTAAGATATGAAACGTGATTTTTCCACGGATTATAAAGTTAAATATTGGTAAAATCTGATTATGTTCTCCCCAAACAAATAATGCAGGATCCGTGGCAGCCAGAATAATGCGCAAAACATTCCCTCATTACTTACAGAGCAGTGGAATCCACCGTACGTTTTAAAGCATCACTCATGTACCCTATACCCGTCCATGCAAGCTTACTGGCAGGGGAGGAACAATCACAGTGACTGCCCCAAGGCTATGAACTTCCATCTTTCCGAGGTAATAAATGGGGATATCAAAGGTGTATGGGATTAAGGGGCAGAGACACTTATAGGGTCCCAAGTTTGCCACACCTCGATTCTGATCCGAGTTCAATGGATATTATAAATAAGTGGGCTCAGTGATTTTCATCTGGTGCCTCTTTTTCCGTCCAACTGTACCTTGTTTTTTATTTACTTGGGATTTTTTCAACACTGCTTCTCCATAAATTAATAATGTATGGTTGTTTAAAAAAAAATTGCGTAATCCATTTGGATTGTAAACTTTTGATTTAACGTCTTTGTTGAAATTACCTTTTTGTACAGCATACTAATATTTGGAAAGGGCAGCATGAATTATCGGTAAAATACGAAATATTGTTTACAATCTGAAATGTTATGGAAAGTTTCGTTTGATATATTATGTATTTTAAAAAACAACATTATTTTATCATTATGAAAGCTCATGTTATTTTTTTTCAAACTCGGGATCACGGAATCCATATTGCTGAGGTCATACTGCAGTTTGGCAGCAATAAAGGAAATCTGAATATGTAGTTTGCAATACTGTACACGGAGCCAGCATACCAAATAACAAGCAAATCCAACACTCGTGCTTATTTCGCGGTTTTGGAAATGTACAATTGATATACATTAATGAGAAAACGAAACAAGTGTGGGTTGCATTAGTAATCTTGAATATATGTTACCAATTAGATATGAACAAAATTAACTCATCTCTTATCAAAACAACACCATTGCTGCATAGTCTAATTCACAGTGTATAGAGTTTTGTAGACATTGTAATATTTAGTTTAAAGACAATCAATGCATGAATAAAAGAACAATTTTCACAGATATTAGATACAATTAAGTTTGTTCATTTTTAAAAAGCCTTGCTTTTCTAGGATGGCATCTTAATTCTAGGATTGCAATCCTGTGAAGTGAACCGTTGTATTATCCTATCTCGCTTGCTTCAGCAATACATGAGCTGATATTTTTGTTAAGTATTATTTTGTTCTATACTTCACCACACTGGGCAGTGCGGGTTTTCAGTTATCAATCACCACTGATGTTAGTCTTAGCCAAACATCAGTATGGTAACCAATTCCCTATCGCTTTGATGTACATATAAATAAACTGCACGTGCATCTTTGAAGTAAATGCAGTACATTTTGACAAATGTTAACACGAACATTTTATAAGCACAAACTGAAGATGCCTGAGGCATAATTGGTACATTATAATTCATTCCAGCCGAGCTGAAAAAAGTGACAGAAATGGGTTGCATTAATTTTAGCACTTTGTTTAAGGCAGACAAACGCTTGTTCTTTATGAATGAAACATTGATGAACATGAATCACAGAGAACAACCTTTAGCTGTATCATGGCAACTGTTACGACCATCGCAAATAGATGAATGCGAAAGTTATTTGAAGAGCAATTAATAAGCAGCAGTGGCTCTTTACGTTAATCAAAAATTGCTAGCCAATTATTTTACAGAAAAAAAAGATTAGCTTTATTATTGCGAAAAATATAGAAAAATACTTCCTCATAGCATTTACTTTGCTTTCAGTGCTTGATTCTATCCTTTGGGACGTGAATTTCCAGCAAATATAATTGGCCTCTATAACCATTTCTCATTTAGGCCCTCTTTAAGGTCTACTCATCGTTAATCTTTTGCTCACACAGTGCGGTTTGTCGAACAGATGAAGAAACAACTAACCCGGCCACACCACCTGTTTCATGTGGCCTGTTTTCATTTACAATTTACTACAACAACAACACAGAAGCAAACAGAACCAGAATACACACTTACCGAATGACCAATGTGCACACACGTGTACAATCGCAGTATTCGTCAGCTGTGCTCTAGGAAATGAGAGGAAGCAAGAAAGAGTAAGGGGAATGGTGAGGATAGGAAAAGGTAGAAAGAGAGGGAAATTACAGTCGCTACTTGCATCCTTTATGGCGGTTTATACGATGGATTTTGTTGTGGTCAAGATACATTGTCACAGCATTTTGCAATCTGACTTTGGGTTAAATTGCTTAAAAGTGCCAATGGGTTAGGTCACAAACAGCACAACTTAACTAAGTGTTCCATTTAAATTTAGATTCTATTTGCGAAAAAATATGTTCTGAAACATGTTTGCTTCGAGATGGCAAAAAAAACACATGCAAATCTTAGTGGGGTTTTTCTACTCGTATTCAAATTCCCTTGAATACAATATTAAAGATTGTAGCATTGTTTTGAATTTGTATGCGTGACACTTTCTGATAATCGCGTTGTTCATAAACTGGAAAGATTGAATATCGTCCTGGTAGTCCATAGCAACAAGCTGCTACTGTAGATTTGACCACATTGCTGCATATGTGATGTCAAAGAGTCACAGGTGTTTTTTTTAAAATATATTTCACTTGTCTCTCGGATGAAAGGAATATCTGAACATTTTGTCCAACCAGCATTCTTCAGAAAATATTGCCGTTAGCAGACGGTCTTAAATACTATTGGTGTAGGTACTGAGTTTTGTTAGGCAATGAACTCACTGTTGTACAATGAGTGATCAGCATTTGCAACATCGTTTGATGTAGTTCATATTCAGATTTGTGACTGAAGTGTAATGAGATTAATTATTGCGTGGATATTCCATTCAAACAGTATTGCTGTTGGCCCAATATTATTTGTGATTAAACGTGTGGTAATTAATGGTTCTGTGAATACACTACTGAACGAATAAGCGTTCCGAAGACAAAATGCCTGCTCATTAACTGCATCCTGCATTGTGCTAAATGAGGCTATGTGGAATTGTAAATTATATTTTTTGATTGTGAAACATCTTTTCACGTACCTGGGTCATCAAAACATACCCTACCCAATTGTATTGCCTGGCCACTCGATATTTGCTTTGAGTAATGGAGAACAAAATATTTACAAGACCTGCAAAAACAGTCTACTAATTAAACAGGTTATCCTCATATTTTTTTAATTGCATTTTAATTTATTTATTAGCTTGCTTATTTCTTTCTGAAATTTTACTCATCACATTTGTCATATCATCTCTTTGTTCAAGAGTCTTTAAAGCCTTTGGTGCTTTCGAACGTTATAATAACTATTTTTTTTTCTAAAAAAACCTTACGGTGATTGTAAATACCTCTTTTCTTCTTTTGTATCAAGACTTACTTATTACACAACAATACCACTGCGTTCTTCTCAGCCTCGGCTGTACAGATGAATGACTGGCTCACAAAGTGTCTTTGTTTCACTCTCCAAATAATGCCTTGACGCTTGGCTTGATTTCATAATATGTAAAACAAATCACAGCATGGGCAGTTGTACCCTTGACATAATAGTTTTTGTTTAAAGGGATATTTTATATAACCATATTAGCATTTGTTTATATGTAACAGTTTGTGTCTCTCATGGGAAGCAGGATGGCTCAGAGAGTGCTGAGGCAGAGTACTGCTGAGATCACGGGTTTAAATCTCAGGCAGCACACCTATGATTATTAATGTAGCTTCTCAAGTGTACGAGTTGACGTTTTAGCCTGGTGACCATTGACTGCACACGTAAGGAAGGTGATAAATAAATTGAGTTCATCACGTCATTTTTGCCTACATTCCAGCTCTAAAAATAAAAAAACATCGGCTTGACTCTCATGCACCAAACAATCTCGTGGCAAATTGTATGTCAGACGGTCACTCGTAATGTATAAAATAATGATGATAATAATAATAATATTGCGCATGGCGACTTGAGGGGTTTCTCCGCGAGATGTGTTTTCAAAGATCTCTTCCTTAATATCCAGGTGCCTACCTTGGCTCCTCCCACCCTCAACCAGTATATATACAAGGACTGTTTTCTTGGAATTTCTCTTACTTGATACAGCTATCGTGTTGTGACGGTTCCACCTGAAGACGGAAGCTTGTGTTGCCTCCGAAACATCATGATTTTTATTTTATTTTTTATTTTACTTTTATTAATTAAAAAATTTTACCTACGTGACTTTACCGAAAAAACCTAAGAATATGAATCTCTTCCGTACCCATTCTTCTCCCCCTTGGGACAGCCTCTGCTCTCTGAGATGTCTGAATTGATTCTTCGTGTGGATGGCACAAGGCCAGAAAAAACCTGGTGGGGAGCAGAGAAAAAGGTGCCCAATATGTTGCCTCCCAGGTGACAGTCGACGTGAAGTTGTGTTTTCTTTCTCTATCTTCTTCCCCCACTCCCTGCCGCCCCTGGAATATGTTTTGTTTCTAACTACATTCTTCATTACATGGTTACGCTGGTGTCAGTTTGACCCTGGGGGGAAATGCTGGGGCTGCAATACTCGCTGGTACATTTGAGCTGTGCTAGGGAAACGTGTGATTTTACTCTTCGTTATTGACGGCTGGAGCCATTTTACGTGTCATTATGCATGGGCAACTAGCGAGGGGCATGAGATAACACAAACAAAGACGGGCATGAAAAAGGGGCATTTCCCTGGGTCGTGATTAAAATGGCTCCAGTTTACAATCATTATTTGTTAAACTGGGATGCGGTTCAATAAACCAGCAGATCATCGCCCCTATTGGACGCATGCCCAAAGTGGCGGGGATTAATTCTTTCCAGCTTTTAATGAATGTTTATTTGCATGTATAAGGTTACAAGAAGAGAAAAAGGTAAACCTGCGAACGGGAGAAAATTACGTGTAATTTCCCTTAATTAAAATGTCAGTGGCATCCCAATTGGTGTAATATGTCATGCGGTTGCTCTGATGATTGCTGATGACGCTATAAATTATTCAGGGGATATGTGTTTCCCTGCCTGTGGTTACAGATACCAAGGTGACGACATCAGTGCTATCGCAGCAGCCAGCCTTGCCACGCACAAATCAAGCACTGGCACAGACATCTCGGACCGCCTTTGCGTTGTTTAAAAGGCAGAAGGGGGAGAAAAAAAAAAGAGACACCCAGAGGTCAAACCCATATTACAAACCCATTTGAAAGGGCATACGTAACGCTCACTGGATATGTATTATCAACTCGTTGACTCATTATGCATTACCAAAGCCAAATGAGCTGCTATTATCAGGAATACATTTGCATTTTGTTGGGGGGGGGGGGGGGTTATTTATATTTGACCTCTCACATTTGTCCCCATTGTCTTTGTTAGTACACACTATTTATTGAATAAAAGGGAGACCGCATTTATCTTTTCTGCCTACACGTTATACATGAAATATGGTTTACATTAAACAAAAAAATCTAAGGTCATTCATGTTTGTCGGGGTGTTTCTGTCTGTCCAGGTCCATACCCAAGTGGTTTTGTCTCCAATGGTTATGAAAGAGTCCTTGTGGTCGCATTTTAATTGCAGTGGAATCTCCATGTAAGCAAACCCCTTTGAAGCAAGTCCATGGGTGCTTTTGTCAGAGATTTCCCCATACTTCCTCCCCATTGCCAGGTGTGAGTATATTCAGCTTCTGTATATACGTGAGAAATCACAATTAAATATATAAATACAAAAAACATATTGTATTTGTTTTAATCCCTGAATGGAAAATCAGTCAATCTCTTGGCCTGTGAGCCTTCCAGATCAATGTTTCCCAATGGCATTTGATTCAACAGGGCGGCCTTGTAGCAACACAGCTGCCGTGTTGAACAAATGCCAGTGGGAATAATTAATTAGCAAGGTTCGTAAGGCAAAAGATTGACATTTTTTTCTTCCTTTCAATGATCAAACAAATATTCTTTAGCTTAAAATAAATATTTTCTAAATCAGTGAATATATGCTTGAGCATTCAGTGTACTTTTTTCCAGCGATTTCCACTTTAGATGTATCATCGTCATCCGGGGTGGGGGTGGAATATAAAAGTGAGTGATTTTTAAACGTGGGATTTGGGCTATCTCACTTTCAAATCGTGGTCTAAATTTTAAAATATGCACACACTTTCGTTTCAACCTTCCAGTGAATGGCACGGTTTGCTTGTTTTGTTTCGAACGCTGCACATTAATGGGTAGCACTGGACAGCAGCGAGATGGAAAAACTAAACTCTCAACTGTCAAAACTGGTTCTAGATTTGAAGCTTTCGTGACTGCAAGGATTAATATTCTTAGTTTTTTTCGGTAAAGTCACGTAGGTAATTTTTTTTTAATTAATTTGAATTTTTTTTACCTACGTGACTTTACCGAAAAAAACTAAGAATATGTCAAAACTGGCTAAGTTGTGAACACAAGGACGACTTAACTATAGTACTCATCTAGCAATGTATGTGCTAGAGCTAGGCTATAGCCCTGTGTTGCTCTCTGGATAGCCTATGCCTTCATTAGGCCTTCATTAGGCCATCCGGATAGGGTTACCACCTGTCCAGGTTTAACATGGACAGTCCGAGAATTGGCATGTGTTCAGGTGGCAGGAATTGGGCTTCACAAAGACCTGGTGGTATTGCTTTGAACATTATAATCTCATAGTGCACAGTTTTGATAGACCTAGGCTGACCAATACATTTGTATAGAATCTGTGTTAGGAAAATGTGACAACCCTATCCAAACTGCAGAGGCCCTCCTCTGCAGTTTGAAACTCGAATCGGGATAGAATTAGGTCAGTCCCATGCATAATACATCAGCCACACATTTGAATGGTGATACTTGCAATTAGGTTCAGCTTGTCGGTATTAAGCATCACATCACTATGCAAAGATGTTGTCAACATTAACCCTCCATAAATACCTGTGCTGAATGGCCTCACATTGACCGTGCAGGTTCTGGACTATAAAATCAGGTAATCCAAAAACACGTGTTTAATGACCCATACTCTGCTGATGAAACTTAAAAAGCTGAGAGCAGTTCAGAGTTGCCTTGCTTCATCTCGGCTCATTGAGAAATGTCGTCTAATTTTCGTTCAGGGAAACATTTGTCTGTTTGCAATTTAAAATGGCAAAACTTTGTGACTTTTTGGATACCTTGCATATAGCCTGCTTCATGTTTTGAAAATCACAAGTAGCCTTCAACAAAGCTAAATATAGAACAAGGCCTTGGTCTCGACTTAGCCAATGCCATGTTTTCTGAGAATGTGATTGCTTGTTAATTAAATTATAGCATTAAATTGCCAGGTCCAAAATCTTAAGATTGCCATTAACCATTAATAAGCAAGGAAAGTGACCTTTTACACTACATTACCTCATTCATAGTGTAGGATGTCAATTTTGTGAAACTAAAATTTATAAGATGTATCCTCACGTTCACCGGAAAGTTCACCACTGTAAATGCTTGCTGACATCGCTAGGGGAGTAGTTTTTTAAACGTAAACAACTCCCGTGTTACTATTTCATAGGGGCAGCCGCTTATGCAAGAAAACAATTGATAATTAATGTATCATTATCAGCCATGGCAAATCCGCTGTTGGATACATTTTTCACAAAGCCACAACCTCTCAAGATTTTGTGAGGTTGTAATCCACCTGGCACCGCTACATGAACAGTTTTCTGGACTCCACCTCCTTGGTAGATGTCCTCTTTAACGACTTGAATTACTTGGCTGCAACTTCGTTATTATTCTTGACCATCAATGGCAAATTTCAAAGTAAGCCAGAAACCATCTGTAGTTTGTTGAACGTTGTGCTTAAGGTGGGTGCAGAAGATGTCAAAGTGTCAATTTCTATGAGAATATGTTTTAGAATTTCTGGCAATAAAACAGGTGTTAAGATGTTAAAACACCAAACATAAACCTTTTGCAAGGAATCCTGTCTGCATTAACCACACGTACTTGTGGTGAACATGCAAACAAAAAACATACTCTGATATTATATGCATTGTCTTTGAAACTGATTGGTCCACACCAGAGACCACTTTCTGTAATAATTTTTTTTTATTAAGACATAATAACTACACATTTTACAATACATATGTAGAGGTTTGAAAATGATGCAAATGAAATATCAAATATGATAACATATTGTATATGTTACTATTCCATCACCAATGTGATGCTATTGTTTCTGACAACATGTCCGTGCTGTTTTTTTTTGGCCTTCATTTGACTCAATGTCAATGTTGCAGTTAGTCTCACTTTAAATAAAATAACAAGTCACCGGTTGAAATCATGGTTGTTGAAGGTGAACTCAATTCTTATCCATTATAATTCATTAAATAAGCACCGCTTTTTGGGAAGTTATGATTGTGGTGTCTCTTTCCCTGATTTTGTGCCCTTTTCATGTCGTGTTATCCTGCGCTTTCTAGAGCACTTTGAAATTCTAAATAATGTAAGTGATAAATAAATGAAAATCCTTATCGTTAACACGATTATACTACGTAGAAACTACGTTTTTTTCCGTAACAAAGTGCAACTTGTATCATATATACCGCTGCTGACTTTAAGGCCCCATTGAGATGCATTATCACCTTTGCACGCAACAATAACATTTAAAGATTTGTTTATTTCAACATTTACTCACCTCGCTGCAGGTAATTCTCACAGTTTACATTTGATGGCATAACCTTGGTGCTGCCAAGTTTTGGCTGTGGCTTTTGGAGGCTTTTGAAGGGGACTGGCTCCGACTTGCAGGATCACCGTGGGTTGGGACAAAGCAGATGAGGTCTGCTACTGGCAAGAACTGCTGTAAGGCCAGATTAAATGGCTTTAGGCCACCGACTATTGCCTTTAAATTTCTGATATCTCAGCCTGTCAAATTCCCCTTGGTTTCATCAATACTGGCCCATGGTCATGTGTGCCTGCCTCTGCGGAAAATCAATCCTCTCTACTTCCTCCTCTCTCATTCCTTCTTACTCCAACTCCATCTTTGGTGAGCCATTATTGACAAAATTTACGAGGAGTGAAATAACGAGTGGCCAGGGGAAGGAAAGCCTTTTTTCCTGCTGAGTGTGCTTCCACAGTAGGTCTTATTATCCAGCCAATTTTATTGTGATGCATATCCTCCGTGAGAGTTGACGCTAAGTTAATATTGCCTCGGCAAGGAAAATATTATTGCGATTAACAACGTGGAATATAAATTGCGCAGTGCGTACAAAAAAAATGAGATGAAAATTCCAGCTTTGCTCACCGTGCACATTCTGTTTACGTAAGAGCACATCGGTGGCATTTTGTTATGAAAAGACATGTACATAGTATGTGTGCGTGCGTGTGTACCTTGGTTGTACGTGTGCAAAAACAGCGTTAACTTATTTTTTTAATTCTGTGCTGGCCACTTGAACTTCACAAATGGACTTGCATGCGTGAACGCAGAAAAAAATGTATCCATCAAAGAATCCTCTGTTTAACACGCATAACCGTTTTCACAGTTATGCACGAATATGCAATCCGTGCTTTGCTCGAGAATACAATACACAACCCTAGTGTTCTTTCAAAGCCAGCCACAACAGATGTGCTACTCGCCTGCCCATGCTTGCCATGTGTGCATAGCGTCCATGTGTCCGCGCAGTATACTTGCAGAGCAGGTGCGCTGTATGTGGTACGCGGTTGTTTGTGTGGCACGCGGAGACGTTTGCATGCACACGTGCCCGGGCGTAATTGTAAAATTATTGAACCATGATATGCCAGTGCACCTGTGCGTGTGTGTGACTCGTGTGTATCGGTGCACACCGATGTGTGTTGTGAGTGGGGTCTCGCTAGGCATGGATGCGCATGTGCAGGGGGCGTGTGTGCTCATGCCCATGTGTCATGCGTTACGTGCGCACATGTGTTCATACAAGCATGTAATTCAGTGGTTCATCAGCATCGCCCGCTGTGCAACCATCAATAGATGTAATCTGCGTACTATGATGCTTGCCCCCCCCCACCACCGTTCACCCTCGCCCATCCAATACAAGTCTGTTCGCCTTTTGCACGTCGAGTTCCTGCAGGTTTCATGTGCGTTTTTTTCTTTGTCTTATTTCAATCGTGCATTCTGGTTACGTGACCCCCCATTAGGACTTTACTGCAGTACTAGTTTTAACAAGCTATACGTGCGGCACAATATGTATTAGTTCATTATTGCCTCCTCCTAGACGATGGCTTGTTAAGGCTAATATCCATGCTTATGGCGCGGTATTGCTATCGCTCACGTCATTATGGGGGCAGCTGAAAGGCTACTTATTGTTATGCCTTGGGAAATATTAAGTCCGTACATTCGAATTTCCGAGAACACTTCAACATTTTTACGAAATTTGGCAAACCCTGAAACTAATCGCCACTAAACCTGCCACTGAGCTTGCCAATGCATTAAAGTTTTTTTTTTTGGGGGGGGGGGGGGGAAGATCACCCATGAAACACCTTCGCTCGGGAGAATTTCATGTAAAAAAAAGTAAATGACGTTAGGCTGAATCCGAGCGCAATTAGCGAGTGTCGCATTGGTGCTCGTGGGTGTAAGCTCGCACGTGTAACAACTGCGTCTCTTTGCCTGTGCATATCGTGTTGCGGTGTCACATTTGTGCAGTGAAATCCCCTAACAAAATGGAGGCTTTCGTAAAACGACTGCCTTGCCAGCGTCTGACTTAAATGGGATCCTTAAGCAGGAGTGACAAGCACCTGGTCACTTTCAACTAAAACGGCATTCAGTCGATGCTTGCATTACACAAGATTGCCAACAGCATGGTTCCTCCCTATCACGTTCAACAACGTTGATCTTATCCACCACGAATCCGTCAATCCGCTTGGCATGATCATTTTCTCGGACGCGTCATGGAACGGCTACATTACTAATCGGGTGAAAGAGATATCGAAGACGTTTCATTTCCTTTTCCTTGAAAAAATCCCCTCTGCAGTTACTACAGCAGTCCAAAGCACAAAGTCAGGGTGCAGCCACCCTGACTCTGCTCGGTAGCATCCAACGTGAAGCAGTGTGGCTGATCAATGCCCAAGTGCTCACTGATTCACTCCAATCGCTCTCTCGCCATTCGGTCACTTCCTTGTCGCAATTTCATTGCCGCTACCATGGTCATTGTTCTCATTAACTTCACGCCTTGATGGCTCCGCCAATGTCAAGGACTCGTTTTACTTGAGTGGCTCTCTCCTCGTTCACAGTGTGCTCATCTACTCTGTCGCAGGGCAGGACACATCTCTTACTTTTTCATTTCTCGCGTTGTTCGATTTTAAACTAAACTATTTTTTATTTATCCAGGTAAGGCCCACTGAGCTATGTAGCTCTTTTCAGAAGAGACCTGGCCACAAATGATAGCCCAATGAAGTGGCTTTGTCACGTGTACATTTCTAGCAGCCAAATTCTCTAAATGTATGTTTCTAAATGTGGAGGGAAATACCGCAGGACCCGGAGGAAAATCCACACGACCACAGGGAGAACACACAAACTCCAAATGTACAGGCGTCCGGCTTGGGATTGAACCCACGACTTCCTGTATACCAGGCGAGGTAGTTTTCATCTCGCCACCGTGGCGCCCCTTTGGAATTTTGGGATTGCTTCCCATCCTCTCTTTTCCCAAGTTTCTACTACCTTGCTCAATTCAACTAAACACGCTTGCTATTTTCTGTCCTACTTCCATTTGTGCTCTCAGTTGCTGGTCGCTTTGCATTGTAGAACTTCCTTTATGCTTGCGCTGCTCAGCAATTGCAATAAAACGTCAAACTACATTTGCAAACTGTAAGAGCGGCAACAGCAGACTCTTAAGAGGAAGTCATTATTATTATTATTAACGTCAGTACCAATACTAGGCTATTGGCTCATTGGTTCACAATATTTATATCTTCTACCAATGTTATGGCTTGCTTACGGCGATGACCACTTGGGTTTATGGACTGGTGTACTAATGCAGTGTGGTATAGTTGTTTTAAAGTGTATCCTTTAGTAATCTGGAATAATAGAATTTGTCTAGGGCTTACAGAGCCTGTCCGTGTGATACTGCATTGGCTTTATCAACTCAAACTTCCCCTCTGGACATTCCTTGTGAGACTGTTCAGTAGCGAAGATCACTGTAGCCGCTATTGCTCGAGCGCTGGAGGTGTTGTCATTGGAATATTTAATATTTTATTTTTAATAACAATCTTTGGGTACAAAACTAACGGCAGTCATTGCCGTCATTTTCACCATGTGTTATCAGTCCAGTAGCTCCCCAGCATTCCATTAGAGTGAATGTGGTGTCTGATTGTCTCTGGGACTGAGGTGTAAGTAATAAATTGCAAGTTAATACGGGAGTCACAGAGATTGATTATCGTTCTGGTGAGATGGGTTATTAAAAGCTTGCACAGGCCATGCGACCAGATGGCAGACAGTTGCAATTAGATTGGTAAAGAGCTGTTCAGAGTAATGCGTGGACAGGTTGCCTAATTTTGCACACTCGGGTCCCAGGCAGCCATTCATCTGCCCAATAGTGGCCTCCTCACCTGTTTTGTATGCAGCGCGCCAGAACGCGCGCGAACATCAAGGGTCTGAGACCGCAGAATTACACATAAAACATATGCTGTTGCCCGACCCGATTTAAACATTGCTATTTTTAACAACCGTTAGAAAAACTATGTTTGATGTAAATCAGGCGGCGTGGCAAGGTCTTGCGGTAGGCTCGTTCGCAGCTTGTTGCAGAGGTTTGCGGTTCAAGCCCAGCGGCCGGCCTGGTTAATACTGCGGAAGCAGGGGGGGCATTAAAATACGTGCCGTACGCTTCAAGGTGGGGCGTTAAAGATCGCTGACGTCATTCTCGAGTAGAGGCAATTGTGTTTTTGGCATATTTGCAGATTAATCGACAAATTACTCCGTTGTAAAATGCATGGCAATCATTGCCCACTTACTTGTGGCTACATAGCAGCACCCTCCTGAATAAGAGTCATGAGACTCGGTGAGGCTTTCCTGGGTAAGCAAGCGTCGCAATAATGAGGGCTGCCTTACTCTACAAATACCCAAGAGTTGATAGTTGATGAAAGCACAGTCGCACAAATGTAAGTTAGACTTCAAAGATGAAAGCGATACGATGAAAATTGCGTGGAAATAGTCTATATTACATCCCATGAAAAAGACGTAATGTTATACAAATTTCAAGCGGGGTGGCTGCCTTGATTACATCAAGCACATTGAATTAAATAAACGTAAACATGACAAAATATATTTGTGAGAGATTTACAAATGAAAGTTCACGTTTCATTTTCATTATATTACCCTGCTTGGCCTACTTTTGGAATGACAGTTGAAATGATAGGCAACCTTCTTAAGTCACCCGGCCTCTATCCACTCGGGAGTACAAATAAACGAATACTCCCACCTCTTCCGATTCGACTGGCGAGCGTGGAAGAGTAGGCCAAGGTACAAACTAGAGGGGGGCCTCTCTTGGAGCTCTCCTGAGCTCCCTTGAGCGGATACTGTGAGCACCAAATGATTGGACTGCCTTCTGCGGCTCCTCAAGGATGCCTATCTTGACTGAGTCATCATCAGACCCCCACCTGGCACAGGTGCTCTTCATAGCTGTTGAAGCAGTTGCACATCACTGAAGCAAAGATCTGTCCTCTATAAAGCGTTGTGTGCGGAGACCTCTCGTAGCGTGTGCCATCACTGGACCGGATATTAATTGTAACAACGATAATAGTTGACGTTCGTTTGTCAATGCACGTCGTGTTAGCTATGGAGGTTGTTTTTTGACCATACTTCGGCATCCTGGTCAGAGCGGGTGGGCAAAGGACTGGATACTGGATAGGGTAACATATAAGTCCATCTTTCAATGGAAGCAGTGCTTTTTATAAAGGCGGCTAAGCTGACGTTTCTCTGTTTCAGGTTGTACGAGTTAATCGTTTTGGAGACGTACAGAGCAACGATTCCTCTCCGTTGGGTTGGATAGTCCCTGTATATGATACACAGGAACTCTTCCAGGGTATGCTTGTACCTTAATTTATTATTTGCATCAGGAACACCATGTCCCCAGACGTAATTTACTCTGCTGGAACAATGTAATGCTGGTACAAAATTGCGGGGTGCATGTTATGTCAGACAACAAACCAGTGCAAACGTTTGAGTGACAGTGATCTTAAGAGCAACTTGTGCGACCTTGATAGATTGGAGTAGAAACATAATTATATGTTAACGGTATTAGTTCCACGAGAATCGAAACAAGGGTGTTTAATAACAATTGAGAATGAAAAAATAATTCATTAAGGTGCAGAATTTCCCATATTGCCATCTCAATCCATAAACTGCAGCAATCGTGTGTTACGTTTCTAAATGATTCCGTTTTCAGCGTATACGCGTTTTGCAATTCCTGTAAAATTCTTAATGACTAAAACTATAAAAAAAAACTGGGCAGATATGTTTAATGACAAGCTGTAATTAATTTGCAGGTTATTTTGCAGTTATGTGCAAATAAATTAACTTTGTTTATAACAAGCCTATTAAAAAAATAGATTTAAAATGTAATCAAAGTCTGGAATATTTAGAGATTATCAATGTTCTTTTTCCCCCATTTTATGTCTGTTGAGAAATAATAAGAGAGAAACTTTCTTGTGACAACTTTAATGTTCATTCTTTAGCATGGTCGTTAGTTATAATGGCTGACAAGATTGTTGTCCATAAAGTAAGAAAATATTTTGTCTCTGCCATAACATGTGGATGAAATAATGTGTTTCATAAAGTACCTCTCAATCTGTGCATTTATTTGTAAATTGCAACGTAATGAATCTTTTTTAAATATTTTATCTTGACTTTGAGTCTAAATATAACTACCAAGATTATGAAAATGTGTTTTAATAACAATGCGTTATTGGCATGCAAATTGTGATGCTTAATGGGATACATGTACAAGCAGATATGATTTACATAATATTCTGAGCATATATGGGAGTAAGAATTCCCAGCAAACATTCGTGGAAAGATTGATCAATGGGGGAGTCCCTCATGCAAACCTCAAGTTAACATTGCACGCTTAAAATTAAAATAGGGATTGAGGGAAATATGAATGGGACTTGAAGTGGACATGTTCCTTTAGGGTAATCCAATTTAAATTTTGCCAAGGTCCTTTTCTTAGAGTATTTTAATAGCAGAATTAAAATCCCATAGGCTTATTACATTTACAATTCAATCTGTAACATTAGCTGCAATAAATATAATGGTCTTACATTTCATTAGATTAAAGTTGAATTGAATACGATTTTAAGTCCAACTATTTTCACTATTTTAATTTGGAAAATAAACAGATACTGTGGTTGTATGGGTAAGAATATTATTAAATATTATTTGATAACGCGAATTTTTTTTCATGCGAAAACCATGCCCTCACGGTACATTTAAATAATAAAAAGAGATGTTTCATGTAAGATCACAAAGTAAAGGATGAGTTTAAGATAGCACTTTAAAACGTCAGCAATTGGTATTTTTACATCACTCTCGTATTTCTTCAGAAGACTAATTAAATCCCCATTTTATTCCGTGATAGTGCCACTTCTGTAGGCAACCTGAAATTCCACGCCTCACTAGCTCCTTAGTGATTGCGTGATAGAATAAGAGAGTTGGCCAGTGGAGGGGAAAAAAGGCGAAATCAGCAGATTGTAAATTAATGTCTGTTTTCTAGGTCGATGAGGCAGAGGGAAAACCTTGTCGATTTCTTCCCGTTGATCTAGAAAATGGATGATATTTCTTTTCTTGAATGCGCGATTGCATGGCCTCCTTTGGGGAATGCTGGAGCAACTCACAAATTTAGAATTTAGTTTTTTTTTACATCAGCAGAATTCAGATAATGTTACGTTTGATTTGCTGCTTTGCTACGAGCGTGATAATCTATTGATGAGCTCGGTAACCATACAAAGTCGTATTTATGAATGCGTGGTTTGTTCGTGAATGCATAGTATAAACAATTAACTTGTTTTTACCACCTTAAAACACAAAATGATCACACGATTATAGAGTTTTCAATAAACAAATGGCTGAACAGTGAAATTATCTATGGAAATTAAACAGACAAATGGAAAATAGCAAACATTCCAGTCCTCGATGAAATGTGGATTACTATTCTGTGCACATATACAGAATATAAGCCTACAATCGTATCACTCTGAATGCATTCATTTTCTCTAGATCAGGGAACCTAAGCACGGTTTGAACCTGGATAGGATATTAATGGGTAACCATGATGCACAGCAAAATAAATAGAAAATAAATTCTTAACATATTTCTTACACAACCCATTAGCTACAGAGTCTTTTGGCAGTGAATACATTCAGCAGACAAGCAAATTCTGGAATGGTTTTGACACATGCTGTCTCATCAGTAGAGTCAGGCTTGCTTGAATCAACGCTGATGAACTGCCGATTTTACAGGCAAGAACCCCTTTACCCACATTATGCTATGGGGTCCTAGTTGGACACAAAATCATAAAATTCATGACTCAAAATAATAATAAGCGAAGCAATGTCAATTGTCTCCTTTCAAGGCGACAGTGTCTGTGTATATGTTTTATTGTTTACACAACAAGTTGTTTTCGGCTACGGCGGAGCTACGTGATGGGCAGCCGAGGGCAGGGCAGCAACATCCATTGTTGCACTGTACTTCTATGCGTCTGCTTATACGCTTCCTGCATTTTCTTCCACGCTGGCAATGCGTACTCGGAGAGGTGGGAGCACCCACGCTTTACCCCGCCGCGCGCGACCTGCCGAAAGACGAACTGTGATGTGCCCATTTGTACTGTTGGGCGGTGGATAGACATGTAATGAAGCCGCCCATTGCTTCAACCAGTCCACGCTGAACTGGCATGACATCGTGGCATGACATCGTGGCATGGCATCGTGGCATGGCATCGTGGCATGGCATCGTGGCATGGCATCGTGGCATGGCATCGTGGCATGACATCGTGGCATGGGGGGGCACCACGGTGGCAAGGAGATGTTAACTCCCTCGCCTGATATACAGGAGGCTGTGGGTTCGATCCCGACCCTGACGCCCGCTGCTGTATATTTGGAGTTTGCATGTTCTCCCTGTAGGGTCACGTGGCTTTTTCTCTGGGTCCTCCGGGGTTTCCCCTCAACGTTTAGAAGCACGAACATTTGTCCGATATAAATTTCCACGTGATAAGCCACTTCGTTGAGCTATCAATTGTGGCCAGGTCGCTTCTGAAAAAAAGCTACATAGCTCAGTGGGCCTTATCTGGTAAAATAAAAAAAATGTAATAGTGTAGTTTTAAAAGGGGCCATACATTTAAGTAGAGTATATATACACACTTCTTTGTAGCATTGAGGTTAACGCTTTGTAACATCCTGCAGTGAAGATGAACGTCGGTTAACTCCCATCGGCATTTGCAACCACGTGACGAGCTATTGTATCAGACAGGCCTACTCAACAACGAGAATGGGTATCAATGGATCTATTCCACTTTTTGCAAAAACGTGGGTATCCCCCCCCCCACCACCACCACTGCTTTCGACTTTTCTGGGATGGCACGGAGACCAGAGATCACTGCCTCTGACTTACTGCGGCGAATCTGGAGGGCTGGGTTGGCACCTGCTGTGTGCCATGCGTGATTTTGCAGGGGGGGGGGGGGGGAGCAAAGCTTCACATTGAAAGGTTTCAGAGCATTGCTGCCCTCTACATCAACGCACGTGACTATGTGGAACATCTTCTTGGTTCTTTCGGCAAAGTCACGTAGAATGGAAATAATAAAATAATAATAAAACATTATAAAATTATGGAAATAATAAAAATTAAGCATAATAAAATAATGGAAATAATAAAATAAAAATATAACATAATAACATAATGGAAAAAAAACAATTAAATAATGGAAATAATACAATAATAAAAATCAAACATAATAAAATAATGTTTTATTTTATTATTTTATTATTTCCATTCTACGTGACTTTACCGAAAGAACCAAGAAGATGAATCCCTGCAGTCACGAGAGCTTTAAGTCGAAATATGTGGAACGTCTTTCGCACCGTACTTAGCCGGCCGCACTAGTCGGAGGTGACATTCTAAATGAGCGTCTGTACTTCATTGCTTTCAAATATTTGAATAAGCAAAGGGCCGCAATTAATTACGCATCAAAGCTCTTTATTTGTGTAAGTCACGTGTTACAGTTGTTATGTTTCCTTATTACTGCGTAGGGCTTTCGCAGTTGGGCTGCACCGCTCTCTGGCGTGTTTGTGGCTTGTGCCATCTCTGGCACGATGTCTGACGTTTCACTGCACATGCTGGGAGCTTGTTTGGGAAATGAATTGATTCTTTCTTTACTTTTTGGTTCTTTCCGTATAGTCACGTAGGTCTAAAATAAAATAAAATAAATTACGACGTTTCGGGCGCAACACAAGCGTCCGTCATCAGGTGGGAAAGCCGTGGTCTGCTGCTGATGCAGACTGTTCTAAAAGATTAAAACAGTCTGGATTCCTGCAGTCACGAAAGCTTCAAATCAAGATTGATTTTTTCGTAGCAATATATATTTGTTAGTATATGGGTATTTGTTAACTTTTCACGAATGTTAATATTGCATTGTTTACATATCGCTGCACTTTAGTATGCCGTGTCTTCTGCTGTGGTTATATTGCATCTGTATTGTCCCAAAGGTTACATGTAGAGATGAATCTCACAATATTTGAAGCCCGACTTTTCGGGTAAACGCTCATCCATAGCTGAAGAAGATGATGTTATTATGTCTGCAGACAACACACCAAAGCTCATGAATTTCTGTTTACTATAATAAGCACGGGCAAAGAGAGAGCAATGATGGCCGAAATCAATGTTAAAGTTTCCTCTAGCTATAACTCAAAGGACATGCTTTCCTGTGGAGTTTTTTGTATGTTTTACAGTGTCATGTCTGGGGATAAAGCCACATTCTCGTGAAATTAATTGCAATGCCGCAGTAGCCACACAGGAAGGACCTTGTGTTGTAAATGAAATAATCTTTGTGGAACACCTGATTTCTGATGTTTGCCAAAATTTCCACCGACTTTGCTTTGGGGCATATGCCCTCGATGAGCACATGCATCACTGTGTTGGGACATTATGAACCATCAACTCCAGGCAATAGTTCGATCTCAAGCATGCGTTTGTTCACATTTCAAAATAAAACACAATGAAACTTAATATCGGCTTCATTTGTAGACGTATAATTGTTCTTGTTAAATAAAGACAGCGTTAAATATTCTTCTGTAAGACAAGAGCAAAAACTTGGTTTTGTTGAATGGCTTATTAACTACAGCTGTAATTCAGAATTAAATATATTGCTTTTTTACAACAACAAAAAGCATAATTAATTCGTAAATGGATTTATTCAAGTAATACATTTTCATTCGAAGCCACCATATTAAAAAAAAACATTGTGGGCATATTTGTATGGATCATAGCGTTTCGTTTGCAAAACGAATGCAAATAATTTGGCAAGCTCTGTAGCAGTTTGGAGGGAGAAAAGAGCAATATGCTCTGCAGGCTGACATCGTGAATTGGTAGGTTGGCAGTTAACGAGCAAGCACATCTATTATGTGTCATTTTGGAACTGCTACAGTGCTGTCGGTAACAAAAAAAAGACAAAATGTGCTCAATTTATTTCCATACTCCCATCAGAATTTCTCTTTAACCTAATGGTATAGTCAAGAATAATAAGCAAGCAGTTTGTGCTGAAACATTACCAGCAGATTGATGGTTGGTTTGCTAGACATTCGTCTACCAAGGGAAAGAATAAACTGTTAGAGGCCTTGTCTTTGTCTGACTTTTGAATAAGCCATTTCCCTTAACATGTTTTGCTTAATACTCTTATTAAGCTAACATTTCCCATTTTTTATTTCAACTTGTATGGCCAGTCTCATTCAATCTCATTGGTACACTATTCACTCCTGTGCCTCCTTCAACCATAATGATATATTTTTGCAATCCCTTAATTATTTATCTTCTCTCATGTTCAATGTAAAGCTCTATAAAGCTTCAATTAACACGGCCATATTTTAACCAAGCAAGCTGCAATGGTGTCCTGCTCAGTTCATGAAACTATTAGACCTGGGTCAATTCGTGGAACAAGTTGATTAATAGGCTACTAATTATTATCAACCACTGTTTTTTGCGGTCAATTACTCTGATCCCTTCGAAAAATGGGGACCACTCCCCCACATCCTCCTTCTCGAAGGCAGGAAACCCCGACAAGCCCACATTTAATGTGAAGCAGCTTCTCGTACTGATGATGTCACCATGTCCTGCCCATCACCTACTTGTCCAGCGGCACGCGTGGCAACAAAGGTGGATTATCCTATTCTTAGGTTTTTTTTTTCAAATCTAGAATTAGTGGATTATCCTGTTATCTAGTTCGTTGAGTAATTGAGCCGATAATCGATAGAGTCATTGATTTCTTAAATCATCGTATATCCCATTCCGAGAAGTAATAGTTGTTTTCATGATCATGCGCTATTATGGATCTGACGATTTCAGCATTTATTATGTTGTATATATGCAGAGATAGAGGGTTACTACTTTTTGATCTATTCAAGTATGTATTGTGAAAGTAAGATATTATATGCATTGTTGCATACTTCTGGGATCGCGTTTTGCATTTTCAAAATTGCAAACATCACATTCTGATATTTCATTTTGAAATTAGTTTTCAACGAAGAGGACATATTTAGAGCACACATCATGATGTAGCACAAAACTACCAGTCCTTCAAAAGCAATTTTTAAAGACAATTGCTGAAAATCTATTTGAAAGTAATAACTTCAGATTATAGAGCTGTTTTCGGGAGCATTTTTCTTACGTACGTATAATGTGTTCCATTGTAAAACGTAAAAAAAATTGTATCCAGAGATATGGAATGGAAGCCCATTGTTTATGAAAAAAATACGGAAAAAGTTTCTGTATGTTAAAAGAGTACATGTATATGGTATGTATTGTATACATTTGTAATTCTTGCATGCTTCCATACGTTGAGGAGGAAAATGCGAAGATTCAGGTCTATTAGCTACGAGTGGGCTTCAGGAGAGAGTTGATGTAGTTTTGCTACTACAGTGATTTAGTATAACGAACCGTGGGTTGGTTTGCAAGGTCACAAATGTACGACTGTGGCTTTCTTTTAATGTATCTCTATGGGTCTCGATTGATCTCTTCGAGTCTATGAATCTCAATGTGTCTCTGTGGGTTTCCTCAATGGTACATAGTCCGGGTTACATAGCTAGAGTCTCTATGTGGCTTGTCTTTAATGTTCTATTCATGAAGTAAATGTGCGTTGATGTTCCTGTTGATGTTCCGATGAGGTTGATGGTTTCCACGAATGACTTTGAGGATTGTCAAAGCCAGAGGTGCCTTGTTTGAGTGTCGAATGAGGTGTTTATTCTGGACATATACGTTTTTGCCCACAATTATATCTTTCGCTAATTTGCATTTGCAAACATTTTCACCATGGGCTCAGGAGCGCCAGTGAAAATGAGAATGTCCCATTATAATTTCAAGGATAAAGACACTTGATTTTACCTTGTTATTAAAGCATCCCTTGGTAGTGCCCTGAGGGACATACTCTGCTAACAATTATTTATACCTGATTACTGATTGTGATGAGATTTAAACATACTATTTGTTGTGAAATCAAAATAAGAAATACGATCATGCAGCCATATGAAGTAAATCACTGCATATTGTGACTAGTGAGTGTGCATTTCAGCCGTTTTACTTTCGGTTTGAAAATGTGTAATTAAGCTGTTAAAAAGAATGAGTTTTCATAGGATTTGCAAGTTATTTTCTGGATTAAGGAAAATTAGGTTACATACGGTGTTTGATATATTTGAGGTGAGGCTTAATTTCGGTTGTATATGCTCACATCTTAAGTCGTATATAACCCCAGCTGTTATCAGTGCACTGTGTTTTCCACATGCGAGCATTAATAACTAAATGTTTTGCCGGTGTATGGTGCAGCTATTGAGACTCAATTACCCTAACCTACATAAATAGGCATTGCTCCCATGAACTTTCTGCACTGAATTATCCAGATCAGGATGTCAAGCCATTTACTTCGAGCGTAATAAATGAAACGACACACAAGTCAGTAGATTACAGCTATTGTACGTGCAACTTTATGATGAGGGCAGCTATAAAATGATTCGTTAAAATCTGCTGGCGAAAGAAACCCCTAAATTAATAAATAACGTATCAAAAAGCTTTTAAGCCAATAATAAAAAAAACACGCGGTGCATGAATTTTACAAAAGCAGAGAAGCATAGCTTGACACTGCTGTACGTACCATATCGTTGTTTATGGCAGCGTCGTTAATGGGCAGATGCAAACTTAGCTCTTAAATAATTGTATTTGGTGAAGGTGAGACAGGAAGGAAGAATAGCCCTCGTGACTAATTGACGATGTGTGTGTGTGTTCCTGCAACAACAACAAAAAGCCAATTGTTGGTTTCAAATTGAAACTGGGAGTAAAAGGTCCAGACAGGACGAGGACCTCAGCGGGCAGCTAATTGTGGGATTACACTAAGTAGCGATGCTGTACGTACCCATTGTGTTCTTGTCTTTACTTAGTGTTTTGCAAGAAACCTAATTGGAGGACAATGATACCGGATTGCTCGTTGATATTCGTCCATGCTTTTTTTTATTATCAAAAGATATAACGTGATCTTTTATTGTAATTTTTTTTTTTACATTTTTCTCCTATCGTGTCTTTGTATTGTTTGTTGCTGTAATTTACTGACCCGCCCCTACTGGACATTTGTGAAAAAGAGCTTCATAGTTAATCGGATTCCTTTAGTATAAATACAGATTCTGATATAGGTTCATTTAAAGTTTCACGATGTGACATTTCATATAATTGTAATTCCTCCCCCCCCCGCCGCCACCCTCCCAATGGTTTTTATTTATCTTCAGTTCATAAGATAAGGGATATTTCCATGCTCAATTAAATCCTTGAATGGAAACTCACATCTTTTGAGCTTTCTTGCAATAGGATCAATAGAGCTATTGTTGAAGATGATAGTGGTATTGAAAATAATACAAATATTGTTTTTCCTTCTTAGCGATGAACAAAAACAAACTAAACACATATCACATTTATCTGACCTCAGAGATGAAAGTAAATTCATCTCCTTGGTTCTTTCGGTAAAGTCACGTAGATGGAAAACAAAAATCACAATTAAAAGCAAAAAACCCACGACGTTTCGATCGCAACACAAGCGGTCTTCTATCTATTACCGAAAGAACCAAGAATATGAATTCCTGCAGTCACGAAAGTTTTAAGTCTAAATTTAAATTCATCTCCTGTGTGTGATCAAGCTACCCTTTTGTGTTTGACTTTAGTATGCTTCGTAAGTTTCGGCAATATCATTGATATTTGAAGTCGTAGCAGGACCCTAGCCCTCATATATGATTTAGAGAAATTAATAAAAGCTTCCATCCCACAGACCCTTTTATCAGTGACATCTAATATATTTCAGCATCTAAACTAAGATTACAAAAATGTATTCAGTACGTGAATAATAACAACTTAATTTTTTATATATATGTACACAAATATAGAAAATATTTTAGCACTTGTTAAATAGCCAGCTTTGACCAATTATTCTTCAGAATTTACAAACAATATATTTATTTGGTAATATCTAACACATCGCCAGGTTGCGTAAAAGCGTGGGTGCTTCCATCTCTTGCAAGACGTCTGGCCGGCATGGAAGAGTAGGCAAAATACCCCATAGAGGGGCTTTGTCGATCTCTGGTGAAGGCACTAATTATGTAGAAAGTACATTATTTTGATTACTTTGCATTAGTTACTAATGTTCAAAGTCATATATATATTATTGCATAGTTATAAGTTCATGGGTAACACAAATTTTCGATTTAAAGCTTTTGTGACTGCATGGATTCATATTCTTGGTTCTTTTGGTAAAGTCACGTAGAAGGAAAATAATAAAATAATACAAGTAAAACATAATACAATTCTCACGACGTTCCGGCCACAACACAAGCAGCCGTCCTCAGGTGAAGAAACAGAGCTGTTGGAAAGACAGCGTCTTAAGACCTAAGGACGGCTGCGTGCGTTGTGGCCGAAACGTCGTGAGAATTTTATTATATTATGTTTTATTTTTATTATTTTATTATTTCCCTTCTACGTGACTTTACCGAAAGAACCAAGAATATGTGTAACTACATATTTGTATTTGGAACAAAAAACGTGTATTTTGATGCTTGTAGAGCAAATTTGAAAATTGATTAAGTGGTTGGCCTAATGTGGCCTCTTGTGTCATTGAAGAGGCCCTGCAAGTATTACTTTTGCAATATTCATCACATCCTGGAGAATCAAAATGAGCAATTATGACATATGTATAATATATGCAAGGGGCTTCACCTTAATATTAAATATTGATCCACGCTGGCCTGCTAGGAAGTTCAAGGCTACTAAATTGCATTTTTGAAATGGGATTATGATGCACAAAAGCACTACTCCTGGTCTATTGCAAAGTAAATGTTGGTTAGTCCTTCGTGAGCATTTCATGATGCACAGTGCTTGAAGATTGTATTCTCAGATTATTTAGGTGAGAGCTGTGTTTCTGATAAAGAATCGAGAGGTGGTATTAGGTTTAATTGATTTTTACAAGGAACATTCTTTTCCGGTTGGCTGTGCCAAATCAACCTCTTTGCGCGGTAAGGAAATTGCGTCATACGGTATGTTTTGTTGTGAAAAACATTGCAGAGCAATTTGGATTCGCGCAGCGTCTAATGCATGCTGGGAATGACATTGTGCTTGCCAAGTACACGTCGCGAGAATGGATGATGGCTGATAGTCAAGAGTGATGATGGAGTAGCAATCAAGTGATGATACATGTCCCAGAGCCCGACTACTATGGAGATGGAGTGATGAAATCAGCTTGTGTGCAGGTGGATTATTTTCTTCACAGGATCATGAGAGATGACAGTGGCTTGTGGAGGCCTTCATTCAGCAGTGGATCGATCATAGCTGATGATGAAGAACATGTACGATTTAAAGGAGATTTTCACATCCAGGGGACAATTAATGGTAAACATGTTAACTGCAAACTTTCCTTGATAGCATTTCCTTACATTATTCACAATTGGCTAAATATATGCATGGATATAAATTAATAATCTTCATATAAATATCCAAGGCCATTGCAGTGTTGGTATGCCAGCGTGTATGTGCAGTACAGTGTTCGTGCATAATATATGAATGGATGCAGTACATGTTTGAAATACATTGAAGAGAATGGAAAAGAAAATTGGAAAACACAGATTGCAGAGCAGAGATATCAAATTGCCTGTTGAGAAAAGCAGAGTCAGTACATGTCACGTAAAGGTATGACCAAAGGGAAAGAGTAATAATTAACTCAAGGAAAATTAGGGAATTTAGATAGCGTGCAGTTTCACAATGCCACAGCCAAAATAATAAAGATGCCTCCATCCAGCATGACAGCGAAATTCATCATTCAAATTAATTCTCATCAGCAGCCATGGTCAATCCACTGCCGTGTGAATGCCTCCCCAAGCTTCTGCCCAACTCTCGTGATCACGTGGCGCAACAATCCACCAGGCACCTGTGCACGGACCGGTTTCATCACTCCGTCTCCCCGGCGGACGTCTTCTTGGATGAACTCAATTCCTTGAATTCTCTCTCACTCTATCATTATTCTTGGAGAGACGCTCCAGAGTAAAATGATGGCTTGCTAATATCTGCAGGTTTGATTGTATGTATGTATCTATGGGGGTAGCAGTGCCGTAGTGTTGGGTGCATTGCTTTATGAACTGGGTGACCTGATTTTGATTCACGGCCAGGGCGAACATAATAATGTGAGTGAAATATACACCCACCCCCACATACACCCACCCCCACCCACACCCATCCACACCCACACCCACCCATCCACACCTACTCACATCCATCCACACCCACCCACACCCACACCCATCCACACCCATCCACACCCCCACCCACACCCACCCATCCACACCTACTCACATCCATCCACACCCACCCACACCCACCCACAGACACCCACCCACATCCACCCAACGACACCCACATCCACATACACACACACCCGCCAACCCTCACCCACCCACCCACACCCACCAACACCCACCCACACCCACATAAACCCACCAATACCCACTCACACCACACTCACCCCCCCACACCACAACCACCCCCAACCACCCACTCACTCACCCACACCCATCCACCCCCACCCATACCGACCCTTACCCACTCACAATTCACATGTTTACCACGGTCTTAACGCCGTTAAACTCGATTGAATATTCCTGCAAAAATGCGTTGCATACATTCGTGCACACGACAGTCAAATGTTTTCATTTCAGGTAGAGGAGTAATTATGGCTTTCGCATCTCTTGTCATGCGAAAGGCACTTTTTGTTGACCCAGTTTTGCTTCATCGTGAGATAGTCAAAGCCTGGTAATTTGGACTAGATGTGTTTTTCTAAACCGTGTGATACTTGCACGTCTAGATTTGTTTGAGAAACATTAAAATTGGTGTATTTTTTAAGTAGTTACATAGCTATATCGCACACTTTTGCTGATGTGTTTGTGGCAGAAATTGTTTTGCTTGACAGCTCAATGCTTATTTATCTCGACTTCACATTGTACATTTATGATGCTTGCGTTTTCTGCCATTCTTCACCTACATTAATATGAATAATTTACACAGAAATAACTAATTATAATGCTTGCAGGTGTACCACTTTTAGCGGAGTGCAATTTTAAAAACAGTATTAATCAGCTTGTACAAGACGACAAAATAGTATGGAGTGATTTATTTTTTAATTATGCTGTGAAGTTGTATATTTATATGTAATGGTATCACTCTCCGTAGAGATGGCCATGCCTACCACTATAAAAGTAGAGTATTAGAAAAGCAATCGGTATTTGGAATCTAAAATAATAATAATAAAATAACACGGACAGAACATAATTATTTTGTCATAGTATGCTTGACAACAAGGAATCCTGCTTGATCACAAATATAGCCATGGTAATGGGATCTTCTCGCTCAGCTAGATAGTTTATATCATACCTGGAACTCTACAGATGACGACGGAGACCCATGTAGTTTGTCTTAAAACAGCATTGTTTTTTTTATTTCTTCCAAATTTGCCATTAAAAACTAAAATTCTGCGAAGCTTTATTTTAAAATGAATATCTAAGTAAAATACATTCTGTAGCTGTTAAATATCTCAGGTATTTCCATATGTATAGTCTATTTGATATACTGTACAAAAAAGTGAAATTGAACAAATTACTTGAAGGGCATGACGCATGTTTTAAGGCTTCATACAAGACGAGATCAAGAGCGATTTTACAAATCAAGAGGTGGAAGTGATATGTACACTGTAAAATGAGTCACCCTTGACAATGCAGCTGTTTATATTTCACGACTTAAAAACTATCGTGAGAATGTCTGGCAAAAGGGTGCAAGACTTGCAACTTGGCAATATGCTGAATGTTTTGCAGCGTGACCTATCCCTGTACAGTGACATCTCATCTGCCACTTAAATATTCCACAGCACCATTCTCAAAATTAAGACATTATCCACGCAAAAAAAAAATGTCATGGGCAAATGCACCAAGATATAACCCACAAAAAGAATGAAAGGTGACAGGGAGCTGATTTGGGGCAGTTCTTAGCTGAGCAGTCTATTTCACTTTCCCCACAGTTGGACCTTAATAGCCAGCGATGACACTTAGGGCATAAACAAGTGAAGTCAATGCCGAGAGCCTGTAGAAGCTCAAGGCGAGTTGAATTAATGAACATAATAGGGATGCATTAAATATTAGGCTCATATAATAAACATAATGTGCCAGTAACTTAACATCTAATTAATGTATGACTCTTATCTTCTCTGCACCTCCTCACTTATCTCACTGCATCTGTTTCACTTGTATATATCTCTTTTGTCATCTCACTAGGGGTCTCTTTTTGTATAGATTCAAAGGGGGCTCTCCTCAAAAATAATGTTCTGCTTAGCCCCCCCCCCCCCCGTCCTCCCTCATGGGTCACCACCGCCACTGTAAGAATCGCATCAATTAAGCCGAGCAGGAAGGTTTTTGCCTGGAAGGGCTTTTTTTTCTGGAACAATTTATTCAAATACAAATGTAGTAATTTATATAATAATTGAAGAACATATTCTAAACAGGTGGGCACATTAGACTGCAAGCAGAGGTACTCATGCGTGTGTGGCTAAAGTACACTTATGGAATGCCACACAGAATTAAACTATTACATCCCACTCGGAGTACCCCATCAGTCAGGATGAAAATTGGTAACAACGTTGTAATAAGTTCCAGCGGTTATTCCACTGCCCATGCCTTTCATATGTCATAGCTGGGCTAGGAACGTTGCATAATATTCTGTAGCCATATTAAAACAAATGAGCTTGTTTTTGTAAATTATAGTGCATAGGTCTCTGCAGTAATAAATGTGCATCTGAGATATATTTTTTTTCCTTCCATTTTTATACGTGTGGTTTCGGGAGGGCCCGAGTTAGGATGCAAAGTGATTCAAGGCTTTAGAAGTGAAATGAACTACACTGGCCGTTTCCAACTGCTATTTAATGAGCGTCTTCTCCTGAGGACTGAATTTAAGATACAATACTGAGAAAATGACGGAAGACTGCTGTAATAATAGTCAAGTTTTACTGTGCATGAATAAATATTTACGACTGAAACCATTATGCTTCTGACTTGATGAGAACAACCTGTACACAGATTCATTATGCATGGGTTATCTGTCTTTAAACATCTTCAAACACTACTTCTCACAGCATAATTTAAAAATATATAAAATGTCTAGATTTGTAGTAAAGAAATATGACCCATCGGTTTCAAATTTTACTGAAGTTATTTAAAATTAACGTTATGAAATAAAGAGTGACAGCTGAAAATGCATTTCAAGAAACTCTCAATAAAAATTTTAGGATACATTTTTGATGGAACACATTTTTACTGTTGTTGTTATCATAATTATAATGCCACTTCAGAATGATTTCTGCATGGCCCACACTGCCAGGGATTATTGATGCCACCCACTAACAGCTAAAGTAAAGAAGCAATCTTTACATCAAAGTAAGTGACACTGTCAAATTGTGGATCTGTGATAAGAAGCCAGACACCTACGTCACATTTATTTATGCATTTACTTAATTTGTCCTTAACGTTCGTTTTGTATCACGACTGGTAAAAAAAAAATGCGTCTACAAACACACTAAAGTTAATCAACTATATAATTGTAAGCACTACGTTAATGCATTACGTGGCAGAATATATTTTTTTTCTATTAAAAAGTACTTTTTTGTTACTTCATTATATATATAGCTTACGCAACGTTTGCATTGATGGCATACAGGATGTATTTCCCGTCAAGGAATGGGCAGGTCCTTAAAATACAGTAATGGATAACTTCCTCATGGAATCTGATATCGGCAAACACATGTCGGCCAAAATTAATCATGTCACTAATTGCAAACATGCTACTGATTTCTTTACGTAGGTACACAACAAGAAACAGAAGGAGCAGATGTGGGGAAATTAAGGAAAATGCCAATCTCTTTCCTTTCTGCCAGATGCTTTTTTTACTTTAGCTTGGCAAAAACTAAGCTTGAACACAATTAAAACCACCTTCTGTTCTTTCCATCTCATTGAGATGATGTTAAATTAACTTCAGAGTGCAATCCCATGTCTGCTACGATAACAGCAGTTGTTTGAGTAAACTATACTTTGAGTGTTGTCGTGTCTGATCAATAAGCATATATCTAAAACGTCCGGTGCAAATAAATAATGTTTTGTGCTTGTACATGGTGGCTATGTAACTGTTTATAATACGTGCTTACAACCAACATAGAACTATCAAACGCCGCAACAAGTTATGTCTTTGGGCAAGGTTGGCCAGGACTACACCATCAGCATTAACGATGTGTGAAAATTGTACTATTTCTGGGTTTTGATAATTTTTCATATAAAAGGCTCACCCATAGCAACTGATGCTTTGACATCTGAAGGTACACAGTCATCTCATGTGTCAGATCAAAGATCGCAGAGAAAACCACGCACAAAAGTTGATCGCGCCAATATGCCCTTTGATTGAAAAACTGAACAAAACATGAAGAAAAATGCGGCATATAGATGTCAATTAAATAAATACCAATGCACCATAACATCTAAAAAAAGGACAAAACAGATACCATCTATATTCTTTGGGTCTTTCGGTAAAGTCATATAAATAGGTTCAAAGAAAATAACAAAAAATAACAAATACGTGACTTTACCGAAAGACCCAAAGAATATGAATTCCTACAGTCACGAAAGCTTTAAGTAAAGAGATGCCGTCTATGCAGAGAACGAACACGTGTTGATGCCAATGGGTTTTTTTTGTACCTTGAGTACAAAGACCTCGCTCCGCAAATGTGCCCGCCACACACGCGCGCGCACGCACGCCTCGCGAACACGACGCCCTCGCAACATCATTATCACAGCGTCGTGTGCGCTGAGCATGACGAACTTTTGCGCCACAAAATTTGTTTCCAAAGGCTCTCCAGCGAGTTGTTGTACCTCTTAACTTGTTGCCAGTGAAAACAACTTTTCCCACCCGTGCAAAGAAACTCCTGGGTGTCGGCGAGTATACGCGTCGTTGAAAAGGGGCTAACGCTGTATTATGTTAAATCCAGTTTGTGGTTTGGCATTAGAATTATCCCCTGATATGATTACAAAGTAAAAGCGCACTCGCTCCACGTCTGCCTCACAGGTGCGCGCGGGAGGGGGTTTGTCTTGCTAGCAATTGAGCAAATTCCCTCTCCCCGCCAGCCAACCTGCACACACATGCTTTGACGAGCGGGCGCGCGGCGACTGCTTGGGGAAACTAAGAAGCAATGTGCTTGCCGACTCGAAAAAGATAACACTGGTCAACAACAACAAAAAACATGTTTTTTCTGGCCT
The DNA here is from genome assembly GCF_015708825.2 of Lethenteron reissneri. NCBI lineage: Eukaryota > Metazoa > Chordata > Hyperoartia > Petromyzontiformes > Petromyzontidae > Lethenteron > Lethenteron reissneri. The sequence continues at coordinate 3,486,053 of NC_083812.1, forward strand.
GGACTTTTGCAGCTGTTTTAGACTAATTTCAGGGTGCTGATTCCAAATCTGATCTCAGATTTGCTCTATCACATCTCATTTTTATGCTATCGGCATACCCCATTTTCATTGATTTTACCCGAAATTAACTCTGTCACTTATGATTGCAAGTTGTTGCGAGTCAGTGACTGCTTTAGTGTTAGAATATGGTGCTGTATTTTTAGGATAGTGTGTTTATAATATAATTTTATGTAGATACACACATTTATTTAATATTTTTCTTCTGCAGTTTTTATTGAAAATGCAATATTTGATATCTCAAAAACCTGATGTGATAGACAAAAACTGATGCCAGATTTGGAATCAGCACCCCAAAATTACCTTAAAACCGTTGGAATACCTGATGCCAGAAAAAGTGTAAATGGAAAGCAGCGTGCCATTTTTGGTGGCACCGCCACCTTCAGGAGGAGGCTTTAAACGTACAGCTGCAGTGCCGCGGGACGTGGGGGGGGGGCACATTCTCATTAGGCTCAGTTGTTATCGACATGTTTTTTCAGAACTACCATTTCTCCCTCTAACGTATGAAAAGGAAAGTGTGGTAGGTAGTTGAATTCTCATAATGAATATTGCTGATTTAGAGCCCAAAATGAAGATTGTTGTTTTGCAGGCAACTGAGACTTATCCTCTTGAGTGCTCAACTGGTTAACCAAGGCGCTAACATTTAATAAAAAAAAACACAGGGTTTCTACAGCTGCACGTCAGTGGAGACACCTCTTAGGTATCGATGAAAGTGAAACAAGAGCGGAATTTGCGTATAATTGTATACACACGTAATCACACGTGCAATCATCTACAGCCCTTTGTCAATCTGCTGTTGAATGAAGGCCGTCCCACATATTCTCAATCGTGGGGTTTGTTTGACCATACTTCGCCACGCTGGTCATTGCGGGTTGACCCAAGGTGTGGAGGTCAGGTGGCGAGATGTTAACTCCCTCGCCTGGTATACAGGAGTTCGTGGGTTCGATCCTGACCCTGACGCCTGCTGTATATTTGGCGTTTGCTTGTTCTCCGTATAGTTGTGTGGATTTTTCTCCGGATCTTCCGGTTTTTCTCTCCACATTTAGAATAAACATGCGTTTGGAGTATTTGGCTGCTATACATTTGCACGTGATAAGCCACTTCGTTGAGCTATCATTTGTGGCCAGGTCGCTTTTGAAAAATAGCTGCATAGCTCAGTGGGCCTTACCTGGTCAAATAAAAAACAATTGTTGAGATAGCACTCGCCACTGATGTTAGCTCTGGCCTGGAATTGAACTCTGATCGCCGGGCTCATTGCACAGAGTACAGAGATGTACATCACCGCTACACCAAAACACTTTATATTCAGCGACATCGTGTCGAAGCATGTACATAAATTGTTGAAAATTGCTGTGTGGCCCCCACTAGTGTGTAACACATCACTCAGAACTCCCGCTGTCACTGTGGTTTAAGCTGTTGTATATTCTCTCTAGAGATTTTTTTTTGCCATCTAAAAAAAAAAATTCTGCAGAGAATATGACCTTTAAATATATCCAAAAAGTGTGCACTGCCTCATCGTATGAATAAAATGAAATAACTAGAGTGTGCCCGATGTCCTTCATCACGAAAATAACTGCCATAATGTGGGGACATCACAAGAACAGAACTACAATTTGAAACAGCCTGACAGTTTCTGGCAGCCACTGTCTCACTGCATCAACATTGCTGTGCACTGCATGGAAAATGTAATCATTGCGTTCAGTTAATTTTGATTGTCAGGAACGTTTATCAACGTATCCAGTTTTTGGGTAAAGGTGCAGATGCATCCCCTGCAACTGCTTGCTCAAACCCACTGTCGGCAGAAAAGCGTCCATGCGAGGAAGCCCCAGAGAGCCCCTCTAGATTGTTCGTTGGTCTACTCCTCCAGACCGACCAGACGTTTACCCATGCTGTGTATCCATTTATACTGTTGGGCGGACAAAGGCTGGGGGGGGGGGGATTTCAAAATATTGCCCCATCGTTCCAGCTGCCGCTTGCGGAGATCGTAGCGTCAGACGTTTGGATTGCAAGTCCAGTATGTGATAACCGTTACACTGGGCAGCATTCCAATTTATTAGCCTTTTTCACAGACTCGTAAACTTTGGGATGTTTTCTTTCTTTACATTAACTAAATCAATAGCGGTCATTCATGGGAAGCCTTTTAGGAGATATTTATGCGATGGCGTAGCCTCCAAAGAGGTATTTACTTTGGATTCTCAAATGTCGACAATAACTGTAGACTGGTGGCTTCCCTTGTAACTTATGTGAGGATGGCTTTAAGGATTTATCCATTCCATTTAGTTAAATTAGTGAAAACCAATATTGCTGAGACTGAATATCTATGCATGATTTCACAAGGGTGTACAAAGGTTGACTAGCATTGCATTTTTGTGTCTTGTAACCACCTTCGCAATCAGGTCACCTTTGTGAGAAATAACAATCGCATTCGAAGCACGAATGTTAAGGTTTTTTTATTTGCTCCTGTAACTACCGAGTCTGAGAGCTTTAGAGACATTCCAAAGGCTTTTCTTTTACCCAGTTTTATCTTTGTCTGCAAAATGATGTTAATTACTCTTATAAACCTCGCAGAATTATTTTCAGCTCCTTCAATATGGAAGGGCATGCAATGAAACATCACAACGTCTCCTAAGAGAGAATTTATATCCATGATGTAGATTATATAAGAAAGTACATGTAATTTTAGCGCAGTTCAGCACTTTGGCATAATTAACAGCTGGCAATGAATCACGACAGTTCACGAAGCATATGACTGCTATTTATAATTCAGAATTCTAACAGAAATGTTTCTTGCCCGTCATATTTTAATGCGATGGCCTTTAGCTTTGCTACAGCCATTTTGTGAATGTAATGTTTGAAAATGGAATGGCAGTGGATCATAACTTGTTCTGAATCAGCCAAACCCAACGCTCTTGCAGTCGAAAAGGCATGACGGACAATGGCGTATGATACACACGCATGCACAGATTGATGCAGGCATTTATATATTAATTTGTCATTTGTGTGCAATATTAGTTTTGGCTTGGAGCAATTTCGACCAATAGACCAATAAATGCAGCCTCCATATAAATGCATTTCCCGTTTGCGATTACACACAACATCGACATTTCAGTAATGTTGTGAATGCATTCCGTTATTTTTTTTATTACCGCCGCTATTGGTGGTTCAATAATTGAAGTTGATTACATCAGAACCATGTAGAGCTGAAATAAGTTTTACCAACTCGATGCATTCTGGGATCCAAGTGAGTGGAACATTGAGATTGTATTTGTAACCGCGGGTGAATTACTAATATGCATACACGCACAGTTGCACAAGTGCGTAAGTGGTAATGACCACGGTGGAGAAGGAGCGATACTATCTACTCACGTGCCGGAGGGAGATAAATTGTGGCATCGAATAAGCAGGAGGGGGGATGGTGATGGCGTGGGGGAAGGCCTTCGGCCGACAATGATTAGAAAAAAATTAACCCGTAAAAACAAAGTTTTTCACTATAAATCCTTTATATGCGTGGCGGCTAGAGTCCTCTCGTCCTCTGGCTTGAGATGGCTGCCACCTATGGGTCAGATGATTGCCTGCCACCATTAAGCAATTGGTAATTAAATATAATATTTTTTTTCCTAAAAAGTGTAAAAATTTGGGGAAAAAAATTCACGAAAATTAATTGTCACGCACAACGAGTCTGTGTGCAAAATGCCAGCTCGATTGGATCACGGGAAGTGGGTTAAAAAACGACCGAAAGATTTGCACGGTCGTACGCGCGCAAGCAAGCAAGCAAGTGAACTTAATATAAAGGATTAAAAAAAACACAATTGCTTGACAAAAGTCTATTTTGTGACAACATTTTATGTTATTAAAGTACAAATTAAATGTTAACCATTCAGATTTAATTCCTTAAAGAGGGGGGATTTTTTTTTTTACGATTCGCCTGTTTATCATTTAATTCTTTTTTCAAGTATCCTTTTAAAACAACACATGGAGATGAGTTTAACACGTCGGCTTTCACGACCAGTATTATTCATAATAAATGTGTCAACGTGACACCTTTTTTTATTGATTGGCCGTGTCGGGTGGTGGAGGTTTGCGACACATAAATAACGCGATCTAATCCAAAAATCTGTATTATGAACCTGTATATGAGTTTGTACTTAATTAATCCCCTTCAGCTGAGAGTAGCTATTGTTGTAAGAAAAGCCCTTGGATGATTTCATGTCATGGAAAGGATGCATCGTATCATGGCGAAGCACACAAACTCACGAATGCAATGTTGTTCGAGTCCTTTCCATTAGTTTTATTACATAGGCTGCAATTACAGGCACTTCGGGCGATGGAGCATCTTGCCATATTTTTACATTACTCTCCACATTGTGCACAGTGTCAACGACGATTTTACTCTCTAAACTATTTGAAAAGGCTCCGTTTATTTTCACGTGATGTGGGGTGGGTGAAACTCCTCTTATCCATATCGTTCTGGGCCGGGGTGCGTTTGCAGCCACTCCTTTTATCGGTATCGTTGTTTGTGGACACATTTAGTTAGCCTAATGAATGTACCATTTTTGGGAGACCACTTGTGAAGATTTTCGTTTTAGAAACAGACAAATTGCACATAATAGAATGAATATACCACCGCTCCTGAATTACTCCCTTGTTTACACACACAAACGCTGATACTTGTAGATGACCTGCTATTTTCTGCAAATGACCGTTGATAATGGGATTACATTTTCACGAGGGCACAGACAACAGGATTAATTCCACGCTTCCGGATAAGAGGGAGAAACCATCTGAACACGAATAGGATTTGTCCATATATCAGTTGGTGATGTGTATATTAGAAATTGCAAACAAAATGCAACAAACGAATACAATTAATTTAATTGAAATAAAGCTAGGCTTTATTTAAAAATATTCTACTTTATTGTGTTGGTACAAGCCAGGCTTATATGCTGAAGTTAAAACCTAATGAGACTAAGTTTTAAGATTCTGATGACTGACTCATTCTTGTGCTGTGTGGATCGATATCGATATATATATATGGTTTGTTATTAATTTTAAATGTCACGTAATAAAAATAGTAGACATTCCCCTACTTCTTAAATCCCTTGAGAAATTAAAATATAAAATATGAATTATTTCTGAAAGTGTCTCTCCTATTAATGTGTGTACGCGCACTGTTGACAATAACGGTAATAATTAATTAAACCAATTTGAAGGTTATTACTGTGAGGATATTACAAGCCTCGACATAATCATGCCTCATGTTATTACCATCTCTGGTTGCAACATTGCCCTTGAAATGTGATTAATGCAGTACAGTCAGTGATACTTACATGACATGAAGCCATTGGCACAGTTCTAAGCGTGCCTCACATTGCATGAACGTGGCCAGGTATCAGTTATTTGCCCTTCTTGACACTTGAAAGTTATCATGTGGGTGTTGTCACTGCTGGCTGCACTGGACTTCCCGGGTATACTTTCTCTGCTGTAACGGCAATCTGATGCCAAGAAGGATATCCCCCACAAGCACTTTGTCCTTTCTCAACAGTTTGGGGGGAGTGTCAGAGAGAAGAAGATTCAGTGCGAAATATAGCCTTGCAAACAAATGTTACACCTCTATGTCATCACATACCAATCTGTTCACGTATGTTGAAAAATGTTTTATCCCCCAATGAATAGTTCCACGTATACTATCGTGGATGTGCTACACGGTTCTCCCACGCGTTTTCGGTTTCTACCGCGTTTTCGATCGGCATGTCGCACGTTTCGACGCGTGTTCTTGGGAGCCTTTTCAGCAACTGGGAACCGAAGAAGCCCTCGGCACGTGGGAGCGAAACGTCGGACAATGCAACTAGCAATGTGGTAATAACCCAAAAACGAATCGGCGGGCTGCCAATTGAGCTTTGGGCATGAATTGAATTGAAGACATTTTCATTCAGAACTATGTAGCAAGCAGCGTATCACCCTGCGTAATATGATGGCCACGGAAGATGTCACAGAACTACCTTTAGAAGTCACTTCTAAAGACCTCCTGATTCACATTAGGGACACACCGTTCACGTCCTGCAGAGATGGTGTTTTTTATCACATCAAACTGAAATGTTTTAAGACTCAAAAATTAAGTTATCCCAATTAAATAAGTAAACCAGTGGACTGTTAAATAAATACATGCCTAATTGAATGCTATCTTTATTTGCGGTGCTGTAATTAATCGTTGACCAAGCTGGGTCTATTAACTCGCTGCACTTGAGAACCCGGTTTAATCTCAGGTGTCTGCCTGGGTTAGAACCCAGGCATCTTAGCAGTGCGTGCTCCGTGTCTCAGACCCCTCAGCCACCATACCACCACCTTGGTCTTTTTTTTCGTATTAGGGAACACATCTACGAATATTGAACTTTCGCACCGTACGTACCCAACCGTTATGATAGGAGGTGCGAGGGAAGGACAACAAACTAAAGACAAAAAGCAGTTTTACAGAAATTGGTTTTCAATCTTGATTTAAAAGTGCTCAGCTCCAGTGGCTTCCTAATATCGGAAGTAAGAGCAGTCCAGACGGCCGAGTGATGCAGTGACTATCTTTGTTTGATGGTCAGCCAAAAACCGCTATGAGGATGACTGGAATTTGCGTGATGGTTCATGCTTCTTGACGAGAAGGCAAATGTAGCCTGCAACAACAAAAATCAACCCCTGCATCATTACTCCCCAACCTCTTCCAGGTGTTTGTACTGCTCAGATTGCTATAGTCTTTGAGTGACTAATTTTCTTCCTTCTGGTAATGAGAGAAAATAAATGTAAATGATGTCCACTTAGCCATTTCTATGCAAAGCAAAAGGGCCATAATGCGCAACGGTTTAGGTACGTTGTGCTCAATGATTTGCTGGTGCAAATAAATTGTCACAAGTGTAAAATGCGATAATTAAATTGCAATGCGAGGGTTCATCTCGCGAAGGGAGGAGGAGGAACGATCGGGTTAACGGAGTGGATGCAGTCGGCATGGGCCACTTTACATGGCCGTAAGTCAATGGCGGTGTTGGCAGTTCATTTGGTGTTCTCAGTCCAGTTGATTACGGCAGGCTTTCCTCGGTAGGCCACACCGCCCTCCTCCGTGCTCCCGGTGAGACACACTGTACCGTCGAAAAGCCCATTTGTCATTTTAACTGCGGGCGGCGTTAATAGAAAAACACAGTCCCTTAATCTAGCCCACTCTTAATGACCCTGATGGGCCATTTTACCATAATAGATAGGTTTGTGAAAATGGTGTTCATTTTAGGGCTTGTTTTCTCGTATTGATTTTCTCATATCCACCCTCCCCCCACCACCACCACCACCCACCCAGCCTCTCTTTCCCATCCTTTTGCTCACATTGTGTTGCCTTTTTTCCGTGGTGCATTGCGCAAAGAAGGTTACTCTAATAAATAATGTATGAGCCCAAGGCGAGTCTCAGCTGAGCTAAGGGATGATTCATTCCATGTAAGGTCTGAGCAGTGGAGCTGTGCCATCTGTATCTATTTAACAGAGAGATGTGCCGTTTAGCTTTAGGGCTGAAATTTTCCTTTTTTTTCAACAGCAAGGGTATCTGTTTTTGTCACCCTGACCCAAAGTGGGTTTTCTACCATTCATTGTACTGTGCTCTGTTGTTTTTTACCCCCATCTTTCAAACATTACAATGAAATGGATGGCTCTGAAAGATCAGTCAAAAACAACACAAAGGGATGTTGGGACATTTTTCAAACCCACTTGAAAAATGCACGACTGATTAACAGCAGACCGCGTATTGGCAACACAGATCTATGCTTATCAGCTACAAAATGGCCAGTTGTTGTTGACTTTTCAGAGCGCCCTTGCATTTAAGATAAATACTTTTTTATTGTACCCTGGCAATCATCAAAAACTGTTTTGATAATATATTTAATTTAGGCAAAATAATAATAATACAGTCCATTGCATCATGAACATGTTTAGCAAAAAACATAATATCTGATAAATTATTTTTTTTAGCTCATTGTTAAACGTCAAGAGTAAACAAAACCCGAAGCCTTTGTAAATACAGTCGTTCTAAATTGTAAATTATGACCTTGTTTTGTCCGATTATTGCTCGTAAAATATATATTTTCAATGAATGTTGTATACTTGTTGAAAAGAAATACACTACACGACGTCTTAGTATATTGTATTCGTTCACACCACCACATAGTAACCAATAAACTTGATTCAATGGCACTATGTTGTGTGTAGCATAAAAGTATTCAACCTGATTTGCGTCTTTAATGATGCATCTGTATTGTAAAATATAAAAATGCCTTTTAATCCCTCATTGGTACCTATGTGACCAGGCTTCCCCTGAATAGCGTGTTTGCTGCTGCACAGGAGGTCACTGCCAAATGTACCATCTGCTCATGGAAACAGCCAATCACACTTACATGCAATTGCTTAAGGATAGATATTTGACAGCTTGAAACAAAGCTACTGACACGATAATTCACACTTAACAACATGCACACATAGGTCACGCATGCAAATGATATAATTGACTGAAAATTGTTGGCATTAGCAATATTTATAGGAGACGCAATTTATTTTGTTCGTGGAATTTTCCCATAGATAAAGAAATTGCTCATAAAGATAGCTGGCAAGTGCCCAGGGCAGGCAATGCAATTAATGGCACTGTCTCATTCAATCAAAGTGTATCTTGACTCTGCATCTATGTACATATTATTATTTACTAAAAGCGATCACCTTTTTTTCACAAACGGTTACAGATATCATTTTTGACGTGTTTACGTGCCTTATGACCATAAGGTTTATTTTACGATTGCTTGCAATGCAGCAGGAAAACAATTACGAACTCTTGAACTTCCAAATCCAGCTAAGTAATAATTTATTTCTTATTGAAGCAGAATACAAAACGTCATCGGTGCATACGGTTGCATCTATACGATTCAGACAAACAATACAACTTTGTGATTTTATTGTATCAGGACATCATCTTGTGTCACATTACAGATGAGGTTGTTGCATTTCTGTACGTAATCGTAGTTCAACAACACTCACACAACACATGCATTAATGATACAGCTTCTTTAGCGTGGTTGGTATTGCATAACTCACAATACTATCAACTTTTTTTGAATTCCATGCGATTGGTCGTGGGTCAGAATTCAATTAAAATGCTTGAAATAAATAACTTAGGAACTGAAAAATCGCACAGCTCCCTGTTTTTGTAAGTCATTGTTTAATATCATTAAGAATTTCATATCAATATGGAATTCTTAATTATCTTTTTTTTTACCTTAGGATGCTTCGGAAAAGTTGCAAAATCGCTACTTTATCCTTTTTTTTTAATCAGCATTATGATTATCGTTTAAACTAAAAGTATGCAAAGAATGTGGTAGTTGGAAAACACTTCATGTAGGTGGATAAAAATTGTGCATCCATATAGATTTTACGCCAACATGGGGTGTACATTGCATATTGTGTTGGTACGTTTTGCACTTTAATCTTTGTATGATGGAGCATTTAAAATATTTAAAGATATTACCGCATAGCAAAACATCCATGCACAGCGCACGTAGGAAGCTCTAGGCAACTTTAGCAGGTCGTAAATGCACAGGACAATAAGCATCTGCTTATTGGTGAGAAATATATTAACGCGGATGGTAATTTGGCCCTCATGCTGATACAAGCCCTTGGGAAGGAAGGATAGAGTGGAAGCTGCAATATCCACGACCATTTGGAAGACCGCCCCTGACCAAACAACAGCGCATTGTGGTTATAGACCAGCACCAAGGCCATACGCGAAAGCCTTTAACGTTTCTGTAGCCTCAACGCTGATGTGGTATACGCTGAACCCAAACCTGTTGCCTCTCGATGATCAATGCGAGTCGCCACATCCGAGTACTTAAAAGCAGAGCAGCGTTGACCGTGAGGCGAATATTGATGGAACACATAGCACTGTATTCTGATACATGATAGAACTTGATGAATCTTGCACACAAAGGCCATGCACACTCCGACCCTTGCGCCCCCACCACGAATCCATGAGCCATATTGTCTGCCAACCACTGTCTCGCATTGCGATGGTGTCATATGCAGTAAGCATTTTATTGCTCCGCCGTTCAACCTCATTCACGGTTTCAACGGAAATTGCACAATTTTCGTAAAACCGCAATATAAAGCCCTGTTGTTTTTAAGCCTGCAGCAACACATTAAACGTGTACATGCATGCACAATCTGTCCTCTGTTTATCAGGTTCTCCGTGATCAGGATCTAAATCTGAAGAACCAAGGCTCTATTCAATGAAGTATACGAAATGAAAGATTGGGTATTTCCACGGATATTGTGAATTTTCTGCCACTTCCCAATCGTGTGTTTGATCCGTGCATAAACATGGGTAGTCGAATTAACGCAGCGCCTCTGCTAGGCTACTTCTTGGTGAGAGAACCATGGGGCTGCATGGATAAGGGGATGAATATGGCACTCAGCGTATATATTTGCCAACAATTCCAAGTCATTTTTCGCATCCATGAAGACATGTGGATAATAGTTGACAGCTCTTTGTCCATCATAAGGATCTTCCCACACCGTGTGGGTTGTGGTTGATGGGGGGGGGGGGGTGTTTGACCATACTTCACCATGCTGGTCAGTGTGGGTTGGTGAAGGGGGGGGGAGTACCAGGACTGGTTCAGGTGTCACTCGTCGCTGATGTTAACCATGACCAGGAATGATGGTCAGATGGCCAGGTTTACATTGCAGTGCGCCAATTACTGCGCCACCACTCCACACAATTTAAAATGTTAATGTTATGAACATTTTATTTCAGTGTACTGTGCAAATGTAACATAAATGAACATGCCGTAGCGCCTCCCCAGTTTCGATCGATACCCAGGAACAAGTAGGCACAGTATTTAAACACTCGCCATTGGTGACTTGCTGAAGGTTGTTAATTTGCATTTTGGTGCAGATAATAGTTGCTGAAAGCTGACAATTAATGATGATGCTAAGGATGTAATGATGACTGATGATGATGGATTCATGATTATATAAATATAATTTAAGAAAATTATATTCCTTCAAATTCAAGAGCTATCTAAACGAATACATCATATTAAAATTCAAATATACCAATCAAACTGTAAATCTCAGGACATGCTTAATAATGATGAATATTAATGATGGATCCTATTTGTAATTGAAAATGATTGACAGGAAGTATGATTAACAAAATATTAATTGATTGCATGAGCCTATAATGACAGCATATATTGAATGCTGATATCATACATATTATTAAATAATGCAAATATTTTGTAAAGGATGTTGAAAATGATCAAATAATAGAACTGACATTGAAACATCAATATCACGGACAGATTAGTTTAAGGCCAAAGATTATACATTCTTGGAAAAGAGCATATATCGTTCAATTGTTCTCTATTAAAATAAAAAATCTATTGTATACACATAAAAATGTGCTTTGTCCAGGAAGAAGTTGTCAAAGCAGCAGGCCATTCTTTATTCATAAGTTGGCCACCATTGACAGGAGTGTGCTATAAGCAACTTACGGTGGTGTGTTGCATGAATTGCTTACTATGCAAAAAATTGTGGTTATTCAGGAGAAGATTCTTGCTTCATGTAGACATTTGTGTGTCAGTTTTACATTAATGTGACGAATATATTAGGTTGTCTCCACTTACATTGATGATTCGAAAAGCCTTTCTGAGTAAATATGTTTAAATGCCGATGAAGGATCCCATTTTGAATTGTGGCATATCCATTGTCGGTAGTAAATTATCCAGATGCTCTGCAGTGCTCTACAGAATGCCTAACAACAATTTTGGCAAGTGTCAAAGAATATATGTTCTGAAATATACATAGCGTTGTATTATAGCAGCTATCAAAGCATATTGCTCATATAATTATTTTAGCCATATTAAGGATAAATGGTATTGTAGCCAGTGCTTTAAAAATGTGGTCATTTAAACCTTAATTGTTAGCCATTCCTGCTAAAAATGGTAATCCTCTTGGAACAAGCAAATTATGTTCCTAATGGCTTTTAAGGCATTCAAGCTTGAAAATTTTAATCTCAGTAATTAGGCAAAGTATGTTCGTATTTTCTTTCTTTTTTTTTCCTCCTACAAGGTAAAAACTCACTATGAGTATTGAATAAATGGCACATGCCGCACAATCCCTTTAAGCCGCGGCATAATGGGCAGCGAAAATGTAGGGCTCCGTAGCTTTTGGAGTGTACTACTTGCGTCGTTCCCATGGTGTCAACGATGGTCAGCACGCCGGGCTTCCAATACAGAGATTGCCGGTTCTCCTTAATTCCCCGCCATGGCAGTTACAAAAACATCGTGACATTGTTCCTAAATTCCCCGCCTCACCCTCCTCCCCACCACCACCACCCACCTCTGTCCACCCAAAAGCCTAAATGGGTTCACCGAGGCTTGGCAATTAATGGTCACGTGTGGTGGGCTAAAGTTGTGGGTCGGTCCTCCCGCCCACTTACAAGAGATGTCTGGCCAGCGTGGAAGAGAGGCCAAACACCACTAGTAGAGTAGGCCGAATACATACATGACCAGTGTGGTCTAACATTCTCCACAACCTGCTCATCAGTAGTTAGTGCACTTCCGATTAGCACATTTGGCTGTATACGGTACGAAAGAAGTTCAACTCTAGAAGGGCTCTCTGGAACTGCCTCGAGTGGAGGCCCTTCTGCCAGCAGTGGCGTGAGAAAGCAACTTCAGGGCTGCACCTTTACTCTCACCTTCATTTTTGAGTTGACATTCACTAAATGTCTGTCAATGCAAGGCCTGATAGAATGTCATCTACGTGTATTCTCTGTACACAATATTAACATTACTTATTCATCCAGATTTTAGACATCAAATGTATGTTTCAACCACTGCCATTAACCATTTGGAGCAAAATAGTTAGAATATTCAAATGATGTTACGTCTCTTTCTTTAAATGAGGTCATACATTCAATACATTCTGTATTTTTACAGGAATTGGCTATTATTCCTTTCTCAACATTTGGCAGAAATCACGCTCTCATAAATATACTTGCAAAGTGAAAACGCTCATATTTTTTACTTAAAGCTAAACATAGTGAATGTATTTCCTCAGGCAAACAAGCATTGTATTGCCTTTGTATCATTGAGTTCTTGCAAAGTGATGTTTTATCATTCTCTTAAAGTTATACAGCCCCTCGCTATTGATCTAACTTCCCTGGCCAGAGAATTGCAAAGCATATAGAACTCAACGACATCTATTTTGTTGCAAGTAGTCGCGGACCTTTTATGATGAACAGTATTTCAAATCATTCTAGAAGGAGGAGGTAATACGGGCAGAACCAATATCTGTGTTGGTCAGATGTAGTTTCATCCTTGAAGACGGATTATTTACTTGCGATTTTAATGTCTCTTTTTGTTGTAGAAGCAGTTTCACGTGTTATGTTCATTGTACAAAGTGTGTGGTTTACCAGGAACATTTATCTGTGCGACTGACGGCCTTGTGGTTAGCTTTCTGTCCACCGAGTGGCCAGTCTTCATGGATTCTAATGTGCGATATCTCCTGTAAAGTGGTGAACGGTAACCCCCTGACATAGCTGCGGCAAGAATTAAGCCACTGCATTCAGGTGTCACGGTCCGAATTCATAATGACTTACGGATAAATCACGAAAAATCCCCCACCTTTATATGTGCCAGCGCACATGCCGACTATACTGCTGATTGCCACTCCCCGGTTCACTCTTGTGCACAATGGCACTTACAGAAACGTATAATACAAACGTGATTGCTTTGTTGTGGTTGCGAGGCTTGCTAGGATATTCTCTTGACAATGATTGTATCATCATACACCGAATAGAAAAGCAATGTCAACAATTGTGCCTCAAAACAATAGGCCCATGGGTTTGATTTCCAACCCAGGTGTCTTTCTGCTCTTCACGGGTTATCTCCATGATTCTTCAGTTTCCTCCCTCAGCTAAAAACACCTACATGGTACCTAGTAGTTGCCAAACATCCCAAAGCTGATAACTACCTGAAAATGCCTCATTTAGGATTAGACATAGCAACAGCATCCCCTTCTGCAAAAGAAAATGGCAGGAACCTTTTAAAAAATAGAGTAGTGAGACTCATCTTCTTGGTTCTTTCGGTAAAGTCACGTAGAAGGGAAATAATAAAATAATAAACATAAAACATAATAAAATAATTCTCACGACGTTTCGGCCACAACGCAAGCAGCCGTCCTCAGGTGAAGAACAGGTCTGTCGGGAAGGCATTCAGACGCTGTCTTCCCGACAGACCTGTTCTTCACCTGAGGACGGCTGCTTGCGTTGTAGCCGAAACGTCGTGAGAATTATTTTATAATGTTTTATTTTTTATTATTTTATTATTTCCCTGCTACATGACTTTACCAAAAGAACCAAGAAGATGAATCCCTGCAGTCACGAAAGCTTTAAATCGAAATTTAGTGAAACTCAGTGAGGCTTTCCTGGGAAGACAATTACAATTACATTGGTCATCATGTACACTAAACGATTCAGATTCGGTCAACTTAAAAAGATGAAATAATTAATCTAGATTTGATCTAGATTTGAAGTTTTCGTGAATGCAGGGATCCATACTCTTTGGTTCTTTCGGTAAAGTCACGTAGGTAGAAAATAAATTAAATCACGACGTTTCGGGCGCAACACAAGCGTCCGTTATCAGGTGGGACAACCACAGCAAGAATAATTAATGTATGAATTGCTTAACTACTTCAGCTTAGGTTTGTTATTCCCAAATGAGTGATATCAGGTATCTTGCTCATTTGTGCTATCTTACTTGACACTAACGTCATTATGATAATTTCCTTAAGCAATGCATATTCCAAGCGTTCTTCACATCTTGCACAATGTGGTTATATTCAAGTAAAAACATCCGTACTAAAACCATTTGACATTGAACATGGTCTTGTTTTTTCTGTCATGTAAGAGAGTCAAACAAAATAACTTGCTGTAGGTGATAATTGGGCAAATGGTGTTAAATTCCTTCGCTATTGTTCTGGGAAAACTGCTAATTTTGGACATTAACCCTCGCATAGGGAAACGCTAGGTACCGTACTGTAATTAATTGGTAGAGCGAGAGGATTTATCAACATCGATATACATGCGGATGCTTTCTCTATTACTGTCAAATGTGTATGGTATACGGCATAGGCATTCATTCCTTGTTAATTTGTTGATTTCAGAAACATAGCAGTAAATAAAGTCAATACCCATTTTAAGTATGTTGACACTTTCAAATGGACCGACAGTGCGTTCTATTGTGTGATGTGGGTGTGATTGATTGCGTGATGTGAAATGCATGCAGTAAGCTTTGCTTGGATTAAAGAAAGCACACGTGCAATTAATCATAGGAAACTTCAAAAGCAAATGTCAAAACCTGCTTGCAGAAATTGCTACCCCCCTTCCATTACTGCATTGAGGAGAGCAGTGGCGCAGTGGTTTGTCCACTGCACCGCGAACCCAGGGACCCTTGATTGCCGATCGCGGCTAACACGAGCGGCAAGTGATATCTAAACCAGTCCACCCCCCTAACCCCGTTCCAGAGTGATAAAGTATGGTTCAAGTCATCCATGGGGGAAGGTCTTCATTCAGCAGTGGATTGATCCTGCTGGATTATGTTCACGACGAGATAGAGTAGCAGCACACATAAAGAGTAAAATCCTTACATTTAAATGTTTTTTTCTAACTATGTAATACTATGATCACCCATCAACATATTCTTGAATTATATTTCAAATAGAAATGAGATGGACAATATTGAATGTCCACTGAGAATGTCAACAGTGTGTGTACCCTCATCTGCGATTCCTCATATCAGGTGGCCTGAAGATTAATTCCAATTTTAAACGTTGACCATCCATTATACGGTTTGGTACCACTTTATTTCAAACTTAATGGATTAATATTTGCAGATCACTTTGAAACAGGGGAACCACTTTCACATTTCCCCTATTTTTCGTAATTTTTTTTATATTAAAGCAATATTAAAAGCATCATTATCGTCATTACCAATCACTGTTATAACAGTTTTGCCACTATTATCAAGATTAATTATCACCACCAATTGCGTCATATCAAGCAATTTTCAGCGTGGAAGCTTAGCACGGTAGAATATATGCACAGGTCACTGATTTGAAACATCAAGACTAATTTAACCTCCAAAATCACTCCTTGAGGAGATTTGCAACTGCTTAAAGGAATATAATATTTATTTTCAGTAACCAAATTATATAATCACTTGATTTCCAGCAAAACGTATACTAAACTCCCAGACAAATTGAACTCATAATGCATATGGCAAATCCAAGGACATTCTGACAGTGCTGATTATTGGCTAAATGTTTTTACACGAAAATATACACCCATGCTTGTTAAATTCGTATCTTACCTTGAGGATGTTACATATTTATCATTATTAATAAGACAAAACATTTAATAAGTCCACAGCAGAGTATTGTTAAACACCAATAAAATCCTAGGTATGTAATATTTTGAATATGGCTCTGCTTTCTAAACTAACCATGCAGAAACCCAGGCGATCTGAAAGGCTCAAAGAAAAATGTAAGGTTGTAGATCACCTTGTCATCCTAGCCTTGTCATTATATTTTTTTCCTACGAAAAAACACACTCGTGAAAAGATACAGTTGTGGAAAATTGTAAACTGAAATCTGTAATCTTGAGTGCAGGAAAGGCAGGAAAACGCAAGCAATGTGTCATCTTGACGACGGTGCTGCTGGGATGTCTAATGACAGCATCTCCGAGGCTGCAATTGAGTCGACGTATGGAGGTTTGCTGACTTCAGCCTCCAAAGTGATAGGCCGAACCAATCCGTCGACACAACCACAATTTCCATTAGCCTAGCTTACTGCAGAGCAATTTGTCTGAACGTCCTTGACCTACCACAGTCGTTGCTGCCTCCTTTAGTTGCTGAGTCTGCATGCAGTCCCGTGCAGAAATATACCAGGGGCACAAATGGCACCGACAAATGCTCCGCGTCTGTCTGCTTGTTTTGCGTGAGTTTCATTGCTTTGTGATGAAATATACGGTTATCTCTAGAGCAGAGGCACATTTAAAGGTGCGGAGACCGGAGTCTGCATTGCGTGCGTGCGCGCATTGCCTACAAATGATTTGAACATTTTGGTAAATATGGCCATGCCTTTGATGGCACGTTATGCACTTTCATTTTCAGTGGTGCATGCACTCAAATCGCAGGCATATACAGTGTGACCCTGTAAACATAAATCCATAATATACACGTGTATAGGGGGTCAGAATACATTTGTGTTGCTAAAGTACACTAATATATGGCTGCAGGTGCTTCCCTATCGTATCACTCCCATTTTTTTCCCATCGTAGGAATGCATATAAATGAACAACCCATGCCAGTGGTCATTCAAATGAGTTCAGAATGAAATTTGGTCGCTGGATTGAAAAGATCACATCAACACCCCGTGATGGGTGTGATAAGTTTGTTACCAACACCTCTCGCACAAGTGCCATCTCCTAGGGAGAGGAAGTACTGAGATTTGATATACTCCAGCTGCCTGCCAATAGTAACTGGAATGGCATTGGTTCATTAAAATAGAATTCCGCTTGACGACTACGGCAATGCTTGACAACATCCCAGTGATGTAATGGTATGCTGTGTCACTTAACAAAAAAAAACTGGATATTTTAAAATTAGCTATTTTTCACGTAGTTGTGTGAAATTTTAGTCATTTGGAATTGAATTATATTATTTGGTATCTATTAACAGTTGAAAAGTATACATTTTGGAACCGAATAAAAACAGAGCTTTGATTTTTTAAAAAATCATAAATGCCATTGCTTCTTTTGCAGGAATACAGTATATTGTTTACAGTTGGAAGGGTGCTATAGAAACTAATCATTTGCACAGACAAAGCCAAGCTATTATAAAAAGAAAATCTGTTGCGGGCATCATCTTGGATTTTAAAATGTCTGCCATCACCAACCAACACTATATACCTAAAACGTGCACTTTCCAAGTACTTAGAAGCTTGATGTAATGGTTATACCACATTGATATGGACAACGAGTTTGATTATGACTCTTTAATCTTCCAGACAATGAGGATGGGTCACTCCTTTGGGTACATTTCTTACACTCCTTCAAGCTGGCAGAATCCTCCTCTGTATGTTTCCTCGTCTGTATTCTCAACAATCTGTATTTACTGCCATTCAACCTCCACATCGTTTTTGTATTATATTTCTGCTCTGTAGTAGAGTTTCCTCAACACCATCTCCTTAATATAACCCGGCTATATTGAAAGTCAAACAACCTAAGCGACTAAAATTCATAAGGTTCACGGCCAACGTTTCATAACATACCCCCATCATCATGTGCATGCCCTGCAGATCACTGCAGTGGATTGCCTGGCTTATGCCTTTGGTAAATCACACACGTTCTCCTATCTGTATGACATGGTGAGGCTATTGTGTTCGGATGGGCTGATGTCATTGTACTAACATACACTTGACGTTCTTCAGATTATCAACAGTTTTAGCCGCTAGGTTTGAGCCAATACAAATCGCTACACTGTAAGCTTAAGAACAACCGCCACTATTGCCACATTATGCATTGAACTTTGTCCAATTTGCAGATCAAGAATCTCCCTCACATTCTACAAGAAAACAAACGTGACTACGCTTAGCCCGACTAAAGAATATCGAGGGTGAAATTGGATGCATTCAATTTTAGTCACAATTGAGGGCCATCTTGGGTAAATGGCAGCAATATTGGGGTTCAGGGTAACATGTCCATTAAAAGTGTTCTGATCAAGCTCTCTTTGCCCCAAATACGTGGGAATGGTCATCAAAATAAAGTTATTTTTGGCTTAGGATTGCAGATATTAGATAAATTGGTTACCGATTGTGCCCAAGATAACCATCGTAGTAATTATTTCAAGTTGGCTCCCTATCTGAAAATGTGTATGTTTATCTAGCACAACTGATTTTCATCAAATAGTACACATTTTTTTCATATTGTCACACATCTAACTCCACTATATATGCATGTTATGAAATTGTAAGTATATTTTCAACATTTGCGTTTAGAACTGTTTCAATTATTGTTTCTGACTTACAAGATGATTGTAAAATATCTTCTGACTTAATAAAAAGTCTCAAGTTCCCCATCCCCGGCGTAAGTACTGCGGTATCTTTATTCAGATACAGCACAAAAGGGATAAGGAGCTATAATGCCTTGACACAACCTTTAAATGCACATGATTAATGCAGTAAAAATCATTTTTTTCTTTCCTAAATTCATCATTAGATCAAGAGCTTTGATACCACTGTAAAGCCCCTGTTGATATCATGACACCTGTCAAGAATAAATATAAGCATACATTGTTTGTTCTGTCACGCTATCCGATGGATGATTGTGTTCCCCGAGTCGACACTTCACCAATTCATGTACGTGTACTATTGAATACATCTGTCTTATGAGCACCTTGCATTCATACCTATATATGCATGTACGCTATTTGCAATGTATTGTACATTTTTACCAAGCATTACAATTAGTCATCAATTGCACACTTTAAACGTTTTCTCGTTTCTGGCTTCACCTGCACAAACGAATGTGCCAAGTGTGACCGATCGTGGCTGATTGTGCGCATCATATCCCTGACCCCATTACATCAAGCAACTATTAACAGCTTCCTCAACGCAAAGCAATCCTCTAGGGGTGTGCAGCAAGGGTGGAGGATGTGTTGAGTAATGGCGTTAGGGGATGGGACGAGGGGTGGGGGGAGGACGCTGGCCTGGTGGAATCAGTTCAGAAAGTGGAGGGGGGGGGTGCGTTGGGTAGGTGGGTGCTGAGCTGGAATCGGGGCTGCTTACAAGCCCATGAAAAACGCACCGTCGCCCAGGTCGTAGCCAACATTAATGGCTAGCGCGCGTGTGAGCAGCATGTCCCCCCCCCCACCCGTCCCATTAGTGTCTGCCTTCAATAGACGAGGCCTCGATGTTTGCGTCTATGCACGCCATCTTAATTCCGACGATGATTTATGCACATTAATATTTACGCTGCGTATGGGTATGGAATGGGGGGGGGGGGGCAATCACGATGCATTGGTAGTCCTGTGCGCTCGTCACCCGCCCTCGCTCCTCCTCCTCGTTGCAGGCTGCAGTCGAAGTCTATTTTAAGCCGCAAAATTGCAGCCCGAGCCCGTGAACATTTGCGTGAAAACCCCGCGCCTATGATTTCAACTGCGCAGTTTCTTAGCGGTGGGGTGGGGGGCGGGGGGGGAGACTCAATATTCTGACACGCAGTCTCTGTGTACACAAGCGCGCACGCGCGCACACGAATATTGCGGTCATTCAAGTTGTGGCGTTGTTAATTGGCAGCAACGAATTAAAATGTTTTTTTTTTATTTTACCAGGTAAGGCCCACTGAGCTATATAGCTCTTTTTTTTCAGAAGCGACCCGGCCACAAATGATCACCCAATGAAGTGGCTTATCATGTGCAAATGTATAGCCGCCAAATACTCTAAACGTGTGTTTCTAAATGCGGAGGTAAAAAAAAACACAGAGGACCCGGAGAAAAATTCACGTGGAGAGAGAGAATACGCAAACTACAAATATACGGGTGGCACGGTTGGGATCGAACCCACGACCTCATGTATACCAGGCAAGGTAGAATACATTGCCACAGTGGTGCTCAAATCTCTGCGGTCTTGCCAATTATAACTAGAATTCCTGAGCAAAAAGGTCAGCAGCAATGATTCCAATGGTACGTACCTTTATTGTTTTCAGTAAATGGAATGCATGTGCTGTGAGGAAGAACGTATTGTTTTAAGTATGGTTGACCGTATTAACCCGCCACGATAGCCTTACAATAACTATCTCGTTTGTAATTGCTCCAACTTGGAATAGTTTTCTCTTGACCCTGCTTCATCAGAAACCTGTGTACGGCTCGCTAATAAACCGGTGGGTCTATGGGTTCCTGGCCTGGTGAGCAAGTGGCAAATTTCCAGTGTCAAAGTGTTAATGAGCAGTGGCGTCACGAGGGTTGGTATCTCACGGTACCATACCATACAGAATCCTTAGTATTTTTTGCTAATGTTACTCGTAAATCGGAATTCCCGTATATCACTGAATGTAATGGCAATAGTAGTGATATAAACAACTAGCAAAATTAAAATTACACCTTTAAATTACAATATTTCCTTTAATTACTACTTCATTCTCAAACAAGTTATTGATATAGGTTCACAAATACTAATTACCACAATATTGTAGCTAAAACACCAGAAAATTTGACAAAATCGGCGACTATAAAAACACGAGCAAGCAACGAAAACAACAGCACGTGCTTGTAGCGCGTGCAGACGAAACCACGTGACTCGAAGCGTCATTGTAACAATGGCAGCTCTGACCGCAACGCATTAGAAGGTTCAAAAAGTAAATTAGCATCGAGTTTTAGCCTTGTAGGTATATTGATAGAGTACATGTAAGCTGGGCTTACGAAAAATGTTTGTGTTGTTATTGTAATAACAGCCATAGAGGGTTCACGTGGGGATTGGCTTGCCGGTCCTGCTTTGTAGCCAATAAGGGATGAGCCAGGGAGCATGGCCTCGGCGTGATCACGGCATGTTAACAGGGGTGATTGGCCTGGCCATTCGGGGCCCCAGCTAATGGGGAGCCGGATCAGAGGCGTGGTCCCGGGATTGACAGGGAACCATCGAGAACGGTCAATGCTGTCTATAGAGGATTGGCTGGGGGGTACCACGTGACGAAGGGATTAAGAGAGAGAGAACGATCGAGAGCAGACTGGGGAACGACAAGAGCAGGAGTCACGCGCGTACGGGGGCTCTGGGTGCCACGTGCGCGGTGGGGACTTGGTGTGAAGTCTGCCCGCTCTCCGTTGTCTGCCAGCAACGGAGAGTGTGTGAGTAAAGTGTAATTGTGGAAGTGGAAATAAAAAGGACTGATTCCGAAGCCGACTCAAGAAGGTTTATTACATTATAACTAACTACAGGAATCTTTATATATATACATTTCTGCTGAAACACTGCACAACATTGTTATAGAGAGTAATTTTGGTGTCACCCCCTCTGATGGTGTCACCTGGTGAGGTCCGCACCCCCCGCACCCCCCAAGTGACGCCACTGCTAATGAGTCACACTAAAGCCCTTTTAACCATTCTGTAAGCCTTAGAAAAGGTCAGAGTTCCTCTATTAAAGTACAGTAATACATCAGATAAGGATTCACCAGGGTTCAGGGCTTAATATAAGATCATTTTGAAATGTTCTTAACACACCATTTAATTAATCTTTCTCCCAATGGGTTTTTTCTTTAACTTGTCTTAATGCCTGCATATAACTTGTAGTATTTGTCATTTTAAGTATATGAATGTGCATTATTTAGCAAGGCAGCAGTATCCTGCTGCTATCACAACGATCTTCATTAAGGGGAACCAATAACAATAGTTTTTTTTATTCGCATAATAATCCTACATAATAATAAAAAAATTCCACCGTTATATTTTAATGAGTGAAAATGTGTTGCCCTTCTTTAAATGGTGTCTGTAATTTGTACAAAAACACAAAACCTCGAAGACAATACATCCAAAACGTCCGATATAATCGAATTTTCAAATGATAATGTATGCTTCAAATAACTATACATAGCAGTACTGTACAAAGTGACCCAATGCTTTTACAACAACAACAACCCATCACATTTATTTCCAATGAAATTTACAGGAGAGGTTCTGCCATGGTGTAATGGTCAGCACATTAATAAGCGCCCTGAAACCTGCAATCCAGACGAAGAATGGTACACCGATCATCTGGCCGCGTTTGGTGGGGTTAAGCGTGGGTGCTTTCACCTCTTCCAAGGTTCATGGCGAGCATGAAAGATGAGGCCAACATCTGCTTTCGAGGTGGCTCTTGAGAGCACCCCTCCAGTACAGGCCCTTCGGCAAGCAGTGGCATGAACACATCATTATTATTATTATTGCAGTGCTACACCTTTGCCCTTTTATATACTTTGGACAATTTACAGTATTTTTTTTATGTTGTTGCTGTTGTTTGCCTCGAAGGCAGTGTAGCGCACAAGACTCGTAGCTTCATCGCGTTGTTTTTGTTTTCTTGTTCTTCAAACGGCATGTATGCCACCATTTTCTGTGCTGGCTGTCACATTTGCCGATCTGATTCACGGCGGCACTCATAGGGCACAGATTCCGCACTATGTCCACACTCCCCCTACCCCCCAATCCTCCAGGACCAGCAGCCCCTTTTTTCTCCTACAATTTACGGCACGCCTTTATCACGGGGACGTGTCCAGCCATCGACTGGTTCCATTGATTTGCTGCGTATTTCAAATTAAAATTCCTCGCTTCGTGACCTTCACAGCTCCATATTTAACCCTGCTTGCCAGCCCTGCAGTGACACAAGGCTAATGTGACTGCTTATCTGTGCTGGCTTATATTGCTTTAATTTTCAGACGAGGTCACAATTAAAATGTGTTCTGCGGTATCTGTGTCGCAGTGTTGTGTACAGCAGGTGGTAAAAGAAGAGTCTGAATTGGACGTGAGAATTATGTTTTGTCATTTTTATCGTATTTTGTAATGCCTCAAAAGCTTCCTTCTTATAAGTTGGTGACTTTATTCAAGCAAATATCTTCATAACCTTCTATGCTTAGTCATTTTCTAATTCACTGCTAATTAATACACTGGTACAGAGAAAATAGATACAATTGCGAAGTGTATCTTGTAATGCCACCAGAAGTTAAGTAACTTATTTACTCCAAGACTTCTGAGGATTAAGAGAAACGTGTATTTATTTATTTGATTGCCCTTTGAATGGAACTTCAATTTGTACTCAAATAGTGAGGAAATTACTTTATTTTAATTTCTCATGCAAGACGTAGCATTATTTTACTGTCCAACTCGATACGTTTGGTTGTATTTCTTGACAAAAACTTCGACAAATTAATTTATCAGGCAGAGATGCGTGTGTGTGTGTGTGTGTGACATTGGCAGGCAACGGACATTTTAGAGTTGCATTCTGACTAGTTTCACCGTGTGTATGTTAAGGACAAGAGCGTCAATGCTATGCAAACCCTCACAACAAGCCATGTTTATGAAAATTGAGCTGGCGACATAAAATACCCACAGTGGTCAATCGGCCGATATGAGGTAATCGCTCCTATTTTTTTTCTTCAAGTAAGAGTCAAATGACCTGCAGCTATGTATGCTGATATGAGTCACACTGTGGCGGTATCGGTAACTCGCTTTGCAATAAACTGAGTGAGATGAATCGTATGAAGTTTTTCTTTCTTCCGTGGATTGCTGAATAATTTGTAAATCATCGACTTCGTTTTTCAAAACGGTGTTAATCTGTTTTAAAGTGTTTATATACACTTTGTACGGTATATAATGTCCATATTTAGAAGGGTTGATGATTTTTTCTTGGATTGAGATGGGGGAGTGTGGAATGCAACCTCAGTAAGAGATATTTTTAAGCCCAATATTCATATTCTGAACATATAGACCAATGGAATGAGAGTGCATTGACGTTAGAGTTTAATCAAAAGATAAATACTGTCGTAGGCATGAGGCTGTGTTAATGTTTAATGACATTAACAATATCAATACTTTAAAGCCAATTGTTAGTACACTGGTGGAAGGAGGGTTTCTCACGCCGTGGCAATCGTGCAAACGTTTCTTTTGACCGGACTTCATCGTCTTGGTGATCAGTGGTTGGTGAAGTTGGGAGCCAAGGACTGGTCCAGATAGCACTCTCCACTGATATGGTGCTTTAAAAAAAATGGACTTCGAGATTAAACAAATTGAACGAATGCATGCGCAAATGCCAAGGTGTTATTCTAAAAATAACTATATTTTATTCGTGCATTACAAATTTAGATATATATTAATAAAAAATGGAATGCTAATACTTGCTACATATGCCTTAGTGGCTCTCTGCCATAATCAGGATTGTTCTCCGTGAATCTGTTGAATCATAGCTTTTAATAAGTAACATTTAAATAAGAGATCACTATGAAGCAACGACTTGATATTTCACTTGTTTTTCTCAGTATCTCACCAAAATAGATTTAATTAAGATAATTGGACTTATTAAAAAACATGGCACACTTGTGGATTTGCTTGGAAGAAGTAATACACGTTGCAATCATTTATTAAAGCATACAAATATATTATAGCATAATCTTAAGTCACTTCACTTGTGAAAGACAATTTTCTTCCATTATATGGAAATTGATTTTTTTTACCCTAGATTTTCAAAAAAAGGTGAGGCAATGGTGCAGTTTATCTCAGGATTAGGTGGGATAAGATGTGAGTGTGCAGGGCGCTGCAGGGACATTGTGAGTCTGGAGAGCAATAGGCCGGGGTTGCCTTTTGCATTTAAATGTTACACTGTGGTTATAGCAGGTGGACACCTTAACTCTTTCGGTGCTCTTTAGCTTATGGTGCAATTAAGAACGCTCCATTGACCCTCATTGTCATCACTAAAACATAACCCGGCTCCAAATGTTAGCAGTAGCGTTGACCTAAAAGGTTTTCAAATATGGGCTGTAAATTTCAGATATGCATTAATTGTCCACTCTTAGTGTGTGTGTGTGCATGTGTATGTGCAATTGTGTGTGTGGGGACCAGTGGTGTAGCGATTGGCGCGCTGTGCTACGAAACCGGCGATTCAAGCTCGATTCCTGCTCACGGCCAACACCACCGATAGCGATTATCTGAACCGGTCTTGGGCCTCCCCTCCCCTAGGTCGACTCAGCCTCAAATTAGTACCCGGTGCAATCTGTTAAAAAAAACGTCCCCACTGGGGATACAAAGGCGGCCGGGCGTGGTGTTGGCCACCCACCCCCTCGTGTGCGGTGCCAGCCTTCATAGGTGCTCGCTAACAGCACTTGCCCCAACAGTCTGTTCAGACTATATGGGGGATCTTTTTCTCTATTTGTGGGGAACGGAAACGTAACGCACCGAATAATTTCATTTCCCTGGTCACGACTGACCTTGACGGTGTACATCTGAACCAGTTTTGGGCCTCCTCTAAGTTGACTCAGCCTCAAAATAGTACCTGGTGCGATTTGTAAAAATCAGTACTGGGGAAACAAAGACGGCCTTCGTGGTTCTCCCGACACCACCACCTTCGAGCAGCGCTCCGGCCTCCATAGGTACTCGCTAACAGCTCTCGCCGCATGAGTCTGCTAAGGCTCTCTATAGGGATCTTTGTCTTTCTTGTGTGTGTGTTTAATTCTGCTGATAAAACTACACACAGAGCATTTTGGAAAATTCCTATTATTAATTTGACATGTTGACCTCGGATGCTCGTATCAGCGCCAGCAATAGTTTGCAGAAATTAGTTTTGGTAATCCCAAGTGAGTAGCAATAATCCATAGTCAGTCGTGTGTGTAATTATAATTTCAAATGCAGCACTCCCTTCATGAACCGATATATAAAGTACATCAAGTCTTAGTTTATGCTATATGACATTATTGACAGTCATATGGCACAATGATGTACAAAATGTGAGTACGAAAATAACAACCAACAATTGTGGTCGAAAAATAGCAACGGTAAAAAGTGTGTAATAAATGCACATTAAGTGAAAATAATCATAAACTGCTTATTAGTGAATGAGTCACAATTTGAAGAAAAACACAGCATTAACATAGAGACTTCACAGACGTTGAAACGCAAACATTTTACCTTTATTTGTCAATTCAAGACGTATTCGTCCTCGAATACATTCCATCAATTCTCAATCCACCAATGGATGAATACCTTCCCAAGACGTTGGTCATGGGGATTTTTTTCACACCTTACTTCACCATTCTGGTCGGTGCAGGTTTGGTGAAAGGGAATGGCATGCCCAGATCTGATATCACTCACCACTGATATTAGCCATGGCAGGGAATCGAACTCGGGTTTGCCAGCCTCACAGCTTAGAACACTAATTGCTGTACCACCACTCCAACATTGATATATTTTTAATAAGCTGACGATGGTAAAAGTAGGTTTTGTAATGATTGCACATTGCTCAATTTTCCAAAACATGCAAGACTGAACGAAAAACCTATTCGGTCGTTAATGAACGAATGCATTTTTTCGATTTTTTTTATCAGTTGTTTTGTTAAGCGGCACCCCACTATAAAAGTGGGAATATGAGTTTTTTTGTATTAAAGCACAGCATCTCAGGGCTGGCAGCTTGCCCGCGCTATTCTAGATGGAAATGTCATTAGTGTGGCTGTTATTGATGACTCACCTTACAGGCTTTGGCGGCTGATGCATTTTATATGCCACAAGTGCAATGATTAGACAGGAAATGTGTTCCATAATCCAACCACCATAATACCTTCAGCATCTATGCAAAATTCAATTACTAGTCTTGTATGGTACAGGATGAAATGCGGATATGTATCCGACTGTATGCCCACTATTGATATTTTGATTTTAAAACACTTTAACAGATGTCACTTTGTTGTGGCACGGAGCAAGCAGTTAAAAGGCAACACGCAATATTTGCATTTTTGTTGGACCGCATTTCATCTGAATAAATTTCCCATCGAAATGAAAACGACGGCAGTGTATTAAACATCGCCAAATTCTGGATCAAATATCGATTTGGAATGCATGCACTTTATTACGTACAGCGTTAGCAAAGCAGAAACTCCGCGACCTTGGGAAGCTACAGAACAAACAATAATTGTGAACAGTAAGCGGTTACCGGAATGCAGAATAATAGGCTCTGCAGAAAATGACTACTGCACAGTTGCATTGTGCAAGGTCTGGCCAGTGTGCCAGCAGTCTGCAGTTTTTTGCAAACTATTACACAAAGGCTGCTCTACTACATTTGCAATCCTGTGTTGACCATTTTTTTTATATATATTGTGTCGAGTGGCAGGGCTACCATTAATCTGATCGCATGGGAAGTCAAGCCCAGAGGAGCAAATGCATGCCATTCTCTTTAGCCCTTTATTCCTGATATGGTGGTGATATTGTCCTGCTAATGGAATTACAGTATAGCTGCAAATACAGCATGCTACATGCAAAGCGCATCTGTATTTAATGCACGTGGTCCTTATTTTAAAACGTTCAATAGCCAGGCCATTGCGTATGTATTGATCATTCGCTTTATATGCATATTCCACGCGCATCATTTTCAAATGCGCCAATTTACATAATTCGCATTTAATGTGTGTAGGGCGGTAGCATGCAACATTGTACTTGTTTACGCCATTGTAATGGACGTGTCAGTGGCGTTGTGGGTGTTCAGTCGAGGTTGCTACGTGAATGCCGATGGTGTTTTCGCGGAAGAAACGTCGCCGAGACTGCAACGGTGGTCCCTTGCCGCCTCCGAGACATTAAATATTCCTCAGAAAAACTCTCCCAGCGATAACGGCCAACGCGAATGGCCACAGGGGAGGGGGCGATAAAAGGAATGGGATGAAAGGGAAATGGGCACAGGCGAATAGCGTCGTGGCAGAGGGGAGGGAGATACACTTTTAAACACCGCACCTATCTCATGATGATGGCACCTGAGCGAAAACTTGAAAACCCGATAGGAAAAATGACAATTGTGTTATT
Organism: Lethenteron reissneri; assembly: GCF_015708825.2. Lineage (NCBI taxonomy): Eukaryota > Metazoa > Chordata > Hyperoartia > Petromyzontiformes > Petromyzontidae > Lethenteron > Lethenteron reissneri. Next base: position 3,514,744 of record NC_083812.1, read on the forward strand.
CATATGAGTTGAATTAGAGCGATACATAGTGTTCACGTTCACCATTATTAACTGTTGTGCATTGAGGGTGTTCAAAGGTAATATTCCACTGTCAGATTTTTGCCCTCTTTTGTGGTCTTCTATCGGTATCGATGCAACCCTTGCAATTGCATGATCGCTCCACTACTCACAAGGGTCTCTACGCTAGTTACAGAAAGACCGTCTGATGGGTGTTTTGGCCATTTATTTTCGACGACGACCATACTTACTGTGAGGTCGCGGCAATACCCACACTTTTACCCTCCTGCCACAAGCGACCCGATCGACGAACAGGCGGTGGTGGCTCGCGGTCATATTGCTGGCTGGACAGTGGCGAAGTGTGTTTAACAATAAACTCGCCGCTTGCTTCGTCTGCCGTGCACCGTAGAACAAACAAGACGACATGCTCTTAGGTTTTTTGGTAAAGTCACGTAGGTATTGTTATGTAGGCCAGGCTTAGTCACAAACCGTACCTCTCCATAACAAAGGCTCAGCCTCTTAAGCCTCACCTTACCATATTAATAAAAAGGGTGCTGTACTTGGCCCTTCCCCCCCTCTCCAACCATTATATATACTGAGTGGTAGCTATTGCAATCTCTCATTTACTTGATACAGCTGTCGTGGCTGTGACGGTTCCACCTGAAGACGGAAGCTTGTGTTGCCTCCGAAACGTCGTGATTTTTATTTTATTTTACTTTTATTAATTTTAATGTTTTACCTACGTGACTTTACCGAAAAAACCTAAGAATATGAATCCTTGCAGTCACGAAAGCTTCAAATCTAGAAGACGACGCGAGGTTTGCAAGTCCAGTCTCGGGCCAAACCATTGCACAGCGGCAGCGTCCGCAAGTCTTCGGAATGAGTGGGTGATAAATTATTTTTTTAAAACACAATGTATGAATCCTTGGGACAATTTGCTTCCCCACTGAGTTTGATACAGAAACAGCAGAGCAACTCACTCGAGCAAAGAATACAAATGAGCACATCAGAGAGTAGAGCGACGTGAGGTTATTACGCAAAATTGGTGCATTTCATGGTTCAATTGCCGTTAAGCAAGTGTCAAGTTAAGGAAGTATTGAAGCTCTCCTGAAATCACTGTACGAAACAGCTCTAATAATAATTTTAAAAAGCACGTGTTAAAAGTACTCTGTACTGTAGTAAATTGAGACTCAGTGGTTTCGACAGTTGGAAATTCTCGATACAAGTTTTATTGCTGCAGCTAAAAAGCCGATTAGATTTTGCAGGATTTGACTAACCATGGATTTCCATGGCCTGTTTCCATATTAGCCTCAGTATTCCTCACTTTACTAATATTTTCTTCGTGTTTAGAAACATTAAGATCTGTGAAGTTTTGCTCTCAAGTCATTTTTAATGCATTATAAACCAAATAAACTATCAGTATTCCACAATAGACATATTATTCCCAACATATTTTGTTTCCAAGTGTGACGAGACATTCGATAAATTCTCTGTGATATTTGACGAAAGACAGGTTTGCTCGTGGAGGTGGGAAGAAGGGAAATATGTTACCGGTTTTAATTCCCAACGATGAAGCTCAACTTTTTGTGCTACAAATTTGTCCTTTTCGATTTAATATTTAGAAATGGAAAATGTACAATTGTTGTAATCAGTTCGTAAACAGCAAGAGTAGTGCCTTATCGGCCTTCTTATTTCTTAATAATAGAGGCTCGTAATATATTCACAGAGATATATTTAATTTGTTGGAGCTGTGATTGTCACAGAGGTAACGAGTTCCTTGACTAATGACCTTTTACATCTGCCAACGATGTTTGGTTTAACCTGAGGTCATTTGATGTCTATTTTTTACATTCGGTTGATAATATCTTAATCCTTGGAAAGTATATTCTTTCCTGCCTCTATTTGGATTCATAAAATACACCAGAATACATCCACTTTGTTGAATAATCAAATACGGTGGTATTATTCATTAACGGTAACAAGCAATCATCTCTAGCAATGCTTTAAGAAAATATTAGAATCTGTGTACCAGAGGTGGGACAAAGTCATTGTTATGCAAGTCCAAGTCAAGTCTGAAGTCATCAAATTCATGACTCGAGTCTGACTCGAGTCCAAGTCACATGACTCGAGTCCACACCTCAGAGGTGGGACAAAGTCATTGTTATGCAAGTCCAAGTCGAGTCTGAAGTCATCAAATTCATGACTCGAGTCTGACTCGAGTCCAAGTCACATGACTCGAGTCCACACCTCAGAGGTGGGACAAAGTCATTGTTATGCAAGTCCAAGTCGAGTCTGAAGTCATCAAATTCATGACTCGAGTCTGACTCGAGTCCAAGTCACATGACTCGAGTCCACACCTCTGCTGTGTACATATATACGCATGCATGATTGGAGCCACTCGTGTTCGATGGGCTGCACACGTGCCTTTGGTGTTCGTAATATTGAGGGCAGGCTGCTATTCTCACATAACCTTGTCCTTGAGTGAACATACAAGCTGAATGCAGCGTTAAAGGTGAAAGCAGCAAGGCGGTTTCGCAATTAGTTTTGGTAAATCCACAAGGACAAAGTGGCACGAGTTACATGCCAAGGATATAGCGGCTCCAACATCACCACTGGTACAGCAACAAATGTGGAAGCAACAAAAAAGCGGCCTGCTCTTGGTCGTTCGCATCTTGATTCGACGGGCCATGAGCAGGCGAAAGGTGCAGCCCCTGCAATTTCCTGCTCCACGCCACTGCAGCACTGCAAGCGGAAGGGCCTCCTCTAGAAGGAGCTCCAGAGCTCCTGCAGGAGAAGATGTCTTTGCCCATTTTCCTCACTGACTGGATGTCTTGGGAAATGGGGGGGGGGGGGGGGGTTACCCACACTCTACCCCACCACACGTGACCTGTCAATCGTACCCATTTTGAGATGCTGGGTTGGACAGACGAAGAGCGATTCGAGAAACTTGCTCCATTGTTTCCAGCAACGACGCCTGAATTGCAATTCCCAGCACGCTAGCAATCACAACGTGGCAGCATCCTAATACCTTCGATGGACTAAAGACAATGATGCAATGATGAACGTCTTCACCGTTCACTGCTTAACATTTCTGCGGCCACAATACGAGGCTTGTGTGTTCGTCGAATAGTGAAGGGCGAACACCTGCAGCATCACTGTTACGTGGCGAAGTGGAAGCAAATCCATGGCGAGTGGTGGACGCGCAAGTTACAATGCAACTATTTATAAAACCCTTCCTCTTCCTGAGACTCTATTTAATTCGCTACACTGACCTTCGCAAAAAGGGCGCGCTTTCCAAAGCAGGCTAATTTAGCGATGGGTTTTTGTTACTTCCCCTGTGCGTACACAGTGCTGCCACTTTGAAATACGCAACATTGACCTTTCATTAATGTCATGGTTAGTTTCGTTTGTTTGTATTTTTGTTCCCGAACGGGTTTTTTTTTTGTCAGAACATAATTTGTCGTCGTGACGTTCTATTTCCAGAGTCAACCTCAGCTTGACATTGACGAAGAAACAAACAAAAAAAGCTTTAAAGTGAACAAAGAAGCGCCGCGAGGTGCATTCTTGGAATTAGAGAGACGGGAATAGTAACACGTGGTATAGAGAACATATGCAATTTAGAGACATCATATTGCTTGTTAAGATAAGTAAATAGGCTTAGCAGGGACGAATTATGCCCTTTGGTTCTTTCGGTAAAGTCACGTAGGTATAAAATCAAATAAAAATGAAATAAATATTAAAATAAAAAAGATGTTTTATTAAAATAAAAAATAAATTGATTTTTTATTTTATTTTGTTATAAAAAACATAATGTAATTTTTTAAAATAAAAAAATATATAACATTTTAATTTAAAATGCATTTTTTTTATTTGATACCTATGTGACTTTACCGAAAGAACCAAAGAGTATGGATCATTGCATTCACGGAAACTTCAGATCTATAAGGACGAATTAGTAAAAGGAATAATGCCTGGTGGTCGAGGATAATGATAATAGGCAGCCAAAGGGGGGTGGGGAAACGTATCCAAAAGGACATCGTTGGCATAGATCGAGTGATGAAATCAGCTTGTACAGTATGCAGGAGCGAGATGGATTGCTGCATCTTAACACGATTAGATGGTGACAACTCAGAGAGCGCCATCATCCAGCAGTGGATGAATCAGGGATATTCATCATCAGCCACGATGTGAAGTTTGAATTAAAATAAGCAACTAGCAGTAATGCGTACATCGTATGTAGCCTTAGACGTTTTTCTTATCAGATAAGATGAGCAGAAGCCAGGACTGGTAATTTGACTCAGGCTTATGTTTTATTTTTATTATTTTATTACTTCCCTTCTACGTGACTTTACCGAAAGAACCAAGAAGATGAATCCCTGCAGTCACGAAAGCTTTAAATCGAAATTTGACTCAGGCTGTGTTAACCACCGTGCCATAACCCCACTTTTCACATTAAATAAAATCGTCTTATATGCATTCCTTTTTTGCACGAACACAGGCCTAAATTAAAAATTAATAAAAGTAAAATAAAAATATTAAAATTAAAATCAGGACGTTTCGGAGGCAACACAAGCTTCAGTCTTCAGGTGGAACCGTCACAGCACGATAGCTGTATCACTTGATAGCTGTATCACTTGATACAGCTATCGTGCCGTGACGGTTCCACCTGAAGACGGAAGCTTGTGTTGCCTCCGAAACGTCGTGATTTTTATTTTATTTTTATTTTACTTTTATTAATTTTACATTTTTTACCTACGTGACTTTACCGAAAAAACATAAGAATATTAATCCTTGCAGTCACGAAAGTTTCAAATATAGAAGGCCTAAATTTACTTCGATATTATTCTGAGCTTCGTTTAACTTGCCGGTTTGATTTCGAATATAGCATGCATCTTGCTTAGATTTCATGAACATAGTTGTTTGTCTTCTTGGTTCTTTCGGTAAAGTCACGTAGAATGGAAATAATAAAATACTAAAAATAAAACATAATAAAATAATTCTCACGACGTTTCGGCCACAACGCAAGCAGCCGTCCTCAGGTGAAGAACAGGTCTGTCAAATCGAAAAATAGTTGTTTGTGTTGTACCCCGTGCCAACACTCTGTATTCCAAAACTGGTAGAATGCATAGTAGTGCAACATATTAATCGGGACAAAACGAGGATATCAGTGGGTGCCAGTGTGGTACAGCGGCTCGCATGAAAGCGCTTGACTTACAAGCCAGAGGTGTCCAGTATAATTCGCACACCTGAGACCGCTTATGCTCTGTGCGCAATTCTTCATCCGACATTATCTCTCCGTACCCTTCAGATAACTAAAGACACTGCATTTAGTATATTAACAGATCCGCTGGTACTGGAGGAGAACCTGGATGACCAGATCTCTTCAAACACATTTTTAAAACTCCATTCAGACGAGGGAGGTGCTGAGCTTCCAGTGCACATTATTTAACAGGCTACTTTTTTTTTTTACGAGAAAAACTAATGTTTTTTTGTAGACATAGCAAATGGAAAATGCCTCTGAATAACGTTGTTTCTATGAAAGGATATAGCAACTCTAGGGAATTCGAAAACTACTTCACCGCCATCAATAACATCTTTCTCAAAGTTAAGTGTACTAATATATTAATGCATGTATTCATTAAAAAAAAGTTAAGAGCTTATCTGTTCCCCTTGCCGGCACTTTATTACAGACCATTCCTTCGGTGTTTTTAGGGTATATTTTATGTTCAGTGATCTTTTTGAAGCTATAAATAAATTATGCAAGTTCTTTCACTGCTAACTATTAGAACAGTTCATCATCAAAATATTGCAGATTAAGAAAAGTAATTTAACATGACAATTATAATTTCCTTCTCTACTTTACTTAATTGTTCCAAAGAATATAAAATTGGGATACTGGGCTGAATGTGTGATAATATTCTCAATCATCTCAAAACATACGTATACTTTGTTTTCTATTAATCGTATATTAAATATTAAATAATATATGGATATATTTTTATATGGATATATCTTTTGTTGAAAGTTACCGCCGGTGGGTTTGTTTAATCCCAGCTTGACATTATGGGCCCTGAACAAACTTGTTCGCATCTGTTTTGCAAAACTACTCTTGAATTTAAGCAGACCATTCAATTACCCATGCCTTATGAGCACTCAACACTGCTAACTGTAAAAAAATTTGAGGATCTTTGTAAGGAATGGGATGTGGTTATTAAATGGATCTTGGGATGAGCAAACCTTTGCCTTTTTGGGTTCACATTGAATGCTAAACCACAAGTCACCGAAAGTACATAAAAGATGCACATCATTATTCATATCTTGACTTCAATGGCATCTTAATTGGCATCTAGCAAGGCATGTGCTCATGTATTTCTTTTATCTATCCCACGCATCCTTGCTTTACCTTTCAAAGGTAATCCTAGACTTTGTCATAAATAACACCAAACATTTTTGGATTTCCATTGATGTTGCCACTGACATTACCTCTCCATGTTTTCATTCTTTAATATAGCTACGAGGGACTGATTTCATCCTTCTCAATGTATATTTCTTCAGCTAGTGATGGTGAAGATAACATATATTTTTTAAATGCCTTCAACGCGAATATGTCCTGTCAATGCATTTGGATGCCACGCGATTGCACCTGTTTAGTAAAGTGCCAATCATCTACAATGTTTATCTTTTGGCGTTTATGGGTTGTGCGAGTGTTTTAGCTCCGTCATTAAATGTTGCTCATATTTTTGGTGCTCACTGTGATATATATGCTGTCTTAGTTTGTGACATGATCACGGCATAACTTCAACGATGAGATCGGTTTGTGTGCAGAAGCGAGATGGATTATATGAGTTAACTTCGTTATGAGTGCACTCCACCGTGAACCCAGTCACCACCTGAGTTTGATTCCCGGCCATAGCCAACATGATTGGAAAGTGATATTTGAACCGGTCCTGGGCCTATTACCGACCCAGCATTTTGTGGGCTTCCTCCAACAGCGGATTGATGAAGGGCTGACTATTGAGATTAATATATATTGTCCTAATGTGGAAAAAAACATGGATTGGCATTGTCAACAACAACAAAAAACCCAGCAGAATCAAGCATCGGCCCAATCGAGATTTTAAGATCTGCGGTGTGTTAGTGGTGGCAGTCAGTGTGGGTGGCACAGCGCACGTACGTTTGCCTGTAAAGCAAGCCTGGTAATAAGGCCTCAGGAGGTGAAATTGTGCACACCATCCACGCACCTCCACACCGACTGCCTTGCTTTAACTGTCACATCACGTACGGGTTTCCTTCACAGATAATGACGATGAACGTCCACTCTTTTCTCTGCCCACCCCAGCACACTCTCTGTGACTATCCCAGGTGTCGAAGGACATTTAAGGAATACATAAATATGTCTCTGTCTGAAAATAACGAGCGTACATAGAGCAAAGTGTCCGTGCACATGTACTGGTTGGTGGCCTGCACATGCCTCGCGGGCCATATCAGAATGCGTTTAGCAGCGAGGGAATACATTTTACAGCAGATCTGCCTCATGCGCCATGAGGGATATTATCTCTATGCTTCAGCACACTTGTTCGTGCAAGTCGGTGGGTGCAGGGCAACATTGGATTGTGCTTCAATGCCCTCCACTGCCGGCAACGTCTATTGCACTCGTCTGTTGTGCATTAGTCGACACAATGACTATCCAGGTTCCAAAAAAAACAACCTGCTTAGCTTCTGAGATCTGACAAGATCAGGTGCCCGTCAGGTAGTGACCAAATTAAAGCCGCGAAATGTAAAATGTAAATATATATAAATAACACACGTTCCGTTTGGGGGTTTCTTTGCAGTGGAAAACAGTATCACAGAGAATGTGTTCTAATCATAAAGAGTACTATTTTCTTGAAATAGGCCAGTAAATGGTCGCTATATCATTATTTTTTTTCTACTTTCATAGCATGTCATGTAATGAAAAACACATCTAAACCAGATTTAAGCAAAGAGAATGGATATAGGTTCATTAACCCATCTAATTGAACTGCCTAACCTGCTAGATAACATGCTATATTTTACTGATCTATTAAACTTATATTTACATCCTTCTCATGATTAATGCACTATATGCTGTGCTGTGTTATTCTAGAATATAATATATGCATGAATACATTTTAGTGGGTTTTTTTTCTCACTTTTGTTCAACTATTGTATTGATTAAAAAATGTATCGGTTTGATTTAACTGCAGTGAAATGTTAAACTCCACGGGAATTCATGACAAGGCTCATATTTTTATTAATTGCTCCTTGTTTTTATTCCAAACAAATATTTACTGTAATTTTATACAAATTCTGATACATTTTTTTTATTTCCGAGAATGAATTTTATCATCGTTTATTCATGATCGTTTTTGCAAACGGATTAAATATAATGCAATTTCGTAAAAAAACTAAATGTCAAACGTGCATAAATTATGCAAATTATTCCAACGATTTATCTGGTTTATCACAGATGCGGCGTAAACGTCAAAGATCAATTCTGTGATGAAATGCGTGAGTTTGGGCGATTCCACGGGAAGGAAACTACGGGGACAATGCAGATACGCAAGATATAGCGATGAAAGGGCGCTTTAATATATTGCACCATCCTGCTGTGCATGGAAAATGCGCAAAATATAATAGCTCAATATAATAATTTTTTATCACTTTGTCAATTCACCCCTGGCTGAAGAGCTCCCCGACATCTCTTTGTTTTTGAGGGTTGCCTGTCCGCAGCTCATCACGTTGGTCAATGCGGGTTGGCGAAAGGGTTGTGGGCTCAGTGTCAGTTGAGACATCACTCTGCCAAGGCAGCTGGTTTCATGAAGCACTGCGTCACTGCGCCAATGTACACTCACATTAAATGCCGCGATTATCATGCTCTTTTTTTCCCCCACCATGTAATTCAGTGTAATACTGTAGAAATGATCGTAAACTTATATTGTTGTCAAACCACGTTTATCTCCTTTACACGTGCATGTTTCATTGCCATGACAACTGTATATTTACAAAGTACATAAACATAAGTTATTCATATGGTGATTTTAATTATTATGATAGAGAAACACATGCTCACGTAACATGGCAGCTTTTAAGCGTTGGCATTTCTGAAACATAAAGGTTGGGGAGTGGAAATTACAGCTTTCGAGAGATTAAAGTTGCCACATTGCCAATCAGTTTGACTCAATTTAAATGCCGATGCTGTGTCGTAGCACTCATTGTCCCTACTGTGAAAACATGGCAGGACTCTCCTGAAAAAAGAGTCATTCGACTCAGTGACATTTTCCTGGCTAAACAAGCTTAACAATAATAATTAAACTCATGTTAACATTTTTAAAGGTGAGTGAACAGGAAATGTTTTGTGAGCAGGATGACAAAAATGTATTTCCTCATCAAGTGTGATGGCCCTCGTGCATTGTGATATATTGAACTTTACCAATTGCAATTGACCTCAGATTTTCTTGCTGTGTCATCCTAAGCCCCTGCATATATCTCTCTCTCTTACCATTGATCTGAACTGTATGTACTTAGGGCAGAACCATGCCTCTATTAATTGCTTAGTAGAAATTATTAAGCTCATGAGACCCACTTCAAGTCACATGTGAAAACAAATCCAGGCTTTTTGATTCAGGAAGGATGTTTGCAATGGGTCTCTCACCCCCCTTCAGCCACTAGAGGCTGCTAAATGCAGCAAAATATAAAACGTATTATTGATTCCTGAATTGAATAGCGAACCCAAATTGCAATGCTAATGCAAGCTAAATCGCCAGGGGGAGAATCGTTAAACCTATACTATGAGATTATTTTTTTAATTTCATCTCTGCTTTTATGAAATAATTGTTAATGTTACAAGATATATATATAGGTGTTCATGGCTGTGCTGTACAGCTCTCTGATGTATTGTTGGGTTGTGCCACTTGTTATTCGGTACAATGTTGGACGTTTCACTTCACATAGAAACAAATAAACACATTACGGAGTGCATTTGTCAACACGTTTGGAGCCATGCAGCTTACGAAGAAATGCTGTTGATGTTAGACATACTGTACTCACATTGAGCAAACGTAAATCGCGATGTGGCAAACACATGAAATTGACAGGCGTATAGGGACCCTTCCTGTGTGAACTTTATTGTGGCTGGTACACGATGAAAACAACGTTGAAAAAGGGCACACGTGAGATCATTGACTCTTGCTCCTGATCAAAGACAAAGATCCACCACCACACCCGGCCGCCTTTGTATTCCCAGTGGCGATGTTCACACACCGCACCAGCTACTCGTTTCATTTGAGGCAGAGTCGACCTAGGGGTGGGCCAGATAATCGTCACTGATGTTGGCCGTGAGCGAGAATCGAACTCGAGTTGCCCGGTTGATAACGCAGCGCACTAACCGCTACACCACCGCTCCCCATCAACACCGTTACCGCCCACATCACTGATTCCTACATCCCTCACCTTTTTGAATATATCCCCAACAATGTTTTCAATCTGTTTGTGTTATTTGGGATATCTGTGCATTCAAATAAAGGAGACATTTCGGAGAATTGGCGCATGGAAATCCTCCCTTTTTCTGCACTTTTAGAATTTCTACAATCAATATGAGCCACCAAGGTAGAGCGTAAACTCCATTAGCTCACAGGAAATATTAAAGTAAATGGATATCCACAATGTGAAGAGTTCAAAGTATTATGAAATTGATTTAAAATGGATTTGTGTTGTAAATGTATCTGCTAAGGTAGACCTTATACTGGATCAGTGCTGGTCAGTCATGAGCTAATCGCATACCTCGTTTTGCATTCCATTTGATAGTAGTTCAATTCCACCAATTGCCCACAAATAAAAACGTGCATCCTGTGTTATTATATATAAATCTGAGCTAAGTACATTTTGAAACAGGGCTTTTAGACGATGTGGCATTCGTCAAAGTAAATAAATGCACATACGTTTTGTTTGTTGATAGCCTTAAAGGCTTAAACTCTCCAACCAAAATTGCATTTAATGAATACATGTTGAAGTCATAGAAATAGTCTAAATATATGAAACAAAAACGTCGTAAAAATGCAGCCTTTAAATCTGATGTTTTTAGTTCTTACAAAAAAATAAATGAATGCCTTAAATCAAAGGGGAATCTGAAATGTAATTATGCACTTGATAATTCTTCATGAATTCCATATGCCTTGACACAACTGTAGTGGACCAGAAATAAATTGCGTAGATTGAAAATTTGCTGAAAATAAATGCGATGGAAAATCCCCCTTTTTTCTCCCCATCTATTCAGACTGTGATTATTGTATGATCATTCAAGTTCATACTTCACCACACTCATTGGTATCGGCACAACTGAACATCTCTGAAAAAGAGATTCGTAGCTCGTCGGATTCCTCCATTCTAAATAAAGATTCCAGTCCTGATTCAGTCGGTGAAGAGCCAGCGCCCCGGGGCAGCTTCAGATAGCGTTCGCCATCAATGTTGCCCATGGCCACGAATTAAACTCAGGTCTGCAGGTTCCTCGCGCAGTGTGTGACCATTGAGGCGTGACTCCACCGTCAACTTGCTGTATAATCACGTGTTATAGTTGACTTTAAATAGGGCACTGATCACGGTGCATTGATACGCGTCCGTGGTCTGTCAGCTCGGAAGCCGAGGAGCTAATGTGTCACTTGAGTGTAAGGCCACTGAATCTGTATAAATCAACCCGAATTCCCCGTGTTTCACTAATGTTGTGGCAGTACGTCCTGAATGCACACTCAGAAGCATCAAGAGAGCATCTGTTTTGCTCTTCGTTTAATTTCCTTAACAAAGACAAGTTTTTGTTGTTGTTGTTGTAGAAATGCAATTTAATGAGGCTTGCCACTAACGAGGGATTTTCTAGAACACACGCTGTGGAGTCAGGGTGTCTCCAACTCAGTGGTAAATATAATACCGTATAGTCGCTGCACAGATGCTAGCAATAGATGAGAGGAAGGAGTAATGTAATCTCACCCACACAGAAATCAATTGTCTATTGATAAAATACAAACAAAATAAAATAATTGTTGCTGCAGACAAAAAAAGCGATTGTTAAACAATGCATTGGCAGCACGTGTACCTATACCCTGTTCAGAAGCACAATGGCACAACATATGAATAATTAAAATGAAGTGAATAGTTGGAAAGCATGACCACATTTTACAAACAATAGAGGCATTAAAAATTAATGGCGTTTTGGGGAATCTTTTTAAGTTGAACACGTAGGCTTTCGCGACCAATATCATCCATAATAAGAGGTTTTTGAGTTCTAATACGATCTAACCCAAAAACCTCTATTATGGATCTATTTAAGTGTCACGCTGCATGACTTAGCGCTGACATTTAAAATGAATAAATATGTGACCATCAACTTGGCTCACTGTTCATTGTGTGTTCATGCGCGATGCATAAGTTGTTGCGCTGATGTCATAATCAATTATTGACGATTGACTGGGACGACATGTCACCGTCTTGTGGTGACACGTACATCATCACGACACGGGTAAGGGTTTTGTTTTTTTTCTCTTCAGCATTTGCCCCTCGAAGTTTTTTGACTGCGTCTCTTGCGGTGCGGATGCTCTATCAATCCAAATTCTATCACGTCGTAATTGTGAATATGCATACATGTGCAAATACACTTTTTAAATCCTTTATATTAAGTTCACTTGCTTGCTTGCTTGCGCGCTTACGACCGTGCAAATCTTTCGGTCGTTTTTTAACCCACTTCCCGTGATCCAATCGAGCTGACATTTTGCACACAGACTCGTTGTGCGTGACAATTTATTTTCGTGAAAAATTTTTTCCTAAATTTTACACTTTTTAGGAAAAAATTAATTATATTTAATTACCAATTGCTTAATGGTGGCAGGCAATCATCTGACCCATAGGTGGCAGCCATCTCAAGCCAGAGGACGAGAGGACTCTAGCCGCCACGCATATAAAGGATTTAGAGTGAAAAACTTTGTTTTTACGGGTTAATTTTTTTATCATCGCCGCCGTCACCAGCCACTGCCCTCCCTCCCGCGAGCCGGCACCATCTATTGCGATCTTAAGTTGTAATCATCCACCTGAGCACCGACACACACAGGAGCACGAGTCTCAATCGCTCCGTCTCCGCCGTTGGACGTGCTCCTCGAATGGATGCCGTTCCACGGCTGCCTCTGCCGTCTGTTCATCTTCACGATCCCTTCCAGCAAAAGTGTCGCCTGCCACGTGGCCCTCGTCTTTTTTTTGACAGTTCGAATCGCGTCTCCGCCTATTTAACGCGCATGATTCTGTCGTTGAAAGCGTCTGTTTCAATGGAATCTAGTTATATTGTTACCTTCTTAAATCCTTTATATTAAGTTCACTTGCTTGCTTGCTTGCGCGCTTACGACCGTGCAAATCTTTCGGTCGTTTTTTAACCCACTTCCCGTGATCCAATCGAGCTGACATTTTGCACACAGACTCGTTGTGCGTGACAATTTATTTTCGTGAAAAATTTTTTCCTAAATTTTACACTTTTTAGGGAAAAAAAAAATTCATACCAATGTGATAAAAATGAAACTCTTACACAAGAAAAACAGAAATGAATAATAAAATAAAACCGATGCCACGCATATAAAGGATTTATAGTGAAAAACTTTGTTTTTACGGGTTAATTTGTTTTATTCGTTGGGTTGTCCTTCCCTGCGCACCTCCGATTAGCACGGTCGGCTACGTACGGTGCGAAAGAAGTTCAACATGCATACATACAATTGTGTCCATGATTATCTTTTATTACATGTATATATATATGTTAAATATATATACTAAATGCTGTATATTTTGGGTGTGTAAAATGCTTCATGGCATTTACATGACTGCACAAGGGGTAATTGGACAAGAGACTGATTTGAAGAAGTGGTCATTAAAACGTAATACCGTATATATGCTTTTAAAAAGAAGTGTTTAAACAGTTTAATGAGAGTTAATTTGGCAAGAAAAAAATGTCATTAATAACCAAATTATATTAGTGGCAGCTCTTTGCGTAATCTCATTTTACTTGACTTTGGTGATGATCGATTTCATTGAACCAGTATTGCAAAGTCGACCAAAGCAAACCCCAAGAATAATTACTTCAACCTGAGCCCATATTATTTGCCTCACTTGACTGTTAATGTGCTAGATTAGTATCAATGCGGACTAATGAACCGGTTAAACAGTGCAATTCATTGGACCCTTTTGCTTGCTAAATAAATCATGCTCATAACGACATTCCAAGTCGTTCTCGTATAACCGATGCCTCAGCCGCAATGCAACGGCTTACGTGTGCCTCGACATCGTAACGTCGTGTGTAAAGCCCTGGAAATACTAAATAGCCCATTTGAATCCCACAGATGGCATTTGTTACAACTTTCCACGTCGGGAAGCAATGGTAGTCATGGCAGATGCTTGACAACGGCTCTCGCCTTATAACTTCCAATGGTGGTATCTGCCGTCGCCTGGCAACCGGCTAAATGCTTCAGGAATACTGCTCGCCGTTAATTGGAAGATAGGGTCCTGCAGTCTTTCTGTCCTTAGCAGTTTATTGCAAGACCCCACCTTCATGGAAACCTAATTAGCACTCTTCCCATGAGTAACATCATGGACTGCATCTCATGATTGGGTTTACGTACAGCTGAGTGTTGTGCATCGCGCACATGCTGAGCTTAAGGTGAAAATGAGAATAGATTTTTGTGTAGGTCAAATACATTCATTTGCAGCTTTGGAGACAGACATGTTTTGGAAATACGTAAAAAAAATAGATACTTTCATTCAAGATACTTTGCTGTGTAAATACGCTTTTAAAACGATACCTTTTGTTATTCAAAAAGTGTACATTAGAACAAAACTCGAATGAAGCTAAAAGTATATGCATTCATAGTCCAGTATGTTTCAATCAGTGTTCATGTCAGGATCATATGTGCCTGCTGACGATTGCAATAATTGTCACCATCAGCCATTGTCCACTGCTGGATGCAGGAATTCCCATGCCATTGCTATCCCTCAAAATTCCATCCATATCACTCCTGCACATGATTGACTGGACATCTGTGAAAACGAGCTTCATAGCTCATCGGATTCCTGCAGTATAAATGGATATTCTAGTTCTGATCTGATCTAATTGCTCTATCTCCACGACCGTTCTCCATTTTGGATGCATTCTTTCCTTTGGCTGCTGGACCATCATTCTGCTTATCCAAATGTTATTATCCCTTCCAGTGATGTGTACTGCCAAAGCCATTATACTTTCCTTAATTGTCAATGTGGCATCTCTGATTTGTATTTGTTCCCTGATCCGTGCATTTATTTTCCTAAATCTCAGTGTAATTCCAAGCGTGCATCTCTCCACGCTTCTTTGAACATTTTCCAGCTTTCGTTCTACTTTATTTGTCAGTGTCCATGTTCGTCATGGGACCTCCCAGTGCCCATGTTTTTGATCCCTATGCATAGCTGGCAATATGTATGAATTGAATACGTTTTTCTGCATTCCCATTGGTATGCTCTGTTTCATGATCATGTTCATGTTTCCAAAGGCAGTCCATTCTGCTGTTATAACATGACGTAACGTTCCCTCATTATTATCTACCGCAGTTATTAAAAAATAATTTCATTACTTGGCTGTTCATGTCGACGACATGAGAGACGAGATAAACGTCCAATACCACATGAGGCAGAATACTGAACGGTAAAAAATAAAATATGGCATCGATAGCACTTGTATATCTCTGTTTTTTAAAAAAAAAATCTTGTTTTCTTGTGACCTTGAGGCACAAGCTTGAATATGCACAAGTTGCTAAAGTTTATATAGAATTGGTTTAGCCGCAAGTGACTTTACCAAAGAATATAATGAGCTGATACCAAAGCTGTTCAAACTTAAATTACAATGAGTCATTTCCCCCATCCAATACTATTCCCATTATTTAATCCCATCATAAAGTAGTAAACCTCTTTATTGGTAATACACAAAAACACTATTATGAAAACAAACTACAAATCCACCTTTGTTATTATAGGAAGACAGCTACTTTTGACTGGCATGAAATCTTAAAATGGTGGCTTATAAATATCTACATGTCAATTGTAAAACAATATAACACAAACACTCGCAGCGTCGTAAATAGTTTGCGTGTCTGTGCCACTACTACCGTGCAATAGTTACCAGGGAGGGCCCAGTTTCGATCAAGGGAAATGACTTGTGTCCCGATGGTGTGTACAATACCCACACTGCTGCTTCACCAACAGACATTTTACGTGGCAGGGGCAACGTCATCATTGCCATCTTCATAGCGTGGGGATGGGTGAGGGGATTGGTGAGAGGGTTGTGAGGGCGTGAGTGAGGTGTGAGGGGTTGTGAACCCTCCAACCCCACCACCACCCCCATTCTAAACATCATCATTATCATGGTCCATGAGCAGATAGACCGTAGGTGTCCACTACACATTTCGTCATTTGTTTCCACTTTCCGCTCTGTCTTGTGCACACTATGCTCAGGTTCAAGTTCAAGTTCATGTATTAGGTATAGCCCTTTTGTTGTTTGTTTGTTGCAACCGCAACAAACAAACAACAAAAACATGAACAAAAAACATCTTAAAGTGACTATGTGACTGAGTGCAAACAGAAAATTCAAGAAAAGATATTGCAGAAAAAGCACCGTACACAAAAATGTGCAAAAATCCCAGTGGGATGCAAGTCAAACAACAACAACCACTAGGCAACTTAGATTAAGGCCATCAGTCTAACTCTGTACTACAACAAACATGGCCAAACCAAAAAACGTATCGAAAATCACCAAAATAAAGCCATGAAAGCAATGAAACAGTGCAGGTCATAGGAACTGTGACCAAATTTTCACAATAAACGACGTGAACAACATGTACTACCAAACTCATGCAGCCATAGCTGGCTGCATGAGTCACTCCACAACAGCAGGAGCATCAGTCGGAGTATCAAAGGTAGTGGCCACATCTCTCTGGCACCGATCTCTTACGTCGTTAAGCCATTCTCTGTTAGGTCCGTGACATTATTCTGTTCAAGTGAAAACATGAGAGCGACTTTCGTGCACAACGTTGGCAGTTTTTACTTGAGCGTTCACTGCTATAGCTCTGCAAGCAACCATATAACAATGAAGGGTAGCTGTTGACAAACTGCAAATATAAGTACAATTAAGCTACGTGCACCTCAGGCTTTGAGTATGTGGGGCGAGAGAGCTGGAGAAGAATGCACGACAGACAAAAGCAGATTGTATCTTGACTCATTGTGTTTGGCGTTTAACATTTGTCGAAAATTTGTTTAACATCGACTGTGTAGTGGCTCCCCTGAGGTTGGGCACGTCGCAACAAACACCCCTCCCCCTTTAAACAAGGTCACACTGCGGGGCAGCTCTGCACTACGCGTTGCAGATAAGATAGTTTGCGATGGAAGCCTCCAGTTTGAAATGATTTCTCATGCAACGCCAAACAGCAGCACTGCGCCATTCCAAGGCTTACAAAAAACAAGCAAACCCGTCGAGTTAATTCTAAACACGAACATGCTTTACGAACGTTCGCTTGACGAAATGTCACGGGAATGAAATTGGAGAAACTATGGGCACTTTTCGATTAAGGAACTGTAGTGTTATGAACACGTGTTTTGAGTTACGTCTGTGTTGTCTGTGCATGTGCACCACTGCCAATACAATAATACAAACCAAATTTGTTTAACTTTAACATATCATTTGTTGGAAACACATTTGCCATGTACATTAAGCAATAATATTTCAATGAACTAAATGAATTTCTTCGTCTTAACTCATTATAGTTATTTGTGGAATCTTTTCAGTTGTCCATCACATTCCAAAATAGTACTGACACTCTTTTTTACAAACTTCAGCCCATTCATCATTAAGTACGACAGAGAATTTCAAGTGGAATTGCAGTCTTAAAATCATGGAAATTATTACGTCTCTTTCATTGCCTTTAAAATGTCGACTAAAAAAATAAAAAAGCACATCGGTAGCCGAGTATTTCCATCAAAAACGCTTTCCGTGGTTCAAATTGATGCAATTGTCTGTTTAAAATGATATATTTGTTATAGCTACGCATACGCGTGAGCTGTTTTTTGTTGTTTGTGCTGATTTATTTGGGTGGCTTAAGGAGCCCAGTTGTCACTGTTTACTGGTGACTCGGTACACCGATAAACAATGCCTGCATTCACAATGTTGTTACAGCAATCAAAAAAGTTTTTGGGAAAAGAGATGCAATCTCATTACCAAAAAAATTGTCACAGCAAACATGAAACATATTTTGGAAATATATTTTAAAAATTAAGATTAAAAGTATCTATTTCAAAGCACAAACTGTAATAGTTTTGCTGCCTATTCACAATGTTTACTGATCTCATTGTCCTTTCTACATATCATCAAATGCCAAAAGCCAGTAAGATATTATTAGCTGGCAATATGTGCTTATCATAGTGAAACTTTAAACAAATGGCCACTTATATTCTTGGTTCTTTCGGTAAAGTCACGTAGAAGGGAAATAATAAAATAATATAAATATAAAACAATGAAAATTCTCACGACGTTTCGACTGCAACACAATCAATCATCATCAGGTGTGAAATCCACTGCAAGAAATATTTTTTTTTATTTTACCGAAAGAACCAAGAATATGAATCCCTGCAGTCACGAAAGCTTTCAATCAAAATGGCCACTTGTGTTTACGGGGGTGGATGGATTAGAAGGTGACACAATGAGCGTTGAAATCACCACCTCATCAAAGTCGTTTTCTTACTACTCTTATTATTGTGGCGTCTTTAGAATTGACAGTATAATTACATTTAAATATGTGTGTTTTTTTCACCATTTTGGTGCCTGTAAAAAAACTCTTCGATAATAGTGGCTGCTCGGGTCAGAATTCGATTACCGAATCAATAGGTTTCAAGAATATATTTGCGGTGCATTTGCAATATGTATCGGTTGCATGGACCGTTTTTTAACAACAAATTGATATACATCTTACCTTGTGAAACATATACAACATTTTATTGTGGCTGCAGGGGTTACTATTCAATTCACAGATCAATGTGTTGTTTCATTCGAAGTGTCAAAAATGACGTCACTCAAGGTATCAGACCAAGCCTATGAGTTCAAGCCTATGGGTTTATAGGCTTGAACCCATATGGGTTCATATGCTTGGGCTACAAACCTTTTAATATGCATACAATCCATATACATTTTTTTTTACCACATCCCATCTGAATGTAATCCCTGATTGCAACCATTCTAAACAGATATATATTGACAAACATGCATTCATATGCAGCCTGTTTTGTGTATCCCTATTCCGTAAATGTATGGAGGTGTTTAAGAGATTGTGTTTGAGAGGTGGTAGGGTCATTCAAGGGTCAGTGAGTCTGTCGCCTAAGCCTGATCATCGTTGAGTACACAAAACAAACCCATCGCATTAATTTGTGGGTTGCTCTTAATCTGGTTACATCCCAGCACTGAGAATTTCTACTTAAGAGTGGGAAAATGTGACCACCCCCCTAGTTAATGGATGAAAAAAACATCACCGAAGAGAATAATCAGAAGCAGTTTTGTGAGATCTTGTTTTGTGGGCTGCTCTCTCTAACATACGGAGCTGCTCAAGGATACTTCACCTCCTGATGTGATCCTGATAGCACTGGTGGAATAATAATTGGAAAACGACGACAACAGCGACATACAGATATAAGCACGGGTTTCACGTGATCAAAAATAAAAATGCAGTAGAAATATTGCCTTTCTTATCGGAATATTGCCTTCATAGGCTTACCGTGTTTCCCTAACTTGCCTCATTTCCACTATTCTGCCACGACATCCGATGTAGAATAGTGTAAAGAAAATCAATGTGAAGTGTCCTGTTAACAAAAATATCATCCTTCATTATAAATGTTCAGAATGTGTCTGTCTCCGGAGACTCGTTACAGCTGGGGATCGATGTAGTTTGTTTGCCTGAGTTCAAACTTGCTGTGACCTTCTAAAGGCGTTTTACACAAGACATGGTTTGTGTTTTCGGTTTTTTTTTAAGGCAAGATCCTCCCAATCCCATTCAGTATCTCCAACGTGTATCCATTCCCAATGCTTCCCTGCGTCCGCATTTTGTATTTGCTCTTCAGTCAAGTGCCATTACCTTTTTAATTGCAGTGGGTTACTCTTTGCAGTTTGTTATGGTTTCCCACTCATCAAGTTGACGTGGAGTTTTACTGCAAGCAGAGTTTAGTTAATGCCTGGGATACATGGGTTACCGACCATACAGTGTTATCGTATTTACCATCAAATCAGCTGTGCATTTAATCAATAGGCATTCAGGGCATGTTCATAAATACAACCTTAATGTGCATAAGTGCACTTATATAACCTTAGACTTTAGGGTACCCATAGATAAGGTTTGTGCAGCAATAGACCTGAAGCATTTAAGAATTACCTCTGTTAGTTTTGCTGTATTTACAAAATAATTAAATCTAAATCATATTCAAATAACAAAAAATAGATCCCCCATATAGCCTTAACATAGTGTTGGGGCAAGTGATGTCAGTGAGTGCCTATTAAGGCCATCACACCACATTCGGGGATGATATGGATATCACCACATTTGGGTGTGATGTGGATATCATCACACCCAACCACCCTTGTCTCCCCAGTAAAGTTTACATACCTCATCAGGTACTCATTTAAGACTGAGTTGGCCTAGGGGAGGCCCATGACTCGTTCATATAGTCTTCACTGATGTTGGCCTTGAGCGGGTATCAAACTCAGGTAACTGGGTTCATAGTGCAGTGTGCTAACAATTACACTATCACTCCACCACACATCCAGGCACGCACACACACACTCGTATTAATGTAAAACCCAAAGGTTTTAAATAACTCCTGGGCTCACCTTCCTAGCCACCCACACAGCAGGTCTTTCAGAGTCGCTGGGCTGGGTGTGGATAATTGAATTAATCCAAGATGCATGCAGATTGTAATTTCCATGCACTGTTCAGATATACCTTCATTAACCACACCTGACAGTGCCACTGAGAAAAGATGGGGCCAGCTATCACAAGTCAGATGAACCTGGTTTTTTCGCCACTATTATTTCTAACTGCATACAACAGGTTTTTTATTTTATTAACAGAAGATTGTCTTTAAATGGGACGCTATTTGTTTGCCATCTCGATGCTGTCTCTCTTCCTATATCTACTCACCTCTCAGACCAGTGGCTGTGCGTGTGAGCTTTACTGTAACTAGCAGTGGGAAGATGCATCGATTCATAAATTAATATTGATTCTTGGGCTCCTGCCAAAAATCAATGTTTGTATTTGTGTACATTGAATGCAATGGGTTCACATCAGTTCTGCAGCCATGAGAGAAATTACTATTCTCCACAAAGTAAAAAATAAACAAATTGACTATTGAATTCTGACATTTGATCAAATTGCAAGGGCGGTGCATTGTTCCACACGAACAATAACTATACTACATATTTAAATCCCTGATTTGGATGCTGAATGGGATTTCTGATGTGCGTTGGTAGTTCAGGGAGCAAAAATATGTTTCCACGCAATTCTAACATTTTATTTCATGTATAAGTACTGTATGTACCATTCACAACATCAGTAACAGCTTTACAATTGCATTGAGAGGTGGGGGGGTCCCAGTAGAAGCATCAGGATAGCTGCAGTGTCTCTAAAATCACCTCGGGGGAAATAGCTTCAGGAATTGTTGAAATGTTGCATCTCGAGTGTGTCATCTACTTCATTAGCTTTTCATTTAAACCGCAGATGGCATTAGGCAAGCAGTGTTTATACACGCTTCACAAACACAATCTCAGTCTTGTTGCTATAAAGCTCAGTGCAACTATAAGCCATCATTCGCACCGAGCGTGAGTAGTTTCCAAGTGGAAACGGCAAAGAGACTGGGTCATTTTAACCTCAGGAGAACTATCGACCAGTTGGCCGCTACATTTCAACATTTTTGGGGGGGTTTTCCCCACATGTTTTCCCAGACGAAGGGTTATAGCAGGGATACCTTATTGCTTTTGGGATCGCTAAAATTCACAACTTTATTGCACATCACTCGTGAAACCTTGTCCTCTGAGTGTCAGAGAATCGCACGCTTACAGATATGCTCACAAGCACGTGTATCACAGGCACGGCATATCCACATGCTGGCTTTAAATATGCAATTTCAGGTATGGATAATTGTCACTCGTGTATTTTCCTCCCTGTGGAGCCAAATCCCTTTTCCACAGAGGTGTCCTCTCCTATTGAGTAATGGATTTAAAACCTAGCATGATTCCCCCAGCAACCCCATTGATAGGCATTCTTTGTGGCAATTTTAATTTACAAATTAAGTCTGCATTAGAATGACCATTGCCAAGATTGCAATAAACAGCTTTAAAAAACACATTAGCCACTTGTGCACGCATTTAGTTAGAGAACTCTGTAATGCAACACAATTGCTTTAATGCTCTCTCCGTGGGAGGAAGTAGTTTTTTTTTGTTAAAGCTTAACGGATCGATACCACACATCTATAAATTCAGCGGTTGCTAGACTAGTCAGCAGGTAGGAGAGAGGGGTGTTTGTTTTATTTTATTTTTTTAAAAGATCCATGTCTATGGGAGGTGGTGAGTTCTCGTGGAAGCTGCCACCCTCTACTGCAAAGCCCCAGATTTCAGTTCACAAACCTCGACCTTGTTTTCTAACACAACTGTCCCCTCGAATAACATTCGAAAATGTTGGCCTCCTTTGGCCAAAACTGGCCTTTGGGAGAGACACTTGTCACATTTGTTTCAGTAATGGTTTGGCCACGCAAAGCCAAAGCATGTGCATGGGTCCCCCATGTGCGTAGATCATTATCCCCCCCCCCCCCCCCCCCCTGCACGTCCACCATGCCCAACACCATCGCTCCGCTCACATCTTCCCTGCCGCCAGTGCGAGCAAGCGCCTCTTTTTAAATCCTTTATATTAAGTTCGCTTGCTTGCTTGCTTGCGTGCTTGCTTGCTTACGACCGTGCAAATCTTTCGGTCGTTTTTTAACCCACTTCCCCTGATCCAATCGAGCTGACATTTTCCACACAGACCCGTTGTGCCAGACAATTAATGTTCGTGAAAAAAAAATTCCCAAAATTTTACACTTTTTAGGCAAAAAAAAATATTTTATTTAAATCCTTTATATTAAGTTCGCTTGCTTGCTTGCTTAGGACCGTGCAAATCTTTCGGTCGTTTTTTAACCCACTTCCCGTGATCCAATCGAGCTGACATTTTGCACACAGACTCGTTGTGCGTGACAATGCATTTTCGTGAGAAAAAAATTCCAAAATTTTACACTGTTCAGGGAATTTTTTAAAAATATTTAATTACCAATTGTTTAATGCTGCCAGACAATCATCTGACCCATAGGTGGCAGCCATCCCAAGCCAGAGGACTCTAGCCGCCCCGATGCCACGCATATAAAGGATTTATAGTGAAAAACTTTGTTTTTACGGGTTAATTTTGACTTTGGCTCGGTGAACTCTGGTCGGAGCCTGTGAATGAATGGCGGTATATGTATGTGTGTATGTTGAACTTATTTTGAGCCGTCCATAGCCAACCGTGCTTATCGGAGGTGCGGGGGAAGGACAACAAACTAAACTCAAAAAGCAGTTCGAAAGAAATTTGTTTTCTATCTAGATTTAAAAGTGCATATAGCTCCAGTGGGTTCCAAATATCAGAAGGAAGAGCATTTCAGACGGCCACAAAAGCGCATCTGGAATCGCGCACTCTATTCTGTTGAGCAACAGCATAACTACAATGTATAACATCAATGTTTGTTTAAACATACACAGTGTTAGTTTTGCGAAATTCTATTAAGAACGAAAGCTTGAATTTTATTATTCAGTTTATCTTGATTTGAAGCTTTCGTGCCTGCAGGAATCCATACTCTTTGGTTCTTTCGGTAAAGTCACAATGTCGTGATTTGTTTTATTTTATTTTATTTCTACCTACATGACTTTACCGAAAGCACCAAAGAGTATTCAGTTTATAATTTTTCTACATCGCGTTCATCATTATAATGAGGATATTTCTCCGACGTGACACCTGAAATTGAGGCAGAGTGATGCGTTCCTGAATCGGTTAAAATACATTCTTAAGTTTCACGATTTGTGTTGTGCACGTGTCCGTATAAAAATCGACCCTTTATTCAATTTGCATGCGTTGTATGAAATTGGTTTACGGGGCCCACTGCGACCACTAGAGGTGCTACCACTCACAATAGATGTTCAGTGGGCAAATCGTTCCGTCCCGAATGTAAACCACACAAATTAATGCATTCCACGATGTGCCTACGTGCTTCCTGCATGTATAAGCGCCTCTGTTGTTTGTGTATTTTTTAACACTATAAATAAGGTGTGAATTGAAATGACATATTTAAATGTATATATTTGCGATGACAATGTATTCACAGTTGAATTAATTTGAATACAAAACGTGTACACGTAAGATGAAATTACTACCGTCCATGTCTTATTTTTTATCACAATATGCGCGTGCATATCAGAATGACACTGATGGTAGAAAACCATCAACAATTTTCAACAACCTATTCCCATTGTGAGGGTCCTGTGACTCACAAACAATTTTGACCATGTTCAGTTAACATTGTAGTCTGTAATTTGGCTGCATCAAGACTGCCAATCAAACATTAAAAAAAAATTCTGCAATCATTTCTCTTAACTGCACGGTTTTAAATAAAATAAAAAATCAGGTATTTTTATGCATTTTATATGTAACCACAATCAACTAGACCATTTATTTTAAGCTAGGACGAGGATAGCCACGTCCAGTGGTTTGTAGAACCCACCGGTTTGTGAGCCCAGCGGTTTGTAGAGACCGCAGGAGAACCTGAGGCTTTGTAGCGTTATCTCGTAAAGCGAAGGCTCTCATCAGCCTCGCACCGTTTTCCTCGTCTTCCTCGTCTTCCTCCTCGCCGAGTTCAATGACTCAATTAGGCTATTTTATTAAACCAGAACAAGGCCAGCCCCATAATCTATGCTCCACACGGGCATGCCCCGGCAAAGTGACATCTCCCCGTGTGCTGGTTGCTAATGCAATCTAATGAATGAGCCAAGAATACATTATAGCAAGGTATACATTTCGCAAGGGGATATGCATTTTTGGCTTTTCGCAAGTATTTTACGAAATACATATTCTACCAAGATCTTGTTTTATATTTTTTTATTATATATTTTTATAAATCTGTACAGTTATTGTGACGATGACGATGTATATTTTTTACTTATATATATTTTTTACTCTAGCTTTAGGCTTTTCCCATGCGGTGCATAACCTGGATAACAATCGCCGAGCTAATTCTCGTTGGAATCACTGTTTTATCTTCAGGTCCTGTCGGGTATTTTCAGTAGTGAATTTTAAAAAGGGCGGGGGGGAGGGAAAGTCCCTTCATTGCAAGTGGATTTCAAAGCCCCAGTGACACAATTTCCAAAAAGTAAATCACTGTGACCACAAGTATATTTCATTAAATTAAATATTAACTGTCTCAACGTCATAGCATCACCTCGGTCTGCCTTGTGAAGAGGGCATTCATTCAGTGAGTTATTACTGCATTCATTGAGATCAATAACAATGATATGGACGAGGTGATTCATGCCGGTTGGAAAATTCATCTTAGAATTATATCTAGAAAAATTGAACAGCAAATAATAACAAACACCCGTTTGTTTTGGTGCAGAACTATATTTTTTCTGCATCTATCCAAAGAAACGCTCTATTTGGTGTTAGCTTTATGAGTCATATCAGTAACAGGTGACTTGGCTAATAGTGCCAACACTCAAACTGTCATACCTAATTTCTCTCCTTGTGTATATTGTTCGTGTGATTGATATAAACTCTATGCCCTAAGACGATCTGTGGTCTTGGGTGTTTTGCTTAAGGTATTTTGCCATATGCAAGCACAGCAGTGCAATTACACACACGCTTCCTTTTGAAAACAACCTTTCAGGGGGGGAAACATTTCGAAGGCAATTGTCATGGACACATACAATCAATTGTAGCCATTCGACACATAATGAGACAGCAAGCAGTTGGTATGCATTGTGAATGCTGTTACTTTCATAATTTGCTGACCTACCAGGTGGAAATGTGTTTTGTATCTTTTTAATTTCCAGATTCCATTCTTACTTTATTTTAAGGGTGCACTTTGTATAAATTTTTTTTAAGATCACAATAGCATCGTATAGACTTCCAACACGGGTTTTTGGTGCAAAGAGGCAGTCCAGAACACCCACATGAAATACGGCACACGATGTTTTCCGACAAAATATCTGATCACACGCTACACAATCTGCTGCCTTCACAACTTGATCATGAACTAAACTGCCCCCGTTCTCTCGGCTCAAACAAATATCATTCAAGTTGCAGTGTCCGTGTGCAGCAAGGACACTCAATTGAAGGTCCTGTCAGACCCCAAAGTATGCCCTGCTTATCTCTCTCTCTCTCTCTCTTTGGCTGTCCAGGATATTTCCCAGCAGATGCCCAGGTGATTCTGCCAACAGACCTCATGCCTGCATTTCCCCGAGCCAGGCACAGCTCGTTATAGACAAGATTGATGGGCCACTCCAGGACACGGGGGTATTTCTTAAAAGGAGGAGGGGGCGAACCCATGTGACTGCAATTATGCCGTTTGAGCTGCAGCGGGGTTTCGAGGATGTCCTACCAGTAGTGGTTAAAATCACTGCGTGCGTCCGTATGGCGTAGATCGGATAACCAACCGCAGACGATGTTGTGCACCCCCGCGTTAAAGGGAGGGATATGCGGTGATGGTGTTTGTGGAGCAGCCATGTGAAACAAACAGCTCCGGCTCACGGTTGATCTTTGTGGGAGGGTCTGTGATGACTGTGAATGTATTTCAAACATAAGCAGTCCTGAAAATGCACACTGTAATGAGACAAACATCTTACAAGAAGTGAATGCACTAATTAGAATATTAACTGCAAGCAGCATCATTCTGACTGGATACATGACTAGGTAATTAACGGTTATGTTACCAGCCATTTCACATGTCAATATATTGCGCTGTCACCGTTCATTGCAATAGCAATTAAAATGGCTCTAACTTGCAAGCTGTTAGCAATGGATGGCCAAATGCTGTACAAATATATCCAGTTTGGAAGAGACCAGCACGTTCTTATTTCATCTATTTTTATTTCTTTACAAATTAACTATTCACAATTAACCTACTGGTCTCTGCAATTCCCCTTAAAGGGACAATGCAAGATTTGGACTACGAAGATATTTGTAAGATATTAACAGATGTCTATTGCCAGCTATGTGACAGGCACTTACCATATGTGAAAATAGTGTATGTTGAGATTGACATAAAGTGTATACTTTGATATCAAAATACTCATTATTTTTGTTGAAAGAAAAAAAAAAACAGAGCATGGATATGAGCATTTCAAATAAAAATAAAATCCTTGACAACCTGGCGTATTTATTTTCTCATTATTATAGCTCGACGTATGATTGCATATGTAATTCCGTGGGTGGCATACATACCCATATACTAAGCCATTTTATACCAATATAATGTGTAAATCTGCAGCAACATATGATGCTTTCAGATTCACATTCATGCTAAGTGTATTTTACCTCTTGGAGAAGTATATATTGTAACGAATATTAAAAATACGACCATGCAAATAAAATAGTGCGTATTTACATTGCATTGAAAGAAAGTATCCCAATCTTGTTTACGTATGAGAGCAACCTTGCTGGCTGGATGATGGGTCTGGTTGCGAGTTCAACTCCTGCCTGGGGCTTGAATCAGCTCGTCATTTCTCTAGGGTTGAGAATCCAAGTATTACTTTGTGGGGGAGTCGGCAGTGCTTAACATTGTGGATATACTCGCCCCCACCATATGAATGGATAATTTTCACCACTGCCTTTGGCCTGTAAACAGAAGACGAGCCTACGCCTCAATGCTAAAGCGAACCCTTTAGAAATTTGTTTGTCAATTTTGGATGATATGTCGATGTCACTCTAGCTTCCACAATCACATTGATTTAGTAGTCATATATATATTTAATCACAACAGTGATATCCTCATGGGTCTTTTATACCTTGGAAGTAATCCTCCTAAATATCACTGATCTACCTCTGACCTCAGGAAACCTGTACGAGTCGGTCACATGCATGCATTTTTTCGATTTCTAAAAGCCCCAGGATACCACCTGTCTTCTAAATTGGGCACTTTTGTGCTCACCATATAAATAGCTTCCTGTAATGCAGAGCCCTGAGGTACAGTCGCTGAATGATTGTCTCCTGAACAAAGCCATATTTCAGCTAGCATAGAGGATGTATAATTATAAAGTCCTGCAATGAGGAATGATCTCTATTTTTTAAGTTAAATTAATCGATTCCAATAAAAAGGCAACATTGGATGATTTTGTAAACTTCTGCACAGTTCACATATGTTTTTATTTTGTTGTAATTTACAGTTCTTGTGTTAATACACTGCTGGATGAACACCTCCTCCCTCTATATCTGCCATGGGGTTCTTTGCCCATGGTTCACCACACTGGCAAGTGCCGGTTTGTGAAGGAAGGTTCTTGAACTGGTTCATATATAACTCATAACTGTGCAAACACTCCGCCCTCTGCATGGTACGAGATACTTTTTTCATGTAAATCTGTGTAGATAATAATGACATAACTTGTGCAGACAGCAAGCCATCTTTACGTAATTTCCGGAAAAAAGTAACTTTATGAGCCGTCATTGACGGAAGATTTGGCTCTTAAAGTTGCTTCATTCAACTAAATCACACTTAAACAGCAAATTTATACCTTCAATATTCTAATTGACAGGCCGTTAATGTAATTACAGGTAACATCACTTTCAATAGTGTGACATAACTGAGTATTAAGTAAACATTTCGAAATTTCTATTTCCTGTTATACACTATTCATCATGTTAATTGTTTCATGGCATCATCCTGTCAGAGTGCTCTTCAAATAAATAAAACACGTGTTATGCTCGCCATGTGACATATCATTGCCCAACAAACTATAAAATATTCTTACTTCATCATGAACAAGGGGTAATTTATGTTTTGAAATCACGACAGGCAGTCTTTCGTATTTCCGTGCAGCAATGTTGTGAGAGCAAGCAATTGTTTGCCATATGGAAAGCTGCAAGAATGCTGCCGACATAAGTGCTGTCCTTGGTGCTGAATCTTTCTGGGAGGAATCACGACAATGGTGTATTGTTTACAGAGTAAGCTGACCTTGCTCTGTACATCTGTTGCCGTCAAGCGAAAGCATGACATTCCTTGCGGTGGTGCTATATTGACATGTACAAAAGACCATTAAGTTAGAACTGTACATTGGAGTGAAAAATTACCAAAGCCATTTTCTGATTCTTATAGCTGTAATTAAAGGTTGTTTTGTAACTAAACAAAAGTAGATTTTTTTTTCCGGTGACTTTCATAACAATTTACCCATATAGTGATAATTAATATAGGCTACATCAATTAAATTCATATTCACCTTTTCGATTAAAAAAATTGTATTTAAAGCGTTGTTCAATACATCATGCGGAAACAAATACACCAATTAACAAAATATAGCTCGTCCTAACATACTAGTCAAGAGCTGTTTTATGTTCCTTTTAATTAAAAAGCATTTGGTTTGTATCCCGCAGATACGTACATAGACCATGTCTTATGTAGACAAGATTGACTAAATTTACTTATGATTCTACAGAAGATACCTTTATCCTATTAACAGTCCCTCCAGAAAAACGCGATTATGCGATCGCAAGATTCCACGCAAAATCAGCCAAAGTCCGCATATTTATGCGGGGGGCGCGTTTTTTCAAATACGCCGCACTTTCGCCGCATAAATTGCAGATTTCCGCGCGCAAAATATGCGGGCTTGCATGATTTCATAATCCCCGCATTTTCGTTGCAAAAAGTCACATATATCTTAGCAGAAAGTTGAAAAATGTTGCGTTTACTTCACACAAGCGCAGCCATTTCCCCTGTTGCCATGGGAACGTTATGAAGTGTTAGAGGCTACGTAGTTAGTTTTATTCAGGAGTTTATGCAACTTTACAGTTGTAAGATTGCACTTTTTTGTTAGTAGTATGTAAATTTACATTACTGTAAGACTGTACTGTTACTGTATTGCTTACGTTACTGTGCACTGAAAACACTTATTTTAACAGAAGATGTCTGTTTTGTATAGCTACCTCTGTAAAACAGGAAGCACACATTTTATTTTTTAATATTTTATTTATTCATTTTTACAGAAGTTGTAGCATATTCATTTTGTAAAGCTACAGAACTTGTTCGACTCAATGTTTTGTAAGTTTGAGCCATCTGTTTGTTAAGGTCTGAAATAAAACAAGATGAGAACTTAAATATTCCCAGCACTTTCTGTGATGTAGTATGCTTGCTTATCATAGGAAGTAGTAAGAAATGACTCTTTACATTAAAGTAGTAGCCTAGTGAATAGGGTGTTGGGGGAATCACTTTTTTTTCTCTTTTTCATCAAACCGCAGTTTTTGCAAGTTCCCGCAATTTAATCGCATAAAATTGCATAAATATCCCGCATATTCCATCGCATTTTTTAAGAAAACGTGCCGCATAATCAACGATTTTTGCCCGCAACAATCACCAAAAAACTCCGCGTTTTTCTGGAGGGACTGCTATTAATGTTGCCATAAGTCACTGGCACATCGCCATCTGCTGGATGTTTTGCTTATTCAGCCTTAAAACTCGACATCGACATCTCGAGAAAAATGGTTTATTAAGGTTCGTTTGGCAGAATGAACACTGATGCGTTCTGCTTAAGAGCACTTCCTCTGTCCACTATTATGTCTGAGAGATGAGCAGTCAGAGATAATTCATCGGGCAGAGTGCTGCACTCACTTCTGCGAGTTCCAGGAAACAGGAAATGTATAGCTTGTCCACCATCTTGCACCAGCACCGTCATCCTATCCACTCTTACTAAGTGGCTTTTGATCAATCGCCACGATGGTATCATTTCTGGCTCGTCGATATTGTTAGACATAGCTATGATGGTATTACTATTGGTGGTCACTTGCTTTATTGCGTGCGGATATTTTTTTTATATATTCTATTGTTGTTGTTCAAATGATTTGCACTTTTTGTCAAGAAATTTTCAAGTAATAACAAACTTGCCAATGTGCTGTAACCCTATACTGTAGTACAAATACTTTTCATGGATATGCAAATTCCCATTCTTAGCTTTGCCATCGAATATAATCTTGACGTACGTTATTTTCGTGCCATGCATTATATACTGCAGTCCATATTTATTACATATCATTGAACTTAGTTTGTATTCCAAAATTCACTTATCAGAAATAGCAACACAATTTCATCAAAGGGAATCAAGGAGAGGGGTATTTTGTTTCCGTATGAGCTTTAGATTGTGCTGTCATTACTTTTGCTGTCAGCAGAATGCCAGTGGTGTTAATCTGTTCTCAGAGAAGAAGCCTTTCATAATGTGTAACAAAAAAAGCCACAAAAAACAACGAAGACGGACTACCACACAAACAAATAAACGTCCCAATGATGACCTTGCTTCTGAAAGGCCAGGTGGATGAGCATATAAAAGTCAACAGCGAGAGTATGTGTTAGTGATGCATGCAATATTTATTGCCTGAGTGTTGGGAAACTTGTTTTATGGACTCAATATCACTGTGAGTTTATGATATTTGCGATGACAAGATAAGAATGATTGTTTTACTCGGAGTAATGCAATAGGTGCGTTTGCTTATATTAATATTACATTTCATATTTGTTCTTGGTGAAATCGACTAACAATTTATATTTGGAAGTGTTTTTATTGATATTGACTTGTGATATTGTTTGTTTAAGCAATTATTAGTGTTACTTAATTCTACAACATAAAGGAAACATGTATATTGAGAACGCATTATCGTATTACAATTGATATGTGACTGAGTTCTACAAATCTTGACTTAAAGCTTTTGTGGGTTCAAAGAAAATAACCAAAACCTATCTACGTGACTTTACCGAAAGACCCAACGAATAAGAGTTTTACAAGTTATATTTGTGCTGCTTGTCATTGGAAATCATATTTAGTTATTGTTCTTCATTATGGTCGTCATGAATACAAATTTAAGAATCCCAAATTGTCATCTTATTCCTCTCAACTAAATAATGATATTTTGAATTTAACATGATTGTAGATGACAGTGCTTGTGATTATAAAACTACAAATCCCAGAGAAATAAGGAAAACAAAATCCCATTTATGTTATGTAAAGTGTAATGAAATGCATCAGCTTCCTATTGAACCACTTGATAATCGAATGCTAAAAGATGGCATTTGGAATGTGCAACATAGTGTATTATAGTTTGGGATATTGAAAGTCTTTTTTACATAAAAACGAATCCAATAAGTTATCATTTTTTTACTTACACAGTTAGAATCTTATCTAACTTTACTCAGATTAGTCACATGTAAGTATATTTTTGGGGTGTATGTGTGTGGGGGGTTCGTATGATGATGAGAATATTTCCTCTTGTGGCTGGTTCTATAATTGGGGCACTTTGAAGTCAGCGGCCATGTGAGAGACGGCACATTCCGGGCGGTTTGTGCAGTGCATGCACGTGCGGCGTCGCGAGCGCTGTTGCAGCTTGCTCAGTTGTGACATATTAAATAGCGTGTAACATCCCTTATAGCGTGCTTCCTTCCTCGTGGGATCGTTGCAAAATGCATTAAACCAGATGGTGCAGCAATCCTCGCTTTCCTGCTTTCAACAAAATATCAAGATACTGTAAATACAGTAAACCTTGAAACTTTACGGCAAGTGTACGGATATGATGTTGCATGCTTCAGTCACTACACCATATTCAAAGAAATGTATTAACTCTTAACTCAGGCGCCTTTAATAATTCTGTTTGTTCCTGGATGATTGCATTGTTGGGCCTTTGAGCCTGTGCTCTGCAACCATGATTTAACGAAATATGAAGCCTCTGAGCATTTGATTTTAAATTCAAAATACGAACTATCATTTGTCTCGCATGGTCCAGTCTCGGTGAGCCACCATTTTTTTGCATGGAAATCTACCTTCTAATTATAATGTACTTCATTGGACCGCTGCTATTAGTCAGTGTTCTGACATGAATGACACGCCGTCAATCTTAAACCACTGGCCAGAATCATTACCCCCCTGACCCCAATGGAGGTTGCAGATTTCCCCCCCCCTCCCGCCACCTTTCTACATCTCTCTCCTGCCTTTTTTTTTGGGGGGGGGGGGGGTAAATAAATGCTTTGACAAAAGAGCACGTGGAGGAAAGGGGTGTTGTGAGAAGGGTTTGTGGATTATTGATTGGGCCCCCGCATGTCACAAGATGAATCCCTCCCAGTCTTGTATAATGTCAGCACACAGATAGATCTGTGATGTCGTTAACATATCGTGGCGCCTGAATTCCCGTTACAAATCGCATTACACCTGAAGGCCCCCTCATGCTCACGGAACCAATACCACTATGTCACGCTGTACCACAGATTGATCGTGATGGAATTAGTTCCTGGTCTTTTTGCATCCCTTAATGGGTTCTGCGCGTGTTATGATCGAGTGCATGAGTGCCCTGTGTTGAACATAATTTGGCTTTTTTTTCTATTCCTGATACCTCATCGTACTTTAATTTTCACTTTGGTGTAATTTTGATGTTGAGATATGGATTTTGTTGCGCTTGTTATTGGGGGTTTGCTGTGTTTATTGCGAGCCTATCCGCATTTTTTGTAAGAAAAATCAAGTTTGCTTCGTATTATCCTGCAAATGCAACGGATTAGTCAAATTATACCCGAAATGAGTCACATAAGTCATCTTAGTTTGTTTTTCAATACCTAAGTTTGAGCGTCACTTTATTTAATGCAAATTGAATAAAGCGCATAACTCAATATATAGTATTGGCAATTGTAGAATCGAGAATGACTCACGCGGTTGATGGGGAAGGGGGTTGCTTAATTTATTGATGTTAATCACATGCCCTCTGTGCTTTGAATCATAATTTGTAAATGCTCATCGGCAGGTCTTAGCCCTAGCTCTTGCAAGCCTTCCTTTAAATGTCATCC
This sequence comes from Lethenteron reissneri, assembly GCF_015708825.2. Taxonomy (NCBI): domain Eukaryota; kingdom Metazoa; phylum Chordata; class Hyperoartia; order Petromyzontiformes; family Petromyzontidae; genus Lethenteron; species Lethenteron reissneri. The sequence continues at coordinate 3,548,905 of NC_083812.1, forward strand.
AGTCGTTTTTTTTAATCAATAGAAAGACCAGGCATCAACTGATATGCAGATTAAGTCACGCATATTTGCAGACGGAGCAGTGACACGGTGGTGAGCGCACCGTGGTCTGAACTCTACAAACCGATTCTAGATTTGAAGCTTTCGTGACTGCAAGGATTCATATTCTTAGGTTTTTTCGGTAAAGTCACTTAGGTAAAACATTAAAATTAATAAAAGTAAAATAAAATAACAATCACGACGTTTCGGAGGCAACACAAGCTTCCGTCTTCAGGTGGAACCGTCACAGCCACGACAGCTGTATCAAGTAAATGAGAGATTGCAGGAGCTACCACTCCGTTATATAATAGTTGGAGATTTATTTTATTTTACTTTTTTTAATTTTAATGTTTTACCTACGTGACTCTACAAACCGAGTTCGATTCCATGGCCATGGCTAACACGGGTATCAAGTGATATCTGAACTGGTTTGGGTTCACCCCTTCACCGACCCACACTGACCAGTGGCGAAATATGGTCAAACAATCCTCATAGCTGGCGTGGTATGGAGAGGCCTTCATACAGCAGTGGATTGACAAATGTCTATCATGCACTGCACGTGTCTGTTCATGGGTAAACAACGAGGAAGGCTGTGATTGAGCATTGATTAGCATCGTGCAATTTCATATCATGTTATTGGATTATGTACATTATACGTACAAACAATGTGGAAACTTGCTCTATCATTAATAACCAAAAGTAACATATATACTCTTTCTTGGTTCTTTCGGTAAAGTCACGTAGAAGGGAAATAATATAATAATAAAAATACTACGTAATAAAATAATGTCTTTCCGACAGACCTGTTCTTCACCTGAGGACGGCTGCTTGTGTTGTGGCCGAAACGTCGTGAGAATTATTTTATTATGTTTTATTTTTATTATTTTATTATTTCACTTCTACGTGACTTTACCGAAAGAACCAAGAAGATGAATCCTTGCAGTCACGAAAGCTTTAAATCGAAACATATATACTATAACAGTGTATTTATTTTTTGGGGGGTTGAAAGTTATCTAAAGATTGTAACGTATCGTACCCCATAATGTAAACACAGATTCAGAATAATATAACAGTCCGCTATGCAGCTCAATCTCCATTGTGTCCCTATGTGAAATAGTCAAACACATGCAACACTACTTTCTCATGCAATTTAAATAATGTCAGTTAGTAATGGTTTATGTCTCGCGAGGCATTGCTCGTGTGGTTATCTCCGCGGTTATTTCGTGGAAAATGAGTCATTGATTTCGGGATGTGGACCGGGTAGAACACACGCCATAATTTTTACTCTATGGCGTGTCTGCAAGGTGTCCCATTGGTTTAGCAACAACAAAAACACCTTTCGAAATGTGCAACACAAAAAGATTACATTCGTGTGATCTAGGGCTCATTACCGACTGTGTAAAGAGAACTGCTTTTTCATGAGAGTTCCAATTAGCTGATTTAGCAATATACAAAAATGGCATCCAGTCATTCCGATTAACATAAAGGCCAGGTTTAAATTTTCATGCGGCTTATGTAACACGCTTTGCATGTGTCCATAAATTGCTACTCGTTCGTATATATTGTTGGACATCATGGCAAAATATGTATTTATTTATCAACCTATTAACATCAATCGTATCACAAAGGTAAAGGAATATTTTAATTAACAGCAAGCCATGCCACTATAATGTTCTAGTTCATGACAGCGGAGAAGCTTACATGGACCTTTTGATATATTTTACATTAATGAAGGACAGAAGCCTGAAAATATTTTAATGAAACTGTCATGAACCTCGACTCATGGACCATGTACCATGGTTCCCAAAGAGGCTTCTTAACCTCCAGGCCATGTGAGCACACTTTGAATGCACAGAAACTGAGCAGCGAAAATGTCTACAGCAATTCAATTTACGAGAACGATCTTGTAGGGCTCTCTATAAAATCTAGCTGCACGTATCATGCTGGATAAAATGTTAAACTATAATAAAACTGAGATCTTGTAGGCCATTGAAAAATGAGAACGCATTCGTCGAAACGTTGCCTTCAAGGGATACATATATAAAAGGTGACGTTTCAGGCAATGGCCCTTTTTAATAACCCTTCTTCATAGCATGTAAGGAAGTGCTGTTGTACAAACCGTGATTTTTGTTTTCCTTTTACGGCACTGCTTGTACACTGCTGATAATGCAGCATCACCAAAAATAATGTTTGACTTTGCAGGCAGCTGGATAAATAATCAACGTCACTGCTCAAGCTGACATTAACACACTCTTGATCATATTAAATCACAATTAAAATAAAATTTTTATATATATATAAACATCTGGAGAGTCAATGAGTGAGTCTCATGACATTCCACACTTGCTCTGTGCGTGCGAGTGACCAGATGCTGCCCGATTCAAAAGGCACAACATATATGTTTTCAGTCCAGCCGCAAAGTGGCTGACATTTATCGGTGTGCTGATGATGCCTGTGTCCAAAAAGACGCGACAAAGGTGTGAAGACAAATACGTTTTGGAAGATTGGATCCACATTTAAAGTTCAACAATTAATGGGAGGTCGTAGATACTTGACCGAACAATCTGAAGATAACGATGCACGTGCCACAGGCAATGAGATACTTTGGGATTAACGGCGGATAGTGGACATTTTGTGCGTTTAGTGTATTGCAAACGTTATCATATTATCTTTTCTTCAACAACTTCACTCATTAACTGAAGCAAATTTGAGTCTCTATTGTTCGTAGGCAATGCACACCTCTTTCAGACGGTCGAATTTGCCTGTGGACACAATGCCGAGCTTTAGAAACGGGTGCATGTACACGCGGCGGCACCGCTGTTAAGCAGAACCTCGCGTTTGTTAACGGAATAAATTAAGGGCAACAGGAACGATAATTGGTGGCGCATAAAAAAAACAACCCCGCGTCGTGTCACCGCCGTCAATAACACTGATGGAATCTTAATTAGCACTTGTCAGCTATGTCGTCGCTGAGTGTGTGTCTCTAGGCAAACGAGGTGGGGGGGTGGGCCGTGACCTTACGGGATGAAGAGGCGATGGCGTGAGAGTTTACGCCAGTGGTGGAGCGGGGGGTTACAGCTGCCCAGAAGCAGCTGCTGCTATAACCGCTCCACCGCAGCGGTGCATGGTGTGTGTCACCGTGCACGACCTTTCCACTTATCACGCTCGGTTAAAGGTCATTCGCTTTCCCCACTTTTGAAGTTATCTCCATGGCTGTGATTTGCTTCGTCGCTTTGGCTTCACACGACGCTCACTCCGCACCAGTTGCCTCCAGCAGCGGATGGCCAAAAACGTGCTGAAATATAAGCGCTGTGAATATGTTGTGGAAATGCGTATTGTTGTTGTTGTTTGATTCGTTCCCCGCACGTGACTGCAAGGATCCATACTCTTTGGTTCTTTCGGTAAAGTCACGTAGGTGGAAAAATAGAATTAAAACATAAAATAAAATAAAAATCACGACGTTTCGATTGCAACACAAGCAATCATCATCAGGTGTGACAACCACGGCAAGAAAATGTGTTTTTAGTTGAAAACGTAACTCTTCGTGTTTATTTAGAGTGTAGTGTCACGTATCTTACTCACTGGGGAAGGAGGTGCAGGCGGATATGTAAGCATCTAGAGACGGGGACAGTAAATCCGTGCACAGGAGATTGCTGGACAAACATTTAAGCACAAATCACGTTCATCGTGGGGAAACGCTTTTGAGATGAGAAATATAATACTGAACGTGAAAAGGTCCAATGTGTGGACATCTCTAGAAAGTGACGGTCACATCATGCACATAATGTGCTCAGTTTTGGTAGTTAATTGGTCAGGGCAGATCAATCAATCAAACGCTATTTCTTTTAAGGCGCATTTCATATACCAAAGACTCTGTGCATGCATTATTATCCTCCATTAAAACGTAAAGACTATGTGATTAAAAACATGATTCAGTTAATCTAAATCCCATATATTTGTAAAAAAAAATATATATGTTTCATCTGTATTTGCCAGGCCAAGCAGGTAATGTTTTTTTTTGTTTTTTTGATGGCCAGATATGTGACATTGTACTGGACTTTTTTTGACTTTACACATCTGAGAAACAAAATGTGTAGTCTGAGTAAAAAAATGTGTAAGTAACATCAGTGACCCAGTCCACCACATTTTAGCCCTGCAGTATACACACCAGGGGATGGGTAAATGAGTGTGTATATTTATCTAAGTCGCTGATATGCTCAAATACTCTAAGCCTTGTTACGCAAGGGTGCACACGAGATGTCTTCCAGCATTGACGTCACAAATGTCACTGCAGTCACGGATTTTTCGATGCAATTCTAAGCAGGTCACTCCCTCCGTAGCTGAACGCTGTTATTGTGAAATTCAAATATCAATCTTCGCTTTGATTTTCAATACAAGGTATGAAACAAAATTGAAAGTAATAAAGCCTTGCAAAGAAAATAAGTACATTACTATATATACACAAAAAAAGCAATCCATTGCTGGATGCATTATCATGTTATGTCGGTCATGGGAGGTGTTTTGACCAAACTAAACAGTGCTGGTCAGTGTGGGATGCCAGGGCCCAGAGCAGATTCACATATCCCTCTGCACTGATGTTAGACATGGCCGGGAATTGAACTCATGTTGTGTGATCCATAGCGTGGTGCATTAACTATTGCCCCCATGTTCCACCACCACCACCACAAATAATAGTTTTGTGTAATTATAAAAAAAGTCATGCAGTCAATGCTTCTGTTTTCTGGAAGTAGACCACACTGATGAGCTATAGGCAACCTCCAGTGATTCTCTTAGAGGCCATGGGACCTCCCGGTTCAGCCTGGCAGGAGATGCAAATTGTTGGCATTTGATTTTCCAGCACAGTGAATGAGCAGTTTGCAAGAAGCACCCGTGTAGCTTGCTGTCACACTTAGCTACTCATTGCTTTGCTCATGTAATCAAGGCTGCAAAACAGCAACTCCTGTGACTTAACCAAGCAAGGTATTTAGTCGTGTTAATTTCCTCTGTCAATACGTTTCTACATAAGCAACCAAATCATGTTTTGGGGTTTGCTGTGTTTGCGTGTAAGTGCTTGATTTTTTTTTGTCAGCCATCTGTGAATGCATCCATCTTCACTTATTGTGTCTGTGCTTGTTCATATGAATAGATTGGGACACGCTCGCAATTAGTAACAGTTTTTTAGCATCCCGCACGTGCGCGATGATGCAGCTGCTGGCTCTTTGTGTCGATCTGCATTGCCCAGTCGTGGGAAGAGGTTGCTGCTAAGAGTACATGGCATAATGCAATGACCTGGATGTATCAGCTAATCCTATGACCAATGTGAAATGTGTTGAAATTGGTTCTATACTCGTTCATGGCGATGCAAAAAAGTCGATTTTATTATGTACAAAAAAAACATTAAATGCGCGTTTGATTTTTTTGTAAAATGCCAATATTATTTTAATACATTTTACTCGAAACTTAAAAAACGAAATGGTACATATTTGGTACGTTCACATTGTTGCATTGGTCAAGAATATACTACAAAATATAGTACAATCAAAATAGCAACTAGGCATGTTTTACCTCATTTGAATTTAAATGTGCTCACGATTGTGTAGGATCATATATATACTGTACTGGCCTTTTGCCCGTCCAAGGACGGGTGTATTGCAGCAAATCTGAAGCGTGCAAGCGAAAAGCAAACCACGACGTGGTATTCGTTGCATCAATTCGTGTGCAATTTGTAAGGGCGCGGTGACGCAGACCTATTTCATTTTAAGATTATAATCCCTTGTTCATCATGACGTCCGTTTTACTTCGATGTCTCAACAGCGTCACGGAGATCACGTGACGTGAGGGTTCTGCCTTTGTAGTGAGGGTTGTGAGTTGACGCCGAGGAGGGGGGAGGAGGCGCCTCGGCCCCCCATGTGGAGTGACGTCAGCCGCTAATTATTATTAATGATGGGGGGGGTCCATTTGGAAGACGTCATCTCTTCATGATTATGAATTAGGGGGGCTGTTAGATATGGAGTGACGTCACCTGCTCATGATTATTAATGAGGGTGGGAGGTCCAAGTGGAGGACGTCACCTGCTCATTATTATTAATGAGGGGGGCTGGTCGACGTGGAGTGACGTCACTTGCGCATGATTATTAGTGAGAGGGGAGGGGAGTATTCCATATTGAGTGACGTCACCCACTCATGATTATTAATGAAGGGCGGTGATGGGGTGTACATTTGGAGGACGTCACCTGCAAATGAATATTAATGAGGGAGGCTGGTCGATGTGGAGTGACGTCACGAGCGTTAAGGACAGACATTCCTGGGTGATTATAGTGGGTATGTTTTCTCCAAATGCTGTTCAATGCTCAGACAGCCAGAATGAGTATTTTAAAACACAAAGTGAAAAAAGCATCGTTGTACAGAGTTACTGAGCATACAGAGATTTATAAGGCATAATTAATTTAATATCCCAAGGTCATATACTCTGCAAAACTATCATACACGAATGCACCAACTTCTAATAATTTAAAAATTCCCCTTAAATATAAAAGCCCTTCCTGAACGCATTACCAAAAACATTTTCTTCTTCGGTAATGCAATCTTAAAATATAATAAATTGGTTTGGAAAATTATGTAATTATTATTTTCTTCAGGCCTCCTGCATTGGTGTACACAATGTAGATGTTTCTACATAGAATGAGAACTATTGCAACAATTGAATTGAGATTCAATAAATACTGTTACATAAGTACGGAACGTATTATTATTATTTTTTATTTTAAGCTCTTCTTTTCGGGGCAGAAGAATGCTAAACTGAGAGTGTGTATCGCATGTTTACCGCACTAGAATTGCAATTCAGAGGTCTTTGATTCAGCGTCCCCAGGTTCGACAGATTGAAACACGTTGGCAAGGTATCTTGGAGTAACACCTGCAAGCCAAATTTTGATTTAAAGCTTCCGAGACTGCAGATGGATTCATATTCTTGGTTCTTTCGGTAAAGTCACGTAGAAGGGAAATAATAAAATAATACAAATATAAAACTAAAAAAATTCTCACGACGTTTCTCACCTGTGGATTTCACACCTGATGATGATTGCTTGTGTTGCAGTCGAAACGTCGTGAGAATTTGTATTGTTTAATGTTTGTATTATTTAATTATTTCCCTTCTACGTGACTTTACCGAAAGAACCAAGAATACCTGCAAGCCAGTTAGGATCCCACACAGGCAGGCGCGGGGTGGGGGGGGGTATAAGTGGAAGCGACAGAGTGGAAGGGAGATGCTTGGAGAAGTGCCTGGAGGGAGGCGAGTGAGGGTGGGTGGTGACGATCAGAGGTGGGACAAAGTCATTGTTATGCAAGTCCAAGTCGAGTCTGAAGTCATCAAATTCATGACTCGAGTCTGACTCGAGTCCAAGTCACATGACTCGAGTCCACATCTCAGAGGTGGGACAAAGTCATTGTTATGCAAGTCCAAGTCGAGTCTGAAGTCATCAAATTCATGACTCGAGTCTGACTCGAGTCCAAGTCACATGACTCGAGTCCACATCTCAGAGGTGGGACAAAGTCATTGTTATGCAAGTCCAAGTCGAGTCTGAAGTCATCAAATTCATGACTCGAGTCTGACTCGAGTCCAAGTCACATGACTCGAGTCCACACCTCTGGTGACGATTATCTGAATGTGTCCTGGGCCTCCCCTAGGTCGACTCGGCCTCAAATGAATATATGGGGTGGTGTGTAAACATCGCCACTGGGGAGACAAAGGCGGTCGCGCGTGGTCCTGGCCAACCACCCCCTCGTGTACCTTGCCGGCCTTCGTTAAGTGCTTGCTAACAGCACTTGCCCCAACAGTCTGTTAAGGCTATATGGGGGGGGGGGGGTCTTTGTCTTTGTCGTCTGGTGGGGCAAGTAGGAGGGATGTTGTCGGTGGCAGAGAGTTGGGGGGTGATGCCAAGTGCGACAAGAGAGGAACGTGAGTTAAGTCATAAACTCAACTCTCGTGGGAGGCTAAGCGGGGGAGGGGGGGGGGTCCAAGTTTGTTAAATCCCCCCGCCTCTGTCGGCCCAGAAATATCAATGTGAGCACCACTGTTGCTTGACTGGCAGGTCACGTGTGATGGGGTAGAGTGTGGGTACTGACACCTCTGCCAAGATGGTCTGGCTATCGTGGTGGGAGAGTCAGCTAGATAATTAAGCCACTTCGTTGAGCTATCGTGTCTGATAGACGGGTCGCTTCTGAATAAGAGCTACATAGCTCAGTGAGACTTATCTAGTAAAATAAAATAAATGTATAGTTTAGTTTGGATGCCCTCGAGAGCTGCTTTCTCGTGCGTCCTCTAGCGGAGGCCCTTCCACCAGCAGTGGCATGAGCAGGCAATTGCAGGGCTGCGCTTTCACCTTTTTTGTTCTGCAATACCGTGCACAGCTTGGTTAAACGTATACTTTCAAATTCTAAAATATCCAAATTAACGAATTTCTCCGAGGTATCTCGTGTATGCGGGATGGGTTGTCCAGACAAAATAACAGCATTGCATAAACCTCACCTTTGCTAAATTGGTTAATTTCATTTTCACGAGGGAAATATTGGCTCAGACTCGCTGTCCCGGTGCATTTGATTACTGATTCCCCATTGCAGGCCCTTGGAATGAGCAAGAAGAACCTTTCCAAAATTGAAAATGTAGCTCAGACTGATGTGAGAGGCTGTAGATTGCACTCGTATGGTAACGGTTTGTAATGGTTTCCAGTTACTTCTAAATGGTTTCCATTATAAGATTCATTTGTAGAGACAAGCTAAAACTATAGCTATATGTATATAAACGAAAACCTTAATTCTGCATAATGCATTTTTATTACTTTTCCAAGAGTTTACAAATTGAAGCCATCAATGATAATTTTTCATGACATTATGCTACTTAACTAGCTGCTGAAAGTGAGACATATACTGCAAGATTCCTAAATAAGAATAGCAGTGATGAAATTGTTTATGTTATATAATGTTGGTATTCTGAACTCAATAATCAATACCTTTAATGCTTTGACGAAGCCAATGAAGGCATATGAAGTGAGTCACAATGTTTAAGGATTCTTTTTTTATTCCACAGAAAATTCCTGCGTTTAATTCTGTTCTAAAGCAAAGCAACGCTTTTAATTTTCATACTTTAAAAAAGTATTTTAAATATTTTCCCTACTCCAGTTGTGGCTCTGTCTGCGTTGCATTATTGTTAAAGTTCAAAATAACAAAATAAAATGAAACCATCCAGTACGCTCACACATTTCACAGTATATTCTTGCATATCTTTTCTACAGAAATTGCTTGCATTGCCAGCAAATGTTGTAAAATAGGAAAAAAAACTCTGTCTTGAGCTACAAGCTGAACTACTGCATGCGCACAGTACTTTTGGGAGTAAGTTGTACCATAACGACTTGAAAATGGGCATGTTCTGGGACAAGATTATAAGAACCACATTTGGGAATAATTGTATTAATGCAAAATGACCAACTGTCCATTTCCTTGAGATTGCAATGATGCCGATGGGTCTCCGTTATTCTACAAGATGGCTTGTCTCAGTCATGCACGAAACTTATGCTGTAAAAATCAAGTGACCGAATAGAATTAGTTTGCATGTTTGTAAGCCTATCCCTAAAAGATACAATTTTGTGTTTACTGGGCTAACTCCATGATTTGAAATTTATTGTGTTAAGAAAACTGTCTTTTAAAATACATCCACATGTTACCTCCCCAAGCAACTGAGATTGTAGCTATTTGTAAGCAAGATAAAAAAAAATCCAGCTTCATATAAATGCATCTAGTGGGTGCAGCAGTGGTGCAATGGGTAACGGGACCTAGGCTCTCAACGCGATGGTCTTTGTTCGATTCCTGCCCAAGGCTAACATCAGTGGCGAGTCAGATCTGAACCGATCCTGGGCATCTCATCTTCACCGACCAGCGATGTATGGCCAAACTACCTCCATGATCACACATTATGTTTTAGTTACGGACTGCAAGCTCAAATCCTGGTTAGAGGTTTGGTTCAACCCTTCATCTCACGGAGTTCGATAAGAAATTTGAGTCCAACTTTGTGGGAAGTCAGCTGTGGTTATCCTCTGGAAGACTCACCATTGCCTTAGGAATGAGGAATTTCCACTGCTCGCTCAAGGCTCTAAGCACAATATGAGCAGTGCCCTATGATTGTTTGAGTAGCAAACCACTTAACTTGTTTTAATGTATTATTAACCTTAACGCAATAGCCTAACCCAAAATTAAATGTCATGTTCCTCGTAAGCTGCTCACTTGCTATCACATTGCATAGAGTCGGGCGTTGTAACACGCAGTTTGATTTAGTCTTAAGGATTGATCATAGGAGTGCATGGTTCAGCTAAATAGAACCCAGTGACATCTCTTCTGACCCAAACCTGAACATGATTCTGATGCAATCCGATCTGATCCTCGGATCGGTCACTCGGAAGCAAAATCAGATCTGGATCAGATCATTTGGGATGATTTACTCGGCACGTGATGACACATCCATTGTTACACTCATGATGCGTGCATTGAATTGTGCTTGTAATACATTTTGTTTTAACTATTCATGCTATCGCTTGTGATAAATTCACAGAAGCCCTGCTGCCACTGGAAGATGTATATTGACCAGAATTATTAAAATTACATATTCTCAAATCTCAGAATCATTGCAATTCATCGAACGAGGAGGGGAGCAAATTGTTAAGTGCTTATTGTTTTAATTGTTGCATAATGACGCTTTAAAAAGGCTTTAATGCAACACGTTACGAGAAATGTGAGCACAATAAGAAAAAGAATACTCATTATGTACATGATAGAAGTCAAAATAGTCTCTCTGAGCCACCAGAATAGAGGCCCTTTTTTAAAAAACAAAGGTCCTAGTTTAATAGTTTAATATTCAACTCGTGGCATGTCAAATATACATTTTTTTGAGTAAATTGTATTTAAATGTTCACATTAGAATATATTAATTTGGAAGTATTTAAACAAATGATTGCAACAATTTACAATGATGCTTCCAATTTGATTGACTGAATAGTCAGCTTCCTTTGATCAACTGATTAGTATTGTGACCCAATCTTTGTTCATGTCACATTACGATCGATAATTGGTCAATCTGATGATCCAATCAGATTCCATTTGTTGTTGTACAAGTAAAATTGAATCTGATTGCAAATCGATGGTAAACCCATATGTGTTAACATACGCTGTAATTGCTTAGGATTACATATTCTAAATCAATACTTTCTGGTTTCTGCAGAACCGCAATGCTTTAGATGCTTTCTTGGCATTGTCATTTGAGGCCTCTCTGCTCAACGGTGCTGCAGGAGAAACTTTGCCTCTGCTTTTACTTAAACAATGAGTACTGCCATATCTCGTGTAAAGCGAACTTCTCAAAACGTCTCACTTTTGAGTTAATCCTCATTATTATCGCAAATGCCATCTATTATACACTGCAAAGGTGGCTCATTAGGGAAATCACACACAGCGTCGGGATAATGTATGTTACCAACATTGCAGTTAAATTTGCGCCTTCTTAAAGTTTGACTTTGCTTGGAATAAAGGTTATCTCTTGACACTAAGCTTTATAATAACATTTTTAAACTATATTTATTTTTTCCCCAATTATTTAAATGTGAAACTTAAAAACAAGTCTTTATACATTTATTGGTTCCATTTTTTTATCTACATTACATCTGCTCTGTGTAGAACTCTGTATATTTGTTGATGATATTTAATAGTACCGGACATAGCAAATGCCTAGGCTCCGTTGTGGCACTTGAGAAACTTCATTAGCATAGTAATTACATATCTTAGTGCCTTTTTTCTGTTTGTTCTTATCACAAACTGATTATGAGTAATATTTTAGCAATTTGCATCATCATCATTGCTTGCTAATGCAGTTGTTTTTTTACTCATGGTCAAAGTGTCTGGCCCTCAATAGCCTCACCTTACCCTAGCCCTGTCAAAACAAAAACCAAACGCGCATTAATGTGGAACTTGTGTCTAATTAATTATTATTCCTAAACTTTCACTGCTGTTGACATGTGAAAACATGTGAAATTGATCACTTATTGATCCCATTAATTGTAATGCAGGAAAAAAAAACAGGTGTTGGTTATGTCAAGGGTGGTGTAGTTTAAATCTTGAGGGTTGAAAAGAAAATTTACCAGAAGCAGGGGGTCAATGAAGAGAAAATTGAGTGGTTATTATTTGTGGACTCATAATTATCTCCTGGGTCATTTTATTTCGACTCATGGTCGTATTACTTAGTTTGTATTTAAATCAGCACTATAAAATTGAGTCGCTTTAACGTTACTAGAGTTTTCCAATTCCTATGCAACTTTAATTTCCCATCTAATAAGTACCTTAATGGGAATTAAAATTTAAAAGTTTTGCAAGGGCACGACAGAATATGTTCGCAAAAAAGGTGAAAATACGTTTGCCCAATTTAAGCTTCTTCCACAACCCATGATATGATTAGACAATTCCTCCCGAAGTAGAGCACAATAGAGGCTTATAAACATCGCTTATTGCGACGGAGATACATCGCCTCTGAGAAGATCACCCTCTGACACAACGGAAGGGCACGTCCTCATTGTGAGTCCTTATGGGCGCTTTTCAAATAGCCGACGTCACACCAATCGCCTTAAAAGCAGCATCACCTCGGCATTGTGCCATTTCGTTTCTACAACCTTGTAAACATTTTAATTTCACACGTCACCTGATGTCCATTGCCATGCCGGGTAGGTTTACATCGTGACTCATGGTGACCCGCGGTTGAGTTTTTGCGTTGCATACGTTTTTTTTCCCTCTCTCGTGCGCTTTCAAATTGGCCGATTGCACAATTTCGCAGACGCAAGCTGTCTTGGCCATTGCGCAAGACTCTCTCTATCCCCGCCGTGCCGATGTGTGCACAGGTGTTGTTGGAGCAGCGCTGGGGAAGCAGGAGGAGGAGGAGGGAGGGCTGAGATGTGAGGAGGTAGAGAGAGAGAGAAGGTATTGGGGATATGGGAGGAGGCAGCAGCTGTGAGCGGTGGGAGGCATAAAAGTCCATGCGAGACCATTCTATGCGTTGGGTCTCGGTAGAGTGTTATTTTCACCTCGTAGCTGAATCTTTTAACTCTAACGTTGCGCACTTGTTGTATACAGTCGCCCGCACCTCCGATTAGCACGGTTGACTGCGTACGGTGCGAAAGAAACTCGACATGCACACATATATCTTTGCCATGGGATTACCACCCTCCAGACGTTGTCAGTTGTGTCGCAATGAAGGCAGAGCTCGGCCCTTATTGTGACACGTGTGAGCTCTGTGGTCGTGTTGTCAATTCAATTACCATTTGCGTGCTTGGGTGAAGAAAAATGTCAAAACCGCTCCATCGACAAGAAATGTGTACGTATATAAATGGCTGATAAGGTATTTGCAACGCAAGCCATGGATAGTTCTACAGAAAAAAAAAATTGCTGTGGTTGTCCCACCTGATGGGGGAAGCTTGTGTTGCCTACGAAACGTCGTGATTTAGTTATTTTTATTTTATTTTCACCTACGTCACTTTACCGAAAGAACCAAAGAGTATAGACTATGGATAGTTTTGTAAATGTCCCCCTTTTCTTTTAACAGTCATGTACTAATGTGTACCTCGAAATTAGGGTGGCAGCCACGTGAGCCAATGTGAGTTTGCTCAAAGGAATACTTCTATAATACAGGTTTTTTTGGGTTAGATCACGTAAATATATAAATGTGTCGTTAAACTCGCCACCACCCGACACAGCCAATTAGTGAGGGTTGTCACGTAAACAGAACATGGCAATTCGTTACTAGTACAGGGTGTGTTGGAGAGCCAAGCCACAACATTTACAACCTCAGTACGACGTTTCGCCAATAATTACAACTAGCTTCATTTATATATTTTTCGCGATCTAACCCAAAAAACCCTGTACTATGGATGATATTGGTCGCGAAAGCCGTCTACGTGTCAAAGGAATAGCGTTCATAGCACAATGCCGTCTGGCTGAATAGCCGCATAGTTAGTGGCCTCACCATTGTATGTCTGCTCTGTACAGGCTTGGAGTATAATTACGACAGCATACCATTATAAACTGTGAGCCATGTCATTTTTTGAGTAGGCTATTGTTGTCTGCAATTCCCATTGTCCGGATCTCCGAGTTGGAAATCGGTGAAATAAAAAAACAAATAAATAAGTATGCAGTTCTGTTTCAATCCACTGCTGGCCACCACCCAATGCTATGTTTGTATTGGGGGGGGGGGGGGTTTGACCATACTTCACCTTGTTGGTCAATGTGGATTGGTTAAGGAGGGGTGGTGGGGGGGAGGGTTAAGGGACCAGTTTCTATTATACTCACCACGTCGCTGACGCTAACCATGAGCTGTGAATGAAACCTTAGGTCAACCAGGTTTCTAATGCAGTGCCGCTAACCATTGCACGGCTGCCCCAGCCCTGTTTAGTCACGTGACATGTGTTTTCTGTGTACCCGGCCCAGGTGCCGCTTACAAGGGAGAAATTGCATCTCAATGGGTTCTCATCTGGGATTTCATTTGGCCATAATTACACAAATGCAAATGCAGCCACTATTATCGAGCACCGCCGCACGTGTATTTACCTATTTAGAATAAAAGGCAGATAAAGAGAACGCCCGACAGTGTTATTATTCTATCCATTGCGTTAGTTCAAAGCAGTCGGGGTTAATAAGACAGATCTCAAATTATGACTATACAGCCCGTTGTTAAAAATGTCCCAGACATTTGTATACATGTTTTGAAATGAACGATTTTGTGGCTCCTTAATCATCAAACACAAATTATTCAGCCAGATCTATTGAGCATTCAAAACAAAAAATACCGCATTCTGTGTGTATAACCATAAAGTGGTCGAAAAAAATAGTGTCTAAAAAGATAGATAAATTAATAAATTTACATCCTATTTGTATCTCCAGATAGGATGCCAACAGGCAGATAGGCTGCCAACAGCCAGGCTTATCTGTTGGTTCTCTAAACTGTGATCCAGCAACAATTGTTGAAGCATGCAAACTCCGGACCAGTTTCAACTTTCTGGATCTCATCCACATATTTCAGGCATGTTAAATACCACTCGTGTAACATATGCTGTTGGCAAACCTTGGAGTCATCAGCATAAATAAACAATATTGTTTAACAACTCATTATGCCCCATTGCACAGCATGATAAGAAATAACATCATGGGTCTTGAAGCCAGTCTGCAAGAGCATTGGTTTGAGCACTGCACTATAGTATGGTCAAACAACTCCCACGATCACCATATTATTGTATATTTATAGGACGGCTTTACTCAACACGCTTAACATAGTTTAAACAACGGTGACACGTTTTCTTTGGGTCTTTGGGTAAAGTCACGTAGATAGAAATAAAAATATCACGATGTTTCGATCGCAACGCAAGCAATCGTCATCCGCCTGATAACGATTGCTCACCTGATGACGATTGCTTGCGTTGCGATCGAAACGTCGTGATATTTTTATGATTTGTTCTATCTACGTGGCTTTACCGATAGACCCAAAGAATATGAATTTCTGCAGTCACGAAAGCTTTAAGTCAAGATTTAACGATAGAAATTATTTAGATGGCATGGGCGTGCCTTGGTTGAGGAATGAGTTACCGCGACGGAGCGGTGTTTAAGATTCACGGAAGGGTAAGGGAGGGACGGGGAGGAGTGGTGGGACTAGAGGAGGGGTAGAGGAAGGGAATGGGCAATGGAGAAGACGTCAAGATTTAAGAGAGGAATGGAAGGAGGTTACGGAGGGGGACTGCTTAATGTACAAATGGCATAGAGAGGCCTTCATCCAGCAGTAGATTGTCAAAGGACATGAAACATTCTAGGCCTGGAAGGTATTCATATGAAGACACGGAATGTTTTTATTTATTTAATTCATCACCCAGAATGCCCCACATAATCAAAGAAGACAATCAAAGCAGGCATGGGGAAGAATACACGGAAATTGAAGGAGGATTTGTCCACTCACCAAGGTTGTGGGGAGGCATTTTTCCCATTAGTTTGTAGCACTATATCAGAACACTCGAGTAAAATCATGCGAAAGAAATCAACAAAATTCAGCATGTGTTCTCAATGCAGCCCGTGCCATTTCCACGCCGTCACTTTGAGTGGACCCAATGCGTAGATTCGGAACAACGGAGAAAAAGAAACCCCCAAGCATGCCAGACACAAAAAGGTTGATAAAGCCTCTTAATCTGGTAATATAGTAGTTGGAAGTCTGCTGCCGAACCTCCTCACCTCTGCGCGTATTGGCACATAAGCCTCGGCACACACGCACCACTCAATTCACTTAAGCTCAAGGCATCGGCACTGCTGAGCAACAGCACACCCTTTGCACGCACCGTCACCCAAACACGCACGTCCACACAATCGCACGTCCACAGGAACACGTGTCCTCTTTGACCCTTCCGTGAGCGCATAATATAACCCGCGCTTCCGAAACAATGTCAGCAAAATTTGTGAACCTAAAAAGAAAAGTCATCAATCAAAGGTCAGCACGAGCTGTATTCTTACAGCAAGGTTAATAACAGATGTAAGCGCAGACCACCTTCCATTCTGTGTCTCCGCATACAACACACACACAATATTGTTCATTCCCTCGGCCTATTGGCTTTCCGCAGCAATATAAACCAGCAGAATTTGTCTTCTTGGTTCGTTCGGTAAAGTCACGTAGAATGAAAATAATAATAAAAATAAAACATAATAAAATAATTCTCACGACGTTTCGGCCACAACGCAAGACCTGGTCTTCACCTGAGGACGGCTGCTTGCGTTGTGGTCGAAACGTCGTGAGAATTATTTTATTACGTTTTATTTTTATTATTTTATTATTTACATTCTACGTGACTTTACCGAAAGAACCAAGAAGATGAATCCCTGCAGTCACGAAAGCTTTAAATCGAAATTCAGCAGAATTTGTTTAAGAAAGCGCACTCGGGACCAGTATCGGCCTTCTGGGTCGCATCGGTGCTCAGGGTTGTTAAGACTGTTGGGATTACACGTAGCAGCAATCAAAGCCCTTCTACTGCTGGCAGGCTGATGATGTCCACGAGTAGGCCCAGTCACCTTGTAACGGCACAGAGACAGCTGTCATTTTGAGGTCCCCCTTCTGAATAGTTTGCGGTGAGATGTCATATCAGACACTTTGAGTTGCTGAGGCATTTCATTGCCCTATAAATACGCACACAAAGATGATGTCCTTTGACAAAGTAGGGGGCACTTCTCATAATGGTGCACGAGAACGCAATACATTTTTTGAGTACAACAAGTTTCGCCCGTGACTGGGGTAGACGTTGGTCAAGAATGCTCAGCGTTTATCTCTCCTTCGTATTGCTGGGTCTGTTGCCGCATGCTGGTTTACGTGATGTCCGATGTTTCGGCGAGCCTTCACAGCACAACAGCAAATACTTGGCACGAGCACGCGGGTAGCACGCTATCCATTGCTTAGGGGCCGTCCATAAATGACGTCACGCACCTGGTGGGGGGCGGGGGGTCAGACATTTGTGACGATGTGTGACGAGGAGGAGGGGGGGTGAGAAAGGTGACCTCACATCAAAATGCGCAACTTTAAATAAATATACACAACACGTTCTACTTAATTCAATCGACTTTTTAATAAATGTTTTCTCCTACAACATCAGAGTGCAGCGCCACATTAAATACGCACTACAATGACAATAGTTTAAAACGATTTGAAGCATGTTTTATTTGGGGGGGGCAGAGCTTTGTGACGTCATTATTGAGGGGGTGAGGTCTGACTTTTTGTGACGCCGTGTGAGGAAGGGGGGGGGGGTCAAAAATCGTGCAAAATCGCATGACGTCATTTATGGACGGCCCCTTAGGCTATTCTGTGATTTTGCGGCCTCAATAAAACCACCCCGCTCAACGCCAGTTATGTAACCTGTTTACATTGCAGCGTACTTTACGAGTGCCTTTAGGCTTCGCGATGCTCACAAGGGTTACGCACTCTTGCCCCACCCCCTCCCCCCTTATTTGAGCATCAGACGTGGGGGTGGTGGGGCGGGGGGGGCTTTTGGCTGTCTTCAATTTCATGAAATGTTTTCGTCAGTTTGCTGCTGGCAGTAGAACCTGAAACTGATGTTGCCTGGTTCAAATAGCATTTCACTCAACCGGAATTGTGGTTGGCACTGTTCAGCCATAAAGAAAGCTCCCACCCCCTCCTCCCTACTTCTGTGCCAGGCATGAGATGTGCAATAAAATTCGCCTTCTGTCCCAGCAGCTTAGAATGCATTCCACTTGACTTCAGCCAATGACATACGATAAGTCCAAGGGAGTTCACTTTTGACACGGTGCAAGAGCAATTTGCCGGGGTGTTTTGTTAGTTGTTGTTTACACACGTATTGATCGAACTCTTATTGTTTTTGTTCCCAGTTGCTGACGTTTTTGTTGTTGTTGTTCTCATACTGATGGATGTTTTTTGCGGTTTACTTTTAATTTCACACAAGTCACGTACAATTTTTGGTTTAAAGTCGGTCTAAATGGTATTGCATAATGGATGTTTAAAACAATCTGTGGAATTTAATCCAATTTGTATTTTCGTGATCAACTTAATAATTTGATATTTGATTCATTCTACTAACGAATTGTGAATTTTGCTTAACTCCTTTTGAAAAGCTTATTTGTCAGTGACCTTCATGAAAATATCTTGCTGTGTAACGCCTTATTTGGCTTATTCTCATTAAACTATCTTTGGACTCCCTTTGCTTAAATAGTTTGCCAAGGAGAACAACTAACACTACCCTTCAACTCAGACTAACATTGCATTGGTAAAAAATAAAATTCTATAAACACCGTCGCCTACTTGCTGGTCTGCTTCCACTCACTGTCTCTCCCTTTCGCTTCGACTAAAGTCGCATGCCAATTGTAATCAACGGCACAGGTTCAACATTTTCTTAACGCCGTTTTGTGAAACGTCAACCCGAAAGCGCTCAACACACGGAGAGAGCCAGTGAGATGGATAATGACCTGTTTGCCTCTTCTTCTGTTGTTGTACTCTGCCTCTTTTACACGTAGCTACTACTACCCCTTCCACTCCAGGGTCTGGGCACAAGCGCGCCTGCAACGAGACGGAGCGGGGCTATTGCGTCAACGGAGGCCGCTGTTTCGTCGTCGAGGGCACTGACATCTACACCTTCTCTTGCGTGTGAGTCGAACGCACGGCAGACGCCCGGAACCGCCGTCGCGCCTCGCGAAAATGAACGCTGGAAAAATATTAGTGGGAGAAACGCGCCCGTGCGCATGTGTACCCGGTACATATTTGTATCCTTTCAGTGAAAAGTAAATTTTTATTTGGAGTGTTGTAAAACTTTGGCGGTGTAATATAAAAAAAAATGCCTTTTTTTCTCTTACCTTCGCTTTCCTTGCACTCTGTATTTTCACTCAGCTGCCTTTCATCTCTGGCTTAAGAGATAGACTACTTGTTATATAACGCATTGAAAATGAAAATCTTCCTTTAATGTGTACTCTTCAGAGATGAGTTATTGCAGTGCTCAATTTTTGAGAGTAGGTACAGGAAATGCGTTTTACATTCTGCGCATTGCACTGTTCCGTTCTTTGCTATTTCACAGCGTGCGGCATATGTAACGGATGAAATGAATATTTTATTCTGCTTCCCACAGTGTTTACTAACCGCTTCTTATGCAGCTTCGCCAAAATAGCTTCACACTGGTAATGCGTCCCTGCTACGACAGCTGTGATGTTGGAAACGCCACGCCGTGCCACCCCATGGAAACACACACACACACACGCTCGCTCGCTCTCTCTCACCCACTGCATGCTCGGTACAAGGTTCCCAGAATTATTTGATCTTCCGTACTTTTTGTTTCCCTACCAGCGACTCTTAAATGCATCGCAGTTCACTTACACGACCACTTTGCTTTCGACAATTTTACAGCGGCTCATCGTCATTCGTTTTTTAACCTCCGCAAGTATTCCTTATCATCTTTTTTTTCATCACCACTAAATGTTCTTCTTGGGTGAGCTTGGCCCATATCTTTTTGTGCCCTTACTTCTTTCATCTTCTTGACAATTTCAAAAAAGCTGTGTGCTTTAGAATGTTCAACATCTTCCCTCAAAACCTGATTCCATTGCGAAAAAAGGTAAGTCAAAAGTGCGTGTGTTATTGTTACAATGGACGATGTTTAAAAAGTTGTTGTTGGTGCGAAATGTGTTTTTTGTATTTTTTTGTTGTCGCAATGAATTGAAACTATGAAGTGAAAAGAATTAATCAAATTTGTCAAGCTTATGTTGTGATCCTATTGAGATATTCCCTTTACTCAGTTCACTATACTTCCCAGCTTTTGTGTATGCCTCCTATTGCTCTTACACTAACAATCCACCTGGTAACACTTTCCATAATAACAATATTAACCTCTGCTTGTGCTGTAAATATCATTCTCGTAAATTGAATCACGTAATCCACAATTACCACCTCTACATATTTGGTCCTTCTCCCTAAATCTATTTTAATTAATATGCTGATGCAATTTCTGGTCACGCATATTTGTAATGCTCCAGATGTTTAAACAATAAATTACGCATATGACAATTTAACTGTAATGGAGACGATATGACCCTAATTAACAGGGTTATAGGTTATTTGGCTCATTCAATTGCCAGAGCACAGACTCCTGATCAATTCAGTTATATTGATACAGCGATCCAAATTAAACTAAATACTACGGAACGACACGACGCAGTCAAGAAATACAACATTGCACCCACTCAGACATAATAAAGATGCAACACAAAAATGGGCCAAAACATAATGTTCCTCAAACAGGTCTAAAAAGACGACGTGGTCAAATATCCTAAATATATATTTTTACGCTTTATCATGACAGAAGATGGCCTGCATATTAATGGCTTTGGGTCACACTTATTTAACACCAGAATGATAAAATTAGACAATTTTTTTCATCCAATTAGCACTGCAATTCCCAATGTTACTTGTGATATTTGGGTATTATATGAATCTACTTGTCTTACCAATATCAATATGGAAGACAAATTTGGTGGCAGGCAATGTATGCGAGGAATGTAGTTTGCCACTTAAATACACATTTTAATGTTTACAAATACTTTATTGAATTAAATGCAATACTGTCAGTTTTGTCTGTTATCCCAGATCAGGCTGTGGTCATAGGTAACTAGGCAATGTCTAATAGTATTATCAGTGCATATACAATTGACTTATTTATTATGAATATCTTTCATTGAATACCTTTATATAGTTTGGCAATGTGTGTACATTTTATTGACTAGAAAGCACATTTTGTGTTGTTGAGGTCATCCTTTATCCATCCTACATTCTCAAATCAATTGGACATGATGTTTGCACATAAAAATCAGGTGGCTCTTCGGATCATGTATTTATTTTTCATTAGCACAATGTTTGCTGAGGAAAAAAACTAGAATTGACTATCAGGCCTCGATAGAGCATGTAGCCGTGTTCCATCAGCGTGATGGATTTTGCTTTTTAAAAAGCACATGGGCCTAAAGCAACTGCAAGGTACAGCGAGATGCAAAAGCACTGTGAGCAGGTGAGCTATTCATAGGTCACGGAAGCTCATCTGGCTTGATTGAAATTAAATAGATGTATGTGAAACATAAAAAAAACCAGTTATCTTTATTCATGCATAATACAGTAGCTGGTTTTAAGCACATCCGTTTTTATTTTTAAGTAGCGCATCCTCACATTACACTGGTGGGGAGGTGATGTAAAATGTTAAACACATCGCATTATGTATGACTAACAAAATACAACTTTATGAATGTAGGTACATCAATAGGGCAGAGGATGTTGCATTAACCTCCTTCCTCACCGCCCCCATCCCACCCCCATTATTATTCCGATTGTGCTATGCTATTGATATCGTATCACATGACCAAGAATCCATTCGGACCTCTCCCAGAGCAACGCGCACGCCTTAGTGGTAAAGAACGGCGGATGGAAGCGGATATCACGCAGCGACCTCTGACACCCCTTCAAGTGACCTTTCATCCGCAATGTTTGGGGGGAATATTTTTTTCCTCCCCATTTTTCCATGCCATTGAGAGAAATGTCTGTCGCATGACAGTCAAACTGGAAATGGTAATTCCCATAGCTGGAATTTAGCCAAACCAAGTGCGGAACAATATTTAATGTGACGGATCGGCGGGGGGGGGGGGGGGTGTTTCTTGTACAGTAATTTTTGACCAGAATAAGACCATCAACCATCTATACTTAAGATACCCGCGTTTAAATACATGTGGCTGCCTTGATAAGAATCCAGGATCTCAGCGACGCCAGCTTGGTTGCTCTAAACTCCGAGCCACATGGCCACGTCGTTGGAAAATGATTCTGCTTTGTAGAAAGCTGAATAAGAAAATCGGTGTAGTGGAGCCAACAGCTACATCAAACAAATAATCGTGCTCGAAGAGTCCACGAATATTATTATCATCACGATTTTACAATGTTTTACACCGGGTTTTTTTTATTGAGCACGGCAAACTTTTTTCCCACACACGGGTCGTTTTATTTGTGCTTGTCGCGCTTCTGCGGCCGCGCTCCAAATGTATCTGCCATCTTTTTGGTTCTTTCGGTAAAGTCACGTAGAATGGAAATAATAAAATAATAAAAATAAAACATAATAAAATAATTCTCACGACGTTTCGGCCACCACAAGCAGCCGTCCTCAGGTGAAGACCAGGTCTGTCGGGGAGACAGCGTCTGAATGAAACACCACCACGCTTGGAGCGTATATTTAAGCTGGGTTGGAAGGGGGGAAGTGCGCCTTAACAAAATAATTTGCATATCAAGAGGAATTTAGCATGCTTATTTGGTTTTTTCGGTAAAGTCACGTATAAAAATAAAATAATAAATTAAATAAGAGCATACGACGTTTCGATTGCAACACAAGCAACCATCATCAGGTATAATGAAATAGCGACATAGAATATAACCAGAAAACTATAGACAGACATATAAGCAGACAGATAGCACCAAGATACATAGAGAGAGCAACGTCGTATGCTCTTATTTAATTTATTATTTTATTTTTATACGTGACTTTACCGAAAAAACCAAAGAATGATTCCTGCAGTCACGAAAGCTCCAAAGTTAAGATTTAATTTAGCATGTTTATGGGAAATGCAGGTATGTGATTAGTACTACTTGTGAAATGCATAGGAGGTGGGTGGGGGGTTTCAAAGTCATATTATGCCCGTGCATTATGCAGGATTAGCAGCATCAAAGGGAGGGGATAGGGGTAGCATTAATAAAGGGAAGGAATGTTAATAGTATGTAGCTGCAGTAACTAAACAACCACGTAAAAAACTAAAGTATAAACTACATAGTATCATCAGTATACTAAATATACTCTCCAATAAGGGAGCATGGGATAGAAGATGAATCCCTGTAGTCACGAAAGCTTTAAATCGACATGTATCGGCCATTCCCGATCGACCGCGAGATTCCTTGCGAAGATGTTGATGATGCTGCTGCCGCGGAAGAACAACGCTCGGTGCCATCTTGACCCCTCCACCCCACCTTGTCTCCCAAGCGGCCCATCGCGGGTCACCGGGTCACGTGGGGTTGCCAGCCTTCAGTGAGGAGGCAGAAAACTTCAGCCGACGATTTGTGTGCGGTTGAAGTACTGTACTGTACACAGCTATACTTCTATTGGGGGGGAGCATGGGATAGAGTGGTGAGCGCACTGGGTTATGAACCAAATGAGCTGATCTTCTTGGTTCTTTCGGTAAAGTCACGTAGAAGGGAAATAATAAAATAATAAAAATAAAACATAAAAAATAATTTTATAAATAATTTTATTATGTTTTTTCGGTAAAGGCACGTAGAACGGAAATAATAAAATAATGAAAATAAAAGATAATAAAATAATTTTATAAAATAAGACATAATTATTTCTAAGACATAATAAAAGAATAAAAATATAACATAATAAAAATATTTTATAAAAAATTTTTATTACGTTTTATTTTTATTATTTTATTATTTCCCTTCTATGTGACTTTACCGAAAGAACCAAGAAGATGAATCCCTGCAGTCACGAAAGCTTTAAATCGAAATCAAACGACCTGAGTTTTATTCCCAAACATGGCCACCCCTACACCCCCACCTTCACCAAACCCGCACTGACCAGCGTGGTGAAGTATGATCAAACAACCCCCATTGCTGACATGTCATCGGGAGGCCTTCATCCAGCAGTGTATTGACAAAAGTCTGAACATTTGTTATTTTAATTTTTTTATAATGCTATCTGCTTTTTAATAGCCATTTTGGTTCATGACTATCCCTGCTGTTATCTTTCTATCACGATATTCTTGACCCCAATTGCTACCCACATTGCAGCACAAGCAGTGCCCGGTTTCATGAGGTTTATTCGTTTATAAACTCAATGAAAGAAGGTTCTAAGACATCAAAGCTATGTTAATGCACATTGTGTTGTTTTATTACCCATTTCTTTCAAAAGTGTAGGCCATTTTAATTGCAATTACAATTAATTGTAATTATGATTGTACAATTTTACTACGGTTAGCGTCACATTATACAGCAAGTAATGTTACGTTTTTTTTCCCTTCATCAGAGTAAAATAGCCAGCCCGGGTTTTCCACAGAGCCAAATCATGGAGTGGTGAGTGGTCAATGAATGTAATGTGACTTTCATGGAGAGCTATTAATCATTTATTCAAATGTGTGTGCGCTGCACCGAACAACTATCCATCATTCGATTAGTTACCTAAGCTCTCTCTGATGTGGGCTGCCTGAAAAATGTGGAATGGCTCATTTTGTCAATCACCTGTGAGTTAAATGCATCCCTTGAACGGTAATGCCATCTCACCAGTCTTATTTATCATCCTTTGGATAAAGGCATTGTTACTCGAGTGAGTGCATTCTGACACTAAAAACGCAGCCCCAAAGCTTGTCTGGGTAATCAGCTGTGAAACGACATGTGTGGTCATCATTTCCACGGCCGTTGTGAAATACAGGGTCACATTGTACTTACTTTGGAAACCACTTTGTTCAGTTGCGCGAATTGATAATTGAAATGGCCAGTTTTTTTTGTGAAGCCTATTAATTTTAATAGTAATTGGCTTGAGCGATGTCAGGGTTTAGCTTCTAGCACAATGACAGAATTGGGACATCATGTTGTCCTATTCGTTTTTAGCATAATTGCTGCCCTTGTGGTGTTTTTAGCCATTTGAGTTTGTTTTTTTATCCTGATTCAGTGATGCAAATCTAATAACAATCTATGAATGCTATGAAGACATTAAGTAATGGTTAGTTTTTGCAAGGGGTTTTGGATTGGTGTTGAAATGAATATGCAAGTAAATAAATCACCCGGATCAAGTATCCAGGTGCACGTTTTAAAATCATTGCACTTGTGTAGGAGTTTTGGCGGTGCAGGTAATGTGGCATGTACGCTGCTACCCATTGTGCAAGCTATATCTGCTTGCTGACATTTAAATTAATAATGTTAAACACACATTTATTACTGACATTTTGTTAAGGCACCATTGATCACCGGGCTAATTCTACTCCTCATTGATCATTTTTAATTGGTTGGTTTTGTAGATGATTGAACGTCATTTTTCAAAAACAGATATTTTCCCATTCGGCAGGGAATTTATCATCATCAGCAGCCATGATTAACCCACTGCTGGATGAGGGTCTCCCCTAATCTGCCATCTCCCATGATTCTGTGATGTATTGATCCATTGAGCCCCTGCAAAGACAAAGACAAATATCCCTCGTATAGCCTTAACAGACTGTCGGGGCAAGTGCTGTTAACGAGCTCCTATGAAGGCCAGAACGGCACACAAGGGGGTGGGTGGCCAGTACCACACCCGGCCGCCTTTGTCTCCCTCGTAGCAATGTTTTTACGCACTGCACCAGGTACTCATTTGAGGCTGAGTCGACCTAGTGGAGGCCCAGAACCGGTTCAGAAAATCGTCACTGGTATTAGCCGTGAGCGGGAATCGAACCCGGGTCGCCAGGAACATAGAGCAGCGCGCTACCCGCGACACTGAGCCCCTGCACACACACATGTGCACGCATGCACCGATGTTATTGCTCCATCTCCTCTTGAACGTCCATTCAGTCAGTTACCAATCTGTCATTATTCTTGACCATTGGTCATCGTCCCTAAAAGCGAAGTGGCCTGTACAGGGAAACACGGCGTCATTCGTTGAAATTCATGCACCGCCATTCGGACCGCGATGCTGATGGCTGCTTGGTTAGCTTTGCTGAGTAGTGGCTATGTGGAGTAGTGTACTCTACAGATGGCATTGCGGCTATGTGGACTCATGTGATTCCTTGTCTAACGACCTCCAAAAAAGCACTGGGAGACGTTTCATTCAGCAGTGGATTTATAAAGGGCTGTATTATATGATTATAAAATAATAAAAATAAAACATAATAAAACAATTCTCATGACGTTTCGGCCACAACGCAAGCAGCCGTCCTCAGGCGAAGAATGAAACACCACCATTCTGTTTCTTCCCTTTTACGTGACTTTACCGAAAGAACCAAGAAGATGAATCCCTGCAGTCACGAAAGCTTTAAATCGAAATATATGATTATAGTTATGCATTTATATATAATGTAAATACTCTACTACACTATAGAGATGGAGACAGCTTTTGGAGGCCTTCATCCACCAGTGGATTTATTCGTTATTTATCGTTGATGTTGATATTGAATGGTCAGCAATTGTATGTGACTACTCACGTAGACTACCTGTCCAAAAGCTAGAGGGAGTACATGGTCCAACATCTAATTCATAACCATTACCCAAGCAGGAACAATATTACAATGTCGTTTGGAGTTTTACTTGTTGAGCTTTAGGAGTAGGTCAATACGGTGTGATGATATGTTATAATGAGGGCAAGACATTTTTAAAAAATATCTTGTTTCCACTCTTTCTTGCAGAATTTTTGTAGGTTAAGCCATAGTTTAATCTTAGCAACCTTGGATAATACTTGTAATTTATTATAATGCATTTTGGAAAACTTTGAACGTTGAAGTGGAAAGAGGGAAGACCGAAGTAATCCGTAAATTAGCGTGTCCACTTTAGATTGTATAAAACCCCTTGCAGTGTAAGCTTTTTGTGGCCATTAACATATGACTTAATAACTGAGTTAACATGTAAATGGACGCTTTTAAATGTAATGTGATTTTTTTTATTTTGACAATCGTACATGTTTTTATGAAAATGTGATATCATAGCTTCAAACTTTATTTTGCTCTGTTAGAAACATTTTATTCCATGACATTTGTACAAAGCATCGAACCTCTTCAAACTACCAAATCGAATGCATCGTTGCGATAATTATCAGCCAGAACACAGCACATCGATCAGTGAACTCGACTGACAAAGAGAAATTTCAATTCAAAGCTTTCGTGACAGCAGGGATTCATATTCTTGGTTCTTTCGGTAAAGTCACGTAGAAGGGAAATAATAAAATAATACAAATTAAACAAAAAAATTCTCACGACGTTTCGATTGCAACACAAGCAATCATCATCAGGTGTGAAAACCACAGCAAAGTTTCTTGCTTGTGTTGCAATCGAAACGTCGTGATAATTGTATTGTTTTATTTTTTATTATTTTATTATTTCCCTTCTACGTGACTTTACCGAAAGAACCAAGAATATGACATTTTGAAGTTACGAATAAAATTCACACCCAGAGTCTTCATTCAATGTCACGGCTCATTGACAGTTGCGATGAATATTTCGGGGTGTGATGACACGTCTTGTTAGTCGCCACGCAACAACTTAAAAATTGTAAATTGGTTCTTTATCCTTTTATCTGGCAACAAAACTGACACCACAGCAATTTTTTTTAAATGCCCACGTTACATGCGGTGTCCATACAACACGTTTATTCATGGAAACCTTTTCTTTATTCGTGTGTGACTCGAAACAAAATGTTCATGCGGCCTACATGTTGGCGATATGAACGCATCCAACCTTCCTAAAGCTGTGCTGAGATCCGTTTGACGTACATTTAAACGGCGTTCTTGTAAGAGCACAATCGTCGTGAGCACGGCAGAGGCTCATCTTGAGTTGAAGAGCATTCGTTTCCAGCCGATGTTCGAAAAACAATTGGTCACGAAACAAAAACTTTCTTTTGTTCATTTAAGATTGTATCATTGACAAAGCGGGGGGGGAGTTTTCCAGCATAAAAAGCGACAGTTTGAGTGTTCTAGTAATGAAATGTGAACACCCATACTGGAACTTTTGTTGTTGTTGTATCTTGTGTTGTAGAAGTTCCATTGTTAAAGCTCTTTGTATGTTGTAATGAGTTTGCTTATTGAATTCTGCAATGTGGTGGCGGGGGGGGGGGGCACATTGCTTGGAGTGCCATCCGATGTCACACCGAACACATTGCATTAGCCTCACAACAACACTGCCGCTGCACATTTCTAAATTCCAGGCATTGGCAACACCGCTGTCAATGTGTGGCAGCATTATTCTGTTGGGGGTTGTCTCTGTTCACCGGGAAAAAGATCGCGGGTGACTTGCCAGCCTCTGTTTTGCGATTCCCTATCTTCTTTCATGGCATCCGTCATCTTGTGTCTGTGTCACAGTGGTAGACATATGACCTCCTCCTTGCACGGGGAATGTAGGAATATTCCCTCAATCCTAAAGGCCATGCGACACCCGGGTGCACTGCCACTGTTGTACAGCTTCAAAGTCAGAATCAGGCAGCGTTTCAGCCGCTGTGAAGGCTGCGTGCTGATCCATAGCCACCTTGTGAGCCGCACGCTCGTATCCACTGCTGGATGACCACGTCCCCAATGTCGTGCAAGCTGTGGGGGTTATTCAACCATATTTCACCACGACGAGCAGAGGAGGTTGGTGAAGTGGTGGTGGTGGATGCACACCTGGAGCTCGTGTGCATATCACTTGACACCTGTCTGGCTTGGAATTGGACTCGGATTGTGCGATGCGCCAATCGCTGCACTCACCGCTCCGCCAATATTGCACGTACGCTGCGGGAAACGTTTAGTACGGCGTGCACACGCGTGTTGCGTCCGTGGTTGCTTGGAATAAATGATAGCACGAGGCTATGCACTGCGTAAGGTGTCATGTACGAGTGTCCTTGCTCGTGTAAGGGATCGTGTAAGGGCACACGCGTGCCCCTTCCACGTGTAGAAGCCTGCATAATTGCTTTCCTTTAGAGGCACAGATGCATTGCGAATCTATGAAGTTGAGTTAATTTTTCATGTTTCTTTGTTGAGATTTGTGTGTGTGTGTGTTCAGAGAGGAGATTTTCCTAAATGGATTGCTTTGCCAAGCCTCTTGTTAAATACCTTTATGAGTAGGTATTATATGAAGAAAAACACATTACAATATATGAAATAACAATCACATGCTTTATGTTCATTTACAAAGCTGACAATATGTCAGCTATTAGAGCAAAGTGATGATGGCTTAATTAAGATTGCTGCTGTAAAGCATTGCATTAAAAGGCTAAATAGGCCATGTGGTGTCAATATATGTTCTTAATTTATGTGTAGGTGGGGACAGTGCTATAAAAGATGCATTGGCATTGATTTTTAACTGACATTTACTGGTATTGTGACTAAAAAGATGTAAAATCAATAAGTATTTGTCATGTGCAGATATTTTCCTTTGAGTCATATGCGTTAAGTACAAAGATATTGGCTTCTTGGACAAACAAATGTTGTTGTGTACATTTAAATTATCCACCACATTTGGATATAATGTCACTATTTGTTTTCAATGCCAAGGTTTGGATAGTTAACATTTCGGCCAAGTTTTAATCATCCTGTCATTTCAACTTGGGGGTAAAATAAACACAGAAATCCTAAGCCCGTTGGCAGATCGCTTGCATTGTGGTGGAGTAAAATCATTCCTTCCACTTATTACCAACCCGGGAAACAATTTGACATTTTTACAAAGGGCGACAAAATACATCTTCACTTTTATACGATTAAGTGTTAAGTCATGCTGTATGTTAAAGATGTAATGACAGCATAACGAATACACCGTTTTGAAAACATATTACAACATTACATACATCAATACATATGTTTATGCAATTTCTTAAACAATAAAGCTTACATTTATGATTATTGCTATTCGTTGGGTTCCACATTCTCCTCCTATTAACACGTAATGAATGTTTTTTTAATCAACACAGCTATCTTATCTTGACTGTGGGTGGATATATTTGTAGATATAGGTCAATGGCATTAAAAATGCAAAGTTACAATATTTACCGTAATTGATATGCAAATTATATTCTATTCAAGAAAATGTGGTCATGTATAAATAAAGTAGTTTAATCATTTCATCACAATAAATTTACATAAAAACAATGAAAAAAATATTAGGTGTCACCAATTCATTGCTTTTGAAATGAAACCTCATGTATTGCTGTTTCATGTTATGAAAATAAAGAAACAATTCGCCTTTACACTAATATTTAAATATATTCACGGAACGTTTGCAGGTATCTGAATAGACTTAAAAGATCACGTCGATTTTGTGTATAATTGTTCTAGAATTTAACAACTATTATTTTAGAAGTAGATTTTCCATCTTCGCACGAGACGTAAAAAATGCAGACGCAAATATTGGATCCATAGAAAATTCGTGGGTACACAAGAATGCAGATAAACCTAACGCCATAAAATGTGTGCTTTTAATAACGCCCAAAAAATATTGGGTGCTGTCTGAACCAGTCCTGGGCCCCTCCTCATTGACAATCGCGATAAAATATGGTCCAGAAACTTAATTGACGTATACAGCATGGGGAAGCCTTCATCCAGCAGTGGTTTGATAAATAGTGGATATTTATTTAAATTGTAAAATGTACATTTCCTAATACATGAATACATAGCCATTGAACCTATGTGAACGTGATAGATTATGTACATGATGAATTGATCACAAATGATACTCTCCTTACACCAACACAGCATGCGCTGCATCAACAATCTCTGTTTACCGTTTACTGATTGATGGTTTAAATAACTCCCATTCTTCTTAGAGTTGAACACACCAGTCATAGGAACATATGGGGGGACAAATAGTAACTGGTGTGGTGTGTGAACATCGCCACTGGGGAGACGAAGGCGGCCGGGCGTGGTGAATCCAAGTCCCGGGTGAATCCAAGTCCCGGGCAAAGCCCGGTAGTAAAGCTAGTCGTGTATATAAAAAGTAGTTCTTAAATATATAATGGGACAAATTATACACATGAAAAAAAAATGGGGAGAAAAATGTATGTGTAGAGTGCCATTGATAAATGGCACAAGACCCAGAAAGAGGAGCGATTCAATGGCGATGTGCACCAGGGCCACTAATGAGAAGTTTCCTCGAGGCCTGTACCTCACCGCCTGAGCCTACTAAGGAATTAATTATCTGTGAAACTGACTTGCAGCAATTTCTAAAGTGGCCATTTGCAAACAGCCTACGATTTATGTCCATAAACCGATTATTAGAATGTGGCGTCTGTTTTTATTTTCAGGCCTTGCTACTATATCGCATGCTAATGCATTGTGCAACAAATCATGACGGTAATGGTGCCAGCAAAAGTGAAGAGAATTAAAAGTGTACGCTGATGCGCTAATGCATAAGCAAGTATTCAATTACAAGAAATGGTTATATTATTATTACTAGCCTTGCTCAATACTCTGCTGGATGAAAGCCTCTCCAAACTATCGCCATCTTTCACGATCCTGCGATAGATAATCAACTGTTCAATTACAAATATTCGGTAAATTGAGTTAAATCTTAGTGGTACCACATACAGCTGCATTGCAAGATGGATCATTTATTAACACGTCTATCTGTTTGCCAATTAGCTTTTAAATAATTCCAGCTGTCATGCCTGAAACTCCCAATCAGCGCACTTCAAACAGGATTTGCAAACACAACGTGCATATTTTGATTTAAAGCTTTCGTGACGGCAGGGAATCATCTTCTTGGTTCTTTCGGTAAAGTCACGTAGAATTTATTGTGTTTTATTCTTATTATTTTATTATTTCCATTCTACGTGACTTTACCGAAAGAACCAAGAAGACAACGTGCATAGCTATTCTGACTGAGATTGCGTGTAATTGTCAAAGAAGCTGCAAGACAATGTCCTCACATTTCTTCTTGCCTTTAACAGTGCAACTCAGGGACACAATTTTCATGATTTGCTACCTTTTTTCTACGGAATAATGAGGCATTCACAACAGATGGCATTGTGATCGTTGCTAGAATTTCCTCGAGGCAAAAGGAGGAAACACGCCCACGAGGTAGCGCACCGTAGAGATGGAGCAATGAAATCAGCTCATGCATGGGAAGTGTTGCATTGCAAGACCCTGAGACATGGAAATGGTTTGGAAAGGCCTTTATCCAGCAGTGCATTGTTATTGCTGATAATGATGATGACTGCAGTAGTCACGTGACCATTAGCACGGTTGGCTAAGTACGGTGCAAAGAAGTTCAACATGGATACATACGAAACACGCTTCCCTCGCGTTTTCTAAAAGGAACATTCACAGCACGATGTAATATTTTTTTTTCTATCCTGATGACGATTACTTGCGTCGCGATCTAAACGTCGTGATATTTTTATTATTTTTTATTCACTTTATTTTTATTATTTTATTGTTATTATTTTTTCTATCTACATGACGTTACCGAAAGACCCAAAGAATATGAATTCCTGCAGTCACGAAAGCTTTAAGTCAAGATGTAATTTTCTCTCAACAGTTGATATGTATATTCTTGGTTCTTTCGGTAAAGTCACGTAGAAGGGAAATAATAAAAATAAAACATGATAAAAATTCTCACGACGTTTTGATTGCAACACAAACAATCATCATCAAGTGTGAAAACTACAGAAAGAAAATGTTAGCTGAAACTAAAATTTCAGCTAAAATTTTCTTGCAGTAGTTTTTTAGCTGAAGTTAAAATTTCAGCTATAATATTTTTTGCTGTAGTTTTTACTTTGTAACTTATGTATAGGTCATCACAGTTTGGAGTATATTGATGTGCAACAGGGCACTTTATAGTCGTATGGTGGATTGCTGCTATTATGGAATCGTCAATTGATAGGTCATGAAATGTTGGATCTGTCAGGATGTTTTGGAGTCTATTGAGGTTTAACAGCTGTCCAAAGGGGATTTGGGTTATTTTTGTTATGTGTGAATGTACTCTTTCAATGCTAAAAATGTTCCGTATATAATACAGACTACAATATTTTCTGATTAGTACACTTCAAACCAATGTTCATTATGAGCACATGGTTTCGTTTGAGTAGTGTGTATTTTGTAAAGTATGTTTAATTTTGCGTCTATTGTTATAATTAGCTTAAATAAATTAATTCTGGTTTCCAAACCTGTTAGTTAAAAGTATTGGCAAGGTGACAATTTGGGAGCTGGAGGTGATGGTTTTGCTGTCGAAGAAATGCAATTTCCAGATAAATAAGTAAATCACTGACACTTACACAATCACATTTCCTAAATAATAATTCCTAATTGTGTTCATAATTTTTTTTTATTACATGCAAATTGTTACGTTGTAGAATTGTTTTCCAGATGTGGTTTATGTTGTTTTAAAAAAAATTGGTGTTCTAACATAAAGTGTAAATGGTAACATTTAATTATTTAGGATTATATTTTTCCTAATTTATTTAGCTAATTGTACTTTTGTAATATTAGCCAAACTTAAAACATTTTTTTTCTTTCAACACAGCAAAAATACCGTAATTTTATTATTATAATGCTTCTCACGAAGTCTGAACTCTTTTTCAGAATGGATCTTGCAAGTTTTTGCAGTAGGAAGCAATGCTACTCTCTGTAATTCCATTTGAATAACTTCAGCATTGGAATGTTTGGCCAACACTAGTTAGATTGTTGTTTTTTTATATACATTATATATGTGTATTGTACTCCTACAAAGTAATTCTGAAACATACAACATGGGCAAGTATATGTCAATGTGTCAGCAGCCCTCTTTCAGATTATAATGCATGTGAAAAACATCATGCAATGAAATAAATTAATCATTTTATTTAAGTATTGACATTAGGAGCCTTTCACCTTTCGGTACCAAATATTCCCATGCAACAACTTTATTAGCTTTAAAACCGCACAAAGGGAGCGTGATTATGACATTTGAAATGCTTTCAATACATCATGCCAGCGTTGATCGATGCCATTGCGGTTTCTTTTCCTGCGCAAATGAGCTTTGAGGTGGTTCTTATCTATTGCTTATGGCCATGAGCCAGTGGTGGAAATTCCACATTTCTATGGTGTGGACAAGTCTATCCATAGGTCAACCGCCGTTGACTTCCTCACAGTGCTAATTATCCCATCGATCCTGGAGGGCACGATTGGCTGAATCACCGCCCAACCAGGATGTGAACTCACAGCCTTTACGATTGAAAGCCACTCGCTCAGCCGCTGAACCACCTGGCAGAATAGGTAGACACGATAATTGATATTGCACGTAATAATGGAGGTACAATCAAAGGCTGTATAAATTAGCTTTCACCTGTCCTCAACAGTTACCCGTGGCATTTGCGATAAACGACAACGCAGTATGAAAGAGTAAGAATCGGTTTGACCCTTTCTGGCAATACAACAGGTTATTGGTTCTTTCGGTAAAGTCACGTAGAAGGGAAATAATAAAATAAATAAAATAAAACAATAAAATTATCACGACGTTTCGATTGCAACACAAGCAATCATCATCAGGTTTTATTTTTATTATTTTATGATTTCCCTTCTACGTGACTTTACTGAAATAACCAATAATATGAATCCCTGCAGTCACGAAAGCTTGAAATCGAAATACAACAGGAGTTAAGACGTTCAAACACCAAATAGAAACCTTTTGCAAGGAATCAAGTCTGCATTAACCGCACGTACTTGCGGTGAACATGCAAACAAACATGCTCTGATAATATATGTATTAAATTTCGATTTAAAGCTTTCGTGACTGCAGGGATTCATCTTCTTGGTTCTTTCGGTAAAGTCACGTGACTTTACCGAAAGAACCAAGAAGATGAATATATGTATTGTCTTTGAAACTGATTGGTCTACACCAGAGACAGCCTTCTTTAGGTCCTAGTCTCACCATCAGTGTCAGACCAGAGAACGTCAAACAATACAGTACTCAGTGTTCACGGTTCCTCCAATTCACGCTAAACTAAAAAATGTGTTTTATTTTACCAGGCATGGCCCACTGGGCTCTTTTTCAGAAGCCACCTGGCCACAAGTAATAGCTCAGCCAAGTGGCCTATCATGTGGAAATGTAGAGCAGCAAAATACGCGAATACGCACGCTGCTGAATGTGGAGGAAAAAATCCGGAGGACCCGGAGAAAAATCCACGCAACCACGTGGGCGGGAGAGACACACAAACCCAAAATATACAGCAGCAGGTGTCAGGGTCGGGGATCAAACCCATGACCTCCTGTCTACGAGGCTGTCACTGTCCTTGCTACAGGCTTACAAGGGTCAGGGCTGTCCCAACGTGGCCTCATGCAGAGGATTTCACTAACAAGCGTAAAAAAGCGCACAGTGATTTTTGGCATATTGTTTGTTGGGTAAGCATCGAGGATGTGTTTGGAATTGAAGAACATCTTAATCTGTTTACGGTCCACGAAAAAACAAATAAGGCTGGTGGAACAACACCTATAATGTTTATATATATAACTGATCGTTATCAATTGTATAGACAGAAAGTGTAAAGATTTGACGTTTCATGATGAATGTTATGCAACTAGATGTAGATTTTTCTAAATATTTTGCAATGTACCTATTTTGTTCCAGCTATTTATAAAACCTTATGTACGTGAATCCAATTGCAAATCTGTATTTAAGAGAGGAGAGTGAGATATATATATATATATTTGGTGTGATCTATTTCACTTTTTTTTTCTATCTGTGATTTCATATCTCCCTTTTTCACCACAAATGACAAAAATGATTGGACTTTTTTTCCGGTTCTCATTGCTAGTATTGCATTAATTTTACTTTGCATTCAGTGATGCATCTCCTACAGGTAAGTGCAAAGAGCTGGAACGGTCACCTAATATAAAAATATTGTCTTTTCCATATTCATAAGGCCTTCTCATCTACCCCGTGCGCTTAAGTATACCTTTGGCAGGTTCTGTCAAAATAAAACACGGGAAATGCCTCGGTGGCTTTTGTGAGCAGATGTATTATGTCATGCATTCATTATCTGAAAATATAAACCCTTGAATGCATAACCAAATCAACGTTAAAATAAATATAACAGAGGTTTTCTTTTTTTGAACGCTGCATTTTTCACTGAAACACGTTGTTCAGATGCGGTGAAACAGGAATGAAAAAACAAACCCTTGACCTTTTCATCTCCCGACATGAACATGCAATTCAAGAATTTAGCTAAATACCATTTTTTAAAATAACCAACCATTAAATATGTATCAGTTCATATACAAATGCTATGTACGTATATACACAAGTCATGTTGGTTGTATTTTACCAACCAATGACCAAATCAGCTGGGAATGCACCCAATCTCATCCAAGCTAAGCAGGTGTGAGCCTGAGTAGCGTTTGCATGGGTGACCACCAAGCATAGAGCAGGTATTAGAGGCTCTTGGAAGACCTAATCTAGAGGAAGACCTAACAGAGAATGGGCTTGATGAATAAGAGATTGATGTCAGAAAGATGTGGCCACTACCTGAGCATATTGGCACAAGACAGATAGGAAAGTGGAAACGACAAATGACGAAATCTTGATTTGAGGCATTCGTGACTGCAGGAATCCATACTCTTTGGTTCTTTCGGTAAAGTCACGTGGGTAAAAAATAAAATAAATGACGACGTTTCGGGCGCAACACAAGCATCTATCATCAGGTGGGAAAGCATGGTCTGCTGCTGAGGCAGACTGTTTAAAACAGCAGACTATGCTTCCCCACCTGATGACGGACGCTTGTGTTGTGTGTTGCGCCCGAAACGTCGTGATTTAATTTATTTTATTTTATACCTACGTGACTTTACCGAAAGAACCAAAGAGTATAAATGACGAAATGTGCAATGGACACCTCCAGGCTACCTACCCATGGATTGTGATGACGATGACGATGATGACGATGATGATGAAAGGCTTTTGTGGGAATTTGTTGGTAGGCCGATGAGGACAGTGTAGCAGAAAATGCATTATTGTACTGTACTTCTGTGCTCCCCACCTTCACCTCACCCCCATCACCGTGATCCACAGCGCTCTTGGCTTGCCATGCCACAGCGCTACATAAATGATCGTTAATATGAGTGGGGTGGTCCCTCTCCAAACATGCAGTGTGATTGTGTATTTTGTTTTAATTCTAGATTTGAAGCTTTCGTGACTGCAAGGATGCATACTCTTAGTTCTTTCGGTAAAGTCACGTAGGTAAAAAATGAAATAAAAATTAATAAAAATAAAACGTCGTGATTTTTATTGTTTTATTTTTATTAATTTTTATTTTATTTTTTACCTACGTGACTTTACCGAAAGAACTAAGAGTATATATTTAGTTTTACTTGCGCAGATGTATGTATTCGTCTTAGCAGTGAAATAAATCGCAAGCCCTCATTTATGCTCCAGCTTCTAAAGACTTTCATCTCGGAAATTATTTCGTAGTTAGTCATTTTTTTATTTGACAAATTTCAAAACGTGACACTAATACACAATAGCCTACACTGACGTTGGTTGCGCAACCTTGCGCTGGGAGATTTCTTTGAGAACCTCAGAGAGCCATGCAATATGACCGCACGTTTTTAATGTGTTTTTGCGAGCATCTTATATTTGTTGCCAATTGAAGGTAGTTTTGCAATTTGTTCACTTTACTCAATATAGATTTTCAGTTAGTTAATGTTACTGTGATGGTAATATGCACACACATATAATTTAAAATAATTAACAGTTTTCATACATAAGCTTTTACCATTACCTTTTAACTGTGCAATTAATCATACTTAGCAAAAAGCCAGCAGACATTGCAAACATCGATAAATGTCATGTTGGAACATACACATGCAGCCTAATGCATTAAGTAATGTCATGTTTGAGCTAATGGTGATGATGTACATTTCACACATGATATAACTAAAATAGGACTCATCATCTGTTAAGAATTGCAGGGTATGAAAATTAGATGTACTTTAAATAAATAAATGCACACAGTAAACTGTTATTTTTATTTAGTCCTTCTTGATTTGAAGCTTTCGTGACTGCAGGAATCCATACTCTTTGGTTCTTTCGGTAAAGTCACGTGGGTAAAAAAATAATCGATCACGACGTTTCGATCGCAACACAAGCAACCGTCATCAGGTGGGACGACACTTTCTGCCCCGCCTCCTGCTCTGCCTCCTTCCCTCCCCCCTTCTCTCTCCCCCCCCCCCCTACACTACACACTACACTACACACTACACTATACACTACACTACACTATACACTACACTATACACTACACTATACACTACACTATACACTACACTACTACACACTACACGATACACTACACTACACCATACACTACACACTACACTATACAACCTCGTGTCACGGCAGATCTCTCGCCTACTTCAGCAGTTGTTTCTTGCTGTGGTTGTCCCACCTGATGACGATTGCTTGTGTTGCGATCGAAACGTCGTGATCGATTATTTTTCTACCTACTTGACTTTACCGAAAGAACCAAAGAGTATTAATATATTCCTTCAATTGTATTTATATTTTGTACATTATGTCAATATTGTCATGAAAGAGACTCACAAATGAACACTTTTAAATAGCGCAGATTACTCTAACATATATATTCCTGTTGTCTGTGGTACACAAACAGTTTAAATTGAATCGTCTTCCAGCTTTTGTTGACTAACAGTCGGTAAAATTCATGCGAAATTGTCTTTCATACCATATTAAATTAAACGTGCTGGTCCCGATCGAAATAACCGAAAAGCTCCAGCCAGCCATTGTCATTTTGCCAGGAATTGCTGTGCAACTGTTTTAAATTGTATAAAAAGTGCCACTTCTCGGTTGTAGGAGCTGAAAAATCCACCATTGCTCAGAAACAAAATTCATAGTTGGACTATTCTCTTTGTGCTTGAATGGAAAATAAGTGCCGATGGCTCTCACCCATTAAAAAAAAGTTTCCGTCTCAGCAGAGTGTGCCTCAATTATCGGCTTAAAATTCAATACTCGTATGATTGCTGTGACGTCACTCATTGTTCACGCAGTGGCAGATGGGTAAGGTTCTATATTTGTAGAATGTAGACTTTCAAGACGCAAGACCCGAATGTGTCATGGTTAGCACACACTGGACTTGCAATCCTGAGTGTGACCATTAGAAGAATGGGGAACGTTTATACTGCTAGGAACCACCTGGTTCCACCAGCCCACAGGGGATTATTGTGTCCGTCCGTCCGTCTGTCGTGCATCCAAAAATGAGAGGGGTCGGGCTGGGTGGAGAGGTGAGGGTGGGGAGGGGCTGGGTGGGGAGGGTGGGGCTGGGTAGGGGGTGGGAGGGGTGGGGCTAGGTGGGGAGGGGCTGGTCACCCCGTGGTGCCCTTATAAAACTCAACGTTTAACCTACTCACGCCGGCTTGTGCCCGCCCTCACAGTCGGCCATATTTGCGGAATATACCACGCGGCCATTGACCCTGGCCATTGACCGAGCAACCCAACGTTCCTACCAGCTCCCTCCGCAGGAATGTGTTTTATTCCCCCCCCCCCCCCCCCCCAATCTCTATCCACCCAACAGTAGTAATGGGGACACCACCGTCAACAGGTCAGCAGGTCAGCAGGTCACGTGGTGGGGTAAAGCGTGGGTATTTCCACCTCTTCCCAAATGTCTAGTCGGTGTGGAAGAGTAGGCCAAATACCCTCTAAAGTGACTCTCTAGAGCTCCCTTTAGTGGGTACCATTTTGGATGAAGAAGACATGCCCTCATACCGCAAATATGTGTTGCAACTGGTGTTTTTGTTTAATCAAGAATGTAAGCACAATTGCAGCAGAAACCCCAGGTGTAGAGTGAACATGTGGGGATTTCTTTGCTGTGTGCGTGTCCTCTTTGTGTACGTTGTTTTGTGGTCCATTCGTAGGAATTTATATTTTTCAGTGCGTTTGGTCACCGAAATCTCACGCAATCATCACGTTTTTCATCTCTATGTGTTTGGCGTCTTGCTCTTTCCCAAATCCTACAGTCCTTTGTCCACCCTCCAGGTTTTGCTGTATTGCTGCATTTACTCAAGTCATCCTTTCAATACCCCTCCTTCATAGGTGCCCTTTGCTGGGGGAAAAATAATATTTCTTGTGTTGTCAGCTGCAGTCTTTTTTTTTCTGCTGCCCCATCTTACAAAGATAATCTTGTCATGCTCCCTCCCCTTACGGGATGTCCTTTTGTTTATTTTTCATGCTACATTAACTATATAACTGTACGCTTTATTACATGTGATCTCAGTGAAATTGCATTTGCCCCAATATAAAACTCCGATGAATTGGATCGTCCGGAACGATTTTAGTGTTTTTTTGTTCCGAGTTAAAGCTTCAAATGTTGAACCGATTTTTTTATTACAAACGTTATTTACCATCTAATAACAATGTGATTAATCAATGCATTTTCATGCTATAATATTTAAAACCCTTTTTACTTTTGAAACAATTAATATGAAAAACAACGAATGAGGACATTAGAAACAATCTATTGAAAAAAATTAACAGAAACATATTTGCACATATATATAAACATCACAATGATGGCTTTGTATAGCAGGAGATACATTGGTAATATTTGACATGTGTTTGCTATGGCTTTATCTCATCTGAATAAGCCACATTAGCATTGGAGATATGAACACCTATCAGGGTAACAGAAATAATTTATATTACTATCTCTGCTTCTTCATTGCATATCAGCCAGTGGAGCTCAGTACTTAGATTAGCTTTCAAATCGGCGATTACCACGTAACCACCTCTTGCAGAGGGCACTTGTAAATTAGTGTGATGTTTGTGGCCGGACATAGAAATCCAGGAGGTGGGAATAAATTATCAGCATGCATCCAATTGTCCCGGTGCTTTTGTACTGGGCATGTGTAATCTAATTGTGGCATGCCTGGTTGAGAAAAAAGCGATGCTTATCTTCTAAAAAACCACCCACACTTGTGAATGTGTCAACTCCAAATACCCTTTGAAATCAACCACAGTTTAGAGTTAAATCCGCTGAGAACAAAAGCTCTTCTGGTACTCGTATATTGCATTTCAGTATTAGTGTGTCATTTCAGTATTAGTGTGTCATGTGGGTCTTAAGCCAATGTGCAAATGTGATTGGCTTTCGGATTCCAGTGCTCAAGGGTCAAATTAACATAGCTGAATCCAATTGGTGGTGGCATTTCAGATAATAGCCGAATTAAGCTTTTTGCTTATAACATGATGTGTAAAGTGCATTCCAAGTAATATTATTCTTAAAATCCAGAAAAGCAGCTCATGTCAACCCTCTTTTGTGGCAAAAGTACGATTCGTGTTTGTTCTTTAGACCAACTCTGGTTAGAGTCTAAATGTGCAGACCCATTTATTCATGTTAAATTAAACTGACGCTACCAGATGTTAATCCGTATATATTTTTGGCTCTTTTATACACATTCAGTCATATAAATCATATCTGGGTTACCTTGCTTATCTTGAACAAAAATAATATTAATATAAATATACGTATATATGTTAATGGCCGGATTGTTGAAACAAGCAAAAAAAACGTGAACGCTTGTATTAAATTTCATGTTTCCATGGTCCGGCACCTTTCCATCAACGTGTGCATTGAGCCATGAAGACACACAGCCTATGTGGCTGGAAAATTACCGCAATAATACAGAAGATTATTGTATTTACTTTGCATGCATTACAAATCCTGCATTATAACAAGACAACAGTTTGCGATTGGTTAGTCAAGGGTGTTCATCATGAATACGTTTTTTTATTTATTGCACAAGTCTGTAGATTTGCACTCCATGCCCATGGCAAATTTGTGATATTCACACGCAACAATGTACCCCGGGCTATTTGAGATGCATTTTACTTTTATATATTAACCCTTAGTTTTATTCCGTGAATGTAAACTGTCGACATTAATTTGGCTTGCAATGAGATACATATGGAAGCGAAGTAGCTCCAAATATATATATCGTGAGTAAAATAACAGTTTTACATTGATAATTACCTTTTATGTTTAGTTTTATCAAATGTACTAAATGTTGTATGACACTCATTAAATAATTAGCATGTTTTATTTTATTTTAAACTTAAGTGATATGTTGCTTGAAAAGACGTTTTTTTGATCTTCTTGGTTCTTTCGGTAAAGTCACGTAGAATGGACTTTACCGAAAGAACCAAGAAGATGAATCCCTGCAGTCACGAAAGCTTTAAATCGAAATGTTTTATTGAGTTAGAGCGCGTAAATATTAATGTGCCATTTAACCCGCCACCACACGACACAGCCAATTAATAAGGTTTGTCACATAAACAAAACATCAATTCGTTGCTAGTACAGCAAACCGGTGTTTTGGAGAGTAAACCCACAATATTTACAATGTTTTTTTGACATGACAAATATTACTAATTGGCTCTATCGGGCGGTGGCGGGTTTAAAGACGCATTTATATTTACGCGATCGAACCCAAAAACATTTTATGGATAATATTTGTCGTGAAAGCCTCCTATGTGTTAAACTGATATTTTGTATTAGACAAAGATTAAGCAACAGAGGGGATATACAAAAAAAAAGCTACATGCCAGTTTCATCAATCGTGGCAAAATAGTATATTTTGCACACCTAAATAATAACAGGTGTTTCGTAGCAACCTTTATTTTCACTAACAGCACACTATGTGGCTGAAATAGCACGCTACATTTCAATACAACAAAATTTGCGGGGGGAAATAACGAGGAAAATTGTGCAAATAACAATCTCCAACAAACATGTTTCAAATTGTCTAATAACAATATCAAATTAACATGTTTCACCTCGTGACAAATTGTTAACATATCCAGAATTTTTTAGTAATTGCGTTGTCAAAATATATCTCTGTAGTGTTGGTTAAATTGAGTGTTGTCGTTTGTAATATTTTCAACTGATAGTAAAAAACTAATTTAGTTGTGGTTTGCAAATTTATTTTGCACTTATCCACATCTGTGTGTTTTCACATTATTATTATTTTAGACCTCAGTTGAACGAAAATACGTTAGCCCCATTGTTGTGAATATATTAACCTCCAAAACTCTATGCATTCCAAGGTTAGGGCTTTATTTTGGATGTCGCTGGCATATTTATATAATTGAAACTAATTATTGAAAAACATTGCAGAATTTTAAGCATGAATGGCACTTACGAAGGC
Organism: Lethenteron reissneri; assembly: GCF_015708825.2. NCBI lineage: Eukaryota > Metazoa > Chordata > Hyperoartia > Petromyzontiformes > Petromyzontidae > Lethenteron > Lethenteron reissneri. The sequence goes on from NC_083812.1 coordinate 3,592,398, forward strand.
TTATTGAAACAAAGTGGGAGGGACAGTCAGGAGATGTTTATACATACAGTACAAGCAGGGCTTCATTTCAGCCGACCCTGAAATGCGTTTTTCTCACCCAGAACACCATATAGAAGACACCACTCGCGATGGCTGTGGATACACGAGCCATATGACTACTCCAGTGTATCAGTGATCCTGAATATACATTAATCGCATAACAATTTTTGCAAAAGTATAGGTATTTTGCCTGCTATAAACAAGTGGTGGCACCTGAGTTTGATTCCCAACCACGGCTAACGTCAGCAGTACCCCCTTGACCAAACACAAGCACGAGTAGGCCTTCATCCAGTCATTGATTGGCAAATGTCTGTAAACTATTATCATAAATATGTTGATAATTGTGTTTGTTTCACTCGCAAAATGCAGTATGCAATAAAGCAATTAGCTGATTTTGAGGCTATTAATTACCTAAATATTGGACTCGACTCCTTTAAAAACGATAGCTACACCAACATCCAACCTCCTGAAGGCAGGAAACCCCATAAAAGCCACGCCCAGCTTGACCGTGGCTGATGATGATGATGATGTCAATGACGTCACCAACTCTGTAGCGCAATCAATGCCTTCAATAACAATATGTAACACAATTTTTGTTCCTGGGAAGTAAGTGTTATTCGTGATTGCTTATGCGTAAAAAGTATATAAAATGGCTATTATTCCCCACAAACTTAGCTTTTGTGATCAGGACAGTGATATTTTAATGAGAAAACGGACGCATGTGTGTCTTTTCGTTCACATAAAGTCAGAAAAAAACAACATATTAATAAAAATTAACATGTATTTATATTAAAGTAATACAAAAATGACTGCAAAAGATTTAGAAGTGAGTAGTTTTTCGAGATTTACGATTTTACTGTAAATCACTTTCACGAATCAGCCGCCAAATGTAGTCTCCCATCATGTTCTCGTTATACTGTCCTTGGTAGCGGCGTTCAAAGTCCAGTATATCCTGGTGGAAGCGCTCGCCTTGCTCCTCCGAGTACGCTCCCATGTTCTCCTTGAATTTATCAAGATGAGCATCAAGGATATGGACTTTGAATGACATCCTACAGCCCATTGTGCCGTAGTTCTTCACCAGAGTCTCAAACAGCTCCGCATAGTGTTCGTCCTTGTGATTGCCCAGGAAGCCATGAACCACTGCGACAAAGCTGTTCCAAGCCGTTTTCTCCTTACTCGTGAGCTTCTTGGAGGATTCATTGCACTCCAGGATCTTATTTATCTGTGGTCCGATGAAGACACCATCTGTGACCTTTACCTCAGACAGCTTAGGGAAGAAGTCTTGAAGGTACTTGAAGGCTGCCGACTCCTTATCGACAGCTCTGACAAATTGTTTCAAGAGGCCCAATTTGATGTGCAGTGGTGGCATCAGCACCTTCTTGGGGGTCCACCAGTGGCTCCCACTTGACGTTGTTCCTCACCACAGAGAACTCGGTCCGCTGTGGCCAGTCCCGCCTGTGGTAGTGCGTCTTGGTGTCCCTGCTATCCCAAAGGCAAAGATAGCAGGGAAACTTGGTAAAACCGCCTTGGAGAGCCATTACGAATGCCACCATTTTGAAGTGTCCGATGACCTCCCAGCCGTACTCATCGTACTTCAAGGCGTCCAGCAAGGTCTTGATGCTGTTGTAATCCTCTTTGAGGTGTACCGAGTAAGCCAGGGGAAGAGACGGGTTGCTACCTGTTTGGAGCAGCACGGCTTTGAGGCTCCTGGATGAGCTGTCAATGAAGAGGCGCCACTCATTCTGGTTACAGGCGATTCCGATTGCCTCGAACAGACTGGTCACTTCATTGGGCCATCTGATTGTAATCAGATGACCCAATGCTGATACGGCAGCAAAATGATTTGCTCGCATTTGGAGGCAACTCCAGTGTGTCAATATGAGTCGCATATTGGCGTAGGGACTTGTCGGTAAAGCTTGGACCAGCGTTGTTGTCTTGGCGGAGCTGATGGAAGAGCGCACAGGGAGAGCCGTCCACCAGACTCGTGTGGCCGTCCACCAATCTAAGTCGTTAGTACGATTTGTTTTGGTTGTTGTTCCAATTAAAGGACCATCCATAAATAGTTAACGTGTATTCATTGGTAATAGGTTATGTGCAATACCGTGCCACTGCAGTTGAATATTTAACGGGCAAAAAATTATGAGGGGAGTGAACATTTAGCTCGGAGGCACCGACAATAGAATGTGTGCCAACCAGTGGTGAAGATGGAAAGGATGCTTTACTAATTCATTTGAGAAAATAAAGTTTGGATGAATACCACTGTGCATCGGATTCACTGGCAGCGACGATGATAATGACGATCGTTCTGAAAATATCATGTTTTTGTCTAATTTGATCCCAATTGTGCTATCGGCATCCTGGAATGAGATGAAGTATTCTTTCAGATCTCTCACAGAAGCCCCAGTGAGACTCGTTGTGTGAAGAATTGCCCACGGAAATGGATAACACAGAGCTACCTCTAAGTTTCCTTCAAATGACCTCTGGTGCACACATTAGAGGGTAGCACCCTCCCTTCCCACTCCATACGAAATATCAGAGCTAAATTCTGTCCAAACTAAGAGCAGACCAAAACTTAATGTGTGCAGTCAATTGGTGACGAGGCAAAAAAATATATATCAACTCACTCCACTTAAGAATTCAGTTTAAGCGCAGGCAGATGCCTAGATTTGAACTCAGGATATCAGATGAATTTCCAGCTCAGTGCTCTGACCTCTGAGCCAACCAGCCACCACAGATAATCAACTTTTCTTATTTTTCGATTTAAAGCTTTCGTGACTGCAGGGATTCATCTTCTTGGTTCTCTCGGTAAAGTCACGTAGACGGGAAGTAATAAAATAATACAAATAAAACATAATAAAATTATTCTCACGACGTTTCGGCCACAACGCAAGCAGCCGTCCTCAGGTGAAACCAGGTCTGTCGAGGCGACAGCGTCTGAATGAATTCATTCATTCAATGAATTAATTCATACTCTGAATGAATTCATTCATTCAATGAATTAATTCATACTCTGTCGCATCGACAGACCTGGTTTCACCTGAGGACGGCTGCTTGCGTTGTGGCCGAAACGTCGTGAGAATTATTTTATTGTGTTTTATTTGTATTATTTTATTACTTCCCTTCTACGTGACTTTACCGAAAGAACCAAGAACTTTTCTTATTATTGTGATTTGGCTATATTATTGTGAGTGTGACCATGCATGGGGCATTGCATGTGAATGAATCGCCATGGTTTGAGTTATTGTTAGTAACAACATTAATTGTTATGATAAAAAAAAAATCTGCAGATGTCCTTTGAAAATGTCTCAATTTTATATTTAATGGGTATTGTCCGAAGTATGAATACGTTATACTGCCATACCATAATGCATTCCTCAATAACTAAACAGTGCATACGTATTGTCCAAGATACAATTTCATATTTAATAAAGACATAGCCCACAAGAGCATAGCAAAACAAGACCATTACATAAAAAAAATAAACACTACAAAGTAATAAAATCTATTTTTAAAAGGTTTCATATCCAAACTAATGCCAACTTGTTGAATAAGCACCTTTATCCGACACGTACACTTTTCTGTGCCGCTTTGTGCTGCCGCATACACGGGAACGAGTGCCAGTCCCTGTATTTGCTATGCGAGGCGGAGGGGGGCGGGGCAGAGGAGGGTGCTGCAGGAACTGTTTGCATGGTCAAACGCGTGAAGGTGTTTATCTTGTCATGGCAAGGGGGGGGGGGAAGGTCTGTCAAGGAAGAAGGCTTGGCTCGATTAACAGAGCAAGAGCACACCCTAAGCCATGTGAAGTGCTGCGATCCATTCAGACTAGCCTGCAAATCCCACTTGCCTTGCGATGGCTTTCCATGCCTGGCGGTCACTAATGTTGAGATTTTTTTTCGGGTTTTGCTGCTGCTGCTGCTGCTGCTGCTTTGTGTGCATGGTCTGTGAGGAGCGTGGAGATAGATTAAACTGCTCAGCCTTGGGAGAGGCCGATTGTTCTGGGTGGATGGGATTAAATAATAATAAACACGCCTACAACTTTTCTAAAAATATAAATTTGCCATCCTGCACCTATGCATAACATTTTATTCCCACAGACAATGTTTTTGTAAAAATATTTTTTTCGCCTCAAATCTGATAATCCGTTGCCCATCGACCTTAAGAATATTCTCGTTTTGGTTCAATTAATTACTTCAATGTGCACCAGTTTAATTTCATGCTTCTTCAGACAAGCTGATGCCACAATCCCAGCCACCTGCTCAATTTTCCTGGCCATTCAGCCCCTTAAACATCCAGAGAGAATTGAAAAATTAACCCGTAAAAACAAAGTTTTTCACTATAAATACTTTATATGCGTGGTGGCTAGAGTCCTCTCATCCTCTGGCTTGAGATGGCTTGCCACCTATGGGTCAGATGATTGTCTGCCACAATTAAGCAATTGGTAATTAAATATTTTTTAAAAATTCCCTAAACAGTGTCAAATTTTGGAATTTTTTTTCGTGAAAATTAATTGTCAAGCACAACGAGTCTGTGTGCAAAATGTCAGCTCGATTGGATCACGGGAAGTGGGTTAAAAAACGACCGAAAGATTTGCACGGTCCGAAGCAAGCAAGCAAGCAAGCAAGCACGCAAGCGAACTTAATATAAAGGATTTAAAAAGTAATGCTGATTTGAGCATTCTCAAAAATATTCGTAGACCACGTTATGATATTTCACCGTTTGTTTTATTTATTTTATTTCCTCATGTATTCTTTTTTTCTGTGCACATTTTATATATCAGGGATGTGATTAACTCGAAGGAATCTCAAATATATTTTGTGTGTTTATTTAACAGCATTCCATTTTAAGTTGGCTCGTAAAAATAGGGCACCATATGATTTTCGCTGTGTTTACCATGTACAATTCAAATTCAGACAGAGAGAACTACACAAGCACAATATGACAATATACAGATTTATGGAGAACAAAGAAGCCGTGCCATTTTAGCAATTACAAAATTACACGCAAAAAAAACAGTTATCTACAAAATGAAATACACACTTGGTATTACATTAACCTTAAGCATCTAAACCCTCCTCCAAAATTGTATGGTGACTAACTGTGTATTCCTTTGTGAAATTAACACTCGCATCTGTATGAATAACACTGTGATGAATAAAGTACAACTAACTTGACCCATCATCCTTTTGCTCCTCATGTGACTACCGCATGCGTTTGTTCTGTGGTTTGTCCCCTTCTCCCTCCCTTCCCCCCCCCCCCCTTTCTGCCCTCCACCCTTTCGTAGGTGCAAAGAAGGCTACTTTGGAGTGAGGTGTATGGAAACCGAGCCCCGAACTGATACAGTTATTAATGGCAAAAGTATGTCGACGATGTTTTTATATTCTTAACCGACCAAGGCCTTTGGGGAAGGTCACCAAGGCTGTTGCGATGCCACCTGTCTTTTGGGAAACTGGACTTTTCAATTTGGGTGACATAAATCCCACATTTCCATAATTATCATTGTTAATTGGTGTATTATTTGGATTGTTATTGTGGTAGGTGCAATTTCTCTATCAGCAATTACCTAATAATATACGGCACAGTATATATATATATATATAATTACTCCGTAATTGTATTTCAAATTCCATATTGGTACAGATGATGAATTTTGATTTGATTTAGATTTTTTTCGCAAACTATCTATGCTAATTTAAGACATGTCCTGTAACCCTCCGCTAATGACAGCCAGTTTCCTGATTGCTGTCTCTGGCAGCAGTTGGAAGCTTTCCCTTGGGGCCTTGTTCGGGATGCATGGTTATGGGGCTTCATGGCAGTGTTTTTGAGTTCAATCTCGTTTTTTTTGTTTTTTCCTTTTTTTTTTCTCTGTGATCTGTTTTTCCGTCAGGTGTCCCACCGACTTTACAGGCGACCGCTGTCAAACCTCGATAATGGCCAGTTTCTACAGTACGTCTGGTTTCTTTTACTGTCTTACCCTCCCACTCCTCTGAGCCAGACAGCGTTCTTCCTCTGGGTAGTCACCCACCGTAGATGTTTTTTTTTATCCCCATCATACGTTTTGAACATGTTCAGTGCTACTAATTTTCTCCCTTCAGCCATTCTTGTTCAAGCTAAATCGTTCCGTTGCTGTAGTATGTATAAGTGTTATGGTGGCCAGAAAAGATATTTCGTATGGCAAAGCTTCTGACATCTTGTAACTTTAATTTGAAAATTAAATGTAAGTTTTACGCTTCAGTAATTTTTTTCTGCAAGGGCAATACAGTTTCCTTTTATTTCAGCGTGACATTTTCAGAGCACAAAAACATAAAATACCAGATGGAATGTGTTTTTAAAATACCTTATCTGAAGTGTCCATTTTTATCCCAAGTAACGGCCTTATTGCCCTTGCAAAAAAAAAATACTATTTTGTTTTCTGAAAATTTAAATCATATATTTCACCTGCCGGTACAGATCCACTGATGTAAATTCGAACTGCTTGAGCATTAGAAATATTCCAATCGCTAGGATAAGGGGAATTGAATTATCACAATTGGCAACCAATCTTGATTCATATGGGAAATATTAGAGTTCCAAACATCTAGCCTTGATATTATAGTATGTCCATTTTCCTCATTATAGTTACGATAATTAATTTTACCACCAAAAAATGAGTCTATGTTAGAGACTGACACCATAATAATGAGTTCCACTCTATTCAAATATGCACTATACATACATTGCTATATAATTACTAGCAAAATATTGTTTTAAGGCAAAGTCTATTGTGCATTGGCGCATAGTGACGACTTAAAAAAGATGAGCTCATGTTGAGATGTGTAACTTGGCAATGCAAGATATCAAAGCGAAGCCCAACAATTTGTTTATCGCAGAAATAATGTGTTGGGCATGTGCCAAGACTTCATACTGTGTTGTACTTTAAAGTTGTACGGCCAAATTTGACTAAATCTTTTGACAACTACGACATCGCATGTGTATGGTACATCTCCCCCCATTCGTCACTTTCAGATCATTTCACTATCTTTGTGAGGTTTCTACCGACATGTGCACAAGCATACCACATATAGAGTTTTGTGATAAATTCATTATAGATTGTATGTACAGTGCATATATGTACCAGTAGGTAAAATCAATCCTGGACCATAAATGTGTATTGCCATGTTATATATACTGTATAAATTGCATCTTTCAAATGATGTCATCTTTCATAGAAACATTATCTTTCATTTGTTTTTAAGAAGCCCATACCTTCTATCTTTTAAAAAAAATCTGTAGTTTTTTTTTTACAAATATTTTAAAATAAGCAATATCCTAACCGTTAATATAATTTGAAAAAAAAATCTATATTTTATAAAATGCTCATCAAAATGATCGAAGCAGTACATTGGCTTTCCCTTTATTTAAGGTGCTGCTTGTGTGTAAATGCTGTGGATGCTGGTTTTATGTGTACTAAGTCACTGTTTTGTTTTGGTGGTGCGTGTTGCTTTAAAATCTGTTTTTCTTAACTTCAATCAAATTCTTCCCAACATCCGTGTATTTCTCCTCCTCCAACTTCTTCATAACAAAATAATATCTATTCAAACACATGCTAAACACATTTTTTCAACAACCTTTGCTTGCCTTTTATAGTTGGAAGAGGTAGGTTTATTGAAGAGCTACACAGACATAACTTGAGCGTTATGTTTTGTAATTTGTATGCAGTATTGCAGGACATTGTTACAGAGTTCTTTAAAGTGACACATGTAAGTTGAGATAGTGTTGCTATCATACTTTTTAGAGACGAGCTCATTCTCATATGAAATCTTTAACTGCCATGGAAATTTCTATAAAAACTTATTTTTAAATTATGAATATGCAAATGTACATAATGTACGCAGTAGTCTGCTATAAGCACTACAGAAATAGGGAAATGGAGGTCCTTCAACTGTACATAATTGCGATAGAGGGAGAAAAATATATAAAGGTGTACCCCATTTAACATCCTATATTAACAAGGATTAATTTGGTTGAAAGTTTGGCTATGCTTAGAGCAGTAATTGAAATTGATTACAGATCAGAAAAGTTACCTATTAATAAACTGATGAAGCCATGCCGGGAATCACACTGAGAGAGCAACATTTATTTTATTAAGCATCCTACACCTGAACAGCGTTCATGATAGATTGGTGCACTAAAAATGGTGAGGGATGGTTATTGCCACTACTAAATATATATTAAAAGATAGGTTGCTTTAACTAAGGGGCATTTAAAAATTTATAATATTATTTACAGCGCTTGGCAAAATGAGATTTTGAAAAACATCCAAAGTAGCATATGTTACAACCCTAAAGTCACATTTAGCTAATTAAAAATATAATTTTACAACATGATTTGTTCTATTAATTTGCAAATAGCTGACCGCAGGTATATTTATTTTGCAATTACCCCATTGCCTTGGAAAATTGGACGCAAAAAAAAAACCCGTGTTATTTACACTGCGTTAATTTATTTATCCTTCAGTATTAACAAACGCACAATGTTGCGCAGTTTAAATAATACCGCGTAAAAATGTAGCCGTCACTTAAACATTCTAATGGCAACTTGCATACATAGCCTGCATTACAAGACCGCCTGAAGTGTATATTCAGGGTAATCGGCCCTGACGCTTGCAATCAGCCAGCGAGGAGTGGAGTAATTCCTCTGCACACTGGCCACCGATCTGTTGGCTTGGTAGGGACATGCTTTGCTGCCCCTTGCTTAATGGCACCAAAGTATACACTTTGAACCCTTCCTATTTCTCACGTTGATTGCCCCCATACCAAAAATATAATTGTTTTTTAATTGAGAAAAGCAAAACGAAATTCAGAAAATCGAGCATACGTTTGTTGGAGTATGTTTGTTATGTGCACTGCCGAACTGATTTTTTTATTTATGGAATATTTAATGTGCTTTTGCATGTGTTGTACATTCCATTATTCGTGTAAAAACATAAATAAGCATTATTTATATATTTGTTAACTTTAGAAAAATTTAAAAACTTGGTATATAAACTGCAGACAGCAATGAATTAAAATTGTTCATCCACCGTGGTTTAAACCTGAATTGCATTGGTGATTGAACACAATTATAGAGTGAAATTTGTCTTAATTATGGACATTTTAACAATGCTTTATTTAATTTTCAGGCAATGCTTAAATAAACGGACAGTTAAATTAAATATGAGAATAAGTTTCCACATTTTTTCTAGCAACAAAACAGATGTTAAGATGTTAAAACACAAAACTGAAACCTTTTACAAGGAATCGTGTCTGCATTAACCACAATACTTGTGGTCAGAATGCAAAAAAACAAAGGTTTCAGTTTGGTGTTTTAACATCTCAACACCTGTTTTGTTGCCAGAAAAAAAGAGTAAAACCTATTCTCATATTTTGGTACTGGCAAAGGAGGCCCCATGATGAAGTTGAATTAAATTTCGAGCCAAGTTTACAACAATGGTACTCACATTATTTGTTTGCAAAGATGGTACGCACCATGGCTTCACTAGTTGTGAACATGTCCCTGAAGTTGAATGAGCAATGTCAAACAATTGGAATTATTTCAACATTTGCATTGGAATGTGAAGCCACCATCCAATTAAATGTTGCCTCAAAGATATTGCCACCAATCCTCAGCCATATTGCAGGATTTATGTGTGATGCATCAAATGTAAGTACAATTGGCAGACTATTTCTGGGCATATAATTAAACCAGTTATAATTACAATGGTTATCTTGATGAAGGCAAATGTAAAAAATCGATAAGCTTACAAAGTGCAGTCTAATTTATGAATATTCGACAGGCTAGCTCGTCAGGTAAAGGGAGCATTCAATTAAATCTTTGGAAAATATTAAGTAACATAATTAAACCAATTTCGCGGTTAGCTTCATTAAATAGTTTAACTGCATTAAAATGTTAAACCTACTTCTAATATGTTATGTATATATACGTTTTAATAAAATTCTAATTAGAAATAACCATAGTTGGATTTTTTTTTATATATTTCATGAGATCACTTAATAATGAACACCTTCGCCAAATAAAGTACTAGTCCTACTAGAGCATGACACCCATGTGTCATTAAATGTCAATGGAGGCGAAATATATATATATGTGCTAGCCAATTCAAAGTTAGCACTGATTTTAGGCGAGATGAAATCTTAAGCAATTCCCATTATTTACATGTTACTCAAGGTGAACTAAAATATTGATAATGCAATAACCAGTTATTGACCAGAGTTTCAATGAACAAATAAAATACTTTTACTGTCAGGTCTTTTGTAGACAGTGAATAAGATAATAGAACACAAGACACTCTGTTAGTTCCTTTATGACCCTGCAGATATTTTAAGATTATTTTCATACAATTTGGGCTCTGTGAAATTCCATGTAGCAACGTTTCAGATGTATTTACACAATAGCCACCAACCTCCACGTTTAATTTCAGTGTCAATTTAACTTTAAGCAGAAATTTCTGATTTCATACACGAGTTAGTTTTAGTTTCTATTTTGACACTACATTACAATGTCACATGGTGGCAACGGTTGAGGCATCCCATTCCATGAATAAAACATTCGATTGCATGTGTGATTCTATTTGGTGCCATTGTCGTAAAGGTCGGCAATAGATTTTGATTACGTGACCTGACATGATGATCATGAAGGTTGAAAAGGATAAACATGAATTAGCGTTTAGATGATTGTTTTAGGTTTAAGCCAGATTCATCAGCAGAAAAGTAAAACATTTTAGAACATATTAACCAATGGCTGAACTCTATAGCAAACAAGTTGGAATTTGTATAAAAATGTACAACTAGCAACGAAATGGAACCAGACAGCATCTATTTAAAAGCTCGATTAAACAATATCTCACCGTTATAATGGCACAAAATGCTAACCATTCAAAAATCACGTGTAAGCGTACAACGTGTTGTTGGAATTGCAAACAAATGATCAATCATCTTAATGTTAGTTAAATCTTCACAAAAATTACTAAATATGCGTCAATTAAAGGCGACTATAATTAAACATGTATTATCTATCCATAACAGCAATGTACAGGATGGAATGTGCACCCATTGCTTTTTTTGATGCCTCATTGCTTAAAGGTCCTATTTGCATTTTCGTCACAAATGTGCACAATGGTAATTTGAATCTCTTCCCCGTAAGCTTCAGCTCAGGGGCTGCTCATTTGTTTAAGGGAATAATTTAAGATGCCAACAAGGGTCAGCGTAAATTTCCAGCCAAACACTTTTTTTTTTAGGCTGCTGCATAAAAATAGGATTTTCCCATCTATCTTGGGCACCTCAGTTGATCCAAATTATTCGCCCACTGTAGGTTGGTCAAAGGTAAATTAGAACGTATGAGCTTTACATGCTGAGTCGCACCGCGGGTTCAAACTAATCATGGCCTTGACTTGCATTGGCATTTAAAATAGACTGCATTACTGCAGTTGAAGGGCTGTAGCTGGTTAATTGCAGGACAGCGGGTGTTCCAGTGTTTTATTTAGTTTTCAAATTTTCAATCTTTACGAAGCAAAATTCACATCCTTATCTCCCTACTTTTTTTCCTACAGATCCTTAACTAACCAAGTGTTCATAAGTGCCGAGAGTGTGTTTCCCTTCAATTACTTCTGCATTTTTATCACACTGTTATCTGAAACATCTTTCTTCTGTCTCCCTTTGCTTTGTCGCCTACTTGCTGTCTCAACAGGGCACCTGGGGATTGAATTTATGGGTATGGTACTTGTGTTTTTATACAGTTTTCTAACAAATGCTCACGTGTATTGTCGCCCTAACTATGTTGATTGTCATTAATCCTGCACGGCATGACAGATGTGAAATAACAGCCATGTTTTTTTTGTAAAAACTTAATGCAAACTGAGTTTGTGCACATTTTCAGTCAATGCATTTTCACACCACTGTCACACGAAGCATGCCTTTGGTGTACATTCAGATTATATTAAATATTAATTTAATCTCATAAATTCAGACAGATTCATTATGCTAAAATATAAATGTAATAATTTGTCAAATATGTGTCATCTTCATGCACAAATTATTTAAATAAACACTTTTCTGTATTACATTACACAAACAGTTTTCAGAGATACAAAAACACAATATAATATGGTGTTAAACACAAGTAAAAATCTTGTACGAATAAATATTCATATATATTCATCGTTAATTCCTGAGAACCAAAGCAGTATTTGTTTTCAAATCTCAAGATAATAAATAATTAACGAAAACATATTGCAGCAGTTAACTTACAAACATTAAATCTAAATTCAAATTTCTGGAGACAAATGTGATATATGATAGCATAAACACTTAACAATCAAACTCAAGTACTAAAATTAATGCAGCATTGGGAATCATGATTTTAAATTGTGTGTGATGAAATGAAGATCATTTTAGAGGAACACTGCTTGTGAGAGTGTAATATTGCTCAAGTTCCTTTTTCGAAAATGATTTCTTTTCCAAATAAATGCAAACGTCAATAGATGAAATGTATACATAAATACATGTACTCTTTGGTTCTTTCGGTACAGTCACGTAGGTATAAAACATTAAATAAATTTAATGACGACGTTTCGGGTGCAACACAAATCTACATAGAAATAAATGTACTTTATGCAGAGAAACAGTAACATTTAATGCAATTTCCCTTTTAAAATGCCATTTACAATTTGTTTTCCGATATTTTTCTGCACATTTCTACCCGTTACATTTCAAATTGCCATTACATTTTAGACATTTTAATTTTGGGCACAGCTATTGCTAATGAGCATCAATTATGCAGTGCTGCTCAGAAAAAAAATCCACAAACACAACCCACATGCACACAAAGACATGAAGTGAATGGAGTTTATGCATGAATGTTATGCATGTAGAATTGAGTTTTCCATTTGCTCATGTTCATAATTTCAGCAGAGCTCTGTAATCCTTTATCGCATGGTTGCCATCCCCCATCATGCTAACAAACCCATTAAAATCTTGGCAATAATTTGATGTGACAGTATGCAGATTGCCTGCCATTGCTTTGATCATAAATTGCTTGAATTGATGTTTATGCATTTCACGGAGGCTCTCATCCTAAAGAAAATTCAATGTGTAACTTATTTTGAAAAATAAGGTTTTTCCATCTTTTCAAAGTTGTGTTTTAAGATCAAGCTGTGATTGGAATTATGTGTATAAATGCCTAGTACGTCATCATATATCTAGCCATAAATACTAAGCAGCCAAATGCAGTTTTTTTTGTTACAAATACAAACATAAACATAAAGGTTGACTCGGATATTTTGAGTTTAAAAGAAAAACTGTAATTACATAAATGTTTGTTATTGCTAAATTCAAACTTTCCAAGAGCAGTGGTGTTGATTGGAGAAGCCTTGCCTTGGCGATTACAACTCCAGATGATTGCTGTGATTAATATTATAAATAACGTACAGCTCCTTGGTCGATCCATTACCTGATGAAGGTCTTCCTACGCCATCTCAGTTGTGGGGGTTGTTTGGCCATACTTCTACTGGTCAGTCAAGGGAATGTTCGTGTCCTGGAATCAAACCGAAGATGCTGGGTTCCTAGGGCAGTATGCAAACCATTGTGCCATTGTGGCATCATCACTAGATACATAATTGCTCTCACATAATTTACTGTAGTTGCCACCTTCAGTAAAAAAAAATACACCCCAAATGATTATCGGCCCGAGATTTTTCTCTGCATTTAGCGTGAGACAAAAACAACTAAATAGATTCTTCATAAAAAAAGGTGGCATATGATTTTTTTAAAATATGTGTTATGATAAAGGTTCACAATATAACTTGAAAATATAACATAGTTGTTTTTCAAATAAATGTTTAGAGCTATAGTGCAGTGGTCAGCATGCTGCGCTGTGAACCCGGTGACCTCATTTCTATTCCCAGCCATGGCTAACATCAGGGGCGAGTTAAAATCTGATCCAGTCTTGGCCCCTTGCCCCGTTTCACCCGCCCACGGTGACCAGCGTGGGGAAGTAAAATCAAACAACCCCTAACCACTGAAATGACACGGGGTGGGGGAGGCTTTCATCTCACGGTGATCTAGCAATGAGAATACACTATTAATTATTGTTTCGTTACATCCTGTAAATAAATGCAATTAACGTAAATATAGATATCGAAGCAAGGCTGCTGACAAGAATAAATATTTCTAATCTTCCTCCACATTGTGAAGAAAACCATTTTCCAGTCACATCTTGAAACTTGACCACAAGGCTACTCAGCATCACGTTTTTTGCGGCTGCGTTTAGCCTACTGGTCGGCGCACCCTTACTTACTTTGCATGAGATCACCTGTTTAATTGCCGCAGGCGTCCGGTAATGTCTGAAGGTAACTATCAGAATGACGTAAGTGAGTTGTGTACCAAAAAGAGCAAATGTGAATTATTCTTTGACATCATTCGCACGAGCAGGGCAAGCTTGTGCCAGTGCCCTTAACTAAGTCTAATGTAATCAAATCATCCTTCAATACATTTGCCAAATAAGGCCCGGGCCAGTGTGGAAGAGAGGCCAAAATGCCCTCAAGAGGGACTCTCTTGAGCTTCCTATAGCGTAGGCCCTTCCGCCAGCAATGGCAGAAGGGCCTACACCTTCGCCTTTTTAATTAATAACCCTCTTTAATAAACATAATTTAATACCAGTTATCAGGTGTCTCTTGCGAAAGAGACGATGAGAATCATGGGCTTTCGCCCCGTTAAAAAAAATAACAATTAACTGAGTTTCATATGAGAGTCCCAATGACAATTGGCACACGCAAACAAAAATATCCCCTGCAAAGTCAGACTGTTGTGGCAAGTGCGATTAGCGAGCGCTTATGAAGGCCGGCACGGCACAGTAAAGTGAGTGGCGTGGCCAGCGCTATGCCTAGCCGCCTTTGTCTCCCCGGATAAAAAAAACGCAGGCAGACAATTCTAGATTTGAAGCTTTCGTGACTGCAAGGATTCATATTCTTAGGTTTTTTCGGTAAAGTCACGTAGGTAAAACATCAAAATTAATAAAAATAAAATAAAAATCACGACGTTTCGGAGGCAACACAACTCGAGGAAATCCTGATTCGCAAACGTGAGCTCATTGCGCGTGTGCTGGTTTTGCTAATTAATGGCTTGTGTTGGTGTGCGGTCTGTGTTGGGGCGTGGGCACAGAAGCGGAGGAGCTGTATCAGAAGCGGGTGTTGACCATCACAGGGATCTGCATTGCTCTGCTCGTAGTTGGCATCATGTGTGTTGTTGCCTACTGCAAAACCAAGTAGGTGTTGATTTCAAAGTCGTCTTGTATTTCGTATCTGCACCTCCGATTAGCACGGTTGGCTACGTACTGTGCGAAAGAAGTTTGGCACACATGCATACATACCTATTGCGGCCACGTGTTGCTTAAAATAATCATTAATATTTTTGGTTTTTTCGGTAAAGTCACGTAGAAGGGAAATAAAAAGATAATATAAATATTAATTTATGTATTTGCATTATTAAAAAAAATTCCTAAATATTTATTTATATATCTATATTATTTTATTATTTCCCTTCTACGTGACTTTACCGAAAAAAAACAAGAATATGAATCCCTGCAATAACAAAAGCTTTAAATAAAAATGTAATCATTAATGTTAAACGTTTGAGATTAATGTGCAAATTATTTACCTAATTTAATCCAACTGCGCATTCGCCACCGTTGCGTTTTTAAACGAAGAATCCGTTTGGAAATCTCAGCATTCAACATGTCTGAAAATGGTGTGTGTGCAGGTGTGACTTTTCACAGGGTTTTTCAAAAGCATTCAAGTGGCCTTTTCATACTTGTTACAGTAGGAAGCACACGTTCCCATAAACGTTGCTGTTAGATTGTTACTTGGCAATCAAATGTTTCAGAATATTTTTTTAATTCAAGTACAAAGTTCAACGTAATATGCAATCGTTGGAGGCTGGGATGAGACAATTAACTTATTGCACTTAATTGTAGTTGGATGGTCATATTTGAACCCAGGATCTTAGTGGTGGCAGTGCATCGCTCTGATAACCGAGCCACCCCTCTCACCTGCATTTGCTTATTCTCCTTTAAAGGATGAGTCACTTAAAAATGTGCGAAATCGCGGAAGCATTTCAATCTCAGTCTTTCCAGCCAAGTAATTTAATTAATGCCAAACATTTACATGGAACGTTTACAGTTATATTATTAATGTTATTGAGGCTGGCCAATGGTGAAAACTAGGGACCAATAGGCTAGAGGAACATCACGTTAATCCGTGTATAATATTGTGTTCATGAGAGGGCCCTTGTCCAATATGTCATGTAAAAAGTATAACTTTAAAAAACTTTCATCATAAATGATGAAAGTGCAAAGCAGGCATGCATATCTTCTGAAGAGTTCGTGGGTGAGGATTTTAGAATTGCCATTAAAAGCTGAACTGTTTGAGTACTTTCAAAAAGAGCACAATCGTTACTTTAATGTTTAATAAGTGGGAAAATATTCCTGTCCCTGAAAATGTTTAAATAGTTGTTTAAAGGATAGATTATTGTCAAAACGTAGTATGGTATGGCATATCAGAATCTTTATTTCTAAGAGCTATATAAGGATTAAAAGGATATTTTTTTTAAATATAATTAAGCCATTTTATGAAAGGGATGAAAATAATTTTTCAGAAATAAAAATGCTAGTAACATTGAGGCTGATATTAAACATTTTCAGGATGGTAATATACTTGAAACGCATTATTCAAGATTACACTGTGACTTTTTGTTATCTAAAAATAACGAATCCACCCCTAGCATAAGCACAACCAACAACTTTACACTCAACATTCGATTATATTGTAAATAAGTCAATGTTATTAACTTCATTGTAGAAAGCAGAGACAAAGGCTGCAGAACCGGCTGAGACATGGAATGCATGGAATGAATGCCAATCCACCAAACGGGCCCCACAATCAGCCACACCCACCACCAAGTCCAGCACCAGCTCCCGACAACAGTATTCAACTCCGGAATGTAAGTATTCCAAATGCATGCACATGTCCCAAACGCACGCACGCGCACGCACGCGCACGTTAGCCAAGACAATATTTTATTCCGACATCAGATAATGCTGCTTTGCTATGCAGTGCATGTTGCAATAGTGTGCTTGCATACGCACGTTTGCCAGATGTAGTAATTGCCTACCACCAGCCCTGAATACCAACAAGCGTTGCATGTTACATGGCCATACACGTAGAATTTTAACTGACCTAGTACACTGCAGCTGTCAGTAAACACTCCCCTTGTGATAAGTGCAGTAACACTAAATCAGCCATCTACGTTTGAATTCATAGCCATGTCTGACCACGGCATTAACATTCATTACTCAATTTTGGTTTTTTTACCCTCGGCAAAAACGTGTCTGTCGCATCTATAAATACCAAATCGGTTCTGCCTTTTTAACAAAATAAGCAGTGATAGCAAATGCTCATACACTGCCGGTTGTGTCAATGCATTGCTCATGTGATGAATGTTGTGCCTCTTTATTTAATTATCAAATGTGAACCAAGGGCACCTCAATGTTAGATTGCCATGATTATGATTACCCTTCGGGATATTTTTTTATTTGTTATATATATAAAGAACAAACTTTTGTCAAAATATATTCCGATTTATTTTTTAACCTCAATATAACGGCTGTAGTGGAAGCTGTTGCTGCTGCTCCTGCTGCTGCTGTGTAATGGGCCAGCACGCTGGAGTTGCCATCCAGAGGTCGCCGGTTCGATTCAATCTCCCAACGATGCCCGGCAGTTGAAACAATGGGACGAGTTGCTCAGATAACCTCTCCACCAAAGTTCATTGATTGGCACGTCTTGCATGGTGGGTTAAAGTGTGGGTACTCCCACCCCAACTTTGGCCATGTTTATTTGTTTGTTGAAGTACGAAGTTAGACTGATGGCCTTAATCGAAGTTGTCTTGTGGTTGTTGTTGTTGTTGTTGTTTGACTTGCATCCCACTGTGATTTTTGCACACAGCGTTGGTGTACGGTGCTTTTTCTGGAATATTTTGCTGTCTTTTCCTGGATTTTCTGTTTGCACATAGTCACATAGTCACTTTAAGATGTTTTCTTGTTCATGTTTTAGTTTTTTGTTTGTTGCGATTGCACCCTATTCAAGAGCCGAATGGCTCACAGAGATATACCAAATAAATGAAACTGAAACCTCTCCCTTCAGTGTGCCCGGTCAGTGTGGAAGAACAAGCCAAAATATGCTCGCTATACTCGTTGGTTCTTTCAGTAAAGTCACGTAGGTAGAATTAAAATAAATTAAATCACGACGTTTCGATCGCAACACAAGCGACCGTCATCAGTTAGAACCGATACAGCAGGACAACTGCTGATTTAGGAGAAAGATCTGCTAACAACAAGAGCTCATGGTGGGCTCAACCCCAGGGGTTGGTAAAGTCACGTAGGTATAAAATAGAATAAATTGAATCACGACGTTTCGGGCGCAACACAAGCGTCCGTCATCAGGTGGGACAACCACAGCAAGAAACAATTGGTCGCTCTCGATGGCTTTTCTGCAGCTCCCTATGGTGGAGACCCTTCCGGTAACAGCTGCGTGAGCAAGCAGTTGCACGGCTCCACCTTTATTTTAGTTATTTTTTTTACTGAAAATAATTGTTCTCATTTATAATCGTATACAATGACCATGTCCCCTAGTGTTCATCACGAATCTTGGCCACTTGAGAAAAGGCATCGTTAGCAGGTAGCACTGTTTGTCAATGCACCTCCCTTTTGTGAATATTTAGAGTCGGGCATTTTAAAAAGTATATAATTCAAGTTTGATTTCTTTATTGACTATAAATGATTCGAATCAGTTTCAAGGGATGCTAATCAATCATATTATATGGCTGTGGATCACATTTCCTTTGCAGTTTTAAAGTACCTCATCAGTTACAATCAACGTGATTAGCATGGTATAAATTGGAGCAATTTAAATTGATTATAATAGTTTGGAAGAGATTAAAATAATTTGGAGTCAATGCAGAGCAGACATTTCAAACCATGTTTTAATTAATATTGAGCCGTTATACTGTGTAAGTAAGCAGCATGCCTCGTGCATTTGAGCAATCACGTTTAATGCTGGGGACAGTGAATCTCATACATTTGAATTAATCCCATTGCGAGAGCATCGTTCTCTCTGCGCGACCGATTCAACATAAATTCGGTGCACATAATACAGTTTTGCAATGACCGATGTCGAACCAATTCAGGCGCACAAAATGAATTATTGTATTCATTAATGTGTAAAAAAGAAAGCGTCGTCGGATGGATTCACAGTTGGGGTAATTTCCCATTCTGGCTCAGATGAACTCTGCAACGTGATTATTTATGCATATTCATTAGCACAGATATATTATACACATTTTAAAATGTACTGGAACAAAATGTGATATGGCGAAGCTCCCCCAATGTTCGTTGTCTGAGGTCTGGTCTTTACAACAGTTCTATAATTGACTTCGCATTACTAAGTCAAATTTCTAATGAGATCATCTTGCATTAATGCAGTCTTTCTCTTGCTCCTGCGTATGGCTGAATGAATAGCAACTTAAACAAGTCTCAGTGACCTTTACAGATGCCTCAACAGGATCAGGGTGGTAGAGAAAGAAGGAAAAGGTTGTTTTCGTTAGAATAAGACCGGCGAGGAGAATAAGGTTGGTCTTATATGTGTCATAAATCCCACCAGAAAGTTCCACGCAGAACACTTTTGTGTCGCAAAAAAAGGCCAAATATGATGCTCTTGGCACAAAGCAAACCTAGTGATGCCCAATTAAGCTGACACCCCCCCCCCCCTACTGCCACTACCAATGGGTTTACACCTACACAGCTGGGGACAGGAAAAAATTGTCGTTTTTATCATCCTGGCTTAACACTAGCATTTGTATTTGAGTCACTGCGTATGTATATTTGTTGCACTTGTTTTGCACTGAACGTAGCCAACCGTGCTAATCAGAGGTGCTAACCGGAGGTGCGACGGAAGGACAACAAACTGCATTTTAAAAAGCAGTTCTAAAGGACAGAGGAAAGATTTGTAGCCCCCTCGCCCCGTAGGAGGCATTAAATGCAACCCATGCATACCTTGTATGCCTTATCATTGATCCAGTTATGAAATGCTACAATTTTTCTAAGTCTCAATTAGAATCGTTTTTGGCATACCCAGACAATAGTTTTTGTTGTATATACAGGTGTAGTGTAAAGCCCTTTTTTATCAATCCACTGCTGGATGAGGCCCTCTCCACGCTAGTTTGGTCATGGGGGTTATTTGACCATTCTTCACCATGCTGCTCAGCCTGGGTTCGTGAAGGCAGGAAACATAGATGTAGGATCATAGTATAGTGCAACAGCGGATTTTGCTGCATTGCCCTTCATCAAAAACGCAGCATTCCTTCCCGTATATAAGCTCCATTATAATTGAGAGTTTCTGCATTTCCTACTTACACTGTTGAGCTGCAATGAGAATGGTGGGTGGTTTTTTTTCTCTCTCAATCCGAAATGTTTTTAGTGCCTGTGTGTAGCAATTGCCGCTTTAATCTTAAAAGTGACACATTACACCTAAGATGGATTATCTTGCTGGCTAAGCCATTGCCCAAGATTACAGTTTCAAAGAATGCATTACTCTGTGTGTGTATATGTGCTGGCACATATAACGTGAATTTGTAGTGGTGACACTTCGTCATTTTGATCCTCAGCGTTGCAGCCAACCCCATTTAAAATAGGGGGCAAGCCTTGCAAGCCTCACAGGTTAACTTTAAGTGAGTGGGTTGGATACTTGTCGGGCAAAGTCATCTGTGGATGAGCATAAAGCAACGAGCTGAACGATGTAACTCATCGGATGATCCGTGCTGATTTAAATTCCCCTTTGGGACTAAAAAAACACCTCGTTATTGCGGAATGCGTAAACGGCCACTCCATTGTTGTTCCATCATGCGGCAGGTTTTGTTTGCATTCACTGTATCCTATCGGGTGAATCTCATGGAGGTTATTGAAGTTTTAATATGGGACCGAGCAAAGTGGCAACAACCTCATACTGATCATATTTTACTATTCCTCACAGTGGAATAAGTCCATCGTTGTAAGTCACGATCATAAAACGTAAAGTGCAGAGTCTGCCTCTGCATGTTCTTTCGACATCGCATTACAAACAATAACTCTTACAGCAAAATGCAGCCGCTTTGTCAGTCCACTGCCAGTATGAAGCCCTCCCCACGCCGCGCTCTTCACGGGGGGTTGTTTGACCCACACTTCAATGTTTCGGGGCGATTACGGGTCGATATCTGGCATGGGGGACAGGGTGCAGGGACCACTTTAGATGTCGCTCATCGCTGATGTTAGCGATGGCTCCAGGTAACCGATGTCACCGCACCATCGCCCGAACTACGGCACCACCCATTGGCCCTCCGCTTGAATACATTGTAGGAATAAATGAACGAGTATTGAGTGAAACTGATGTACGGTATTAAGTTAAGTAGTTAACTTGAGGTAGTGCGGTGGCAGAGTAATTAGCACACTGTGTTATCTGCCTGATCATCTGAATGTTATTTTGACCGTGTTTGATGTCAGTGGCGAGTGATAGCTGAACCAGTCGTGGGCCCATTCACCGATCCACACTGACCAGCGCGGTGAAATATCGTCAAACAATGGTCACGACTGGTTCAGCATGGGGAGATTTCATCAAGCGGTGGACTAACATAGGTCTGTAAAACTTATTGGTGATTCTTCTTGGTTCTTTCGGTAAAGTCACGTAGAAGGGAAATAATAAAATAATAAAAATAAAACACAATACAGTAAAATAATTCTCACGACGTTTCGGCCACAACGCAAGCAGCCGTCCTCAGGTGAAGAACAGGTCTGTCGGAAAGACAGCGTCATTCAAACGTCGTGAGAATAATTTTGTTTTATTTTTATTATTTTATTATTTCCCTTCTACGTGACTTTACCGAAAGAACCAAGAAGATGAATCCCTGTAGTCACGAAAGCTTTAAATCGAAATTATTGGTGATTATTTAGTAATTTACTTAGCGTGGTCATTTAAAAAAAAACACTGGAGCTATGCACTTTCAAATCTAGATTGAAAACGAATTTCCTTAGAACGGATTTTTGTGTTTAGTTTGTTGTCCTTCCCCCACACCTCCGATTAGAACGGTTGCCTACGTGCAGTGTGAAAGAAGTTCAACGTACATACACGCATACGCGCATCTATTTCAAGCATTGCATACGTAGATGTTGCCTTGTACAACATTCATTCGCTTCCACCCACTCTCTTGCAAAAGGCTTGCAAATCCCAGCTGCAATCCCCTCCACCTCCGCAGTGATTCATTTGAAAGAGCCAAACTGCTGAAACATGTCATTAACCAATCCCTGCTTGTCATTTGTTGTCGCAGAGAGAGGGATGGGGTGGGGGGCAATGTTCGTTTGCCAAATGAATTTGGGACCATTGATGTCGAGTCAATAATTGAGCTCACCTCGCAACGTTCCCCGTGGACACTTGTCCTGAAGGCCCCTTTTTTTAAACATTTGATGAACATTCGCATGGTCTCACGCATACACTAACCGCCGCTTGCCCCGCAGCCTCGGAACAAATGATGTGGAGTTCCCAAAGTGAATGGGTGATTGTGGTGCAATCGTTAAGAAAACATGGCGGGATTACTGGAGTACATCATTTTAATTAAATGTGGTATATTTACACACGAGAGCTGTGGTTTCCAAGCAGTCTACTGTTATTTGTATGTCAATGCGTAAACACAAATGTCACGTTTATTCGGCACAATTTTATCAGCGGTCCGACACATGAAACAATCACACGCAATGTGTGAATCACTCGTGACATTTGATGAAGCATTGGTGGCACCTAATCTCTCTCAGCAGATCGTGGTATGTAAATAGTAAACAATTGCACACGTAAGCGCCAAGATGAATAAGCGTCATAATTCTCTCAAACTTCGTGGTGCATTTTGCATCTGAACCGTGAATGCTCGCTTGACGATTTTGCATTCCACAGTGCTGTCAAAAGTTCGACCAACTTTTAGTTTTAATGACCCGCTGAATGCACAGATGAAGTAATATGATGACAAAGTACCTTTGAGCTGGGATAACATGCATGATTAATGTAACCCATGGCCACCCCGTGCTGGGATGTACACCGCGCTGCTTAAAAGTGTAGCGACACTACAAAAGTGTGATGATTCCAACACGAGCAATGAATATTAATTCCCACTGAATAGCTTTGTCACATTTAGCCGATCGACATTTTTTTGCGTGCGGTGGAGTAAAGTGTGGATACTACCACCTCGTGCAAGATGTCTGGCCAGCGAGAAAGAATAGGCCCTCTCTTCAACTCGCCGTTCCTCCAGCACCGTCGTAAGCAAGTCATTGCAAGGGCTGCACGTTTATTCGTACGGTTATTTCTAACAAGCTCTCACGACAGACAGACATTCGCGTGCAATGTCCCCACGTCCGATTGTCTCAAGTGCCACGTGTTTATGTTTGGCGCAGTACATTCAGAAGAACCCGGGTCCGCCTGAGAACAGGACGGAGCAGGAGACAGATTGCTCTTTCTCCACCAGCCACCACTCCACCACTCCCACCATGTCACCCAGACACAACTGCCGGTGAGTTCTGCTGCCCTGCTGCCTGACTCCTTGTTTTGTCCGTGATAGCTGGAGCCGCCTGCCAATCTCACTGCACTGCCTTGCTTAGCACGTGACTGCTGCTGCTGCTGTTGCTGCTCAGATTGTATGTCATCCCTCGGGTATTTTATTGTGTTTACTAACCTTTCTTCTTGCTGTAATATGTCGTCGTGTCTGTGTGTTAAAAGTCCAGGGAATGTTGGCCTAAGTGCTTGTGGATGTTGTAAGATACATGATTGTGTCATGTATGTAATCATTCTCCTTTAAAAATTAGGGCCTGAAATGGAGAAAAAACTGTACTTGACCATCTTCGACTAACCCATATCACAGTCGCTACCAGCCTCACTGAGATTAATTTCCAGAGGAATGTGCAAAGTGCTCATTTGATTCCGCTGTTCGTGTTATATGTCAATTTCCATTGAAATGTATCGATAGCAGTTAAATCGATAATGCTGGAATTTCAGTAATAGCAACTATATCACTAATGGTCAAATTGTTACATGTGTATGCATGTACATATATGATTATGCATTTGTATGGAGGAAATTAAACGTGAATTTAACTTGTGAGCCACATTTCAGAAGACATTTCTTAGAGCAAAGAGCTTTGTTAGATATCTATTTCAGATGATGTGGCTGATTTGTAATATTCATTCTTTGTTCGAAAACATTATGGAATGCATTTTCATTCAAATGCATTACTTTTGAAAATCATTACATAAAGGTCAAACGTTTCCTCTTTCTGTGTTTGATAACGATTGCTAATTCAACATTAAATCATTTAAATTTGATAGCATTTTCTCATTGCGCGTTCCGTTTGAAATGTAAAATTCTCGTAGCTGTCTGTCATACTCGACGAGGGAAAAATTACGAGGTTTTTTTTGTAAGCATTATATAAGTGGTAAGGTGGCTAAGATGTCCTGCGCTGGCACGGTGGAAATCCTCGGTTCGAATCCAGGCAGCCTTTTCATCAACGCATCTTCAAGACTGGCATTACATTAAACTAGGGTTTGCACTTAATATGACAAATTTCCAGTTCTAAGAATTAAAAAAAATACTTTGGTTTGACTGTCACGTGACGCGCATTACTCTGGAGCAGGGTGGCTGAGAAAGTGCTGACCTCTAGTACGGATAAAAAGGTACTTCAGGGCAATGGTTCTTGACCTTTACTGCAGCCTTGCACCCCTTTGGTTCTCAATCGTAAACAAATGTATGTTCATTAATACATAAGTTTGATGAAACAAAGTATTTGTACTTACGTGTCGGAGCTTAATTTGTGTTTCGATGATTTACCTTCTAAAAAAGTCTGGCCATGTCTCGCACGCCGAGAAAGAGCATCTCGCACCCCCAGGGAGTGCAGTGTGCACCCCAGGTTAAGAAGAAGAACCGCTGCTTTAAGGGATCTCAAAAAGAGTGCTGTGATATTTTCTTCCACGGACATTTCAGTAACATGGGGTCATTGCACCGCTCTGTGAGACTTCCCAATGGATTATTCATCTTAGGGCATGGTTCCTATAGGATGATGAGGATACAGTGAGAAAAAGGCATGCATATACAGGTATTACATTTTATTTTTTAACAATACTTTTTTAAAATACAGAAAAAAATCTATTTTGCAATTTACCTAGAGTCTAGCCCGATAATAACAAGATTTGATTCTTTTACAAACTCACGTTGTGTCAATTTAGCATGTAGCAGTGTTGGCAGTCTATCTCGACACTTGGAATATATTAAGCGAGGAGACAACGGCATAACATCAACATTCCTACAACAATAATTTCATCATTTTCACCAGACGATTTTCAAGTGCTCACCAAAGCATGGCAATTGTAGAATGCTTTAAAGAACGTGGTATGCGGGCAGTGCTTATGTTGCTACGCAACCATTTTCCCACAAGTCTTGATCTAAATTTAAATGCGATGCAATTACAGCTGAATTACCATCATCTTATTTTAAGCTTGTCTAAATCACAATTAGCTCAGTGGCATGTGATATTTTATTGCGATCACATAATAGCACAGAGGCGACCTCTCAGATGGCTCGAGAATAAAGTTCAGTTATGAAAATAACAGACACACAGAAGTTCACGCGTGCACATCTGTCAGCGTGCAAACGACATCCATGCTAACCTTTGTCCCGGCGAGGATTGATTGGAACTCATTCCCGCTGTAGTGGCTGTAAATGGATCTGGTGTGCCGACGTGTTTCACAGTCTTGGCTCGCTCGCCCGTAGACAATTGCCTGCAGAAGAAAAATGTCCCACAAAATGGAGATATTGGCAGTTGGCTTTACTAAGCAATGGGAGGGAAGGGGAAGGGGGGGACAGCATGGCGACAATCACTGGCTTTCTTAGCACACAAGAGGCACCGTTTGGGAAAACCTTGAGCCCTCCCTGTACCAATGTGATGGTTAAATTTTATGCTTCGAGCGTAAGGATCCCACAATTTATGAAGACAAGCGAGATGTAGTAATGTGTACAGAGTAAAAAAAGTAAAGTGCGCAGCCTGGTATTTCTGGCCCACCCCGCTTTTTGGCAGAATGGTCTCAACGAGAGGGAGCTATAAACGCCGCCCCCGCCACCCCCACCAGAGGGTATTTGGCCTACTCTTCCACGCTGGTTAAATGTCTTGGAAGAGATGACGTTACTTGGTGACACATTTATGGGATGGAGTGGCACCACAGTGGTTAGAGCACTGAGCTCTGACCCCGGCGGCCTGAAATTAAATTCCCGGCCACAGCTAACGAACATCTGAATCGGTCCTGGGCCTACTCGTTATCAACGGGCGTGATTGAAATACGAATCGCGTAAACCCCACATGACTGACGCGGTGTGGTGATGCCTTCATCTAGCATTGGAGTGACAAACGGGGCACCAAATTATAATGATACCAATGCAAGCATGCCTTTAAAGCGGATAGGCTGTTCCCGGGGGAAGGGAGGGGGGGGATAGAGGGGGCTTCTTTTTGTTTTGCTTACCTGTCGTGCGGGTTAACTCTTGACTCAAGCAACAATCTTGCATTTCAATTAGGCAAGTAGCAAGCCCCACTGGGTGGCCCCGGACGTCCACTGGGTGATGCACCCCGTGATTGGATGTATGGGGTCTTTTTTTCGGGTGTGTTCTCCATGTGAGGTGCGTGCAAGACGCGTAATTGAATTATTAATAGGCTGCCATGCAAATCACGGTGAATGGTGCAAGAAAGCCATCAATTATTCCATTCGTTGTAATAATAAGAGTTCGTTATTTCATTCAATTATAACCGCAATCAATTTATAATAGTTCTTTTTCCGCATCACCAGAAATGTAACCAACTAGGGATTAGAAATTCATTTGCGCGGTGATTTTTTTCTTTTCCCACAGTATCTAGTTAACACCGCAAGCAATCCTGATGGGTATGTTAAGTGACTCCTCAAAATGTATTAATATTATCTAATATTGCTGTTTTGCTCACATCATCAAAAGAGGATTTAAAAAAAATCAGTGCTTATAAAAAGCTGTCATCTTTTAACAATTATAGCGGTCCGTTGCGTTTCTGGGTTGTACCACACGTAGTTCAGCAAATCCATCACCCGTGGAAGCTGCCAGCATTTGGAGCAAAACGACAGACAGAACCGCCTTTATTTCCTGCCGGCGCTCGCCACACTTGGATGCGAAATGTTGGACATCGTGCCAAAGGAACGCGCAGCACAACCCGAAAAATATCTATCAGAGAGCTGTACAACTGGGGAAATCTACGCCAGTGTATCGTTCAATAGCCATCTTTGTCTGCGGTGGCTTTTGAGGTCTGCAACAGTGGTGTATGACAAATGGGAAAGTCCACGAGGCCCTTGTAAGACCTTCAAACCATTTCCCGACTAAGCATTACTCTCTCAGAGCACAGCTGGTGCCTCTGCAGTCTGTGTTAAGTGAATAAGTAATGCTGGAGTCGTACAAGCAAGCCCATTAGGATGGCTGCTTGCAGAAACGATGCCCCATATGTTGTATCCTCTTTGGCGGTGCTGCTGCTGCTGCAAATATGTACGTCAAATACTACAAGTGCTGGGCCAGCGGCTGCTAGTTCTCACAAAGAGCAAGTGACCCTTGACCTGGGTCGTTTGCTTAATAACTCGTCAAAAAACAACAACTGGCCTACTGGTCTCTTGCACTCACATGTATGAGTAAAGATCCATTTTGTAGAGCCTTAGAGTATGCTCATTAAAAGAAAACATAGCAATTGCACAATAGATAGTTGTTTACTGACACTTATTCTCTGCTGCCTGCAGTGTACATAACATTGTTACGAATTGGTTGATAATTGTTTTTTTAACATCACTTACAGCCCTTTGTCATTCCCCTGCTGGATTAAGGTTTCCCTGCGCTGTCAGTTATGAGCATCGTTTGACCATACCTCAACGTGTGGTTCATATAGACTGGTGAATGGGGAGGTGGATACACACGCCTGCTTCAGATATCACCCACCAATGACGTAAGCTAAGGCTGGGAATCAAACTCAGAGCTCATGGTTTCTAGGGCAGAGTGCTCACCATTGCTCCACCCCCACAAGGGAGTAACTTTATAATTTTGAAAAAGCTATTATGACAAATAATTGCTTTTTTACAAGAAAAGCATGTATTATTACAAACGAAATTATTGCAAGAGAGAAAAACTGCAAATGTGCTTCTGTTACCGTTATTTGACAGTGGTTTCTGGGGGATTTAGAGTTTT
The DNA here is from genome assembly GCF_015708825.2 of Lethenteron reissneri. Classification (NCBI taxonomy): domain Eukaryota; kingdom Metazoa; phylum Chordata; class Hyperoartia; order Petromyzontiformes; family Petromyzontidae; genus Lethenteron; species Lethenteron reissneri. Next base: position 3,620,818 of record NC_083812.1, read on the forward strand.
TCATTGAGATATTCTACAGGTGTACAGAAGGGATCTTTATAAATCTTACAGCAACTTGAGGTTCCGCTACGTTTTGATGATTTATAAATCCAGTTTAACACGAATTAGGCTTTCACGACCAATCTCATCCATAATACAGTTTTTTTTGGGTTAGATCGCGTAAATATATAAATATGTCGTTAAACCTTCCACCACCCGACACAGCCAATTAGTAAGGTTTGTCACGTAAACAGAATGTGGCCAATTCGTTACGAGTACAGCACACCGGTTTGTTGGAGAGCCAAGTCACAACATTTACAGATTTGGCCTGATGAAGCTGGTTGTAATTACTGGCGAAACGTCGTACTCAGATTGTAAATGTTGTGGCCTGGCTCTCCAACACACTGGTGTGCTGTACTAGTGACGAATTAGCCACGTTCTGTTTACGTGACAACCCTTACTAGTTGGCTGTGTCGGGTGGTGGTGGGTTTAACGACACATTTATATATTTACGCGATCTAACCCAAAAAAACCCTGCATTATGGATGACATATAAATCCACATTTTATTGCATTACAGCATCAAAATGGATATATTTGATATTGTCTCATCATTTCCCATGTAGTCAAACACATTAGAGTCAGGACTCAGAGTACGCGGACTCAGAGTACGTGGACCGGCTCATCCGCAACCGACCCCGATTCACACTCACGCGAATATTCAAATCCTCCCACCCCGCCATCACGCGCACGTGGGTTTAAGGACGTGTAACCGTGTCGCCTGCGCAAGAAACTATTTCAAAAGCATCTCTCGTGTTCTAATCTAGTGTTAAAAATCTATACTGTTGATAATAATCTAGTGAATAATTTACTGTACAGTTCTGTACAATATTAAACATTTACGTACGTTCATATACATTTGATATTTACTCTTCCATTTTATATCTACACTCGTGTAGTAATATAGTAGTGTCTAGTAGTTTATCGTAATATAGTAGTGCGTAGTAGTGCATAGTAGTATATAGTAGTGCATAGTAGTATAGAGTAGAATATAGTAACATAGTAGTGTATAGTCCACTCGTATAGGCGAACCCCAACTTACGCGAATTCGCGCTAAGGTGGAGCTACACAAAACCTAACCCATCGTGCACGTTCTGAGACCTTCCTGTAACTAAAATGCATGTCATAATGCTTTATTTACTTGTGTTTCATGTTGTGAACCCAACAAATTGAGCAACGTGTTCAAATACATACAGACATACGTATGCTTAGAAAGAAATATATACATTTGGAAATTAATCTACGTGTACAAATTTGTTTGGCATTTAAGAGACCAAGCTCATACCTGTAAAGCAATCGGTGTGCGGACTATGTACGAAAACATATTTCATTACCCGCATCAATAGCCGCCTTTGTAGCAGAGGCCTGGTCAATTTTTGACCACGGAGAACAAAAAAATGACCAAATTAAACATAGTTTTTAAATGGGATTGTAAAGTGATATGGACAGACACGCATTCAATACTCTCACGTATGATTGAGTGCAAGTCGACTCATTGCCACAATGGTACGTGCACGACAGGTTTGTCAGCGTGTGCAATTTACATGCTTTGGCACGGCTCTAAGCAACTTGGTCATATATCATTGTTAAACCCTTGATGCATGTGTGGCATTCTGTATATTTTTTCTCTAGGTAAAAATCTACAATTGCTTATTTACATAAATTCCAGATAGAAAACACTTGTTTTGGATTAAACAAGTTCATATAAACATGAACTCAAAATTTTACAGCCAACTTTAAACGCAACAAAAGCGATTCTGCTTAATTCACGAAGCAGATTTGGAGCGAATTGTTCCATACGGAAATGTGTGGAGCCCTATTCCACGCAAATAAAACATCCGACAGCCAATCAGTGGGACGGAGTGCTGATGTCACTTTGCTTGCCCAACTAACAGAGACCAAGCCAACCAATCATTGTCATATCCCTGTGCGTGTGAGTCTTCATCTCAGCATTTTATTTTTTAAAAATTGAGCACAAGAATATATTCCCTAAGGTATATGTGCATTGCATAATGGAGATGCCAAACAAGCACGTGCATTTTTGCGTAATGAACTTCCATGCCCTCTCAGCTACACAAGTTGTGCCTTCAAACTGTGATTGATGCGATCCCTACTCAAGGTTTTCCAAATTTGGTAGAGAGTTACCACCATTTTTGGCTCCCCCTTACCCCACCCACTTTTGCCCATTCTGCAATTGTGGCATGAGAAGTGGTGGAATTTATATTTTCTTGTTGAGAATTGCTGACACGAGTCACAAAATGCTGGGTTTTTTCCTATGTTTTTTATGGGAACGGCCATCAGTATGCCAAAAAAAGTGACATTATGGAAATGGGAATCAGTTTTTAGGTCTCTTTTGTGCTGTTGTCCTCTGTAAAATTGCCAACCAGTGCCACGGTCTCACGCTTCATTCAAATGTCAATATTATGTTTGTGATGGGTTACAAAATTAATTCCGAGCAGAATGTAAAATGGTGAAATAATCCCAGGACATATTGGCTCTTACAATAAGTTGTCAAGCAACTCATGCATAATTGTCTTCATTATTATTTTCACGTATCATTTACAACCATTTGCACTTCAGTATGTAATTTTCATTAGTATATTATATTTTCATCTATGAATGCAGTTTTCGTATGTTCCATGCCCACGTTCCTTTAGTGTCCACCGTACACTGTGGAAATATAAATAAAGCTTTATATTCTTTGTCGCCGCTAAAACCTCTTTTCATTATTTTAGAGACCAGCGCACACTCGTCTCTTGTCCAATGGACTATACATGCTCTTCCGAGCTTTACGGAATTTATTGTGAAATTGTGAGCACCTTGGCAAATGGGTAATTTTCCTTCACTTGTCTTCACTCATAATGAATGAAATATGACCAAATCAACTGGAATGTGCCCAATCTCATGAGATCTCAGAAGCTGAGGAGAGTTTGAGCCTAGATAATGCTCGGATGGGTGGCCACGGTGTCCAAAAGGCAGACACAATAGGCGCTGTGAGCAGTAGTTGCAGCAAATTGTATTGTTGTTCTGCACTCCATATCGCCTTCAACATCCCATGCTGACCAGCGTGGTCAAGTATGGTATCATTTATTTTACGGCCCACAATGTGTGGGGAGGCCCTCCATACAGCAATGGATTGGCGAAATAGACTATCTTTAAACACAGGTAATATGAATTACCATTACGGTACTTTATTGTAAATAGGACATTCTAGTTAAATGTCATTAAAAAATAATTAGTCAACATTTCGGCTTGTTAGCAACATTTATTTGATTTAGTTGAGTTATGTAAACACTTATTTGCATCTATGGGGACCTTTCCCAAATTAATTTAAGTGAGTATTGAGAGTAGTGGTATTTTAATTCCCTCTTATTCTCGGGAGACAAAAAGAAAAGACTGTAAAACTTATTCTCGTTTCTCCAGCTTTGTAAAGTTAGGATGAACCCACACAGCCTGTTCATTTTATTATTGATGAACTCTCATTAGCAGACACATTTCAGAACCACTTCAACCACTGCCTCCTCCGCCTGCTTTCCATCCCTCCATGCATCAACCCTCCATTCCGTCCTCCCACCAATCACCAAATATTCACCTGCCTCTATTCCACCCACCCCCCCCCCCCCCCCCTAGGCAATGCTGGGGCTCGGGCCATTCGGAAGGGAGCGTTACCACGGAGACGCGATCTGGAGCGCTCACTTCCACCGCACCGTCGTCACGGGAGACGAGCCAGAGAGCCAATCAGGTGGCTGCGGCGGCTGCTGCTGCTGCGGCGGCGGCGGCAAGAGGGCGACTCAATGCTGCCGGAGGCCCATGCGACACGCCGAGCCGCCACCCTGCCCATGACTACCCCGACTCGCCGCTTAGCGACCGGTGAGGGCCCAGTTCCGCTGAGCCTTTTGGCGCAGAGCTTACCAGTTGCGCGTGATTTTTGGCTTGAAAGCTGCGCGTGCTAACAGGCTCTCTTAATTTGCTTTAGCTTACTTGTGCGAATTCATTTATTTTTAGATGATAAATTATTTTTGACGATTAATTCGCTCGTTGCGTTTAGGAGTTGAATTGTTATAAGTTGAGGGCCAGGCTCATAGTGTTTTTGACACAGGGTTTTTGTTCCCAAATATTTAGATATGTGCTTGAAGCTATATATAAACAGATGCATTGTTTGTTTTTTGTATTACACTTTATATGAGGGGCTGTCCAAAAAGTTATTTTTGTACAAAGACAATGGAATTATTAACTGTAATTTTATTTGGGGTAATTGAATTTTATTATGGGTAACACACTCAACTTGCAATGCAGAGGTCACTGGTGTGATCACATGCCAGGTCGTCGGTGGTTTGGTGAAGTGAGGGGAGCTCCCACCGTCTTCCAACACGACTGGTCATAACGTAAGAGTAGGCCAAATACCCTCTAGAACTTCCTCAAGTGGAGCTCCTTCTGCAAGCAGTGGCATACGCAAGACATTGCAGCGCTGCACTTTTACCTTTTTGTCATTTTATGTTGCCTTTAGGGGTTAATTTGTTCTAAATGGAATTGAGAAAACCCTCTATCAGATCATGTGGTTAATTCGTGTCTCCACATGGATGTATGGTAAACCGCATAGGACGATACTGACATGAATGCTTTTTATTATTGGATTCAATCACTTAAATACATTCCTGAAATATACCGTTATTTTCTCAAATAACTCTTATTTTTAGATATGTCAGTATTCTTTGACACAAGTGCCCCCTTGCAAAATATTGGGAAATAATGTTATTATTATACTTGCACCTGATGGCCAGACATATGCACAGTTTATTAATTCAGCCACCTTGACAGGAACATAGCTTAATTGGAGGCAATGCTGACATTCTGTGATTAAAAAATTTCATAAACTGAAATAGAAATGAAACTATTTCAACAAAATCGCTGTCATCTTCAGACCTACAAAAACATTTCCCGAATGTCAAATCCATGCAATTAATATCAAATATTGTTAAATTAAAAAAATCCGCATTCACTGCCGCGAAAATATCAGAGGATTGTCTTCGACAGAATGCTCTTGTTTAGAGCCTGAGTTCTAAACCTCAAAGGTTCCTTCGGGAGTTCCAAAGTGCTTCTCTTTACAACAGCCAATTTCTACCATTGATACGTAAATCATATGTAAACTATATTTCTACTCACATGCAGGTCGTATAACTGCCCACTTTTGCTCGAAGCGGAAACGTGGATGGATGTGGTTACTGATAACGCGTTGGTGTTGGTATTATCAGAAACACTTTGGTGTTATCCATCGACTGAAAGATGGCAACCCAACCGTGTTGTAATGCCTACCTGTTGTCTGTGAGACTCGGGATGAACAAATGTTTGTGCTCCTTTTTAATGACCTGTGACCGTGACTTTTGTTAAATAATGGATATAAAAAAAACATTCCTAAGCGAATTGTAGCAGCCTATTATGCACGATATTGTCTGTGGACACAGATGCCTTCAAAGTGTCGTATTTCTCCCGTATTTATTTGGTCTCAGATTTTACACAAACACAGACTGTTTAATCTTAATTTTGGAGCTTTCGTGACTGCAGGAATTATTCTTTGGTGCTTTCGGTTAAGTCACGTCTAAAGATAAAATAATAAATTAAATAATAGCATATTACGACGTTTAGATTGCAACACAAGCAATCATCATCAGGCATAAAAGAAATAGCAACAAAAATCTAACTGGAAAACTATAGACAGACATACAAGCAGACAGACATCACAAGGACACACAGAGAGAGAACACATATCGTCTGTCTGCTTGTATGTCTGTCTATAGTTTTCTAGTTAGATTTTTGTTGCAATTTCTTTTATGCCTGATGATGATTGCTTGTGTTGCAATCTAAACGTCGTAATATGCTATTATTTAATTTATAATTTTATCTTTAGACGTGACTTAACCGAAAGCACCAAAGAATAACAAACTGTTTACTCCTGCAGGTGCCGGATTGATTGTCAAACTTGGCCAACAATGAATTATCCATGAAAATCTCCCGTACGGGCTCCTGTCATTATCGTGCACTGAGAAAATGTGCCAACAGAATGTCGCAAAACGCAAACGAAGCTGCACAAATAAGTGTTTTCAAATATTAGTTGTGTCCTAGCCGGGTTAATGTTTGTACTTGAATATGTTTGCATAATGAAACTCATTGAGCAAAGGTTTATTTGTTTTTATGTGCTACTTAAACAGGGAGAGTGCTGGTAATTTTAAATATGTTCACATATATAAAGAATCGTTTTATAAATCCAACAAGTAAGCACAGTGTAAAATTAGATTTTCCAGAAATGTTATTTGTTATTGGGTTCTTTGACATAATGTTAAATGCATGAACGGTTGGTAACATGGTCTAAGTTGACATTAGAATTAAGTTTCAGCAAACATGTGTGTTCATATATTGAAAACCCATCATAATATGTTACTCCTCTGAAAAGTAGTAGATAATTAAAATTATCTTCACTATTTTAAAGTCACATATGTAAAACAATGCAGTAATTTTATGTCCTCTCATCCACAGTGTATCCTATAGATCTCATACAATTAGGCAAGAAATGATATCTTGCACCAGAAATTCCTAAAGAAAGCCAACCACTTAAAATGCCATGGATTTTTCCCTCTCAGCAATTACTTATATATAATGAGTTAATTTCCCCCCGTGCAAGAGCTGAATAAGCGGCAATTCAAAATGCTCTTTATACACACTACGTCATTTTAGTTACGTAACTTTGCAGGATGCTGCCCTGGTGTCAAGGTCAGCACCCTGGATTTGTAATCCAGAGGTCACCAGTTCCTTCTTTGAGCGTGGCAGTTGAAACAATGGCACAGGTTTCTTAAAACTGCCCACCACAGTCAATCAGCAGGTCGTGTGAGATGGAAGAATAGGCCGTCAGAAGCCCTTGTGCCAGTAGTGGCGTCAGCTATTGCAGGCTTCTAGATTTGAAGCTTTTGTGACTGCAAGGATTCATATTCTTAGGTTTTTTCGGTAAAGTCACGTAGGTAAAAAACATTAAAATTAATAAAAGTAAAATAAAATAAAAATCACGACGTTTCGGAGGCAACAGACGGCAGCTTGTGTTGCCTCCGAAACGTCGTGATTTTTAGTTTATTTTACTTTTATTAATTTTAATGTTTTTTACCTACGTGAGTTTACCGAAAAAACCTAAGAATATTGCAGGCTTGCAACCCTGATATTTTTTTTACTTTTTCATTTAGCTTCACATTGTGTTATATTCCAACAGCTGTAGTCAGCAATGCCTTAAGACTGTCTCCAGTTTATGGATGATCATATAAAAAATAATAAACAAATACTCGTGACACTGCAATCTGGAGACATAGCTGAACCTACAGAGATCGCTGAGAGCAATTGTCAGGTTAACGTGATTTCTTGTCAAAATTAGCATTGAGGCGGTGCTCCTCTGCTGTTTACAGGCCTGAAAGAGCAGTGGAAATTCCACTTTCCTTACGGAGAGCGCAAGTTCTGTGCATATGACAACCATTGTTGACTTCCCCGTAAAGTGGTCCCGACTTTATCGAACCCGGGGTCGGGGGGGATGATGGGCGTAGTCAACCACCAAACCGGGATTTGAACTCGCGACCTTCCGTTCGCTCCACTGCTGAGCCACCGAGGGCCAGTTTTGCTGACAAGTCAAGTTCATCGCATCAGAATTCACCTCCAATTAGCGCGGTCGCCTACGCGCGGCGCAACCCAAATTCAACAAACCGCACGCAGCACATCCATGCGTACGCACTCTTGTCGCACCCCCCCCCCGCAGCTACGTGTCAGCCGTCACGACGCCGGCACGGAGCTCCCCGGTCGAGCTGTACTTCCCGCGGCACAACGGGCACGCGGCAGCGGCGGCGGACGGCGCGCAGAGCTCGGCCCACTCGCCGAGGCCGCCCCCACTGCCGCCGCTGGGCACGGCGGCGCAATGCGCCGACAGCCCCTCCGCGCGGCTCTGGCGGCCCCCGAACCAGCACCAGCAGCAGCAGCACCGGGGCGGCTGGGGCGACGCGAGCCGCGGCGGCAGCTGCAGCAGCAGCGTGCCGCCGAGCCCAGCGTGGTTCCTGGAGGAGGAGGAGTACGAGACGACGCAGGAGTACGAGATTCCGCCCGACGACTACCCGAAGCGCGCCGCGGCGCAAGCGGCGGTGTCCGTGGCGCCGGTGAAGGGTCTCAACAGGGTGAAGCAGTCGTCTCGACGCAACGGCAAGCGGAAAAATGGCACGGTGATGGCCGGTGCCACCAAGGGCCCCATCGCCTTCGACTTTAGCACGGGCAGCAGCGGCACGGAGTCCGACGAGGAGGAGGAGGAAGAGAGTGAGTTTGAGATTGGTGAGAACACGCCCTTTCTGAGCATCCAGAACCCGCTCTCCGCTGCCTCTTTCGCCAACGGCGATGGGACGGCCGTCGTGTCTCCACGGTCCTTCTCAGGCCAGTATTCTGGCCCCCGGCTGGGCAGCCAGTCTCCATCCCGGCTGGTGGGTAACGGACGGCAAAACTCGCTGTCGTCGGCGTTCACCACCAGCCAGTTCAGCTCGGAAGAGGAGCTCCAGGCGAGGCTGGGAAACGCGCTCCGTAGACAGGATCCCATAGCCGTCTAAACTTGCTTTCTCGAGAAAACAAAAAAAAAAGGATCGAACCCTTGTCTGTTGTTGCTTCATTAAACTGAACGAAGTATTTAATAGATGCAAGTTATTCAACATAAGTAACGCACATGCTGAATTAGTGAAATTAACAAGACTGTTTCAGAAACTGCTCTTTGCAAATCCTAGTGACTCTTCTAATTGGGTATTATGCAGCATAGTGCCATATTACACATTGTGTAGGATTTGCATTATAAAGACTGCATATTGTATATTGTATACAAGATATGTTATTTTTTGTGCCTTTTTGTCTTTATTTATACTATAGCAGAGGTCAATCTGGGCATTGATAAGCCTAAATCATGATTATTGAGTGATGGCTTGGTTCATACGAAACTATTTTGCAATGTGCTAATGATATAAATCAATAAGTCAATTGCAGGCAACGTTGACAATTGTGCATACAAATTTACTGTCGTTAAAAAGACAGGAAAGCATGTAACTATGCACATGAGCAGATTCATCTTAGTAAACGTGCTGTTTTCAAAATGTGCTGACAGATAATCTTTCGTCTCCCATGAATATTGGTGGGTGGGTGGCTTAAACCACAATAATAGCATTTTTTAATACATATTATAAATCATTAATTCTTAAAGTTGTATGTTTTTGAAACTGTAATATTTATTAGCCATTTCTTTATTAACGTTAATATTTAGGATCACAGTACGTGTGTAGATTTTTATATTAAATTCCTAATTTTGTATTTCTTTTCCTTAAATAATTTTACATGTGTTTTTGGGTTCTAATTTTCTTAAGAGTACAATCATGGTAAAAAAATAATTATACACAAAAATAACTGTCTGAAATCATCTATTTAAAACAGGCCTTTGTTTCTATATATGATACGATACTTAAAAGTTTGATATGCAGTTTTAAATAAAGCATTTTAACAAAACACCTTTTTCCAAAGCTGATAATTACGTTTACAAATAAACTTGGTGGACGCTTCACGAAATTTTAAAATTGTGGTAATTTGTTTATTGGCATATTACAAAATCATTTAACCATATTTATTTTAAATACAGTCGGGACATCGAAATATACCCTAACACCTTGTCATCACTTAGTAGTCATGATTTTAAAAAGGACTTGTGCAATATTAGGAGCCAAACTTGTGTAAGGTAGACAAAGCTGTACATTGCGTGCATCCCATTTTACAGAAATTGTTTTGTATATTGACATATGACATTATACAAGTCCACGGATATTTTTTTTACAGTACCTTCCTGTTAACCCCAGTCCATCCCTAATATTGCACATGTCTTACGAGGCATGGGTGGAAATTGCAGTATGGAATAACTATTTCTCATGTTATAACCAGCCCTGCTGTACCGTGTACATTCAATAGAACTTTACTGAGCAGTAGGTTAAGCATACTAGAATCCTTCTTTCCCTTGCCAAAGTTTGTAATGTTTGAAAGAAGCGATTCCATTAAGCATGAGATGAGACTAATGCCTGCAGAGAATGTATATTTCTTTTGCGTTTCGGCCATTCAAATCATGTTTTGCTTGTTTCTTTTCATTTGTAGCCCCCACTGAATACGAACTTATCGTGTCGACGTCAAAGTTTCCGAGTGTGCAAATGCATAAGGAATTGTAAATTTCAAGTATTTTTTACTTGCATCACATGTGGTTTCTCTCTATATCTGATGTCGGTATGCAAATGATTTGTACGTTTACTGGAAGAAGTGTTGCTGCAATGGGAAGTCTTGGCATTTGCAAATTATGATGTTTGGCTCATGGACATGTGTCTGCTTGGTGTGTCCTTTTATTGTAAAAAAAATACAATCAGATCAACATTTTGGCCAAAACTAGAATAAATTAATAAAATGTATTCTACTGAATATTTTAATAATTTATTACAAATTCTATTCACCTTTAACTCGTATTATATTTTACATGAGGCTAACATGGATTGGTTTGTCAGCCACAAATATAACATTTAGATTTACATGTCTGAAAAACAAAATGTACAAGTTAGCACGTGCGTGTGTGTGTGTGCATTTTTGAGTTAATGAAATCATCGTTCAAGGGAACAAAAGTTGCATTTATGTTGATGTCATGTGCATAAAATATGTGTGAGGGGTAATCTAAAGGTTTTGAGAATTATGGACTAAAACAACTCGAATAAAATATCTGCCTTATTTTTATCGCAATATATGAACATTCTAAAAATTAGGGGTGTAATATTTGCATAATTTGACCAATCAATCTAAATTCCTGAGCTTGAAATGCATGCCGAGAGTGGCAAGTGGGAGAATCGACATTTTGCAATTCATTCGTGTTATGTAATGAGCTCACGTGATCCCCTGCAGTCACTCGAGGCCGCTACATTTGCCAGAATGATGACACAAGAATCGAACCGTGACCCTAAATTGCGACGATCCATTGCATTGCATGGGCAGTTGCATCATTGCACCCCTACCGAAATGGAACACAAAGCTGCAATTTTACCTCGGGCAAGTCCATTCTCACTCGATATTACTCACTGGAAAAATACACCACGGTATTAAGTTGTGAGTGCATATTTCAAACCGGGCCTCAAACATGTTTTGATCACCCTTCATGGCATTATTTCCACACGCTAAAAGGCCTATAAGCTGTACCTGGTAGGAAATAATTTTTTATTATATAACAAGATATATTCACTTTTGGACCGTACCAAAAAAACGCTGTTTCCACATGAATAAGCAAAAACTGATGAAATTATTACAAATGTAAATGTATTATTTAAATAGTTTCCAGGCACAAGACCTCCACAAAGGGGTCGTGTGTGCATGATTTCACCCTCTGCTTTGTTGATGTTCTCAAAGCTCAAAATGACATTTGTGTGTACTTGCCGTAGACACAAACTTTTTTTAATTTCAGGTTTTACCCTGCCATTAGAAAACAGAGTGTTGTGATATTGCGCGTATTAAATGGAATCACAGAAATACAAATATTATGATGCTAGAAAGCTGACAACTGCCAAAACGATGACTCACAGTCATCACCCCAGAGCAGCGAGTTAAATGTGTAAAATGTTAATGTTACATTTACGTGAGGAATGCATTGCTAATGTTAAGATATTCTCTTTTTAATACAGCCAACCTTTATACATCACTTGACAAAAGCCACATAGTCTTCTATTGAGATGGTTTTCCTCTTAGAAAATTAATAAATTAATAAATATACACATAGGCCAAACTTTGGCGAGTGTTTTTTTAGTATTTTAAGTCACGTTTCTAATTAATATTTCACTAATTATTATATTTCAGGATCCAGTGTGACTCCCTGAGAGCTTTTTGCAGTAATTTGCATGCCCTTTTCATCTGAGACTATTTCATTTTGGTTCGATTATTTTATTTTCACTAAAATGCACCCTCTCAAATTGAAAGTCTCAACGCAAAATCAAACAATAATACAATGTGCTTTATTTTTATGAACAAAAATGTGATAGGGTGGTTTATGGGTAGTTGGAACAAAGTTACTATCTGTAGGCATTAGCAAATAACCACTTCTCTTTTGTTTTAATTTTGACATGTATTCTATGGTAAATTAATAGTTTGAAGGTTTAACAATTCTATTTAACCACTTTATTTTTTTTTTCTGCACATATGTATTGCTTTAATTATTGCTTTTTTGTTGGAATAAGCATTTCATATTTTCGTGTGCTAATGTGCCCAACCGATTCCATATGGACCCAGTTATTCTTGCAAAGACTTAAGAGGAATATTTTTATTTCTCTCACAAATAAGGATTTTAGCGGGGGAAATAACTAGGTACAGCTGCATTAGCGGAGTGTTGTAAATACTTTTTTTCATTTCTCCACATAGAATAGAGTGTTAATGTTATTTATTTACTTGCATAATTGTTATATCAATCAGCCGTAAGCATTGCATACCATATTAATGTTTGTTTTATTATACGCCATCTTTTCCACATATTGTTGCATCTACAAATAGGACATAAGTGTTTAGAATAGGAAACATGTTTAATTTATTTCAAAGAAAATGGTTGAGCTTTTTAAGATTTTACTACTTTATAATAAAAAAGACGAGTTTACATCTAAACATCCTGCATTGAAAGTTATCCCAAAATTGTACGTTTAAATCTGTGGACTTTCCAACGATCATTTTTGCTGTACGTATGTAGGGCTTTGCTTCTTTTTTGTTTAAAAAAAAAGCTCAATAATACAAAAAAAAAGTTACATAAAACAAAAAATGGCAAAAAACCCATTTAAAAATTGTAAAAGAAAAAGAACAAAAATAAAAGAAAAATTATATATGTATTTATATATATTAAAAAATGACCTATGGGGGTCTTTCTTTTTGTTGTTTTGTTTGTCAGGTCGCACAGTTGCTTGCCCTGGTCCACAAAAAGGAAATCTTAAGCGTCCCTGCTGTTGATGTATATTATGCATTGCAAATGACCAAACCAAGACATTAAAACAATAAAATCAATTTACATTTGCTGTGCCGTGCTACCTTATTGTGTCTCTTTCTTCTGTTTGGTGCCACAGACAAATGTGTCCATGCGAGTGTCATTTGTTGTATATAAGTGGTGGTAGACAGAGAATTCATAGCACAGTGATAAGTGTGCTGCGTCTTGAATGAACCCTGGCGACCTGAGTTCCATTCGCCGGCCACAGCTAACATCAGTGGTGAGTGATATCAAAACCACTCTTGCCTTCCCTACCAGCCCTGTGCCAACCAACGCTGAGTTGAGTGGTGAATTATGGTTAAACAAAATCCATGACCGACATGCGTGGAGAGACCATCCATTGGAAAAATTCGAAGGGTACTACGATTCGACAAGGTATTGAGTGAGCCAACAGAATCGGAGAAAATATTAAGCCACAGTGGTTCGGGTGGCTGAGCTGTCATCGATAACTTCCTGGGTTTAGAATCAAGTAGCTGGCTTGATTAAAACAGTTTTTCAAGTCATGCCTAGTGCGTTGATTATCTTAACCCTATCAAACAAGGAATGTACCAAAAGTTTATTACAGTCGGTTCTGTATTTAATGATAATTTAAACATACGTGCGACTTGCGGAAGGGTGGGTGCGAAAGTGTTGCCCTCCAGTATGTGGATCAGATGTCACTTGAAGTGATCTCATAAATAGTTTTCTTGTATCCACCTCCACGGGCAATACAAAGCACTGCTCTGAAAGAATTTTGAATGGATTATTTGTCTCGTGACTTAAGGCTGATTCAAATAATCCACCATCGGTGTAACTTTGGCGGGGAGGAACCATGCTATGTAGGATTGGGATGGTACTATTCTCATTGTAAGGGCATGTTTGGTTGCTTTATACATAATTTAAATCGTTTAATGTGCTTATTCATTTGGCAATGCAGAGTTTTTTCATTTTATTAGAAAAATTAGGTCACTGTTTCATAACTTACACACTGCCCCTAGGCAATGAATGCCACTTTTGCAAGCAGAGTCCGCACAAAACATTGTCTCCATGTGTAGGAACATTTATCCGTAATGCGTTGTAGCGAATCAGTCATGGAGATATTGCCTTTGTATTGGGCACAGTTGGAGCATTTTGTTCTTTAAGCTGTGCACCAAGCATGCACGCAAAATCCAGTTTGTGATGTGTACACAAGTCACCACTGTTTCCTAAGCCCTTTAATGCAGCCTTAGGCCCACGATTCACAGTGTGCTGGATTAAAATGAAACGTGTAAAAATTGCAGGGGAAAAAATAAAATTTGGCAAATGGGTAAGTTTGCATATGCAACTGCACGTGAAATACTCACTTGCGATGATCTTGCTGTGCCGGTTTCAAAGAGAATGTGATGCCCCCCTCGAGCAGGGCACGGGTCACGAGGGCAGTCGTGACAAAGGGCAGGACCAGGGGGTTCAGATTATATCGTCTTGGCTTGGAGGCAGGACCAGACTGCAAGTGACATTTCATTGAAGTGCATTTCACGTAATCAGTTTATATATGCGCCCGAGGAATGACCACAGTGCCTTTTGCCCGTTATGAATGTTTGCGTGACTTTTTTGAATGCTGTCCACCGAGCTGGAGGATATCTCATTTGCAAAATTGGAAATGAGGAAAAGGCAGCTGCCTTATTTTAATATCATCATCATTATCACCCGTTATGTGGCAATAATGTTCCATCTCCCCTTTGTCTTCTCAGTTTTTCTCTCATTCAATATCCATGAAGATTTTTCTTCTCCATGTCTCTTATTACTCCCTTTCAACTCTGTGATGGCGTTCTTCTACGTTTATTCCCAGTCCCTCTAAGCATTTATACAGATTCAAATTACGACCTTATTGTACCCTGGGCTGAAATATATTTTGCGATATTGATCACGTGACAGCAAATATAAATAATATTAATTGTACGCACATTAAAACAAAATTATCATGAAAACCAATAAGATGTTTTCATGATAATTGGTTCTTTACCCTTCTATCTGGCAACAAAACTGACACCTTTTTGCAAGGAGTCATGTTTGCATAGACCGCAATACCTGCAGTCATAATACAAACTAAAGAACATAACTCTGATAATGTGCACTGTCCTTGAGACTAGGCTCGAAGGAAAGCTGTCTCGGGTGTGGACCAATCAACTTCAAGGACAGTGCACATTATCAGAGTTATGTTCTTTTGTTTGTATTATGACTGCAGGTATTGCGGTCTATGCAAACATGACTCCTTGCAAAAAGGTGTCAGTTTTGTTGCCAGATAGAAGGGTAAAGAACCAATTATCATATTTTTACTGGCAAATGAGGTCCCCATAGTGAAGATGTTTTCAATCAGGCCATTATCTGCCATGAAATGCAGAGGAAAAGTGAATACTGACAATGAATGTGGGACAATGCAGGAGATGTGGTGAGATGCTAACGACCTTTCCTGGTATGCAGGAGGTTGTGGGTTCGATCCCGACCTTGACGCCTGCTGTATATTTGGAGTTGGCACGTTCTCCCCGTGGTCGTGTGGAGTTTTCTCCTGGTCCTCCGGGTTTTCCCTCCGGGTTTTCCCTCCACATTTAGGCAATACGCGTTTAGAGTATTTGGCTGCTAAACATTTCCACTTTCGTCGAGCTATCATTTGTGACCAGGTCGCTTCTGAAAAAAGATCTATATCGCTCAGGTCGGCTTTACATGGTAAACAAAAAAGTAGATTTTTAAGTTCAGGTTATATACACACAATGGCCGATGGATAAAACTGGTGACGGAATGGCAGCTAAAGGAGGGAACACGCTCGAGAGAACAACCACCACGGAGATGGAGCTATGAGATGAGCCTGCGCATTGGGAGGGAGATGGATTTTGACATCTCGGGAACATGAACGCATGGTGAAGGCAACAGAGTGGCAACAGAGTGCCTTCACCAGAGCGTCTTCACTATCCAGCAGTGAATAAAGTATGGCTAATGATGAAGGGTTCAGTGGCATACAATAGAATTGGCATTTATAGGCATGTCTGAAATCATATTATTGGTTCTTTCGGTAAAGTCACGTAGAAGAGAAAAAAAATTTATAAAATACAATTCTCACGACGTTTCGGCCACAACACAAGCAGCTGTCCTCAGGCTGCTTGTCGAAAGACAACTCTGTTCTTCACCTGAGGACGGCTGCTTGTGTTGTGGCCGAAACGTCGTGATAATTTTATTTTATTATGTTTAATTTTTATTACTTTATTATTTTCCTTCTACGCGACTTTACCAAAAGAACCAAGAATATGAATCCCTGCAGTCACGAAAGCTTTAAATCGAAAATGTCTGCGAAATAAGCACGAATATTTAGATGTATTAATTTCTGCGTCCCATGAAGACATTATTACTGTGGTATGGTAGTTGCAATACAAGATGTTGGTCTGATAATTATTTTCACGAGATAATATACTGGGGATTTTTTTTACCCATACAATCATATCTATACAGCAGCTTATCAACCCACACTGACCAGAGTGGTGAAGTATAGTCAGGTAAATTTCGATTTAAAGCTTTCGTGACTGCAGGGATTCATCTTCTTGGTTCTTTCGATATATCGTCAGGTAATCCACACGATCAGCATGGCGAGGGGAAGCCTTAATCCAGCAATGGATTGACAACTGCATTGTTAGTAATATTTTTACACAAGAGGACACTTCAATTAATGCAAAATGCCTGGTGAGGATTGGGTTGGTGATCCAATCTGTGCTGTTGACGGCATAGACACGAGTGTGTGTGTCTGCGTGTGTGCTAGTTTGTGTGTGTCTGCATGTGTGCGAGTTTATATTCTTAGGTTTTTTCGGTAAAGTCACGTAGGTAAAAAATGTAAATTAATAAAAGTAAAATAAAAAATAAAATTAAAATCAGACTCGTGATTTTAATTTTATTTTTATTTTTTATTTTACTTTTATAAATTTTAATTTTTTACCTACGTGACTTTACCGAGAAAACCTAAGAATATGAATCATTGCAGTCACGAAAGCTTCAAATCTAGAATGTGTGCGAGTTTGTTTGTGTGTAGTGTCGTGGTGAGCGCGCCGCACTATGAACCCAGCGGTCCAAGCTCCGATTCCCGCTCATGGCTACCAACACCAATGACGATTACCTGATGTGGTCCTGAACCTTCCCTAGGTTGGCTCAATCTCAAATGAGTACCTGGTGCGATGTGTAAACATGGCCACTGTGGGAGACAAAGGCGGCCAGGGCGTGGTGTTGGCCACCCACCCTCTCGTGTGCCGTGCCGGCCTAAATAGGTGCTCGCTAACAGCGAGTTCACTCGGCGTGGTTCAGTGCTGCTGAGGTTGTGCACTCTCCACACGGCCCTGGTGCTGACGAGTTGCGCACAAGATGCGTTGTGTGTGTGGGAGGTGTTTTTGCTTTGACGTGGAGTGACAGGCATATGAACGGAGACGTGGTTATCTGCGTGTCTATTTCGGTACACATACAAGTTGAGGCACAGCTGTTATTGCGCTGCGCTTTGCTCTGCTTAAACCCAGTTTGGTTCCTGGCCACAAGCGAACGTAGCTTCCTTTCGTGCAAGCGGTTCTTCGTTTTCTTCGTCTTCTTAACTTGAGGTGCACCCTGCACCCCCTGGGGGTGCGAGATGCCCTTTCTGGGGAGTGCGAGACAAATCATCGAAACATAAATTAAGCACGGGCACATTAGAACAGCTACTTTGTTTCATCAAACCCCTGTGTATTTTTTATTTAAAGCTTTCGTGACTGCAAGGATTCATATTCTTGGTTATTTCGGTAAAGTCACGTAGAAGAGAAATATTAATATTATTTTATTATTTCCCTTCTACGTGACTTTACCGAAAGAACCAAGAATATGAATCCCTGTGTATTTGTTAACATTGTACGTGTTTACACGATACAGAATCCAAGGGGTGGCAAGGCTGCAGTAAAGGTTAACAACTCCTGGTCCCGTGGCTCATCATAACGTGAGAATAATGTGTGAGTGTGTGATGCATCAATTTCAGTAGCAAGTGGATCAACGGTGTAATTGTTTAGGGTTTGGCCTGTGCCTTTAGGCAATTGGACATTAAGAACCTCATTGCGGGACCCCGGGGTCCCATAAGCCCCCCGGCTCTCGCATAAACTGCGTTGAGACGTAATTTTATGTCTGTTGAAGGCGAACGATACGGCAATCTATTCCTCTCGACGAGCTCTGCACGATGCGCTAATGAAAGTTTCAAATTCTAGATTTGAAGTTTTCGTGACTGCAAGGATTCATACTCCTCGGCTTTTTCGCTAAAGTCCCGTAGGTAAAAAATTTAATGAAAAAACAACCAAATTAAATCACGACGTTTCGGAGGCAACACAAGCTTCCGTCTTCAAAGACGTCTTCAAAGACGGAAGCTTGTGTTGCCTCCGAAAAGTGGTGATTTAATTTAGTTGTTTTTTCATTAAATGTTTTACCTACGTGACTTTACCGAAAAAAACAAAGAGTATGGAAGTTTCAAAGTTTTGTTTCTTCTGCGCATTCGTCCTCGCCGCTGCTGCGCTTGGACGACACGGCAAACAGATCGATCCGCGGCCAGGCGGTTCGCGACGTTTGTGTGCGCGGTGGGACGCAGTTGCCAAAAATAAATGGATTAATTACCATTTTGACTTCCGTTTATTCAGGACCCTCGGGTCCCACTACAAGGTTAAGTTGTTGCCCTGTGACCCAGCCCCACCCTAGCAGTTGCCTCACCACCCCCTCTCGTGCTGCGCCAGACTTAATAGGCGCTCACGAACTGTACTTGGCTCATAGAGTCTCTAGAAACTGAGTGTCAAATCTGGATTTTTACACCGCTGCAACGTAGCTTTCATGGGCTTTAAGAAATTAAAGCTCTTTGCCAGTGATATTTTAAAACTGCTTTCGACTCAAACTGCTTTGCACCATCACAGCTAAAATTATCCAGTATGACTTACAAATTTTCAAATGTTAACTGCCTTTCTTACGACTCCCTCATGTGTGCTTACCCTTTAAAAGCCTCGTTACACATTCAAGGTAAAGACAAAGGAGGCATTACATCACTTGGCTGGTGGCTAAGAGGATGTGTTTCTTGGTATTCTCAGAGGACCTCCTAAAATAACACGAGCAAACTAGGAGACACCGTTTTCTTGTCTAGAGGCTACAGCAGAAACAATCACATCTATCCGTGCTTTCGCTTGAATCCTACTGACAGGCAAGTGAGAGTTAATGAGGCTAAGTTGCCCTCAAGGGCCGTGTGTTGAGCTTTTATATAAATAAAAAATGTAATCCTGTTTCCGCCACGACTGATGCTCGTGTTGCATCTGTTGAGACTCGTGGGATCAGAAACCTTGATTAACAGGATTTTATTACTTCCGTATCAAATTTTTGTTATTGTTGTTGTTTATGAGTTCATCGTCGGTGTATGTTTTCAGGGTTGGCAATAACAGGTCATTTTGCTCATAGCAGCTGCTGATTCACTACGTTTCCTTTGAAATCATTACGTGCACATTCCATCGAAAACATATTTGAAATTAACTTCCAATGTCTGCACTGTAAATATGTTGTCAGTACGTAAAGGCATGAGAGTATTAGAATATTGGGATGAAAGCTCTTCATCAATCTACGCTCACGGCGTCTGGTGTAACTGAACAATGGACCGCACTCACACGTGTATTTATGAGGTTACGGAGATGCATTGGCTCAGATTGCTTTTGGCACGGAGGGTAAATTTGTTTTCCAGAGCAACTGTTGCGAAAGCTTTTTGGCTAATGGGTGTCGGAGTTGTTAACTGATTGAGCGGTTATAAGCACAGATGTAGCGATTTCTGAGTTCATATTTCCTGGATCATCGGTTCTTGACCTCTTGTCTGGGTGGCCTCGATGTAGTTAATCACTTGGCGTTTGTAGACAACAGATCTATGCAATGCACTGCTGTCCAATGTCCTATGCTTTGCGTGCACGGAGAACAGTGGCAAGCCTGCAGTTTGAAATGAGATCATTTCAATCAACTCAACAACAACAAAACCCAAATGAACAAATTATTTGCCCGCGTGACGTGTCTGACTTGAGTTAACCATTACACCATGTAGGACACAGCATGTGCAATTTGCTGATTAGCTAAGCTCATATGCACACTTATTGAAATTAGGCGAAAACACATTTGGAATATGCAAAACACCCATTATCTTCGTAAATATACACATCCAATCATTAATACCAAGGAGGGACCTCTCGATTGCAATAACCACAAAGTACATTTGTGATACCATTATACTGCTCTCTCTACTTTTAACACTTTATTCACTTTATTCAATTACGCTCGATTAACAACAAAATAGATATTTTAAAATCAAACATAATGAGGTGTATATACTGTATCAACCTCACCGAAGGCGATACAAGTATCTGTTTCGAAGAAGTGCTGCCACGTTGCCAAATGCTGTCCCTGCTTTACAGACGGATCTGTATTATATAATGAGAAATATAAAACAAAACACATCGGCTGTGTGTTTTACAATGCTTGCCGATTACGCACTGGTGCGTGTTATGTGCCAGAAATAATGGTAAATGTCTCCTGAGCCAAAGACAGTTTTTTTTTGGGGGGGGGGGGTGGGGGTGGCAGCGGGGGGGTTTATCCATTTTCTGTCAGCTCCGTGGCTTTTATATTCCGCAGCTGCAGCAGTTATTGCGGTCATCGTTCACGAGCTCTTGCTTTGGCCAACTGTAATCTGCAAAGGCGGTGGGCGGCATTGCGCGGCGAAATAGAAAAGAGCATTGCGTGTAATTACACTGCATACCTAAGTCGACTTTCGTAATTACGATACATGCATTTTGTTGCGACAGTTTAATGTCCTGCAGCAGGGGCTGACAAGTTATTGTTTACGCAGCGAAACTTAGAAAATCCATTTAAATGTCTTCATGCATTGGAGTCGCCTTGTGCTGTGTGGCCTCACTGTCACTTAGAATGAAAGCCGGCGAGCATGGTGATAAATTGCTGTGATTAATTCTCGACACCTGTTCAAATGCTGCCTGTCAGTGTTTCAAATATATATTTTTTTCTGGGTTGAAAAAGTAATTGTCATTTATTACTTATCTTCTCGAAGTTTAATTTCTTAACACTGCCCAAAAAATATTTTACCTGCAAACCAGAGGCAATGCCTGATTGCATGGGGGCCGGCGGGGGGGATTATCTGGCATGCTTGACCATTAGTGACACATTTATATTTACACGATATAACCCAAAAAATACGTTGCTATGAATAATATTGGTCGCGAAAGCCTCTGTTAAACCATTGGGGGGGGGGGGTAGGGGGGGGCCTTAGCAAAAATTATGATTTAGGGCCCCCCATTTAAATTATTTATAAAATACTCGTGAGAGTGACAGAATGAAAATAGGCAAGACAAAGATATATAGTGAGATAAGATAAGGGTGGCCAAAAATCCAGATATAATGAGATGAGAGAAGAGAGAGACGGAGACAGGATATAGATGAGATAGATTAATCGGCCGTTTGTGTCTTCACGAGCTTGTGTTTATTAGATTTAGAATTTGAGCTGATACTTGAAAAGCCTCCTCCAATTATTCCCCGCCCATGAATATGGGGCCCTTGGAGCCCCAACATGTTGTTTGGTTTGCTCGCGCCCAACGCCCTACACTGCATGGGGATTTTTGTGAAATCCCGTACGGAGAGCTTTCTTCCGCACACATTTCTCAATGCTATAAATTTATTAATGCATGCCATCGTGGGTCACAAAGCAAAATGTTTTACAGTTAAGGTGGCTCTTACTGATGATGATGATGATTAGCTGTTAGCTCAAACATTTTTAGGCACATTATATGCAGAATTTGAAGACAGGTTTATGATGATGAATGCAAGTAAATTAAGCATTTATGGCTGTAATTTGTAGCAAGTCATTAAGCACCGTAACAAGCTGTTGACATTCTTGTCTGTCACAAATGTTACGGTGGTACATGATATGAATTGCAGAAGGTGTTATTTTTCGGAAGAAAGAAAACCCAACGCCTTTTGTACTCCACAATTAACATTTAAAAATAGATAATGATTACTCCGATTATAAACGTATGTGCATGCGTTGGTAGCTCTGAGATTATGAAAATGCGTGGGACCGGGTGTAATTAAATTCCTTGCTGTTTGAAGTCTTTAGGTTTGGACAATGGTTTTATTTACTCCTGGCAAGCTGGTGTATTCCCATCCATATCCAACAGTTTGTACTGACAGGTATAGTTCTCTCTCAGTTCTCAAGAGGCACTGGGCAAGGCAGCGTTTTATCACCTCTATCATTTATTCCATTTATTTGAACCTCGAGACATTTCAATACGTCACACAGAGCGGGTCCGAGGGAATTCCACTTCATTTGATATTTCATACAATTAGCTCTGGTTCCAAATTACACGGTGATAGCCACAGTGCACGTATAGACGGCTCTTTTATCAATTCACTGTTTGATGAAGGCCTCCTGACACCGTATGAATCATGGGTATTGTTTGACTATACTTCACCACGCTGCTCAATGCGGGTTGGTTAAGGTGGGGAGCATAGACTTTGGGGAATAGCGCAACGGTACATCAATGG
Organism: Lethenteron reissneri; assembly: GCF_015708825.2. Classification (NCBI taxonomy): domain Eukaryota; kingdom Metazoa; phylum Chordata; class Hyperoartia; order Petromyzontiformes; family Petromyzontidae; genus Lethenteron; species Lethenteron reissneri. The sequence continues at coordinate 3,643,498 of NC_083812.1, forward strand.
ATTTTTCTGAACCGTCCCTCTGCTGACAGGACGACCCTGCAACATCCTACAAGCACACTGGTTTCATCCTTGGTGGTCACCCATCCAAAGCTCTATCCATACTCAACACAGCTTAGCTTCTGAGATCCAGTGGGATCGGGGGCATTCCTGGATGATTTGTACAAAGGCAATAATAACCGTACATGTAACAAACAAAAGTTAATTATATTCCTTCTCTACTTTCTATTGTCGAGATATGTCGTTGTGTTGTAGTGCAGTGTGCACACGGTACGTCCTATAATCTCCCCTTAACCCTCTTACTGGAGAGAACTCACCCAGACATATCTGGAAATCAACTGAAATAAAATATTTACGGGTAAATTTCCTTTTTTTTTATCTCTTTCAATTATATCCCAATTGCTTTACTCCGCTGATTTGTAATGCTATAAAATAACTTATATCATTGAGATTTCTTCCCAATTTCACTCATCAGCCAAATAAATCTCAAAAAGCTGAAGACACCTCGAAAATCCCAGTTAAGATCCCAAACTCGTTTTTTTTTTTAAACACGTCCTTGTTTACATAGCTCTATAAACTCCCTCGATCATATTGCAAAATTTAAATGAAGTCCTTTGCCCTTCTTAACCATAAATTATCACCTAGACCACAAACACTAAACCTTAACTCAAAGCTTTTGTGACTGCAAGAATACATATTCTATGAGTCTTTCGGTTAAGCCACGTAGATAGAAAAAATACGACAATATCACTACGTTTCGATCGCAACGCAAGCAATTGTGTTCAGGTGAAACGATTGCTTGTGTTGCGATCGAAACGTCGTGATATTTTTGTTATTTTTCTATCTACGTGGCTTTTCTGAAAGATCCATAGAATACGCAAACACGAACCGTGGAGAACTGAACAACACACCGCCGTGTTTCAGAGCAAGAGTGGTGGACCACGTGGAAATCTTCCTTGTGTATCTTTATATCTGACACTATTAACTAATTGGGATGAAATTACCAGGTCACACCATTCGCTGGTGAAAGTCCCTCCACTCCAGTGACCTCGAGGGGGCATTTGGCCTAGTTTTCCACTTTGGCTAGACGCGTTGGAAGAGGTAGGTGCATCCATACTTTACCCCAACCAGATGCGGCCTGCCGATTGACTTACTATGGTAGATCCACTTACACTGCTGGGCGTATAAAGGTCGGGCAGTCTGAAAACAATTAGACTTACTTAGTTTAAATTCTGATATGGGATCTACCATGCGAACACGTGTAGAGTGGGGTATTCCCCTCTGGTGGAGCCTCGCTGTCTCAGAAGTCCTCAGAACACTCAGCAAACGCATGAGCATGCATCTTGGTCGTGCCCACGTGTGTGAAAGCTGCCTTGCCAGATACTGTAGCGTTTTAACCAAGCCTGCGCAAATCTCGCTCTCTCCCGCAACCGGATCAATGTCGTCTCTAACCTCAGGTCGCTGTCACTTGAGATCAAAGCAACAACGTATATCGCTGCAGATTGATTGATTGATAAGGAAGTCCAAATGCTAATTGTAAATTATTTGAAACACCGCGAAGTGGCCAACTCTGCTGGCTTGGAGTGCGAAGTTGTTTTGTGCTGTCAACCTGGAGAAGAAGTTCCACCGATCGTGCAGAGATGGAGGTGTTGAAGAAGAATCGGTGCCCTCTTCTTCACATTCCCTTTTGACAATACGATCAAGCGGGATGCAGTATGTCAGTTGACCTTTCTTCTCTTTTAAGAATGTTGAGTATCCCCATCTCTGAAGATAATTCCCCCCCCCCCCCCCCGGTCTGTTTCTCTCCTTACCGCATGGCACGAAAACAACAATAACTCAATGGACAGGATGTCTGCCTTGATGTCGTCTACTGGCACTCTCATCGTTGGTTGTGCTATAAAGAACGGACATTGCCGAAAATGTAACCTGTTTTCTTTTAATGCCACAGTGTTATTGACGAATGTGTTGATTTTGGCTGTTGGTTGTGTTCATATTAATTGAACATAACGTGATTTCGTTTTTGTTTAACTATCGATTGTAATTAGAGATACGTTATATACAAATATAAATAACATCCCTAAACATGTACCCTTGCGTTTTATCCAAACATGTGAATTACACTCCTGATTTTATTTATTGGTACTTTTTCATGCACTTTTAGCCTTTTATGAATAACTTCTTGCTTTTATATTTATTTTAATTGCATTCAAATAAAATACTTTGGTACTAAACTTTGTTTTAAAAAAAAGTTCTATTTTAATGTTACTCATGTTTGAGAAACGCAGTGCATGTTACAGTTGATGTCAGATATTCCGTAACATAATTCGCAGCAAAATGCCTACCAGCTCAGATGTAATAGGGCACCTTGTGCAACCTCACTAAAGGTTTTATTGTCCCTGTGTAGAGAACAAACATCAGATGTGGCAGCAACTGTTGTGTTTTTATATTTGTCTCAGATGATGCTTCTCTGTATTTTCAAAGATGAGAGCAATTTCTAATATTAGAATAGCCTTGGTGTGTGTTCGTCAGATGTGTTGTCCTCAAGACTGACCAGAGGCTTGAATCCTAGTTCTGAAAGTTGCTTGCGCAGTAGCTAGACGGAGGCATTTTGAGCCTTTGAGCCATCCAGCCACCTGAAAATTAGTCAAGTCTTTTTTAGGGAACATCTTACAGGGTTTATAAAGGTGTGTATTCTTTGTACGTCGACACGAATACAATACATATGAGCACGTGTACCCTTTCGCATCGAGGTTCTGTGTTAGGATCGTACCACTTATTTCGAGTCTTTCCAAGTGTAAAAACGGAGAAATACGTTTTTTTTTATATAAAAGTGGAATTCATGTTTTAAAAAAGGTGTGTAAAATGTAAGTGTTCCTTAAAATAAACGTTTTATTTACTGCACACACATATTAAACTTCGGTGCAGACTGCCACTCGTCACCGGCCAACATGTGAATGAGTAATGGGGACATTATTTCGGTAAAATAAAAAATAAAAATCCTTTTTAGTAGCCTCGATATTTATATTACATTTTAAATGCATCTTTAAATAAAGCATTTAAAGCCATACGAGAAAAAAATGCTCAATTTTTTCAGGCGTGCTGTAGCCAACGTGCGTTTTTACCATTTTCCTTCTTGCAATGGTCAAGATGATTTAGTGGAAACTGACTGTCCAGTGTTTTGTATTTGGGTTACAGTGGTGGGGGGGGGGGTTGGGAAATGATCTCATAAATATCCTTTGCAGTCGAGGCACCATTAATTTTAGATATACAGTCAACTCTAGATTAGCCAGGGTTTGGGAGGGTGCCCCCTGGATTTAGTAGGAAAAAAAACGGATAATGCAAAACACATGTAAATTAGGCCATGCAACTGTATTCGTTGCTCGCATGTGAAAATTGTGGCGATGGAGAGACGTTAGAACGTGTCGTCTGTAGGCATGATGAAATTTCGATTTAAAGCTTTCGTGACTGCAGGGATTCATCTTCTTGGTTCTTTCGGTAAAGTCACGTAGAATGGAAATAATAAAATAATAAAAATAAAACATAATAAAATACAATTCTCACGACGTTTCGGCCACAACAGACAGAATTCAGACTCTGTCTTCTCGACAGACTCTGTTCTCCACCTGAGGACGGCTGCTTGCGTTGTGGCCGAAACGTCGTGAGAATTATTTTATTATGTTTTATTTTTATTAATTTATTTTTTCCATTCTATGTGACTTTACCGAAAGAACCAAGAAGATGAACCCTCGATGAGTGAGGTGCAGTGATTGCCCAGTGTGCGTGGAGCAAAAAGATTGAATGTTGGGGTTTTTTTGTTGTTGCAAGCACTGTTGTGTGTGCGTGTATATATATTCAGAACAATTAAATGTAAATATTCCCCAAAAATGCCATACAAAAGAATATAAATACGTGAATTGATCATTCCCTTTCTGAAAATTGTATTTAGCAATCCTGCTGCACAAGTTAACGCGTCTTATTTCATAGTTGTACGTAAAAAATATACATAATGCCCCTGTTTTCACTATTCTGAATATCATCTCAGTCAAAATCGTATTCTACATATGCCTACTGTTTGAATACATTTAAAAATAAATAACAATGATGTCCATCCCTGTGTCACTCCACTGCTAGATGAAGGCCTCCCCCACGCTGTCCCAGCCATAGGGTTTGTTTGAGCATTCTCGACCACACCGCCCAGTGTGGGTTTGTAAAAGCGGGGCGGGTGAGTGGTGGAGCATTCCCGGTTCAATTATACCTTACCACTGTCATTAGCCATGGTCAAACTTTGAATTTGTGATACTGGGGCTCATAGTGCAGTGTGCTAACCCAAGGCAGGATCCGCTCCACTCGCTACTGTTGTACATGCAGGCTACATCCTACAAACGGATGTTTCGCCCTCGGCAATGTCATTAGTTAGCGCTGCCGAATAACACATAGTCGGTACTTCAGTCTATTTCGAATGGTATTGCTGTTTATAGTTAGAGAAGAATTGCACATAGATGGCTTTTGTCGGATAAGCATTAATGATTCTGGGAGGGAATTAACTGTTTCTGGGTTGATCAACGACTAATGGGGGATATTCACAGTGACCCCAATCCAGGCAGTAGTGTTATTGATTTTCACTCAGAGAAGCCGGCAATTTTTTCCGAAAAACACTGCGTTTCTCAACAGTAGGTGATTAGAGGTGACTCAGTCGTCCTTCTCCTTCGCCCGCAATGTGGTTTTGTCAGATGAGGAGTGGGGGAGGGGAGGGGGAGGGTGGGGCGTGCGTTAAATTTACTTTTGAATGTGTGCATTAACCATCGGCTCAAATGGAATATTCACGTGGGGTCTGATGGAGTTTTCATTGGCCAGGTGAGATCTTGGATCAGTGGCGATGCACGCAGTCGTCCACCACATCAGTGATGCAACACAGAGCCAAAGACATGCTCTCATGCACAATCCAATCAGGGCACTGATGCACCGATACTACAGAGGGAGACAGTAACCCATTGGGCATTTCATGAATTCCAGACTTTGGCTGAAGTAAATGAAGCCAACGAAATGCTACATTACCAGGAATGACGTGGCTGTAATATGCACAACTTGGAAAATTTGCGACATTGATCGTAACTTCCAACATTTGTATTCATCTTCTTGGTTCTTTCGGGAAAGTCACGTAGAAGGGGCCGAAACGTTGTGAGAATTATTTTATTATGTTTTATTTTTATTATTTTATTACTTCCCTTCTACGTGACTTTACCAAAAGAACCAAGAAGATGAATCCCTGCAGTCACGAATGCTTTAAATCGAAATTTGTATTCATTATGCTAAAAGGTTGCATCTTAAGAGAGCTGTGTCATAATCGCAACCCCGCGATTTACTTAATTTAATTCGCGCTAATTATTTATTGGTTATTGGTTTACACTAATGAACAATGATATATGGGCTTAATTTAAGTTGTTCAATCAATTTGTACACATTTTCACATGCACTTTTCATTGCTGTAGAATTTACATAATTAACTTACTTTCTCAATCTATTGCCATTTTTTTCTCATTGTGCTCTTGTAACATGGAAATGTGTCTTAGTGTGAAAGTAACACCAACGAGTTTCTCAAAACTCTTTACTTACAAAATAACCCACTAAAACTAGACTGGAGGGAGGGCCTTTCATGTATTGACACCGTCTTAAAATGCAAAGAGATGTCATCTTCCCATTGCCCCAAACATCACCTATTATACCTATCACCTATGACAGTGTGTATATATATATATACTCCTTTTAGGACAGTGTTGTATGTGTATGTACGTTGAACTTCTTTGCACCGTACATAGTCAGCCGTGCTAATCGTAGGTGCTTTTGAAAAACGTGTTAAATGCTATTTCTGCTTATTACACCACTGTCAATGCAGGATCACAAAAATACTAGTTTTATGTTTCGACAGGCAGTTATAGGTTTTTTGTTAAAGTCATTAAAAAACGTGAAAACACATTTCCAGGTTTTTTTTTTTGTCGCGGGTTTATGCAGTGTTACGCAGGAGACTGTATTTCAATTACAAATATCAGACGGTGCTTTTCACACCAGAAGGAGACAAGGTGTCAACACATTTGACATTTCTATAAAAAAAATTGCACTTTTTAAATTAACGTTACAGCAATTGCATGCTTAAAACAACTGGCCTATACAACTAAATACCACTCTGCTGATGAGCAAAAATAGACTTCTTTCTGTGAATTAATAAACATATAAATGTACAGTAGATGTTATAACATTATTATATTTATATCATAATTATAGATATTTCATAGGACCTGTGCCAAAATGTAAAACCAAAAAAGGAAGCTAATAACTGACGTATTCTACAATATATTTGTATTCATTAAATTATATCCAGTAATATTTAAAACACACTTCCCAGAAAGTGTTTTTTCCCCCCTCTGGATATATTCCAGTCAACCATGATGGCAAGATGTTAACTACCTCGCCTGGTCTAAAGGGCGTCATAGGTTAGAGCCGGACGCCTGGTTATTTCGAATTTGCATGTTCTCCCCATGGTCACGTGGATTTTTCTCTGGGTCTTCCGTTTTCTTTCCTCCAAATTTAGAATCAAAATGCGTTTAGAGTATTTGGCTGCTATACATTTCCACGTGATAAGCTACTTCGTTGAGCTGTCATTTGTGACGAGGTCACTTCTGAAAAAGAGGTTTCAGCTCACTGGATCTTATTTTCATTATTTTATTATTTCCCTTCTACGTGACTTTACCGAAAGAACCAAGAAGATGAATCCCTGCAGTCACGAAAGCTTTAAATCGGGTCTTACCTGGTGAAAAAAAAAGTTTAGTTTTTCGTTTATATCCATTCTTAGGTACAAAATTCTCAATTTACAAACGTATAATGGCTTTTCCTCGCACTAATTAGCATTGTCAAGATGTCAACAATATGCAAATTAAAATGTATCATGATGAAATTCTAAGAATACTAATGTCACCCCTGTAGATGTGCAAATGTATTCAGCGGGTGATGCCCGGGGTAATCCCAGCTAACGTCACCCTCACAACAAATGTGTCAGCCCGGTCATGCCAGGAAATTTCAACTGAATGGTCATTTATAGAATACTAAATGTGAATGTAATAATACATATGTATCCTTTGAGTAGGCTTAGAATCAGTTTAGGTCGCCGGCACACATGTTTTATAATAATTGTTGCCAAAAGCAGCTTTAGCAACCAGTATCAGTGAGTATTTTTAGAACGGGGTCAAGAGGGGTTGCTACTGAAAGAGAGATCATTGAGAGAACTTTCATCGGCTCGTTAAAATGGCCCATCTCCGTGAGCTCATTGTCCTGAAATTTTTCATATCATTAAATGCACAAAACCAGCAGCTCTTCCGTGCAAGAGTGCACGTGACATTGCAAATGTCACACGGAAGCATGGCGCGCACTTGCTTCGTGAACGGCAGAATCATAACTTCATAATATATTGCACACACAAGCATTATGTCATATCGCATAAATATCTTGAAAATATAATTTCGCTTTACTTACCTTAGTTATTCACTATATATGTCTAGGGTGGGGTATTTTGAGGTCTCGCTGCTAGTTTATTACGGGCTGCATGACTAGATTCACGGCACAATGCTGTTGTAAATCTTACGTCTTTTGTACTGATGCCACTGCAATTTGTGGCAAAACCCATGCACTTTTGTAACGAGTGGGCAAGAAAGTAATTCACTTTCTTAATATTTTAGACAATTTTAAAATATTGCAGTTAAGGCTAAATCAGATTTTTGCCTTTGAATGCCACTCATTCGGCATATTAGTTGGTTCTCTGTATGGAAGAGCCATGTTTCAAATGTCAATCATACGTATAAGGTCACCGGCAAAAAAAAAAATATCAGAAGCATGGGATTGTGCTGTAGTTCAGGGCCTCTTATTCCCCATTTCCCTCTGGGCCAATGGAGGAAGCATCATCCCTGCCTGATAGCAATCTCTATCGACCACCAACCCAGGGCTTCTTACATTTGCAGAGTTTTCAAGGACCATGGTTGTACATTTATGCAAAAAAAACGACAGCACGGGACGCACATCAGGGAAATGGAGCAGTGAATTCAGCTCAGGGGCAGGTGCTCACTGGATTCTTTCATCGCAGGAGTGTATGTATGTATGTATGTTGAACTTCTTTCGCACCGTACGTAGCCAACCGTACTAACCGGATGTGCGTGTGGGTGAGTGGGTGGGTCGGCGGCGGCGAGTTGGTGACCGTGTGGGTTATTGAATGGGTGAGCGAGACGGTGGGTGGGTAGGTAGGTGTGTGACTTGAGTGTGTGAGTTATTTAATGTGTGGATGAGTTGGATTATTGTGAGAGGCTTGGTCCAGCAGTGGATTTATATCATAGCTAATAATGGTGATGGAAACGTTATCAGTTTATTTCATGAAATCCTTAAGCATTCAGTGCGTAGGTGCTTTAATAAACTGGGGATTAGTAAAACCAATTTTATTTCTCGAATGACCGCTTATACATATGAATAATTCACTGCCATTTACATTTTTGTATTATTATGAAGCTATTTTTGAACTTTTTTTCTAATAGCAAGTTATACCATTGACAAATTGCGTGTATAGAATGTATAGTTTCACGCGTTTAAAGTTGCAAAGAACATTCAGCAGCCCAATTCCCTCGTGTGTACAGCTCTAATCTTATCATCCTGATTTATTGCTTTCAATTAGTGCCACTATACTGGAGTTTCCATCCACATACCATTAACAAGATAAATATTTATTAAAAAATCAATACAAACCCAAAAGATTAAATTGTTGGAAATTCTAGCATGGATCCAAATGTTTGCAAATTATCAGCACTATGAGTAGTCTGTGAGCTGGTATATGAACACACGTTGATACAAACTCGTAACTTAACCATTTGTTTTGTTCCAAGAGGCCGTTTAGATCAAAACATTTCAAAGCGCAAAAACTCGGAATGGACATATTTAAAGTCCCATATTCATATTTTAATCTCGGGTTTCAGATCACTTACATACTATTGTAATACAATTATATCATTTTGATTTAAAGATTTCGTGACTGCAGGGATTCATATTCTTGATTCTTTCGGTAAGGTCACGTAAAAGAGAAATAATAAAATTATACAAATATCAAACAATAAAATTCTCACTACGTTTCGACTGCAACACAAAGCAATCATCATCAGGTGTGAAATCCACAGCAAGAACATTTGAAAAAAAACATTCTTGCTGTGGATTTCACACCTGATGATGATTGCTTGTGTTGCAGTCGAAACGTCGTGAGAATTGTATTGTTTAATATTTGTATTATTTTATTATTTCCCTTCTACGTGACTTTACCGAAAGAACCAAGAATATAAATTATATCAATGAATCCCAAAAGAAGAGCGCTCAGAGTAATAACAATGAGTGGTTCATTCGTAACCAGAAAATATTTGAAAGCAAAACTCTCAGTGTGAGTGACAGTTTCCCACAGAGCAGCGTCAAATCCAAGCCGATGATGTTGATGACGGCCATCAAGTGTTGATGGAGTATAATGTCCGTCACCTGCTCATATACCTCCAACATCTTCACACATGGTCAATTCTGCGGTAATGGAATTACAGCGTGGAACACGCACCCAATAATAATCGGTAAATCTAACGTAAGCATTATTTGGACTTTTATAGTTTCTTAATGTTCGCACGCAGCAGGTCGGTGCGGTACATAAACGAGCCCATTTCGTAAGCGTGTCTAATATCCCCCCCCCCAACCACCCACCTCACTTATCGTGTAATTCCGTTACCATCGACTGGCTGCCACACGTTGAATCAAATTGCATCCGCGTTTCGAGCGCAACAATCGTAGCGGCTTCGTAAAACATTCGGACGCTTTCTTTTTTGTTTAACGGGGGACAAAGTTAACTTCGGTGGCAATACAAATAAAAGGCAGTGTTATGTTAAAGTAAAGAGTTTTGCCCTCCCCCCTAAACAACTGGATGCTGGATCACTGGACACAGGTGTCGGGGGGGGGGGGGTCACACTCGTTTAGTGTGCACAGCTGGAGCCAAAGTGAGCGCGACAATTTATTTTCGAGAAAAATTTGCTTCGTGACACACTCAATGTCCTTTTAGTGACAGTGGAATGTGTCACAACGATAAGATCTTTGTCACGGGTACAGAGTTTTTCAATTGTATTCATCCAGAGAATTCCTACACCACGCCCGGACCCTGTCTCACAACAGCGTGCATAGGCATATTTATGTGAGTCAATGGCAGAAGCAAGTGCTGATAAGGGCATATCATTTTTTTCAATCATTTTCAAGCCGTTTAACGTGCAATAACATATATCCCACCCCCCTCTGCATCTGTGTTCCCACTTTAAATTGCCCTTGTTTTAACAAATTGCATTCACTTCGAAATGAGAATTGATAACATTATGGAATTACTTGTGAATGTGATGTACTGTAATTGCCCCGCAATTATACATTTGGTGAAACATGTCATATTTGTAACTGACTTGTGCGTAATGTCAACAGAAGGTACCTAACGTGGCCAAAACAAATTAGTGGATTAAAAAAAAGAAACTTTTTTTCTGTAAATAATTAGTATTAACAACAACAACAAACCCGCATGCTTTATTTGCAGCTTTGACTTTAATTTTAAAAAATACCAGGGAGCCCAAATCAGTTTCCCAGCACGAAACTACGAATATTGTCTTCGGGCTTATTGCTGTATGTCAAATGCCCCGAACCCTCTCTCGAAATTTCATGAACTCACCACTCGCAGATCTGTACATGTGCGCAGGGTTGGAGTGGCTGCTGGTCTGATTTACAGCAGCAATTCCGAATGCCTCCGGTCTTTGCAACGCCCCATGTTCCAGAATTTAATTCCAGCCGGTCTTCTGCATTCACATGCAAACTAGACAACAATTGATATGTAAATGTACCGTTACACTGTCCATTGATTGTTGCGCATGGAGAGCTGCTCTGTCAGCAGTCGAGAACTGCTGCAAGGCAGCCATTGATCTTCGCCATCAGCACCACCACACCGGCATCGCCATCAGCTCCACAGCCAGTCTTTTTTCATAACTCCATTTTCCAAAAATGCGCGTGAATACGTGTAACTATTTTACATATGAATAGAGCACATTGATAGACACATATATGGATGCACTTTGGAGCGATCTGCAAGACAGATAGCTATGAATCAATGTTTTACACGTGTAGCTTCTCCTAACCATTTTCGGCTCTGCTATTGTGACTTAGCCCGAGGTTTTTCCAGCTCTACTGGTTTGACCAGGAAAGTCCGGGAATTGGCATCTCGTGTGTTCGGGTGGCAGGAAATGATTTGTGCCGAAATGTGGTGCCGCTATTGCGTTGAACGTCATTGCGGTGAGCGGTTTTTTTTGCGTACTGAAAAATATGTCCGGCACTCGGTCTACAGTGGAAAAAATGGAAACCCTACTTAGCCCCGCTAATGTGTAACCTGCATGCAGGCAGGCGCACATGAGTACAGGAGAAGTCTATATAACGGCAGGGTGTTCACTTGGACGATTCGTCTCGAGGGCCCATGAGTGCCGAGGTGATTGGTGGAGAAGGAGGCAATTGGAGTGAGAGGAGAGCTTTACGTGATAATTGTTTTTTTACCCTTCTATCTGGCAACAAAACTGATACCTTTTTTTACAATGAGTCATGTTCGCAAAGACCACAATACCTGCAGCCATAATACAAACAAAAACATAACTCTGATAATATATGCACTGTCCTTGAAGTTGATTGGTCCACACCCGAGACAGGTTTCCTCAGAGCCTAGTCTCACATGGGTTGGACCAGCTTTCCTTAGAGACTAGGCTCTAAGGAAAGCTGTCTCGGGTGTGGACCAATCAACTTCAAGGACAGTGCATATATTATCAGAGTTATGTTTTTTGTTTGTATTATGGCTGCAGGTATTGTGGTCTATGCAAACATGACTCCTTGTAAAAAAAAGGTGTCAGTTTTGTTGCCAGATAGAAGGGTAAAAAACCAATTATCATATTTTTTACTGGCAAATGAGGTTCCAATGGTGAGAGCTTTACGTGTTTTGTGTTCTATTCCTGAGCGTGTGCAAGCGACACGTGGGACACCCAAAGCCGCTCTCGGAATAAGCGTTAGGCATCGGTGTCGTGGCAATGCACAATGTACAGGTGCAGAACATATACAGAATTATAAAAAAAAAAGGATTGGGACATTGTCTTCTCAATGAAGAAGCGGGTGTGTAAGTTTGTCAAACTTATTTGTGAAAGCTGTGCTTATGTACATTTCCTGACATGTTGTTGGGGGTGTACGTTTGCTTTACATTTAACTTGTGATTATATGAGAGCCGCATTACTAGATTTACAGCTCTATATAATAACTATTGAACTCTAAAACTCTCAAGTTTCTTAAATCTCCTCAACCTATTTTTAAATTAAAATAATTCATTTCATTTTTTCACCTACGTGACTTTACCGAAAGAACCAAAGAGTGATGATGTCTTATTGGCGAAAGTACCCTATAATAGATGGTATTTTGGCCTAATCTTCCACACTTGGAAGATGTATGAGTTACCCACACTGTACCCCACCACACATAGCATTCCGATAAGTGTGGTGCAGGTATTTATATACAGTGCTCTAATCTACCCCAGTCATACAGATTTGCACCTTTGTATAACGTGGTTGGAATGGTTTTTAAACTACTCGCTGGGCGCACAATAAATGCTGCACTGGATGGTGACTCTTTCCTATTACCCTCCGACCGCTTGTGTAAACTCGGCTCATCCTCGCCACTATCAATCTTTTTTACGCTACTGAAAGTTCCTAGACCACAGGACAACACAGCTCTAATCGTCTCTCTATCTAAACAATTGTGGTGTGGGTGATGCGATTTAAATGATTATGTTGTTGACCTTTATGAAATGTAAAATGTCTCGGTTCACGTACACGTATTAAAAAATAACACCGATTTATTTTGACAGCTGACTTACCTTTGCTGTTTTTTTTAACTAACTAATCTGACATTGCCGGCAAATTTTACTTATTTCTTTGATATACACACATAATTTCAAACATATTAAATGTGGTTCAACCACTAATAATGGAAAATTAGAGCAAACATTACGTTTAAAAGTATAAAAAAAGCTTGCTGACATTTCGATGTTTTAATATGAATAAAACTTTAATTTCAGATTCATTCTAAATCAAATTATTGCATATTAGACATCAAATATACAACCGCCTTGGTGTTATTTTACATTTCTTTAAAACTCACCAATATGAATAGCAATTCTGGGTCCAAATTAAGATTTGTTTCGTAAAAATCAATGACATACGCACGACATACCAGCTGCTATCATTTTTAGTGGATGGCTGTCATTTCACAGCACGATTGTTGTGATTGCTGTAATTAAGGTACAAATTCAGACTCGTGCTAAGCCAAGCTGCATAGCGAATTGAACCCTCGGACCTAATGTTTGTACAGATCAGGCAGGCTCACAGTGGCTGGGCTAAGGAGATAACAGAACAGGTCATCCCTCACCTTATCTTGCTTCGGTTGTGCAGAGATCAATTGCTCGTGAATCCACTATTTGGCGCTACACAAAGAGTTGGCGCAAGGAAAATTCACGCCAAAGCCCCCACTGACAGCCTTTCCACTAAGGTCATCTTTGCAATTGCAGCGTTGCTTTTTTTGCCGAAGAGCGAGCAGCATACATCCTGATTATTACCCCTCGTGCCTCATCGATTAATGGCCATGAATTCAAAAATGTATACATTTCAATTTTATTTTGAAGCCGCTGAATTCCCATGAAAACGATAATGGTCAATGTCATGTACAGTCTGCAACACAATCACTATTGATCATGAATGTCCACATTCAATAAAATGTTACAATGGTCATTTCTGTTTATAAATAAAGAAGAAAATTATTGTATTTTATCACTATATAGGTAAAAATCTGTTTACATTCTTCGATTTAAAGCTTTCGTGACTGCAGGGATTCATCTTCTTGGTTCTTTCAGTAAAGTCACGTAGAAGGGAAATAATAAAGTAATAAAAAGAAAACAATACAATTCTCACGACGTTTCGATTGCAACACAAGCAATCATCATTAGGTGTGAAAACCACAGCAAGAAACTTTTTTTTTTAAGTGGCGTTTTTTTTTACGTTAGCACCACGGGCAGCGACTAGCAATCTGTGCTGTTGACGGCATTGACACGAGTGTGTGTGTCTGTGTGTGTCTGCGTGTGTGCGAGTTGTGTGTCTGTGTGTAGTGTAGTCGTGAGCGCGCTGCACTATGAACCCAGCGGCCCGAGGTCCGATTCCTGCTCGTGGCTACCAACACGTGACTTTACCGAAAGAAACAAGAATATGTGGAAATTCCTTGCACAAGTGTGTCCTTAGGCGTAAGTTGAACATGAGGGCAAGAGGCAGAAGAAAAAAATGCAATGACATTGGCACCACGATCATTTTCTTGGCCAAATTTTCATACAAATACCACAAAGGTGAAACATAACAATGTAGAGGCCCTGTAATCAGAATGAGTGCACGATGGCCCATTAAAGGGTGGAGTGGTAGGCGCACTGCAAGATGGCACAGGGGACCTGAGTTTGATGCCGGTGATGGCTAACGTCAGCAAGACTTCAGCTTGTTTTTTATTTATACAAATGTGGTCATCTCCTGCTATCACCAAATCAACAAGAGCCTTCATAACATGAAGCAACAGTCACCTGATTATGTTCTGATGCATGATGATACCTTGAATCATACTGTAGTGTATATATATATGTTTCGGGAGTTTTTGTGTGTGCCTGTAGTGATCGCTGGGCTATTTGGGGGAAGGGTAGGCAATACCACTTCTCTGATTGGGACATTGATTACGCCACTCATTGAGTTGCATGCACTTTAATTGACCACCTGAGTTCCATTGGATTTTATGCACGGATAAATTGCACCCACCTGTGAATAGTACAGCCTCCTGGTGGAGCATGCAATCTCGCTCTCCATCGGTGACCACTCAAACTCCGTGTAACTCAATATCAATTCAAAAGCCAATGTTAAATGAGAAACCCAACATTTTTGTCTAATTCCAGAGTACGATTACATATCGTGTACTGCTTTGTATAGGCACACAAACAAAGAAAGACAAAGATCCCCCTTGTAACCTTAACAGACTTGGAGCAAGTGCTGTTAGTGAGTACCTATGAAGGCCGGAACGGCACACGAAGTGGTGGGTGGCCAGCACCACGCCCGGCCGCATTTGTCTCCCCAGTGGCAATGTTTACACATCGCACCAGGTACTCATTTGAGGCTGAGCCGACCTAGGGAAAGCTCAGGACCACTTTAGGTAATCGTTATTGGTGTTGGTAGCCATGAACGGGAATCGGGACTCGGGTCGCTGGGTTCATAGTGCAGCACGCTCACCACTACACACACAAACTCGCACACACGCAGACACACACACACACACTCGCACACAAACAAACTCGCACACACGCAGACACACAGACACACAAACTCGCACACACGCAGACACACACACTAGTGTCAATGCCGTCAACAGCACAGATTGGATCACCAACCCAATCCTCACCAGGCATTTTGCATTAATTGAAGTGTCCTCTTGGGTTTTCTTTCCTGCCATTAAACTTATTGAACAAGAACAACAGTTTGAGAATACAAAATCAATCGGCGAACTATTTAGTCTTGAACTTGATGCATCTTAATCAGTGAACATTAAGAATACAACTATTTCCTGCATGTTTGCTTTTAATTTTGAGTTCGTCGTGTTTAATGTTGTAATCAATGGTGTAATAATCGTGTTATTTTTATTATTATTATTATTATGCAGTTTGAAAAGCAAGAATGATGATTAAAATGCGACTGCAATGTATCCATTCACTATGCTTGCTATAACATTTAAAACAGTTGCGTGGACACCGCATATCAACAGTTAAATATGGGTGATGACGGATCTGCGTGAAAGAAGGATGATTTGATGATAGCTCTTTTTGTTTATCAGAAGCCAAGGAATTGTTCCACAAACAAAAAAAACAATCTGGCCAAAATTTTTTACTTTATGGAAACACATCTACCCCGGATAAGCAAAATCATTCATTGATTTTTTTTAATGTAGATATATATTTTTTAAATCAAGTGTCTGCAGCCTGAGTCTCTTCCATAGTTTACCAACAAATATATCGTGAAATTGAAAATCTTTCGTGGGGATAGCACAAGCACTGTCCTCACCTGACCTCGAGGCACCTCCATCACGATTGGGAATAACCGGCGTTTATAGCGGGGGGAGAATATATATATATCTCGCCAGAGCAAGGTGATGTTTTATTGTAATCTTAACTTGACTGACTGATAGACTCTATTTTTATTTCACCAGGTATAAAGTTAATGTCCGTGAAATGTACAAGTACTATGGAAGGAACTGTTTTGGTCCGTCAAACGATGATATGAAACGGTTTTAGGCTTTTCGAATGACAATATTGCGTGAAGCGTTGTTTGATGAATGAAACAATCATTTTAATGGAAATACATGCAAATATATATTCCCTTGACGCATGAATTAAATCATTTGAATATATCAGGCACGATGACAGAAACCCGTCATTTTATCAAGGGTCGTTTATAGGTCTGCCACGAGCCATAAAGCAAACGAGCCAAATGCATAGGCCCCCACACAGCTCAAAAATCTCCGGATTCTTGAATTTTAAAAATATAAAATCCAAGGACACTTAAAAAGCAAATGAATGTTAAAACTGTGAGTTGGTCTCTCTTCCCAATCCTTTGTCTCTTGTTCACAGCTCTCTCTCATTTCACTGCAGCTCTGTCTCACACGCCAGTCTCTTCTGTCATCCCACTAGGAGGTTATGAATTGAAAAGGGGGGTGGGGGGGGTGTCCTCTGCCAAAAGAAGATTTATGCTCGGGGCTCCCAACAGGCCAGCATCACCACTTGCTGTTGACATGCATCCTTGTTTGTTTGTGCGCATGCTAACACAAACACGTTTTGTGTTAAGAGACGTGGGATATCAGACCTTGACACGGGTGAGAGGGGACAGAAGTTGAGGAACTCGATGAGTGAACCACCTCTGCATGTCAGTGCAGCACCTTGATGTCCCCATGAAAAGAGAATAAATAACTGCTCTGATCAGCATTGAAAATGGGAAGGTCAAAGAGACATTCTCTACTCATCGCCAAGTACAGTCAGCGTGCCCTCTCACTTGTACCCTCCCACACTCACACCTTGACATCTAGAAGCGCAGACGCAAACTTCTACGTGCAAAACCAGTGCTGTTCAACTTCTTCTGGATTTAGAATTTACGTTTTGTTTTTATTCAAATTAGTGACGTTTATCTTCTTGGTTCTTTCGGTAAAGTCACGTAGGAGGGAAATAATAAAAAATAAAACATAATAAAATAATATAATAATAGAAGGGAAATAATAAAAAATAAAACATAATAAATTATATTGTTATATTATTTTATTATGTGACTTTACCGAAAGAACCAAGAAGATTAATCCCTGCAGTCACGAAAGCTTTAAATCGAAATATAGTGACGTTTAGTCATTCAAAAAGATGGTTTTAAAAATTGCAAAGGATAGATTTTTAAAAAAAAGTAACGGCATGGTTAATCATGGTCAATCCACTGCCAGGTGAACGATTTCCCCCAAGCCGCCATCTCCTCTCACAATCCTTCAATGTAACAGCAGCACATCTACCGCCTGCAACGATTCAACCAAAAAACACCACGAGTTCAACTCGCAACCTTCCGCAGTTACCGCTGAGCCACGTGGCCGTCTATATGCGCAACACCATAACAGGAGAGAGAGCAAGCCAGTTGCTTTGGCTTGGGGTAATGGCTTATGCCTATGATCGTGGATCATCAAAGCAGGGTGTTATGGATTGTGAAGAACTCAAACCAGCATGCGTACGTGGAGACGCCCAAAGACAGGCCAACCGGGCATCAACTGGCAGTGAGTGAAGTGAATCCACTTCAGAGAACTCCTCAGTGCAGTTTTAGTATTCTAAACCTAAACAAAACCATTTTTAGATGTTTTAGCAGGTAAGGCCCACTTAGCTATACAGCTCTTTTTCAGAATCGACCAGGCCACAAATGAGAGCTCAACGAAGCGATTTATCATGTGGATATGTATAGCAGCCAAATATTCTAAATGCATGTTTCTAAATGTCGAGGGAAAAGCTGGAGGACCCGGAGAAAAATCCACTTGACCATGGGGAGAACTTGCAGGATTGAACCCGCAACCTCCTGTTTACCAAGCGAGGTAGTTAACATCTCCTAGCCACCGTGCAAGATATTTCCTCTTGGCTCCACCCCTCCCCAGGGATCTGATTGTCAATAATGATCAGAGTTGTAGCTCAATTCAGGAAAATTTTATTTATTTTTGTCTAATTCTTCCCAAACCAGTCGTATTATTTCTCATTTTTATGCTGTCGCATTTGCACAGTTTCTTCTGCTTCATTAGCGTAACATGCGCATTCCATTCGCATGAATTGAAAAGTATTGACTTTTTCCCACTCGCACAATAAATCTAACGCGAGTGGTGCTGTGTGCGCAGAAATCGATTTCTATTGACAAATTCAAGCCCCCATCATTACACGCCGAGCTTCGAGCTTCCACCTGCACGTAAAAGAAGCAAAAATATCCCCCCCAAGCAATTATCTACACATCCCAAAGGAAACTGTTCCGAAAAACGGTTTGGAGAGATCTTGCGTAAGAGGTCGACCACACTGTTATGATGAGAGAAAGTACGGGCTCTGTAGCTGTTGTGTTGCAGTCATAGCAGAGGTTTCGTAGAAAGCGCAACAAAAATTAATACTTTTCAAGGCTCATCGAAAGGGCTGCTTAACAGCCTTGAAATATTATGGGTTTTTTTTCGAGGAAGGGCGGGTAAGTATCCCAAAATATAGCATTTTCCAAGTGAAAATATGTTTGTAAATCGGCGGTAAATTCACAACCAAGGGCAAACGAAAGCTGTTGCAAGAAATCGCTTCTAAAATGTGTGCATGTAAAACAAATGTAAGAAATGTTTGTTGTTTTTGTTGTTTTTTGCGAGACGGTAATGATGTTTTTGTCAACGCTTGGATGATGCGGGGACCATGGGAGGGCCCTATGGCGCTGGCGAGATACACCACTGGCTCGAGTTGAAGGTTGCATGCCGCTTCGAAGCAAGCATGAGATCGCACGCGTAAAGGACGATAGGCACCCCCAGGGTCAGTTCGAAAGGTTATCCCCCCCCCCCTTCCCATTCGCTCCCACACCATTCACATCCCTTCTCATCTTGCTTAACCTTCAATATCATGAAAAAAAAAATTCATACCGATCGTCCAAATTTTTATAAAGCAAACAACATCATAATAATGAATATTCATTCACAGCCCTTTACAATTTCACTGCTGTATGAAGGTCTACCCCATGCCTTTCAGTCATGGGCGGTGTTTGACCATACTTCACCACGCTGGTCAATGTGGGTTGGTGAAGGTTATGTGGGCCAGGACTGTGTTCAGATATCGCTTGCCACTCACGTTTTGCCATGGCTCGGAATCAAACTCTGGTCAACTGGTTCAGTGCAACGTGTACGATCTGCTACCACACCGTTCCACACTCCATACCATATTGATAGCCTCTATCTTTTATAAAGCATGCACATCTAATAACTGCCCTTAGAAGATACATTAGTGAGTATGAAATGCCAAAACAAAATTTACATTAATGGCTATCATGTACCACTCTGAAATATATAGCCGCACTCATTTGTTACAACAATAATATAAAAACAATTGACACGGTGCAATTTATGTTTCGAGCATATTCTTATTGTTGGCTCACCTTACATGAACGAGTAAATGGAAAAGCTAAGTAAATAAATAATCCTTCATAGACATGAATATATGAGCCACGGTGAATTATTGTCCGTGTGTTTTATGAAAATTGGCACAGGGGTGATTGAGTTGTGTTGAATGGTAATAATGTATCAACTAAAACAACACACGTGCCGTCACACGCGCTTGTAATATCGTTGTTCATTACAGGGACACTGTAGCGCATTGCTCAAGATCGTCTCGTGCTGGCGTTATTTAATACGCCGTCTACCATGGTGAAAACCCATCAACTATTTATGACAGAAAACAAAAATCAAAAAAGCACACAACACTTGCCTCTGCAGGGCAGAATAAAGTTTCCGCGAGAGATAAAGGAAAGGTGCAACTGTTAGGCCGCATGCATAATTCATCTCAAATTGTGAGGATTAAAGTCGGTCCTTAACAAGGGAGCATCGATCCTCGCTCACGAGCGATATTGAAGCGCCGCTGAATAATTCACGCAGAAATAAACTCATCCAGGGCTTTAGATTTGGACAATTTCAAGTGCCGTGATTGATGCATTTTTTTTTTCTTCTTGAAGACACTAAGGTAATTTCAAAATAACTTACCGTGAGTGAATATCTTACGGGAGTTGCGCTGGGGGGGGGGGGGGGGGGAGAGAACAGAACAGCTGAGAAATAAAGCTACTACAGTAAGTATCGGTATATTTCCATGTCAATAATACAAGCGGAAAATGTAACCCTGCACAGTTTTGATGAAATAATAACGCTCCCAATATGCCCCGGGACTAAATAGTTTAATTTGGCCGTGGCAAAGCACACTATGGTGAATCAGTTAATATGAGGCAGTAGCATTAGCCAAGAGAGAGAGAGAGAAAAAAAACACACGCACGCACGCACGAGCTTCGTGTTGCAGTGTGAGCACAGAATAAAATCGTTGCTGCAGAATGGTCGTTAACGAAAATGAGAAAGGAATAAACAGTTATTTGAAGCCTTCAGCAAAAGAGCAAACCTTATACGGTATCGATGGATATTGTTTCCCACCACGTCTTTGTTGACCACACGTAGGGTTTATTTTTTCTTCCATGGATCTGGAGGTCACCCCTCTGCCACGTTTTGGGATTGCCTCTGTGTTTACCGCAGTAAAGGAGGTATTGACTGTCGTGCCAATTCTTACGCTTCGTGTTGGCCCCTTTCTTTATTTATTAGCAGAGCGATTCATTCTAATTTCCAAAGGCCCAAACGGGGTTAACAAGCAATGGTTATATATAATTGTTATTAAATTAGCCACAGAGATGTTGAGTATACGTAGCTTAGAGAGTGATGATTAATGTCTGTGTTTAACTTTTTTCATTATGGCAACAGTCACGTGGTTTCCTTTCTGTCACCGGTTTGTCACCTGTAGTCTTTTTTTTTGCTTTGTCATTTCGAAAGTGAATTATGCAATCTTAAAGAGCTACCTTTAGTAATATGACTACAGCAAACGATAACTCGGAATTGACCTTGCTCCTATCTCTGTTGTAGGACTGGTGGAACCCACCCATCTACATTCTATGCCAAGAAGAGCTTTCACAAGCGGCTTATGCCGATCCAATAAACTGCAGAGCCATGGCGGCAGGTGTCTGCGTTCATAAAAAGGGAGCTAAAATATTCATTAGGAAGACGAAATTGTGGCGCACGGTGGAGCCCTGGCATTGCTAACGCTGATGTGCACGTGATCACAGGCACACGCTTGTGTAAGTGTTCAAGAAAGGACATTTCCTTTTTTGCGCGCAGTGGGGCAGAGGTCGCAAACGGTTTTTGATTCCTTACCCGTACCCTTACCCGGCCGCACCAGGGTCGCAAATGGGTACCCGTACCCGGCCGGGTACAGGTAGCCGTATCTTACCCGTACCCGTACCCTACCCGAAATGAGTGACAAACGGTTACTCACCAGTGACTCACGGCCTACCCGTACCCGGCCGCACCAGGGTCGCAAACGGGGTACCCGTACCCGGCCGGGTACAATAGCAGTGTTCCTACCCTGTAACAATTCCATCATGAAATGGCAACCCTGATGCTTCATGAATGGAAAGGAGAGTGGTAGTGATGGTAGTGCTGACCACTCACTACAAATGAGACGTAAGTGCACTCTGAATAAGGTTTGCTTTTATATGCATGTACAATGGTCGCCACAAATTCAGGTATCGGGTACCCGATTGCGACCTCTGCAGTGGGGGCCTGAGAAGAGTATTAGCAAGAAGTTTGCGTTCTCCAACTTGCTCGTTACGTAAAGTAAATTGCTTGAAGACCCGACGGGCTCGGATACGCGGGAAATTCGCCACCAACAACCGCGCGTGTGCACACAGTCGCTGTGCGCACAGCAAAGGTCGAGGGTAACCAATTTGATATAAAAAAAAAAACACAATCGGAGGCGTTTGTCGCAGAGACAACTGGAAAAGACAGGGGAGTCTATTTGCCCGCGACAGCGACTGAAAGCAGGTCAGAAGAAAAATGATGGAGTAAAATGGCGAATGGGCACAGGCTTGGTGTGCTTTTGACGTTTGCTGTCCACATCCCCGCACCTCCGATTAGCACGGTTGGCTGCGTACGGTACGAAAAAAGTCCAGCATACATACTAAGGCAGAAACGTCGTAACAATTGCACATCACATATGGTTCAGACACATTGTCAATGAAGAAAATGTTTTACAAAAGTAAAAAAGAAAGTGCACAAAGAAACGGGGAGAGACGCATGTTTGGACTTGCGCTGAGCGACAGAAAGGTGAGCAGCGCGGAGATTAGAGAACACTCGCAAGCGAAAGACATGGGCAGGGCACGTCACCTCGAAGGGGGTGATCGTCCGTGGCCTAAAAACAATGATTGAGTGGAAGCCAAGGAAAAGAACGCGTCCGAGAGCACGTCTACCGTGGAGATGGAGCGATAAAATCATCTCGTGTGAAGGTGAACAGTGGATTATTGCATAGAAGGGTAACAAGAAATGGTGGCAGTCGATTCGCCATGGCTGATGATGATTGAAGCGAAGAGTTTTTGTTCTTCGAGCTCAGGACTGCTTAAGAGGAGGTCAAAGAGAGTTCACATGCACTGGTGGTTTATAGGGGTGTGCGCGCGTGTATTCCCACATTAGGGTACAAACACCAGGTCACACGCGCGCCACATGGTTCAGGCATGCACGGCAGTTGAGTAAATCATCTCCTCTTATGGGTGAAAGAGAGCGAGACGAAAAGTAGAATTGTATCACCCGAACAACCTTGTCCAGATTCAGGCCTCTCCCATTTGGAAATGGCATCCCATAACAAAGATTAAGGTGCAGCGCTGCAATTCCTTACTCATGCTCGTCCTAGCGAAATAGTCTGCACGAGAGAGAGAGAGAGAGCTCTAGAGGGCATTTTGCCTACTCTTCCACGCTGGTCAGACTCCTTGGAAGGGGAGGAATGGAGGAAGCACTCACACTTTATCCCACCACACGCAATCTGTCAATCGACTAGCCATTGTGTACTCATTTAAACTACTGGGTGCACAGATGTGGCAGGTGGGGGGGGGGCTGAATTAAATGAACTGGACATCTGTGAAAAAGAGCTTTATAGGCCAGCGGATGCCCCCAGTATAAATACATTTTCTCATTTTGATTCAACTGCTGCGCCAAGATATCGAATTCTGTGACCTCCGGATAACAAATCCAGTGTGCCAACCATTACACCATAGCGGTGTTCCTACCCTGTAACAATTCCATCATGAAACGGCAACCCTGATGCTTCATGAATGGAAAGGAGAGTGGTAGTGATGGTAGTGCTGACCACTCACTACAAATGAGACATAAGTGCACTCTGAATAAGGTTTGCTTTTATATGCATGTACAATGATCGCCACAAATTCAATTCATCTTTAGCTCACTTAAAAAAATGTAATTTAGTTTGTTGATTTTTTTTGTTAAAAGCTATGGTTGATTATATTATATTTTGATATTCCCTGCATGCATTATTATATTTACTGCTATATTGGGTACGGATTCTCTATGATTAGAACGGATGTTAGCTTGTTTTACAAGCCTTTGGGCAATGGCAATTATTCTATTTTATGTAGGTGCCACGGCTCTTAGAGAGAGCTGTCCTCCATAAAGCTATCTGTACAATTTGTGACAAGGGTGTGCTGGGGCTTCCACTGTACTGACGAGTCGTAATAAACAACACAACAACCGGTACAGAATTGCCATGTTGCTTTACTGCCATGATCTATCAAAGGACACACTTGTAGATTTTTACAAAATGGTAGCTAACAAGTAAACCCATAAAAACAAAGTTTTTCACTATAAATCCTTTATATGCGTGGCGGCTAGAGTCTTCTCGTCCTCTGGCTTGAGATGGCTCCCACCTATGGGTCAGATGATTGTCTGCCAGTATTAAGCAATTGGTAATTAAATATTTAATTTGTTTTCCCTAAACAGTGTAAAATTTTGGGAATTTTTTTTCAGGAACATTAATTGTCTCGCACAACGAGTCTGTGTGGAAAATGTCAGCTCGATTGGATCACGGGAAGTGGGTTAAAAAACGACCGAAAGATTTGCACGTCACAGTATAAGAGCCCAGAGCGTAACCCCTCCACAGGCCGTGGCGGAGTAGCGCAGTTGGTAGCGCCCTCGCTTCCCATGCCAAAGGTCGCGGGATCGATCCCCGCGTCCTCCACAGGCGAATATATTTTTAAATCCTTTATGAATACTGTGCAGCTTTATTTTATACATCAAATTTCATTACTTGACTGGATGTTGTTTTTTAACTAGTGATTTTGTGCAATTCGTAACGGACTTATTATTTTTAAGCATCAGAAACCCTGGCATTGTATTGAATCACTGGGTTTCCTACACATCCTACTTTTTTAGACGTATTCATTTATGCTTATGCTCAAAATGTCCATTGAGTAAGTTCAATAAAATAAACAATGTTTTTGTTGACACCATATGGTAATAGACCTTACCAGTAAATAGTTAATGTCCTCGCATTCTCTCCACCGCCAAACTGCTTGCCAGATGGTCTTGTCCAAATGCGATATGTTTTTTTATTCCCAATTTTATTGTCGGAAAGTGAATAATATCTAAAAAAAAATCAGCTGAAATTGGCATCTTCTGCTCGCTTTTCATAGCGTTGTGATCACGATGGCAAAAGGGGCTTGGGAGCAAGACATATGTTGTGTTTATTTCCTCATTGAATCGCAGAAATCCCTGGTTTCCACCTTACGAGGATTCTATCTCTTTTCACATTCAATAAGAGCACGGTGAATGCCTCCCACTGACCTCGAGTGAAATCAAACCCCTTTTATACAATACAGGCTCCTGCTATTCTTTCGACGGGATATGATTGAAGGACCCACATTCGTTTCGGCTAAATCGTTATTATCATCATCATCATCAACAGCCAAAATCAATCCATTGCCGCACGAGGCCCTCCCCACGTCATTGTCGTCATTGCTCGGTCGCGCAATTCCATGATCCATCTTACTAATCTCGTACGTGAGCCGATGTCATCGCTCCATATCCATGGTGGTCGCCCTGATGGGCATCGTCGCTCCTTGAGCTGCCATTCCATCGCCAGTCTGGTGCATTGATCATTGCCCCTTTCTTCTGTGTCCTGCCCAAGCCCACGCGCTTTAGTTCGTCATCAAACATGATGTCTCCAATTGGCATTTGTACTCTGGTCCATGTTATGGGTGTCATTATGGCGCTTAGTGCCAGCTACTGTCGCAGGAGTGGAAACGCACGTCAGCAGTCCTCTCCGCCACCAAGACCATAGGTTGACATGAGAGCTGGCCATAGTGGGCATGGTTCTACTGGGGGTTGGAGGAGAGCAAGTGAGGACATGCTACTCCGCGTGAACCCGAGAGGGCACGTGACCAAGACAGAGTAGCAAGGGGGCCGAAGGGGGCTCGAGGGACACGTGACGTGGAGCCGTGAGCCTTCTGGCAAGATCCAGAAGGGGGCGTAGCCGAGGGCGGAGCAAGGCCGCGCTCTGGAGGGGGGGGGGGGTATAAAGGGGAAGCACCGAGAGCGATTGGAGCTCGTCTGTGGAATCAACCCTGGGTGCTACGTCGCTTCGGTCTTCGACCTTCGCTCGGCATCGTAGGGTCAGGCAACGTGTATGCTGGCCGACCCCTTTCGTGTAGTTAACCCGCTGCTCACATAATTAACCGTGTAGCTATCACCTAGCAGTAGAACCCGTGTATGTTAGCTAGTTAGTTACCCTTTTGGAGAGTTGAAATAAAAGTTCAATTTCGATTTAAAGCTTTCGTGACTGCAGGGATTCATCTTCTTGGTTCTTTTGGTAAAGTCACGTAGAATGGAAATAATAAAATAATAAACCAATATTATATTATTGCATTATATTATTTTATTATATTCTTTTATTATAGTATTTTATTATTTTTTATATTATTATGCTTTATTTTATTATTTCCATTCTACGTGACTTTACCAAAAGAACCAAGAAAATAAAAGTGCAAGTGTGTGTCTCCATGGTCAACACTACACACGTGTTCCTCTTCACGTGTCTCTCTCCATATGCTTTTTGTTGGTACATTTTAAACCTGTACATGTCCGCGTTTTCCAATCATCTAGGTAATAGCAGGCAACGTGCGTCGATGGACTCACATTAGTCCGTAGCTTTTGACTTTCAAATTAAATTTTACTAAAAGCACTGCAACCTGCTGTCACTCGCCTCTTTAGTTCATCATTTGGATCTCAGTTCGTGTCTAATTTCCCCAGACATACAAGGCCGACCTCTGTTGCGTTTGCCAGTTGTGTCCAACCCAACATTGTTCGATGCTTACATTTGGAATCTCGCTGCTTTTACAAAATATCCAGTGCATCTAAAATTGCCGTAACAATGTTCCCTCGATGTGAATACGAAAGATGCACACTTCAAAATGTTCTTGCGAGAGAGGCCAGGGTAACCTGGAAACAATGTGACCGATTGCTGTGATTTATAGTCCGCAGTCTGATTGTGATTTTAATGAGCAGTGTGGAGTGCAGGAACATATACACTTAAGTGAAATGTCTTCATGTTCAAACAAAACATCACATCTTCCAACAGATTGTCCACCAAAAGCTTTGCAATGCACCAAGCGAGCACTGTCGTTGGTCACATCCATTACGATCAAGGCAGAGTTATGTGCATGTTATTTCTATTTAAAAAAATAACTATGAGCCACAATTGCTGAAGAATGTATCCTTACATTCTGAATGTAGTAAGCCTGTATATTAATTGGAAGAATGAAAAAAACTGATTGTGCAGCAGACGGGAAGGCCATAATAGAGGTTTTTTTGTGTTAGATCACGTAAATATAAATGTGTTGTTAAACTCGTCACCACCAGACACAGCTAATTAGTAAGGTTTGTCACGTAAACAGAACGTGGCCAATTCGTTACCAGTACAGCACACCGGTGTGTTCGAGAGTAAACCCACAACATTTACAATTCGACTACATCGTTTTGCCAGTAATTATAACCACCAACTTCAGGCGACAGCCAGAGTTGTGGGAAAATCATCCTGTTTCTAGAAGTGTTTAATATAATTTGAATATTGTTTTTAAAAAAATCTAAATTATCATACTATACTAGAGTTGTTTATTTCATCGTCATCAGCCATGGCCAATCTGCTGGTGGATGAAGGCCTCACCAATGTGTTGCCATCTCTCGCGACCCTGGGCTGTCATAGTTCACCGAGTAGTTGCGCACGAGATGATTGCTCCATCTCCTCACGAGATGATCGCTCCATCTCATCACGAGATGATCGCTCCATCTCATCACGAGATGATCGCTCCATCTCATCATGAGCTGATTGCTCCATCTCCTCAGTGAATGGTCTCCCTTGCACATTCAATTTCTTGACTGCCACTCCATCGTTATATATATATTTTGTTTCTATTTTTATCATCATGTTTTTCATATCAGATTGGAAATATTCTTCCAAACTATATAATGTGCACGAATGCATTATTTTCAAACTAGCAATTAACTCCAAATTCTCAAGGTATGATGTCCCTTTGCCTCATGTTTTATGCAGAAGCATCTTGCCGACTTCCGTAGCATTTCTTCAAGCTCGATTTTTAGCACCAGAGTAAAAGTTTGAAACGCCTTTTTGAACTTGCTACGGTCCTGGCAATGACAAATCTTCTTTTTCCCATTGGGTATTTACACAATCTCAGCTACTGGCCTTCTATTTTTTCCCCCTTCCCCCACGCATCTCGCTTTAAAGGCACCATGCTACTTTGATCAAGATTGGACGTGTCACATACTCTGATGACCTGATGCCAAAAGGCTTGCGTCCTCCGCGCGTTTGTTTGAGGGAGCACGGCTGATAAGGCTTTGAGCAGCCCAGCACTGGGAGCAGCATGAAAATACGTCTCTGAATGTTAAGGTGCAGATGGCCGTCTATAAATAATACCGGGTGCAATGAATTCGCTCAGACGCTTAAAACGTGTGTTCGCCTGCTAACACACACAACCGATCACAGATTTATAAAAGCGCGTCCTGGCGAATCCAATATACATACTCGTTTACAGCCCTTTGTCAAGCCACTGCTGAATGAGGGCCTCCCAACGCCAAGTCGGTCATCATGACATCGCACCTTCGATTAGCACGCTTGGCTACATACGGTGCGAAAGAAGTTCTACACGTGTACATACATCAGGGTTATTTGGCCATATTTCACAAATCTGTCCACCCAGGACTGGTTCACCGATCTTGCTGACCGTGACTGGTGATTGAACTCGGCTGGCCGCAGCGCCGACCAAACGCGCCGCCGATCCACAAACCACAGCGTGCAGTCCTTGCGGCTGGTGCAAAATGACACGTGGACTGATCTAATTCCGCACAAACACAGATACAAGCAACAACAGGGTCTTAGCCGTGTACATGCACCACGGGGCAGCGGGGGATACGATGCCCCAAAGCCCCAATGCCACGCTACAGGCCTTCAGACTGCAGACCTTGAGATTTATTGCTTAGGAAAAGCATGCTGGTGTGGGCTGACATGGTTGTAGGCGTCATAAACCAGACACACGAGAGTGTGTGTGTGTGTGCTCTTTGCTGTCAGCACAGCATAAACTTGAGAGGGCCCTATATGTTGTGGGGGGGGGGGAGTGTAAGGAGGGGATTTTGTTCATGTGATCTCAACATAAAAATATTAAATAAAACATCTGCCATGTTTGGGTAACTTGTGAGATTGCGATCACTTTTGGGAGAGTTAGAAAACCAGAAAATAGGCGAGGTGAGATTGAGAGTTTCGAGACAGCCAGCCCGACGAAATCGGGGCCTGATGTATGTGTGTTGAACATCTTTCGCATCGTACGTAGCCAACTGTGCTAAATCGGAGGTGCGATTTGAACGGTGATGCTCTCTGTGTCGTGGAATGTGTCAAGCTGCATTATCTTACGTGGTGGATCTTATCAGTTCTCGAAAGCTAAGCAAGGTGAGCCTGGATAGGGCTTGAATGGGCAACCAACTCCAAGGGACAATGGATGAGAGCGGTGATGTTATAGGCTGCTTGGCTACGTTGAGGGCAGCAGAAGGAAGTACTCCTTCGCTGATCCACGCTGACCAGGGTGGCGCGTACGGTCAGGTAATCCCCACAACCGGCATGCAGTGGACAGTCCTTCCTGCGTAAATTAATTGACAAAGCGCTGTACATGTGCATCCAGTGTATGTAACTTTCAAATTTGGTTTTATGTGTTTGATTACACTGTAACAAATTTGTATTTTGTTTTGTTCCTGGGTAGTAAGTGTTATTTCCTAATTGCTTATGCCTCAAAATTACAGAAAATGTCTATTATTCCCCGACAAACTTTGATTTTGTGACTAGGACAGTGTAATTTTGAAATTTACCTATTTTCTAGAACATTCCAGATAGATTCAGTGCAGAGTAAACTTGGAGTAACTTCTAGAACATTCTAGAACTTTCCAGTAATATAAATAGTAACATAAATACAGGGCCTTGAGCCCACCAGTTCAGTTGAGTTCCAGCTGCCTAAGTGGATACATATCTGTATTTTTCTGAGATGGCATCAACAGGCTGCAAGCATCCGGCAGACGCATTTTGCTATGTCTGCGGCCAATTTATCAAGACAGGAGCGAAAAAGTACTCTGTGAAAGCATCTACTAAGATGTGTGAGGCCTACAAGGCATATTTCGGCATGCCTGTCAGGGATCAAGACAAACCCTGGGCACCTCATTTCACCTGCGAGCAATGCAAAAAAAACTCTGGAAGGTAAGATGGACAATTGTTTCTCGGAATTTTATGTTATAAAATTTGTTTTAAAAAATTTAATTGTAAAAAAAAAATTATTTTAAAATGTTTTACAATTTACAATGTTATTGAAAAAAATATCAAATATACACATTAGTCATGGGTGAAAGTATGATGAGTACGGCTGGTAGGTCATAGGAGACTTCAAAATGGTGGCAATCCTGATGGGTCTCCAAGGCAGTTTTACCAAGTTTCTCTGCTCTCTTTGCCTTTGGGACAGCAGGGACACCAAGACGCACTACCACAGGCGGGACTGGCCACATCGGACCGAGTTCTCTGTGGGGAGGAACAGCATCAAGTGGGAGCCACTGGTGGACCCCAAGAAGGTGCTTATGCCACCACTGCACATCAAATTGGGCGTTATGAAACAATTTGTCAGAGCTGTAGAGAAGGAGTCGGCAGCCTTCAAGTACCTTCAAGACTTCTTCCCTAAGCTGTCTTAGGCAAAGGTCACAGATGGTGTCTTCATCGGACCACAGATAAATAAGATCCTGGAGTGCAATGAATCCTCCAAGAAGCTCACGAGTAAGGAGAAAACCGGCTTGGAACAGCTTTGTCGCAGTAGTTCGTGGCTTCCTGGGCAATCACAAGGTCGAAAATTAGGTGGAGCTGGTTGAGACTCTGGTGAAGAACTTTGGCACAATGGGCTGTAGGATGTCCCTCAAAGTCCATATCCTTGATGCTCATCTTGAGTAATTCAATAACATGGGAGCGTACTCGGAGGAGCAAGGCGAGTGCTTCCACCAGGATATACTGGACTTTGAATGCCGCTACCAAGGACAGTATAACGAGAACATGATGGGAGACTACATTTGGGAGCTGATCCGTGAAAGTGATTTACAGTATAATCGTAAATCTCGAAAAACGACTCAGCTTCTAAATCTTTGCTAGTAAAATTTTTATTACTTTAGTATACAGTAAATACATGTACATTTTTATTCATATGTTGTTGTTTGTCTGACTTTATGTGAACGAAAAGACACAAATTCCCCCGTTTTCTCATTGAAAATAGGTACGATTTAAAATATCACTGTCCTGGTCACAAAAGCAAAGTTTGTAGGGAATAATAGCCATTTTCTATACTTGTTAGGCATAAGCAATTGCGAAATAACACTTACTACCCAGAAAAAAAATTCGTGTTACATTCGGATGAATGCAAATCCTCTTGATAATTGTCAAGAGGATTTGATCATTATCAAGAGGATTTGCATTAGTCCGATTGTCAAATCCTCTTGATCCTCTTGACAATTATCAAGAGGATTTGACATTAGTCCGAATGTTTAAATTTCACGAGCGCCGAGCTGTTTGAATCTGCCCACAAACCGTTTCAATATTTACGCATGCACACTTTCATTCCAGCAGTCAGGATTGTGCTCGTTGCTGCGCTAACTTAAGAAAAAAATTCCCCTGTACTGGTAGAACTAAGTGAGATCAAACATAGAATACAAGTGAAGCGGGGGTATATATCATTTATTTACTCAATTACTCATCTCGTGCTGCTACGGGCTGCAAACTCTCTACCCGGGAGAACCTGGGGGACGTTATATTTTTCAATCGTTCACTCTTTCAATTTTTAACTTGTCCATCAGAGGGCTTGAACCTATGATTACAAAAGTAGTGGCTCTTTCCTTCACACCCCCCTCCCTCCTGACATGGACACAGGCAAGGGGCCAGCCAAGTCTAGGTCAAAGCGGCACAGATTTATTCTCACATTGGATGAGCAAGCAGCTGGGGGTGATTGCGTAGTGCGAGGTGAGGCAAGGTGAGATTTAATATTTTCTCCGCCTAAAATGTTAAGCGGACCGCACACACACCGTTGCAGTAACCTCATCGATTGGTCGAACGTGTCGCGTTTGCATAGGGTTTTTATACCAATATATTTAATCTTTGTTTTCTCAAAACTTTATCCCCAGTCGGATCTCTCTTTCTTCCACCTGTACCTAACTTTTTTCTGGCATCTCGTTCTTCCCACATATTTGCACTGTCTTTTTCGATTTGCGGTGTATGTCACCGACTGCTTATTTGCACATGTGACTACTTTTTCAGGTGCCTCCTGCTCACATGCTATATTTGCACGTTTTTGTTTTTAATTTGGGTGTGTTTCGTTTGCAACGATTAAATTCCTTTTTTATAAGTTGTATAACTTGTATTATTAACAGGCCATTGCGTGCCAACTCTACAGTGTGTTTTGATCCAACAATTAATTGGAAATAACTCTAGCTTATGTGGTTTAGTAGGCACCCAATGTTTGTACACACTTGCATAAATATACAAAGCTGAAGCAAATCTTATTGAGCTCCACGACCGGTTATGGAATTCTGTGCATGCTTTCACTGGGCAGTTGTGGAATTTAATGCATTTACTTTTATTGCAAAATAGGTCACAAGAAGACTAACCTAATTGGTATGTTGAACAGCGTGCGCATTTGCACACGTACATGTGTGTATGTGCGTGTGTGTACTCTTCATTTACGTTTTATTATTTTGCATATAGTTTCAATTGTTTTCACCACAGGAACAATATTTTCCAATCGTGCTTATATTGCAATATAAAGCTACATTTGAATTTGGTTTTTTTGACCTTCGTTATCAAATTATGAAGAGTGTAATTATAGCAGTCGTGGGTGGAACGAAGGCACGGTTGTTTGCACAATGCATCATGAACCCCACGATTTGAGCTTTTACTCCAAGCCATAGGTGGAAAGTGATATCTGTGATCCAGTTGTGAAACCGCTCTTTCCCTGCCTTCGTCAACCAGCACTGACAGAATGTGGTGAAGTATGGTCAGACAACCCCCATGACCGACACAAGAGCTGACCATAACCCTCATCCTAAAAGGTAGTAATTGTATCATTATAATCATTGTTACGGCCGCAGAGATATACAAGCAGTGTTCGTTTACGAATGCTCGACATGTGAATGCATGAGAGATAATCTGACTGGTACAGTCATCCTGGCCAGCAAAGCTCAGATGCATACGAATTTGTCAAATCCTAGTGAAATATGCAAGCGCCATTAATATTTAGTGTTTAAAACAAATCAACCGTTTGCATATGCAAATATATTTTTTCGAGACAATCGATCCCCACCATAACTTATCGAAAAATATGTCTCGGGACAAAGCGCGTCCATCTGATGAACACGGTACAAAGGACATAATAAGAAATTGCCACGTGACAGCATCGACGCCTTCAATCGCTTTCCCACTTGTCCTGCAAGGAGTGCGTCCAACGTAGCATTCACATTTAAGGTGTCCAAATTGATTGAGCCCTTTGTTTCCTATCCCCATTTGATTTTTTTCATTAAAGGCCGCACGCCTGCCCGAGTCCCACCTGTGTCCCACCTGTGACACCCACAGCTCGTGTCGGGCAGCGCTGGCAACTCGGGGGTTGGGATGATAGCAGCGTTGCCGTCACACGTGGCCAAGCGGCACCATCCAACCCCAACAAGCCGTAATAACTGTCGCGATTGAATTGGAGTGACGGGGGCAGGTCTCTTCCCCCCCCCCCCTTTCAATGCATCATCCAGTTGAGGCTTAAGGCATCAGATTTGAAGCTTTAACTTTGAAATAGCCATAAAGTATAGTACTTGGACAGACATATTACTTAGGTTTTACGGCGGGTGTGGAGTAAAAAAAAAATGATTTGCAGTTGATTGCTCTTAGTTCAATTCTTACGCGGTCCTTGCTTTTTCAATCTGAATGGAAATTTGCACATCTCATCTTGTCACCGACTTGCCAACAATTGCAGAACAGCACTTCATTTGACTGTCCGAATGCCGCTAAGTCGAAGTGATTTTTTTTGACAATATGAGTTATCCAATTAATCAATCAGCTGAACCGTAATTACTGCCCCCGTCTTGCACGTCTTCCTCTTACCGGCGGTCCGCCTGGGAAACTGTTGAAGTCCGGGCTCCTACATGTTATTCGGCGCCTTGACCAAGACACTTTGAATGTAATGGCGGAGTTGAGAGCGAATGGCGTGGATGAGAGAGGGGGGAGTCATCGGGGAATCTGTGACGCGTAAATTAGAGGGGAGCAAAAATTGACGAGGGCAAAGGATGACGAACGGATCGGATGCATGGGGCGATGCATGGGGCAATGACGGGGCGACTCCAGCCGCTGTGAGCGGGTCAGTTAGACGGCGAACAGAAGAAGGAGTAACAATACGATGGTCTCCTTTCGTCTGTCGTGCATTCCACGCTTGAGCTCTCAGCCCAGGTGTTTATGAATAAATGCTGAAATGTGCCCATCGCTTATGGTTGGAGAGCCTTGAAGTGTCTGACAATTCACTCAATTGAAGCAGATGTGCACGGGTGCATTATTATTATTATGTATGATTGAGTGTTTGTCAAACTGGAAAACGTTGGAGAGAGAGAGTAAAAAAAGTCTGCCACTGGTGTTAAACATTGTGGACGTGTTTTTTGACTTGACTATTCTCTCCTTCTAGATTTGAAGTTTTAGTGACTGCACGGATTCATACTCTTTGTTTTTTTCGATAGAGTCACGTAGGTACAAAAATAAATGAAAAAACAACTAAATTAAATCACGACGTTTCGGAGGCAACACAAGCTTCCGTCTTCAGGTGGAACCGTCACAGCAAAATTACTGTATCACTTGACGGAATCTTGTGTTGCCTCCGAAACGTCGTGATTTAATTTAGTTGTTTGTTCATTTATTTTTTACCTACATGACTTTACCGAAAAAAACAAAGAGTATGAATGCTTGCATATTGCAATTTATTCAGGATGTCTGAATGCCAATGTCTATAAGAATTAGGAAGGGGAGGTGGGGCTGAAGCCTCTCCAGTCCCATCCCCACCAACCTCCCCAATACCAGCCGGGCCTGTGCAAAGCGCCGTCACACTGTGATCATTTGCACCTCTCTCTTATTTGCGTAAAACCTCAGTTGTTCTACATTACTACGTTCAGTTCTTAAACGCGTTTCAAATCAAATGCAACACAACATGAACAAGCTGAAGGGGTTGTTTTTTGTTCTTTAAAACCGAAAGTAACCAGGGCTCTGATTGTTCTTGGTTGTGGTGGTGGTTACTGTTGGTGGGAAGATGAAAGTGTTTTTATTTTCTTCCGCAGTGCTGACAAATTCAATGCACCGATGTTGAGAAAAGTGATCCCTTGGAAACAAATGGGACTGTCAGTAGTTCATTTGCTGTAATTACAAAGCGATTCAATATTTAAGATATGTTGAATTGTATCCCGTGTTTCTGAAGCTCCCGATAATACGACAGAAATATTATTAATGATTATTCATTT
This sequence comes from Lethenteron reissneri, assembly GCF_015708825.2. Taxonomy (NCBI): domain Eukaryota; kingdom Metazoa; phylum Chordata; class Hyperoartia; order Petromyzontiformes; family Petromyzontidae; genus Lethenteron; species Lethenteron reissneri. The sequence continues at coordinate 3,678,904 of NC_083812.1, forward strand.
AAAAAGGCACACCAAATTGCAAGAATGAAATGCGGTACGTAGCAAAAAATGTAAATGAAATGAAAAAAATTCGCAATATGAAACTGAGAAGAGTAACACATTCGAAATTGTGTGCAGTGGCAAAGAGAACAGAGCAAAGAAAAACGCATAAAAGTGATTAAATGTGATAATATTAAATGACGTTAACGTATGCACTTTAATGAATGTGCATTAACATTACCGCTTAGAAACTTAAACCTCACCTACATTGCAGGGTTTTAATCTACTACACATCAATACCAATAATGGAAAATCTTTTTAGAAAAAAATATACGTGACATTTCCAAGAATCTAGCCTCAATGCATGTGCAATTGGCCACGTTGAAACCCGTTGGTCTCTCCAGATAGATTCACTCTTACTTAGCGGTTTGATTCTTCTATCTCGTTAATACTGGCTGGCATAACACATTCCTGGCACGGAATAAAGCACGTTATGCACACCCATACAGGCTGGAAGCATTTCACTAAAGATGTGAGCTACCTTGCAAGTGCACTTGTCAAATGTTTTTTTAGTTTCTACAATATTTCATTACCACCTCCCGAATAAAATAAAAATATGTTCCTTCAGAGCAAACGGCATGAAATATTTGTAATCTGAAGTTTCAATACTTTGTGAGCTACACTTTTTTTTGTCTAATACTGTCGAAATGCGCAACCCATGAAACATAAAAAAAAAATGAAAAATTAAAGCAACGTCGGTAGCATGGTCACAAAAAGCGCGTCCAACTTTTATGATTCGGGGGTTTTTACGGACAAGCTTTCGAAGCAAAGAAAAAAAATCACAATGCGGCATTTTGTGAATTGTCACCGTACGCAAAAATTTAAGGAAAAAACTTCTTCTCACCAAGCGTCACGCGCATTTATCCTGCGTTATACCGGCGATGTATTAGACGTGTAAAAAAAAGGAAGTTAATTCGGTCGGCTATTATATAATAAGTGGTTGGAGAAGAGGTGACTGCTGCACAGAGGCCTCAGTGGCCACCTGTAAAGATAACGTGGTCCAAAGATGTGGATGTGATGGTCCCACCTGATGACGGAGTCTTGTGTTGCCTCCGAAACGTCGTGATTTTTTATTTTTTTATTTGTATTAATTTTAATTTTATTTTTTACCTACGTGACTTTACCGAAAAAACTAAGAGTATGAATCCTTGCAGTCACGAAAGCTTCAAATCTAGAAATAACCACGTGACTCTGGTCGTACCGTGCCTTGTTCGCCGCATGATGCCGATACTTCGCTCTCCTGAATTCACTTTCCCGGAGAAGCTCCCGGCACGCGGAGAAAAACGTCGGACATCGTGACGAACAGCGCTCGGTACGACCCGGAAAATTCCTCGGAGACCCGTACGGCACACCAGTGAACACCTGCGCAGTGGCTATTGTCACCCACAAATGGTCACGGTTCAATAGGTCCGAGTTGCGGGGGGTGGGGGGGGGCCAAAGAGAACAGATTAAGAAAAACCGTGTCTCAGAGGTTGCACATGGAATGAGACACTCGATGATGACGAATTATGATGAATTTCGATTCCACATTTGTAATTCCAGAGGTAATCTTTCTGAAGTATGACCACCCTGTCTCTCTGGCCTTTCTCTTCATATGGTTTGAATGTATTTTTTCATTTTTCATTTTAAGGCCACATACACTGTGCTATTGACAAACGCGTGGAGTTTGTTGGTCTTGTTACTGCGGCCGGCTGCATCGATGCCTTCACGGCCACCTTTAGAAAATGGCAACTTGGCACTGAACAGCTCTGCTGACGAGACCCAGAAGGTCAATACTAGTCTAGACTTTGCTCGCTTAAACAAATTTATGCTGGATACGATCGGTCTGGAAAGCCAATAGGTCTGTATATAGTATTTGCATACGGAGACGCAGGACTGAAGGTCTGCCCATGAACAGGCGAGCCAAGGAGTTAGGTCATCATCGATGAGTGGTCTGCCCATGAACAAGTGAGAGGTCTGCCCATGAACAAGTGAGAGGTCTGCCCATGAACAGGCGAGCCAAGGAGTTAGGTCGTCGTCGATGAGTGCATAATGATGGGCCCCCCGGTGATCACGGGGATCCGCGGCCCGGCGAGGCGGGGCCTGGCACCACCGTCCTGCGCCGAGCGACGCACGCGGCGCATGCAGCCCTGGGAGCATCGCGACGCGGAGTCGAACGCCTGGCACACGGTCACCTCGCAGTGCAGGAACACCTCCTGCAAACACACAGCCATCCCAGCAGATGTCACATCCGCGCGCTCGTGCGCTCGATCGCTCGCTCGCTCCCTTGGGGGGCGGCGGAGGCGGCGGTGGGGATGGGGGGGAGGGTGTGCCGCAAGTGTTGATCTCGTTCGCAAAATTAGCCAAGGAAGTAACCGGGGCCGGCCCACGCTGGAGGGACGATGTCGCTCAGCTGCTGGCCTGGGAACGCCTGGGAATTCTCCAGGAAGAGCTGGAGTGTGGCGCCAGGGAAAAGGAGGTCTGGACCACCCTGCTCATCTGTCTGCCGCCGCGACCCTCACCAGTGACAAGGGGACTGAGAAACGAACGAGAAACGAAGTAATCGTGTCAATCAAGTGGGGGTTTTGGGGGGGGCGGGGGGGGGCATTTTTAGTCAAAGATCGCTACGGGTGGATGCTGAAAAAGATCTCGGGCGTTATTGATGACGTTGACTGCTGACCCACAAAAGAGCTGAGCGTGACCGACTACGACGAGACAGAGTTGTGTAAATGAAGATGCGGGCAGGCCAAAGATAATTTTGAAACGTTATTGAAGAATGCAGTGAGCTGAGAAAAGGCAAGCAAAAAAAATGAATTCGATGCATATGCATAAAAAATAAGATTGTCTGAGTTCACACTGATTGGCTGACCTAGCACAATATTGGGCAGGACAATGTTGTTACCCTCCTAGTTTCGAGGTGGCTGTCGTGGGAAATCTGATATCTTCAGGACGGCAAAAAAAAATCCCAGTGTTTTGTCGGTTTATTAATAATATACCAACGATGCATTAATCGTAGTTCTCCTCTTCCAGTATTATATTCGATAGCCCCGTTCCCATGATATTTCCTGGTGTTTTTGCATCTCGGACGTGACAACCCGAACCACGAAGGGAGAATGAGGGTCACGTTATGTGGAAGACTGCATTCGAGGGTAAAGACGCAGCGCTAAAATTGCTTCCTCACAGCACTGCCGGCAGAAGGGCCTCCACGAGAGAGAGAGCTCCCCACCCCCCTCCCCGAGAGGGTATTGGCACATTCCTCCAATGATAACCAGATATTCTGGCAACAGTGCCGTGTTTCGATTTAAAGCTTTCGTGACTGCAGAGATTCATCTTCTTGGTTCTTTCGGTAAAGTCACGTAGAAGGAAAATAATAAAATAATAAAAATAAAACATAATTAAATAATTTTCACGACGTTTCGGCCACAACGCAAGCAGCCGTCTTCAGGTGGAGAACAGGTCTATCGAGAAGGCAGAGTCTGAATGGCACGCTCCAGGCTTGGAGCGACTATTTATGCCGGGATGGAGGGGGGAGAGCGCCTTGACAAAATAATTTCCATATCAAGAGGAATTTAGCATTTCCCATAAATATGCGTTGTGGCCGAAACGTCGTGAGAATTATTTTATTATTTTATTATTTTCCTTCTCCGTGACTTTACCGAAAGAACCAAGAAGATGAGTGCCGTGTTTGTAACATAGTCTAAAACGTGGAAATGAAAGACAAATAAACACGCAAGACGAGAGAGAGAGAGAGAGACAGCACGAACAAAGCACGCGTCCCAATGTTTGTACCGCAGAGGTGGCAACCCTCGTGCTCACGCATGCGTGTGAACCACCAACCCTCCCCCTCCATCGCCCCCGAAGAAGGGAAGGGGGAAGGGAGGGAGCTCGAGGCGGGTGATGTGGGGGGGGGGCAGCTGAAAGGCAGTGGGAGATGCCGCTCAGCAGAAGCACCGCAGGGAGCATAAGCACGGGTCAATTTAATACAACAGTGTCTCTTAGCAGTGGTGTTTGTTCCTTCAACCTGTTTCACTTCGGTTCAACATCAAATCGCCAAAGCTTCGGCACGAAACGCATTTATTTGGCTCACATTTTTCGTGTTCTCTTACTAAGACGACAACAGCAACAACAACAACACATTTTACTGAGATTTATCCTTTTTTTCACTGAGGTTGATTTCTTTTGTCGCTATTAAAAGTCTACCACGCACTGGGTGGGTGGGGGGGTTCGGTGGTTAATTGGCGAAGCGTGCTGCGTGATGAAATCGCGGCGACACGAGTTTTATTCTCGGCCACGGCTAACATCCGTCGTGAGTGATATCAGAACCGGTTCAACCCATAGCCCCACCACCTTCACCAACCCACGCTGACCCAGCGTGGTGCCGAATGGTCAAACAAAAAAATAGACAAAGATCCCCCGTGTACCCTGAACAGACTGTTGGGGCAAGTGCTGTTAGCGAGCAGCACCTATGAAGGCCGGCACGGCAGGTGAGGGGGTGGGTGGCCAGCGCAACGCCTCCCCAGTGGCAATGTTTACCACACACCGCATCAGGCACTCATCTGGGGCTAAACAAAACACCCCATGACCAACATGGCATGGATGGGGCGTTCATTGGTGGATTCACAATAGCTGTAATTGTCGTATTGTTGTGATGGTTGTTTACACAGGAAAAGCTCACCGAGTCTCAAGACTCTTTCAAAAGTTGTCACAGTCGGTGATTGCTACGTGTAATCCCAATTCAGTAATTTGCAGTTATTTTGTTTCGCATTGGGATGTTTGGCCAATACCAGTTGTATTGTACGTTTTGTTTTTTGTTTTATTTTATCAAGCATTGGGAGGAAACCAAAGACTGCAGATGAAATCCAGTGTAGAACACAGGCAGAACATACAAACTTGACTAAAGAAAGATTCCCTTGTCAGGATCGAACCCAGTGGCTTCTTGCTGCGTTTCCACCGTCATGTAAGTTTTTATTCAATTATATTTATGTCATTATTAATTATTTAAATGTACACTATATTAAAATGCATTTGTCAAGTTCACTATGTTTCCCCTCCCAGTGACAGCTGTACCACCCATGACTAATTGACTTCACTGCAATAATTGCTGCATTACGAATGCCAGCAGGACTCCTTCAAAAATGAGACGTCGTACATCCCAATAGGATTCTTATTGTGCGGTGTTTTTTTTTAATGCCTCTGAAATACATGGGCATGCAGGAATAAAGAAAAAAAATCCTAATTATGTTACGAAATCCCTTTGCTTTTTTGAAGATCAGTGAAACGTGTTGTGTGTTGTGTGTGTGGATGACATATGGCTTGAAATATTGGCGAATGGCTAAAATAGAACGTGTGGTAGGTGCGTTCTTGCTGGCTCATAATTACACGAGAGAGCTTCAAGAGTTGCACGTGCCGTATTATTGAGGGACTACTCCTGTGTGATGTTATCTTGGTGCGGTCGGGGACTGGTTTGTTGTTGACTTTGCTATCGTGCCCAAGCGTGATGAATTGAACTTGTAACACTAAATCACGCATTGTTTACTTATATTTTGTGACTTGCTTGCCATTCTCTCAGTTTTGCACTCCTATCCTGTTGGTGTTGCTGTTGTTGTATCGTTGGCTGTTTTGTGACCTGCTCACCCGCCCAAACTGGACGTCTGTGGAAAAGAAGAGCTTCACGGCTCATCGGATTCTAAATAAAAGATTCCGATTCTGATGTAGTGATTGTAGAGGGACCCCCCCCCTCCACCCAGACTCACCATGTTCTCTTTGCCCAGGAATTTGAATACTTGCACCTGGTAATGCTTGCTCAGTAAGTTACTGGAAGGGAGGAGTCGGATGGTATTGTCCACGAGACACCTGTACAGCCACACAGCAAGGAGACAATTTGAACTTCAACAATGGGCCACAATTACCGATCCAGTAACAGATTGGGCTGGATTTAGAAATCTCTGTTGTGTGGTAATTATAGTCGTACACCACGGAGCAGCGCTGTGTGTGGTGTTGCACACTGATTATATTCGTTGGCTCACAAGCAATTAATTTTTTCCCCTTTAAAGGAACTGATAAAATCATGCATTATATTGCTTTTCTTCCCCCCCCCCCTCCATCCATTTAATGGGAGTATTTGTTTATTTATTTACCTTTTTATTTGCCTACACGCACACACCTTTTTTCATTCCTCCTAACCAATCTAAAACTCCAATATTAATTTCCACCAAAAAAAAAAACGTTGCATCTATTTCCGAAATTTCGAATATGCAACAAATATATATCCAATGTATAATGCGTCACGTTCAGTGCATAAGTAATAGTAATCTGACCTGGCCAAAATCTAAAATTGTCATCGGCCAAAACAATATTTGTGATGCTGATATTATTATATTAAACGCACTGACAAACATCACGGTTGAGTACGTACAGTGTGAAAGAAAGTGCAACATACATACATCCATACTATCTGACAAGACATTCACATGAACAACCTTCAGTTTAGCTCAGCTAAAGGCTTTCAGGTGACAGCGACTGACTAATGAATGTGAAAACTTTTAAATTAATGGAGGGATGACATGCTCCCTTTTCCATTTTAATCAATTACACGGTACTGATCATTCAGTAAAGATGCTCTGCCTTGTTTGATGGCACATTTGTAAAAAAAATTAAACCCACAACGACATCAAATAATTATTCCAGTCTGCACTGCCAACGTTGTTGAAGAGCAGACTGAGAATGAGTTGTCCCAAGTGGCATTCACAAACACTTCCTGAAAACTTATTTTGGATGATGGCTGACCTTGAAAGAAGGTACGGCAGAAACATAGCTTAGAAAATATTATTTAGGCGTGGTTGTATCCACCTCCAATCCAGCTGTACGGTTGAAAGTTTTGGGCACCACACACAAATTATAATTTTGATGTAAAGCTTTCGTGACTGCAGGGATTCATATTCTCGGTTCTTTCGGTAAAGAACTAATAATACAAATGATAATGCTATGAGACCTCCTTTACCAGTGGCAAAATATAGTAATAGGTTTTTACCCTTTCAACTGGTACAAAAACTGACACCTTTATACAAGGCATGATGTTTGCAATAACCACAACACAAGCAGTCAAAATGCAAACAAAAATAAACAACTCTGATGATAATGAAAAAGCGTACGCCTTTTGGCGTCATCTGGTCCAACACCAATGGAGACTAGGCTCTAAGAAAAGCTGTCTCGGGTGTGGACCAATCAACTTCAAGGACAGTGCATATCATTATCATCATCATCAGAGTTGTTTATTTTTGTTTGCATTTTGACTGCTTGTGTTGTGGTTATTGCAAACATGATGCCTTGTATAAAGGTGTCAGTTTTTGTACCAGTTGAAAGGGTAAAAACCTATTACTAAAATTATAATGTTTACGATACCTCCATTTGAGAGAGACAGCAAGGTGCCAGTAGATTATGGTTCAGCAAGTAGGTAATTGACCTTTTGAGAACATTCTTGCTCGTCATTTCCCGCGTATGCGTGCAATTTCTCTGCATCTTCTCCTGCAAATTTCGACACGTGTGCAAAACTACAACTTCACATTCAATTGAGGCTTTTTCTGAGTAAACGAAAGATAATTTTAAATGAACAATTAGTGCCTCAAATGTATTACATTATATCCCAAGAGTAAGTATGGAATGTGATATTTTATATTTTTTCCTGCGATGTTCTTCACGTGTGGAACACCACTGCATCCCTCTCACGTATAAAAAGCATTCCTTCCCAGTTGATTTTTTGTTCATGGGGATTGTATTTATTTTATGCTCATTATGAATACGCTTTTCTACTTTACACCATACCCATGTTAAAAGCTGGATAAAAGCCAGAATATTTATTTCTTCATTAAGTATAAACTTATTATACTTTATTCCCAACTGCTGAATGCTTAATTTCGATTTGAGCAATCGATGTGTGATTTCAACTGTTCAAATATTTAACGCGTTGCTTTGTGGGCAAGGTGTCTCCCTTTAAAAAAAAAAGAGACGTCTCAAGACGTACTCATCGCGTTTCAATAAACCTCTGTGTATCTGCGTATTTCGCAATCGAATTCTATATTCCACATTTTAGGATTTAGGATTTTTTTGGGATATTTGAGGACAAGCCTGAAAATATTTTCACACTTTCGGATCATTTCGAGTTTGTAATTAATGTAACGTGATTTCGTGCGAACAAAAGTTCGGCCACCCGATGCCACGTGACGCCACCTGGTGGTAAAAACGCGGACGTATGCAAGTACGGTATGTTTGTTGAACTTCTTTAGCACCGTACGTAGCCAACCAGTGCTAATCAAGAGGTGTGAAACGCGATGTCATGAGAGCGACATCACTTCGTTCCTGACGTGACATTTTGCAGATCAATCCCCGAAACGAATAAATGGTTTGAACAAACCTTAAAAATTCACACAAGAATTTAGTTTTTTGTTCAGATTTCTAAAATCGTGAACGCACGCCTAGTTTCTCGGGATCTGTTTACGTGGCTGCCTTTCTGCTCGTCTGTGGTTCCTTTGCACCTTCTTTTCTCTGGACGAGAGTGAGCGAATAACACTGCGCGGTGCCTTTGCAAGTTGACATCCTCATTATTGTTTAGGGCTCGAGTCCTCGAGTGATTGGTGTTGCCCCAAGTGGTCCACACATCGTTCGCCTTCGTGCTCTTCGTCTCGTACCTGTCTTGTGATGTTAATTTGTTTGGGGCGGCGGGGGAGGGGGGTTACGGTGTTTGTGTGGTGCGTTTTGAGATTAAATTTGCACGAATGCCGCCACGTAGTTTATTTATCCGATTTGGAGCCGGCTAGGCCACGATTGGGCAAATGCATTGCCCACTTTTCACCCAGGCAATCGGAGAGCACAGACTTGGGTATTTCTGAACTTATCACTGAAACGACAAACAATTACGTATATCGAAGAATGCGCAAGTTAACAAAACACAAACTATGAAGAACAAGAATCCCAGGGGTTTGTTTTACTTCAAATCTTGTCAATGATTCTCATGCTGTCTGGGGCACTCATTCGAGCATCCGACCAAGCAATTATTTAAAACAAAGTTCAAACCAGCTATCTCCAAGAGGAAAAAAAGATTGCAATTTAAATTGAGTGCTTGAACGCCATCTATCTGTGTGCGGAGTGCAATAGGTAAACTATCAGGATGATTAAAATTGATGTGTACGGCATATAGAACCGAGACAGTATGTTGAACTTCTTTCACAGCGTACATAGCCAACCGTGTTAATTGGAGAAACGGTGGATTAGGACAACGAACTAAACACAAAAAGGAGTTCTAAAGAAAAGAATTTAAAATCCAAATTTAAAAGCGCACAGCTCCAGCGGCTTCCCAATATCCGCAAGAAGAGCGTTCCAGACGGCCGCTGGTGGTGAGCGCAGCCAAGTTCATCACCCGTCTCGGATGAGGAAGTACTTGACGAGGTGGTTGCCGTTCTGCCCGGGCGTCGCGTAGCAGCGCTCCACGAGCACCTCGAGTCCGTCGAGACGCGTCGTCGGCGCCAGGCCAAAGTAGAGCGGCTGGTGCAGCTTGACGACCAGGGGCATCTCGCCGGGCCCCACGGGCGCCTCGAAGCTCGGTTCGCGGTACAGCAGCAGGGCGAAGGGGAAGTGGCCCTGGCTGTGACCCCACAGCCTCGGGATGGGGTTGCCCGGCTTGGGCAGGAAGCCCTGGGAGAGGAGCTCGTGGCGGGGGAACTCGCAGAACACCTGGGGGGGGGGGGGGGGGGTGCAGAGCGTTTACGTGAAGCAGATCCAACGTCGGCAGCGGTGGCAGCAGTAGGCGTGATCGATCCGCTGCTGGATGAAGGCCTCCTAAACCCTTTTGATCGTTCTTCAGGCTGGTGAGTGTGGGTTGACGAAGACTGGCATTCGCTATTATCGTCGCTGGATGAAGTCCTCGCCAGGCCATCGCGATATCCCATGATCCTGCGGTGTATAATAATCCACATCGTAGCTCGCTGTACATGAGCTGATTTCACGGTTCCATCTCCCTGTTGGGCCACCCTCTCGCCGCCGTCATTCTTGACCCATTGGTAACCATCCCCCCTTTGAGCTACGACATGTTCTGCCTAAACCCAACCACTTTTCTGCGCGTTTTTAACGATGCCTCTCTTGATGTGCGCGTGTTCCGCGCATTATCCTCGTCGCTTCTCAACGTAATTCCAAGCTGTGCGTCTGTCCCGCGCTCGTTTGCGCCACGCATGCTTCTTTGCCCGCAATAATCGCCCCGCATGACGCTGAAGTGTATTTCACCCCGTGGTACGGAGGGAGTACGCAGACTCTCTTGGTGTTATCAAAAGGCCTTCGTGAAGTCTCTGAGTGTTCTCATCATCCCACTCTGGGTGTTCTCCCACACGCCGTATATCGTTAAAAATAAAAGTGTGGCCAAATGCCAAAAGCGAGATTCTCCTGAAAAATAAATCCGGTCCTGAGACTCGGCCAGGCAATCCGCGTATAAAGTAAAAAAATAAAATTTGAGAATCTTGACTTTGCCCTACTTTCTGTTTCTAAATCTTGAAATCATGCCTGGCCATAACTTACATCATCTCTACTGACTCTTGTTTTGGATGAGATGAACCATGGCACACCAGCCATGCTAATGGAATAGCACGGAGAACATCGCCCATCAAATACTCCCAATTTCCCCATACGTTCCACCCAACATACAATAACGGTGTGCAGACCAAATCACCGCCTTTGCATCTATTATAGCTTTTGCTACCAGTTGCCTTTACCCCCAAAAGACCGGCGGCTGATTGCAGATGCCATATTTTAAATTTTTTCCGGGTTTCACCTCCTGGTCCCAACAGACCAAAAGTGCTGAATTTGATCAGAGAATAGATCTCGCATGAACCTCGTGACACTCCTAAGGTCAGAATGGGCCACATCCATCAGGCCCTCCTCCGCCTCGGCTCGCTTTGCGACTTGCCTTGCGAGAGAGTGAGAGAGAGAGGGGCATGGTTCTGCATTTTTTTGGTAGATGCAATATTGTAAGCGTTTGGGAACTGGAGCATGGCCATGAATAAGATGAAGGTGCAGCCCTGCAATTGCCCGCTCGTGCCACCGCTGGCAGAAGGAAGGGCCTCCACTGAAGGGAGCTCCATGCAAGACCTCTGGGGAGGGCGTCAGCCACTTCTTTTAGACTGGCCAGGCACCCTGGGAGGAGGTGGGATTACTCACACTTTGTAACAACCGGACAAACCCCAGCCGATGGACTTAATGAGATGTAACCGTTCATAGGGGAATAGCAGACGCTTGCACATACGTTCAACTGCTCCTGTGGCAGGTAGAACTGGATTGCAAGTCAACTGTGCTCACCGTTACACCACGACAGCTGGAGTGCCCATAGAAAGAGCAACGCATGCAAAAGCACATCACTTATTTACATAATTATCGTTTCAGAAACATTTGCTGTGCTGCCCAATTGCTATACAAGGTGGGTATCTCATGCACGTTATTGATTCGTGGCCACATTATTTACCAACTCCACATTCAAATAATTACATTAGAGCCGGGTTCTCCGTTTATCTCAGTAATTGATCACTCTATCGATTATATTATCGGTTCAATTACGCATCTTATCGGATAACAAAATAATAGTTGGGGAGAAAATGTCTCCCTGATGTGCCCACGTGTGCCGCTGGATGGACGTGGCTTGTAGGGGTTTCCCACCTTCGAGAGGCAGGTTGATTAATCGACTAATATGACTACTCATCCAAGCTCTACGATAAATGATAGGTGTGCACAAGTAGGACGACCATGCGTCGTCCTACTCATTGACATGCTAATTTTTTCTCTGATCCCTCCCTCTCTCTGCCCCCGCCCCCCTGTCTCTATTTAAGGCCTCGTCACAGAGACGTTCTCTCTCTGTGTGCCTATGTGTTGCTCTCTCTCTCTCTGTGTATCTTTGTGATATCTGTCTGCTTATATGTCTGTCTATAGTTTTCTGGTTAGATTTTTGTTGCTATTTCTTTTATACCTGATGATGATTGCTTGTGTTGCAATCGAAACGTCGTAGTATGCTATTATTTAATTTATTATTTTATCTTTATACGTGACTTTACCGAAAGAACCAAAGAGTAATTCCTGCAGTCACGAAAGCTCCAAATTAAGAGTGCACCACTGCTCCCATCTAAGGGCTGGCCAGTTGCTTCTTTTCCTCCAAATGAAAGTGGAAAATGTAACCGAAATAAAAAAAAAGGCGTAACAAAAAAAAAAGAAGTACAAATAAAGTCGTAAATGAAGAAGAGGAAAACGGATTCTCCGCCACTTTCAAAATACGACAATCCTCCGCGTCGCAAATAGAGTGCTGTTTAAACCTCGGCACGTGCGCGACCATGGTTATCTGCGTACATTTAAATTGAGCACGACTCCCTCCACACGTAATACATCTGGCCTCCTGCTTACGAGGAAGACGCGAAATATATTTTTTATCAATTCGGCAATTGTTCCGTGGAATAATGTGATTAATGAAGATTTACTGCACCGCAGTTGTTTTTCCTCATCGATTCGTGGAAGTTTTCATTAATTGGAAAGTCATTCAGATTTACTGCTTTCATTGCGATGTTACACTTGTGTAAAATCAGCAAAGAGCTATTCCAGTCTTTCTTTTACATTATGTAATCCTTATGGCTGCACCCCGGGGTACCAAATAATACAAAATGGACGAGGCAATTAAATATTTTATTTCTGGGACACTATTTTCTTCCAGGGGTGTTACTTAACTCCGCGACTGGGGTACCAATCAATCCGAAATCAGTAGCAATCAATCCGAAATCAAATCGAAAAATTCAACTTTGAATAGTGCATCGTGTACAGCTCGTCGAGATGAGCCGATTGCCACATCGCCGACCATCAACAGACTAAACATGACTGCATCGCGGACATTTTGCGAGAGCCGTGCTACTATCTATGGTACCCCGAAGTACCGCCATAAGCTTCATATATAGACTTTTACTAAGTGGGTTTCGGCAAGACATGTCCCTAAAACGGATGATGGACAATAACAGATTTGCAGGCAAGGAATTGAAATCGCCCACGAGTACGCCCACTGAGGAGATGGAGCGACAAAATCGTTGCGTGCGCAGTTGCTGGTTGTATCATCGCATCGGAAGGTTGTAATGTTGTGGCGGCGGCTTTGGGGGAGGCAATTCATCCAGCAGCGGATTGACCACGGCCGCGTGTAATATCGACGCGGGCACGCTCTCACGCGCTGCGACGTGCAATGTCTTCGTAGAAATCTGTACAGCCTTGGCCTCAATGTCACGATGTCTTGAGCTGGCACCGAGCCAGGCTCTACATAAACCATATTACATTGATTTCTCCTTGCACATTACTTCTAATGGGATCTTTGGACTGAAACCAAAGATACTGTATGCGTTAGCAAGGCCAGCACGAGGAAGTGTTTATGTGTTGACCGTGCGGGTCATGTTTCTATATGAACCGAAAGAAAACAAGCGGAGGTAAACGAAGGAAAAGTAAAGAGATCTTCGGCCTGATACGTGCCTGAATAAGAAGCTTGCTCGTGCGGATGATCATATCGCCGTTGCTTCCAGGACCTTGCTTGGGAAGCCCCGTCAGGACATTGCTTGCAATAATCTTATCTGCTGTGACCTGCCGTGGGTGTGTGTGTGTGTGTGCGCATTTCCAGGCCACACATTTGTACACATTGCAGAGATAAGTTACGGAATGCTTTTGCTCTTGCCGGCACACAATATAGCAACTTCCATCGCACACGCACAAAAAACACAACCGTCATAAGAGCCTCAACGCTGTTAATTCAACAACCAATCCCATGCCTGCCAAAAGAAACATCGATTTGTATGCGGAAACGTCCCCGCGACACAGAGGAAACGATCCCGGCGAGTTGTTATCTTTCGCGAAGCATTTCCACCGCCGTGCGCGGGCTGGGTTGGTGCTATCGATCCGAGGCGGTGTTACCTCCAATGTTGTGCCGCACGTCTTGAGGCCAAAGTGCACGTTGACGTGGGTCCCGTTGGAGACGCCCTTGCAGGAGGCGTTGGCCAGGAAGAGCTCCAGTCCTCGCACCTGGTCCTTTGGCACGGCCACATCAATCGCGTCGGGGCTGCATCTCACGGGAACTGCAAAAAAAGACATTTCTCACACGTACATACGTACACGTTTTCACAACACACACCAGACACCAGACACAAATATCCCCCGGGTATTCTGCACAGGCTGCTGGGACAAGTTTTTTTTTTTTTTAGCAAACACCGGCGTAGATAACGGGGACATGGTGTGGTTAGAACCGCCGCCTTTGTCTCACCGGTGCCAATATTTACGCGCTGCACCAGGTACTCCTTTATGGCCGAGTCGGCTTCGGATGTGCGGGACCAGTCCGGGTTTTTCCTCAGTGCCGTTGACGGCGAGCGGGAATCGAACTCGGTTGGTCAAGGTTCGTGGCGCAGTGCTCTAAGCGCTGCGCCACCGCTCATGTTACACAGACGCACGCTGTTTACCAACGCTGCCCCATGTAATGACTTGCAGGGGGAGAAATGCTATTTAAAAATTCAAGTTCCAACTAAATTCGGCAATTTATGATAATTTATGTTGTTTAAAGTATTAAATTACTCTGCTCCGATTATTTTACATCATCAATGCACTTACACATTGCTTAATTGCTCCCAAAGGATCTCGACTTTCCTTCAGAAGTCATTTAGGACCGGCTTCCGAAAATGTTTTCTGAGTCACAGCGCATGGCAGTGCTACGAATGGCGGCGATTATGTAAGGCCTGGTTCAGCATTGGGTGCGTGCAATGTGTAATAAGAGAACCACCATCTGGTAAAAATGGGTTTGGAAATGGGTGATAAAAATTTGCAGTGCGATTTCACTAATGCGTGCGAAACGATAAATAATTAAGTGGAAGCATGATTATTAAATTATTAATATGACAATTAACTTGATATTTTACAGCTCAATCTAATTTAAAGGGTAAAACAAAACTGTGACCAGACAGTGAAGAGCGCTGTGCGTTTCCAGAGCGATTTAATAATCTTTTTTTTTTTGCCACCCCTAACATTCGTTGCGGATTTTTTTTTTTGGGCTTCATACAAATGGCCCATTTGTGCAAACTGCTTCTCGAGAAACGGAGCAATCTCACGTCTCCAAAAGTGTCGACAAATCGCGCATTAGCAGGTCGGAGCACGCGTACCCAGTGGTAGTGGCAGCACGTTCGGGGGGGGGGGGGGACCCTAAGCGGACATTATGTTTGGGAGCCGCCCCCTTCAATTCCCTAACATCCGAGCGAGATGACGGAACAGATGCGGATGTCGTGAGAAAAGACAAACGCAGAGCGAAATGGAGATGCGGTGAGATGAGACGAAGAGAGATGCGGGGAAAGACAGAGTTGCAGAAACAAATGGGGATAAGAAGGAGACGAATCGCCTCTCACGTTGATTGTCTTCGAACGTGAATTACTATCTCGCGTGTCCATTAGGGGGCATTCAATTCGAGCCGATATTTGGACACGCAGCTCTTTTGTCACGAATGCGCCAGGGTCACCGAGCTGGTCACCACCTGGTGGCACCCACGATTTCGCGTCGGTGGCCCACGGCCGGGCGGGCGGTGAGCCGGCCAGCGTCACCGCCACCACCTCCACCACCGCCACCACCGCCACCACCGCCACCGCCACCGCCACCACCGCCACCGCCGCCACCGCCACCGCCGCCACCGCCACCTCCACTACCGCCACCGCCGCCACCTCCACCACCGCTACCGCCACCACCGCCACCGCCACCACCGCCACCACCGCCACCACCGCCACCGCCACCACCACCGCCACTGCCACCACCACCGCCACCACCGCCACCACCGCCACCACCGCCACCGCCACCACCGCCACCGCCACCACCGCTACCACCGCCACCGCCGCCACCGCCACCACACCACCGCCACCACCGCCACCTCCACCACCGCCACCATCGCCACCACCACCGCCACCACCACCACCGCCACCACCACCACCACCGCCACCACCGCCACCACCGCCACCACCACCACCACCGCCACCACCACCACCGCCACCACCGCCGTCACCGCCACGGCTCCTACCCTGGCAGGTGCGGTTGTCTTCGGCCAGAAGGAGCCCACGGGGGCATTCGCAGCGGTGGGAGCTCTCGGCGGCCACGCACAGGTGGCTGCAGCCTCCGTTGTTCGTCTCGCACAGGGTCATTTCTGAGAGGGAAAATAAAACAAAGCGAGACGTCACTGGCAAACAACGTTGATCTGATCATTGGTTTTTTACCCTTCTATATGGCAACAAAACTGACACCTTTTTTTTATAAGGAGTCATGTTTGCATAGACCACAATACCTGCAGCCATAATGCAAACAAAAAACATAACTCTGATAATATATGCACTGTTCCTTAGGAAAGCTTTCCTTAGGAAAGCTGTCTCGGATGTGGACCAATCAACTTCAAGGACAGTGCATATATTATTAGAGTTATGTTTTTTGTTTGCATTATGGCTGCAGCTATTTTGGTCTATGCAAACATGACTCCTTATTAAAAAAAAAAGGTGTCAGTTTTGTTGCCAGATAGAAGGGTAAAAAAACAATTATCATATTTTTTACTGGCAAATGAGGTTCCAATGGTGTAACCGTTGATCTGTTTGCAGTGGGATGCCACCCGCTCTGGTACCCCCCCCCCCCCCCCCCCCCCCAGTCCTGGGAGATCGTTGCCGGTAGGAGATCCTTGCTGGTATCTCGTTGCCGACCCATTAAAGGTGATGGCTTTTCTCGCTTGCGTCGTAATAATGATGATGATGATAATACATTAATAAAAATGCGCAACGAAAGATGATACGTTTACGTGTAGTGTTCCACTCACGTGGTATTGTGAATTATTATTGTTACTTTATCTGTACCTCCAAAGGAAGCAACCCAATAATTTGTAGTTCAAATAAAAATTCAGGACCCGGTGTGTTGGCAGCAATGCAGAAGTCGTGGACAAAATCAATTTACCAGTTTTTACAAACGCTGCCTTGGATTCCGATTAAGGTCACACCATTTAGGAGGTGGATGGTTTGTGTTATGGTTCTTGTCTTGGGCAAAAAAGAAGCAAGAGATACTGGAGCGTGAATTCCACGTGGAAAATAAAGTTGGTGAAGTTACTCACACGTGAAAAGTAATTGCCAGCTCGCATGCAGCAGATATTAAATAACACATCTTTAAAAAGTATACACGAATTAAAAATGTGAAAGGTGCAGCGGAATTAATTATTTATACGTTTTAAATTAAACGGTGCGATGTTTATGGATGGAAACGTTCGATTCGAGCGATACGTTACATTTACGAAGAGTTTTCATATACGCAAGTTTTTTGTGGGTGGCATTTGTATTTGTCATTAATACAAGTTGCACAACTGCGGGATCAAAGATTTTGACCGCATTGCCAACAGTGGGGATTTGTGGCGTTCAGTTTGAATTCGCCACTCGGTTGAAGGGCTTAAAGGCCAGCGTCATTGTAACAGATCGTGTTAGGCGTGGAGTGGTGGCAGTAAGTGACAATCCCGTTGTATCGAGACGGAGTCCCACGTTTGCGGTACATATTGCCGATTAAAAAAAAAAGGACGAGAGACTGCACCAGTGTAGATTGCGATGAGAGAGAGAGAAGGGGGGAGGTGGGTGGGGGGTGTTGTTAGCACGTTGGCTGATTGTGTTTGGCAGCAAGCGCTTGAAATGCAAACCCCGTTGTATCTAGACAAGCCCACGTTTGCAGTAGTACATCCTGCCAATTCAAGAAAAGGACGAGAGGGTGCACCAGTGTGGAATCCGGCAAACGGCAGCAGCAGCGGCACTCCCTGCCAACAAAACCCCGAGAAGAAGAAGATTTTTTTTTTTGCGCAATGCGCACTTTAAAAAAAAAAAGAAACTGGGTCACGCGAGGACGTGACTGGTACGCCTTAATTAAGTCATGTATTATTTAATTTAAATTATACCACTCCGTACGTTCTGCCCGCATCTCCGGGAGCTCGCGCGAGACGTGCCGTGGGATCCCGCCGGTGCGGCCCACGGCCCTCTGTCCCTCACCCAGACAGGAGTGGCCGTCAGGGGACAGCACCTGACCCACGGGGCACTCGCATCTGAAGGAGGCGCGCAGATTGACGCACACCTCGGCGCAGCCTCCGTTCGCCTCCTCGCACTCGTTCACGTCTGCCAAAAGAAACGCGCGTACAGTCGCAAGGCAAGGGCAGAGTCGAATGCATTTCACGCAAAACGCCACCCGCCGCCCTGTAATATTTATGAGACCCGCGGTTTTACTTCTGGTGGTAGTGATGGAGGTGGGGGGGAGGGCAAGCAAAACAAAGGGGGAGGAGGAGGAGGGGGGCTCGTGCGGATTTATTCCCCGCCCACACACGCTGCAGATATTGACCCAATTGCTTTCTTTGCACTTTCATATATATATTGAGTATTGCACTGTCATGGTTTATTTATTCCCCTCCGAGCTGCAGCATGCCATAAGCCGTTTTAGTGATACATCACAAGTGAGCGCACGTAACGCGCCACGGTACGTGCGCGTGCACCCCCCCCCATACCCCCCCAACAAGACCGCAACCCCCTCGCCGTGGCTCCCAAGCACAGCTTCGCTCTTGCATAGATTTGTGATTTTTTTTTTGGGTGTTCTCTCTTCTAAAAACATAATCAAGAGCAGAGAGGGAGGAGGGGGGTTGGTGGGAATCTGTTTTTCGCGTTCCTTACGACAACGCAGTCGCGACGAACACGCGGCGAACATGAAATGGCCCTCGGCCTCAAGCTATCACGAGGGGTGGCTGAGCGCAATGGATTCCCCTCCCTCTCTCGACACGACGTCTCCTGCGTTGCCAATAATTGGCCACTTGCGTGGCAGGATTACGTTTACTCAGCCCTTTGACAATTGACTGCTGGATGAAGGTCCCCCACCCCCACCCTCCCCCTCTCCTGCGCTGTGTCGGTCAGGGTGTTTGTCTTGAGCATACTTCACTGCGCTGGTCAGTGTACAGTTTGATGCCCCGGCACCGGTTTCAGACTATCAGCCACCGCCGCTGATGTTTTCCGTGGCCAGGAATCAAACGCAGGTCACCAGGTTTCATGACACGCAGGACATGAACCCACTGTGCCACCGCTCCGCTCCCGACAAGGCATGCTGTGCTTGGAAGTCAGTGGTCTTGCTTTCCGCCTGCCTTGAGCTCTCTTCGTGTATTGTTTTTCAGGTTTGACCCGCGTGTCGTTCGGCGTGATCTCCGACGTTTTGCTCGGCTCCCACGTGCCCGAGAAGCTTCCTCGGGGAATGGAATTGATCAGCGCACGGAGCGAAACGTGGAGGGGATCGATAGTGGGATAAACCATTGCGCCCGAAACAAAACACGCGGTCGCACAACACGAAAATGTAAAATAAATACAATCTGAGAGAGCCATAACGGCACAACCGCGAAAACCTACGCGCGCCTGAGCCAAACGCCTCCCTTGCCGGGCACACACAGATAGACCCAAGGCGCTGTCGAATGATCGCCGCGGACTCCGTGACACTGAAGTTTTCTTTTTGTGCCACCGCACGCGCCGAGCCGTCCGAGCCCGTTTCACGGAGCGCAACGGCGACATTGCCCCACCCCTTCCCCCCCACATGCACACGCAATCCATCGGCTCTTAAGACACGGACATCTTATTAGCGTCGTTGCATCTCTTCCCTTGCAGCGCAGCTGGCCTCTGGAGAAGATCACTTTCACGTGCACTCCACCAAAGCTGCCGTGGCCAGGTGTGATGTCATTACTGCTGGTGCAGATGTCATGACCACACCAATTGTGGAACGGGATGCCAGATAAGCCTGCGTTGGGGGTAACGGTGACGAGCATGATCCATTGAGAATCTCTTGCAACGCTTAATAGGATTGCGACACTGATAATCATACAGCATCGATTTTAAGACTCTGAGCTGGTGGGGGGGGGGGGGGTTAACCCGTGAGACTTTAAAGAGGTAATATCACGCGACCGATCTGCTTTCTTTTGTAGTTTCAGGATACGAACAGCTGTAAACGCTATATCATCTCTTGAAGCTGCGGCACGGAGACTATTTATTGGAGGGAGTGCACTCCTGGCTCCTAGCAGCTGTTTGTACCGTCGAGAGCCTGGCTTTCCAGGTGGTCTCCAGTTGATAGTTACTTGATTTAAAACATCCCTCTAGACTTCCACTGCGGTGTTATCATTGCCATCGCGGGTTACAATATGTTACATCTGCTTTATTGCGACGACAAGAGACTTAAAAATAAATATATATATATTCCACGAACCTCAATGATACCGAGATATTCAACGGTACAAATCACGCGAAACAATGTGTGCGGCAGGGTGATGCATTGTCGCAACGATAAAACTTGCAGCCAGAATTCCAGCAGGCCCTGGGTTCGATTCCCATCATGGGCGACTATCTGTGCGGGGATTGTACCGTGTTTTATCCTACCCCCACTCCCCTGCTATGCGTGGGGTTTCCTCCGAATTCTCAATTTCACCTGCCACAGCTGAAACAAAACAAACAGCGTGCCTAGCTTCGTTGACCAAACGTCCCAGCGTTGAAAATTGACTTGAGAATTGCCCCAATTGGAATTACTGCGGAAACTCGAGATATTTCCCGGATAAGTTGGAATAACATCGAAAACGATTGGCGAGGCTGTTTACGAAAACCACTTCGTGTTGGGTGATTCTGTCTGCCGCGTCTCGTTTACAGTCAACACGCTGCAAGTATTAAAAAAAACGCTCGTTAAAAACACTCGCAAACACTTTTAACAGAATATTGTAGCGCATAGGCTCGAAATCCCAGTTGCCTGGACCCACTGGAGTCCGAGTAGCCAGTTAAATGAACGCATTAACTTGATTTCTTACTAACAACTGGTTTATACGACTTCAGATTGAAATCACACGAACAAAATCACTTGTGATTGTTTTATATAAACACCATATAGATATAAAACCAGCCCGAGCGTGCTATGTCTACCAATCAAAATAAGCACACCAGCGTGTTACAGGCTGCCATTAATTTCAGCTTGACAGCAGATGGGATGCTTTGGTAATTCTAACCGGGGAAGAATACAGCACAGCTGGAGGAATCAAATCATCAATCCGGCAAAGCCGCCACCTTTCTTGTCGAGGGTTGCTCTCCAAGGCGAAAGCAACCCAAGCGATTTGACGAAATTGAGTTTCAAACGTCGCCGCGTATCGCCACGGTTTTTTTGAACGTCTCCTTCGTGACCACCGTCCCTCTCGTCCCCGCTTACGTGGTCTCGTCTCTCGTTTGCGCCGTTGAAATGAAAACAAATATATATATACACACATAAAACAATTCTTCGTAACGTTCGTGAACGCTTTGGATAAATTAGCAATAGCCGATTCCTTACCCACTTCGATGCATGCATCTTGAGCACAATCATATTTTATTTTGTTTAGAAGTGGCAGCACATAAAGTGCAGTAACGACCGTTCGCTTTTACGCGCTGCCCATCTCTGCTTCCCACAACCCCGCCTCACAGCCTAGAACAACAAACCTGTTGTAGAACTCACCCACATAAGTACGAATCTTGAGCGCAAGCCATCTATCTTAATCGCTCAATCATTCAGTGCCTGCCAATGGCGACCGCCCGCAACTAATGTCACCCGGGAAATGCGCCCGATCTCATCAAATCTCAGGAATCGAGCCCGCGTGGCGCGTTGGGTGGATCGATCACCGAAGCACAACAGGTCCGGGCAGCAGAGGGCAGTGCAGAAAAAAAAACAAGTAAACCGTGGCTACGAGAATTTCAATTTGCTGCTCCCCGGCTTCATCAATGCGCACCGACCGGCAGAGCGAAGTCCGGTCACACTAACCCCGACGGCCACAACAGCGTGTGGGAGGGGAAGAGTCTCTAGTCCCGCGGGGAATTGTCACAACGGACTCAAGGCCACGGAGCAGACCACAGCGGTGGACACAACGACGCAGCTCTCGCTCCACCTTCTCTCCTTCGCACGAGAGAGCCGTGCCAAAAGTGGACGGGCTCGGTACCAAGCGCACCGTCATCTTCAGGTGACACCGAAGACAACAACAACAACAACGAAAACATCCCCCGTGTAGCCTGAATAGACTTTTGGGGCAAGTGCTTTGAGCGAGCACCGATGAAGATCGCAACGACACACGATGTTAGTGGGTGGCCAGCACCACGCCTTTGACTTTGCAGTGCTGATGTTTACACATCGCACCAGGTACTCATTTGGGGCTGAGTCGACCTTGAGGAGCTCCAAGACGGCTTCAGATAACCGTCACTGGTGTTTGCCGTGAACGGGAATCGAACTTGGTTCGCCGAGTTCGTAGCGCAGCGTAGCGCTAACCGTCACAATACCACTCACCATTAGGTGACACCACACACACTACACATACCACACACACTACACACACACCACACGACACACCACACCACACACACCACACTACACACCACACACACACGCACTACACACACCACACTACACACACACCACACACAATACACACACCACACACACACTACACACACCACACGCCACATCACACACACACATACACCACACACGCCACACCACACACCCATGCAGGTGTTGCCGTCCTCTGCAAGCAGCATGCCATGGCCGCAGCGGCAGCTGGGAGGTTGGGCGCAGTCTTCCCCCTGGCAGGAGGAGCTCTCTCTCTCGCACGGCTCGTAGAAGTCTGTGGGGAGAGCAGCGAAGGGCATTGCACTCAGTCGACCACGGCGCATCTGTCCACCAACGAGCTAATTTGTACAGAATGTACAGGGTGACCCGTTTATGGATACCCCGGCGAAAGTAATGAGAGAGAGATTACGGAGAAAAACTACGATTTTTTATTTCTCAAAGCCTCTGCCACGTCTCTCCCACGAAGCTCATTGGACTTGGCAAATCGTTTAGCACTCTCCTCTGTAGCATAGGACACGGAGGAGGCGATCGCTTTCGCAATATTAAGTCGCCCGTTGAGAAGAAAGAGGATCATGAGAAAACAGGAGGGTAGCTATAAATTGATCACCCTCTCGGAGGTGCTGTCATTGTGGATTGCGGCTAATATGATGATCGCAAATAAAGAGATAATGGTCTGTGCCAAGAAGTAAGGATAGAACGGCATTTTAGTCGTGGCTTTCATTCCGAACATCTTGTAACCGCTGAACTGACTACGTGTTGGGTTGTGTGGTCTTCCTGGACAGCTCTTGCCGATAACCTCAGGCAGCCAAAGAGAATTTCGTTAACAGGCCACACTGCCGATGAGAACAAGAAAGCTAAAAGCGGTTCAGGGTTGTCTCACGTAAAACAAATGCCGGTAGTTTACAGCGGTCTGGCATGATCGTGGTCTGGCGGTGAATAAAATGTGACGTTACTTTTACGTGTTGACACAGACCATTGTTTATATCGTTATTTATTTACGAACATGCTAAGATTAGCTTCAGTCTGTGCTGCATCAAATGCGTAGATGCACGCAGCCTTCGGTCGGCATCATAAAACTAAAGACTGAGAAATTGCAGGATTTATCTTCTTGGTTCTTTCGGTAAAGTCACGTAGAATGGAAATAATAAAGTAATAATAATAAAACATAATAAAATAATTCTCACGACGTTTCGGCCACAACGCAAGTAGCCGACTTTACCGAAAGAACCAAGAAGATGAATCTCTGCAGTCACGAAATCTTTAAATCGAAAATTGCAGGATTTATTTCACGCGATGACGTGCCAATCGCCTTGTCAAATGTTTTCTGTCCCTCTGCTTAGAAAGTTAGGGCAGTTTTTGTTACGAAACCCAATACATTTACGAGGTATGTGGTAATTACAAATAATTTAAACTTACGAGCCAATATTATTGTGCAAAACTGCCTGTTCATCTCCTCTGTGGAAGACAGATGCGGTATATTTGTTGTGGTCTTGTGCTGCGGAGTTCTTGTGTGCAATGGTCTCTTTAAACTATGAATCATAATAATGAAAAAGCTAACACTTTGCAAAACATTTATTTAGCCTGAGTTTAAGGTGACGCTGTGTTCATGTAGTGCAAATTGGGTAATTGAGATAACTATTTTGGAATTGCAGCTTTACGAACGTCAGACGACTTACCACTGGCATTACAAATGTGGATTTTAGATCAGAATGCATCATCAATCATCGTATTATGTTTCATTCCACGGCTGAGCCTCGCTGCGTAGTCTCACAATATACATCCCTGTTTAACCGTGCACCAGTCACAGTCGATGGAGCTGCCGTGTTGCATTGGCATGACCCTGATGCGCTTTGGGCTCCTTCTGCCTGTTGTTCGGCGCGATGTCCGACCTTTCGCTTCTCATGCTGCTGGAATCTTCTTCGGGAACCGAAGTGCATTACTACAATTCAGTAGCACTACAAAGCTCCCAGCAAAGTGGAGCATGAGAGAGAGAGAGAAACACGCAAACTTCAAATATCCAGCACGCGTCAGGGTCGGCATCGAACCCACAACCTCCTGCACACCAGGCGAGGTAGTTAACATCTCCTAGCCACCGTCGGACAACACGCAGTAAACAACACTGAGAGCAAAGTAAGAGGGTGAAACATTCCCCCCCGCGAGTCACCGCACGCACACACACACACACGCGCGCGCGTGCCACCGGTCGCCGCACCAATTCGCCCCGCGCGAAGCCTGCCCAGGGGGGCAACTTACGTCCGCAGTAGACGTGGTAGCACACGGGAGGGCGCGGCAGGCGGTACACGTAGTAGCCACCGGAGCACGCCTTCACGTCCACCGTCGACTGCCACATGCAGCAGTTGTCGCGGAAGGCGGCGCAGGCGGGCAAGCTCACGACGCCGTCCAGAAGGCGCGGGTGCGTGCCGTTGAGCCAGACGGGCGCGTGCGTGCCGCAGTGGTTCTCGTCGACGCAGAACGTGGGCATCACGTCGCCCGCCAGCCCGGTGAAGCGGTACCACTCGCCCGCCATGTCCCGGTCGCACGCCGGCTTGCCGTTGCTGCCGTTGATGGCGAACTCGGTGTTGCGCCACTCCTCGCTGAGGCTGATGTACGAGGTGCACGGGTCCAGGTCCGCGTACAGCACTCGGTCGTCTCGGGTGGGCAGGTTACAGGTGTGGAGTGGAGAGGGCGGGCGGGGGGTTAACAAAAATAGAGAACGGTTAAGGTGCAGCCCGCTGCGATTGCTCGCAGCGGATTTATTTTGTCCGGCCGTCGAACGGAGGCGGTGACCCCGCGTCACGCGGCGCTTTCAGGAGCGCTTTTCTGCGGCCGTCTGGAACGTTCTCACCGTCCGAAATCAGGAAGCCACTGGAGCTGTGACCTTTCGAGTTCTAGTTTGAAAACGAATTTCTTTAGAAATGCTTTTTGTCTTTAGTTTGTTGTCCTTCACCTGCGCCTCCGATTAGCGTGTACGATGCGAAAGAAGTTCAACGTACATGCCCACGCCACTGATGGCAGAGGGGCATCAGCGAGAGGGAAGCTGTGGAGGGCCTCTCCAGAGCATATTGGGCCTCCTCTCTCAAGCTGGCCAAACATCTTGGATGAGGTTGGAGTACCCACATGATTTCCCACGGCACGCCACATGTGGTCTACTCAGTTAAACTGGCTTGGGTAGAGAGCGGCAGGGGGGATTTCAAAAATTTCCGCCACAAATTCAGTTTGCCGCGCCAGGAGATTGATCGAGCTGGCGACCGCTGCATTGCATTTGCAGCGTGATAACCATGGCACCACGGACAGCATCGCTGAGATTATAGGGGGGAAATGTCAAACACAATAGTCGAGTGCGGTACACAATCTCCAGTTGCCCTGATTCTCTTGCTCTCGTCGCTCTACAAACAGTTTTATTTCACTCTGCGAGTTAAATTTCATTTCAGCATCAACACTTAAAGTGTTGATAAAAAAACATTATGTCACGACTCGTGTCAAATGAGGTTAAATGAAAAGTGAGATGAATACCAGGGCCCAATGAAAATGCTTTGAACCTTTTGCATTTGACCCGCAGATTAATTGGATGCATTGTAACGGCATCCAAATGCAATGTTATGCCCATTAAAATGTGCACCACTTTTATTTTTATTACCATTCAGGCTCCTGAATTTCCTTCATTTACAGAAAGTCAAACTTAAATAGTTTTTCGTTTACAAAGCACAGTCAACAAACAGGCACGCGTCTTCTTGGTTCTTTCGGTAAAGCCACATAGAAGGGAAGTAATAAAATAATTAAAATAAAACATAATAAAATAATTCTCACGACGTTTCGGCCACAACGCAAGCAGCCGTCCTCAGGCCGAAACGTCGTGAGAATTATTTTATTATGTTTTATTTTTATTATTTTATTACTTCCCTTCTACGTGACTTTACCGAAAGAACCAAGAATATGAATCCCTGCAGTCACAAAAAGCTTTAAATCGAAAATTAAACTAGGCACGCGCTTACTAATTACCGCTTACCAAAAGCCCGAGACGTCGTCAGAATCGCGAACACCAACAGAGCGGCAAACATTGTCGTCGCTTCGTTTGCCTCCAGTCTCGAATATGAGTTTGTCCCTTTCGGATTGTGATCGTTGTGGCATGAGAACGCGCCTGCTGTGTGTGTGTATATATATAGTTTACGTGTCTGTCTGTTTGTTATTAATCACTGGTTTATAGGGGCGGGGCTCCCAGGGTGTGGGGGGTGGCGGTGGAAGTGGATTGATGACGCCTGGAGCTCGCGGGATGTCACCGTGCAGAGTGGCAGCACCGAAGGTGACGGCTGTAGGGTGCGAGGGGTGGGGGGTGTGTGGGGTGGGGGTGTGGGGTGGGGGTGTGGGGTGGGGGTGTGGGGTGGGGGTGTGTGGGGTGCAAGGGGTGGGGGGTGTGTGGGGTGGGGGTGTGTAGGGTGCGAGGGGTGGGGGGTGTGTGGGGTGGGGAGTGTGGGGTGGGGGTGTGGGGTGGGGGTGTTGTAGGGTGCGAGGGGAGGGGGGTGTGTGGGGTGGGGGGGTGTGGGGTGGGGGTGTGGGGTGGGGGTGTGGGGTGGGGATGTGGGGTGGGGGTGTGGGGTGGGGGTGTGTAGGGTGCGAGGGGTGGGGGGTGTGTGGGGTGGGGGGTGTGGGGTGGGGGTGTGGGGTGGGGGTGTGGGGTGGGGATGTGGGGTGGGGGTGTGGGGTGGGGGTGTGGGGTGGGGGTGTGTAGGGTGCGAGGGGTGGGGGTGTGTGGGGTGGGGAGTGTGGGGGTGGGGGTGTGTAGGGTGCGAGGGGTGGGGGGTGTGGGGTGGGGGTGTGGGGTGGGGAGTGTGGGGTGGGGGTGTGGGGTGGGGGTGTGTAGGGTGCGAGGGGTGGGGGGTGTGTGGGGTGGGGAGTGTGGGGTGGGGGTGTGGGGTGGGGGTGTGTAGGGTGCGAGGGGTGGGGGGTGTGGGGGTGGGGGTGTGGGGTGGGGAGTGTGGGGTGGGGGTGTGGGGTGGGGGTGTGTAGGGTGCGAGGGGTGGGGGGTGTGTGGGGTGGGGAGTGTGGGTGGGGGTGTGGGGTGGGGGTGTGGGGTGGGGGTGTGTAGGGTGCGAGGGGTGGGGGGTGTGTGGGGTGGGGAGTGTGGGGTGGGGAGTGTGGGGTGGGGGTGTGGGGTGGGGGTGTGTAGGGTGCGAGGGGTGGTGGGTGTGGGGTGGGGAGTGTGTGGTGGGGGTGTGGGTGGGGGTGTGTAGGGTGCGAGGGGTGGGGGGTGTGTGGGGTGGGGAGTGTGGGGTGGGGGTGTGGGGTGGGGGTGTGTAGGGTGCGAGGGGTGGGGGGTGTGGGGTGGGGGTGTGGGGTGGGGAGTGTGGGGTGGGGGTGTGGGGTGGGGGTGTGTAGGGTGCGAGGTGTGGGGGGTGTGTGGGGTGGGGGTGTGTAGGGTGCGAGGGGTGGGGGGTGTGTGGGGTGGGGAGTGTGGGGTGGGGGTGTGGGGTTGGGGTGTGGGGTGGGGGTGTGTAGGGTGCGAGGGGTGGGGGGTGTGTGGGGTGGGGGTGTGGGGTGGGGGTGTGTAGGGTGCGAGGCGTGGGGGGTGTGTGGGGTGGGGAGTGTGGGGTTGGGAGTGTGGGGTGGGGGTGTGGGGTGGGGGTGTGTAGGGTGCAAGGGGTGGGGGGTGTGTGGGGTGGGAGTGGGGGTGGGGGTGTGGGGTGGTGGTGTGGGTGGGGTGTGTAGGGTGCGAGGGGTGGGGGTGTGTGGGGGTGGGGGTGTGGGGTGGGGGTGTGGGGTGGTGGCTGTGCGGGTGGGGTTGTGGGGTGGGGGGTTGTGTAGGGTGCGAGGGGTCGGGGGGTGTCGTGGTGGTGGGGGTGTGGGGGGGGGTTGACTGGGGTGGGGGTGTGGGGTGGGGGTGTGGGGTTGGGGGTGTGGGTGGGGGTTGTGTAGGTGTGCGAGGGGTGGGGGGGTGTGGGAGTGGGAGTGTGGGGTGGGGGCTGTGTGTAGGGTGCGAGGGGTGGGGGCGTGTTGAGTGGGGAGTGTGGGGTGGGGGTTGTGTGGGTGGTGGGGTGTTGTAGGGGTGCGAGCGGTGGGGGTGTGTGGGGTGGGGAGTGTGGCGGTGGGGCTGTGGGAGTAGGGGTGGGTGTGCTAGGCGTGCGATGGTGGTGGGGTGTTGGGGTGGGTGTGGGGTGGGGTGTGTAGGGTGCGAGGGGTGGGGGGTGTGGGGTGGGGGTGTGGGGTGGGGAGTGTGGGGTGGGGGTGTGGGGTGGGGGTGTGTAGGGTGCGAGGGGTGGGGGGTGTGTGGGGTGGGGAGTGTGGGTGGGGGTGTGGGGTGGGGGTGTGGGGTGGAGGTGTGTAGGGTGCGAGGGGTGGGGGGTGTGTGGGGTGGGGAGTGTGGGGTGGGGAGTGTGGGGTGGGGTGGTGTGGGGTGGGGGTGTGTAGGGTGCGAGGGGTGGGGGGTGTGGGGTGGGGAGTGTGTGGTGGGGGTGTGGGGTGGGGGTGTGTAGGGTGCGAGGGGTGGGGGGTGTGTGGGGTGGGGAGTGTGGGGTGGGGGTGTGGGGTGGGGGTGTGTAGGGTGCGAGGGGTGGGGGGTGTGGGGTGGGGGTGTGGGGTGGGGAGTGTGGGGTGGGGGTGTGGGGTGGGGGTGTGTAGGGTGCGAGGGGTGGGGGGTGTGTGGGGTGGGGGTGTGTAGGGTGCGAGGGGTGGGGGGTGTGTGGGGTGGGGAGTGTGGGGTGGGGAGTATGGGGTGGGGGTGTGGGGTGGGGGTGTGTAGGGTGCGAGGGGTGGGGGGTGTGTGGGGTGGGGAGTGTGGGGTGGGGGTGTGGGGTTGGGGTGTGGGGTGGGGGTGTGTAGGGTGCGAGGGGTGGGGGGTGTGTGGGGTGGGGGTGTGGGGTGGGGGTGTGTAGGGTGCGAGGCGTGGGGGGTGTGTGGGGTGGGGAGTGTGGGGTGGGGGTGTGGGGTGGGGGTGTGGGGTGGGGGTGTGTAGGGTGCAAGGGGTGGGGGGTGTGTGGGGTGGGGAGTGTGGGGTGGGGGTGTGGGGTGGGGGTGTGTAGGGTGCGAGGGGTGGGGGGTGTGTGGGGTGGGGGTGTGGGGTGGGGGTGTGTAGGGTGCAAGGGGTGGGGGGTGTGTGGGGTGGGGGTATGGGGGGGGTGGGGGTGTCTTTGGTGGGGGGTGTGGGGGGTGTGGAGTGGGGGTGTGTGGGGTGGGGGTGTGGGGTGGGGGTGTAGGGTACGAGTGTAGGGTAGGGGTGTAGGGTGGGGGTGTAGGGTGGGAGTGTAGGGTGGGGGTGTAGGGTGGGGGTGTAGGGTGGGAGTGTAGGGTGGGGGTGTGGGGTGGGGAGTGTTGGGTGGGGGTGGGGTGTTGGGTGGGGGTGGGGGGTGTTGGAGGGGGTGTGGGGTGTTGGGTGGGGGGTTAAGGGTGTGGGGGGTGTTGGGTGGGGGTGTTGGGTGGGGATGGGGGGTCAAGGGTGTGGGGGTGTGGGGGGTGGGAGTGGGGTTTGGGGGTGGGGTCGGGACTGTGGGGGTGGGGCTGTTGTGAAACTCACTTGGATGCATCGAATGATATTTATTTAACAAGTGCAACAATATTGCCACTAACCTAGATGTGGGTTTGCGTGTATTAATAGTTTCATTTTATTTCTCAAAATGCTCACAATTCGACGGAAAAAAACAGCTGTGAAAAACACTCACCACATTTCAATACATTACATTTCAATATTTTGCCTAACTTGCCAACAGAAGATATAGAAATTTTCTAAGCGCAATGAAACCGTATTATATTGTTCCCACTTTGTGCATTTTCCCGTAGCTAACATCTCATTTTTGAAGTCCTAAAAATATCCCCACTGACAATTACAGTCCATGAATCCTGATTTAAAATTCCCTGCATCTTACATTCCACTTGGCATGTAGCCCGAAACATATTATTTCAAGGTTTTATTGTAATAAAACATCTGAAACATATTTTGTATATTACGTGCTAATTCGGTGTTTATATTAGAAGCTATGATTTTCTTTGTAATGTATGTGCAATCTAAGCAAATAAAATTGTAACTGCGTCATGTAAATCCGATGTATTATATAAACCCAAATCTGACCACATTGGATGTGGGTGGTTTCCTGCCACCCATCGACTCGTCACAAATGGTCATAGATCGGTTAAAGGTGAAGTTCAGCCCTGAATTACTTGTTCACGATCGAGTGATCTGAAGCTCTGCTAGATGGTATTTTAGTCCTCGAGACTAAACTATGTTTAATTGTACACCAGGTAAGACACACTGAGCTATATAGATATTTTTCAGAAGCGACCTTACCACAAATGATAGCTCAATGAAGTGGCTTATCATCAAGTGGAAATGCACAGCAGCCAAACACTCGAAACGCGTGATGTTGATTCTAAATGTGGAGAGACAAACCAGAGGACCTGGAGAAAATTCCACGCGACCACGGGTAGAGAGACACGCAAACTCAAAATATACAGCAGGCAGTCAGGGTCGGGATCGAACCCACGACCTCCTGTATACCAGGCGAGCTAGTTAACATCTCTCCACCGTGGCACAATAGCCAGATGTCTTGGAAGAGATGGGAGCATCCAGGCTTTACCCCACTGATCTGCACTCCCCATTTATAATTGTTTGGTGGACAGAGACGGGCAGCGGGGGCATATAACAAACTTGGCCGTTGTTTAACTGCCATGCCAGGAGGTCAAATCGCTGACCTCTTCATTGCAAGTCCAGTGAGCTAACAATTACAGCACAACAGCATCCCTTGGCCATGGATAACCATCCCAAAATAAATATGTGCCCTGTAATTCTCAACCCAACAGCTCGCCCAACCACAGCAGCCCCCATCATCACACGACTGCCCCACTAACCACACGGCCCCATCAACTCCCTCGATCACCAATTCTACTCAGTGGGTACCCACGTTCACAAGCTCAGCCCCAATATTCAGAGACATCCCCCCACCCAGCCCAGCTCCTATCTCGACGGGACAATTGGTGCACCATCTATTTTGCCAGCAATGACGCGAGGATGTCTCTATCTGCGTGGTGAGGATGTTTCGGGGTTGGGATGCGGAGGTGAGATTTGTGCCGACTTCCCGTATAGATAGGGCCATCTGTTTTCCTCTCTTCCTGCTATCAGCATTGCTGATAGCGCCCTCAGTATTTACGGTATGGTGAATGGCCTCGTGTCCAACGGTTGCTTTCTCATTCTGATCGTCGTGAAAGCGCTTGATAAAGAACTTGCTTAATTTTCATGAGAACCCATAATAAAGCTCGAGTCAACATATAAATGTTGTAAGCGTGCAATTTTTATAGCTTTGTTTAAGGTTTTGTGTCTTTGCTAGCCACGGAATGGTACTCTTTAATGCTGCCATAAAAGTGCTCGTGGTTTAGTGACATTTAAGTTGCTGCGTAAAAAGGGTATTCCACAAGAAATGTTTCGTCAAATTAGCTTTAACATTTTCACTTATAATGTTGTTAACAGTCCGTTGCGTCCTGTGAAGTCAAGCGTGTGTGCTCGAGCTTGACGCGACACAGGCAGCTGTTTTGATGTTGGCTTCCGAAAGTTTCAGCTGAAACAACAACACTCGAATTTGTCATGTGGCAAAAGGAGCGGTTCTAACATCGAGCTCCAATCACGTAGGTAAAAATAAATAATAAAAAATAATAAAAATAATAATAAAAATAGAAATAAAATAATAAATCATTATTATTTCTATTTTTTTACCTACGTGACTTTACCGAAAAAAACTTAAGAGTATGAATCCTTGCAGTCACGAAAGCTTCAAATTCCAGATATTTATTCCTTTTTCAAACTATTATAAAACTTATATTTTGGCGTCCTCTGGTCTAACACCTTTGAGACTAGGCTCAAAAGAAAGCTGTCTCTGGTGTGGACCAATCAATTTCAAAGACAATGCATATATTATCAGAGCGTGTTTTTTTTTTTCATTCTGACCACATGCATTGTGGTTAATGCAGACACGATTCCTTGTAAAAGGTTTCAGTTTGGTGTTTTAACATCTTAACACCTGTTTTTTTGCCAGAAAAAAAGGAGGAAAACCTATCCTCACATTTTGGTACTGGCAAACGTGGTCCCATGATCTTATTTTTATTCACAAGTACAGTCATTTCCATTTGGATTGCAATAAAGGCAGCGTTCAGTCTTCGGAGCTTTCTGCTGCCATGTGATTGCTTTTCAAGTGTGGCATACAGTAATTGTGCTGTTAGGAATGACTGTGCCGCATTCGGTACGATACATAAGGGCTGAATGAAAAAAATCGTGTGTCGACAGAGATGGAGCCAGGGATAATATTATTTAAGCGTAGAGCGTAGAGGTTTTTGGCAGGCCCAGTGGATGTTGAGACAGATCTGAAAACAAACAGGTGAGCTATTAAAACGCCCTTATTCTCTATCGCTCTCCGCGCTGCATGCATCAGCGGTTGCTCTTAGTGCTGCGGATATCGCTAAAGTCAGCAAGCGTGATGTGCTTGGTATTCTAGGCCACCAGAGTTACAAGCCAACAAATCCCAAAGCACGCTCGATGCGTAAACTACCCGCAGCGGCTACCGGTCTTGTGTCAACAGAACATCGCTATAACTTGAAAAAAAAGTATCTACAATTATGCACTTGAGAAAAGCGTTGTTTTCTACCAGACCAAAACAAAATTTGTCACACTTTCGAAATTGAATTACTCAAAATGACACCGTATTAACAAATATAAATGGTGTAAATTAAATGAGCACGTTGCGGCTTATCGCAAGATTTTGTATAAACTGCGCTCCTTATCCCGTGGCTTGGTTGCTCGGTCGTTTGGTTAATGTCACGATCGTGATTTCAGCAGCGGATTTGTAAATTTGCGAAGAGCATCGTTACCAAACAGCGCCGTCTGCTGCAAGTTGGATATTAGAGACGGGATGGTTTCAGGTGGATTACAAAAAAAAAACGCGTAAGGTCGCTTTACTCTTTAAATTAGTCGTATGAAAGAAACTGGAAAAAAATTTGAATTTGTCCCCCAAGAAAACCATTCCAATGTGGGCGCCGCAATATCCCTTGAAAACGAAATGCGGCATTGTGGAGGCGTGTATAAGTTTGAAATGGGGAAAAAAAATAGAGATAAGAAAACATACCCGAGTTCATGGGCTGGCATTGGACATCCTGTAAAATGAGATGCAGCTTCTTCAGTGGCGGATCTATTCCACAGAAATAGACTTGAAATGAAAAACGAATGAGAGGTAATGCGGCGCAGTTCATGATTACAGGAGGTGGATTTCTGTGCTCGAACGGGCCTGCTTTTTTTTGCCGTGCGTGCGTATGCACACATATATATGTACTTGCGTGTGTGTGTTACATGAATACTCTCCATGTCACACCTCTCTCTCCGATAAAAGCTTAAAGATAAATATTTTATATTACCATGTGTGTGTTGGCCATGAGCACGTCTCCGTGGCAAATTACCATATAGTTATTTCAGAATATCACAATGTTCTGAGACACGGATTTAATGATAAGTGTGTAAAATTTAAGATACTGTACAGAGAAATCCATGCTTTGCAATCTGACGGCTTAAAAAAAATCAATACCTAGGTATTGCTGTCCAGAAATAGAAAATAAATTAAAGAATGCCGGAGAGAGCAAGTTTAAGTCAATGTTTGGTTACGAGTCTAAATAAATATCTGCCTGTCAAAAACACTGGGTCTTAGGCAGTGGTTGTTTTTTTCACACTGTGATTTAAGGTTCTTATTTTGAGGCGGTATATCACAGCAAAAACTTCAACACCGCAACAAATGACGATTATTTCTCTTTTTTTTTCTCCGAGCAAAGACAAAAATGCCTGTAGGCAACATACAGGAAAACTCCATCTATCCGCCACCTCCTTATCTTTGACTCCTCTTATCCGTAAGGTTGGTCTGAACTGCGATTATTCACAATATCCATTGATTGCCCCCCTTACTATCCATGATCATCATGGATAATTATCCATGATTCTTTCCTTGTGACGACGAATATTAGGAGGGAGTCACAGACGGGCAGTACATCCATCTCGTTTTCTGCAGCACTCAAGGCGTGGTGGTGGAAGCACCTCCACGAGGGGTGGCAAGGCTGATAATGACGTTTGAGGATGCCCTTGCGCTCACTGCCCTGTTTTCAGAAGCTGCTGACGATGCGTGAAATCCCTGCAGCACGCGGCAAGCACATCGTATTATTCACGGTTATCCACAAATAATCGAATTCATGATGATAAAATGAACATTAATGGTGACAACAACAAAGACGATGAATGAAGATAATGGACCGATATGATGGCAATAATGAAAGATGACAATTTATGATGATGATGCTGATGATGCTGAGACGATGTTTGGCGACAATGAGAATGTCTGTGTCTTCACTGCCATCTTCAGTGAATTCAAATGTCACTGCAGCCATGTGCAGGAGGACAGGGCTTACTCTTAGCCGGATCCGTCTGGGGGTCAGCAACCCATCAAAATATTTCTGCATCTGGCACATCACATCCAGGATAGATCTCATCATCACCGTGGCGCCGACAAGGCCCCCCGTGCCACCTACTCCAGGCTTCAAGCGATCCAGAGAATATTCAGTGAGAATTTAAGCTCCCTGCAGAGCGCCGCACGCTGGAACGTGTGGCGAATTCATCCACCAGTCTGCGGTTATTCGCTGGTGATGGTGGATAATGAAGATGATGATGAAGACAATGATAGGCACCGATGATGGTGATGTTGATAATCTTTGATGACATTGCAAATGTCGCCGTCGACCTTTGCTGCCGTCTTCAAAGTCATCCTGTTATCCGTGCGGCCGTTGCTGATAACAATAATAATAATAATCTCCGCGAGTTAAAAGTGCAGCCCTGCAATTACTGGCGCACACCGCTGTTAGGCAGAAGGGTCTCCACTGGAGGGAGCTCTAGAGAGCGGTAGCATTGTACTTCACCACAAGCTAAAACGTCTCATGATCTATGATCATCCCTAATTTATATTGTACATACGGTTCATTTTAAAAACCAATACGTTTAAAACTCCACCGATCTGAAATGTTTTATCCGCTGTGAATTTAAACCCCTAAAACCTGTCACGGATAAGATGACTGCACAAATAGAAATATGAAATTCATAAGACATCGCTTTATACATCTGCACTATAGATAATAGCCCCAACGATGTAGGCTTGAAAATCTGATTATTTTTTTTTTTACGTGGAAAAACAGAACCATCACTCATGCTGCTCTTTGGTAATATGCTGACACACATCGGGCTTTGTATGATTCGTCTTGTTCATACAAACACAATCAGTCAGCAATATTAATGAGAGGGTTATGACTGTGGGGTTCGAAACACTGACGCGCTTGTGACCATGGTGCCTTAT
Organism: Lethenteron reissneri; assembly: GCF_015708825.2. NCBI lineage: Eukaryota > Metazoa > Chordata > Hyperoartia > Petromyzontiformes > Petromyzontidae > Lethenteron > Lethenteron reissneri. The sequence continues at coordinate 3,714,717 of NC_083812.1, forward strand.
CGAGCCCCGAGATTTGTTCGAACACACGGCAAGATGAGCGGAAACGAGTCCACAAGCAGCAACACACGGGGGCATGCGTCAGTGAGCCACCCATACAGCACAATCGTTGTGCAGAATCACAATTGCACATCATCATCTTCATCAACCACGGTCAATTCACTGCTGGATTTGGGTCTCCCAAAGCCACCAACCACGACCCAGCGATGGCACCTACAAGCGAGCTGGCCCGTGTCCTCTCAGACACATTCCATTCCTTGGCGGTTGCCACTCTGTCACTATTCTTGACCCTCAGTCATCATTCCTTCCAACGGATATGTTATGTCCAAGCCTAATAAAAACACTAAAACGAATAAAAACACTAAAACGAAACGATTTTTTTAACTAAGTAGGGGCCCACTGAACTTTTTTTCAGAAGCGACCTGGCCACAAATGACAGCTCCAACGAAGTGGCTTATCATCACGTGGACATTTATAGCAGCCAAATACTCGAAACGCGTGATGTTGACTCTAAACGTGGAGGGAAACACCCGGAGAAAAATCCCCGTGACCACAGAGAGAACACGCAAACTCCAAACACACAGCAGGTGGCGTCGGGGTTTCCATCGAACCCACGACCCCCTGTATACCATGCGAAGCAGTTAACATCTCGCCACCGGGGGCACCTTATAAATAAATTACCGACTGAAGTCAAGTTTTTTTTTCATGGTGAATCCTCAAGAGAACAGGACCTCGGTTACCAACATGAAAAAAGCCAAACATGTTCTCTAAAGTTCAGCTGTGAAGCAAATATCAATCATAGATACAGCATAGCCAACTTTGGCTCTTAACCTTGTCATCAAATTAGTCTATCAACAGTTCATATATCATCTCAAAGAGTGGACGAAACATTGATGAAATACATTAAAAGGGTGCTTCAAAAAGATGTTAACACTTCCGAGAATTGGCCTCCGAGGCTCTGGAGACCACTTGGAGAAGCTTCCAGGCAACGTGTTGGCAATGATGGCGATCATGTGGAGACTCTTTGACTTTTAGAAGCTATTAACATAGATTTGTTATCATGTTAAAGTGCTTTATTATCCCTTATTTTTCCATTAAAAACGAAAGTACCATGGAAGTTTCGATTAAAACTTTCGTGACTGCAGGGATTCATCTTCTTGGTTCTTTCGGTAAAGTCGCGTAGAAGGGAAATAATAAAATAATAAAAATAATAAAACATAATAGAATAAAATTCTCACGACGTTTCGGCCACAACACAAGCAGAGCTGTCATTCCATCAGCTCTGTTAATTCACCTGAGGACGGCTGCTTGTGTTGTGGCCGAAACGTCGTGAGAATTTTTATTTTATTATGTTGTATTTTCATTATTTTATTATTTCCCTTCTACGTGACTTTACCGTGCAAGTGTTAACATTTTTTTGAACACTCAAACATTCTGTGTCCAATTAAGAGGCCATTAACATTGTTGGGTGGGGGAGGGAGGGGGATTATACATTCTTCTTGTTTTGTGTTAATGCGATTGGAATTCATTAAAAAATACAATTCGCTGTGTTCACTTACCATCTCGCTCTGTTCACTTACCGTCTCGCTGTGTTCACTTACCGTCAATTTTTCATTCCCCTCCTCAAATTGGATCGACACTTCAATACGCAACGTGATAATGCCGCGATGCGACTCGCGATTTTGTGTTTTTTTTTTCGACATCTAAATTCTTATTTTGACACGCTCGGTTCGGGTTTGCCATCGCAGCAGCAGCAACAACAACACAAGATGAAGGTTATGCCCCCCCTAAAATTAGGACTCTCTCCCCTGGGCATTGGCTCATGGAGCCACCCAATCCTCGGCCGGGGAGCGAGTTTCACCTTCCTTTTTATTTTACACACGAATCGTCTCGAGAGGCTGATCAGAGCTTGCCGTGCTTCAGTGAGGGGGTGGAAGGGGGGGAGGAGGAGGAGGAGGTGGTGGTGGTTATGACGCATCCTGGATTTTGCCAGCACCATGCACGATTCACGATCCGTCAATTGCAATGTAGAACAGCGGCTGCCGCTTGTTGAATTTAACGAGTTCTGGGCTTGTTAGTATATTTGTTATCATGACAGCCGTCGTGAACAACCGTCTGTCAACAAGCAGGGCAGGGACGATGCTAATGTGCGGGTGGACGTGTTGAACGTGCTGTTCATGCATACTTATCAAGTCGCAGCCCTGCAATTGCCCACTCATTCCCACTGCTGCCGGAGAGAGTATCTCTGCTGAGAGGAGCTGTAGAGAGACCACCCCCCTCCCCCACCCTTTTAGAGGGTATTTTGGTCTACTTTTACACTCCGGTCAGACATTCTAGGGTGTATTCACTTAGCGAATGCTTTAACAAGTGACTTTTACACAGCGAGAGAACCAGATGCACAATTCGAATACAAATAAATGAACTCAATAAATAATATGTCTGTCGATGTCACGTTTCCCTTGATGCCCATGGAGGCATTGCCATCAACCAGGAGTTAGTTAGAGGGTCTACGTGGGGATACAATGCACCGTTGTTGTTGTTATTATTACGAATCCACTGCTAGATGAAGGCATCCCCAAGCCTTTCGGTTACCAACACTTCGCTTCGACCATACTTCACCACTCTGGCCAGTGCTGGTTCGCCGTGCGACGGTGGCCACGGTTCAGGGTACGGCTCGCCAATTTCATTGCTCCATCTCCGCCACGGTCGCGTCCACTCCGTCGTGTTTCTCTCCTTGGCTTTCCACTCCATGGTAAGTCCTCAACCGCCAGCCCACACCATCCCTGCCATCGACATATCCCGCCCAATGCCCACTCATTTGGACGGAGTGAAAAACGACGTCTTTAAACAAACCGGGTTCCCCTCGCTATTAACGCAATTTTTGTTCCTCTCAAGAAACTAGTCCCGCATTCACATTAATGCTCGATAAAATGGGTAAGTGGCCGTTGTCAGCCGGGCAGCTACAGTTTGTAAAATGAAATGAATAAAAATGCTGAAAAGGGGCATTGGTTGAACACGTTTTAAAATCCCGTGATCGTTTAGGAAGACGTTAAAATGGTGCATCGTTTTCCTCCCAAGCCATTTTATTGCAAGATTATAAGATAGCGGTCGATGGTTATGTGCTGGACTGATTGTCGCGTCCGTGCTGCGTCGCCGAGTTGTTCACCACGTTTTGTTTACGCCGATTGCTTGAACGCCGGGCCCAGGAGATTCATTCCCAAGTCGAGTAGTGAATTGCGAACGAGTCTTGTGCAAGTTACCTGCCTGTACTCGGGAGTCAATGCTAACTGTTCAATGGCACACACGATACTACAGAGGCAACGCACGTGAACATCCATCATCAGGGCAGACTTGCACAAACACCCAATTCACATTCTTAGGTTTTTTCGGTAAAGTCACGTAGGTAAAAAAATAAAATTAAAATTAATAAAAGTTAAATAAAAATTAAATAAAAATTACGACGTTTCGGAGGCAACACAAGCTTCCGTCTTCAGGTGGAACCGTCACAGCACGATAGCTGTATCAAGTAATCGCACCTGTATTTGTGTGTGTGTGTGCTGGGTGCATTATCCCCTATTGCGCGGGTCCCCTTTATCAGTGGGCCAGCGACTCGGAGCCTGCGTGACCGCAAACGTTGTCGGCGAATGAAACAATTTGCTGCAAGAATCGAGGACACCAAGCAACAGCTTCTACGTCTTCAACCTCATTCCACTCCCGTGGGCTTCTCGTGATTGCGAACGTCGCTCCAGCCGACATCCGACGTTGATGCGGCGACGATCAACAACAACATCGTCAAAAACCTCGCCGCTACCGCTCCACCAAGATATAAATGAACTCCCCCCCCCACCATGCCGTTGGCTTGAGTCCAGGAAGCCTTTCTCGATACGCGCCTCTACCGCTCTGGCAGCTGAAAATAAAGACACCGGGCCACTAGATGTTCTGAAGGGTGGTGGGACGGCTATGAACGTGGAAAACAAAAAACACAATTGCGGACGCGACCGGGGAAGTGCCGGGATTCTGTCTCTCGCGACGGTCTGTTGAACGTATTTCGCACCACACATGGCCAACAACCGTGGTAATCGGAGGTTTTGTGGTTCATTTGTGGCCAGTACTTTTGTGTGTATAGTGTACTGAGTGTGACCTTGCAATGTGTTTGTTCGGCAACCGGAAGCCGAGCACAGCACGGACACGGTCGCGTCTTGCAGCAACCCGTCACGACACGCGCCAAAGATTCTGTGTACACGCTGCGGTAACGGTGCAGAGCTGAACTCTGACCCCGAAGATCCCTGTTTGTGAAGCGCCGATTTGTGCTTTCCCATTCGGCATGTCCAGTACGTGCGCACATATCAATTTGAGGGTGGAATAAACATCGCATCAATCTAGCAGAGGCCACGTTCTTGTTTATACAGGGGTCTGTTTGTACCCAACATCCCCCCGCCATTTCAGCTTGAGAATTGCAATGAGACGATCATCTTGGCGTGCTCCTTTTAAACAGCTCAAGGGAACCCACGGTAGCCGTTGAAGATGATTGCTGGCAAATGGAATTTGAAAGGGTTAAGGTCACGGTGATCTGCGTGCAACCGGAAAATGTTTGGCTCGTGGAAGGGGCATTGTCCAGAGGAGAGCAACAGTTTCGCGCGCGGGCGGCAAATTTGACCGTGCCAATAAAGTGTTCTGACAAATGAGAATTCCATCGCGTCCAATTTGTACGTGCACAACAGCAGATTGTTACTGGGGCTTCGTGGCGCCACATGCAAGAGAAATGGCAAGTTATCCTGAAGCGTGCGTCTGTAATGCGATCATTGTTTTGATGATAACGGGAGAAATAAAATAGATTAAATGTATTTAAAACTCGAACCTACGCACGTAGCAATTAAACATGCCACGCATTGAAATGTTTGATTCATATTGTATACAGATGTAGAATAAAGCTTTCGTGACTGCAGGAATTACTCTTTGGTTCTTTCAGTAAAGTCACGAAGAAAGACAATAATTTAATTTTAAAGAGCTGTAGAATACTAACCTGTGGAATTTTGGACAGATACTGCAAAATTTTATTGGACAATATTACACACCCAGATTTGAGCATAACTTGGCATCTTGCATGTATATTCTATGAAGGAGGCCCATTGCCCAAATGTCTCCTGTTGCAGGGTTATTTTTATTCCTTTAAGTCAGTGGTGATGAAAAATGTGTTGAGCTTTGCGATTAAAAGGTTTCAGTACTGTACTTACATTATGCTTGTGTTTTTTTTATAAGCGGTGACATTTTCACTTGACCTTTGACCTCTGCCACATGAACTAGCTTCTAAATAAGCTTCTGAATGAGCTAGTCCATGCAGCAGAACCTATGCCTACCACATATCTTCCGCAAACCGCACGACCACGAGTTCAGTACAAAATCTTTCGACTGGGCAGAGGTAGGGTTACCACATGTCCTGGTTTTCCAGGGATCGTCCTCATTATCAGGCACCTTTCTGGGAAATCTGTAATTCACTTCGGGACGTTAAAAGTCCCAGGTTTAGTCCTGGGTATAACAATACACCTAACACAATGCTGAACAAATGTTTTTCCACTTTTCTACTGGTGTAAGATATTCTTCTTCCCAAGAAACGTCCCTATTTTTGTACCTCAAAGGTAGCAACCCTAGGCGCGGGATGCCGAAAAGAAATGAAACAGCAGTTAGCCACCAAAGTAATCACAAACATCAATAAGCCAAGGGAGTCATACCCGTCAACAAACACCTCTAATTCTCAAGACGAGACGGAGAGCACATGTGCATGTCAATAGTTTGCTAAAAAAAACAATCGAGTATAACTAAGCACTAACACCCAAATGTTCTTGTTGCTGCAACTGGCATGATCTCTAAAACCTTGAATCAATAACAAAGCCACAACTGGCAAGAGGGCTTAAATTACAGTTACAGACTGTTCTTCCAAACCTCGCCTCTAAAGTGGCATAGATGTGTCGAGGTGCCAATGCCTTAAACATCGATATGAGTCCAAGCCTTAGCTCTTCCAGTCCAGTGAACTTCAGTGGTTCGAGTGAAATGAGCCTTACAGGCAAACCAAAGAAAATCCTGAGAGCCTGTGGGCCTCAGACACACAGAGTATTTGCCAAACTACACAATTTATCAGCTTTTACAAACTTTTCTGGATGATTACATGAAACGGAAAGCAGTCTAAGTGCACTCAACGTGTGTATTTTAGTCTATTTCACTGCCTCAATTGCTTCGAGCAAAAACGGGGACGGTCTCCCAGGCACAATGAAACCATAATGCTACCTTTGGAATGAAATAAGTAATGGTCTAAGAACAACTTTGTCCAATTACAAGATCACAAAAGGTGCATTAACTAAAAAAAGCATCGAGCTTGCTCACATTTAACCGACATGATTAAGATTTAAAAAAATAGTTTAAATGAATTTTATTATTTACTCATGAGAGCCAACAGATTCAAAAGGGGCCTTACAGTGGTGTATGTATGGTCAACTTCTTTCAGTTTAACACTTTAGCCTTCGCGACCAATATTATTCATAATAAAACATTTTGAGTTAGTTCGCGTTTGTCCCACATGAGTGGGACAAAGGCGTACAAGAAGACGACGTCTTACAATTACAATTACTAAGAGAGGAAATACATACTAATTAAATGATTACTAATCTGTTATATAATTACAATAACCCCCCCCCCTCCCCCACCTCTGATTTCTGCACCTGATGGGTTCAGTGATGACGTCGTCTTTCTCTATTTAAGACCAGAAGCAGGTGGATGGCTTCACTATTCTGGCAAATCGCCCGATGATGCTGGATGTAATTACCAGCGAAACGGCGTACCACTCAATTTGTCAATGTTGTGGATTTACTCTCCAACACACCGGTGGGGCTGAAGCAGTAACTAATTGACGCGTTGTTTACGTGGCAAACCTTACTGGCTGTGTCGGGTGGTGGAGGGGTACGGACACATACTTACACGATCGAACCCAAAAAACCTTCATCAACTTATTTCACGCCGTACGCAGTCAACTGTGCTAATCGGAGGTGCTGGAAATCTTGATAGAGTGAACACCAACGTGATGTGAGACGTTCTGCTTGAATCGTCCTCAAAAGCGTTTGCATATTTTATTTATTTTTAAAGGTCTAAGCAACACAAGCCAATTTTACCACCGTGTAGAAATCTGCAACGCCTGCCACCCCAACTTTGATCGAGGCATGACACATTCTATATCCAGAAAGCTACAGGGCACTGTATCCATTACACATGCCAAAGGCAAAAATACCTCAAATTGCTTTGATAACCAGGCCAGGTAGAAGCTACAATTGCAAAACAACTCATGCGCTTCTGGGGTCAAATGTAGCATGCTAAACCTAACCCGTGCAATAGCCAGTTTGACAAGCTGAACCTCGTCACCTAAAGGCAAAACATAACCCCTTGTGATACCCGATCCCAGCTTGGCAGCAGGGTTGAACAGAATCGCTGCTGCATCTGAAACATTTCTGAAAGCCAACAGATGTCTTGGCCAGCCAAGGTGCTATCAGATTCAGCTTGACCCCATCTCTCGGAACCTTCTGCAAACCCGTGACAATCAGGATAAATGAACGTAGGGATAAACCCAGCAACTGGTTCCACCTCTGTGTGAAGGCGTCTGTATCATCCCCCACCCCACTGCCCCCGACCCTTGAGATGAACCAATCAGCTCAAGGGTCACCAATCTCTAAACAATCCGATTACAGGACATGTTGCTCAATGATTGCTCTCCGAGATCCAGCAGTTCCCCACTGAGCCAGTCCGCCCGCGATGTTCTCCGTCCCTCAAGTGCATCAAGAGACCCTCAAACCGAGACTCCTATCACGAGCAAGGGTCACTGAGGCCTGCAGTCGTGTCGGACGATACATCGAAGAGCGGAGCTTTCGCAGTCATCTCCTGGATCCCCCCCCCAACCCCACCTATCTCCTACACCATTTGTCCTTCCTCTCGCACAGCGAGATCTCCTCCACGAACCGAACGTTTGACAAACGTTCCACGGAGTGAGGCGGTGGCATGGCCCAGCAAGCAAGCAAGCGGCAGCGGCAGCAGCAAGGTCCGCTTGCTTGTTGCAGACGTTTAGCCGTGCGGCCGAGCAGTACCGGATGATCCTCGTAGCAAAAGTAGCTACTGATGCTACGGGGCCCCGCACTTTCAAGGGCTCCGCGCTAAATTATTTCAAGCTATCAATTCCTGTTCAGTGATTCTGCACTTGCTCTATTGCTATAGTACTATACCGCCATTAACTTTTATGAACGACTGGGTGTTTAAGGTTAGCGCTTTGTCGTATTATCTGGCTGTATAACAAATGAAAACATAAAATTACTTTACTATGCAAGTAAAAAAATTGTGTTTGAATAATTGTATTCATTTATTTAGGGCCCATTTATGGCATGCTACGGGCCCGGCACTAGCTTCATCCGGCACTGCGACCTAGCAAGCCTTCCCGGATAACACTTCCCAGCGTCGCGACAATTACGCGCCGCCTGCTTCACGAAGGAACCCCATCGAACGTTGCTTTCGAAGAGCAGGCCACGTGTGCCGGCCTCATTGTCCAAATTTGACAATTACTGGCAAATTGGGCGAGAGAGGGGATAAAAAAAGAATCCACAAAGCAACATCGCCTGTCAAAACCTTAGTGCATTTGTGATAACCTTGCAACGATAACAATGGTGCGAATATCAAATGTACTACAGATATAAGAATTAGATTTGATATGGGATGCCGTGGCTTTTAATATAAAAGTAATTTTCCGTTCCTTTCGGAGAATTTATTGCCCACGATGTCCCTCGCCGAGGTCTGCTGAAAGCCCTTCATTTGTCTCACTTATTCAACCGTTGATTTCCAAATAAAAAGCAATAATATATATTTTTTTAAAGCCACGACTGGCTCCATGGGGTGCCGTACTCAGCCGAATCCCCCTCGAGAAGAATTTCGCGTGAAAGACGCCCGTGCGACGTTGCTTTCCCTGAACCCTGAACCTGCGCCCCCCCCCCCCCCCCGATATGTTGAACCCCACCTCGGTGGCCCCCCTTTGGCCATTGCCCGAGGGAGTCGGTGACCTGGGGGCTCCCGTAGCCGCACATGGCTCTGTAAAGGGGCTGCCCCTCGTGACCGTCGTTTATTCAGGACCGCCACCGCCGTCTCGTATACGCCACATGCATTGGCGGCTCTTGAAATATTGAGGTTGCTTCGTTTTTATAAAACGAATTTGAAGGGGGGGGGGGGATGGCTCTTCTTGTTATTTTTGGTTGCCCTGGACAATGACCCCGAGGCCAGACAGAATGGCTCAGGATCTTGGATCAGATTTAGAGGCCTACTGTTCTGGCTCTGCAGCCCCGGGGTTTCTTGGCCAGTGCGTGTTGCTATAAAGTACGGTCTGTGTGAGTTCAGCTCGTGAGTATCTGCTCTTGTAAATAATAAAGTCGAAAACATGACTTGCAGCGTCGTCATCAAGCGAGGTGCGGTGCTACGCCCTGTCACGAGCCTGTTTTGCTGATCTCGTCCAGTTTAAATCAAAAGACACTTACGGACTTTCCAAAGCACGTGAAACAATTGCAATCTGTCGAAGTCTTTTTGAGGACATCTCACGTTTGAAAAGAGGCACCCCACGTGAATCCGTGATTGAATCGAATCAGGTAAACCACATGGCGGCACTCGTGAGCGTGACGTCACCCGTTTTGAAAAAAAACTGCCGTTCCAAAAATGATCGCCGTACAAGGAGCAAGTTTTAAACGCAATTACATGTTTTATCTGTAGCATTTAAACGGAGGTATTGGTTGCGTTAAAACTCAGTTTAATTTATACCTTGATGAATGCAAGATAAATGGCAGATTTTGATCTGGAAAAAATAGAAAAATTATGACGCGCTTAGATGGCTTTTCGGGCAAAAATATCGGAATTGCTGGCAGATTTTCTCAAATAAACGTTCAAATAAATGCATACTGAATACAATAAAGCTTACATTTTTATTTAAATATGTACCATTCCTGACAAAAAAAAATTGAATGTGAAAATATAACTTGTTTTGCATTTATTGTTGCTGACATAAGCCTAAATATGCATAAGGTTCATACCATGATCAGTAATCATTTGGAATCACTGGCAATAATTTTTTGGTCTTTTGCTACACGTTGAACTCGTTCTACAGGTATGCTCTTTCATAAGCTTTAAAATCTAAGGCACTTATTTTCCAACTATAAAACTCATTGTGCGATGTTGTGGAGAAACATGGGCTATAGATATAAAATGAAGACAGAAATAATTTAGTTAAATAAATATAAAACAAATGTGTGGGAAAATCGACTTAGTGTTGTATAGCTTTACAGGGGGGTCCCATGACAATCCAGCAGTATTTGTTTGCGAGGTCGAACTCTCCCCATGGCACCCAGAAGGTCGAGATGAGATGAGTTTGTCTGCTAAAACCAATGCTGCAGGAAAGGATCGTTCCGAGAAAGTCCCTAAGCCAATGGACAAAACTTATTTTACATAGAGAAAGAAGACCTCATGGGTTTTCATTATATTACACTTCCTTCGATTGGCTTTGTATTCTACTTTTGATTTAAAGCTTTCGTGACTGCAGGGATCCATATTCTTGGTTCTTTCGGTAAAGTTACGTAGAAGGGAAATAATAAAATAATAATAAAACAATACAATTCTCACGACGTTTCGACTGCAACACAAGCAATGAAATCCACAGCAATAAATTTTGAAAAAAGATTTTTTTCACATTTTCTTGCTGTGGATTTTAAAAAAAGTTGTTGTTTTCAAATTTTCTTGCTGTGGATTTCACACCTGATGATGATTGCTTGTGTTGCAGTCGAAACGTCGTGAGAATTTTACTGTTTTATATTATTATTGCCCTTCTACGTGACTTTACCGAAAGAACCAATAATTTGTATTCTACCTCAAGATATTGAAAGCCACTTGTTGTGATGAGCAATAACGTGTCATTTCCACAGCCCCTCTTAATGATTTTGATTAGATTTTACTGCTCCTCCTCTGTGAATACCACTTATCGGAACTTGCTTGGGCTTCACATGAAATAACACGCAATGTTGATAACTGTTTCACCTTTAGTGCGAGAAGTCACACTCCACAAACCGCCGTACCCGAGAGAGTTGAGAACGGGGTGATGGTGAGGAGTCACACCATTAACTTCTTAAATTAAGTTGCCAGTACATGGTCTATGGATTAGGAGGAATCCAATTTCATATGTACTGCATTATTAAACAATATTCTTGCCATCTCCAAGGGTACCGTGGAAGTGACAGCTTCATGCTTTATTGTAAATAACTGGCTGGAAACCATAAATTGATAGCTTAAACAATACCTATGCGTTTCTTGTTGGCCTTTTCCCTTGATAGTGCCGTGGTTGCGATGTTAATTCCCTCGCCTGGTATGGAGGATGTCGTGGGTTCAGCCCCAACCCTGACGCCTGCATATTTGAAATTTGCATGTTCTCCCTGTGGTCGCGTGGATTTTTCTCCGGGTCCTCCCGTTTTTTCCCTCCACATTTAGAAACGTGCATTTAGAGTATTTGGCTACTATAAATTTCCACGTGATAAGCCACTTCGTTGAACTATCATGTGATAACCAGGTTGACTCTGAAAAGGGCTTTAAAGCTCAGGGGGCCTTACCCACTAAAATAAAAAAAGGTTTTGTTTAAAATGGTTCTCAAAAATATGCTTTTTTTCATCCACATAGTATTAATCGTGTAATGATTCAACTGCACACCACATCTAAATTGTCATCACTCAGGTTTGTGATTCGATTTTTAAAAACCTATTATTTTATTTAGTCTAATATCGTAGTATCTTTGTATCGTATTTTGTGCTGTCCAGATCATACTGTCCCCATTTTGTATTAATTTGTCGCGTCTCGTTTGTTGTGTTGTCCGCATATTTATGGTCCGTTTTGATCATACTATTAATGCAAATAAAGATTAGCATATACTTCGCTTAAGCCGATTCTCACTAATTGATGTATCTTGAGCGAAATAATTTGATGGATAATTACCTCCAGAATAATTAAAGTCAATTATCGTATATAAACTTCAATACTCTGAGTGACAAAAGTACTCTAAAATGTTATCAATATTGGCATCAAGAAGAAAACACACAACTGGACCCACACATTTCCACTAATCAGGTTTTTCAAAATCCATTTCAGGGGTTGTTGTTGTTGCTAATAAGACAAATAGACATTTGTAAAACCTGTCTACTTTTTGTCTCCTCTTAAATTTGCTGTAATTAATGTTATATGAATGCACCATTTGGTGCCGAGGAATTTAGTGGAAAAATATCCAGTTTAGCCATATAGATTGTCGATAGGGCGACACCTGCTGATAAAAAAGCAGAACTCTGCTTCAGTTAATGTCTGACCAAAACCTACCAACGCATACTCTCAAAATGTATATTGGCTATGATTTATAGGAATATAAAAATTGTGGTATGACAGTGTTCAATTTACAGTTCAGACTTTAAAATTTTCTGCCGTGATGCCACACTTGGTGCAGATGCTGCCTAAGATTTTCAAATATTGTGAAAAAATATGGTAGGAGCAAGGGCTGCATTTAGAACAGGGCAGAATCCACCATCTTTAATGAGCAAAACAAGAGGGCGATTCATTTATAGATACTACACTAACATAATAGGGGGGAAATTAACACATTTTAATTCAAAGTCACTATGTATACCACCTGCCAATCGCAATACACGTGTGAAACCTTTCGACACTCTTCTCCATCAGTAAAAGAGCCACCGCGTTCACAACATTTATTCACCTGTTAAAGACCAAAGTCATTAGCAATCAGTGGAGCATCTCTAATTGAATCACCCTGTATTTCTGGACACACTATTGTGCGTTGTAAAAAAATTGTGATGGGAAAAATTGCTCCGTAGTAAAATTACTGCAGACGACGCTAAGACACGTGTGTCAGGGACTCAGGCCTCAGTGTTTACATCACAATACTGGACACGATAGAGTACACTTTAAATGCAACCTCTGCTGCCATCTCTGGTGAGTACTCTGTTTTAACTTGTTTTTTGGACCAAGCTTAAAATATACAGGATATTTGAAATTTTTTGGTACTTATTTCAATATTTTTTCAGAATTTTTTTTTTTACCAACAAAAAAATTTACCCCCTGGAACGTATCCTAAATTTGTATCATTAAGTCAATAGTAAAAATTGGTTTCGTTTTACGTCGTTTCACCTAACGTCACACGTTTTTCAGGAACGCATCTGCAATGTAAACAAAGGACTAAACTGTACACGCGCTAACGCCGCAAATGGCCTCATTAATCAAACCTTAACACGTTTAACAAACCCAACATGACATTAAAAAAATAACGTGTATTATTTCAAAATCTTTTATTATGAACAGAACATGGATTTGTATAAGTGTGTTTTCATACATCGTACATAAGTCATAACACAACAGTTATGCACACAAACCCTGACCTTAATTACCTCAATAGTTAAAATGCATACATTTTTTTGGAATTAACTTTAACTTTAACTATGTAAAATTATTTTGTATCGTAAAGCGTAAAACACCAGCATAACCCCCAACATATTACCAGTGCATCCAAAACATTTGTTTTAATCTCCAACGGGTTTAAACCGCTTGACATGCATACAGGTTAGGCAATTCAATGGTATCCCATCACTAGCCTTTCAAACACTACATATTCTTGGGCAAGGCACCAAAAAAAAACAAACAAGTACATGTACTCTCATCATGCTGATGATCATTGTCGTATAACTCTTTTTTTTTAAACCCTTCTCACCAAAAGCCAACGCAGATGAACTAGCTTATCATTTCAGGCGTAAAACTGGAGTCACTCAAGGTTGGCTAGAACTGCAGTTGTAGAGCAGCAGCAGAGTCCCTCACTGATAAAAGGCTCTTCGATGTTTACATTTTTAATGTTTGCCTTCCAGCTGCGGTGTGGGCAGATGAAGCTGAAGTGGATCTCTTAGACGTTTCAAATCCAGCTCGGCCTAAATAACAACGGGAGAGATGAAACGGACAATCGTCAGAGGTCTTCAAGCGAACATTTAACCACTCTTTCGTACAATCTTCCACAAAATGTATGAAGGATAATTGCTCCTCCGCCAGTGCAGTTTACATTTCCTTAAAAAATAATCGGGTAGCTCGAGTTGGATGACAAGTGTGATTTAATCTGTACAAATAGAACACGTCAAAAAAGATAAGTCAATTGTATAATCCTGTGATAAGTTCACGTGTTCCCATTGTCCTCTTGTACTATTTTCCCAGGGGTCCCTTGCCAACATGATTTCTCGTCTCAATTGAGTTTTAACTAGGTGATAATGATATGACACACTTAAGCGGTTGCGCTTTCGCTAAGTTGTCCTCACCTGAAGAAGGACGCTTGTGTTGGGCCCGAAACGTCGTGATTTAATTTATTTAAAAAAATTACCTACGTGACTTTACCGAAAAAACCAAAGAGTATGGTGATAATGATACGACTGAGGGAAAGCCACGAGAATATGGCAAATGAGCTATCCTGTAGCCAAGTGGAACCGACCAGGCCTGCGACTTCAATTCATATGACCCACGGCCACACGAAGTCTGCCAATTCACAACGAACTGCAAACAATACCCATCCTTCACTACGTCTTGACTGAAATAATCAGGTACTACAAGGCCATATTTTTTACCTGGCAACACTTTCAAATGTTAGTGTACTCTCTCCCTTGAGTCGCTCGCAAAGGCTCCCTTGAAGTGACCGAGGTGCGTTCACGCGTGGCATGCCAAATGCATTTCAAAAAGCACCTTCGGACTGTGTAATGTAAATATTCTCTCCTGCTGAGGACCTACTTGGGCAATGTCATCCTTGAGCTTGTTGTAAGCGGCCAAGTCAAAGCGAGTCTTCTCAGCGTGACGGTGGAAGAAGTGCAGGTACTGACGATCCCTTGCGTCCTGGTAGATGTATTCCTGTAATGCGCAAGTTCACCGTCACTTAAAAGACTTCATATTCTCACTCAACGCTCATTCACGCAACAAAGCGGCACCTTGTGAAGCATTTAATCTCTTTTATTTGTACTCCCGAGGTCAGCAGATGGATTTATTTTGTCACCAACACAGGGTACACGCAGCAGCACTTTCCAACGCGAGCACAGATTGCTAATAAAATATACATAACCACATTTTCGCATTGTAAGGTCTTCTATTTGCAGATCCACTGAAGGTTCATCCTCCCAAGTTTACCCACCTGTCGAGTTAGGATGAAATAGGCGTACATGGCTATGGCGCTGCCATAGGTGACGAAATAAGTGACAGGCTCCATGATGTCCCACGAGTATTCCCACCAGGTGAGGCGTGCCAGGAATCCAAACTGCGTCGCCATGTACGCCAGGCCCCCCCACAACACCAAACGCGTGCGCTTTTCTGCCTTCAGCTTCAGATCTTTCTTCACCTGTGAAAGAAAACGGGGTGGAGAAGTGTTGAGATTAGTGCCTGTGTCGAGATAGGAGGACAAAACGAGGAAGGGGGTGGGGATTTGAAAATTCATATTTCGCAATTATTTTGCGTGGCTTCGGCTAAGGTAATGTTACACGCAGTAGATGATAGACATTGGATGCATCAGAAGATAAAACAACTATTTGGATTAATATAGCATCTACATGTGATTGCCATCCACCACCTTACCGAGTGCAGAAACAAAAACGAGTAATGTTTCTGGTCGAGTATTTTCTCTATGACGCAACTGTTAAAATTAAATTGCAACCACACTGCATCTGCAGTACAAAAAGTAAAACATTGGCATATTAAAATGCCCTCTTTGCCAAAATTATCTCATTGTAATATATTTACCAACCCTCCTCTAACCCGATTAAAAGCAAAAAGAACTCATTAAAGTGTCATAAAAATAACACCGAGCTCACATGGACCATTTAGATCCGTTATAGCAGTGGTCGTGGGGGAGGTGGGAGTAACATTTTCCTTACTTCACTTTCAAATACGTTTGGGCGGGCTATGCTTTAACAGACACCTCGGCGTTATCCAACTCGCTCGTCGTACACTTTATGTCTCACTGTTCGGTGTTCATAAGGTCTGCGCCGCCGTATGTTAAGCGCACAACGCAAATACTCCAACACGTTTGTGCACAAGAACGACAAACCGAACATGCACGTCAACAGAGCATAAAGAGGCACAAGTGACCGAGCGTGCTAAAATTGCAAACAGTGTTGCCAGATCAAAAATATTTCCCCCTAGTACCAGACTGCATGCAAGAAGACCCTTGCAGTGACCGATAGAGTTTTGCAAGCCGTTTCAAAGCAGTGGGCCACGTATGGTAAACAGGCTTTACAAATTGAAACGCGGACCCATATGTGGCCCGAAGGCCCGCACATTTAAGCACCCCTGTACTACAGCATAACAGCTAAGGATTTCATTTATTTTGGAGAATGACATTGGAAGGTACGAAGTGATCGGGGCCGGGGGGGGGGGGGGAAGAAACCTTTTCTAGTGGCTCAATTTGGACCCGGAGGTTGTCCAGCTTGGTGAGCAACTCTCTCTCGCGCTGTAGCTGGTGTTCCTCAATGCGCAGCGTGGTGTACATCTGCTGCACCAACACCTTCACCTCACCGAGGGCGGTCGCATCGTCAGCACTGAGGCTTCCTGGACAGTACCACAAAGCAACAGCAGCAGTAGCAGCACAGCAAAAGGGGGGGAGGGTCGGAAACATTAACTCAAAAAGATATCACGTAAAAAATAAAATATAGTACGTACTCATTGATGCACAGATGCATCGACTGTGCCTGCTATGAGTAACTTTGAAGTTCAAAGGAATCGTTTCAATTACATATTTTGTCCGGGCAGCATTCGTGTTTACAGCCAAAACCAGCACCTTTAAATAATGCACGCGTTAAGTCCAAAATAAGAAGCAACATTTCTTTATGGCTGCCAATATGGTTTTGCAGCAGTGATGTTAAAAGGGCCACTACATTTAGTGTTCAGCGTAAGATGCTTGCAGATGTCCCTTTAACAGTTTTCCCAGCGTTGGCTCCAGTATCAAACAATCATATTTCTCTAACCATTAGGTTGGTTGCTTGCCATCCTTAAAATCCAATTTAAGAGATGTGTGCATTGCAAGGCACTCTAGCTGTGGTCTATGTGCTCTTGCTTCTTTAAATTTATTGGCAGAATAAAACCCATTTGAGATAGATTTGCAGCATATTCGAGCACCATTTACATTTTAGTACAAGCTCATATAGAATTTGATCCAAGATTTTTTTTCTTTCAATTCCATTATTAGTATTTTTTGCAGGTGAGACGAAATCATGAGTGGATGGAAAAAACCGCATGAATTAAAGTACAAAAGGAGAATACTACACATCGATACAGATTGGTCATAAATGTAATGAATGTAAATCTCATTAGGTATTGTCAAACTAAGTCTATAATTATACCATAAGCAAGTATGTACCGAGGACTTTGAGAGAAATCCTACCTTAATCTCAAAGGCATATTTACAGAAGTGTAAAGCTTGTAGTTTCCTCTAACAATTGTTACACCAATTAATTACTAACGTTTATTTTGTGGTGGTGGGGGAGCAATAGTACAGCGGCGAGGGGTTACCACACTGCACTATAATCCTGGCTGTCGGTTAGCTTCCTGACCATGGCTGGCATCAGTTTGCCAAAGGTATCTGAACCGGGCATGGACCAACTCGTTCACAAATCTTCACCGACTAGCGTGAAGTATGGTCAAAACAACCCCCATGATTAACACAGCAGGGGTGGGCCTTCATCTCGCAGTGGAATGACGAAGGGCAGTACATAATTTGAACAGGCTGGCTAGTCTCGTGCTTAAATTGTTGGGTTTTTAGTTGAGTAATATTGACATCAATAAATCTTCAGCAGAAGTTGCAGCTCTGTAATTATCTTAATGGAATCCATTAAATCTGTTGTCTTCAATTAGTTTCCTTCAATTAGTCACACAAGACAAAAATTGGATAGTCCTTTCATTGTTTTGCATTCCATTTGCATTACTTAAACGAGCTTTTTTTACAACGTATTCAAAACATTTCAAAGTCAGTCACAAACTAACGGGCATTAATTAATGTACCTCGTTTAGGAGGCTGAACCAGATACGATTCTTCGTTGATGACAAGTTTAAAATCTTCCAAAAGAAGAATATCAACCCCCGTGCTTGCTGCCACTCTGGTTCCATCTGCACAGGGAAGGAAACCATGCATGGAGGTAATTACACAAACCCACACATTTACAAACTCAAGATATTTTTCATCTTCTTTTATACAGCTACTGCTGCATATAGTGATGAATGTTTTTTTTTTATACTGCCCCATATAAGGTATGTCCTCTTCCACCAACATTTATGAATTGTATACCACGTTACTAATGTACAATTAGTAGGACTCTTCAAAATATATAAAAAATATATTTTAAATATAATTGTGCCATGAGAATTTTTTTTGCAATACCAGGTTAATTAAAAATAACGTTTTTTTTTACATCACTTAACACAGTGCCAGTAAAAATCGTTTCCTCTCACCAACAGTTAAAGATGCCAGTCATTATTTTTAATTAACCCGTTACTGATTACGCAAGGTCACGGAAGCAGAAATGTTACACATTTAATGCAATAATAGCCCACACATTCATCCGTATCACCTGCTGCTGCACTTTTAATAATTGTAATGAATGTGCCAAACAACTCGGCATGCGCCAAACGCAACGATTTCAAAACCACCGATGGCTCCAGCGTCACCTAGTGTGTATATTGCTGCACGGTCGATTCCCCGATCCTCTGCTTGCAGACTCCTCAAGAAGTCTCCGACATTCTCCAGTACAGGCCTCAGTGTGAATTGGCATCGCTCCTTTCGTGAAGGCAGGGTAATGGCCACCACCGGCAGTCCATTGGCATATGACACAGTTACCTCTGCAAAACATGCGAGACAAAAACGCTGATATTAAAACGGTTCATCCCAGAGCAAATGCACGTACATGTACAGACATGTATCGATCAACCGCTGGATGAGGGCCCCAACACACGATGTGGGCTGAAGGGGTTATTTGACCATACTTCACCATTCTAGCTCGCATGGGTTCGTAAAGGTGGGGTGTTAGACACGTGGAACAATTGAAGTGCACTGCAATATGCTGCCCACCACAGTGCCCTACAGCAACTAACATTTGTTATGCATAGAAGTCACCCAATCCAAGCACTATCCAGGCCTAAAAATCCCACTTAGATTCTGAGATCTCATGAAATTGGGCGCATTCTGGGAGATTTGGTAACCCCCGAGCATCCGTAAGGAAATTAATGTTCCGGGCAAGTGTAAAGTGTGCAGTCCCACCAAGGGTGACCCCTATATGCCAGAGCTGCTGATTGATGAATGTTTGTCATGAAACCCCATGAGGGCCATTCACAGTATGCATTTAAAATGTATTTAGTGGTCATCTCATCCCTCCCTTAGGATTGCCAGTCTAATTTGTCAATAACACTCGATTATTCGCTCTAATATCTGATTTTAAAAACACGTGTTTCAGCGAGAGAAAGTGATATCTTAACGTGATAGCAAATGCATGAAATTCACGAAAAAATATTTTTAGCATTTTAAACAAAAAAACCCGGCTTGACAATCATGTAACCTTTTACTTGGAAAGGTCATAGGCATGTCCCTGTCATTCAAATGGTTTAGTCTGGTACGACATTCCTGTGTGATTTAAAAGCCAAAAACACTTGCAAAAGGGTGTGTCCATTTATAAAACTGATGGTTGTCTTGCAGGCAAGGCAGTAATTTACAACCTTGAACCAAATGTAAAAGCTGCACATATCTGTGCATCTGTATATGCTACCTACCCAAAATAATGTGCAGAAACACACCACACTTACTTTCAAAGTCTTTCCCCACCAAGCAAAATCCAACCCGACAGTCCAATTTCAGCATAAATTGCCAGCAAATTGAGGGGACAATGAACACTCGGTAAAGAAAGAGTTGAAACCCACAGGATTGCTGCACTTTTCTCCCTCTCCCTTGGTGCAAAACGTGCTGTTTAGGTGCCCTAACTGTGTCCCTAAAAGGTTACAAAGCGTGCACCACGGCGCTCGATAACATTCAACGCCTTTTGATCATTGATTGTCCTATTTCTTCGTGAGACAAAACCATCTAGTTGCTCGTTACAGTCGTTGAGATTCGTTTAACGGCGTCTGTAATTTAATGGATACAAGCCGTCCTGGGTACAAGGCCCATTTTGACAATTACAAATATGGTTTGAGCTTTAACCGCTGGCTGTAAACACAAGCACGGACGTTTATAGCACAATGTAACACAACTCAAATAATGTTACGCATATGTTAATGTGCCACTTACTGAAAATCAGCTTGGAGCATAAAACACGCTTCAAATGCATTTCACTTCATCTTACGACGTAAGAAATATCAGTCTTTTAACAGCAGTGGTTTGTTAATTTATGCCACAATCACGGTGACATAGTATGAGTAGTATGTTATGTCGAAATTCTTTCGCACCATACGTAGCCAACCGTACTAATCGTAGGTGAGGGGGGGGGGGGGACAACAAACTAAATACAAAAAGCAGGTCAACAAAAATGAGTTTTCAATCCACGTGAAAAAGTGCATAGCTCCAGTGGCTTCCTAATGAGGAGGAGCATTCCAGACGGCCGCAGAAGCGCATCTCATGGACAGCCAAAAGCTGCTGCGAGGATGACCAGAGCTCCCGTGATGGTTTATGCTCCTTGACGAGATCAGCGAGGTATTGTGGTTAATGTTCGGCAACCACTGTGTGAAATGAGTGCGACCGTCCCACGCAGTGTTGCTTACTCACCATCAGAGGGCACCACTGAGCTGCTGCAAGCAACTGGGCAGAACCTCCACAGGGGGAAATGTTTAGCCTGGAAGAGAGAGGGGAAAAAGAGCAATAAACAAAATAATTACGCTCTAAAACTAAACGCTCACGAAACTGCATTACTCCCAAATGCCACAAAAGTTTAATTTGTTCCATTCTTCCAGATTTTCATTAATTTGTTCAGCGATCAAGGTCACAGTTGGCACTCGACTAAATCCCAGTCAAGAGGCTTGGCAGAGTGGACAAAGTGAAATTGACATCACTGATTGGCTAAACCTTGGCCAAAATTGTAAGCACGGTATTCTCGAGGGAAATATTATCACAAATTGCCCCCATCTCCATAATAAACAGTTCACCTAAGCGTAATATACTCTTTAGATACAGTCATATTAAAAATGCCTTACCATCTGTCCAAATGTGCATTTCAAACTATCACTACATCCTATTTTTTACAATGTTGACTGTGGTTTTGAAATGCAAGGTTTTGTTCTATTTTAGTTACGTATGAAAACTCTGGAGCGTATTTCGATTTTTCATAACACTTGAGTAACTTTTGCCAAAACCATTATTATCAAGTCATGCTTGTTTACACCCTTGAGGGAATATAGCGATTAACATTCCAAGCACGGTTTATAAAAAGCATGATTTCTCATTGTAATATAAAAGCTTAATCAGGAATAAGTATGCCTTTACACATACACATTCCTTAAAAACTAAATAGTCAATTCTGTATTGAAAAATAAAATAAAGATCATAACTAATAATGCAACGATTCAATGAACTTCAATTCTATTGGTCACAATAAATGCATGGAGTTGTGCAAGGAAAAATATCTAATCCTCTATTCATGAGAAATGTTATTTGATTCTTACATTGCGAGTAAAAGTTAACCAGGCAGAACAACAATGTAGAGACCGCACAAGACTAAAACACAACTGTCGGATTGATTTGTCATCACGGAGATTAAGGGGTGTAAAATCAGTCTTAATACTATTTTAATTACCATTCCATGCCACATCACAACGTTTCGCATCAATAAACGTAGGGCAGGTTAAAGTTAATTTTAAAACAGGTTACATTATTTTATAGCATGGTGCATTGCTATACATAGTAACAGAGAACTAAGGAATTCATTCCATTAGTTGCTTCCCAGGATAACAAATAACTGGATAGTATTCTTAGGTTTTTTCGGTAAAGTCACGTAGGTAAAAACATTAAAAAGTAAAATATTACTTGATACAGCTGTCGTGGCTGTGATGGTACCAACCTAAAGACGGAAGCTTGTGTTGCCTCCGAAACGTCGTGATTTTTATTTTATTTTATTACAGCTGTCGTGGCTGTGACGGCACCACCTGAAGACGGAAGCTTGTGTTGCCTCCGAAACGTCGTGATTTTTATTTTATTTTACTTTTTAATGTTTTTACCTACGTGACTTTACCGAAAAAAACCTAAGAATATGAATCATTGCAGTCACGAAAGCTTCAAATCTAGAATTAACTGGATAGTCTCATGGTTAATTGACGCTGCATCTGAGCCAAAATGAACAGGTTCAATGGGTTAAATATAAGACTACCCAGTAGCGCTCCAGGGAATAGTTATTTTCAGCCAAGATCTATCCACCGTCAGATGAAGGCCTACCCAAGCCAACGATACCACTGCAGGAATGATATGCGACTTGGCTTCAACGCGCTGGTCAGTGCGGGTTTAAGATACGCAACATGCAATGTTATAACTTAAGATGGTACATTCTAACTATATAATTGTTGCTGGATGCAATTACCAGCGAAACGTCGTACTCAAATTGTAAATGTTGTGGTTTCACGCTTCAACACACCGGTGGGCTAAAGCAGTGAACTATTTGTCTTTTGTCAACGTGACACTTTTTTACTGATTGGCCGTGTCGGGTGGTAGAGGGTTACGACACATTTATAAATAACGCGATCTAAACCCAAAAACGTTGATTATGAATATATAATTGTATAAACGATATGGTATTAAAATAATACCGCATGCAATCAAATCACAACGTATATAATATTGAGGCTGATCTTTGACAGGTAAACAGCCTCATGGAACATCATTACAGCTGTGTGAACGTGTAGGAAATAGTTAGAAATGTGGCATTTGGGAAAGAAGACAACATGGCTTTTTACATAATTCACGAGGTCTTTAATGTTCCTTTTAAATTGTCCGTTGATATAATGGGCCATATCCCAAATTTGAAAAGTGGAAACATTACAAACAATGTATATGAATGGGTTTTTCTGTTATTATTTCCCATGTCCCTCTTACTGAAGCATACTATAATTTATCTGGCAGTTTTTCTGATTGTAAACGGAATAACATATTGCACAATTGCTTTTGGACTTTTTTGGAAACCAATACTTAAGTACTTTTACAATCCACAGGCAAAGCAATTCAATAAAAACAACATTTTGACATTGTAACTATTCACTGTATCCATTCAGATAACAAAATAAGTAAAACATATTTAACTGTGGGTGAACACGTATCGTAGAATTCATCAGCCTGTATCTGTGTTGATCTGCCTGGCAAGAATGATTTGTGTAGTGGTGCTCTGTCTGGTTTCACTCCACACAAAAATGCCCAGAGACTATGGGCAGACATAACTTCTAAATTATTCAGAAGAACAGCTGGTAGTTGATTGCTGCTCAAATAATAAAACCATTTACAAATCTCCCTATGATCATATCTTAAGATGAAAAAGTGTACACCTTATAAAAAGAAAAGGTGAACATTTCATTAAATACATTTATAAATGTGCACCCTTATTTAATAGTTATATTTGGTGTATATGTTACGTGATGGTCGGTAGTATGACAGAAGAAATGAAATACCTCTAACCTCTACCTAATTTCCCGAAGTGGTGACCAAAATAAGGCAATAATCAATTTGATGAAAGGACACACCATGAAATTAAAGGTAATGAATGAATTCAAGTCATTTGCGAATTGTGATAACTGAAACAATACATTCCACAAAATATAACGGAATAAAAAACATTTTAAAACCACTCAAATAACAACAAAAAACGCAATCCACACGAAGACGTTATATATGACATGACAGCTATGAAGCAGTTTGTTTTCTCTTCAAATCAAATTGTATAGCGCTCTGTTAGAGCAAGGTGGTGGTGTATTACACCAATATGGAAGTGATGGATATTACCATGGCAGCAGATGGAGTGTCTAACCCTTTACCCCTTTCCAACTGATTGCTGTTTTTATTGTTACCATTTATCAGCTGGCTGGGCTAGATTCAGTCCACATGAAGGGCTCATGTTTAATTAAAAGCCTTTAACTTCGTTAATGCCTCCGAAAGAATGCTGACCAATCTTTCAGTAAACTCATAACAAGAACACAAAATGGCCCATAATACATGGAGCTGATATAAGCACCCCTTACAGTTTACTCAATATCATTATTTTGTGCTCAATGTGTTAGAGCAAACTCCATTAAAATATTTAATGGAGAATCAAACAGATTTACATTTTTTTAAATAAAAATATAAAAACTGCAATTGCACTTATGTTGGTAAGCTTGTTTGTCCTAACAGGGGTCATAATTATTAACATTAAAGTTAACTTGTTATGGAATAAGGCTATTACAGTGTGTAAATGATAATCTTCCTTACAGATATTCACATTTTATTAATGTGATTTGTCAAGGGAACAAAACAAGTATGGAAACCCATCTCAAAACCATGGAAATGTAATTTCAAATTACCTATGAATTTGGAGATCGTGAGCTCCAACAGAGGAAATGCTAAATATATTGTCATTTACTAATCCAGAGCGTACAAGATATATGCATCGGTTTGTTTTTGTTACATGAGAAGGTCGCTCTTAGACTAAATAAAGCACACAATCTGAACATGTGGGAGTTCAACAAGAGAGTTTGTCAACAAATGGAGCAATGGAGGAGCAATCAAAGCTATCCCCGTTGCAGCAATGGCCAATGACAGAAAAGTGACACCACCATCTGGGAGGACAATCAGGGGTCCATGGCAAGAGAGGATTCAGAAAATGTGCTCTTGTCTTTTTCACTCGATCCTTTGAAAATCTATGGAGCCTTTGGGTTCGAGTTAAATCATTATTATTATTACATGGGTGGCAGCTGGATATAGAAGGGTTTGTGTTGACATAAAAAAATGATTTGGAAATGTTCGCACGTATGCTATAAGGTTATATATTTTTACCATACAATAACCACCATGCTAATCCAACTGCAACGACATTGATATCCCGAGAGGTCGTCCATGTTATGCTTGTATATGACCAGATTGTAACCCCCACACCTGCACTAAGACAGCAGACAGCATGGTTACGAGCTGTGCATGCACGATTTCACGAGAGCATCATCATCTTATAACAATGTAGGATTATGTGTAAGAATACTGGCATTTGCCAATGTAGGATCATATTTGTAAGATGCCAGTATGCTTACACATACGATCCCCCGTTGTTGATAACAGGACATTGTGGCGTGGGGTCAGTGAAAACCACCGAAAATTACACTTGCCAGAGCACAAAGTCTCAATGTTTCACCAACAAATTAATTGTGACACAGGGTGGGTGTTTAACACGGAGGCTGGGTGTGTTAATCTTAAAATGAACATCTTCAATGCCACCTGGTGGATAGTACTCCCATTGGGATTCCATAAACCACCTAAGAAACATGTCAATTCACTAATTGGCAACATACTATCTCACAGCCATTAACTCCTTTCCACAAAATATTATTCAGAAAAAGACATCTCTGAAACCGCTACGAATATCTCGAATCACACATCCAAATTAAGGCAACAAAGAGTGGACTGCAGTGCTTTGTGAGTTTCACTGCATTGACAATAGAGTACAGAGTAAAGAATGAAGTCTGATATATGCAATATAATCCAGAATAAATCCACTTTGGCGGGCAGGGTAGCAGATCGTTACTTTTTTTCCACGTATAAATATTAATACACTCTCACCTAATCATTCATGTTTTGTTGAGTAGCGATATTAAACGTAGATTGTTGTCTTGCACAGATGTACTGTATACGTTGTATTCAATGCTTTCCAGCAACAAGAAGTATAACGAGCAAGTCATTAATACATTTTGCAAATATCTCTATTATTGCTGAACACGCAAAAGAGTAATGCAAAATAATATATTTGATGGCTTATCATTTTGGAATAGTTTACATCAACAACCACGTGAAGAAAGTTAAGTGCTGTAAATTCATATTTTTAGTATAGGCTCACAAACTATGATACGGTAAAGTTAATAAATTGACTCTTCTATGAAAAATGCCGATTTCATGTTTCTCACATTTCCAGATTAAAATTCAGATGGGTAAGTCAACAAAAATAATGTATAACACATCGTAAAACATTCAAAATGTGTTCATAATGGGACGGCACAATATGTACACATTTGGTTCAATTATAATTTTAAGTTAACCTTAACATCACCCCACTTTTTTATATTCATTGTAATAAATTACTCCCCTTTAAAAATACATAATCAACCCTCAAACTACATTTATATAGCTATTTGACAAATTCATCATTCACTAATTGGGTTCCAGAGAGGGTCAGACTTTATGATTCCAAACAGCCACATCAGGTCAAATCTTTGACCCTGAGATGAAGAGTTACGCTGTTTAACTCCAAGTGCCTGAAAATGCAAGCATTTCAACGCAAACATATTTTATGGTCATATGTATTATTTCCTTTTCATGCAGACCACCTCCATCAATGTCACCATCGTCTGTGAAAAAACCACTTGGCCTCTAACAAAGATTTTTTAAAGGCAAAAAAACCCAAAAACAGTGTGGCCAAACGATGCTTTAGGGGTAATAAACCTACCTTGTGATTCTGCAACATGGGCCAAAAATGTTTATTTCTGTGAAAACGTTTTCTTCCTTGATCAATAAGTAGGAATTATTGGCTTTATCGGTATTGAGGAAGGCCCGAGGCTCCCAATTGTACAGAGTAATGGCTGGTGATGATCAAGGATTTTCAAGAGACCTATTC